>NC_139535.1:38650002-39850002 GCF_965153285.1 Podarcis tiliguerta | reverse complement strand
AGAACAGTTTCAGGTTAAGTACAGACCTCCGGAACGAATTAAGTACTTAACCCGAGGTACCAATGTAGTTGCAGCTGCGTTTCAGTGAGGAAACGTTGACATCATGTTCCACTGTTTTGCCCTACTAAAATGTTATGGGGGAGATTATAGAAAAAAAGTGACATGGGACACTGCTTGTGGTGCCACTCATATATTAACCATAACATGTTCCAAACTTGCATACCCAATTGTCACTGCTTTGAGAGCTAGCTATCTTCTCCCTGCTTGGATGCCTACTAGGCGTGAGCCTATCAATATGTCTTTGCAACTGGGTTTTTCTTAAAATAAGAAACTTCTGGCAACCACAGCACCATATAACTAAGGGAAGGGTGTTAGCTATCACATTCTAGAATCTGTTTTTGGCTAGCCACCCATAAACTGTTAGTTGTGAGAGTAGGTCACAGAATTGTAGAGCTGGAGGGAGCATGAGGGTCATCTAGTCCAGTGTTTCCCAACCTTGGGCCTCCAGCTGTTTTTGAACTACAATTCCCATCATCCTTGACCACTGGTCTTGCTAGCTAGGGATGATGGGAGTTGTAGTCCAAAAACAGCTGGAGGCCCAAGGTTGGGAAACACTGATCTAGTCCAACTTCCTGCAATGCAGGAATCTTTGCCCAACATGGGGCTCAAACCAACGACCTTCAGTCTCATGCTCTACCAACTGAGCCAAGGTGATTGCTTTAAGAATTTTAAAACTGTTTTTAAAAGGTTGTTTTTAACTGTTTTTATAATTTTTATTGTAATATTTTAGTACTGACAAATTTGCTCCTCTGGGCTCCTTTGGAGGAAAGGTGGTATAAAAACTGAATAAATAATCATTATTTTCTCTCTAAAGAAGTGGTAGCTATTTTAAATGCATCGAGTAGAGTTCAGAAACTTGGATGGAAAGAAAAAAGTGTTATCTGTGAATAGAACTTCACAGGTCGCCCTAGGGAAGGAAATAAGAAGCAAACATGGAGGAAGATTGAGAAATAGCACACAAAGATTGGAGCCATCAAAAGTACAGTGAGACATTCTTCAGCTCTTTTGCCCTTCCGTAACAACTTACCATGTTCTCCAGCCAAGGTCATTAGCAGATGTTTGTCATTCTCATTGGGTTTGCTTAAGGAGATCAACCATTGGCCCTGCAATCCATTTTCATACCTGGAGAAAGCATCATCCACCAGTGCCAGCAACTGAAGGCCCCTCTCCACACGGAAGTCCTCCTGCAAGAAAGAACATTTGTCAGTCTCTTAAACAGAAGCCGATGCATCCCATTGAATGCAGAAACTCCTCCCAACCTACCAAACCTGTCAGCAGGGGGGGGAAAGCCTGTGGGTTTGGGTGCAGGCTTTCAGGAAATGAGACCTAGGTCAGTCTCAAGGCCAAGCCTATGGAGGTTATCGGATAACAGCAATGACACTTTGCAGACCAAACCACTCCTTTACTACAATTCCCGTTTTCTTCCTGCAAACACCTACTGTTCAAATATTTTTCCTCTTGTGCTCCCTAATAATACCCTCGCGTGGTATGTCCATCTTGGTTGCTGCCATTTTCAAAATGCAGATTTACTTGCAACCCAGTTTCATAGTCCTAATTTCACCCAAAATTCATTTAATTCATTTCATACTATCTGGTTGCATAATCTTGGCTTCCTGTATGAAGAGAATTTATCTCGTGAACCACCTTGAAGTTACATTTCAGGTGGCAATATTCCATTTTGATATAAAACCCATTTCTGTAACTGGAAAATTTAAACTCTTACTTACTTATAATTTTAGTTTTCCAGTTGCAGAAATGGGTTTTATATCAAAATGGAACATTGTCACCTGAAATGTTGGGGAGAAGGAAAATCAAATAGAAAACCAACAACTTTCCTCTTTTTCTTTTTTTAAAAAAACCACACAAAATCTTAAAAATTCAGCCCCCACTATAAGGAAAGAAATAGCATCACAGTAAATGTATAAGAATCCAGAGGCGCCTGATGCTTTGAGGTAAACAAGCAGGGGTCAGAAATCACTTGGACCCCATGTACATCTCCCACTGAGCTCCTTGGAGGAACGGAAAGATACAAAGAATAATAAAAGTGTTTATAAAAGTCCAGGGGCCTCATCATTCAGCTCAGATTGTGGGTCAAATAGGAATGGTCCTTTTCTACTGACATGATGCACATCGCTTGGCAGCACCTCTCCCACTTCTCCCTTTCTATTCTTGTTCAGTTGCTGTGCCAACCTAAAGGCCACCCAGATTATTAATACGAGCTAGCAGTGCTGGTTGCTATGGCAACCTCAAGCGCTCAGGGCAGGCACAGGCCTAATTGGGAAAGACAAGAAGGAGTCAGGCCTGAGTCACAAAGACCCATCAGCACCGCACCTCACAAGGCGAAGGTTATGGACGCCAGCTGAGGAAAACTTATCTTGCCACGGCCAGGCAAATAACCTGTCAAAAGGGGAATGGAGAGAGGACATAGGTGTTGAGGCCCCTCAGGGGCAACAAGCTTGGGGCCACACAACTATAACCATAGCATAAATGATGCCTCTCCAAGCAGCCACCCAACAGACCAGAGTTCAGATTAACCATGCAAAGTTTTTTAGCATGAGTCAAGAAAATTTGCATTCAGGAAAATAGTCTTTCCATTCACATGAGTTGCACAAAAAGAAACGAGGGGAAAGAACCAGTGCTTTTATACATGTCGAATAATAATAATAATAATTAATAATAATAATTTACATTTTTATGCAACCCTTCACCCAAAGATCACAGGGTAAAACACAAAAATATATAACACAGCAATAAACAAAAACAGTAACCCCCACAGAAAAACTTTAAAAGGCCTTGGGTTGTTTAATTAGCCAAAGACTTGGGAGAAGAGGAATATATCAGTCAGCATGAGGATGGTGCTAAGAGCAGTTATATTCAGACAGCATAATGTACTTAGAAAGTAACTGAACAATTGTTCGATCGGATTTGGTGATCTTTAAAATGAAATTTCTATTGCCACTGGCTCCATATGACATGTACTGAAAAGATACAAATGCTCCATCTTTTAGACACCATCTTGATTTGAAGTTCATTCTGTTTTAGCCAGCAAGCCATGACTCCTTTCAGGTTATTCCATGTCTTTCCACCTCACCCCCTGGTTTTCCTTTTTCCCCTCCCCTCCAGCAGTCAAACAAATTCTGTTTAGCATATTCAGTTCTCCTTGGGCAGTTTTGGGAAGGGGGGCCAACTTCTACTTTTTCTTTTGCAAACCTTGGGCTTCTCCAAAACCTGCTGCTACCTCTCTCCTGTGTGTATATATGCACTCTATGAACTGAGTTTTCTATTAGGATTGAGATATGATAACTGAGAAATAAGATATTTCATTTCTATCAAGCAGATCAAAATCGGCGGCAGCCACAACCTTGGCAGAAAAGGCAGTTTAAACAGGACCCGCACCAATCTATTCAAGCTATTCTTCACAACCATGAGAACAAGAACTTCCCTACTTTAAAAAAACCTGAATATAGTCAGAGTTCTGTATATATGACTCAATTCTGTGGCAGGCTGCTAAATATGACATGCCGATTTCTAAGGCCCTTAAACACAGTAATAGTAGATTGCCAGGGAAAATAAAGCATGTCCACCATAAAATTGAAATAAATTTCTGCTCTAGAGTGGGTTAGATAAGGGGTGTTCTATTTTTAAAATTATGAAATACAGTTTTGACCTTCTCATTTTCACAATTTTTTTAAGGACTTCCTCACCGCTACTATAAAAAGAGAAAGGTTTCTCATAAACAGCTCCATCACACATTCTTATGAATGGAGATCTTTAACAGGAAAGAGACTTTAGATCATCAATTAACTGCAGCTTTATGGGATTGATGGAAGAGTAATGGATTAGAGGAATGTGTCTGGTTAACAGACACTAGATAGTAAACAAGATAACAGGGAAGCAAAAGAGGCACTTAAAGAAGATTTAGTGGCAGCAGGCTGGAACTCTGAACTACTCACACTGGGAATTGTTTGCTTTTATTTCTAGCATCATTGATGACAGAAGCAACAATAAAGGAATACCTTAACCCTTTGGCGCAGAAGTGTGAATGTGTAAAAAAGAACATTATCTGATTTTTCTGTAACTATCAGAGAAAAATAAGCCAGGTTTCTTTCTATAACTATTAGAACAAAATTAGCTAAGTCTTAATAAGTTTAATGAGCCAGTTATTACAACCAGCCAAGTAAATGCACATTTTCTCTCTGTCTCTCACTACAGATACCTGGTTATCCTTCCATCATGTGAATTTAAAATTATCAGAAATGCCTGCAGAAGTTTCCTATTTTTTCTGAATCAACAGCTGATCACTATTTATTTTCTCTAACTAAAACTCTGCAAAAATAGAGCTCTGAGTTAACATCTCCTTTGTGGTTTAATAGTTTAAATTTATATAAACTTCAAATACTAGGTATCTTCATAACCAGCCCCAAAGAGGAGAAACAACTTTAAAATAATAGAAAAGAATAATAACCATATTTTTTTCTCCTTCTGGATGGTTCAGGAAAAAAATGTCTGCTTGCTATTTTTTAAAAAAAATATTATTATTATTATTATTATTATTTTGTTATTAGTGTTACTGTTGTTTATCATCATAGTGTTATTTTAGTAATGTAATTCCAGTGGCCTCTGCCTACGTGTAAGCCCAAACACATAAATTGCTGGTTTTCATACAGGAGGCGATCCACCATTATTAATAAAAACTTCACTAGCTGAATAAGCTTGTAGCCCACCTAGCTAACTGCCCACCAATCTAGCAGTTCTGTCAAGTCTTTTAAGATTGTCATCCAAAGCCTTGCTCCAGGTGCTGTCACCATCTGAGGTGTGGAAGTTGGTGACTCCTCACCATTAGAATACCCTTCCCAAGGCTTGTCTGTCACCTGTATGACACCTTTTGGGCGCAAACATATTTGTTTCCCAAGGCTTTTAAGAATCATGAAAACCTGAAATTTTAAATGGTTTTATCTGAACTGAATTCTTAACTGATATGTCCTTTGCTGTTTTTATTTTGTATGTTTTCATATTATGAATATTGCATTTTATTTTATTTTTAGTATTTGTGAGCTACTGTGGTAATGAAGGTGCGGA
Source organism: Podarcis tiliguerta (assembly GCF_965153285.1). Classification (NCBI taxonomy): domain Eukaryota; kingdom Metazoa; phylum Chordata; class Lepidosauria; order Squamata; family Lacertidae; genus Podarcis; species Podarcis tiliguerta. The sequence goes on along the minus strand of NC_139535.1, from coordinate 39,844,863 downwards.
ATAAAAAACCATAAAAGTAAATAAATAAGCAAAGTAAGTTTAACTTGCTATGCCAGCTCAATCAGCCAGCAGTCGAGTTCATTCACTCACCAGTTATGTTTACCCACCACCACTTAGTCAGTGACTTGCCTTCTGGTCCACCTATGCCAAGGCATTAAGATAACCAAACATGTCTAGGTACAGATGGAGACTGGAGCAAGGGCCATATATTATTGGTTCATCTGGCTTAGGGTGGCCAGTGTGGTGCCTTCTTTTTAATACTGGATCATGACGCCTCTCATTGGCCATGCTGATGAGGGTTGGAATCAAACAACATAAGGAAGGCACCACACTGGCTACCCCCAGAGCACCGGCACTTCTTTTTTTGTTTGACCATGGCAGCCATTTTGTGCTGGCACCCACTACACTTTTATCAGTATAGAAGTACAATCACCTCATTTTTAAATAACTTTAAAAAGCACTGGTTACCCCGATCCAGATCCTTGGGAGCTACTGTATAATAATGGTTAAGTCCAACCGTCCAGCCAGGCCTGGTCAAATGTTTTCATATGTATGTGTGTGAAAACACATGAAGATGAATTATGTCTTGTTTGTGTTTGCATTAAAACAAGAATATGCTTTTGTATGTTGCATGCCATTGTGCACAGGAAATACAAGATAGGTTGCTTGGATTCACAGATGGGCTTATTCCTCTTCTTAATATTCTGCTGTTGTATAAGAAGACTAAAGGCGAAGACAGAAATTCATTCTATGGGCACATAGAGACAGACATAAGAAACTGAAGTTGATGTGCCCTGGAAGTATACTGACAGCACTGATGAAAGACAGACTTTCTCCCCTCCTGGTCAAAGCATAAGGTAAACCAGCTCTGTGGGGTTTGCAGCAGAGTTCATTTACACAGCATTTATTGGCTAACAGCTGTAGCCCTTCCTCCTGGGAGCTATTTAACAATGTTCTCAAATGGATTGTGCTTTTTAAAAAAGTGCCAGATGAACAGATAATTGTGTGAATTTTCAAGAAGCACCTTTTTAAAAAAGAAAGAAATGCACAATGTAGGTTTTTAACTGCTCCAGGGAGGGGTCAGAAGGGACTACAACTGTAAGCCAATCAACACTGCATGCAGCCAGATCTGCAACTAATTGTACATATATTGTGAAGATGGGAATAATCTGCAGCAACTGTTATTTGCAGGTACATAAGCACCTTAAAGTTTGTAGTCCTGTGGTTTGGAGTTGGTATATCAACTATTCTACACATTATGTTTACTGGAATAAATGTTTGCTTTGCTTGACAAAAACAGAATCTTACTGCATATTAGCCTAAATTAGTTATCTGGTCATGCCTATCAAATATCTCCTCTGGCAGCATCAGGGTATTATTTTATACTCCCAGATTGTAATTACCTAGAAAGACAAGTTGCAGAGTTGCTTCTCACAGAACTTCAAAAATACATGAGTGCTCCCTCTCAAGTCTCAGTTATGTGTCACGTATGAGATGTGAGAAAGCCAAGATCCACGTCTCTGTTTCAGAGACCTAATCAACATCAAAATTTCAAAAAGCCTGATCCATGTATTCCCAGAGGCGTGTATTTGCCACTTCCTCAAGGCTGGATCCCATGCTACTCCTATAAGATACAGATGACTATGGCTCCAATCCTATGCACATTTATTTGGCAACAAAACCCTACTAAGTTAATGGGACTTCCTTCCATGCAAAAATTCACGTGGAGTTGCTAGTATCAATAACTTATTATTCTAGTACTTGTTCACAGTGCATTGAATGCTGGCCATCTGGATTTAGCTTTAAAGAAAAGAGGACAGAAATGTAGTAAATAATGTTAATAAAAAAACAAGCCACTCACGCAGTCAATGTTGTCAGACATGTTCAAGATTATGTAATTTTTGCCTGCCAGGTTGCTCCAGTCCTTGCAGGTCACCTGAAAAACACACACAGAGAACTCCATGAATTTAGCAGGAAATTATTTGGGAAGTAGTATAAACCTGTGAACATATGAAACTGCCTTGTGCTTCTAGACCACTTCTCCAACTGGCAGCATAATTCCAAGGTCTCATGCTGAAACCATGAGGAGTCTAAGGCTATGTAACCACTAACCCATTTATAGCACAAAAATGTAGCTTTCCTCAATCCAGAATATTTCATGCTCATTCTCACAATGCTGCTTTCAATCTACCGTATTTTTCGCCCCAAAAATGAAGGGGAAATGTGTGTGCGTCCTATGGGGCGAATGCAGGCTTTTGCTGAAGCCTGGAGAGCGAGAGGCATCGGTGCGCACCGACCCCTCTTGCTCTCCAGGCTTCAGGAAGCTATCCGCAAGCCTTGCAAGCCCTGTGGGAGTTCCCACTGGCTCACAAGGCTTGCGGGCAGCAGCCTGCCGCCCGAAGCACGGGGAGCCCTCCGGAGGACTCCCCGTGCTTCGGGCGAGTGTGCGCAAGCCTTGCGCGCCCGACGGGAGGTCCCACCGAGCGCGCGAGGCTTGGGGCGGCAACCTGCCGCCCGAAGCACGGGGAGCCCTCCGGAGGACTCCCCGTGCTTCGGGCGAGTGTGCACAAGCCTTGCGGGCCCGACGGGAGGTCCCACCGAGCGCGCGAGGCTTGGGGCGGCAGCCTGCCGCCCGAAGCACGGGGAGCCCTCCGGAGGACTCCCCGTGCTTCGGGCGAGTGTGCACAAGCCTTGCGCGCCCGACGGGAGGTCCCACTGAGCGCGTGAGGCTTGGGGCGGCAGCCTGCCGCCCGAAGCACGGGGAGCCCTCCGGAGGGCTCCCCTTGCTTCTGGCGGGTGTCCGCAAGGCTTGGAGCGGCAGCCGCAGCTGGGGGGGGGAATAAATTTTTTTTTATTCATTTCCCCCCAAAAAAACGAGGTGCGTCCTATGGGCCGGTGCGCCCTATAGGACGAAAAATACGGTATATTGATACTTGTTTGAAAACTTTCCATGCCTTTTCCTCCCAGCACATGTCCCAGGTGAATGAAGAAGTTATTGGGACCTTGGTAAACGGCCACTCAAAACATCATTGGGCAGGTGTCGACACACACACACACACACACACACACACACACACACTCCTTGCTTACATCTATTTTCAAATGGACACACTCTGCAGGGTAATGCTGAATCATTCTGCAATGAAATTTTGTTTTCAGAATGAAACCAGTTTCTCAAGAAGTGCTGCGGGGCAGGGAGGGGGAGGTCAACAGATGCAGATTTGGTGTGGACTATGTGGGGAAAAACAACTGCTTATTCTCCATTGTTTCTAGAAATTCTCCATTGTTTCTAGAATAAAATGTTGTGTGTACACAGCTTAAGAGTGAAGATAGATGTACAATGGTACCTCGGGTTAAGTACTTAATTCGTTCCGGAGGTCCGTTCTTAACCTGAAACTGTTCTTAACCTGAAGTACCACTTTAGCTAATGGGGCCTCCTGCTGCCGCCGCGTCGCCGGAGCCCAATTTCTGTTCTTCTCCTGAAGCAAAGTCTTAATCTGAAGCACTATTTCTGGGTTAGCGGAGTGTGTAACCTGAAGCGTATGTAACCCGAGGTACCACTGTATGTTTGAACAGGGGCAGGTGTGGCTCCAGTGGGCTGCCAAATAACTGCACTCCCCCTTGCCTTCATTTCTGAAGACACTAGTACAGATTATGGATCAAATCATGGTTGTCCCTTCCTTTTTGCCCTTCCCACACATGCTTCAGTCAAGCTTACCCACTTCTTTCAAGTACCGGCATGTTTTTCTGATCAAATGTTTTTTGAGATATTTAAAATGCTCTGGGAAGGAGGTGGGAGGGCTCTAGGACCCTGCCAGAAACTCATGCCGCCTTTCCAAAGCCTGGCGCCTTGTTTATCCGGCTTGGGGCTGGGGGGGGGGGAAGAGTGTTGTAGCCAAATTTTGGAATCACTCCCCATGACAAATCAGTGAGCAGCCCACAGGTTTCATGTCAAAGTTCTCCCTAATCTAGTAGAAGAGGCTACTAGTTTGAAATATAATGGTATTAGCTGACTATTTAAGTGCTCTCTTCAGGATCTCAAGGAATGAGCTAGGTTGCAAGAGCTATAACTAAGTGATGGTGCTGTCCAGGAGGGGTTAGGCATTTCTTCTGCTCCCCTCACCTGGCTGGTATGAGGGATTGGCTGATACTGGAGACAAACGCACATCTGCTCTGTGTTGGATCTGTGACCTGGGAGCTTGTCTGAAAACTTAATGGAGAAGCAAGATCTGTTGGGGTGTTAATACTGTGAGACCCTTCATCCTATGCTCAGATTGTATATATGTATAAATAAAGACATATATCCTAAAGACACCACAGTCTCCACTTCATTCTAAGGAAACCAAACATTAGGTAAAGTGCAGGCACCTCTGGAATCTCTCACCACTCAGAGATTGGGGTAGCATGCAATAATATATTTGACAAGCATTTGCTGGCATATACGAAAGTAATCTCATTTCCCAAAATCTTGGCCTAAATTCTGTGTAAAGAAGTGAGTTAAGGTCTATTCTTTCCCACATTCAGCAGCATGCATTAAAAAAAAGGTCTAAAAGACCACCTTCACCACACAAGCCTGCCTGAATGTTACAATCATCATCAGAGACCTTCTTCAGGCCCCCCTGCCTTGTAATGTTAGGGTTGTGATGACCAGGAAGAGAGCCTTCTCAGTCAAAATGCATATTTTAAAAATTCCCTTCCTAGGGAAACTCCCTGGGGCCAAACTTCATGTCCTACCAGCACTGAGTGTGAGTGAAAATTATTTTATTTGTCCCGCTTTCCAGAACGTTATCCAGCATCTTTTAACACTGTGGGAATTTTTTTTTTTATTGATGCTGCTGGTTTTTAGCTGTATTGTATGAAATGCTTTTAATTTTTCTGCTGTTTTTATCCTATGGTTGCAATTATTGCTTCTGTGGCTATGAGCACCTAGGATTTTTTTTAAAGTGAAGGGCAGCTTACAAATATTTAAAATAAATGCTTGTTTGTTAACAGGGAAAATGACACAATTCTTCATGGTCTCCAAGAGCAGAAAGCGTCCTCTGCTCCTTTCTTGTCATGAACATACAATTTAACTGAAAGACTGGAACTACCCCTTTGGGAAGGAGTATCACTTATTTCTGTAGCGCAACCTATCCTTGGTTGGCTCTACCGAACACAATAAGATGATGAGGCAGTTTGTGCTAATTGCCAGGGTGGCATTCCACCACCACCTCCTTTTCTTTTTTGACAGAGACAAATCTACTCTGCTATTTTCCAGATGGAACTAAATGCTAGGATGCCTTGCCTGATCACAGGAGTGGCCCATTTGAATGAATGCATTCTCACTATGGGGTCCTCAAAGACCCATCATAGAGCACTAATTGTTCTTATGCACAACTATGCACTTGAAGGCCACATTGCTCCAGTAGGGAAAACTTCTTCCACGCAATGCACCACAAGTGACTCATATTCATGGCATCTTCTTATTGTCTACCTTTTAGTACCAATTGACTTTCTCATTTTGCAGATTAGAATATTAGTTTCTGTATTAAACTAATAATACTGTGTGTTCACCAGAATTAATTCCCCTGAAACTAACTTCAAGGTTGAAATACAGCTGTTTGTCAGCACTATTTTTCTAACCTTTAACTATGGAATAAAATACGTTGACAATAACCACATAGAATTTGTTTCGATGATTTAAAATGTATTAAAACGCAGCAAATCAAGGTTCATTTCCCACAGCTCAATGGAATAGAAAAACATTCCCTGTTGTTTAAATGAGGAGCCTTTAATACACAAGTACCATTTACTAGATATTGGATGAAACAGGAGTGTATGCTTTATAGAAGAAATCTGAAAAACACCCAGTTGGAAGGAATCAATGAGGAAGAGGGGATGTCTCCTACAATTCAGGAACTGAAAATTCCTGGACTATAAAACCTGGACTCAAGAGCTGTTACTCCTAAACCTCAACACGGCTATACTTCTACAGCATTTCAGGTTCATGTCTTTTATGTTGCTGCTTAAAAATTTAAAGGCCATTTCACACTCGTACTAGCATGAAGGAAATTTAAGTAATTCTATGCAAGTTGTTTGCCCTTGCCTTGAAACACTGGATTATAACTGAAATATTCAACATGAACACAGACACACACACAGAGGAATATTACCTGTGTCAAACTCCAAGGCACTCCTGTGGACAGCACAGCCGTGTGGACATCTTCAGTTTGCAGTGCAAAGCTCCGTTCTGCTGCAGTAGTTGCTGCGACTGGCAGCTTTGTTCTATTCTGATTGGGAGTGGAAGTAGGAGCTGGGTTATCAGTCCAGTCCCAAAAACCCACTGAAGAGCTGGGGTTTGATGGGCTGCTAGAAGACCTAGAAAACGTCTCAGCAACAAGAGTGCTGTCCCCATGCGATCCTGCTCTTAGAAAATCATCTCCCGTCTTCTCCGCTGTAGCCATTTCTGGGGCCACTGTCCCTTCTATGGAATCTCTTTGTCCCATTTCAGCTCCTGCTATGGGCTTTTGCCTCTCCCCTCTTGTGGTTTCCACTTCTTTTACATCGGCTCCCACTGTACCTATTGTTGCTATGGGTTCTCTGAGTTCCCCTCCTCCTCTTACTGTACCTTCTGAAGAAACCTCGACAGGGACCTCTGAGACAAGCTGAGGTCCTTTCGGAGTGGCTGACAAAATGGAGGACAGAGGCAAGAGGCTGGGTCCCATACTGCTCCCTAGATCAAAGCCTGAGGAAACATGTTCAGGAGCAGATTCTTCCTCTTGCTTGTCTGCAGCTGTTTCAGTCATTGGACCCATTCTGCTGGTTGTTGTGGAGAAAAGAATTGAGAACAATGAGTCCTGGCTAGGTGCTTCAGGAAAAGTGTCTGGTGTTTGGCTGCTCTGAGCAGGTCCCTTTGACTGGTTTATAGGAAGTAATCCTTCCTCTTCCTCAAGGACACTGGTGGAAGGAGCTTCAGAGTCAGGTTCAAGGGAATCAGGTGGCTGATGGAGAGTGGATGTTTCCCAAGGATTTTTAGCTTGTGTCCCATTTCGTTTAGGCAGGGCCTTCTGGGAGGCTAGTGGAAAACTGTAATCTAAAGTGAGGAGGAGAAGAGGTTTCATGAACAAACAATCCAGGAAGACCGAGAAATAGGAAACACACTCCTGAAATCTTCTTCTACCTTATAGGACACTGCATAGATGTCTAGTTAGCAACCAATTATTCTAGTTGACCTACCATCCTTAGTCACCTGAAATTTTCCTTCTGTCTCAAAAGACTTCACCAATTTTCTCTCTCAGCTCCTTCAAGCTGAACTTCCCCAGGCAGCTTTATCCTCTCACTTTACTTCAAATTGCTCGTCAAAACCCATTTTCCCAGCAGAGCTACACAATGCTTAAAATCTTACATTCCCATGTAGATGGTACATGCAAATTTCATTCACCCGCATTAGAAACATTCTTTTCCCCTTGACATTTTTCTTCTTTGTTCAAAACACTCTCCAGAGTATGAAAAAAAACTCCATTTATGAAGCACAATGTACATAAACCCTTAAAAATTATTCATTGCCAATCATTCATGCTCAACAGGCTGAGTATCTAAATATAGACATTGATTATTTTGTTTTATTTATTTATTACTCACCTTCACCCTACAGTGAAATAAATATTCCATAGTCAGTTTAATTGCTCACTGGACACAACTTTTATTGATTATGGTAATAATCCAGGTGGTATAGCTTAGGTCAAGTATCCAGTTTTTAGAAAGCCCAACTGCTGGATGATGAATCCCTCCCCAGACCAGAGGCTGGGGGAATCAGAAGAGAGTTATATAGGCATCAGGGACCCACCCTGGCACAGGCCCCTGCCCACAACCTGTGTGCCTAATGATAACCCTCACTCAGTCCCATGAGCTTGAGCTTAGTCTTTGGAGCAACCCCAACTAAGATCCCCTATGTGGTTCCTCCATTTGACTACAGATCCTGCCCAATTCACCTCCCTTTCCAACAAATACAGTTATGGCAAAAGCTTATACTCAACTTACATAGCTCTACGATGAGGGTGAAAACCTCACTACATGACCACCAAGTAAAGTTCCTGTCAACCAGTGGGCAAAAGAAGAAGCTTTTCACCCCAGCATCCATCCAAAGCCTTGTCACCCATGACTAGCTCCAGCCAGGCAACCCCTTGTAGTGCCCACATTGGCTCCTTCCCCCAGTTGCACACATAGAAGAAGCAAGTCCATTGTGAAAGGGTGATGAGTAAGGGAGTGGGTTGCATTTAATCAGTGTATCTAATCCCTGATGCACAGCCAATATTGATATACTATAAGTTCACACAGAAGATACAGAGAATCTCAGATGGCACTACATACTCATGGCAAAGGAACTCTGACACCATGGCAAATCCCACAGCATCTCTCTCTCTCTCTCTCTCTTACACACACACACACACACTCATTCTCTCCCCTCAGCACTACTTTCCGCATTCCAATTTTATGGAATTTTAGGAGGTAGGGTTTCTCCCCCAATCAAGTTCAATGCACGTAGCCCAAGTGAATAAGAAAAAAGAAGTGATGCAGCCAAACAGCTGCTCAAAGGGCAGCAGGGGGCTTGATTTAGTTTCCCCAACAACAGCTGATCAGCACTATCACTAAGTATCTGACCTGGGCTTAAGTGCACATGTTTCTGGACTGCTGCCATGATGTCCAATTCATATCCCATAAGGCAAAGTCTAGAATTCTGGGGTGTTGTTGTGTGGCAGTGAATACCACCTCCCTGGATAAAAAGACATGCACTCTGTAACAACATCATAATTAATACAAATGCTGCTGACTTGTGTTTATTGTGAATGCAGCTTTAGATACCTTAGAAGAGAAAGGTTTCGATTCTGTTGGCTCCTATTTGTGGTCATTTGATCTCTCTGGACTATGTTAATATGCTGTATCTCTGCTGTTCTATTTGCAAACTCTAAACCAGCTTTAGTATCATATTTTGCCTTAAAAGCAGCTCCATTTGCACCAGAATCAAAATGTGTCACATAAACACAACCTACCTTTGGGGTATTTCAACATCTCGTTTAGTGCAAGCTACTGTCTTCACTTCAGTGCTGTTCACATGCCATACTTCCTTTTTCCCCTCAATGAGCTACACAGCTCACAGGCCCAGCATGTTAGTTTAGTCCTCCGAGCTGGCGGGCACACACACAAGCCTGCTGCTTTAGCCAAGGCTGCCCCTGCCAGTCTTCATTCAGATGGCCTACTAACTTCAGATGAAAATCTTAATCCAAACGGTGCTGGCCAGAGCACAGATGCGATTCATGAAGTAACTATCCTAAGTCTGAGCCACAGATCATGAACTGAATATTATATGCTCTCCCTAAGGAAATGATGTACTCTGTTTTAAGGTCCTCAAGATGGACATTGGATAGCTTGCTGGAAAAAAACCAAAACATAACCTGGCCCCAGTGGGAAGGAAAGTCCTGTCTAAGGTAATGCAAAGACAATGATTTAAAGGGTAGGTGCAAGGAGATGATTTTGCTTGTGTTCCTTTTTGCAACTCATAATACATTTTATCTTTGAGTGAATGGAGATACTAAAACAAATGCATAAAGGGCAAAACAGGCTACCAGTTATTAGATCAATTAGATCATAAGAGGAAAATTCACAAGGTACGACCAGCCATTTCTTGCTTCCTAATCTTCCTTAATAGTTTAAATATAAGAGGTACAAAACAGTGTCCCAATCTAATACCACTAAAGCCAAGAGTTTATTTCTTTAAAAAGGGAAAAGCCAGCCATACATATATTATGGCAACCAAGCAGCCACCTGGAACCCACCAAGAAACACTTCAGTGTAAAGTCTGTTCCATACAGGAGCTAAAAGGTGTTCAGAATCTGGTAAAAATGCAAACAATTGATCATAAATTGAAGTGTAGAAGTGATTCATGCTGGTAATCTCCTTGCCCAGCATGAGAATTAGGACAAAGGAAGCACTTTTTTTCCACACAGTGCATAATTAATTTATGGAAGTCACTGCGCAAACACATAATGATAGTCCTAGCTTAGATGGCTTTAAAAGGGGATTAGACAAAGTCATGGAGGATAGGCTATTCACGGCTATGAGTCACAATGACTATTGCAATCTTTAGGTTCAGAGGCATACTGATGGTGAGCAACAACAGGAGTGGGTTGGTGCCTTAATGTTCTGCTTCTGGGCTTTCCAGAAGTACCTAAGTTTGACACTGTGGGAAAAGAATACTTAACTTAGGGAAACTTTGGTCTGATGAAGCAGTTCTCCTATGTTCAAGCTCCACCTATTTTGTCTGCAGTCGACACAAAGACTGCCCACATGGTAGTGCTAATCTAATAATTATTTTTTCCTAACCACCCATGTATATCTGTGGGTAAGTTTAAAACAACAAACAAACAACAACAACAACAAAGCCATACTTGGAAAAGGGAGGGCCCACTGTCTTACTTTTAAGAGATGCAATCTGGCTGTAACAGATTTATCTGATTAAACAGAGGGAAATTATATTAACTAGCAATTGAATTACTGCTAAGTAGAAGCCATCTTATTAAAAAAAAAAGGGTTTCTCTTGCTTTTCCATCAAGAGAACATTCATTTCTATTACGATCAGCTTCCGAAATGGTCCATCAACTTCATAAAACAATTCTAAAGTCAGTATGCCTACTTCTTAACACTTATCTGATTATAGAATCAAATAAGTACCAATGCCATTTATACTACACAAATGGAGGAGGAATGAGATCCATTTCATACATGACACTGCTGACACACAAACTATCTCCATGTGGTGATGGTGTGGGGGGAGAATGTATACTGACACCTGTAAAGTACATCAGAAATATTTGTTTTGTGGTAAGCACACAATCCAGAAAGGTGCGCTTAATTCTTGGCACATCTGCTCATAGAATAATGCTGCTTGTGCTGTACTTCACAATTATTAACGCAAACAACAGTTTGTGTTCCATTCTTCACAGATTCCTATGTAGGAAAAATGCCACGTGTAAAGAGGCCTTGAAGGCAGATGAGTGTATGATATTGAGGAAACAGAAAGCAATTATCAAAGTTGGAATTTGGCCAGAAAGCTAGTGCTCACACTCTAATCTTGTGTTATAGGATCTGTAATAGCAATGAGTGAGATTACCCACCTCTCATTTAGCAGGACCTCTGGAAGAAGCATCTATGTAATGAAACAAGTGTCCCATCAGCAACTGCAATTTTTGGTCATCAATGAACTTTAACCTTTAAATTGGACCATGCTGGCATAGGGAGAAAAAACCCAGCATAAGAATGATCTATTTAAAATGCCATTGTCCATTTAAACCCAGGGCACAAAAGAAACTACGGACACACACCAGCAGTTCCCAGGCAGAGTGCTGCTCAGCACTAAGCCTCTTAGGTGTTGTCTTTACAAGACACTTAATTTCATTAATGCTTGGCTAAAGATGAGATTAAAAGATGTAAATTTGTTGTCAGTCTGTGCACAGAAACCAGATGCTTTCAGTACAAGCTCAAAGGAAGGAGTGTTGCTGAAGGCACCTATTGGATAGCGCTCATGAGAAGTAATGCGCTTTTCCTTCTGCTCAGAGCACATGCCCATGTATACATTCAGAAAACCTTTTATAAGGAGCAAGTTCAACATTCCCCTTTGGGAATGACATTGATTAGACCAGTGGCTATGTAGAATGTGATCTAGGCTGGATCTACACAGATCTGTAAAAACGCTATTAAAGGCTATTTAAAAAACCATGATATATAGCTCTCAATGCAATTTCCCATTGCCGACAGATCACTGCTCTGCAGCGGCCTCTGGTGTCCCATTTTTATAATGCATTTTTAACATTATAACCAACCAGTATAGATTTGCCCCTAGTCAATTTCAATGTTCCTTTAATGTATCTGGAACTAAGCAGAGAAAGTGGCTGCAATTAGCAACCAATGATTATCAGCAGCATCTCCAAATTCATCTTGTATATTTCCTGTTCCTGCATTTTTGAAGTATGAACCACATGACATTTCCACTGCCTGGGTGACATTTCAATTTTTTCCTGGAGCTAAAACCTGTTTTTTCCTAACCAATAGTAACACAGAAAGGTTTTCTAAAATGATTACATGCCAATGTGCCGTGCAACATGCGTTTGCCATATCATAGTTTGGGGACTATCCCATTTCCCTCTGTCTCTTAGCTCCTCTTCTGTGCTGCTCCTCAAACCTCATCCCTCCTTGCCTCATTTCTTTTTCATTGTTGCTGCTGTTCCTTTCCAGGCGAACATTTCTCTCCTTTCTCGGTGGATTTACCTGGGAGGAAACCCCCTTACACTCAGTGGGGCTTACTTATGAGGAAGAGGCGACCCAGAGTGAGGGGTACAGGCAGGAAGGAACGAACACATTTACCTGAGAAGTCCCTTTGCACTCAATAGGGTTTACTGCTGAGTAGACGTGCCTGAACGGAAGGGACGCGGGTGGTGCTGTGGGTAAAACCTCAGCGCCTAGGACTTGCCGATCGTATGGTCGGCGGTTCAAATCCCCGCGGCGGGGTGAGCTCCCGTCGTTCGGCCCCAGCTCCTGCCCACCTAGCAGTTCAAAAGCACTCTTAAGTGCAAGTAGATAAATAGGTACCGCTTTATAGCGGGAAGGTAAATGGCATTTCCTTGTGCAGCTCTGGCTCGCCAGAGCAGCTTCGTCACGCTGGCCACGTGACCCGGAAGTGTCTCCGGACAGCGCTGGCCCACGGCCTCTTAAGTGAGATGGGCGCACAACCCTAGAGTCAGACACGACTGGCCGTTACGGGCAGGGGTACCTTTACCTTTACACGTGCCTGAAACTGAGTTTGTTAGTTGTGTTAGTCAGTAAGCAACAAAGGCTGGATTTTCCTTTATTCACTGAGTGGGGGTTGTTGTGAAACACTCTTCCTTTCGAAACACATAATGTGCTATTCCTCTGTCTATGTATGCACTAAGAGCCATGGAGGGCTAAAACAAACAAAAATTGGAAAATGACAATTTTCAATAGCATTCTGGAAGAGCCCTTTGAAACACAAGCCTCTCCCACCAATTCTAGTTCATGACTAATGGCACTGCAGGGGTGGTTTTGCTGGGAGAAGTGTTGCTTTGTGCCCTCATATCCTTAGGTCATGGGGGGGGGGGAGACAACAATCATTTTTTGTATAGTACTTCCTAAAAGAAATGTCATGTGGTTTGTTGGAAAAACACCAGTTTATTGCTATAACACTGGCATATAGGCGGTGCTTAAAAACCTGTCTTGCTCTGCTTATGGAAGTCATTGTTACAAATTTCTGATTTAGAACCACTTATTATAATTCATTGCAAGATAATAAGCAGCAGGGTTTCTAATTAATTTTTAAACAGAAATCAGCACTCAACCTGTTGAATAATTCAATATGTTGTGCAAACTAAGTAAATTAAATGCCATAAAGACATTGAGTTGGTTTAGGGGCCATGTTTCCAGTCCTCCAAATCATGGTGTAGACTGTACAGTAGAGGATCAAGAGCAAGACCTTTGCTAACATGCTCCCCTCACACTCCCCACGGGACCAGTTTAATGAACATTTGATCCTCCCGTAGTTTGTGTGAGCCCTCCAGACTTGGGCTGTAAATCACAGTTTGTTTGACCGGTTGGTTTGGTTTAGGGGCTTCCTGATAAAAGAATAACTTGTGTGTGTGTGTGTGTGTGTGTGTGTGTTTAAGTGATCATATTAGGGAAAGTGTGATATAAGCATGTTGGGACTGGATATGTGATATCTGAAGCATCCAGGTGTGTGTGGATGTATAGGCATTTGGAAGAATGCAGCCCTTAACAAATGCTTCACAGTTAGAAAATAAAATGGGTATAGGTAGGAAATAATGCCCAAAATGGAGCACAATCGTGCAAGTATTTATGTACAAGTGGAAATGGAAAGCATGTACCTAAGCAGTCCAAGTCTATTCAAAGCACATAAAGTTCTATTCAGTTTTCTACATGTATTTCTAGTGATATGCATATTTTTCAGTTACTGGGTTAGCATGCATGGCAAGAACTTGTCAAAATACTATGACAGTTGCACGGAACACCAGAACAGGGAAGCTTTTTGTGGTGTTGCACATAAGAATCACAATTAAACTGCCCAAAGCTCCAACACCAGCACTGTCTAAATATCGTGACAGGAAACTTTTCTGTAAATTAGTAAATATGTAAATATGTAATACTTTAGTAAATATGTAATACTAAATTAAAACACAGGGGAGATAACAAACATCTTGATAAATGCTGTATTTCACAGCTCATGATTCCTCACAGTTATGCCAGAACCTCCCTGCCCCCGCCACCCTCTCTCTTACACTAAGACTCGAGTGTTACACTTCGTAATATCCTACATTACAAAGCACATTACTATATTTTGAATGGTTTCTTCAAAAACTTAGGCCCATTATGAAAATCTTAGCTTCCCAGCTCAGGGATGCCTCTGCAAGAGTGTTCCTTTTTCTCTTCATCTTCTGACAAAGATGGTTGTTGAATTTTTATTTCTTTCATCCAAAGCTACCCAATGATTTATATGCCAAAGGTGCAGACACAAACAGCAGCAAGGAGGTTGTGATACTGCTTCTGAACACTAGCGTTGTGCCACAGATGCACAGACTTGCACTGTTTCAGCTATCTACATCTACTATTGATACAAAGAACAGGCATGTGGAAAACACAACAGCTTATTTTCTTTCTGTCTGTCTGTCTGTCTGTCTGTCTGTCTATCTATCTATCTATCTATCTATCGGACTTATATACCGCCCTTCATCATAAGATCTCAGGGTGGTTCACAAGATCCCAAGGTAAAAGAACAAATAAATAGTTAAAACAAAAACAACAAACCAATAACCCTCCTCCCACAAAGACATTTAAAAGGCTGTAGCGTATTAATCAGCCAAAGGCTAGAGAAGCATTTGGCAAAATTATAAGAGGCAGACTCAGAAGAAAACATGGATGATTGCAATGCATAAATAGCAGCTTCTTAGAACGGGAAGAGGTTATGTTGGAGAGTCAGGGTTCTTTCCTTCTACCTCAGTCAGGTTCCTAAATATATGTGGATGAGAATGACATGAGCAAGAGGGAACTGTAAGATGGCTTGCTATTGATAATGTAGTCTTTATCCTAGCAGAAGGCTAAGGTTCTTTCCGGCAGGTGTCTATAGAAAGAGACATCTTGAAAGGATATAGTATTCTAGTAACAGACTAAACTCAAACTAGGCTGGTACCCACTGAGAGAAAAATGGAAGCACAGAAGGCAGTAGGGGTGGCAATAAAGGATGAAGGTCAACTTCTTGCATTGTACTTAATATGCAATGCCTGAAAATCAGGTCAAGATTGCACAAGATAATCTCATGAGCTTTGCAGAAAAACCAAATATGCTCACACCCTTTTTCACCTCATATCTCACTCAGCAGGCATATCAAAAGCATGCTCCTAAAATGGTGGGGTGTCTTTTTCTTTTGCAAAGGATATCTTTTGAAAAACGAGGCTTTGAGGAAAGGCAATATTTCTATAAAACACTGGGGGTGGGGAGAGGAGGAATAAGATTTTAGCAACTATTTCTGCCAAGTCCTAATGCAGCAGTAGCTTCCATGCATTAGTTATATCACTATGGTGTTATACTTGTACATAATATTGGTTGCAGACCTGCAGGATGTGCAGTGCTTATTTAACAAGAAACTCCTGTTCAGAAGCTGTCCCATAGGTCCCCCTGAGCTATCCAGCTTGCATGACAATGATCAGGAGCCTCAACAGCTCTACTTTTCCCACAACCTTCTAATCCCAAAGAGGCATCTGTTCCCTCATCCCAAACTTACCCAACTCAACCTACATGTTTCCCCACCGTGGATGCTTACTGTAGAATGGCCACATTTCACTCTTCATTTACATAGTGTTATTGCCAAATCGTTGTCCACCTGTGTCTTCCACATGCTACTTCTATCTCTCTCTTTTTCTTTTTACCACAGAAAACCTTCTGGTAAAGAATGGAACAGGAGAACAATATCCACAGCTGATTGCTAATCTTCAGTCTTTTCCAAGAGGCATAGTTTTTACACATGCAGTAATACCTTTGGCAGCAAATCTACTGATACTTGGGTGCTCCTTCTCTAGTTCCTTTCCGGTTATCACCATTTTATCAATATTTTAAAATTTGTGATTTTTATTATTTATTAGCACTAACTATTAATGCACTAATAGTAAAACTGATTTTGGAAGCACTTTGCTGCCACCATTTCAGCCATTTCTGAGCTTCAGATCTGTATTATAGCATGATACTTACACCCACACCTCTATACCTCCCAAAGTATGGAAAGTCAATGGCAATTTTCCTTGTAGCTAACAGTGGAAGAGCAATTATGAGAAAGTCCTGGAATATGCCTGCCTAGAAGCACCCATGAGAGGATTCCATCTCATGGGACTCTTAAGCTTTGCACACACAACTCAATGGAAAGAGACATGAAGTTAAAATGAATCACATCAATGTGAGAGAACAGAGGTGTTCCCAACAACTTACAAAGGGGGAAAAGGGGGGGGGAAGGGATAAAACAGACTACCTGATGACTGTCCCACATACAAGCTGGAATCATTTATGTCTCCGCCATCATCCCAAATATACTGGGACTGAAGGATCTTGGAATCTTCATTCTCCTCGCTGGAAAAGCCCGAACCAGGTGAGGCTAGCAGGGCATTGGGGACAAGGTCTGGCTCTGACACCTCCAAGTTTGGCTGTTCGCTGGTATCTAGAGACTCTAAGTGAGACATTGCTGAGAAATCCATGAAGGAGGTTGAAGTCAGTCCTTCAGTACCAGGATCTTCTGAAACTGCACAGTAGATGCACAAAGAACCTACAAACAAGAATGAGAGTAATAACAGTTTTAGTAATCATACTCAAAGGGGGGGGGAGTTATGGAGCTCTCTCTCTTCAAAAAAGGGCACCCAAAAATGATCAAAGGTTTGGAGCAATGTTACAACATTTCAGGGAAAGACGAGTAAGGAGGGGAGATGATTGAGGTGATTATGCATTTGGGGGAAAGGTAGATAATATTAAAACCTCTCTCATAATATTAGAACCAACGACCAGCCAATGAAGCAGAATTTTAGAAGACTCGGGATGGACTAAATGAAGCATTTATTCACAAAGCACATAGTTGAACTATGGCATTAATTCCCGTAAGAGTTAGTGATGGATATCAACTTGGATCATGGGCATAGCCAGGATTGGGGGGGGGGAGGGTTAGGCCATTTGTTGGGGGGGCAGAACCTCAGTTAGAAATGTATTTTTATTGATTTTTATTTATTGGGGAGGCAGCTGCCCTCCCCCATGGCTATGTCCATGACTTGGATGACTTTAAAAGAGGATTATACAATTCATGGAGGTGGGGGTTATCAATGGCCACCAGCCACGGTGGTTATGTTCTACCTTCAATGTCTGAAGCAGAATTATAATCTGGCAGAATACCAGTTGCTGTGGAGAGTGCTGTTGCATTCCAATGTCCTGTTTGCAGGCTTCCTGTAACCATGTAGTTAGTCACTGCGGGGACAGAATGCTGGACACATGGGCCTTTCGTCTGATCATGTGGGGTTGTCCATACATTCTCTCAACAACAGTCACAGGCTTCTCTGCCTTTACAGCAACATTTTTACTCACTTTGGTATAAATACATTATCCACAGCAATCACACAAAAGTGATGAATATACTCTCTGGGGGAAGAACGTCATTTTCAGGTATGAAGACCACAATGCATCCACCGCAGGGAAAATTAGATACTGCTGCAACTGAAGCAACCTGAAGGAACCCTTTTAAACTCTGCACAAACCAGTGGGTAACTATGCATGTATCTGCATTGAAAAGTGACTGCCTAGAAAGCCCTTAAGCCTTTTTGAGAGAAAAGCTGAAATACTGCAGATGAATGCATGAACAATCATCAGACGTCTCAGTGACAGAACCTAGTAGCTTCCCATTCTCATCTGCAAACAGAGCGGTGGGCTGGGGAATAGTCTGTTTTGCATATTCATTTCATAGCCATAGTGACCTCAGAAATAGATATATTTAATTCACTAAGGAAAAAAGGTACACCCTTGCAAATCCAGATAAATTCCCCTGCCTCAAATTCCTCCAGAGTCTGGGTCCTGGAGTCTAGCAGTGACTGAGACACCAATTCTGAGGCTACAGTACTATCAAGCTAAGGAGTCAAGTTGGGTTCCTGGCTCTGAGCACTATGTTGATGATTGAGGGACCACTGAAC
The DNA here is from genome assembly GCF_965153285.1 of Podarcis tiliguerta. Taxonomy (NCBI): domain Eukaryota; kingdom Metazoa; phylum Chordata; class Lepidosauria; order Squamata; family Lacertidae; genus Podarcis; species Podarcis tiliguerta. Next base: position 39,826,594 of record NC_139535.1, on the reverse strand, counting down.
CTCAGGTTGACAGACAGGAGTCCACTAATCCAACTCTCACAGCACCAGAGTCCACAGAACTGGAGCTAGGACCCTCATGAGGACTTTCACCTAGGTTTGAGGAGCAAGTGCCCCCCATACCATACCTTGCCAGTTGAGTGCTGCTAGGAGCACAGCAGACAGAAAGTTATGATACACAGAACTGCCTACCTTTTGACCAAAAGGCTGGCCCTAGTCTTCCACAAGGGGACAAAGCCTAGGAGAGGTGGACTGGAGGCAGAGCCACAAAAGAGCTCAGTTCAATGCAACCCATGTTGTAGGAAGTTGCCTACTAAGAGCTGTCCTTGGTGCTGTAACAACCGACTAGCCTTGCCCTATGCGTTGGTCCCTCAATGAGAACAGGGCAGATTCTACATTGACCACAATTCTTTATCCTCCTTTACTGCATCTTCCTGTGATATCTTTGGTTGGTCACTATGCTAATAGGAATTCTAAAATCCAGTTTCCGTTTTCCAAGTCACCCTGAGCAATTACACCCTCAGTAACTGCCCACTCACTGTTCATTACAACTTCAAAATATTCTAAAGAGAGATCCTTCATTATGAACGAGGGACTGTGTTTTCACTGCACTGCAAAAGAATTTGTCCCTTTGATAAGAAGGCTTTCCCTCATTTTGACATAACAAGTTTCTAGAGATGCATGTGCTTATCTCTGCAGGCCGAGACAGAATTAACTCTGTAAAATAAACTCTGTAGAACTAAGAATTGCACCCTGACCCATGACATTAAATAGCTATACTGTCTTGATTTCTCACAATCCTTTGTTTTGTTTGTTTTTGACGTGTCTACATTTAAAAGTTTTATGTTAATTGAGTGGTCGGGAACCTATAGGCTGTGGGCCTAATGACACCCGACAAGCCTCAGAGGCTGGCCCATGAGGCCATTTTGGGCAAACCACTACTACTTTTCCTGAGCCTGACATCATGCCAGGAATGAAAACTTCAAGCCGCAGCTTTAAACTTCAAGCCACAGCTAAAAGGAAGAATAACCTGGAGCGCTCCCAATTTTTCATTTGTGTCAAAGTCAGCACTTTTTGAAATGGGCATCTTTTTCTGTCACACTGCGCAGAGAATTGAGAGCACACTTACCTGGCCAGATCTTATTCCCTGTGTTAAAACTATTTCAAACAGCAAAGCTTTGCTATTGCTCAATACACATTACTCATTAAAATAGGGAGAAAAAGTAGTGCTGTAGTTGGAAAGTCATGTGAATTAAGCAAGCAGGGTGTGCATGCACTACATCCATCTTACTCCTGGCTGTTTTGAATCTCCAGGATACCATATCTGTCTAGATGTACAGAGTGTACAGAGGGGTGGGTTGGCAGCAGCTACCCAAGTTAGATTAGCATGTAAGCAAATGGGCAAGTTTGTACCCAGAGCAGTCTTTGGATTGGGACTCCATAAACATGAAAACAGAAGGGAGAATTTACACACTATTCATTCTGGAAACTTGAAATCAAAGGGAGTGCCGTTTTTGAGCCTTGGATAATGCTTGGTCTGCAAGAGCTTTTCCACAACTGATTCATTCTTATTTTTGGAGACTTTTTATTGCCCTATGTGCTTTCTCATTTTAGATCAATAAAACAAAATTAGCTAAAGGAGATCAACTAAGACAAAGGCAAATACCAGAGATAGCAAAAGTATGACAGGAGCAAGCAGCATTGAAAAGAAGTGCATTGCAGCATAAAGCAGCCAACCAAGGCTTCTCTGGCCATCCCAAGGGATGGACAACTCTCACCAAGTGTTATTTGCACATAGCTGAGTCAGTCAGTCACTAAAGCCAAAACATCCCAAAATATGCTCCATTATAGAGCATGCAGCATGCCTTTGCAGGTCAGATTATATCTTGCTTGAACACTCTCCTCGCTCAGTCTACAAGGAGAGAGAGATAGAACAGAATTGTGTCTAGGATTTTTATGCCTTCACACAGCAGCTGTCACTGAGCTATTATTAGCACTACAGCAGCATCTTGAGACCCCCAAAAGAGAGGTGTGTGTGTGTGTGTGTGTGTGTATAAAAAATTGTTGTGCTTGGACTATAAACATATGCAAGTGAGATAACAAACACACACTAGCTGCACTCAGAATAGACTAATCCTGTTTATCTGCTGTGGTGACAGATATGCAAGCTGCCATGACTGGAATGAGCCTTTGATTGTCAAATTGAGTAAAACCACCAGCCACTCCCAATTCATCCATGATCTCAACGTGACAAGAGACTCCAATGGGCCTGACAGGCAGCAGAATGTCATCAAACCCAACTCCCTATCCAAGCCATGTAACTGTTTGCCTATGCTGCACTGCTGGTGGTGCTAGAATCTAGTGCTGGCCTTGAAGGCCCTAGTACTAGGACCCTGTTGCCTAGTTGTGTTAATTTGCTTGTGTGCACAAGTTCATAGGATGGGATAGGTACAGAGGCACAAAGAAATGAAAGTGTAAAACTGGCAACCTTATATGCTATGCAGCCAAAGATGTATTTGATACAATGCGTACATGTGACAAAGCTGTGGCAAACCACAGTGACCTGGTGCATGTACCTGTAAGATACACATGGTTAAAAAGCACACATTTACTGCATACGTATGTAACAGTTTTATTAGTACATAAGCCCTCTTAGATCTGCTGTGCATATATCTGTTAAAAAAATGAAAGTGTGGATTGCTAAGACCATGTAAAAAATGCCTAACAGGGTAACGTCTTAGACACAAGATTCACCTTCTCTTTCCTTCTTGAGCAACTCCCATCAAAGAAACCCAACACAGATTCCTAGGGGGGGGGGGAGTGGCAAGGTTGCTTCATACCTCTTTATTAGGTAAATAATGTTCTGTTCCTTGAATGCTGAACTAGAGAGACACCAATTGGCCATATTGCATAACATAATGTATTCTATATTTAAACCAGTGGTTCTTTGGCTTTTACTGTAACAGCAGTCAATTTATTACCAGATTACACACAGCTACATTTGCAATGCAACCCTAAGCATGTTTACTCTGAGAAATAAATTCTATGGAGTTCAACAGAAATGCAATAGTATGTGCGTTTCGGATTGAAGCCTCAGCCAAGAAAGGTGAGGAGTGGTTTACTAACCTGGTTGAAACTCGAGGAGCATGAACTCTTACACATTGGGCAAGCCTTATACAGTTTCATGTGCCATCCATCAGTATACTGGATAGAAAAGTATATCTCCCACAGTGAGAGAAGAGGGAGGGATACAAATAATTATTAACGTGATCTCATGAATCTTAATTTCCATTCATCCAATTCTTTGGCACCAATTCAAACTTTATGGGTTGGATGCCATGTTATTTCTACTCAGAACAGACCCACTAAAGTAATGGACATTACTTCCCCAGCAGCCTAAGGCTCCTCCATCTTGTCTCTCTTTGTTCCACCTTCTTCGTTTCTCTGACTGTTCTGGGAGACCAGGGGGAAGGGGAGGGAGACTCCTTGGATTCTTCTGCATAATCTCTGTCTCCTGCCCACCCCCTTCCTGCCTCTGATTCTAGAATGTTATCTGCCCCAGCCTCTTCCTGCTCACCAAACCCTGTTGCTTCTTCAGGTTGACACCTCCTCCTTCCAGTCTGCTCTCTTTTCTCCCTCTGACCACTCATCGTCATCTCATCACCAATCCCCTTCTTCTTCTCTGGGGGTTCCCCAGCTGGAGCTTCCCATTACTACTCTGCATCCAGCCAGTCCATGACAGTTCTCTACTCAACTGTTGGGCGATCCTAATCTTAAGGTTGGCAGTCCTCATGGCAGGGTGAGCGCCCATTGCTCTGTCCCAGCTCCTGCCAACCTAGCAGTTTGAAAGCATACCAGTGGGAGTAGATAAATAGGTACCGCTGTGGCAGGCAGGTAAACGGCATTTCTGTGCACTCTGGTTTCTGTCACGGTGTCCCATTGCGCTAGAAGCGGTTTAGTCATGCTGGCCACATGACCCAGAAAGCTGTCTGTGGACAAACGCTGGCTCCCTCGGCCTGAAAGCGGAGGTGAGTGCCACATCATGTAGACAAATTTGACTCGACTTAACTGTCCAGGGGTCCTTTACCTTATAAGGTTTGGGAATTAATACAATTCTTGATAGTTTCCAGGTTGGTGGCAATAAACCTCCAGCTAAGGTATCATTGTACAGTTTAGACATATATATGGGACCATTAAATCTTTAAATGTTTTATAAAATACTGTTGAAAAACCCACCTTTAGATTTTTAAGTACAGTGCTACCTCGGGTTAAGAACTTAATTCGTTCTGGAGGTCCGTTCTTAACCTGAAACTGTTCTTAACCTGAAGAACCACTTTAGCTAATGGGGCCTCCTGCTGCCACCACGCAATTTCTGTTCTCATCCTGAAGCAAAGTTCTTAACCCGAGGTACTATTTCTGGGTTAGTGGAGTCTGTAACCTGAAGTGTCTTTAACCCGAGGTACCACTGTACCTATTTTTCCTCTTCTGTAATTGCCAGTGGGGACTTCTTCCGAGTAAGCATATACAGGATTGTGCTGGAAACGTCTCTCATGTCTACTGCCTTCCCCACGCATTCTCTATAAAAGTCCTAAAGCTTAAAAATGCGGTCACCTGTGACGAGCCTGGCCTTCAGGGGAGCTAATCCCATTAGTGCAAGAGGTTGTTCCCAGCAGTTTGTTTACCCTCATTTAACACTGAACTGTTTACCCAGTTTAAACCCTTTAAGATTCATGATCCGGTTTACCAGGCTGGGCTACTATCCTCAACCAAAGAAAAGAAATGCTAGCCAAAGCACAAGAATTAGCAGTTGTGAAAGTATCAGCAGTGGGCTCAGTCTGACATTTACTTCCCTCTCTGAGTATGAACTTAACCCTGGGAATTTCAAGACCTCAGCTAAGTTGAGCTGCAGAAAATTTGCTTTTGCAAAACTTGGTGGATCTGAGAGCCAAGTTCTTGGATTTGCTTTGCGCTACTGTAACTCTAATTTGCACAGCAAACTTCCACCGATGCAAAACAAACTCAGCCCTGCGTTTTAGTATTTTATTGTTCAAATTGGTCCTGCAAGAAGTACATAGCTCTAACAAAACAGCACTAGCTGCAAATATCAATGTGTAAAGATTGTGCTTTACAATCTTCATTACCTGCCTTCAAATATTCTCCCCAGTTAGCAGGTTAAAGTACTAACAGATTGTGAGATGTCTAATGCTCACTGGGCAATGGTAATGGCAAAGCAGGGATTTGAACTCTGGTTCAGCTTTATCATTGTCAACGAGGAGCCACACCAGTTCTACAAAACCTCTGGTATACTACTAATACCATTGCCCTGAGCAATATCCACACATGTTTTGCCTACAACAAACCAAGTCCTTACAAAACACAAGTATAGGCCTGTATATGCGTACCTCAGCCTAGAGTGCGTCTCAGTCCTGCCAAGGACATATAAGACATGAGGCTTTATGAGAGGCGCCAGTGCAATTATACAGAGATATTTGTCTCTTTGGACTTGTTCAGGGAAGTTTTAAAGACAGATAGAAAACTGAGGGAAGACTCAGTGTACTGTGACTTTTTATTCTCCAAGAGAGATGGGAACAAGACAAAGATCTCCTGACTGTACCTACAATTATGATTGGGTCTACACATCATTTGCACTTACACAGCATATTTTAAAACAGGTTTGTTCCATTCTCAGAAATTAAAACCCAAGCAAATTCCTGGGTGCCAACATGAAAAGATCCAAGGTAACCAGACACTGAGGATTTTCTAGGCCCTGGCCAGATCCTTTTTCGGATTCCACAAGAAGGAAAGACTCCTGACTAATTCTTCTGCATGGAGCCTGGCCTCCTGACTTCAGGCATCCAAGGAGTTTGCTCTAGTTTTCCCTTTCTTTAGACTCCCTGGTACCTTTATACAGGAGTAAAACACTCAGCCTTAGCATGTACAACAACCATTCCCAATCTGACAGCAGCTCCTGGCACTCCTGACATCGACTGGGCTAATTGGAGTTGCAGTCAAAAATATCTAGAGAGCACCAGGTTGGGGAAGGCTGCTGTGCAGTCTCCAGTTTACTAGCAAGGAATGCTTCTTAACAGCTGCCACCAACAACTTATTACAGCCATCGAGACACCTGAAAATAAACACAAGCCTCAGGGAAATAACTGCATTAAGGCCCAAGACTTCTCTGTTCCAATCTGTGTTCTGAGCTTCCTCTGCTAATCTGGGCAGAATGTCCTTTTCTAAGAAAGCATTCAGCAGAGCAATCTAGACAGTCTCTTGCATAAAACACATTCTAGCTATCTAATAGATAAAACAATTTCGTTGCATCAAGTATTTAATACAGAGAAACGGCACAAAATTAGAACATGCTCTTTCTTCACTGCTTTGTTTGTGTGTAGTTTATAAATTCCCTATCCTTTGTTCAGCATACCAAACAATCCAAAATGGCACCAGTTGTGTGGTTTCTAGGCTAGCCCCAACACAGAGCGCCTCAAGCCTAGCCATATGCCCTTATGCAAGCATCAGTTACACTGCAGTACAGCGGACAAGAGAATTTTCTGGCCTCTTTCTGAAGCCTAAAATGCCAAGCAGATCAGACCTGTCTGCCTCCACAGCCCTGGGCCAAGCAGAACTGGACAAGTCATGATAATCATCATGCGCTGGAATCGCACTATCACACCTCTGCCAGATGACAAAGTACATTAACATCAAATTTGCTCATATTCTCAGACCAGACAAAAATGGAATATGAAATTCCCTTCCTTGGAAGGCCTAGTGAGTGAATTACAGGAATGACAAGCTATTCACTCAGTGGCAGACCAGGGAGGCTGGCCTGGCCCACTTTACTTTCAGGCCAGTTTAGACTACGTCCATACATCCGGAATTTCCCAGACATAGCCAACAATCGGCCATCAGAAGCAGTGTCCTGGCAGTGTCCTGGCGGAAATCACTTAAATGTCTGGGAAAATTCAGACGTATGGCAACCCCTTTCGGCAGTGTCGTTTTTGTCAATTTTCCTTAAAAATAGCTCAAAAACTTCAATTTTTTTTTAATGTTAAGATTTTGCGAAAAAATCCTCAACAACTTTGGCCCAAAGACCCCCACAAAAATTCAACAACTGTTCTGTCTGGATTTTCACATTTTGAAATATGGCAATCCTAGTTTAGACAGCTGTGATTTAACTGTAAATTGGAGAGAAATCTGGGGTGGGATTATGGATTTCATTAACTGAAACTTCCCCCCTAAATTTTTGAAGCACCGTAGCTGGCAGAGTTAAACCAGACCAAACAGAATACAACACACACACAAACATATATATACAGTTGGATTGACCACAACATGGAGGGTTGTACCTTTACAATGGAACCAAGTAAAGTGAAGCTGGCCAAACCTTAACCATCATGGCCAGCATAGGCGAAGCTTATCGCAAGGCATGAAAAGGCGGTGAATGTGTGACTCAAATTTCCTTCCAACTATTTAAAAGTCATATCACGGCACAGTTAGAGGGAAGAGGAGGAGACAGGAATGAGAGGAGCTTTATCACAGTTTTAGCGATTGTGGGAATCGCTCACAGAATTCAGCTGGCAAAGTGGGTGCAGCCGAGGTCAGTTCTTCTGTAAAAATAAGCTACCGGGGAATAAAAAGGAAATCAAAATTCTGCGAACAGCAGCAAGAGGACTACAGCGGTAGGATTGTAGCATACATTTTACACAGGATGGCTGTCAAAGAAAGGGAGACTTGTTCCTCAGATGAACAGCTGTGGCATGGTGGGGGGGAGCCCATTCCCAAAGGACAGCAGATGCAGGTTATCCCCAAAGCAGCGACACAGTTAACAGAGCAAAGGACAAAACTCCAAGGAAACACTAGGCCAGTTGTAAAGCCAAAAGGAAACCTATCAGGAGGAACCACCTGTCGGGCAGGGGGACTGAATGAGTCAGGAGGCTTAGTGTTGGAGCCATGTCAGGGGCCTGGTCTAGGCCGAGGAGGCAAAGTGAGACTAAGCTCAAGAATCCAGAAAAGGCATGGAAGAAAGTCCAGGGCATTGGGGGGGGGGGGAGGGGACGACAAGTTGATTAAAAGCCTGTAGAAAGGATGCCAATAGGCTAGAAACTGAACATCATTAAGGGATATGTATGGGCAAAGGGCCTAGAAGTGTTATATAGTGTATAGGCCTACGCTGAAAAAGCCACGTGTTGCACAGAACAAACACACTTGCCAGCACACCATGGCAGCCTCTTAAGGCCTAAGCACAGAGGGATGAAAACAGACCTGAGGTTGCCAATGCCTGTGTTAACTTTTCCATTTGAAATAATTAGGATTGCCCGTGGCGTAACACTGAAGCAGAGCTAAAGAAGCAAACAAGCCAAGCCAAGCCAGGCAGCCAAAAGAGAGGGACTAATTGGTTTACAGCCTGCCATATGGCAACCCCAGAATGGGGAACACACTTCAGTGTAATGGAACGTGAGTGTCACTGACTAGAATGTAAGAAATGAGGTTACACAAAGAACAACGCTGAAAAGCAGGAGAGCCTTTGACAAGTGAGTTTCCCTGCGAAATTATAAAGACAGACACACGCACAGGCATCTGGCACTGTATTCCTCTCTACAACTTTAGTATTCTTGCCCTGAAACCTCCTGGGCCCAGCTGTGCAAGTCCCCAACCTTTTTGAGATCGGGGGCCGCATCTGAAAATCTGTTACAGAAACCATGAAATATCTGTTTCTTAGAATGTACCCCAAAACAGGCAAAACGCCTATACCCTTCCCCCGCAAAAAAACAAAAACAAATAAAATGCAGACCAAAAATGTAGGCACTCTCCCAAAACAGGCAACCAACACCCCCCCTCCAAAGCCTGCAATTAAATAAATAAAAAGAATCATAGAACTGTAGGGTTGGAAGAGACCCCAGGGGTTTTCTAATCCAATCCTGCCAATGGGGGTGTCTGAAAGCATCATTAAATCCACAGAGGCTATGTTGCGGCAGGGAGGACCCCAGCATTATTATCATGTGGCAGTGCCATCATAATCCTCTCCTCAAATTCCTCCTCTTAGCTGACTATCTTCATAGCCACCAACCAAGGCAATGGTACTCTCAGAACCAGCATCCAGGACAAAACAAAACAAAACCCCACAGTATGGCATAATGGCTGAACCTCTTAACTAAAATACACCCCCAGTACTGATTGCTTATATCCCAAATTTAGCTTCTCCCCCTAGCTTGCTGAATTCCCTGAGATGTGGGGCTAAATTGGATTTCTCTTATATGGATTTTCTGTTTCCAAGTGAAATGTGTCATACAGCCATCAAAGTAATAACAAACAGGACCTGAGAAACTCAGGTTCATTTTCCCACTCAGCTAGGAAGCTCACTGGGTGATCAGGCACTCTCCCAGCCTGACTTGTAGGACTGTTTTGAGGACGTAATGGAAATAAATAAACTATGCACCCCACCTTGACGGAAAGGTGGATGTAATAATTAACAATGCTTTAATAAACAATGAAAGGAGTCCTATAGTAAGCATATACTGAAGAGAATGCCACCACACACAACACACACTACCTCCAGCTATAATAATGTAAGGATGAAATGTGCTAACAGCATGTCCTGGGTATGAGGGAAGCAGCAGGCATTTTAAAAAAATATCATTTGGCCACGAGCCAGTGAGCAAGAGGGGGCAAGCTCCCTCCGAAAGTTTGGAATGAGGATAAGACAAGTCCTTTTCCTAGGGGAAGACGAGGGGCACTTTCACCTATAGTCTCCAACCTACAGCCACAGATGATGACCAGGAACAGAAATGCCTATGAGGTTGGAAGCCTTGAAACCATCTGCCTTCCTACTTTTCCCAGGGTCACACCAATAGGAAGAGAAGTAAATCTCTTTTCCCACAAAACAAACAGGCCAAAACCCACATGCACTGAGGTGGCTAGCCGCATCACCAACATCAGCATATCCATCTGGCCATGCTTTCCAATCAGTTGGTGCAGGGTTCTTCTGACTGCAGAGAAGCTCCTCAACACACACACACACTTTTTTTGAGGGGTGTGGGGCTTCACATGTTCAACTGGATTCAAAGATATCAAGGTACGTCCAGAAGGGTGTGAGCTGACTTTTGGGGCTCTGTTAGTTGGTGCCATCTGCTCCCTGCTCAGTGAGCTCACTCAACACACACCATGCAGGGACTCCCATATACACTGAAAGAGTCAGATTGCAAGAGCTGCCAGTAATCTTAGGACTGCCTCTTACAAAGGATTTGAGTCTTCTGCTAATAGGAGTTCTGTTGATTAAGTGACTGAGAACATAAGTGTTTTTTTATAAACTCATGGTCAGTAAGGGTACTTCTGAATCACACATTCATGGTGGGAGGGGGGGAAGATACCAGTACAGTGGTACCTTGGGTTAAGTACTTAATTTGTTCCAGAGGTCCGTTCTTAAGCTGAAACTGTTCTTAACCTTCAGCTAATGGGGCCTCCTGCTGCTGCCATGCCACTGGAGCACCATTTCTGTTCTCATCCTGAAGCAAAGTTCTTAACCTGAAGCACTATTTCTGGGTTAGCGGAGTCTGTAACCTGAAGCGTATGTAACCTGAAGCATATGTAACCCGAGGTACCACTGTACCTGCTACATATAACAAAATGAGCAGGGAACATTTAGCTTATCTTAGGTGCAGAAAATGGGGATCCAAATATTATTTAAGCTACATTAGAACAGGGGTGAGGAACCTCCTGAGCATCCTTCCAGAGGAAAAGGTGGGTGGAGTAATGAAGATAAATATTACCTTTGTACAGCAGGGTCTTTTTCCAACACACACTCACACACCTCTGTCATCTTGCCACCTACGCAACCAAGAAGCATTATCAGAGCTCAAGAACACATTCCAGGCCAGCAAAAACACCCAAGGAAGATGCAAATAAGGAGTCACAGGAGATATGGCCGGGGAGGGTGTGTGGCCTGACTTGGGGAGTTCCATTCAGCCCTCAGTTCTGAGATTCTCCACCCTTTTTTTTAGAATAAAAAGACTGACAAAGCAGCTTAGGATAATTGTGAGGTTCAAGTGGATAACATGGAGTCTACGATGTTTAGGAGGAAAGAAATATAACAAACAAAGGCTATATTAATGCCATTTTTTAAAAAAACAAATAGGGGAGAGAGATAGGAATGCAATGGTTTGGAAGGAATGCCATCTGGAGTCTCAGAGATGAATGAGCAACACTGGATAAAAATTCTGGTGTAGGGGGGAAAAGAAAAATAATATTGATTTATTGATTTATTAAAAAGGCTGGTGTGGAAGCACTTAAGCCTCTCTGCCCTTAGCCAGGAATTCAACACATCTTTACCAACTTAGCCTACGAACCAGAGCAACGTCAGAGCAGCAAGTGTAATTAAACTGCCCCAAATACATATAATAAATAAGGAATTTCCTTCCAGAGTAAAAACATTGTCCTCTGGCAAATTCCTGCCACACAGAGATACACAGTACAAAATAAAAGTCATTCTTTTAGGTTCACAAGACAAAGGGTTAGGAAAGGCAGAAGACGCAGGCCTCATTGTCCCAGTTTGACTGCCTGAGGAACAGCAGCTTTAATGAAGGTGATGGGAAACACAAATATTGGTCCACTCAGATTTTGACACAGTGACTGTCTCCTAAATACATTAGTGAAGAATAAAAGTGGAGGCAGCAGGCGGTAACTACTGCCATACTTGAGTGTTATTGAGGGGCACAATTTTTTGTGTAAATGAACTCAAACAGCTATTCCGGTTCTTTATAGTACCTCAATATCTGCCGCTTGAGATAAAATACCTCATTCAGAACAAACTACAAGTGAAGATTTTGCCAACTGGGGAGTAGGACCTCATAGAAGGACCCCATGCTAACCTGCTTCAGTTTATATCTAGCTTTCATTTGAGAGGCTCCCCAAATTTGTGCCCAAGCATCTGTCCAGCAGATGTTATTCAAAATAGGGAGCACGGTCCAAAACGGTCATTTATTGATAATCACTTGAGACAGGGGAACAATGATCAGCTAAAAGAAGCATCTGACACTGATGTCCCCTGATGTTGTTTGTACTGTTTTATTGTTGTTAGCCGCCCTGAGCCCGGCTTCGGCTGGGGAGGGCGGGATATAAATAAAATTTATTATTATTATTATTATGTACAGGCTACCGGTGGAAAAAGGCAGGCAGAGATCCCAAGGAACTTCTGCTACACATTGTCAGGGAGAAAATTTGAGGGCAGGATAGCAGTGAGTTAAGCTACAGTGGGGAAATAGTGAATCATTTATAGAAAATACAGTGGCTCCGCACGGATTAGGGGGAACTGGCAGGCAAAAAATACAGGAAAAATGGAACAAACTACAGTGGTGCCTCACAAGACGAAATTAATTCGTTCTGCAAGTTTTTTCATCTTGTGAATTTTTTCATCTTGCTGTGTATTGACGGTTTTCATAGGAATGTATTGGCGGTTTTTAAAAAAAGGCGCAAGACGTTTTCGTCTTGCGAAGCAAGTCCATAGGGAAATCCGTCTTGCGAAGCAACTCAGAAAATGAAAAACTCTTTCGTCTTGTGAGTTTTTCGTCTTGCGAGGTACCACTGTACTTATTCACACAAATGTGTAACTGGCTTATGGAATCCATTAGCACAGGATGTTTAGATTTTTGCACCAACCCACTCCCCCAGGAGGATTAGGCAAGGTTGTGGAGGAAGGTCTGTCAATGGCTATCAGACATAATAACGAAGAATGGAACTTCCATGTGCAAAGCCAGTATAACTGATTACGAGAAGCTGGAAAGAAATGGGGTGGTTGAACCCATTGTGCTCTTATTTGTGAACGTTATGGTGGTATCTGGCCCCTGTTGCCCCACAACAGACAGATCTTTAGCACCATCAAGCAGAACAATTCTTACAGGCAGAAGGCTGCAAAACCAATCCAGAAGTAGGGCTAAAAACAAACATATTGCCAACCCAGGATCATCTTTCCTATGCTATTATCTGTGTTCTTTCATACAGAATGAGAGCAGATGTGGTTGAGAGTTTCATTTTATTCCCAACTGAGTAGAGGAGGAACATTTCTAATGGTTAGAAAGGAGAAAATCTGGCTACATGAAAAGTGAGGAGCTGCTTGTGGGCTTTACGATCCTTGCACCCTCTTCTGAGCTATTGTTCCATGCAGTTTATCACAGCTTAACTATATATTTTTTAAATCCCTGAGTCGGCAGAAATGTTGTGCCATCGTGATTTGACACGCAGTCAAAAAAAGCAGGTGCCTGATGAGCCGTTTGTCTTGACAAAGAAATGGTGCAGTACGAGGCAACTCCACGCTTAAGCGGCTCCTGCAATCGTGTCCGTGGTGCTTATTGGGCTGACATCCTGCTGCTCCACGTTGGCGGTGCAGGGCGTAGTGCAGATTGCACGCCCAACGTTGGAGGCTCACCAGGACTGCAGGTTTGCACCAAGAAAGCCACCATCTCAGTGGCTTCCGCCTGTGAACACAGAGAGAGCTCAGAGCCCAGACAGAGCCCTTTTGTCTATCTCCCCATGATTATTCCAAAGCATCTGACCCTGGTTCCTTCTCTATAGGAAATGAGTCCTGCACCCCTATATCTACAACCCCCCCCCCCCGGACTTTTGCTGCCAGTCTCTCATTTATTAGTAGAACATTCTGAATGCAGGATTAGGAAGCCCAGCAGAGCAATCACTTCTAATTAGGACTGCAGAAAACATAGGCGAGAGGTCAGCATTCCTCTGGCACAGACCAAGCCGGGAGAGAGGCAGGCACCCCACAGAGATTCTAGCACACCCACATTCCCAGGAGCCCTGTATATTTTCTGGGCTAGTAGCAAAAAGCAGGGAAGCAAATGTCAGTTTAACGACCCATGATGTTGAGTAGGGGACACGGGAGTATTGACTAGTGGCACACAAGACTGTAAACCAGCAGATTGTTAGAATTGATTTTGCATTTTTAAAAAATCCTGGGTTTTTTTTTGAAATTATAATCCCACCTCTGTGTCAACCTATGGGAAGAAACTGCTAGCAGACCCCACCCCCCGCAGATTTTTCCATTGCAAGGGATAAAGGAGCACACTCATCTATTTGTTTCTAAGTAGGATGTCTATGCATGGATATCCCAAGAACCTAAAGATGAGTGAGGGCAGCAGAGATTCCGTACACTTGCAGGAAAATAGAGCATACGTAGATACATACGTACATCATTTTATTTTTATCGCCACCTTTTCATAGTGAAAACCATGCTCAAAGCAGCTTACATGAAATAAATTACATAATTACAAATATAGCAGAAGTAGTCATCAGTAATAAATAAAACACATGAAAAAGTACACAACCAAATTGAACAATTTCCACATACGTCAAAAGAAGCTCTAAAAATAGAGATACAAAAAATTAGTATCAGCAACAGTAACACCCCCCCCCCAAATACCCCAACCCAAGACTCTGTTCAGCAGCCTCAGCTTTTGCAACTGGGTGTCAGTCAGGACCTGGCCAGGCCAGGCAGGGGCCTGCAAGGCCAGGGAGCAGGTCTTCCAGGACTCACAGCCAATGAGCAACCTCCACTAAAGGTCCAAAACTGCCCACAGAGGGTTGTGAGGGCACCTTTCCCTATTTCTGATGGAGGAGAACAATGCAATGGTTCTCTCCTAGACCTGCAGAGTAGTCGGTAGGAAAAGCGTTGGCTCAGTAGGCTGCTCAAACAACACAGGGAGCTATAGGGAAGGCAATAGTCCCAGCCACAACACAGTGTTTTTCTGGGTCCTCTTGCCCACTAGTTTCCTGTCAGATCATATGAAGGAGAGTTGGTGAAGAGAAAGTATTTGGATGCTTCTGCAAGTGAAAAGCACAATCCAGAAGCAGTAAGATACCCCTTGCCTCATGTGTGAATCCACCCAAGCTATATTCATGTAAATGAGATATGTTAGCCTTATTCTTTGGGGACAGCTCATTCAAATCACTGTACCATTGAGAATTGAGAGCAAATCGCATAGCCTCTGGGCTCTAGGAGACCATTTAGTTTTCCTTTTGGCCAATTTCAGTGCTCCCATTTTGCCTATTTATCCACAACATCCTACAAGGCTGTTCCTCATTTCAAGCACAAGGGAGGAATGTGTGCTCTAATTCATACTCTGTCACCTGGAGCTCTCCCTTGGAGTATGAATATAGTTATTTAAACCTTGGGTGCCTATAATTAAAGAAACGGTTCCTTAGAAAGATTGACTGCGTTGGATGTGTAGCCATCCCAATTTGCTGGAGTCAAGCAGATTAACTAACAAGGAATTAGTCAAGCAAGATAGCCGAAGGGAGGAAGATGCATTTAACACCCTCTGGAATCTCACAGCACTGTACACACAAAAGAACAGGGTGACCGAGGAAGGAAAAGAGATGTCCTTCTGTAGAAAGGTCTCATCTCTAGTGCTCATTCATCCAAACTGTGTAGTAAACATAATCAACTTCCATGTAGCTTAGCTGAGGAATGTCTGCAACTATGCCATCAGAGTGCCAGGCTTAAACACAGCCTGCAGCACATTTTTACCCTCAGTTTCCAATATAACTTTTCCAATTGTGTAATTCCTGTTCCGCTAATTCCAGAAATAAACTTAAGTTCCCAGAGAAAACTTGAGGCTACCTATTGTGGCAACAGAACCCATCCTCACTATAGATCACATCCACACCATACATTTAAAGCAATTCTGGGAACTGTAGTTTACCTCTTATAGTGCTACAATTACCAGGATTAGGAACTAGAGTTCCCAGGACTCTTTAAGGGGGGTAAAATGTGTATTCAAAATGTGATGTTGATGTGACCTCTGGTGAAATAAAATCCGTGTTTCCAGTAGCAGCAGGAAAATCAGTTCAAGCATTTGAACGGCCACAACCTTCACTGATTATTAATTAGGCTAAGAATTTAGTTTGCAGCAGATTGCATCTGCTACCTCTCATCACCATAAAATTATTTAGGAGCCATTACGTGAATGAGAACCCCAGGGAGTCTCAAGGACCGAGATCAATCTTGTGCCTGGCAGATGGAAGATCTCATTATGGGAAGTTACAGGCACTACTTTAAGGGAAGGGACTCTTACCTTTGCCGGGATGAACCTGGGCAAACCATCCTAGTGATTCATCCTAGTTATTCAGTAACATTGCAACAAAGTTCTAGCATTGTGCTATTACCGGGTTCAGCAAACTTTTTCAGCAGGGGGCTGGTCCCTCAGACCTTGTGGTGGGCTGGACTATATTTGGGGGAAGGGGGAATGAACGAATTCCTATGCCCCACAAATAACCCAGAGATTCATTTTAAATAAAAGCACACATTCTACTCATGTAAAAACACGCTGATTGTCCATGGGCCGGATTTAGAAGGCGATTGGGCCGGATCTGGCCCACAGGCCTTAATTTGCCTACCCATGTAGGACATTCTAGAAGTGTTGGCCTGGAATTGCAGAGAAACTATGGAAAAATCCTATTTCCATTTACTTAAGAACAATTCCCATTGATCAAAGCTGATGAAAGTATTTCATTCACAACATGATCGTTGGGTGTCCCATCAACCAGGCACATTGCTTTTTCCTTTCCATGGTCAGAAGTAAGGGGGAAAAGGGGACTCAGTCTGGATGATATCTCTCAATTTAATAAACTGAAATATGAACCAGTCTTCTTCCCCTTCACACAAGCTACAATTAAACAAGGAAATATCTAATTAGCCAACCTGGAAAACTATGATCAGCAGCTTCAGAGCAAGCTGGGATATTAAAACCATGGCTCGAATATGGTATAATATCCCGTTTGTTGTGAACCTGGTAACCACATTATTGCTATGGATAGAAACTTCCTGATTTGATTGCTCATGTCACAAAGTGAGAAGTGAAGGAGCTGCATGGATGGGCAAAATACCTGTCAATATTGGCTTAATATCATTGTCCAAACACAGCTACAATTTCCCAATCGCTTATACATCTGGAGTCTTCAAACAACAGCTGCCGTGGAGTGCTTTATGACTTTTTAATTTGCTAAATTTAACAACCCTATTAAAAAGCAGGGCTAGCGTTTGCAAGGTTATTGCAGTGCCTCTGTAGGCATTGAAAGGAATGAAGATTTTGGAGAAGCTTATGGGGCGGGGCAGGAGAAATTACATGTCCTAACACTTAATGTCTGATGCACTCTTTCTACCATAATGTTACAATGGTCTTGTTCCTCCAGCCTGGCCGGGCTTCCGTTCCAGAAGGACGTGCCAATGTTTCCTAGTGAAAGCACTCCCTTCAGTATGACCACCATGTTCCAAGGATGGGAACAAGCTTTCCTCATCTCATTAACCCATAACTGTGGAGCTGAACTTAAAAGCAACCTCAAAACTATGTTAGGTATTGAACTACACCTAAAATACCCAGTTGTTGCTTCAGTGAATCTCATATGTTAAAGGCAACCCCCCAACCTCTTAATAACTTAGGGACAGAAATGGTCTGTACCAATATTTCAACCCCCCCCCCCAATTTGCAATAAACAAAGATTTGTGAAGGCCAAATTTATATACATGGGGGGGGGGGGAGGACCTGTGGCTCTTCTGATGTGGGTAGACTACAACAGCCATGATTCCTGACTATCAGCCATGGGGTTGGGGCTGATGGGAGTTCCACATCTGGAGGGCCACAAGATGACGGCATACAGGCATTAGTCCCAGCTGGTCACATTTGGCTGTTTAGAGTGGTTGAAATTAAGATGCAGTCCATCAACTCGCTTCCCTTCAGCCTCGCAGAAGCCCCCAAAGTTTCTTTGAGGCCACAGTGGAGAGAAAGGAAGCTCAGTCCTCCCTTTGGCTCCTACGCCACTGAAGAGCACAGAGTGCCTTGTGGGCAAGAGATGAATGCAACCTGCCATATTGATCCCAAGTCCAAGGCAAAACTATGCATTTCAGGTCCAAATGGGAAAAGGAATGAGCTCAAACCTTACAGTCTTGAAGCTAACATGGGGATTTAGGGATTAAGACAGTGAGATGAGCAGCATCATAAATTGGTAAGCAGATAAATAAACGTTTTATAATGCAGCAAGAGAGGGAGAACAAGGAAGGGTGGGAAGTCAACTTTTAAGTATGCATTAAATTCAAATTACAGTGTTACCTCAGGTTACATACGCTTCAGGTTACAGACTCTGCTAACCCAGAAATAGTACCTCGGGTTAAGAACTTTGCTTCAGGATGAGAACAGAAATCGCGCGGCGGCGGTGCAGCAGAAGCGGGAGGCCCCATTAGCTAAAGTGGTGCTTCAGGTTAAGAACAGTTTCAGGTTAAGAACAGACCTCCAGAACGAATTAAGTTCTTAACCCGAGGTACCACTGTAATTTGATGTGAACTTGTTAATTTTTTTGAAAAGCAATAAAAATTGGCCAAAAAAAAGACAGTGAGAGGAAGGATAAGATGGAAAGCCCTTTCTCCCCTTTGCCCTGTCCTGCCCCCCTCAGAGTTTCTTTGCCTACTTGTGAAGTTAAGCAAGCTTTGGATAAATGTTAGAGCACTTAATTATGGCTGGACAGAGGTGAATGAGATGAAAGGGCCTTTTCAGTAGTGGCACCCCAGTTGTGGAATGTCCCCCCAAGAGAAGTCTACTTGGCACCAACTTTGATTACTAATTCAGCTTCTTCTTTCCCAAGCTTCTTAAATCAGAGGCAGCAAGACTTTGGGGGGCTTCAAGGGACTCCATCCATACAGACTGGCTAAAGGGTAGTTATTGCCCCCTGTCCACTTACCTAATTGACAGGAGAGGGGGTGATTTCCATCCCCATCAGGGCAGAAAAATGTTACTGGTTGGCAGAATTAGGCCCATTGAATTAGGAGGTAACCATCCTTGCATTAAATCATTTAATTGAACTCTGCTGATTCCCCCCCACACACACATTCTCAAATTTATTTTATCTACTTTTGAACTTATTTGATTTTGTTTTAATGCTGCATTTTGTCTTGCTGGATTTTTTATTATTTTGTTTTATCTTCATTTGTTTTATTTTACAAGCCTAAAATCACATAAATGAATAATAAAACAAATTAAGTATGCAAAACACAATTTTAAAAAATGGCTCTAATTTTCAGAAAAAGGGGGGCTGTCTCAGAAAATTGGAAATGGTGCAGAGAAAGAAGTCAAGTATTATAACATGTAAATGGAGTGAATAGGGATGCATGAATACAAAGAGTAAGTGTGTGCATGCAAACAGAAAGCATTTGTGATTTTTTTTGCAGGCTTCCACTTCTGCCTGTTTTTTTTTAAATAATAATAGACTTTCACTAAATGAAAGAGGACTTGGCACAAGGATTGTATCAACAATTTTATAACTGGATTGCCCACCGAGTTTTCAAATCAGTCTTGTCTAGAACCTGCCGCCGTCTATGGAAAACATATACCGTATGTTTTGCACCATAACACCCACTTTTTTCCTCCTAAAAAGTAAGGGGAAATGTCTCTGCGTGTTATGGAGGGAATGCCTACGGGTGGCATGCCTACGGATTTTCCTCCTCTAAAAACTATGTGCGTGTTATGGTCGGGTGCGTGTTATGGAGCGAAAAATACGGTATTTGTGTTTTGTTAGCCCATCTATCACCTGCCATGAGTTGTAGGAGGACTAAGAAATATGACAGTACACAACACAGCATCAAATGCCTTTGAACAGTTTTGTTGATGTCCTGTCGCCATCCCTGTAGAAAAACACCTATTGCTAGGAACCAGTTAAACTTAGTTCATGTGGTGTTGCAACAAAGCCTTTAAATAACAGTTTGAGGTCCCAGAGTTCTATCACATTCTATGATCACACCAAGAAGCATGTGACGGAGACTAGATAGAAGTTGGATCCCAAATGGCTCCATTGGGTTCTATAAGACTTTACTGTAATGTATAGGCTGTATTTTTATTTTTTTTTACAAAATCAAGGTATAGAAATATTTAAATAAATAATAGGTGGTTCAGAAACTGCAGCTAGAGCAGAATGTCTTCTAGTGTGTGCTTCAATATTACACTGGCCTTTCACTAACTGTGCTGCATTACCATCTGTGACCAGAAAATTCAAGGTGTTGGTTCTTACCTATAAAGCCCTAAGTGACTGGGGAGAGAATTTATGAAATCCTTTTCCTGTAAGAGCCTGCCTGTAGTATAATATTTGCTGCAAGGTCTTGCTGTATACTCCTCCTCCAAAAGAGGTGGGAACATGGCCTTTTCTGTGGTGGTGCCATGCCTAAGGAACTCCTGCCCTAGTTTCTCATCATTCTTCCTCCCCCCCCCCCCAATCAAGGAACCTGTGTGCTTCATTAATGGATGGAGATTAACCTGGGTAACAGCCAGTTTTTTGTATTTTCAGAGATGGAGAATCAGCCAGTTATATTTCTTCTTCCCACTAGGCCTTGGTGAAGCCTGTTGCCTACATAGCCCCTAAAAGTGTGTCATTTGAGTGGATGCCACCTTCTCCCATATTCTTTTTTAAAGCCACTACCAGTTGCAGACTTACGGTGTTACCACCAGCCAGGTTTTCTCTCCTTTCCCCCCTTTTTAAATAAACAATCTAGTCTGATAAAAGATTTCTGCAGGACTTTAAAGCTGGCATACTATTTTGTGATATTTTGAACAGCCTGAGAAAGATGTTGTTCTAACATGGATTATGGATTTTTCCCCCTTAGGGGCCAACATGGCTAGCATAACTTTACTTGTGTCTCTTTACAGAAGGATCTATTCTCAATACTTAAGAGATGAAACACAATTTACAAGCAGAAGGGTGAACATGCTCTGCTCCAATCCCATCCCTGGCAGAATGACCAGATGGTCTTCATTCTTCCAGGCCGATTGCTGCCAAGTATTGATTAATTTTATATTTTTTAAGAAAACATTTAATGGTCTGTTACAAAGTTCCATTTTACTTTGTTCACTAAGATTACAAACTGAGCTTGTTCACTCACATTATTAAGAAAAATAGCCCCTTCCAACATTCTTCGTTTTATTTTTTTGAAAGGGGTCTCCGTCTTTAAATATCTCCAATGAGATTATACAAAATTAGAAGCACAGGCCTCCTACCTATTCTAATTATAATTACTTCTGTACTTAATCGGCTTTAATTAATACCCCACCCCCCTTTTCAAAATTTACAGATTAGGCTCTTTAGAACTAGAGTCTAATTTGGTATCAGGACTTCTCGACAGCATATTTTTGGTGAAAGAGAAACAATCAAAATACTCTAAGGGGAAAAAGGTGACAGGACAATGTTATGGGTTAAATGATTCTCAGTGCAGTACAAAGTAATTCTGGATGCAGTCCCTAGAGGAAAATACAGTATGCAGGAATCCTAACTCAGCTTTGGCACGCAGAAACTGTACTACATCAAGGCTATTTTCAACAATCTCTAGGGACGCTTTGTTCATCCCTTAAAAAAACCCCTAAAACAATAAACAACACTACTGAAACATACAAATCCATATTAACAACAATTCTCAGTAGATCAACATTCTGAATATCCAAACACATATTAGGTCCATTAAGTCACTGAAAGGAAACCATCTTCCCTCAAATGTCTCTACTTGCTGCCCATCTCTTAAACGGGTCTATGCAGTTAACTTTGTCATTTCAGCCAAATCTTCACTAGCCATTTTTTGTTCAGTGAAAGGGTAATTGAATCACTACATTTCTTAACCACTATATTTAATTTATTTTTTTGCTCGCGTTAGTAAATTCCATGCTAATTCACAATGCTCATCACAACTATGCCACGCAAATGTCCAAGTGAAATCTATAGTAATTCCCCCCTCCTCCCTGAAATGGAGAGGAACAGCAGTGGAAAAATATCACCCCCTGTTTGCAGTGTGGGCACCGAATAAATACATTTGATGTTCCACCCCCCCACCCCACCCCCACCATGTGTTATACGGCTATAGGCTGCAGTGAATTTGCAGTTTTTTGTAGCTCCCTGCTGCTTGTAGCCACATGATATAACACCACATCCCAATATGGTGTGTGAAGCAGCATTGAATTTCACAGCATTGAAACTTGGCTAGAACTCTCTGAATTGCAAAGTTTTGTTCCGTGACAAGAGAGTTCCAGGTTGCCTAGACTGACATACTCCCTGCTCCACCACACAAAGAAGCCATTATTTAGTGCCAGGGCAGGTGCTTCACGACTTTCCATGGCACCATAAAGTAAAACTTAAAATGGAACGGCAAAATGCTTACCTTTGAGACACTCTCACCAGGCAGTTTTCTACAGGTAAGTATTACACGGCCCAATATGACAGAAACACTTTTCCTCATAGAAAGATACCCCACTGACTGAAACATCAATGGTGGTCAATAAGGGGTGACACATCGCCTTTAGAATAGCAACTAGCCGTGCTACAGAAAAAGGCACTTAAAATAAGAAGCACCTAAACTCCATTGAAGGAAAGGGAGGCAGAAAGCAATGTGGAAGGAAGGACATAAGCTGTACAGTATATACTTTACCATGGTGAATTGGAACAACAGCGGGAACTTCCAAGAATATAAATAACCCTCCCCCGCGCAAAGTGTACCTTTTCAAACACTGGCACTGGAAATAAAGTGAATACGAACCCCTCCCCCTTTATATGTGTATTTCTTCCCAGATTAAGAGGTTGCCAAGGTGTATGAGCCCCCTCCCTCTGCGCGACCCAGCCCCACCTCCAGGAAAACGGTTTCTATTTCCATTCTGCCCCCCCGCCTCAATCGCCCAAGCTGCTGTGTCGCACCCGTGCCTTAAACCAGGAAAAAACGCCCCCGAGTTAGGAACCCCGAGGCCACCACCATCCATCCCGGGCTGCTTCAGAGGACCAGATCCTCCGCCCCACCGATCCACCCCCAGCGTGGGGTTCCCCCACGGCGATCCCCACCCACGCTGCAGGCAGCCTCGGATCCCCAGCGGGGGGGTCCTTCCTTTGTCCGGGGCTGCCTTTGGGGACCGCAGGATCTGCGCTTCCCAATGCATCCCTCTCGGGTTCCTGGGAAAGGAAACGACTCACCGCAGGCCAGCAGGAGCAGCCTCGGCGCCCAGCGCGGGAAGAAGGGCGGCATGGTGCTTCTCCGTCCTCCTGCTCGCCTGCCCCTTTCTTCAGTCGCACCCGGCTTGTGCAGCTGCTGCTGCTACTGCTGCTTCTGCTTCTGCCGCCGCCGCCCGCGGGGCTCTGCCCCTCCCGGCCGCAGAAAGGACCTCTCCCCCCTGCGGCAGCTCGCGCTCAGAAGGCATCGCCCTCCCTCCCCGCCAGCGAGCGGCAACTTTCCCCGCAGCAGCAGCACCCCGCTCTCCGGGCGCCCCCTCCCTGCGGCCTCGCTTCAGGGGGGAAGGCGGGGGGCAGACGACGACGACGACGAGGAGGAGAGGCAGAGCTGCTTGCACTGCGCGGCCAGTCAGACGAGCGAGTGGCTCTGCTCCAAAACCAGCCAGAGCCCCCCACCCGCCCGAAACGGCGGAGAGATGCTGCCTTGGCCGCTGCCCAGGCTCCCTCTGCAAACCCCGCCGCGTGCGCCTCTCCCGCCCCTCTCTCTCAGGGGTGTGCGCAAGGAGCAAAACGCAGGCGGCGACCAATGCATGGAGCAAAGGCTAATAATAATAATAATGGGAAGGGGGGCGGCGGGGGCGGCCGGCGTTCAGGTTCCAGCAACTACAGCCGTTTTCATTCGCCTGCTGCTGTAGCAGCAGCAGCTCCTGGGAGCCTTCGCCTCTCCACCACGCCCCCTCCCTCCCGCGCCAGGACCGGCGGCTGCCGCCGACCGAGGATCTCCCCGCTGCTGAATTAGAAATCGTGTGCATTGCGCAGTGGTCTGCATTCCGGCCGCGGCCGGGCTCCATTATCCGCCGGGGTCCTAGAGCGAGACGGAGCGGGTGCGCACCCCCCTATTCAGCGAGCAACCTGCGGGGAGGAACCTGCAGCAGCCCTAGGGGCCCACGTCTCGCACTGAAGATTGCGGTGTCCGCAATGAAGGGCTTCAACTTTGCCCATTGACTCGGGAGGCCCAGCCCCACAGATATCTTATTGTGGCTGCCGATCCCCTGGAGTTGACTCCAGGGGCAGAAGCCTCTGTGTGTGCGTGGGCTTGGGCGGAAACTGGGGTGGTTTTGGAAGATGAAGGCCATTGGAGAGGCGCTTCTCGCGCCCGTGGGCGATCCTACTATCGTGCCAGCGTCGTTATCTGAGGGGATAGCTCAGTCGGTAGACCACGCGATTTAGTGACGTGGGTTTGCACCTCATATTGGGCAAAAGATTTCTGCCCGGGTTGGACTAGATGACCCTAAGGGTCCCTTCCCTCTCTACATTTGGTTCTATGATTCTGTGGCTTTAAGGTTTAGGGGACTGGAGCCCTCAAGAGAAGGGGATCTCCATCGGTTATTTGTGGGTCGCAGAAGTACAGTACAGTAGCTGGTTATCACTGAGGAGCTAGGACTTAGGTTTGCACTAGGTAGTGCTTTTATTCTGGGTGGTATGCAGGAGTATGCATACCCCTAAATATTTTGTGAATCTAAGTTTGGCCTCATTGAGAGGCATTATTTCAATCTGAGTAGTAGTAGTAGTAGTAATAATAATTTATTATTTGCACCCCACCCATCTGGCTGGGTCTCCCCAGCCACTCTGGGCTGCTTCCAACAAAAATTAAAAATACATTTAAAAGTAGGAAAATGAGAGTACCCCTAAACATTTTTTTAAGAAAAAAAGCAATGGCGCAAGGAATAACAAGGGCTCGCCTCCATAACCTAATTGCAGCTCCAAGGCGCAGCCCTGGAGGTTGCAATAATATTGGGGAAAATATCCATGCATTAGGGAATTAATCATCTTGGCCTCAACCAATTAAACAATTTACTAAAACTGCATATATGTGTGTATATATATATATATATATACACACACACACATACATACATATACATGCAAGGGCTCCTTTGGGAGGAAGGGCAGGATATTAAACTTGATCAAAAAAGAAGTATTGCTAAAGATGGTCAAACATATTTTCTAGGGAGTAAGCCCCATTTATTCTCTTCATAAGCTGCCGAACAACAGTTCTTCCTGCATGACATACAAGAGAACTTTAGAAGCCCATAAAAATTATATTTAAATCAAAGTTGAACATAATGAACAAGAAAAAGAGTAGAAGTCTGAGTTCTGATGAGTGTTGATTTATAAAGAGTACTACCTATTCAAAGGATGAAAAGAACCACGGGGCAGGCAAAAGATGACTGAGGCTAAAGACTTGCATCAATTGGTTCATGCAGGAGAGAAAAAGGAAACCATCTTTCTAGACATTGGTCTTGAACCATTGTTCCCCCCAGTTTCTCTGCAGGGGCAGGTTTAATTCCTCAGGCAACACTACTTGCCAAACACTAGCATACTGATACTGATTTAGTACCCCATGCTGGTTTTAGTCACCTCAGTGCTAGTAAGAACATTAGTTTCTTGGTGGAAAAAAATTCCATTTGGGGGGGGGGGATTCTTAAATACAGAGGAGTGTGTCAGATTAATGTATCTGAGATTACTGCCAACACCTTTGTCCACAAATCATTCACAAATGGTCACCCAGCATAGAGGTAGAAAAGGACCTTGAATCTTACAACCTTTACAATGTAAAAGGGACACAATTTGATTCCTCTGGTGGAGCTTCACCAGGATAAGCTGTCACCTGTGTTGTCATTTTATCAAGTGATTCCCAAATCCTGACTGAAGTGGGCTTGCTTAGATCACACTGCATTCCAGTTTCCTTCTGCTCTGATGGCCCTCTTATCTGTCTCAGTAACTGTGCAGATTCTATGTGGTGGAAGATAACCCTTTTGTCCTGTTGACTAGAAGCATTGCAAAGGAACCTTTGCATCAACATGCTTCAAATTGCATCACACATCCCAATTATACATTAAGAGGACATTAGAAAGGCACTGTGTACCTTGACCACAAAATTATAAAAACTACCACACTTTTGAGAGACGAAGACCCTTGCAATAATTTCTATTAATTTTAGACTCTGGCATATAATATTATTGGGGAGATTATTTGAAGGGCTGCATTTTGTTGGTGGAGCTAATGATTTTCATACAGAAGGTTCATGGTTAAGTCCTTTCCATCTCCAGGGAGGTCTGGAAGAGACCCCTGCTGAAAGAGTCATTGTTGACCGTGCTGAGCTTGATTGACCAGGGATCTGACTTAGTAGGAGGCAGCTTCCTATGTTCTTCCTATATTGCAGTTGGCAGCAGCCCTGCAGGCTACTAAGAGGCATTTCCTAACAGGAGGTACTGATAACTGAACCTGAGACTATGCACATAAAGCACATACTCTGTCGTGTTATGGCTTCTTTATCTTGAGCTGAAGCAATTAAAACAGAGACACACTCCATGTAAGCAATAATATAGAGGAACCACTTGCCACCTACTTCTCACAACATGGCAATTGTTCAAGTTTGACAATCTTGGCATAAATACTGGCAGCGGGGCCAGCCCAAGAGCTGCAATCGTACAACTATAAGCCTAGGTGCATAACTTTGCAGGGGGATGCAGGGCACATCTTGAGTGCGGGCAGCAATCTTGTTTGGGTGTCAATGCAAACCTCTGGTTCTGAAGCTGAGCCAGCAAATCCAGAGCTGTTCTTTTTCCAGTTTGCCTTCAGTGACTACAAAGTGCATGCATGCATGCACCTGGAAGAAAAGAATCTCCACTATGGCATCATGCATGGCAACACAGAGTCTTAGCATAATAATTAAGCTCCATGTGTGCCTGTATAACTGTTATAGTACAGTAGCAAAAAGTTCCTGAATGGTTTTGGCCAAATTGGAGGAAAGACACTTCGGAAACACAACTTGCAGATACTGTCGTTCTCAACCATTTACAAATATTCCAACCGTATTTGCCAGCTGCACAAATACATTGAATGAGCAGCCAGAAGTCTTGCAAGGTGAACGGTAAGAAGATGGCCAGACATAACCTCTGTGGGTTTACTTAGCCAACATGCAGCTTCCTTGCTGTTGAGAGTGCAGCTCTGAGCTGAGCTCCTGATGGAGCTTGGGCTGTGCTGAAGCAGCAACACTGCAGAGAAGCTTTTGCTCAGCGTAATGGAGAGCTATTAAATCATGGCAGTAACAACTGCATAATTGAGAAAAGACACGGTGTGGGTCTTAACCACTCCGTGCCAATTTCTTGATAAAAGACTCGCTGTCATGAACTGGCAGGACAAAAGGGAGGAGGAAGAGGATCCTGGCGAGGGGTGCAGCTGTGACTGGGACCCACTGGGGCAACCTGGGGATGGAAAAGGAGAGCTTGGGGTTGCAGAATATACACACAGGGATGACAGGATGGCAAAGGGATGGGGAGCAGTGTGCAGGGACCAGAAGAGCAGGACCTCTCATCAGAACCAGAGAGACCCGTCTCCACAAACAAGGCAGGCTCCGAAGTGTTGGCAGCAGTGATAGAACGCTCTGAGAAGCTGAGGCTGACCAGGTGGGGCTCACTAGCTCAGGGAGGAGGTGTGCAATGTGAGGTCTGCCCACGTTGATGGACCTTGGCATGGATGTTCCAGGACTTCTATGGGACTGGTTCTTGACTGTTGAACTTTGTACTTGACATACTGTATATAGACATATATAAACAACTATCTGACTTTTAGAAGACATCTGAAGACAGCCCTGCTTAGGGAAGTTTTTAATGTTTGATGTTTTATCGTGTTTTTAATATTCTGCTGGAAGCCGCCCAGAGTGGCTGGGGAAACCCAGCCAGATGGGTGGGATATAATTTATTATTATTATTATTAGTAGTACCCCCCCCCACTGACACTCCCACTCAAAAAAGGTGTGTGGGGGAAATAGTGAGAGGTTTGCTTTGAGACCAGACCATGGTTGGGGAGATGGAATTGTGCCCATTCTGCTCCAGGGACTGAAGAATTGTTGTTCCAATATTTTTCTTCTACTTAATACAGTGGTACCTTGGGTTACATACGCTTCAGGTTGCAGACACTTCAGGTTACAGACCCCGCTAACCCAGAAATATTACCTCGGGTTAAGAACTTTGCTTCAGGTTGAGAACAGAAATCATGCAGCAGCGGTGCAGTGGCAGGAGGCCCCAATAGCTAAAGTGGTGCTTCACGTTAAGAACAGTTTCAGGTTAAGAACAGATCTCCAGAACAAATTAAGCTCTTAACCCGAGGTACCACTGTATAAACAAACCAGTTGATCAGACCCATTAAGAGCTGGCATCTTACATGTTTCCTACCCACTCTGGAAGAATGGCAGATGAAGGTGGAGGACTATATGGAACTAGCAGAAATGACTGGCAGAATCCGAGACCAGGGAGAAGAGATGGTGGAAGAAGACTGGAAGAAATTTAAAGATTATTTACAGAAACAATGTAAAATTAATGAATGATGGAACGATGTCGGATTGAAGTTAAGGAGTCTATAGCAATAAGGTTTGAAATATTAGGGGAAAATGAAATGTTAAAAAGAGGGAAAGGTAAGGCCAAAATATTAAGATAAAAATTAAGATAAAGGTAAAGAGGGAAAGGATTTGCTGAACTAATAATTGAACGGGAATACAAAGGGGGGAGGTGTGAGTAAGTCCAAGAAACAAGCTAATGCAAGATATGCTTTTAAAAGATGGAATTGTTTTTAATTGGTGTTATTTTGTGTATTTTTTCTGGTATTGTCTTTTCTTTATTCTTTTTTCTTTTTTCTTTGTATTACATTCTGAAAATTTTAATAAAATATTATTTTTTAAAAAAAGAGCTGGCATCTTACATGATTACTGTGTCTAGCTTATAATTTGAAGTTGAAAAAAAGAGGGGGGGGGGAGAGGATATCTCAAGCTTTACTCTCTTTGAAAGATTGGCTGGGCAAGATGGAGCAGCTCCCCTGTGGGGAAAGGTTGTGGCATTTGGGATCTTTTTAGTTTAGAGAAAAAAGTATGTTGGGGAATGGCTTGGCTTTGCCCCCATAGGCAGAGGAAACTCTGCTTCTGAAAGCCAGTTGCTGGAGACTGCAGGAGGGGAGGGGGCTCTTTACCCAGAATTCCATCTGGCCCCTAATGTGGAAGATTTTAGGTATTTGTGGTCTCTTCAATGTGTGGGGTATGCTAGACCTGGCTTTTATAAGCAGAAAGGAGTTTTTATGGTATTTTGGTTTTAACTATTTTGTGAATCCCTTTGGATTGTGTACAAGAAAAATGACAAATCAGTGCAATAAAATCATCAAAACCTTAAGATAGCAGATCAAAGGTTTAACCACCACGACCGATTTATATAGCACTATATTTATATATAACCAAGAAGGGGAGGGGGGCACAGAAGAGAGAGAATGCAAGGCTTCCAGCAAACATGCTAAGTATTTTCTTTTTAGTCAGCATCAGTAAGCCAAAAGCGAGCTTTAGTGTAGAGATGATCGCTGATATCCAGGACTGTGCTTCCATTCTTTCCAGAGAAAGCATTTGCCTATTGAAGCATAGAGCAGATATTCTATCATTAAATATTTAATCAGCATGGGCAAGGCAACTTGCCATGCCAAGTACTCCAGAAGATAATGGTGGTTCTCTTGCCCTTCAATATTAAACACATTCAGAATAAACAGGGTACTAGATCCTGTATAGGCAGCGGGGATCTTGTATAATTATGTTTAGAACTTTTTTTTTTACAGTGGCCATATTGAAGAATATACAAGACAATATTTCAAGCAGCCATCTCAAAAGCTCCTGCTCATTTGTGCATATAAAACTTTATTCTATCATCAAACCAAATCTCAATAAGGTCAGTGAGGGAACAGAAGATCCTGACTAGAATATAAACAATCTCTGGCCAGGGAGTTTGCGGAGTAAAATATACAGGATACAAATAAAGGAGTAACTGTGGACTGGCAAACTTGCAGAAGAGAACAAATTAACCTCTGGAGAATCAGGAAACATTACAAATAGACATTAAGGCACAAAGGTTGGCAAGGAAGGAAGGGGGCTGGCTCATGGCAGAGGAGACCAGACAAAGCAACATGTCCACTAAGTGGGAAGTGGCGATGGAAGAGCTGGCTGCATTTCCATGAACATTTGAGTCTAAGCTCTAGTTACTATCAGTATTGCCAGAACGAAGTATGGTACAGAAGCCCCACAGCCATCAATGTATTTAGATTATTCATCCTGTCTTAAAAAAGCTTAGAGTATGTAAAAGTCAGGCACTGAAAAATTGGCTTATAGCACATCCCTGTTATTCTTCTAGAAGTATATTTGCTTCTGGAAGAGGCCTAGGTTTGAATTTTCACGGACTAGTGCTCTGCTCTTTAACATTTTCATTCGGTGCACTAAAAATATGGTGGAAGAGAACACTAAAAGGCACTTACTGTCTATGAGCTGACCTAAGGAAGAAGAGGAGCAACCTCCAGCCAAAAACAGATATAAAACTGGCTCCGAAACATCTTTACGTAATGCAATGAGACACCCAGAAAAACACTCATGGCGTTAAATAAAGAAGTCCAAATTACATAGTGTTGAAAATGTAATAGGGAGCAAGTCAGCCAGCTGTGAAGTGGTGGTTGTTGAGTTGGTTTGTTTTTTGCCACTAGTCAATGACTATGAAGGAGGTGCAGCTCTGTCTAGCTTAAATGTCTCCAATTCAGTCTTTGATGAGACAATAAGGGTCTCTAAGCTTGCCACAGGCAGGCTGAGTGGGCAGACAAACAATTTGCCAGAAAGCTCAGGCGGCAAAAGACTTGCAAATTCTCTCATTCCATGAAGAGCAGCACATGCAGTTGATGCACAAGGACTTAGGAATTTAATATTCTCTTACAGAAGCAAAAACCTTTTATTTTCCATTTCAAAACAAGCTTCACAAAACCTGCCTCCTGCTAGACAGGTGCATAGCAGCCTTACAAAATAGGAAAGAAGAACTTCAAGATACACTGTAGTCTGAAGAGAAGTTCTAGTTTAAATCTGTCTCTGAACACACCACTCGAGCTTTTCATACATACAATAGAACAGGAACTGTTAATTCAATGACAGACTTATGAACATATCTATACGTTCAAATCAAGAGGGAAAATGCTTTGCCTGTTTGTTTTCATGTGTCTGAAGAGGGGTCTACACACCACTACCTTGTAGAAGATTAATGAGCCATCTTCATGTGCAGAAACAACACATTTCTTCAAGGTGTGAAAAGCTTGTGCGCTCAGCTTTGGACTGCTTGTTTGGATAGCCTAAGTTACAGAAGGGCAGAACCTTGCAACCAGGTTGGCTAGCCTGTGGCTCTCCCAATGTAGCCTTCCAATTCCCATCAGTCCCTGATAACACAGCTAATGGTCAGGGACTATGGGAGCTAGAATTCAACAGTGCCTGGTCACTGGGTGCCCAACCCCTAGCCGATAAAGTTTAATCAATCTAGGAAGGTAATTTGAAGAAAAACCTGCCCAAGTGGAGTCAAATTTCAAAAACTTAGGGGGCAGCAGGAAACCATTCCTGCAACATTTCATCCAGCAAGCTCAGCTACAATTAAGCTCAGGAGTTTGAGTATTTGGCTCCATTCTATTCTACGCACAAGCCCTTCGTAGCAGACAATCCAGATCTTCCCTGTGATACTGCTTTGCAACAGCCTGTGTACCACTGCACCACTGGAGGAAGCACAGTTCTAAATTCTTATTATCCGGAGCCACTCAGGAATTTGCTGGCCTCAGATTGCCTGCACAATCAGTTTCCGCTTCACGTCGCGGCTGAACCTGTTCATCTTGAACAATTCACTGTCGTAGAAGGCAGAAAGGTTGTGGATGTTGATCTGACGAGCCTGGGAGGAGGGTGGGGGGAAGAGAGAGGAGAATAATATAAAGAGACGTGTTTGCCAGACTTTTCCACAAGCTCCAAAGAGTTTAATCAAGAACAGATTCATCATGAATGCATATCTGTCTAGCAAACAACCAACCAACCAGGAGAACAGAAACGGAGATGACTGAACAGTTAAGGACACAATAACTGTATTTGCCTCATCTTTGAAGAGCAGCTCTGCTGGATCAAGCCAAAGGCCAATCTAGACCAGCCTCCTGTTCTCACAGTGGCCAACCAAATGCCTATGGGAAGCCTGCAAGCAGGACCTGAGTGCAACAGCGTTCTCCCCTCCTGTGGTTTCAAGCAACAGCCATTCAGAAGCACTGCTGTCTCCCGCAGTGGAGGGAGCACACAGCCCACCAGGCTGGTAGCCACTAAGACTCTGCTTCACATTAAATCTGTTTCCATGATCGCTACAGCTGTACTTGAAAGGGTGCAGACTTTTAGCTCCACTCTCACAGGAACACCTGGCAGACTAGATGGACATTTTATCCACGAGGATTTAATGCTACTAAAATGAACGTGACACCTCTATAGTTTCCTTGATCTTTATCTCTATGCATTGAGGCCCTTTCCCCAAGGATAGCTAGATTGCAACTTCTCTGACCACTGGGCAACACCTAACTGCGGCTGGTGGGAACCGTCGTTCAGAAACACCTTAAAGGGTCACAACTTCACCATCCCCTGCATTAAAGCTTCAAGACATGTGTGCAATGTCCAGAGAAGTTGTTGCAGAGGCTGAAGCCCAAAGGCTTGCCTGGTGCTACTGTATTATACTTCCCCCTTGCAACAATTGATGCTCACTGCCCATTTGCCCAAAGCTTAGAAAGGAAACACAGAAGGGTATTTAGGCTCCCAAGAACAGCAAGTACGTTGGGGGAAAGTCACCCACATACCTTATCAACTAAATCTTTCTCCGGCACCTCAATGGTGTCTTGCTGAGCCCCGTAGCGATTCCTCTGGTACATTGTCTGTTCCGCCACCAACTGCTTCAAAATGAACAGCAAGAGCTCGTTGTTATCTCGCCTGAAGGCGAGGTACCTGGAGAACGTCTGTGCAGGAAAAACAGGAAGCAAGGTTGGGAGAGTCATCAAGACCATCACACAGATTGAAAGGAGTGTGTGGGGGGGGTACATTCCAGTGATGAAGACATTTTAAGTAAAGGAATCACCCACTGACCACAGAAAAATACCTCAGAACAGGCTTTCTGAGGAAGAAAATGCTGGACTTTTTGGAGAAGGCTGGCTACTGAGTTTTTAAGGGGAGAACCGCTGACATCAGCTGAACCTCCCACCCACCCTGAAAACCCTGCCACTAATCAAAAGGGTTCCACATTATGCTGCACTTAGCCCACCTATTTTCCGCCATTCTGGAATATCCTCCTATATCCACCAGTTGCGACATTAACACTCTGCTGCTGTTAAGTCATTTGACTTGTCCTATCCCCTGGTGCTACCAAGAGAAAGCAACGTAAAGGGATCTACAGTGGTACCTCCGGTTGCAGACAGGATCCGTTCCTGAGCTCCAGTCAGATCCCAAGGTTTTCGCAATTGGAGGTGCCTGTTCTGCGCATGCGCAGAAACCTGGAAAAATACTTCCGGGTTTGCCGCGTGCATAACCTGAAGAATACATATCCAGAGGTGCACGCAACTAGAGATACCACTGCATATATATATATATCCTACTGCAAAGGAGAGTGAAAGGAGAAAGTCACTAGCATGGGATCTCTTGTTCTTTTGTTTCATAGGCTCAGGCTACTGACACAGGGAATCAGTACATCTGCTCTAGGGGCTGTGACTTCTCAAGAAAAATAACGAGGGTCTTTAGTCTAACCACACCTAGCTGTTTTCAGTCTGCCTAGTTAGTAGGTCCAATGAGGCCAATATAAACATGTACAAAGAAGTGAGCCACTGTTTGGGTCTAGCCCTGTATCTCAATTACACTGAAGTTCTGGAGCTGTCAGTTGTTGACCCCATATTCCTTTAAAAAGGAAAGGAGGACCTCCCATCTACGCAGCCCACAAGCGCAGCCTCACATACCTTCCGCATGCTCCTCATGACACTAAATTTCTGCGTGTCAATGAAGCTCTCCAGCATCACGCGGATGGCCATGTTGACATCGTCCTCCACTACGTAGTCCCGCAGGTGCATGCGGGCGTGGGCCTCGGCCATCCGGATCATGGACTCAATGTGACGCACGGTGATGGGGATGCTTCCTGTCGCCTGCAGGGAGAGAGAAGGAGCGTCCCAACTTGCGAAGAGCTTGCTTCTGACCTTGCTGCCTATGTATGTCGGCAACGTATCAGTTTGTAAGCCCCTTTTGCCTGCTGTGAAGTAGTATATATTGTAGAAGCTGGACAAACTCAGTTAAAACACAGTGAAAGACATATAAAGAGCACAGGGAGATTAGCAGAAATATAATGAATAAGGAGGACTAAAGCTTGGTTCAAAGCAAGCGTGTTCCACATCACTCTTGTCCATTCAGTCCCTCAGTTTGAGATTTTTTTTTAAACCCGCACACACACAAAAACAGAAATAAAACCAGTAATACTAACTGTTTTATGAGATAACCAGAGGGCTGCCTTTCAAGCTGCCCTTGAGCTGTGTGCTCAAAAATATTATTCACGTGCTGTAGATTTAGATAAACTTTAGTGAAATTAAACTTCACACACACAACTTTTCAGTTCAAAAAATAATTTTTCCCTCACAAGTGACAGCAGTGCCAAGCGAGTAGAGAAGGCCAATGGTCTTGACACACAGGTGTGTCAAATGTGGCCCAGAAGTGACCCTGGGGCCAGTAATGCACTGTTCTCCCTGTTTTTCAAAACAGATGGCCAATTGCAGGAAATCCCACTTAAGAGATGGAAGGGGAAGAGATCCTGGGAGGACAATTAGCCATCACTTGAGGCCCCACTTGGAAGGCCTCAGCAGAAATCGTATCAGGCTTCCTAGCTGCTTGAAGCTGCTGTCACCTGCAAGGCGGGCAGGGAGACATTTCAACTTGAGAAGCAGCCAGCCCTTTGATCGCTGTGCAAAACTGTAAGCTGACAGAAGAAAAAAAGCTGGCAAAGTGTTGACTGAGCCGTAACACCCCATTCTATGAAGATCCTCTGGGAACAGGACTTTGATTAAAAACATGGAGCGAACGAATTCCTCCAGCACACCTCAGTTCAGTGCTTCCCAATTGTCCTACAGAGCCTCTGTTGCTGTTGGCTTTTTTTTGGGGGGGGGGGCTATTTCTATGGTAGTTTTCTGTTATGTGAATGGAGCCGCAGACCCCCTAGGTGGGTTTTGTGGACACTGCCTTAGTTCAATGCTACCAACAACTAGATAGAGTGCACCATCTGCTGGCAGACAAACTGCAATGCGCAGAAGACGAGCAACTTCCTAGCTGGATGATTTAGCAGATAAAACTCTTCTAAAAAGACACAGGAGCTCCAGGGCTGCCTTGGAGCTGCTTCACTTGTCAGGTGAGAGGGGTATCATCTGCACAAGGCCCAACAATTCAGTTTCCTGTATCTTTAGGTAGCAGAGCAAGGCATGGAGGCGCCTCTGCCCTGTGTTATCTCCTTACGTCCTGCCACGTCTGCTTACCATGGATTCTTTCCTGAGTTCACTGTACATCCTGGCAACTTTGTCCTGGTCCATCTGGTTGAGCTTTGGGTGGACTTTTTCCTTTGCATAAATAATGTACTTCTTCAAGATCTCCTGTGGAATGGGATCTACGCCGTAAGTATTTGGGAGGACAATCTCTTGGGAGTCTCCGTTCGCAATGTCCTTGCTGTTGGGGTGATGTTTGATGTGACTGCCGACAACAAACCGAGCCAGCATCTCGTCCTGCAACAAGTCATTGAAGGGGGAACAGGCAATGAAATCCCGTCTTTTAGAAGTCCCAAAAGATAAAAACCTACACCAAGCAACTTGCAACGTAGAGGGAAAGAGAAAGGGCAACCCTGGGTTGAAGATATGCAAGAGCTGGACCGTGTTACTAAGCAGCTGCGTTCATCCAAAGTGTCCTCAAGTGGACAAGGCTGCTAGGATGCAGAATTTATCACTGCTCCTTCATAAAATTATGCCAATTGGTAGCCCCTTGGCGAATCAGTCCTCAAGCCTTGCTCAGGTCATAAAGAACTTGCAAAGCCTCATACCTGAACAGGATCCACTGTGTCCCTGACCACACAGAGGATATCAAACCGAGATATGATGGGCTCAGTCAGATCCACGTTTTCTGAGAAAGTCAAGGAAGGGTCATAGCGCCCACCTAGAAGGAAAGATAGCGGCTTAGAGCTGCTGAACCCAAAGACCAGTGCTTTCCCCCTTTCCTGGTACCGATTCATCTTTGCACCCCTGATTACAGTCCTTTCCCCCTCGCCAGACCTACAAACACATAGAACATCCAAAGCACAAGGCAGCTGTAAAGCCAACAGTGTGCGTCTTTTTGAGCAACTGTGGAATAGCAACAGCTTCCTACACCCCTGACTCATACCTATGGGGTTGGCAGCAGCAATGATGGTGCAGCGAGCTTGCAGAGATGTGACAATGCCAGCCTTGGAGATAGAGATGCTCTGCTGCTCCATGGCTTCATGGATGCTGGTCCTGTCCTGATCAGTCATCTGAAGAAAGACAAAGGCATTCACCTATCAAAGCAACTCAGCCCCTGAATACTTACAATAAAGAGCGACATCACCAGAAGCCTCCAAGCAACTATGTTTAGCTATTTACCTATTTAGGAATTTTCTAGGACAGAAAACCCCATAGCAGACCAGACTATCTGTTCATTGAGCACCATACTCTGATTATTGGTGGCTCTCCAGAGTCTCAGGCAGAAGGCCTTTCCTTTCAACTGCTACATTAAAAAAAAACAACTTGGAGAGGTCCAGGGTCTGTACCTAGCACCTTCCATGTGCCCGGCCATTGCACTATATTCTCTTCCCAACTTCTCGAGAGAAGCATTTTCCCAGAGAGTCATGAATTCAAGAGCTAGTGCTACCTGTTTATATTTTACTTATTGTTCATCTTTTAAAAATCCACCCTACCCTTACCCCATATATGCCCACTGACTGCTTCAATCTGCGGAACTGGCACTGTTACAGGTACCACATAATAAGAAACTGACAGCACCCACCCTTTGGAACTCCCTGCCTATTGACAACAGGGTGGCACTTTCACCGTACTCTTTTTGGCACCTGCTAAAAACATTTTTGTTTAGGCAAGGCTATCCAGACATGTCAAATGCTGATATGTGTTTCAATGTGGTTTTTCAGCTTATTGTTGATTTTCATCTATCTATCTATCTATCTATCTATCTATCTATCTATCTAGCATTTTTATTAAGTCTCCAACATTATTTCAAAGCATTTATCATAATATACAACTTTTTTAACATACAAAGTTTATTCTTGACTTTCAACCGCTTTCCTGATGTTTGTTTTTTTACTCCTTTTAATTAGCTCCTTTTAATTATCTAAACTCCGCTACCATTAAATCTTTCAGTAATCCATTGCTTATACGATTTTAATTTTTTTGGGGGGGGGATTGTGGGGGAATAGTTGGTGTTTTAAATGGCTGGTGTTTACTGCTAATTTTATTGTTTTATTCTTTTTTCTTTTTTTTGGAAACCACTTTGAGGTTTTACTACAATCAAGCAGCATATGAACCTTGCAAAATAAAAACAAACAAATAAGCTAAATGCTTTGCAGGAATGGTGTCTCCTTTGCTTCCAGGTCAAAGATCCGAGTCTGAAGCCTTGACCTACATGGGCAGGTTCACAGGGCTTGCACAGCCCAAGCAGCTTTATTCAAAATCTACCTTGGTCCTGGTGCCCAAATCAACACTCACCTTGTCAAATTCATCTATCAAGCAAACCCCCCTGTCTGCCAGCACAAGGGCTCCTGCCTCGAGGGTCCACTCCTTGCTCACGGGGTGCCTCTGGACGTAAGCAGTCAGACCGACAGCGGAAGCTCCCTGGCCAGTGGTGAAGATCGCTCGGCTGGACGCTTTCTCCACATATTTGAGGAACTGAGACTTGGCCGTTCCAGG
Source organism: Podarcis tiliguerta (assembly GCF_965153285.1). Classification (NCBI taxonomy): domain Eukaryota; kingdom Metazoa; phylum Chordata; class Lepidosauria; order Squamata; family Lacertidae; genus Podarcis; species Podarcis tiliguerta. The sequence continues at coordinate 39,788,785 of NC_139535.1, read as the reverse complement.
ATCTCCGCAAAGCAAGACGTTGATGTCACCACGGACCTTATGTTTCCCTCCTAAAGCGTTTAACAACACACACAAAAAACGTACAGTGCTGTACACTAAAATGTGGAACTCAAGTGCTGCCCTCTAGAGGAACAATGTAATACTGAAGGAGGTATTTCAACAATAAAAAGATGAAACAATGCAGAATGGTGTGCTATGCTGGTATCCTTTCACAAGGGCCATAAAACTGGAAAGGACAGACACCTGGAAAGAAAAATCATGCCACCAGGTAACTGGACAATGGACAGAATTCCTAATTAAGTTCTGGGAACTTTAGAATCATGCCATATATTGCAAACATTTTGGGCAGAAAGGTCTTCTGCAAAACGTTCAAAGTGGAGACTAACCAATTTCTTCTGATTGCAACGAGATGAGTGAACTGCACTGAAAATTAAGAGTCGCCTTTCAAAACTGTCAAGTCACACCTCTCCGGTGTAATTTCCTTGTAGCACTATAGAGATAACCTCTGCAGCTGTTAAGGCAATGTTGATCAGACAGCTTCTTTGGGTAACAAGCTCTTTGACCTACCTGGATTTTTGGGTTCTCCTCCAAACAGGGCTAGAGCCAGGCCCCTTTTGATGTCTTCGTGTCCATAGATAGAAGGAGCAATGCTGGCAAAGATCTGCAAGGAAAGCAGCAGCTGTTTTCAGGACGTCATCTTGGATAGCAAAGAGGTAGCAAGGGAAGCAGCCATGTTACAATGGAAAGCTGCTTAAAGGCTCTAGAGGTGCAGCCCTTGTTCCACTTACATAGCAAGATCAGCCATATGCAGCGGTAAGAGAAAACAACGGTGTGCATGACTGCATGTGTGGTGCTACGGTTTGAGACACTCAGTCAGCAAGCTCAATGGATCACAGTCTCAGTCCAACCTATCTCACAGGGCTGTTGCGCACATAAAATAGAGAAGAGGAGAACCATGCGCACTACCTTGAGATCCTTGGAGGAAAGGTGGGATATAAAATAGACAAATGTGCATATTTATATGTGCTAATTTAGAAAGGGTTAGGGGACCCAGGTAACACTCAGCACTTTATAACTCCACATTGTGAGCATACCTTTTGATTTTGTGTAAAAGTTTTTTTGGAGAACCACAGTGGCCGCTCCAAAAGAGTTCTGTAGCAGGGAATTTATTTATTTTTTTAACTTGAAGCCTGTGGGCCTTTCTGTTCTTGGAATCAAAAAGCTACTTGCCTTTGGATGGATAGCTAGACTATGGAAGTGAAGGGGTGGTAAAGCCTGCTACTAGGGGAGCGATAATTCTCCTACACACACATGAAATACAAACACACCGTAGCTAAACGCTGGAGGAATAAATGGGGTGACAGAAAATATTTGGGGAGAGTGCAACCCACTGGAATCTTCTACATGCCATGCAGGTTCTGACTGGTTAACCCATTCCCTGTCCTCAAGTGGGAAACAAAAAACCCCAAGGCGAATTTGGGTTCCAAACTCACTTTCTCTCCAATCTGCTCATCCTTAGACAGGCCTACGATGACCTTCATGTCCTCATCTGTCAGCTCCCCAACAGCCACCTTATTATCCTTCTTGGCAATGTGATTAGCCATGATCACTGTCGCAAAGACAGGAAACCCATTGGCAGTGTTCAAAGATCCGTCATAATTATTATGGTATATTCCAGTTAGCTCCTGAAAGGCAAAGGGGTGGGGTGGGGTGCGGAGAGAGATTCTTTAGTCACTGGTACCAAGACAAATCCCTGCAACTGAAGGAGCCACTGAAGATGATGAAAAGCCAAGCTGAGTAGATAGATGCATTTTGGCATCCTGGTGACATATGCGTGACTGAGCTGCTCTAGAAACAAGTTGCTAACTCTATTTGATGCTGTTCGAAGCATAGTTAAGTGTCTGAAGAAGTTTCCTCAGAGTGGCGTGGATACTATTGTTCTGTTTAATAGATGTGATGCATATGACATATTAACACAACATCTGCAACTTCTACCTGGAAAAACCCCATCTTCATCTGTTTTACTTTAAACTATTCTGCTGACAACAGCGCCTTCGCTTCTTTGAAGTTCTGCACAGCATGCCAAGAGTCTTAATTTCCAAGGAATCTAGATGTAAACCTGAGTTGGCAGCCTACAAGCCTAGACAGGTGCGTGTGTCATCATGCAGATAAAAAAAGTATCTGCAAAAATATGGAAATGACCCAAGTTTTTATTTTCTGCTATTGAGTATAATGTACAAAACCACCAGGGGGGCGGGGGGCTTAAGAAGCCTTGAGTTAGCATTCTGACAGATTTAAGGCGCATGCTTCATACACACAGTACAATTTTAATCAAGATGACAAGCACCCCCTTCTCAAATTCTATACACAAGACCATTTTAAAAATGATTTTGTGAGTGCCACAGTCTCTCTGGGCTTCTCCCTCTCCTTCCTCTGGCATCGTACTCACAATCTCATCTCCTGGCTTGCAGCTGTCAACTAGGTCGGCAAGCAAGATGGCATCCTTGGAGCGAGGGAGCCTGCCCGCTGCCACCTTCCCTGGGCTCTCCTGGATTTTGATGCGCTGGTAGTTCTGGTAGACCGTCTGTGGGGAAACAATATTAATCAGCCAGCAGGTCAAAGGCAACAAAAAGGACAAGGACACGGACACACACCAACCAACATTCCAGAATGGAAAGAAGGAAGCCACAATATCAAAAGAGGCACTGCAAACAGGTCTCTCTAGATCATTTTTCCGTTACGTTTGCAAGCCCAAAGCCTTGTAAGGCCTGGCTCTATAGGGAAGGGAATGGTACAAATGTTTTCTATGTATCAGCACTGAATTTATGAGGACTAGTCTGACATTCTATGCTTTCATGCAAGGACAGGCCCCTTGCCCTTACACCCACACAAGAAGCCTCCAGGAGAGTAGCCATGTCAGTATGCAGCTGCAAAAAGACAGAGAATGTCTTGTATCTACTGCATTGTGAAGTGTCCACACAAGGCAGACTATCACTCCCCAAACCACCATTATACAAAGTTCTATTGACTTTAAACAAAAGCACCACCCTTCAAGGTGCCACCACATGCCAGATTCCCTGCTGAAGCCACTGAAGAAGAAGAAGTTTGGATTTGATATCCCGCTTTATCACTACCCTAATGAGTCTCAAAGCGGCTAACAATCTCCTTTCCCTTCCTCCCCCCCCCCACAACCAACTCTGTGAGGTGAGTGGGGTTGAGAGACTTCAGAGAAGTGTGACTGGCCCAAGGTCACCCAGCAGCTGCATGTGGAGGAGCGGGGAAGCAAACCCAGTTCACCAGATTACGAGTCCACCACTCTTTGGGAAGGTGATGGATAGGGTTGCTTGCAGCAGTGCAGTCTGGGTATGCTGGGCTAGGTCAAATGGAATATTATGGCTTATCAGTCCCTTCTTAAATACGTCCAAGCAAAGAAGAAAGAGCTGAGCTCTGGGTTAATTCGTTGCAGCTATATATGACATATGCATGTTAAGACATAAAAGAGCAGGAGCCAGACTCCTAAAATCACCCTAATCCTTACTTACCTCTTCCATGTTAATTTCAAAGGGACCCACAGACTGACACTCTGGGCAGGATCCTGGCTTTACTTCCTGGTTCTGGGACTGTGCGAAAGGCCCTAGGATGAAGCTACACTTGGTGCAGTTGTATTTGACCAGGCTGAGCTGGGGCAGGACCCCTGTGCAGCTCGTCACAACTCCACTCGTCCGGATCAGCTGGTTCAAGTGCAGCTGCCTAAGAGAAAAACCAAATAAATAAATAACTGTGGAGATAGATCCTGTACTTTAGGGAAGTGGAAAATAACCACAGTTGTCTCCAGGCTATCACGGCAATCCAAATGCAATTAAAATAGATTCACTGTCTTAGAATGGATTATTCTAAGAAAACAAATGGATTATTCATAGCAACTCCCTAATGAAACACACACCACAACCATCAAGAAGTCTTGCCACCCAAGGAGTGAGAAGGAAAGAATTGCAGCTACAACATCCCAGGCGGATACTAGAGCTGAGGAGGCAGCAGTCAGCTAGTTGCTGGGCGTTTGGAAACCGCCGTGCAAGGCACTTTGCAAGCCTTGGGGCTCCGCTCTTCCCAAGCACAAAGCACAGGACTTACGGACCCTTTGCTCAGCATTTCCTAAATGCCCAACTGTCAGCTGACGTTTGGCCTTTTAGGAGGCACGGGTTTCAGTCGCCTGTCACCATTATGTCAGGTAACTGACCAGTGGGTGGTCCCTCCCACCTGTCAAAGGTGCCACACAAAGGTAGGGGGAGATAAAGGTATGATCCACTGCGTGTACAGAAAGCTATGAACTCCCTTCTCCATTGCAGCTGCCCAATTCCCTCCTTTCACAATCTTCCTGCTTCCAGTAGCCTACTCTCTAGGCTGGGATTTGTTCTCCAGGGTTGTTCATGGTCTCCAAAGCATAGGAGAATTCAGGTCTTACAACAGGAGAAAGGAGCCGGCGGAGGCCCTCCAGGTTTTGCTGGGACTTCCATCTCCCAATCAAGACTGGAGCACAACCACATGTGGTCTACACAGGTTCTCAATCTCCTTAAATATAATTATATAATAATTATATAAATATAATAAATTTGGGTGGGGGTCCTTGTGTTTTCTGTACCACTTACCGTATTTTTCACCCCATAGGACACACCTAGTTTTTATGGGGGGGAAATAAAGGGGAAAAAATTATTTCCCCCCCAGACGCGGGGCTGGCGCGGGGGAAGCCCGAGCTTCCCCCGACCCCAGAACAGCCTGCTATCCGCAAGCCTAGGAAGCCGTGCCGTCTCCCCAGGCATGCGGAGAGCTGCGTGAAGCCCTGGCGCGCTCTTCAGCGCACCCCTGGCTTTGGAATGCAGGCAGCTCTGCGCAACCCTTCAAAGCCCGGCACGGCTTCGCACCGGGCTCCGTAGGGTCGTGCAGAGCTGAGCGACACCCGGGAGCACAGGCAGCTCTGCGCAACCCTTCAGAGCTTTGCGCCGGGCTCCGTAGGGTCGCGCAGAGCTGAGCGACGCCCGGGAGCGCAGGCAGCTCTGCGCAACCCTTCGGAGCCCGCGCGTCTTCAAGCCGGACTCCCAAGGGTTGTGCAGAGCTTCCTGAAGCCTGGAGAGCGAGAGGGGTCGGTGGGGACTGACCCCTCTCGCTCTCTAGGCTTCAGCGAAAGCCTGCATTCGCTCCATAGGACGCACACACATTTTCCCTTCATTTTTGGAGGGGAAAAAGTGTGTCCTATAGGGGGGAAAATACGGTAGGTTTGGATTCAGACTTACTCAGGATTAGAGTAGACCCACTGAAATCAGTGAGGCATCAGATGATCTAACTCAAGTCCCATTGATTTCAATGGGTCTACTCTAAAGCCTGGGTCCAATGCACTGGATCCAAACAATTTCTTTTTAAACACGCACAGAATCTGAAATTACAAGATTTCAGATTAGAATTAGAAATTACAATTCTAATCCTAAACATTCATTTCAACATAAATCTGACTGAAAACAGTAAATCCTCTAAAGGAATATGTTACAGATTGGAGGAGTAACGTGAAAAGGAGAGGTTTGCTTCCGCTTAGGGAAGATTTAAGCTTCCCCCTACCACTCAAATAACATTCTACCCTAATGCTGTCACTAAATGGTTACTTGTTGTGGTCACAGCGGATGAGGCAAGTAGCTGTTTGCAAGCCTGGCTGTCTGCACATCCTGGCCATTTATATTCCATTAAGGAGCTTATCCACCAGAAGTCTCAGCAGGTCTGCTCCTCACCCAAACCAAACCAATTGCTCACCTGAGTGATCTTAACTCCTCCACCAGAGGCAAATGGGAGATGCGGACGTGGATTTCCTTGGCAATCCGGTCATATTTGGGGTACATAGCTAGCACCACTTCCTTGGCTGCTTCATCAAAGATCTTCAACATTTCCGCTGGGGCTTCTGGAAGGAAATAGGCGAGGACGTGCTCCCGAGCAGCCAAATCTTCATAATTCACCACCAGGCTCTCTCTGTTCTCTTTGGCACAAAAACACAAAGACAAGTAGGTTTTTGACAAATGATGGCTCAGTTTTCCCAACCCATCATAAAAAGTGTTAAATATCTTGTACAATAAGTACTACGATCTTACAAATCTTCTTCTACAACATATAAATGTATTGCATATGATGTTATCTAATAGCATATGAACCGTTCTGAATATCAGGTGTAACCTTCTGCTCTTCCTCTTGTTATCTGATCACTTCTGAGCTATAAATATATAATATCTATACAGGTATGGCATAGGCTAGAAATTAAAGCTGCAGAAGCCCTATAGGTTAGTCACTTCACTAATCAGTTACACTGATGAAGATGCTGGGAATGATAATTAAAAAAACAGTGGGTACCAGATCAGAAAGGAGATGCATCTGAACATGATTTCAGTCATTGATGAAAACATTGAGGAAATGGGTGCTCTTCCCCATCCTCTCCCCATATTCCTACACAGCTGTACCTTTGCACATGTCACTGATCCTCTCCTTAAAGACATTGTGGCCATGGTCATCCACATGAGTCTTCAGGAAGTTCTTGAAGCGGTGGTAGATCTCAAGCCGAGGCGCTACCATAGACACCCACTCCCTCACAGAGTGCCCTTTCATGTCTTCCAGGTTCTCAATGCTCTCAATCATGTCTTCATCTTCATCCTCGCCATCAGCTGCTCGCTCAGCCAGGCGCCTCTTCCGCAAAGGACGGTCCTCATCTTCATCATCGCTATCTGGAGTTTCCAAAGGGCAAAAAGTTTTGTTTTCTTTTTTAAAAAGGACATATCAGACATAAGGCTTTTGATGCTACCGGCTAATGTAGACAATTCTGGAGAGCCAATCTCTGTGACAAGATACAGCTCCAAGCCTAACGACCTCACATCCCGTTTTGGGATTAGAACCCATGCCTTGCATGCTTACAAAATGAGACACACAATATTAACAGTGCAATCTTATGCATGTTCACATGGAAGTAAAAGATAAAAAGGTAAAGGTAAAGGACCCCTGGACGGTTAAGTCCAGTCAAAGGCGATTATGGGGTTGCGGCGCTCATCTCGCTTTCAGGCCGAGGGAGCCGGCGTTCGTCCACAGACAGTTTTCTGGGTCATGTGGCCAGCATGACTAAGGCGCGACTGGTGCACAGAGGACCGTGATGAGTGCCAGAGTGCACGGAAACACTGTTTACCTTCCCGCTGCAGCAGTACCTATTTATCTACTTGCACTGGCATGATTTCGAACTGCTAGGTTGGCAGAAGCTGGGACAGAGCAATGGGAGTTCACCTCATTGTGGGGATTCGAACTGCTGACCTTCCGATCAGCAAGCCCAAGAGGCTCAGTGGTTTAGACCACAGCGCCACCTGTTGTGGAAGTAAGTCTCGGTGCACTCAATAGGTTATGTGCACACTGGATTACAGCCTAAAATTGCTCTGCTATCGCTCAATTTCTTGGAATTTTAAAGATCATTTTAAAAATGTTTCCTATCTGAAAGATCTAAATGCAAACTATTGCATGGCCTCCAGGAGAAGACACTGCAGCCACTTTGCTCCTTTCTCTGGTATTACTGCTGCTGCATTACACTTGAACTGAGTCACTGTAAATCATTTTGAAAGCATTGCCGAAGGGCAACCTACAAATATTCTTAATATATAAATTTATACAAATAGAAGTGCCAGCCAGCTGCTCTTCAGAAGATGCATTGTACAGGTATAAGCTATCAAGCAAATAGAAACAAGCTTTATAGATGGTTTTCTTCCCTACCTCATAATGCTAAAACCTGGGGTCATCCGAGCAAACTGAACGGTGGGTGACTTACAACAGAGAAAAGGAAGTACTTATTCAAACTGTACACAATGGAATGATAGACTTCACCACCACAAGATACAACAATGTGATGGCCACCCATCTGGAAGACTTTAAAAGGGGATTAGACAGGTTCATAGAGGCCAACGGTATCAACAGCTACTAGGCACAATTACTCCTGAATGCCAGTTGCTGGGGAACCAATGGCAGCCATTGGCTCTTGCATCTGGCTGGCCACTATCAGAAAAGGGAACTGGAGCAGACGGGCATTTGCTCTGATCAAGCAGGACTTTCCTTATGCTATTAAGCTGCAAATACATACCATAAAGTATACCAACGTGCATGCGGCCAGGACCACGGCCCATCTCACGGTCCCTCTGCCGCATCGCTCTCTCTGCTGCTTCCCTTTGGCTGGCAGTCAGTTCCTCCACATCTTCATCATCCGTGGCCATGCCTTCAGGTACGTAGCGATCAAGCTCTGGAATAGGGCGGTAGTCCCTAGACACGCACATTCTTCAGTTAATCAATCTGCATAGCGTGCGTGACTCATCTGTGCGTGACTCACTTAAATTTACAGCAGACACAAGCACCTGTTCACAAGCTCCTCTTAAAGGAGTCTGGTGCACAGCACCCACCCAGGAAAAACGCAAGGCACATAGGCACAAACTGTACGACATTTGCCATTTTTGCGTGGAATAACAACTGCAGGTGTATCACAACAGAAGATAAATCTCACAGGAGGATTTGGCCACCGGAGAGCGAGTCTCCTACCTTTCCATCCCTTCTCCAAACAGCTCTTCTCCATCTTCTTCTTCTTCATCAGGGAGCTGCTCTGTTCCCAAGAGTCCTTCAGATTCATCCTCAAAGGGGGGCAGGTCTCTCCCGGGACTGGAAGTGAAGGCTTCTCCCCTACGAGAGCTGTGCGCAGGGCTGGTTGCCACATTGGACTCTGAGGAATCCTAAGAAAACACATGGTGCCAAGTGTAAAATTTACAATAAACAATATCCTTAAAAGCTGGGTTCTTGGGGTATGAAGGGATGTGCTTTAAACATATGGTATGTACACCATCCCACGTCAGGAAGCAGAATCCTTCCCCTGATCAAGTGCAGTGCAATCATACACATGCTTCATCAGAGGTAAACCCTTCAGAGTTCAGCAGGGCAGGCTTGCACTAAGCGTGCACAGGGTTACTTGTTTACACGCAGGGAATAGATTTTGAAAGGAAACTTAATTCCACACGCAAATTGCCCCTGCATTCTTAAGTGGTGCAGCCGGGACACAGATTCACCCCTTCCAAGCGAGGGCTGGGCTCGTGCGTAGGGTGAGGCGGGGTATTTTGCAGGCTGGCGTTGAACAAAAAGTCCACTTCCTTCCTTCCCCCCCACCGCAGAACATAGTTGGGATGTAGACGCCGTCAGCCTACAAACACCCTCCCAAGCAAATGGGTGGTTCTTTGAGTAAGATTCCTCCGCAGCACCCCAGGCCGGCCACAATGGGAGGAAGACAAAAGGCCCGAGGGAGGTCTCAGATGCGGGAAAGGAAACTCTTATCAGCGTCAACCGGGAGAACCATAGAATCAGTTGGAAGGGACTCCCAGGGTCATCTAGCCCAACCCCCCGCAATGCAATCGTGTGCAGCCCCCGAGTCCAGCGCCTACTCACCGCCATCTCTGCCGCTTTTCTTCACCGCTCCCCCTTTCCTGTTCACAGCGCCGGATGCAGCCCGAATTCCGCGCGAAATGGAATCACGTGACCAAAAAGCCCGCGAAAGCTCATGAATAATAAATAAGCTCATGAATATGCAGGAGAGTGGCGCCGCCTCCTTAGTGAGCGAATAGCGGAGAGCGTGCTGCGCTTATTAATCAGCTCCGAAGGAAATTGGGTGGAGCTTTTGCTCGGGAGGGAGTGAGGGAGGGCAGGAGGCATGCAGCCCGACGCTGTGCATTTTGGGCTGGGGGAGGGGACTTAATTGCCTTCAGTGAGATTTGATTTGGAGGAAATGTGCAGAAAATTAAATTAACTGGTTTTAATAAGATTAAGTGCTCCCTAACACATGGTTCGGGCCGGGGGGAGGAGGGGGAAATGGAGATGCTGGGCCTGGGGTGATGGTTCCGTTAATGCGGGGCATTCTCTCATCAAGATTTTTCGTCGGCTGGGTATAAAAACTCGTTTCCCATCTACTTAGCTCCATTCGCCCTATATGACGAATTGAAGGAGGAAGCAGCCAGTAGCGCGTTCTGTGACGTCCCATTCTTTTCCACTTTTTAATCCGTTGGAGGTTTATGTGGGGAACACCCTGTTCATGAACTTTGTTTATGGCGAGTTCAAAATACAGGGGCCTTGACTGCTCGCTGGGGCAGAATCTCACAGTTCTCACTGACATGTTACACCTCTGCCAAAAGATTTGCTGCCAATTAGTTCCCAGACTAATGACATGTGCCCACCAAACACTTAAAGCACATATGCACACGAGTCCTGGGAACTGTAGTTTGTTAAGGGTGCTGGGAACTTCAGCTTTGTGAGGGGGAAACTTTAGTTCCCAGGATTCAGAAACGGTGATGAATCCTTTAAACGCATGATGTGTTCGATACCGTATTTTTCGCCCCATAGGACACACCGCCCTATAGGACGCACCTACTTTTTTGGGGGGGGAATAAAGAAAAAAAATTATCCCCCCCCCCAGGCACAGGGCTGGCACGGGGGAAGCCCGAGCTTCCCCCGAGCCCAGCCCCCAGAACAGCCTGCTATCCGCAAGCCTAGGGAGCCGCGCTGGTCTCCCCAGGCTTGTGGAGAGCTGCGCGAAGCTCGGGCGCGCTGAAGAGCGCCCGAGGCCTCGGAATGCAAGCAGCTCTGCACAACCTTTGGGAGCCCGGTGCGGCTTCCCAGAGCCCGGGAGCGCAGGCAGCTCTGCGCAACCCTCCGGAGCCCGGCGCGGCTTGGCGCTGGGCTCCCGAGGGTTGCGCAGAGCTTCCTGAAGCCTGGAGAGGGAGAGGGGTCGGTGCGCACCGACCCCTCTCGCTCTCCAGGCTTCAGCGAAAACCTGTATTCGCCCCATAGGACACACACACATTTCCCCTTCATTTTTGGAGGGGGAAAAGTGCGTCCTATAGGGCGAAAAATATGGTACCTAAGTTTATGGTGCTGATAGTGGTCTACGAAGCCTTATAGGATCTTTGAGACATTGCTGACCCTTTAAATACCCAACTAAAACTTCCAGCACATACTATCTCATCAAGGAAGCCAGTTACCGGTAAGAATCAGACCTTTAATATGGCAACACCACTACAACTCTCTGTCCCATTACACATTGGACAGTTGTCAACTTTACTGTCTTTTGAGTTAGGCTTACTGCCAAGCAAGTTTACTTAGGAACGCAGCCATTAGTAGACCTGTCTTCCCTGACCTGTATCTCTCTGCCACTCTTTTGTACCATCAATCACCTCTATGGATTAATTATGAAATAAATAAATAAATAAATAAATAAATAAAGGCATTATGTAAATGTTTAACTTGGGCCGATGCCTTTTTGCTTTGCAGAACTGTAACATTTAAGGAACTCATCAGAGGATAGCATCATTCACAATGCATGCCAGCTTGTTACTGATCAGCTCATATAGTCCAAAGTACAGGGTGACCCGCAATACTTCCTACTACGCAAGCAAGTGAGCCAAGCCACACAGTAGGTGAAAAAGCAAAACAACCATGACTGCAAAACCCACACCAGCATTATGAAGGTACCAGATATTGTATTATTAAGTTGTGGGTGGACATAGCAGTCGACACAGAGATTTCTCCAAGTGGTTCTTTAAGCTGGAACTGAACTGAACTGCAAACAGCTCAGCTGGCCTGCTTTTATAGGCAGCCGCTGTCAACATTGTAACAACAACCCAGAGTCCCGCCTAAATTAACTTATGTGGACCTGAGTGAAAACTATATACACAATACCCCTGGTGGCCAGGGTGAGAACTTCAATACAGTACATAACATTTATAGAGTTTATATGCAAGATCACCCCGGCTGAAATCCTATGCACGTTGGCCTGAGAGTGAGTCTTAATGAACAAAGTAAGACATAGTTCCAAGTCAACACTCACAGAATTGCTCTGTCAGTACAGATTAGTCATCCTATTGTCAAAGTGGTTTAAAGGTCGGTCAGAGTGAATCGTTTTAGGAGACGAGAGTCCTTTGAAACACGCATTTTGTGCTATTTACGAACGGACGTTGCCAAATGCATATTAATTCTTTCAAAGGGTTCCCCCCACCTCGCACCTCCTCGCTGCTTAGCTGTCAAGCAATACGCTCCTTTAAGACCTTTCGCGTCCTGCCCTCTGCCCCCGCCCCTCCGCTTTGCTCATTGGCTCCTTCGGCCCTTTTGTTTCGCTTTTGAGTACGGCTTCTTTACTTAGGCGCCTCGCGATTGGCTGAAGGCCATGAGGCTAAGGGAACGACGCACAATTCTACCCCGCGAAGTGACGGCCGAAGAGTTTATTTGCCTTTTCCTCTCCCGCACGAAACTGTTCGCCTTCGCCCCTTCGGCTGGAAGAGGCTGATAAATCCGGGCGGGCTGCAGAGCGCGGGGAAGTGACGGGTTGGGCGTTTTGCGGCTGTAGCTTCGCACGGTGCGCTAGCGACGCCCCCCGCCCGCCCTCTACACGCAGGCAGCCTCCTCCCCTTTTTTGGACCTGGGACAGGATCTCGGTGGCTTCGGGGACGGCCGGGCCGAAGTCCCGGGAATGAGCCACCGGCGCGAGGGAAAGCGGGAGAGGCCTCCTCCTCTTCCTCCCTCTGCCAGCGGGCGGGTGTAACCAGGAGGCGGCGGGCAGCGAGCGGCTTCTCCTCCGGCTGGAGAGAAGGAGACAGAGAAGGTAGGAGGAATCTCCCTCACCGCCTTCCGAAGAGCACCCCCGGTGGTCCCATATGGGGGAGCGGGGATCACCCAGGCACGGTTATTAGTGATGGCCAGGCTCCATTGGCGCGAGTCTCCAGTTGCTGTCCTCCTGGCACTGCAAAGCGAAGCATCGCGGCTCCTTTTTCTGCTGCCCCGTTTTCAGATGCCGTGTCTTCCCCTCCCCTCGATCTAGTAGCCACCATTCCCTGGCATGCAGTCCCACTTCTGTGTCAGATGTGGGATCCTTAAATGCATCCTCCTCCTCCCCCCTTTCCCAAACTAATGGGATGGGATGGGCAGATGTTTGTTTGCCTCTTAAAACATTAAGTCGCAGGATCGTTCTTCAGGATTCAGCTCTCCTCTTCCTCCTTTCTCTGAATACTGTAGTTTCCCCTGTCGTTGGTTTTGATCCATATGGTAGTTTCCTTTTCCTAATGGTATCGGGGTGCGCGCGTGCTCTCGTTCCTTAAAGAGGGCGACGGCACGGAGGGTTTGTTTCCACCACTCAGCCCAAGGCCCCTTTGCTGTCAGGGGTGGGCCTCGGACATAAAGGGGATGGCTGCCGCTTCCAGCATCCTCCGAGCTTGTTTGCTTGGTGCCTATTCCCTGTTAAAAAACTCCTATCGCCCTCTGTGACTACCGATTTGTGTCCATACTCAACTGTTTTATAACTGGTAACTTCTGGTAGCTTGTGTGTATAGTAAATCCTGATTGTTCACTTCATGGGTTTTCTGTTAACGGCTTCTGGTATAAACACCTAATAATCAAGTGTTAACAATATAACCACTGAGCACCTTGCCTGTGTATTTCGGAAGTGAGCCTTTTGGAAAGTTCAGTGGTGTATGAGTGCATGCAGAGCATGTCTTTAAATAAGGGAGATAGAGACACCGTTGTTAGCATGATGATTTATGATGATAAAGACTGTGTGGTTAAAATCTATAAGTAACCCAGCATAATGATGTGCAGTTCAGACCTCTGACATTGCAAGGACTGTCAGTCACAGATCCAAAGTTGCCCTTAGCTTTTGAACCGATGTGTTCCTACTTTCAACTCCTGCTGCATATTGGTATCATTGTATCTGTGGCTGAAATGACACACTTTTTCTCTCGCATGTGTGCACATACGCATTTCCTCCCCTCTTCCTGTTTCTTGGGACACAGTCTTGATTTTCCAAGGTAATGAGTGCTTTCTGGGCCTTTTGTCAAAGACCACAGGGAAGTTTTCAGCACAGAACATAAAAAAGAATGCATAGCATAATATCCATGCAAAAAATGTAAACGGCTATATAAATACAAATCATAATAATAAGCAATGCATAGTAATCATACACAGTAGTATATAATACGGAATGAACATAATTAATATCTACCAAGCAGCAATGTCAAATTATGCACAATGTCATCCCAAGCAAGAAATTCCACAACTCAACCTCTGTAAAATAAAGGATTTTATTACCTGTTTATCTTGGGTGTAACCGTACAACATAATACCCCACTTTCTACATTCCAGTGTACTGACAGTTGAATTGTACTCCAAAATTGTTGATGTAACAACATCCTGCTGTACACCTGAGGCCTGCAGGCTAGCTCAGAGCGTCAGGGTAGGTTGCATAGTGCACACAGCTATGTCCTCCAAATGCTTTGCTTCTGTCCCCTGTCCCCAAGCATTTGCCATCCGAAATGGCTGTCTCACTCTGACCCCATTTGCACTATACAATTAACACAATATCATACACTTTAAACAGTCAGTGCTTAAGTTCCAAAGAATCCTTGGAATTGTAGTTAAGGGTGCCAAGAGTGGTTAGGAGAACACTTCCCTTCACAGAGCTATAATTCTCAGAGTTCCATAGGAAGAGGAATTGACTGCTAAACTACTCTGATAATTGTAGTTCTGTGAGGAAAATAGTTGTCTCCTAACAACTCTCAACACTCTTAACAAACTACAGCTCCCAGGATTATTATTTTTTGCAAGGGGGGTGGGGAGCCATGCCTGCTTAAAGTGGTAGGGTACAGGGCTTCTAATGGCAGAGTCAACTCTGACCTGTCCAGACCTAATGTTGTTACCCTGACTGGTTTAAAGCTCGCTTCCTGGTGTCCTGTGTGACAAGAAGTTCAGTGATTATGACACCTGTTAAAGAGAGAGAGAGAGCTCGTAACATGACATATGCCATGATTATGTTGTTGACTGCAAGTGTTTTATGGTGCTGGTTTCATTGTAATCAAGCTAAAGGTATTCGTAATTATTAAGGCAAATCCTCTAAGCAAGTTATTGCTCAAGAGGGTGCTTGGCATGTGTCTCTTGGAGGAGATAAAGCTGAGGCTTTAAGGCATGACAAGTTGTTTGCCAACATGTAGCATATGTGACAAGCTTGAGAGCTATGCACGCTGCATTTTACTTTGTGGATTTTGCAGCTGGAGAATGTGACCTGGTATATTCAGAATGAGTTTTTGCAAAAGCCGCACATAATGTTGGTGCCTGCCTGATTTCCCTGACAGACAATAGAATATGCACACTGATCCAGTTCTTAAATGCATATACTTTGAAATAAGTACCCTGTTGGCTCAGCTAGAATTGTGTTCTGACTGAGCATGTGTGCTTCCAATCAGTCTTAAAGTGCCTAAATGCTACAGTACTACTAAAATGGTATATCAAAATTCCCAAAGGCTACAATCCTAAAAGCATGTACTGTATTACGGAGTAAAACACAACTGATCCCAATATGTCTTCTGAGTACTGTGTATGTTCATATTATCAACAGCTGAATTAGATCCCTTGAGTTCTAGTTTTGTGTTGTTTACAAAAAAAGAAAGAAAAAGCTTAAGACTTTCAGCGGCCTAACAGCTTCTACTGCTACCTTTTCATACATATATTTGCTGTCCCTGTATGTGCTTGGGAGGGCAATGTAGTACAGGAGCTACCTGGGCTAAGAGAAGATATGAAGTGAGTCCAGTTAAAGGGCACTGTCATGGTAATGTTGGGGTGGGAAGATGAAACTTACCGTACTGCTTGTCCATTGCCGCTTCTTTTTACAGCCCATAAAATCTTGCCCCAAATTTAAGGTTCTAGTTGCATAAATGAACTGAACAGATGTTTTATTGTAGTGCCGTTGAAAACCCTACTCTCACAAGCTTGTCCTTGGGTAAAATGAGAAAGTAAATATGAGAGGGTGGGGCAAGAATGTCTTGGCTGGATAAAAGGCCTCCCTCTCTCTCTCTATATATATATATATCTGGAGAGTGCTGATAAGTTAGTGAAAAATGCAGTCTCTTAAAACAAAGAATTGTTGTGTTTCTCAGAATAAGTTTTTCAGTCCAGGAAACTGAACTCTGTTAACTCTGTAATTTAAATTACTCCAACCATGGAAGTATAGAGAATGAAATATTTCCCAGCATTCCAAGACTCAAATTCTAATAGACTCTGCAAGGATTAGATGAGCTTTTGAATATTTTGTAAACTCTTTAGGATCCAGTTTTTGTCAGATGGTGGATATGGAATCTGATTTGTGGTCCGGGGCTTAGCTGTGGAGCATGTGAAGTACAATTGTGACAACGGTACTGAGCATGTGCAGAGTGCTGCGTTTTGACAAGCGGTTACAGCTCGTTGTTTGAAATATACAGCATCTATGAACTGAGATGGGACAAGAGTTTATAGAGCAGATTACATTAATTTCAACTAGGCTTGAGTTCAGGTTCCTGCATTCCTGGAAGCTAGCTGTGGAAGCTCTCATTTGTTTTGATTAAAGTGCATGTGTCATTTATAGGAAATACCTTGGAAATACTGCTGAAGGATGCATGCAGGGAACCCAAGCAACTTGTTGATCTAGGTGTGTTTACGGTATAATACCTTTCATTAGGATCAACCAAAACATCAAAAAGCTCTAAGCTAGCTTTCAAATTTTATAGAACTTCATTCAGCCTTGATTTTTTTTTTTTAAAAGAAAGATGGTTGACAGAGAGGAGAGAGAGATTAACGTTGTTGGTAGAAGCCTAGCCTGCAATATGTGACACCCTTTAACAATAAAATCCCATATACAGAATTAGGTCCTATTGAGCTCGACAGGGATTCAGGAAGTATTTTGCAGATTTATTACATGATGCCTAGTGCAAAAGGTCATAGTTTGCAACAGATATGCAGTACTAGTCTTGGACAGAGAAGCAATTCTCTCCCTGTATCTCTTTATGAAAAAAACATACAAGCCAGCATTCTAGTTCAGCCTTCTGCAACCTGGTATCTTCCAGATGTTTGGGGCTATAACTCCCACTAGTCCAGCCAACATAGGCAATTGTCAGGGTTGATGGGAGTTCTGGAGGGTCCCAGGGTGAGAGGGCTATTATAATCTGCATTTATTTATGCCAGGAGGTTGTACCCTGCTTTCCAGCAAGCTCCCAGGCTGCCTTATAAGGAGTCAACTTTACCATAAAAACAAATGTACAAACATTAGAGTCTAGCTCTAATTGAAATTAACACGTGCCACATGCATAATCACTGTATTTCATATAGATGTAACTGAAAAACATAGTTAAAAATCAGAAACAAAAGGAGTAAGTTTTAACTCCAGTGTTTCTTTTCACTCTAAAAAACAAGCCTGCATGTGCTGTTTGGTCCTACATGGCTTATTGTTATAATGTGCTTGAGGAGTGTCCTTCAGTCTTTGTCCCTACAAGGGCTGCGGTGTGAACTGCAGACACAGGACAAAGTTTATTTGTCTAAAGGAGCCGATTGCAAGAGGAGTGGTTCTCTTGGGTAAGGCTTCTGTGTGTTTGTTCAGCCAGAGATGCTATATTCTACCACAGCTGTATCTGCTCAAGGCTTGGCTTTTCCCTTCACTTACAGCACAGTCGTGAGCATATACAAGTTGCCTTATACTAGGTAGCCCAGTATGAACACACATACCTAGATTTAATAAGCTGAGATATGCACGAGACTTGGTGCTTGTGCAATTCTTCTTTGTGCACCTCTTTCCTTATTGGTGCATTGTGAGAGGTCAGGAAGTCTCAAATTGACCATAGTTTCCTGTTTTGTCCAAACCAGGGAACTGGCCCCTACATTTGAAACAAGCCAGGATCAATAATACACACACATGCACACACAGTGCTCATTTCTGGGGGCATGCAGGGGTACGCATATCCCTAAACATTTTGTGAATCTAAGTTTGGCCTCATGGAGGGGCAGTATTTCAATACGAGTAGGAAAATGAGAGTACCCCTAAACATATTTTTAGGGGGTAGGGAAGCTCTCTCTCTCTGTGTGTACTACATACACACACACACACACACACACACACACCCATATGGAAAACAATAGTCACTGCACATGCCACAAAGCTGTGATATTTATGTCTTAACTAAGGGTGCTGTGTCAGGCCACTGGCCCACCTAGCTCAGTGTTGTCATTGACACCAGGTTGGCTGATGAGAGTTGTAGTCCAAAACACTGACATGAGGTTGGCGAACGCTGATTTGCAGTGGTTCTCCAGGCAGAAATATTTCCCTGCGCTAACTGGAGATGTTGGGGACTGAACCTGGGACAGTCAGCATGCCAAGCATGTGCTCTATCCCTGAGCTACAGCCCTTTCTATGTAGGAAAAAAAAATAGTGTTACATGTGCCTATAGGTTTAAGTGTGGCCTACAGATTGTCTAGCTGCAGTATGTTAAATATTTACAGCCTGGAAAGAGCACCAGTTATGGTCAGTCGATTATGTGAGGTAATGATTGGCCATTGTTTAGGTTACTTGCTACCAAGATTTTGAATGGGAGCCTTTTTCCCTTCATAATTTAAAAGTGGACGGTTATAATTATACGCTTTAAGTAAAATACTATAATTTCTGGGCAAAGGAAATGTATTTTCCCATTAATGAATGAAATATATTTAAATTCGCATGACATCTATAAAGGCATAATCATTATTTTTGGTGCTTTATTAAAACGGATAAAACTTGTCTTAAGAATACACAAGCAATGTGTTGTTTATTACAAAACATTGTGCAAATGTTTTCTGTCTTAAAGAGAGAGTGCACTATTATACACAATAATTATTTAGTACTATGTAAACTTTATTTTACTTTGGCTTTTCTAATAATGTGCACGTTGGGTCTTACAACTATGGATTGAAAGACCTCCCCTCCCCTCACCCCACCCCCTTTTTTAGTAGTAGGAGTGGAGGCCCCAAAAGTGCCCTGCTGGCAAACACTTTTACCACAGATGTCAGTCCTTTTGCCTTCCTCTCTTTTGTCTAGTTTGCCAATATGGGTGACCAGGAAACATTCCTTAGGAGGGTGAATTAGGTCTTTTGGCCTCCAGTCACTGAATTCTCATGTAAATTTATATTGACACATGTTGTTTAAAGACTTTTGGTTTCTATGCTTTGAATGGATTGAAACACTTTAAAAGGCTTTGCTCCGAAGGCATGGGTGGAGAACCTTTGGTTCTCTGGATGATGCTGAACTACGGGTTTTCATCATCCTTGGCTGTTGACTCTGCTGAAGCACACAGCTCCTGAAGCAAATCTAGAGAACCTGCTTCAGAGCTGTCTGGTGGTGACTTTATTTTGGCAGGAGATGGGGAGATAATTAGCTGTTAAGCTAAAAAACCCCTGAAGGGATTTCCGATGCTACTTGGCTGCATTCTAGCACTGTGGGCCTTCAACAAATGCATGCTGTGGTGGCTTTATAGAGCATTCTTGGTGACAAATTTTTAGAGCCTAGAAAGCCAGAACTTCACGTGTAATAGATGAGCGGCATGATAATATGTTCTAACTTGTGGTGTGTCATGTTTTGCAGAAGTGATAATTGGGTGTACACAGGGAGAAAACCCTGGCCAACGCACCTAGAAGCTTCCAGTAAAACTCTGATAACCTGCTATGCATGCAGAAGGTCCCAGGTTCCACTTTCTGCCAGTGTAGGAAATTCTGAGCTAGCTGGACCCATAGATGGACTTTTCTCATATGTTTCTACCTTCCTAACTATTTAGTACTGTGTGCTTATAATGGGAAATGAGCAACATTGCCTGTGAACCACAAACTGAAAGTTTTTTGTCGTAATAAAAGAACTAATAAAAGCAGAGGAGGCAGCCTTCCTCAGCATCTGAAGTTTCTGAATACACCTCCAATGGTAGGGCCACATAGAATGCTTTGTAATAGTCTGTCCCAAGAGGTTACGGGTCTGGGTGATAACTTTGAGGCTCTTGGCCTCCATTTGTGTGTGTAAAGTACTTGGTGTTGCTGCTACTTCCTACATGAGCAGCTAAGGGCAAAGCTAAATCTAAAATAAAGCCAGACTGCAAACTTGATTTACTACAGGAAAAGGAGCACAATTAGGTAATAAATGGTGCCTTCTCCCCTAGTTTCTGGGACCCAAAATGAGGATTTACCTTAATAATAGAGTATTGGAATAGGCAAGAGGCATTCTAGGTGTGACTTTCCTCATGATGTGTGTGTATCTATTTCCTAATGATGATGCTGCCCTTTTCTCTCACTTTCTTTCCCCCCAGAGCTGTGGCAGGATGTCTTCTATAGTGACACCTCTAGTGAGGTTCTCCACATACAACAATGTCACCTATCCACCTTCTACCACGTTTGTGGCGGCGTTGGATAATGTAACTTCTGCACCCCTGACAACTGCACGGGCTGACGTCAACATTACTGTGCCACACAAGTGCTTGCTGTTGTTGTATGAAGACATTGGGACATCCAGGTGAGGTGCTGTTTTGTGTAGGTGTGTGTAGCTTTTGTTCTCCTTCCTCTTCTCCTACCTCTTCCTCTTCTCCTCCTTCCTCCACTTCCTGCATTTTAAAAACTGTATTATCTTTTGTGCCTTATTTCTAGGGTCCGTTACTGGGACCTTCTGCTGCTGGTTCCCAATGTGCTTTTCTTTGCGTTTCTCCTCTGGAAGCTGCCCTCTGCCAAGGCCAAAATCCATGCCACCTCCAGTCCCATCTTCACCACCTTTTACATACTGGTGAGTACAGGTCTTTCTGTTTTAGTTTTTTTAAAAGCAGGCCAGTGGGAAATTGGCCCACGTGGTCTTGCCTCCCTTAAGCTCACGAACCTAGAGGCATGGTCACTGATGACACCCTGGGAAAAATCTGTGCATCAGGGGTGCTTCCGCAATACAAGCTGCAATTCTGGAACAGGAATAGGCAACCTGTGGCCCTCCAGGTTTGGTGGACACATGTGCTGATGTATCTGGCTGGTTGATCTGAACCTTTTTCCTGCTTACCTGCCTTCTTCCTCTGTCCAGTACCCAGCGCCTCCTGCCCTTCTTGCTCCTTGTTCAAGCGAGGGCTCACAGGCTGTAATCCATTTTCCCTTTTTGCCTACTCCCCGCCCCCAATATCCTACCGTACCCTGAGAGAAACACCTCTCTCCATTTAAACTGCAGCGCTGTGTTTTAGAATCAGGCATGTGTTCAAATGAATCCTCTCCTTAGGGTGGAGTGAGGGGTAGCTGCTGCTTCTGTCTCTGCTGCCTCTAAAGTCTGTCCTCCTTCCCAACAGCTTAGCCCACCCTGAGCCACTCATTGACAGCAGTCCCAGCCCACCCCCCAATGCAGCAGTTGTCCACACAAATGTATTTGAAAGAGGATTAGAGACAGAGTTAAAGGAAGGGTTCTAGGTCAGGATCTGGCAGTGGTTAGACTTTTTTTTTTAATCATTTACTTGTGCAATTTCATTGTATTTTCATAATTACTTCCTTTGGGGGGGGCAGACTTGAAGCCATTTATTAACAATAGTTGTAAGGAGTTCTGAAAAAGCAGATGCGTGAGGAGAAGAGTGTCTCCTTCTGCTTTAAGTCAGCTGATTATCAGTATCTTTGTGGAGATTGCCTCCTCCAGCCTAGTGTGTGTGTGCATTGTGGGTGGTTGTTGTTGTTTTTATAAATAAAAACCTCTGCTTGTTTTTTAAATCTCCGCTGTGCTGTCATTTGCACCCCCTTCCACTTTCATTGCCTCTTCTCAGTTACTGCATGAGCAAAAGGGCTTCTTCTGAAAGGAGTGAGGAAGGAAGGGAATTGCATGTTCCCAGGAGGGGGAGGATTGTGGCAGCAGCCCTGGGCAGCACATGGTGATGCCATGATTTCTGCCAATGGGTGACTCATCCTGGGCTGACTCTCAGGCTGGGAGCAGGAGATGGGTTCAGAGTGCAGCATGCTGGCAATAGAGGAAGTTGGACGTTGTGGGGTTGTTGTTTTTTTTATTAAAAAAGATGTCATGTCCTGTGCAGGCTTTCTTGTGTATTGCATTGTCAGATGTATGACTGTCTGTTGCACAGAAGTCATGGGTATGGCCTCAGTGCAGGGAGTTCCTGGCTCTCCAGAAACAAGTTTTTCCCCTTGAGGCCAAGGTGGCTGACCTGAACAAGCCAAGCGACATTGGTGGATGAGGTCTTCAGGGACGTCACAGCTGTGAACTTGACAGACTCCAAACGAAGCCTGACATGCTCCCAGACCATGCCCAGCACCAGCGGCAGATGTTTGAGTCTGCTGTAAGAGCCCTTTCTCCTGCAGAGAGTCATTGCTCTCAAGAAGCTCTTTGCTTTAGACAAACAGTGACATTGGTTTCTCAGGCGTACAGTCTATCATCCCATGCATGGGTTTGGCCCTTCTAGTGCCCATGTGAATGTTGCCCTGGTCTCATTTATAACTACAGGCAACAAGCATTTCCCATGGGGGTTACGTTCCTGACCCCTATGTGTGTCGGCAGAGCGAGCATAACCCTGCCCCATTCCACCCCTGCTCCACCCCCTTTTCTGGCCACTTCTGGGTTGCGGTGATGCTCGTGCAGTGGCGTAGCGTGGGTTGTCAGCACACGGGGCAAGGCAAGTAATTTGCGCCCCCTAACCCGGGGCAAGGCAAGTAATTTGCGCCCCCCCCCGCTGCACTGTCCCTCCCCCAGATAGTCCCTCGCTCTCTCTCCACACTGCACCGCACGCCTGGCACCCTCCCCTCCACAGTGGGCGGCGACCCGGCGGCTGGGATCGGATTCACACAGCCAGCACTGCAGTGAGAGAGAGTGAGTGAGCCAGGTAGGGGCAGAGAGCTGCGAGTGCAAGCGCCCCCCCCCCCCAGATGTTGCGCCCGGTGCGGCCGGCCCCCCCTGCACCCCCCACGCTACGCCACTGTGCTCGTGATCATGCACATATTGAAAGCGTGTACAGTGGTCGTTGCTTTTACGGAAACCAGTGCCCTTCCCCTGAGGGCTGAAATGTTTGAAGCAGCAGAGGATAAAATATTCCTGCAGTGTAACAAGTCCTACAATGTTAGGCTGAGGTGTGCATGTTCATCTTACATTTGAGGCCTTCCACTATGCAAATAGCAATTCTGGGTGCATTGCGTCCCACAGGGCACGCTTGAGGGAATAATGTAATGAATCAATATTTGTTTTTTGTTCTGTCGTAAGAGGAAGCTCCTGCCATATTGGGGTTGGTGCAAAATGCAGTGGCAATAACACTGCTTAGTTCTGAAGCACGTTAAAAAATAATTATGAAGGCAGGAAAGAAACTGGTTATTTCAGGAGCTTTATCTTGGAGAGGAAGTAGATATATTTTACAGATGCAGCATAGGAATTGTGGTAACAGGATGTACAGGGAAGCATCCCAGAGGGCTGCTACAATGCAGGACATCCACAAACAAATACAGTACTCCAAAGGCTCATTCACTTTTCTCGACAGGCTAAGAGGATATCTGCAAGGTGGTGCTAAAACCTGGTTCAGTCTTGCTGAAATCATTGTGTGGTGTTGTTGAGTGTGGCATCTGAAGTCCTGTTTACTCCGGCCTTCTGGTCCCGGTCTCCTTACAGCATCTGTCAGTGGGATTAATATATGTCAGCTGTATAGAGCCCAGCATGTAGCAGATTAGAATATGTGTGACCTCTGGAAAAGGGAGACGATAAATATTTGTGTTTTTCATATCAGTTGTAAGGAGGCTTCTGAATATGGCACACTTCAAACAAAACAAAAATCAATATTTCCTGAAGGGGCTGAAGTGTTGTTGTTAAAGGAAGTTTAGCGTTTCAAAAGGCCAAGTTTTGTGGCCAGTAGTGGTAGGGTTGTAGCATTGTACATTGCGAGTTGCAGTGAGCTGAACAAATGCTGGCAAAAATTAGTGTTGCTCCTTGCAGGTCATTTATTTTAAACAAAATATGTTAAAGCTAGGGAATACAACTCTGCTTCATTTGAGGTAGGATAACCAGTTAGTGTATTGACATGTTTTGCATTTTTTCCAGCTAGAACTGGAAACTGTGTACAGTATCCCTAATGTTCCTGTGCCAAGGACTTTGAAAGACTTTATATTTCAGAATCTTCTGAGCTGATTTCGTGCCTTAAGCATTTTTTACTGTGTTCTCCACCCCCATCCCTCGCTGCTGCTGCTTCAGCAAATGAATTGTGGAGTCTTTCCCAGATCTGAGGCTCCTTAATTGATATCCTGTGGTGTTGGCTGCCTGTTTATTTAAAATTCCACGTGCACCAGGCAGGCACCAATAGAATATGAAGTGATTATGATACTAAAATCAGAGAATGGAGGAGATAATAAGGATCAATATTTCAAGCCTTGAAAACCTTTAGTCCAGATGTTGCCAGACTTCCAACTCACATCACCCCTGATTACTGGCTGTGCAGTAACATCTGGAGGGCCTCAGGTTCCCCATTTCTGATGTGGGTCTTGCATGGCAAATTCTGTAGCATTTCTTTGCTGAGGTGACCTGGCTGAAGTTGCTTGTTCCTTCTCAGCCTTAAAAAGAGGGGAAACTATTTCCCCCTCTTTTTCTTCTGTTCCTCTGTAACTCATCCTGTTACAAAAACAAAATAAAATGTTAAAGGGGGACCTTGTTGATTGGTCTCCCATCCCTGAAGCCCATCATGCCTTAATTCGTAACAATTGCCATTGTCTTCTAGGTGTTTGTGGTAGCTGTGGTTGGGATTGCTCGAGCGGTTGTCTCCATGACAGTCAGCGCTTCCACTGCCGCTACAGTTACTGACAAGGTGAGTGTGGGTTTGATACCAGAGGCAAGGGTGGCTTTGGCCTCTTCTTCACTTTTTCTGGGGCAGGAATGCAAAAAGATTTGAGCTCCATTTAGTCATCAGCTACAATAATGCGTGGAATTCATTGTACCACTAACTGGGGTACGTGTGCATAGAACAAGGTCTGCTTGTGCAACCCCCTGGACTCCTCCCCATATTTTGGGGTTTTGTGGTGGATCAGCAAGGGTTTCTGATGCCCCAGTTGTTCAACAATAGCAACAAGGAAAAGGCTTCTTCTATCTCTCCCGTCCTCACCCCCAAACTTAGGCTGCTCAAACAAAGAAATCTTGAGAAAACCAGAAGTGGAGTTTTGGGTGAAAGGACTGTGAGCCCAGTTCAGTCCCTGAGAACAAAATCTTGGACCAAGCATGTGCTCAGAGACATGCTGTTCCTTCATTCTAAATGTACCTTGGCTGCTTCCTCCCCACCCTCACCTGAACCACTCTTTTGCACCTGGCTGTCTGGTAGATTGGAGGGTGTGGTTCTCTTTTAACTCTTTGAACAGTATTGACTTTTGGCCCTGCCATCCTCCCATGCTTTGCTTGGCTCAATGCTAAATCCTGTTCTAGTCTCTAATCCTACTCGAACAAATGTTTTTATTGTCTAATTGTTTTTCAGTTTTGCATTTCTTTCTTTTTTGCAAGCCGTATTTGGTTGCATTTACATCGAGACAGCTAGTCTCAGGATTTGTATAAAACAATGTGGCTCTTCATTTAGGCAAATGAAGATCAGCAGAGTCAATCGCCACAAGAATGATGGCCCTTAACTAGATGTTTTGATGCCAAGATGAGTATTTGCTGTTGACAAGTAACTTGAGGCCTATCTCCCATGGTGCTTTCTTATGCCAGGGGATTGTGCTGTGCACCTGGTTGCAAGGAGACATTACCTGTGCCACTTAAGTACACCTTATGCATCTGGGTTAGATTTGGTGTCCAAAAGAGCACTAAGCATTTGGACCAATCAGAACACTTGAGATAGGCTTTGCCAAGGGTCAATATTGACAAACGGGGGGCAGACAGTAGTTGTAATCTACAGCCCTTTAAGCCAGCATGGTTTTGGAATGAGGTCAGTTGGGCTCTGGATTGGAACAACAGAGGAAACAGGATGATTGGAATGGAATTGAAGGATGAAACTCCCTGCGATGAAGTAACAAGATAGTTGAGATTTTGTGCACAATGCCAAACGAACAAACAGTTGTGTAAGACTCGTAGCCTGAGAGTCAACTAATTCTGAAAATTCAAGTGAGCACCATGCATTAGCCAGTGAGGGAGATGTTAGGATGGTATTTTTAATTTTATTTTCATGGATGGAAGGAACTACTGATGGAAGGAACGATGGGAGGAAAACCTTTGGGCAAGCTTCTCTTTTAGGACCTATTCCGTTTGCTCCCTGATCTTGATTTTGTGGCATGTACTGTCTTCTCTAGATCCTGTGGGAAATCACAAGATTCTTCCTTCTGGCTATTGAGCTGAGCATGGTGATTCTGGGCCTTGCATTTGGTAAGGATTCCTCCTTAGTGTTGCTTGGTGCACTTAACCTTTTTCCTTGACGAGACCATTGGAGCGTGGTGAATGTGCCCTGCTTTCGGTAGGAAAGAGCAAATCTTACCAAGCACAAACAGGTCTTCAGCCAGATACATGTAATGCTCGTGCTGGAGGCGAAAGCTTGCATTTATTGTAGGCCCCTTATTTACACCCTCCATTTGCTTTCACTGTGTATGCAGTAGGGTACTTTTGTCTGAGTGAAGAAAGGACGCTTGATACATTAATAAATAATAATAATAATAATAATAATAATTATTATTATTATTAATGGCATTTCCAACCCACTTTCCAGTGTTAAAGGTGCAGTTGTTACCCATTTGTTGCAATAGGTGCTTGTAAGCATCTATTCAATAATAGCTCTCGCCAGTGGACACAACTCCTCTGTATTTTTGTGTGCATGTGTCCCATTTTGTGACTTTTAAAACAAACCAATCTATTCAATAATTAAATGAATTCTCCTCCATTGTATTTTATTCTACTAAAATCCTACCCTTCCTTCATGATTCTCTCATAGTCCTCCCTGGATATACTGAGAATCTTCTGCATGCAAAGCAGCCACTGTTTCTCAGACTTGGACTATTTCTTTCATTAAGCTTCCCAGCCCACCTTCCCATGGTGCAGCATATTTTAAGTGGTTTCTAGTTCTCAGGGCACGAGTTTTACTCTCAACTGCAACCTCAGTCGAGAGGTTTTGCCTTTCTCTTAAAAGAAATTTGGCTTTGTTAGTCTGTCGCAACTTGGACAGGAATGGCATTAGGCAGGACCTCGAACATAGGCGAGACCCCTACATGAGGTCTTGAGTCAGTGCATCAGATTTTCGACCAAGATGTCTGGTCTGACATCAGTAACCTCAGGTTACTGACAGCAGAATCTTAGATGCACATGGCCTGTTGCATGATGGGTCTTTTATGCTGGTTTACTCGTAACGGCATCCCCGAGCATGCATAGGCTGGTCAGGAGCAGGCAAGTATATTTCTAGCCTTTAGTCACCTGACAGAAGACCAGCCATTTTCACTTGTCAAAGAAATGACCCCTGGTATGTTTCCCACTCCATTCAGGTCGTTTGGAGAGCAAATCCAGTGTTAAGCGGGTATTGGCTATCACCACGGTGCTGTCATTGGCCTACTCTGTCACCCAGGTAAGTGTTGGTGAAACAGGACAGTTGCACAGAGCAAGGCAAATTCAATTCAACTGTTTTCTCCTGAACTGAAAGCAGCTGCGCCTCAAGAGGTTCTGAGTTACTTTTAACAGCTCAGTGTAGTAACTCACTCTGAACAGTGCAGCATTTGTTAAGTTTAAGCATGTTCTCCTTTTTTATAGTGGTAGCAATTATGCCTTGTTTTGGTTTGGGAAGCCCCGGTATTAAACAGGAACATCATTGTCCACTCTTCAGGCATCTTCTTAAAAAATCAGATGCAGTGAACTTAGAGGTACTGCATGTGAGTTTTGTTATGTATTTATTTACACGTTGGTGGTTGGTTGGTTTTAATCCCGCTCTTCAGGCAAAAAAGGCTCCTAGGGCAGCTTGTGAAGACAGTCCCTTCCCTCAGACATACAATCTGAAAAGGCACAACACAAAAGGAAAATGGGTTAGGAGGGATGAGGAAATAATAGTATAATAAATTTTATTTATACCCCGCCCTCCCCAGCCAAGGCCGGACTCAGGGCAGCTAACAACCAATAATAAAAACAAGTTGAATGAATACAACTTAAAAACAAGATTAAAACACAACATTAAAACATTAAAATGCAGCCTCGTCACAGGAGGAGAAAGGAAAAAAGAAAGAGGTGGAGGGAATCAAATTGACTCCAACCAAAGGCCAGGCGGAACAACTCTGTCTTACAAGCCCTGCGGAAAGAAATAAGCAAACTCAAGTACAAGTTCTTAGTTACAAGTTCTTACAATGGTCAGTTGAGGTAGAAAAACTCAAGGAAAGGAGGCACCAAAGGTTGCTGATCTCTCAGCTCTGCCTTTGGACGTAATGGGCTGCTGTTGAAAGTGTAGTGCATTGGGATGTGGGAGGAACCATGTAGATCAAGAGGGTAGTTGGCAGAAGTTTTAGGTCAGGCATTAAGCATGTGGGGAGGGATAGGGATAGCACCAGTAGGTTGGCAGGAGGTCGCGAGAGGAGGAAAGGTGCCATTTTTTTGTAACCTGCCTCCACTCTCAGGCTCAGAGCTAAATCCCAAGACCATCTGGCACATCTTTCCTCCTGCAGTTAGGTCAATTTGTTATCCTCTGCTAAATCACAGTTTATGGACTGGATAGGGGATCTTGTTGTGTGACGATGGAAAGGGCTGGCTTCCAAGTGAGACTGAGTGCCTTTTCCTCAGCTTCTCATGCAGGAAACACAGGCACCATTGTAAGCAGTTCATGCCCTGATGACCCCCTTGCACTGTTCCCCACCAATCTTTCAGGGAACTTTGGAGATCAGTTATCCTGACGCCAGGCTCTCTGCAGAAGACTTCAATATCTATGGTCATGGAGGAAGGCACTTTTGGCTTGCAAGCTCCTGTTTCTTCTTTCTGGTAAGTGTGATAAATATCTGTCTTGCTTGATCTGAATACCGTGAGTTTAAAACACTGGTGGTTCTTCCTTGATGATTTTCCATTCTCTTCATTTCAATGTGCTTCCTGGCATCTTCTAAACACAGCAACGAAAGTCAGGGTCGTTACTGTTTTCCACCACCTGCCCTCAGCAACTCACGACCTGCTTTCTTCCTTAACAGGTTTATTCAATGGTGGTGATGCTTCCCAAAACTCCCTTGAAAGATCGTATTTCCCTGCCTTGTAAGTGACTCGCCTCTCCCTTTCAAACTAATACAATTTTCTCACAGGCATTAAAAGCCAAGCCACTTGGAATATTCCGGATAGGCAAAAGAAAGTCCTTCTGCACATAGTTAAGCTGTGGAATTCATTCCCACAAAGAGGTTTTGTGGGATTGATGGTCAGCAGCCAATTTCCCCTGAGAGGACAGCAAGTGCAACTCCTCTCGCCCTATTCAGAGGCATACCTCCTCCAAGAGTGGATCTGCAACGTAGCCATCCTGACTCATGGCCATGGATAGCCATATCCTCCATGAATTTGTCCAGCCCCCTTTTTAAAGTCATCCAGGTTGGTGACCCTCTCTACGTATGGTGGGAGTGAATTCAACAGCTTATGACTGGGGTGGGGAAACTCATGCCTAGGGGCCAAATGCGGCCCTCCAGGCTTCTCACTCTAGCCCTCAGGATTCTTCTCTGGCCACGCCCACCCTCCAACCACACCTTTCACGAGCCCTGCTTTGCACCGCCTTGTTTTTGCCTGGCTGGAATTTGCCCTTGAATTCTGATAATGCCTGTATAGAGGACAGAGGGACGTGTGACGGTGTGTCTAGAAACTGACCTATGGGAGATTTGCATTAGCTGCTCTGCCCGCTTTTGCCTCTAGTTCCACCTGCGCCTGGAAAGTTGTGCGGAAGGAAATTTGGCCCTCAGCCTGAAAAAGGTTCCCCACCCCTGTAATAGGCACCTGCTAGGAAGAAGGGAAAGTGGAGGGTTTGCTTAAGTTACATAACGGCTAGGTAGAATGGCCATCGCTGGAGACCGTTATGCAATAAGTAGCTCTGGAGCATATTTCTTCTCCCTCTAATACTGTTTTTTTCCTGGTCTCCAAAGTGGCTTTTCCACCAAATGGTTTGTAGTGTAGGAAGTACCTGTGATTACATTTGACCCCGGTGCTTTTGCCTCTCTTTTTCAGCAAGGAAGAGTTTCTACATCTATGCTGGGATTCTTGCTGTGCTGAACCTGGTGCAGGGCATTGGTAGTGGTCTGCTCTGTGCGGGTATCATAGAAGGACTATGGTACGTATCCCTGTGGCTGGATAGCTCTGCTCAACTTCTTCCTGGTGCTGTCACTGAGTCCTTTGAGAAGGAAGCACAAAGAGTTTCCAACACATTTGAACCAAAGCAAACTTGCTAAGGGGTGCTGCTGTTGACGGCTGCTGAATTTGCAGCTCCACTGCACCCATCATGCTGTGTTTCCCTCCATTGTACCACGTCTGCCTCCAGATGCCTTTCTGGATGTTCCACCTGAGACTGTTGATCTCATTACTCCTTGAGAAATACCCATTCAATGCCTATCTCCTGACATTTCCCCTCTCCAATGGGGAAGGCAGCAGGGAGGGGGTGCATTCTGCTTAGCAAATTGGGAATGGTTGTTCTGGTCCAACTCTTTGGCCTTATTTCCTATATCTCTTTCCCTGCTTTTGATCCTTGTCTTTTGGAGGACACAGTTGCTCAGAGTAGCATTCTGCTGGGCCTTCTACTCCAGGGAGGAACAGCTTTTGGGGTGGGGTAGGGAACTGCTTTTCTTGGTGGTGGTGAGTACATTCTAACTTTCCCTGTTCCCTTTTGAGAGTGATAACTATGGGTCCTTGTATAGAAGGAAGTTCTGTCAACCTTGGTGCCTTCCCACCAAGGGACACAGCTGCATGGGTTATAAAAGCAAGCCCTGCCATTGGACAGTAAAGCAGCTGGAAGAAAAGAGGTGTGCAGAGACCAAGGAAAGAAGTGCAAATGGATGGAGTGTCCTGTCTGCTATCCTTTGGACCAGGCATAGGCCAACTCCGGCCCTCCAGATGCTTGGGACTGCAATTCCCATAATCCCTGACCACTGGTCCTGTTAGCTAGGGATGATGGGAGTTGTAGTCCCAAACATCTGGAGGGCTGGAGTTTGCCTATGCCTGCTTTGGACCCCCTGGGATGTTCACCAGACCAAACCTGCTGTAGCTGGGAACCAGGTGTGCGAAGAGCAGCCGAATGGGGATACAGCTGTGGACAGCTTGAGGAAGCTTAATCCATTGGCACCAAGGCTGAGCAGAAAAAAAGCAGGTTTTCAGGGGAAAGTACTTCCCAGGGGGTCCAAAGGATGGAAAGAAAAAAAGGCTCATAAAAGGGCAGAAAGAAAAAGCACTCAGACACGATGCCTTAAAGCACATACCTGTACTGAGAAACACAGTGCAAAAGGAAGTCTGGATGAGCCCCTGGAGTGAGAGACTAAGGTGTTGTTAGCAGGTTCCAGGAACTCTTTGTTGGGAGATTTGGGAGTTGGTCTGTGAGTTTGTTTGGGCCCTGGGTGAGAACCAGGGAGGATGGGGGGAGTCCTGGGTAAGAGCCAGTAGACTGAGAGGTGTGGAGTGAGGAGATGTGTCAGAAGGAGAAGGAACATATCTATATATGTTTATTAGTAAGCCTGCATTAATGATTTTATTGTGCATTTTTGTAACATTTGTTTTTAGTTTTCTGTACACTGCTTAGAGAGATTATTCCCTGTATTTGTGTGAATCTAATGCACCATTGAATCTAACGTGCACCTCAATTTTAAAAATGAAACCAACAAAGCATTTGCTGGTGCCATCAAATCTAATGTGCATCAAATCTAATTTTCGCAATGTAATTTGGCCAAGAAAGGTCTGCGTTACATTTGAGTAAATATAGATACAGTCGTACCTTGGTTGTTGAATGCCTTGGTACTCATCTGTTTTGGCTCCCGAACGCTGCAGACCCTGAATTGAGTGTTTTGGTTTGCAAACGTTTTTTGGAAGACAAATGTCCAACGTGGCTTCCACGGCTTCCAGTTGAGTGCAGGAAGCTCCTGCAGCCAATTGGAAACCGCTCCTTGGTTGTTGAACATTTTCAGAAGTTGAACAGACTTCTCGAATGGATTCCATTTGACAACCAAGGTACGACTGTATATGTTAAGCAGTGTAGAAAATGTCTTAGTAATTATTATATAACTATATTTATTATATAATACATATAATTATTATTATATATAATGATAATAAGAATCTGTAGTCCAAAAACCTCTGGATTGGCCAGGAACAGTATCCAAATGACTTGTGTCTCTCTCTTCTGTCTTGACAGCTGTGTCGATGCCACCACCTTCCTCTATTTCAGCTTCTTTGCTCCGCTCATTTATGTGGCGTTCCTGAAAAGTTTCTTTGGGTGAGCATTCAAGGTTGTAGCCTGCAGCACTGTCCCAGGGCATTTTACAACAACAATAATGAGATAAAGTTTTAAGCCATGTTCAAATATATAAATGGATGTCATATAGAGGAGGGAGAAAGGTTGTTTTCTGCTGCTCTAGAGAAGCGGACACGGAGCAATGGATCCAAACTACAAGAAAGAAGATTCCACCTAAACATTAGGAAGAACTTCCTGACAGTAAGAGCTGTTCGACAGTGGAATTTGCTGCCAAGGAGTGTGGTGGAGTCTCCTTCTTTGGAGGTCTTTAAGCAGAGGCTTGACAACCATATGTCAGCAGTGCTCTGATGGTGTTTCCTGCTTGGCAGGGGGTTGGACTCGATGACCTTTGTGGTCTCTTCCAACTCTATGATTCTAGATGGACCAGAGCAACAATTCTATAACAGCAGATTGAGACTATTTAAGTTAAGAAGTGTGAGAAAACAAAAGGGCCTGGCGTTGAAAGAACATCAATATAAGTGCTAGGCGGGCCTCCCTACGGGGAGCATTTCAGAGCTTTAAATCATGCAGGCGTTGCTAGCAAAGGTCACGTTGAAGCACAATACTTGCCTCCCACTGGGATATTAATGCAATTATTTAATAGCAAAACAAACTTCAGCCTTTAAATAAACAATAAGTAACCACAACAAAAATGCCCAGGGTGACCTTCAGGATTAATAACATAATTAAAATAGAAGTAAAACAACAGTAAAAGTATAAAATGGTATAAAGTGCAACGAGGCAATAGGCTGGTTTTCCTCACATCTAGGCCACAAAGACTCAGAAGTGGGTGGTCTCAGGTGAGGCCTACAAAGAGGCTAACTCTTCCACACATTCTCACTGTGTGCTTCGTTATGATTTGTTTTTTTTTTAAAATCAATTCAGTGACTCTTGTTCTTCCATCTGTGAAATGAAGATGGTATTTGACTTCATCACAGGGATTCAGGAAGATTAGACTCCTAATATCTGCGCAAAGCCTCATTAAATTCTGAGCTACTGTTAGAGTTTTTTTTCTGGATTAGTGACAAAATGATTAATGTGAAATGCTGTGGAGGCCAAGCTTGTATTAGGTAGATAGGTCCCCCCCCCCTTTTTAATGCTCTTGAGTTTTAAGAAGGGGCTTAAATACATTGCCCAGCAGTTGAGCAAAGCGTGTAAACCAGCCTTCCTGAACCTATTGCCATCCAGATGTTATTGGACTACAGTTCCCATCTTCCCTGACCATGCTGACGGGGTTGTAGTTCAAAACATCTGAACGGCACCAGGTTGGGGGAGGCTGGCCTAAATTTGCAGCTCAGGAATTGCATTCCTTTTGAGTAGCCACTTCCCTTTTTACTGTTCTGACTACGTAATTTTTTCAGCTTTGAGTGCCACCGTGTGGCCATGCAGTGGAAATACCCATTCTAATTGAGGAACAGTCGCTGCAATTAATTCAGATGGATTTCAACCGCAACTGTGAGGAACTAGCCACCTCACATTTTATATTTGATATAAAAGCAGCAAAGCTATATAACAAGCAGTAAACAAATAGTCTCTCAAATGCCAACATCAAATTGTGCATGCTCAAAAATGACTTGTTTTATTTCTAACTTCCTTCAACACTGATTCCAAATGGAACTGACCGTGTGTGTGTGTATAGATATATACGCAGCGCTTTTTTCTGGGGGGATGCATGGGTACGCATACCCCTAAACATTTTGTGAATCTTTGTACTTTTGTCAATTTACTATATTTATTCCCCCCGATTTGAACTATAAAATGGTGATTTTCTTGAGTCAAAATGAGAGTACTCCTAACCATTTTTAAAAGAAAAAAAGTACTGTATATATGAGAGAGATAATGAATCACACACACACACACACACACACACACACACACAAGCCCCCATGCCTACCTTCCACACCTCCTAAAAGTGTTTAGGTGTCATGGCTAATTTTTGAACACAGTGGCTCTTGCTGTTCTTACTTGCCCTGCTTTTCTTCTTTTGAGTCCCATCATTTTGAATGAAGCAAAGCAAAAGGTTGGGTCTTAATCCACCGAGTTTTCAATCCAAGGTCAGGCAGTTCAGGATAGGGTAAGAGAACAAAGGGAAGAGGTAAAGGCCAATCATAGACAAACATGACAGTATATCTTGGGCTACGTTTAGTTCTGGTTTCCTCCAGATGATGATGGCCTGAATGGCCTGAACTAAAAGAACAGCATTGCTGGCTGCTTTTTATTTTGGGAACTGTCTGCCATGTTCTGAATTGAACCTTCTTTACTGGGAAATGGGATGGAGGGAGTTGTGCTTGGAGCAAAACATCTGCTATGCATGCAGGAGGTTTCAGGTGGT
The DNA here is from genome assembly GCF_965153285.1 of Podarcis tiliguerta. NCBI lineage: Eukaryota > Metazoa > Chordata > Lepidosauria > Squamata > Lacertidae > Podarcis > Podarcis tiliguerta. Next base: position 39,754,186 of record NC_139535.1, on the reverse strand, counting down.
TGACATGGAATGCCAGTCCCTGCAGACAGTACTGAGCTACATGGACCAGTGTTCTGACTCGGTATCAGGCAGCTTCCGGTGTTTCAAGAAAGTAACTCTTTTGAAAAAAATTCCCCTTGCCTCTTCAATAATTTCCAGGTCCGAGCCAAAGATCCTCTTCTCCTACAAATGCCAGGTGGATGAGCCCGAGGACGTTGATGTGCACCTCCCGCATGCCTATGGTGTGGCCAAGAAAGAAGGCCTGGATTCCAGCTTTTACTCCAGCACTCAGATCGACACTGCAGCGTACTTGGATGACATTGCTTCCATGCCTTACCACGTGGGCAGCATCAACAGCATTGACAGTGACCGCTGGAAAGCCATCAACTCCTAAAGGCGATCCTTTGCAAAGATGGGTCTCTCTTGCAGCCTTGCAGCTCCATCACCAGTTCCCCTTTTGGGATGCTTCAGTGTGTCGCCTTCTCTTTCCTTCAAGTTTTTTTTCCTTTTTTTTTATAAAAAAAATTAATTCTTGAACGGAGCCTAAAAATCAGTCTTCCCAGGACAATAGATCTTACCTTCGTAGGAGAACAAACCAGATCAGCTTCTAAATGCTGGATCTTTGTGTCCTTGAGCGTTCCATGTGCACATGGTTGGACATGACTGCAACATTTTCTTGGTGATAAGCCACACATGCAGCTAGGAAGTCTTGGCTGCTCTTGTATAGCATTATATATAGATAGCTATATAATACATTATTTGCATTCTATTTTTATTTTATGTTTTGGCTTCCAAGAACCAGAGGAACTAGAGGAACTAGAGGAAGGTGGGACTGCTCCCCACGCCTTCAACAGCTGCAGTTTGGTGGGAATTGTAGGGTGAGAGACCTCCACAGGCTTCCTGATAGAAAGAACACTTAAGAATGAACTGCTAAATGTTTCCAGGATTCTTCGCAGGGAATCTGGGAGCAAGTGTGCGCTTGTGTGTGTGTGTGTGTTTGCGTGTGTGCATTGTAATATATATATATATGCTGACTTTCGAAGAAGAGAGCAGAAAAGTAGGCAGCTGGGCAATGCTTTGGTGGAACTTGTTGCTGTGCAACTAAACTACTGTGACTGGCTGAGAAGGAGCTGTGAGTTGCATACACTGTATACGGTCTGAGTTTTTAGAATGAAAACTTAGCCAAGCAAAGAGCTTATAGAATGAGGATCTGCTTATGTGATAGTAGCAGAACTCCAGAGTAAATGGGTCCTGAGGAGCCGTGGAGGAAGGGTGTTGAGAACTGTGGTTCAAATGGGCAGTTCCAAAAAACTGGTCCATGGGATAGGACAGGGCAGAAGATGAATGGGAAATGATCTGGTAGTCTGTGTGTGAGAAATTGTGAGTGATGCTTGGGATGGCACCAAAGTGGAAAACAGGGTTGGAGGTCTAGTGTGAAGGAGGGCTGTTGGACTCTGTGCCTTGGATTCAAGCTCTGTCCAGTATACCTTTAAGACCAGGTGATACTTCCTTGAACTTAGCATGAGGTTCATTCATCTCTTCTGCACTGAAGAGAAAGTCACACCGAAGACATAGCTGGCTGTTCCCCTGACAGTGGTGGTGGTAGCTGATCTTCAGGGTCTTCCAAGATCAGCAGTGAAGGAGGTTTATCCCAGGCATAGGCACACTCGGCCCTCCAGATGTTTTGGGACTACAACTCCTATCAACCCTGACCACTGGTCCTGTTAGCTAGGGATGATGGGAGTTGTAGTCCCAAAACATCTGGAGGGCTGAGTTTGCCTATGCCTGGTTTATCTTTTAGGAATAGTGAGGGTGTTCTTTGCAGGAAGCAGACCCATTTTAATGCAGGAAGTTGGCTTCACCTTGTAAGACAAAATGGGAGAATTGGAAAATGATAAAAACTGCTTTTGAAGCACGCACATTTTGTGTGCATAGCTTATATTGGAATCAATGTTTTCTCATTTTCATGTTTTTATTACTAAATGCAAAAATGGGAACACTTACCCTTGTGCAAAATGCTGGAACATTTGCTTGAACAGAGGTTGATCCAGGAGGCAAATGTAGTTACAATCAATAAAATCCCAAATTCTAAGGCTGAGAAAGCAAGAACACCTGAAAAATGAGGCTTCTTTACTTTTATTTGCTGCTGCCATTTTGGGATTAATTTTAGCACCCAATGTGCAAGGTGCAGATGACCAAGGCAAATAAGCACACATCCTTGGAGGAAAGTTGCTTTGGAATTAATAGGACGTGCTTTCTCTAGAATGGAGGTGCAAGCAGGAAAAACTACTCAGCTTTCTTGTTGATAAAACATCCCTTCCTCTTCATGGCTTGAAACTTGCGCTGTTTGTGATTTTTCTGCTGCCGAACCACATCAGGATTTAAAAGGCAACAAGATCCTTGACTTCACTTTTAAGACTTTTAAAATTACTTTTAAAGAAATACATGTTTAATTATATCTCTGTTTTGGATGAGTTGTGAATGCAGATCAAGAATTGTTGTGGTAGAGACCCGCACTTTGCCTTTAGTTTTTTGTCTACCGCCCAGGTTAGCCTTTTCTGAGTGTTGTTTGAATTTGATGACACAATCATTCATTCAGACTTGCTGCTGTTAGCTGCATAGACATCTCACCATGGAGGTAACAAATGTACTGTGTAGTTTAGGCTTCCGTAATGCTTATGGCGCTAGTCATACCCCAACATATGATGCCCCAAATTTGACAAAGAGGCAGTCGTGGGAGCTGTGATGTGACCCTAATGTTATCCAATCTATCGAAATAACATGCTTGGCTGGTGCCGTAGCTTCTTTGCTTTCTGTGAAAGGCGAGAAAGGCAATCCCAATTGGCTGCAGGGCAAATGCTGGCGAAGATGTCATATAAGATGTCATACAATTAATGCTGCCCTCCCCCCCCCAAAATATTTACTCAGCTGGAATTATAGATGCTCTCTGCATGATGGTTAAATACTGCTAACCAGCCAAAGTAGGGACCTTTGGAAACGAACGTGTCTTGTAATTTCCATGGATCCCCTACAGTTTCGTTTTAAAAGTGTGCTGTACATCTAGTCCATCAAATTAAAAAAAACACCTGAAGATGGGCTCCTTTGGTGATGTGAATCAGGATGAGGCTGTATTGGAGTTACTGTGTTTACTGTATTAGCAATCTATATCAAATGCTGGCCAGTCAGTGAGCTGTGATCAGATCTTCCATGACAGAATGGTCCCTGCCCCCTTTTCACTGACATTTTAAGCACCTCCTCTGTACAACCCGCATTGTACTTTGCTGCTGAGGAGTATCTGCACTAAGTGAAGGAACTGCCTCCTTACAAGCCTTGTGATCTATGTGTGTATATATTAAAAAAACGCCTCCCTGTTGAGCACACAGTATTGTCCATGAGCAGACAAATGTTTGTGTGTCCCTGGGTGTGTACACACGGCATGTACCATGTGATGTTGGAACAGAGATTAAAAAATAGAGTAATGTATATTTTTGTCTGTAAAATAAATGAACTTTGACATAAATTAAGGTATCCTTTCTCTCACGATAGAGGCTGTGTATATGTGTTCTTACATTTTTGCACTATTTGTTTTCTCCAGAGTTAAAGAAGAAGCTGATCAATAACGAAATGCTCAGATTCTGAGGGAAAGCAAAGAACTGTTGTGTGTTTTTTCCTTTATCTGGCTAGGTCTTAGAAGAGCAGAAGTGATAGGGATCCCCACCCCCCACCCCCGCCAAGTAGTTCAGCATAACTGAGGTAGCAGTCTTACACCCACTTACCTTACTTCTGAGTAGGCAGGTATAGGATTTTGCTGTTAAATCACCTGGTTGAAGTTGTTGACTTTGAAGGATGATTTGTAAGGAAGTAAATTTTAGAAATATTATAATTATTAATAAAGTTATGGTACCTCCTTTATTTGTAGCTCCAAGATGTATCTTGGCTTTTTTTTGGGTAGCCTTCAGGTTTGCTCTTTGTTGCTATCCTATGACTATTGGAATAAAACAGTGTTGCCACTGCCATTTACTGAGATAGAACCCATTGATTTGACTATTACCGTACCTCCATAAATGAATTACATTTGCCGAGTGTGAAATTCAGTGGCAGGTCAGAGCAAATGCCAGTCTTCGATGGTTTTTATCAGGAATGGTATCCAAGCTCTCAGCAGGTTGCTGTGATGACATTACATCATCCAGAAACAATGCATTAATCGGGGCTTGGTGTAAATTGGGGGCCCACAGTCCCACTTGTCACGCTCATAGCCAGTATTCTGCCCTTCCATCCCCTCTTGCAAGCCTGGCAAGCTGCAAGTGTCCTAGAGATAAGAAGAAGAAGAAGAGTTTGGATTTGATATCCCGCTTTATCACTATCCTAAGGAGTCTCAAAGCGGCTAACAGTCTCCTTTCCCTTCCTCCCCCACAACAAACACTCTGTGAGTGGGGCTGAGAGACTTCAGAGAAGTGTGACTAGCCCAAGGTCCCCCAGCAGCCGCATGTGGAGGAGCAGGGAAGCTAACCCGGTTCACCAGATTACGAGTCCACTGCTCTTAACCACTACACCACACTGGCTAAGGTTAGGACTTGTTCTCATGCTGTGCTTCTGAAGCACATGGAGCACCATAGAATCCGCAGCACAATCCCAGGAATTATCTCTGCCCTGCACCATGTTTGGAGCTGGAAAAAAGGATTGTGCTTTTTGGAGGTGCCCATGGAGTGGGGGTCCTGAATCAAGTTTTGAGTTGCCTGAGTGCTTCTCAGGCAATTTGGGGGAAATTGAACTGGGAGGTGATCTGAACTACTTGGTAGATTATTTGGGGGAATAAATCAAGGTGAATATTTTGAGATATGATTCAGGGTAATGAATTCAGACACCTGAAGAAGGGCACTGAACTGATTTGAAACAAGATCTAGTGGAAAATTATTTGGGCACTGCTGAATTGAAAAGGAACTGATTAGGAGAAGGATACAAACTAAAGAATTTATCAAAGGTGATTTAGATGGGAAATTAGTTGGCTTGCTGCTTTGGACATATTCTAAATCCGTAGCTATACATCTAAAGAAATTCATTTAAAACTGGTGATATGCCCATGCCCCAGATATTTTAAGCTCCTGGCAGCACCACTCAGGTGTTCCATTATACATGATCCAACAGAATAGTCTTTTATTATGGGAGAAATTAAAAAAAGTACGATTCACCAAAAGGACAGGATTTTTTCCATTTCATGTAGGAATAATTACTAGGCAGCAACAATCAATATTTGCTTTTGGAAAGTTCTGGGCTCAAAGTCCCAAATCTAAAGTTTTGCTTAGGCCTCTATAAGGGCTTGAGCTAAACCAGGATTTCCCAAACCTGGTTCTCCAGCTGTTTTTGAACTACAACTCTTATCATCCGTCCCGGATGATGGGAATTGCAGTCTGAAAATAGCTGGAGACCCAAGCTTGGTAAACCCTGAGCTAAACCAAAAGGATATCTTGATTTCACCTGCATGCTTTGAACTGCTGCCTCCAGCAAGGAGGAGACATTGAGCTCAGTATTATATTGTCCACATTGATAAGCAGCAACTTCTCAGGGTTTCGGGAAGGGGACATTCCCAGTCCTACTCAAAGTTGCCTGGGATTGAACACGGGATCTCTATGAAATGAGTTTTGAAATTCCCTTCAGTCTCGAAAACAGTTTGCCATGAGGCATTGAGGGTCTGTTTGAAGGGAGGAGAGAAATCCTAAACCCTTGTTGAGTAAACACTCCTTTGGCTTGTCTTCAAGTTCTTAATTTGCTTTGTGACTCTGCATTTGTACAGAGGGATTGAAAGACGGAGAGAAATTAATTTCACAAGGACTCCCTTGCCTGCAAGCAGATATAATTCTTTACTGCAAAAGGCGCGTGAAGTGTGCTTCTAGGTAGTATAAAGACCTTAATTAGTTGCAAACCGGATGTGTTTTAATTGTTCTAGCAACCTTCCTTGTTCTGAAAACACAGCATTCATTTTTATGTGGAAACATGATTTAAACCTGTCATTTAAACTGGGCTTTTCTCTTGCTGATTGAAATCAATGTGCCCTGGGTGGAATGGATAGCCTTTTAAAATGTTGGATTCAAATAATTGTATTTTATTATGCTTTTCGTGTTTAATAAACACTGGAGGATTTCTTTATTGTGGTTGCTATGGTAATGCATGCCAAAGTCCCTTTACAGATTTATTTATTTTTTAAAAACTTCCTGAGCCTACAATTAGCTGTTTCATGTTTTTAAATAGATAACAACTGTTCTATTATTTTGTATTGGCATCGGCCCGCCTTCATCATAGCATATCAACAAAATATTTGTGATTTGGATGCACCTTGTATTTTGAAAGTTCACTTATCATTAATTGCTTTTGTTGGTGCAATTATAAGTGTGTTTTCCTTTATTGTTTCCTAGGAGGGAAGGGTACCTAGGGTGGGTGGCATCAGCTACATGACGGTAGCCTGCCTTCCCTCCCTGCACTCTGTATGATGACAAAAACATTACAATTATTTTGTCTGGAACAGGCAGTTTTTCCTCCTCCAGGCTTATCTCAACACAGACATCTACAGCTAATTTTACAGTCTCCAAACTTTATGAGCCCATTTTAATTTCCCCTTTCACTTGACAACCTGTGTATTGAGCATTCGTCCTGATTGTTTGCACAAAATTTGCAGGGAGGCTAGATGACACTGCATCAGGGAAATATTATCCCACACTTTCCAGTGCATTGTTATGTGCCAAATTCATTTTAATTATGCAACCTGATTTCACTATGTGATTGTGTCCCACCCAAAAACAAAAGAAAGTCTGGCAGTCCCCTTTTTGGCATAAATTATTAAATGTCTGGGAAGCTCAACAATTATAAGAATAACCTCAGGTTTTTTTCCAACAAAAATTACACATTTAAGCAGAAGCCTATTCTTGCTCCCAATAAGTCTCCTTTGTTCACTTAGCAAAATTACTCACATAATTGCACTGCTAGCCCTAATCAGAGTAAACACATGCAAATTAATGGACACAAGTAATTTAGGTTTATTAACTTCAGTGGATCTACTCTGACAAAAATTTTCTCATTGATTTTTATTTTATTTATTAAAATAAATGCCTTTCACGTAAATATCGTGAGGGGGTGTACAAAAATACATTAAAATTAGATTCAAACCTACTTACAGAAAAAAATAAAATACCAGCCCACATTAGGCCAAAGCAGACACATCAAGTTATTACAGTCAATTGTTTGGTTGGCTGCAGGCTGATGTACTTACAGAAATGATAATACCTGTTATTAGGAACATACATTTAGGTGAAAGCAGCCCAGCTGCTGGATTCTGCTGGGGAATCACTTTAGAGATGTGCATTTGTGCTTCATATGTTCAGTGCTAGAAACACTGATGTAGCCCCTGTTCTGTGCAGTTGTATCCAGTTCCAAGACAGTTGAGGCTGCGCTGCATGGAACAAAGCCCTGACCCAACCTGCTTTTTGAAAAAGAAAATCACCTTTGAATTAGAGATTGCAATTTTTAGTAGGAGTTATGACCCCCCCATTACTTTACTCACCAGTCATTTTTTCATTTATAAATGCAGCCACTATAAATCTCACAGGATTTTGATATTTTTCCCTTGTAAGTACTTTGCTACACTGAATTTAATATTGTGTGCTCGATAGCAGCTCCCCTTCTTTCTTCTCTCCAGATCTTACTCCCATTCCTTCCGCCCCTTTTTTCTTTTTAATGGAACTCTCAGCTTTAAAAACAGACTTAAGGAGCTGTCCCAAATATTTCAGTGGAACTAGCTTCAGTTAGGTTGAGAATAAAGCCACACTTACTTGGCCACATCTAAACCAGATGATTTTAAGGCTTATATAGCCCTAATTATTCTATGCTTCTGGCTTAATGATTAGGGATCATACCACAAAAGGGAATTAGAAAAGAATTTAGTCCTGGTATTATTATTATAACTCCTAAAAGAAATATTAAAAACAAAACTTAAACCACTGTGCTGTACTTGAAGTTTGAAAAGTAGTCTGGTCTACTGTTTGTGAATTCTCACAATCCAAAATAGCAATAAATAAATAGCAATAAAATCTAGTCAGCAACTAACTTCATACTATGTTCAAGGGCAGCTTGATCCTAAGCACGTTTACATAAGTAAGTACCCTTGTGTTTAGTGGGCTTACTCAGTCCACCAACCAAGCAAATGTGCATATTCCAGAGTTGTAGTTTCAGAGAGAAGCAGTCAACTATGCTCCTTGCTAGGAATCGACGCTCGGAAAATTAAAATTCTGCGCATCCTAAAACCTATCATTCATCACAGTAGAAACCGCGTGCAAAATGCCAATGGGCAAGTAAACATACAGAAGTGGCAAGGGCAATGGATCAATCTTGATTAGCAGCAAGCCTGCCGCCATCCTAAAAAACCCCCCAACACAACCCTGTGTTAAAGGGGCTTCTAAAATGAATGGACTAAACTGCACCTCTGTAGTGAAAGTGGCGCCTGTTAGCTAAAAGAGGCCCGAGGTCTTGGCCCAACAGCTGAGGCCATCGTGTGCTGTCGCAGGACGCAAAGAAACCTCCTGCCTTCCCGATCCATTGCATCCCACCTTCGGCCGGTAAGCAGCATCTTCGGCCGGCAGCATTCGGATAAGGAAGACCACAATTCCCAGCGTGCCTTGCGGCCGGCCTCCAACACCGCGCCTTGCCATTGGCTCCTTCGCCCACAGCCGCCAATCAGACGCGGGCTTGTAGGTTGGTAGAGCGGTGTGTTCCGTCTGTGTGTAGATCTTGCTCTTTTCTGCCCCATCCCGTGAATTGGTTTTCCCGCCCGCGGTGGTTATCCCTGCTGTTACTATGGGGGGTGGCGGGAGTAGCCATGGCAATAGGAAGGTCTCCTTCGAGATGGATGAGCAGGAGCGAGTGCGAGTCCTGCAGGGCATCCGGGTGAGTAGGAGGGCGAGCGCGGGGTGGCGGGCGCCTGCCTGGTAAAGGGCTGCGGGGAGGAGGGGGGACGGGGCGGGGGACTAGGCAAGTCCAGGGGGTGGTGGAGGGGGGCATGGGAATACTGAGCGGATGTCTCTGGGGAACGGACACGGGATCTAGGGGTCATGGGCTACTCATGTGCTAATGGTCCCCAAGGTTATAAAGTGTGTTTGGTAGGGAAAACATACTCCTGCTTTCCTGAAGGTGTCCACCTACATTTCTTCTTAAAGCCCAAGACTCCTTTAATGTGACACGTTTAATAGGCCCATGAGTATCAGTTGCTGGGGAACCCAAGCGAAGCATGTGGGCTTCCCATAAGTTTCTGGCTGGCCACTCTGAGAACAGGATCCTGGATGGGGTGGGCCTCTGGTCTGACCCAGCATGGCTTTCCTTATATCTGTCATATATATATATATATATAGGGACGCGGGTGGCGCTGTGGGTTAAACCACAGAGCCTAGGACTTGCTGATCGAAAGGTCGGTGGTTCGAATCCCCGCGGCGGGGTGAGCTCCCGTAGTTCGGTCCCAGCTCCTGCCCACCTAGCAGTTTGAAAGCACCCCTAAGTGCAAGTAGATAAATAGGTACCGCTTTATAGTGGGAAGGTAAATGGTGTTTCCGTGTGCTGCTCTGGTGCCGGTTCGCCAGAGCAGCTTCGTCACGCTGGCCACGTGACCCGGAAGTGTCTGCAGACAGCGCTGGCTCCCGGCCTCTAGAGTGAGATGAGCGCACAACTCTAGAGTCTGTCAAGACCGGCCCGTATGGGCAGGGGTACCTTTACCTTTACCTTTACTTGTAATGTAAAGGTAAAGGTCCAAACCCAGGTCCAAACCCAGTATAATTTGTTGAATGTAGGAGGCAGCTGAGGAAAAAGAGCATGCTACTCCTGCTCATAAAAGCAATATGGAATTGAAGGCAAGTAGGGACAGCCTTGCCATTTAACAGCACTGCAGATGCATGCATACAGCTGTCAATTCAATTACATCATGTGTATGAGGGAGGAAAGGGTTGTGACATGTTACAGTACAGTCTTCAATAGCTTCTGTATAGAAAGCTCATTTGATATTATTATTATTAATGTGCATCCAATCTTAGAGAATGGCAGTATGTCCAACAGAAGTGTAGTCGCAGAGTACGACATCTGGACTATGCAAAATAAATTGGTATAAAATGCACATTGTGGTACAGTGGTACCTCGGTTTTTTAACGTACAGTGGTACCTCAGGTTACAGACGCTTCAGGTTACAGACTCCGCTAACCCAGAAATAGTACCTCGGATTAAGAACTTTGCTTCAGGATGAGAACAGAAATCACGCAGTGGCGGCACAGCGGCAGTGGGAGGCCCCATTAGCTAAAGTGGTGCTTCAGGTTAAGAATGGACCTCCAGAATGAATTAAGTTCTTAACCCAAGGTACCACTGTAATCCATTCCGGAAGATCGTTCGAGTTATGAAACGTTTGAAAACCGAGGCGCAAAGGGCTGTCTGCAAATTCAGTAGAGAAATTTGAAAAAAATTCAGCGGAAGCTGCTCAACTTCTGAGGTGCGTTCAAAACCGGCAGCATTTCCTTTGGGGTTTTCAGCGTTCGAAAACCAAAACATTTGACTTCCGAGATGTTCGAAAACCAAGGTACCACTGTATCTGTGTGTATGTTTTGAATAATTGAGGTGATCCTGAGTTTTTAATATCAGGGGGATTTCTCTGTAACCGTAAACATCTTTTCATTTTACAAGGCCCCAAGTACTCTGTTGCTTGTGAGTGCAGAATGACAAGAACCAAACTGCAAGTCATTAAACATTGCAAGTTTACAAATTCAAGTGTGGAAGTGTTCATAAAACACTGGATCAGTTTCAAGCAATATTATTTGTATTAGTTGTAATTGATTAGTATCTGCTCTCCATCACAAAGTTACTAGCTAAGGGAATTTGTTTTTAAAGCCCCGTCAGCTTCCCAAGTACGGTAAGCAACTTTAAAAATATATATAAAAAGCTTTTTGGCAGTATGCAACTTGTAGAAGGTACATTGATTTAGCTTTGCTTGTTGCAAGCAGTTCTGTCATGAAGACTAATCAAAGTGGTAGATTAAAGAGTATTAAACAGAGATCAGATAAGGATTGAAAACAGCTGAGGAAAGGATAGTAGAGAGAGAAGAAACAAAAGCTCACTCTAAGGAGAAGAATGTTGGAAGATTCAGGGCCAACAAAAAAAGTACTTTTTCATGCAACACATCATTAAATTATGGAATTCACTCCTATAGGAGGCATGATTGCCACCAACTTGGATGCCTTTAAAAGAGGAGTAAACAAATTAATGGAGAATAAGGCTAGCAGTAGCTACTAGCCATGATGGCTGTGCTGGGCTCCACAGCCATGGGCATAGCCAGGCAACTGCCCCCCAATCAGGTAAATAAATAAAATATTTACCGTATTTTTCGCTCTATAAGATGAACCAGACCATAAGACGCACCTAGTTTTTGGAGGAGGAAAACAAGAAAAAAAATATTCTGGATCTCAGAAGCCAGAACAACACGAGGGATCGCTGTGCAGTGAAAGCAGCAATCCCTCTTGCTGTTCTGGCTTCTGGGATAGCCACGCAGCCTGCATTCACTCCATAAGACACACACACATTTCCCCTTACTTTTTAGGAGGGAAAAAGTGAGTCTTATAGAGCAAAAAATACGGTAACTAACTGATGAATTGCATGGCATCTGGCTGGCCACTGTGAGAACAGGATGCTGGACTTCCTGGGTCATTGGCCTGATCCAGCAGAGTCCTTATTTGGGGAAGGGAGATTTGATAATCCTGTTCTTGCTTTCTTTTAGAGAAGCCTTATCAACCTACAGTGGTACCTTGGGTTACATATGCTTCAGGTTACATACGCTTCAGGTTACAGACTCCGCTAACCCAGAAATAGTGCTTCAGGTTAAGAACTTTGCTTCAGGATGAGAACAGAAATCGGGCTCCGGTGGTGCGGCAGCAGCAGGAGGCCCCATTAGCTAAAGTGGTGCTTCAGGTTAAGAACAGTTTCAGATTAAGAACGGACCTCCGGAACGAATGAAGTACTTAACCCGAGGTACCACTGTACAGTAAAAGGATTAGGCTTTTCTTTTTCTTTTTAATTTCATACTAACAGATATATAATCACGATATGTTTATTTGATATTCTTGTCTCTTACTATTTTTATCCTTATGTGTGTAGACCCCTAGGAATAGGGTGGGCTAGAATTCCAAATATATTCTAAAAATAATTTTTAGAAAATCATTTTCTAGCATATTCAGTTCCTTTTTTTGGGACATTCTCAAAGATGGTAACTTTACACTTCCAGCATTGCCTGAGGAGTGTCAAAACGACAAATTAATACCTGCTAGGCAATCCCTTTCCTATTCATTCCTAAATGTATTTTGGGGGGATTTACTGTATACCTTTAAGGTATACTTACAGTAGCTTACAGAAAAAAATACAACAAAATAATCTGTCTTATTAGGACAGTTTTTAAATCACTATATACCCTACACATCATAACAGCCCATTAGCAGCAGACAGCAAACTAAAATTTTGACTAGTGAATACTTATTTTCCTCTAGAGTGCGTGTCATTCTTTTGTTATTAAGGGTAAGGTGTTGCATCTCTGATAATTTCCAGACATGAGATGGAGAGATGAAGGCAGCAGCACATGAATTATGATTTATTGATCTCCAACACTTAGTTTGGGGATTCATCCAAATTCTAATACAGGGGTGGCCAACTCCCGAAAGACTGCAGTCTACTCACAGAGTTAAAAACTGGCAGTGATCTACCCCCTTTTTGGGGTTCAGGTCAAAGTTGTTGAGCTTCTTTGGGAGGAGCCATGGATCTACCAGTGATCTACCACAGACGTTCAGTGATCTACTGGTAGATCAAGATCTACCTGTTGGACGTGCCTGCTATAATACAACTAGTCTCTCTTTTTCTTTCTCTCTGCTTTTAAAATTGTGTTAGCTTTCTGAAGATGTGGTGAAACGAATGAAGGAACCTTTCCAACCTAAAAGGGATCAGCGATCACCATCCTTTTCTCCTCCTCCTTTGTCACAATCTACAGAAGGGAAATGTAAGACGTCTACAGGTATAGTGCTGAATTTTTACAGTACTCATATGGGTGACATATGGCTGTCTTCCCTTTTCACAGCACACTTGTGTTTCATCAATGCATCAGCATTTTTAAGGTAACAGTGACTTAGTATATTCTATTTCCATTTAGCTGGGTCCATTGTTGTTCAACATCTTTATAAATGACTTGAATGAAGGAGTGGAGGGGATGCTCATCCAACTTGCAGATGACACCAAACTGGGCGGGCTAATCAATGCTGCAAAAGACAGAATCGGGATTCAATGTGACCTTAATAGATTGGAGAACTGGGTCCAAAATAACAAAATGAATTTCATTAGGAAAAAATACAAGGTTCTACACTTAGGTAGGAAGAACCAGCTGCACAAATATAAGATGTGGGGGGACACCTGGCTTGCCAGAAAAGGATCCAGGGGTCTTAGTGGATCACAAGCTTAACATGAGCAAACAGTGTGATGCAGCAGCAAAAAAAGCTATAGCTGTTCTAGACTGCATATAGTGTCCTGATCAAGGGCAGTAAGAGTATTGCTCTATTTTGCCTTGGTCAGACCATACCAGGAGTTCTGTATCCAGTTCTGGGTGTACCACAATTTAAGGAGGATATTGACAAGTTGGAACATGTGCAGAGGGGGGCAACGAAGATGATAAAGGGTCTGGAAATCAGGCCTTATGAGGAATGGTTGAGGAGTTGAGTATGTTTAACCTGGGTAAGGGAATGAGAGGAGATATTATAGCCATCTTCATATGTCTATCACATGAAAGATGGAGCAAACTTGTTTTCTCCTGCTCCGGACAGCAGGACCCAAACCAATGGCTTCAAGTTACAAGAAAGGAGATTCAGACCAAATATCAGGAAGAACTTTCTGACAGTAAGAGCTGTTGAACAGTGGAACTGACTCTCTCGGAAGGTGGTGTGCTCTTCTTCATTGGAGGTTTTTAAGCTGAGGTTGGATGGCCATCTGTCATGGATGCTTTAGTTGAGATTCCTGCATTGCAGTGGGTTAGACTAGATGACCCTTGGGGTCCCTTCAAACTCTACAATTCTAAAATGTTTAGTTACTCTACAGCATTGAGAGCCAGTGTGGTTTAGTTGTGGTTTAGTATTGACCTAGGACTGAAGAGACTAGGATTCAAATCCTTGCTGGATTTGAAGGTCCACTGGGTGCTCTTGGGCCAGTCACCAACTCTAATATTAATCTAGCTCACAGGGTTGTCATGAATATAATATGGGGGGGGGGATTTCCTTTACCATGATTTCCTTGGCAGAAAGGTGGGATATAATAGAGTAAAATGTAGGGGAAAGCAACCATAATACGACTGTTATATTTGATTGATTATATTTGGTGCTTAGGGATTGTACCATAAGCATGTAGTGTAGTTATGTGTGTTCAGAGGTTCGCGAACCTATTCCAGATGTTACCAGTGAGAAAGAAGTGGAGGAATTCTGATGGAGCTCAGCTGTTTCATTCTCTGCTTAATGGCTTGTTTCAAAGAATGGTCTCTCGTGAGTGGTTTGCTTACCTAAGTCAGCTGGTTCTTGATTTCCTCTATAGTCCCTAAACAAGCATTCTTGGCTCATCTGTCAATTGTCCCTTCAGGAGCCTTAATCTTGTTGTTTTGAGGGATCTGGAATGATTTGTGAGCTAGTGAATCAGTTCTTTACTGGTTGAAAATGAGCTGATTAGCTTTCCCCCACAATGTCTAGTTGTGGGTAAAAAAATAATAATTGTAAGAGCCCCTCTGCTTTAAAGATGAACTCCGCACTACTCCCACCTGCCTTGTTCCGTGTCATAGTTACAGGAACAATTTATTCAGTCTTCATGATTTAACAAAGATTTTCTCACTCAATCGTAGACCATTGCTAATTTAACTCAGTGACTTGCTGGAATGTTACACCTACCCTTTTATACATCATATATTTTAATTAATCAAGGAGAGAGGCAACTTTTTATTCCACATTAGTTGTATTCTTCTTTTCTTTTCTCCAGAGATCCGTCCACCAACAGCTGACAACTTGGGCCGAAAACCCTCTGAAGCAGAGGAGGATCTGTACAAGAGGTGAGATATGTTTGCATCATAAGATCATCATCCAGATTCCTCTGTTCTTTTGAGGCCGTTTACATTGTGCAGTGCTGCTGTTTTGTGGTTGGTGGGAACAATGCAGTGGACGGGAGAGCTGAAATTGTCTTTCGTTGCTTCTCTGCTACCACAGGCCCAACCCAACCTTTAGGACAGAGGTGGAGAACTTGTGATCCTGACCAGTATGTTATTGGTCTCCAACTTCCATCAGACCTAAGCAGCTTGGACAATGCTCAGGGTTGATGGGATGGTTGTCCTGCAACATTTGGAGAACCACACGTTTTCCACCCAGCCTTAAGGCAATGAAGAATTTTCTCACTCCTGGTATTACTGAGTATCAGAGTACTTGGGCATGTATGATCTATAAGATGGCATATTAAAATCTATTCTCTTCCCTGAGCAGGGGTGAGGGGGTGTAGTGCTGGTGTCACTGAATAGTTGAGCCAATTGTGTGTGCATCACCTTCTGATTGGATTGCTCATTGCTCAATTACATTTATAGCCCATTGTGCTCCAGAAATTAAAATGGTGACCTGGTCCCATGAGCTGGTGATTGTGCCACGTAGAGCATAACTCTGCTCACTATGGTTCTGGCCATGAGAGCTACATCTTAATTTTGGGAGTCCAAAGGTATTTGCTGAGCCCTTCCTTCTCCCAACAGGTATGAGCAAGAGCAGGCAATGGTCCAAGAGGAGCTACTCCGACTGGCCAAAAGAGAGCGGGAGGCAGCCAACGAGAGTCTGAATGTGAGCCTCCAGCGGGAGAGGAATACCACCAATGAAGAGAAGCTGAAAGCAGCCCAGCTGGTGAGTATCACAAAAGCTTTTTTGGGAGGTAGCACCCACCCCCTGGAATACCATTCCTCAAGTAATTCATGAGGGAAAGACAATAATAAAGCACTTCTTAAAAAGTTTAGCCATACTTTCTTGGACTCTGACATTTAATTTTTGATTTCCTATTTTCTTTACGGTTCGGTTTTATTTATGATACATTGTTTTGTTCAGGTTTTTTTTACATGCTTTTGTGGAATTTTATTGATTGCTGTGTTTTTATTCTTTGCAAACTGTTTTCTTATGATACTAAGTGGTATAATTTGTGTAATAAACAGTTTAGTCTATAAGCAGGTTTTTATTTAATTAGTTAAATGTTAAAATCTTTTTCATAGCCCATCCTTGAGTTGGATAACTCGTAAGAAGACTTTAAGGCAGGAAGAAGATACACTAAATAGGGATGGCCATTGGCCATGTAGACTATGGCTGCAGGGAGTTGAAACCCAACATCTGGTTTCCCCACCTCTTTTATGGCATCTTTCCTGTCTAATCTGAAAGGAGCAGTTTTGACAAGGAGTTAAATAAAAGAAGGGAGTGAATGTCTGAGGCAGGTGAAAGGTGGGTGAGACATCATGCTTGGCAGCTGCAGTGTTAGTGCTGTTACAGCTCTGGAGAGGTGATAATTTCTTTTTGTGTGAAATGTAATTATCAGGTTATTGTTGGGGGGGGGGGGGAATCAGCGAATTATTTCCTAATTCAGAGCAATCTTGTCTCAGAGAGTTGGCTCCACAGTTATGTGGAGTGCTCTTGCTTGCCTCTGTGGAAATTCTCTTAATAAGTAATGAGAAGAAAGTTCAAGAAGAGGAGACACCTGCCTCTAAGGAAATTAAGGGTACCACTGATGAGCCATTTCAAGTTTCTCGGTAGTACCCACAGTTTTCTTGGAGGCTGGCAGGCTTCTAAACCCTGCCATGTTACATTGTGTGAGGGGCTTGGAGGAGTGGCAAACATATGCAGTCCTGTATTGTTTGCATCCATCTGTCTCAGGAGGCAATGGAAGAGTATAATTTTGGGGCTGAAGTCAAATCATTGGAGAGTTTCAGCACCTGCTGTGACTGTCATTCTGAGCTGTGTAAGTGTAATTCAGGCAGCAGAGTCAGAAAATGAAGCCATCTTTTTTAGACCAAAGAGATGCCTTGAAAAGAATCAGGAATAAAGAAAGCTTTGACTTTCGGTGTATCCTTGAACACCTGGTGGAGGAGCCTAGATGCGAGTATATGAACTTGTGTTGGCAGTAGAAAAATCAACAAGCCGACATAAGAGCTTTGGTGGCTAGTAGCATGCTGTCCCAAATAATTTTGAAATTTCATGTCAAAATATGTTCTTCTAAGGCAGAATACAAAGGTGGGTTTTTTTACTGACAAGTGTATCTGTATCATTCCAAATAGGAACACTTTTAAAGAATTTCAAGGTTCAAGTCTTTCTAGCATATAGTAACAATTATTTTAGCTGGTGCTTTTATATAGCATTTTTGAGTATTGTAAAGGCTTCACACACACTGTCGTAATTATGTTCTTGCAGTTTTAAAGCAAGGTGATAAGAGTCTACACTTAAACTCTTGTAGGACATTGAAGTTCGACACAACCAGCAACCAGTAGGCATAGGAACCAGATAGTACAATGTGTAATAAAGTAGGCATAGTTAGACATTGCATGTTAGAAGCAGGGAATATCCTTTCATTCTTTATAAAGTGCTCTGTATGTGGATGATGATGCTATATAAGTATATAGATAAATAATTTCAGGGTACGAATCCTGAATTTCAGAAGTGCTTAATCAGCTTGTTCCTCTCTCAGGCATCCCAAACAATCTAAATGTTCACATTGAGTCAGGGAGGTGGAGGCTATAAAGTGAAAAGTCACTTGCTTGGAATGTTGGAAAGTATGTTAACCTAATTTATATTAACCACAGCCTTAAGTGAAATACAGACCGACTAACATGGATTTTAAAATTCTCTGCTGTGAGAATTCCTAATGCAAATCAAATGGATTTTAACTCAACGCTGGGTAAAAAGCATTTTTCGT
The DNA here is from genome assembly GCF_965153285.1 of Podarcis tiliguerta. Classification (NCBI taxonomy): domain Eukaryota; kingdom Metazoa; phylum Chordata; class Lepidosauria; order Squamata; family Lacertidae; genus Podarcis; species Podarcis tiliguerta. The sequence goes on along the minus strand of NC_139535.1, from coordinate 39,736,204 downwards.
CCTTATTGAACAGTGTCCATGAATGCTTCTTTGTATTGAGAGACTGTTGGTAAGATGACGCTGAAATTAATGAAAATTGGATGCATACATTATTCAGACAAGCTAATGTTGGTGTTGCTCAAACCTCTTTCAAATACCCTGCAGTCATTCATTAAGCTGATGACTTTGGCTGGGCTTTTCAGTGATTTGGAAGAAGTATTATAGAGCTGTCAGGTTTTGTGTGTGTGTGTTTGTGTGTCTGTATCCGTATCCGTGCTTTACTACCATAGTGTTTGGTCAAGTGGGTTTCACAGATTTTTACAGCAACTCAGGTTGCAATCCGTAGAAGCTGAAAGAAACCCCCAGAAGGATGGTCAGAACTTCAGTGGACATCATTTAAATTTTAATTATGTCAGGCTCTCTAGTACTTTTTTCCCCATAGCAAGACTGCATGCCCCTATTACAGTTACACAATGCTGGGTCAGGACTAGTAAACTAGTCATATTTCCTCTATCTACTATTCTGACAAGAGGGAAGTTGCTCCTCCAAAATAATAATAATCTGTAAAACCGCTGATTAAGGCACAATTCACATCTTGTGCTTATCTGTTACTGCTGTCCATTTTAATGAGACTTGCCAAGACATTCCCAGTGAGTTAATGCCCTTCTGTTTTTCTAAGATGAAAATTTGTCCAATCTACTCTCCACCTTCAAAAGTCTTAAATTATCCTGGAGTTCTGGTAAGAAAGTATTCTTTACCAGTTCTCATGTTTCTGCTTTGCCGTGTGATCAAAGCCGTACCCTACAGCAGGCCTGTGCAGAGGGCAGCTGGGTATCCTGGAAGGTAGGAAATAAATAAACAAATAAACAAATAAATAAATAACATTAACGTGAAAGCCAGAAGCAGCAGGCATTTAGGTGCCCTGTGCATAGTGGTGCACTGGGAAAGAATGATATGTCAGTGGTCAGCCTATGGCTTCTTCTGAACTATTGGGAGTTGAAGGTCATACCATGTATCATTGGAAAGGTCACCTGGAGACACCCTGTGCCCTTGCTGTAACAGTAATTCAGTCATTAATACTCTCGCCTCGAACAGGCACCTCGGTTAGAGCAGCAATATTCCTTCTTCACTTTGCCACTCTCGGGCCATAAATCTGAATACAATGGCTGTATATTTTAAACGATTTTGCTTTGATTGCATTGAAAGCCATTTGGTGTTTAATCTGTGTTCTTTACGGTTTTCATCCACTGACTTTTATTATTATTAGTATCTGTGCAAAGCGATGGCTCAGTCTTACTGCCCTGTGTGCTTCCCTGGGATCATAGAGTAGGCTGCATACTGAAAGCCACCAGACTTCTGGGCATAATTAATTACTTATTTCATAAAAGAGGCCCTTTGCTTGAAAATAGGTGGAGAAGAAAGCTAGCTTGGAAGTCAGAGAAGCAGCGAGACTATGTTAAGGCACTCTCTGTGTTTCAGATTCTGTTGCTGATTTGGGGTAAAACCAGAAAAGTGGGTACTTCAGGGTTCTCTTTCACAACATTAACCATACAGAATACTCTTTTTGTGCCAAATACTAATAGTGCTCTGCAAATGCACTATAGGTTTAGTCAGGCTTGCCTATGTTCACCCCTGACCTTCCTCTCTGCCAATTCTGAAAGGGTCCAGCTCTGTGCCTCAGAATCAACATTGCAAATGAAGCACATCATTGGCTTATATTTTCCTTTGGATAACTTTGTTTCCATGGTGCTTGAATAGATTTGTAAACTTATTTAGCAATGGCAGGGAAGTCAAAAGGGATGGCTGATTGTCCCATAGGGGTTTTTGGGGAGAGTAGCCATAGGAGAGGCTGGCTCATGAACTTTCACACATTTCTGTTTCCTTTCCTGTCAAAACCAAAAAGCCCAGGCTCACAATAGGTTTAGAACTGAAGGGAGGCAGTTGAGCATGCTTTCGCTCCTTTTCACCCCGAGGACATCCAGGAACCTGATTTAATTTAATTTATTTGTTTCTTCGGCTGGTTTTTTCTTTTCTTTTTTAGGGCAAGGCCCTCACAAGGCAGCTTATGTAAGAGCAACAGTAGAATGCAGTATCATATTTCAATAAAAAGCAATAATTTGAAACAGCAGTCTCAAACATTTCACAGGCCGGCAACTCACCACTGTGAAATTGACTTAAAAACAAATCTAAAAGATTTTCAAATGAGCAGTGATATATTATAAACAACTACGTGTATGTTCCATATTTCCCCCGAAATAGGATTCCAAGGTAGATTACAGAAGAAGAAATCAGAAGAATAATAAAAACAATCAAAGGCATTCCAAAACCAAATATGATGATGGTAAAGAAGCAGAAAAGCTAGCTCTAAAAGCAATCTAAGAAAGAAAGACAAAGTGATACAATTCTGTTTCCCTTATAAGAGTACTCACAACAGTGAACTAACTAGGTTATCTCCCTCCCACCCCTCTTACAGAGGGATGTACCAGCATAAAAAAGATATCCAGTCACTTCAGATAACCACTATTTTATCAAAGGAGAAATATATATATATATATATATATATATATATATATATATATATGTCTACCAGTGATGCTCCTTGTTAGCTGTACTCAACGTTGACTCATTGAAGTAATGGACTTAAAGTCTAATGGGTTGGTTCGAAGTGTGGCAAAGTGGTTTGATTTTGCTCTGGATAATTTATGGCCCTCCAGGTGTTGTTTGATGTCAACTCTCATCAGCCTCAGCTAGCACAGCCAATTTTTAGGGATGATGGAAATCTTAGTCCGACAACATATGGCTAGCCACAAGTTCCCCACTTTTGCCCTATGTTTTAAAATAAGTGATGGGTTCTTGCTGTTTATAGCTAGTTGTCTAAACTGTTAGAAGGAGGGGGGAATCAGAAGGAAAAGAAACCAGGGAAAGGACAGCAGAAAAGCAATGGAAAGGGGGAGGGAGGGAGGGAAGAGGAAAATGGCAAATGGGAAGAGAAAAATAAGAAAAGCTGTTGCTGAAAAAGTGGACAAATAAAAAGGGAAACAAAGGCTCAGGCCCTCTTACCGTTGCTCAGAAAGAAAGGGTATTTAAAGCCTCCCCAGAATGCTTGTTGAAGGCTGAATATGTCCTGGACTATGACGCCTCAGGGACTTTACATAATATGCTACTCAGTCATAGGTCACTTTCCTTTCCCTGCTTCCCCATCTCTGTCAGGGGATAGCTCTCTCAGACTCCACAGATGCATTGTCTGACACTAAACATGAGCTAAACATGAAGAAGCCTGGTGTCCACCTGCAAGAAGAAGAGTTTGGATTTGATATCCCGCCTTTCACTCCCTTTAAGGAGTCTCAAAGCGGCTAACATTCTCCTTTCACTTCCTCCCCCACAACAAACACTCTGTGAGGTGAGTGGGGCTGAGAGACTTCAGAGAGGTATGACAAGCCCAAGGTCACCCAGCAGCTGCATGTGGAGGAACGGAGACGCGAACCCGGTTCCCCAGATTAGGAGACTCTTAACCACTTCACCACACTGGCTCTGCAAGGACAAATTTAGAAACTTGCTTTTGGTTGATCAGAACTTGCTGAGTTGTCTGGACCCAGAGCTGTGGTTAACAGTAACTGGTTTAAATAAATTGCTTAAGAAACCACAGTTTGAAGTTGGCTTGTCTGAAACTATCCATAGTTCATGTGGACCATAGTTTGTCGATCCAGACCACACCACGACCTGCAGTTAAGCAAAAGCAGGAACGGAAGTTTAGCAGTGATGTCCAAATACATCTGGTGTGTGGTTCCAACCTTGGCCTACAATCCTGTGCTCAGTTAACATCCCACTGAACACAGTGTGGTGTACTTTTGTGAAAACACTCACAGGATCACAGTGTTAGCCTTTCTGCTGCGACTGCTTATTTGACTGCCTATTTTTTAGGGTGAAAGTCACGTTAAAGTCTATATGCTGTTAGCACTTCTGTCTGCTACTAAAGAATACTTGTGCTGAAAGTGGTTTGACCAGGTGGTAAATAGTGACCAAACATGTTCTGGATGTTTTATCTTTACATGAAAATCCTGAGGCCAGTTTTTCTAATTGTTCGTATCTTCATCTCAGCATACCAAAACATTATCAGTAGTGTTACCGCATTAATTTTGTTTCTTTTTTGTTTTGCCTCCTGAAGATTTAACAGCATTTTCAGGGGTCTATTTTAAAATGTTTTGCTGTAAAAACCAGATAAAAATGAGGTGGGAAGCAGAGATTCTCACTTAATTGTGTATTCCTCCAAATAGCTAGGACTTGGTGTACAATATTTAATACTGTGAAGATTGCAGTTTAATCGGAGGCAGTATGCCTCTGAATACTGGTTGCCTACTTTTCCCAAGTAGGAAAAGTGCTGCTTGAGGGCTTCCCATAGGCATCTGGTTGACCCCTGTTGGAAACAGGATACATGGCTAGATGGGTCTTTGGTCTGGTCCAGCAGGGCTCTTCTTAATTTGGGAGGCATGCAACTGCTGCTTTTCATATTTTCTGATAACTGCAGAGAGTTCCAACTCCTGTCCAGTCCAATGCTTTCTTGTTTTGTGAGAATCTCTGTTTGCCTTCCAAGGTTCTTGGACGCCTCCTTTTTTTGTATCCCGCCTTCCATTGTGTTGCGGATATGAGCATGGGTGAGCTCGTGTGTCAGTAGCAGCAGCTTTTAAGGCCTAATGGGTTTAAGCAAAACCTTTGAAACAAATCAGTGAGAGAAGTGGGAGGGAGGAGAAATAAACGCGATTAAGCAAAGGCATCTCATTACGGCTCTAGAAAAGAAGGATTATAGCCTAGAAAATAGGAGGATATCATTTAGAGAGGGGTGTGTGCATGACGGTGTTATTGGGATAGAGGGAGAGCAAATAGAATAAATGAAATTAATACCCTGAAAAGAAGCATTACCCGGATTTAGGAATTGGTCTAATGTGATTTGCTCAAAGCTCTGAAGTTCTTATCTCATTTAATCCCCTAGGATAATAGCTTTGTCAGATGTATTGACCAAGAAAGCCCTCTAATTTCCCCTTCCCCCATTTTTTTGTCTTTCCAAAAAAGTAATTTGGGTGCTGGGAAAGTTTCATAACTATCCTAAGGGAAGGAAGGTATTGGGTCACCTGTAGAAAGCAATTAGACTGAAGCAGAGTAGTGGTGTCACCAGGGAGTTAATATGTGTGTTTGCTGATTGGTTTTTTTCTTGAGCAGAAATCTTTCCTGTGGCTGCTGAAATGCTGTCCCTAGTCTTTCTCACGAGGAATTAGAATTAGGCCATGGCCATGTTATGGGTGGTTAAGTTTGTTTGGCGGCATTTCAGGAGCAATCATATTGGTGTGTTTTTCTTTGTCTAAAGTTAAAGCTTCCTTCCTATCGCTTTGGGAAGTAATTGCATGGAATGTGTGCTACCTCTTACTCATTTGGCTTCAGTTGGTTAGGAAACACATAAGTTTTTGAACTGCATAGAATTATTCAACTAGGAGAATGGCAAAATGACTAATTGTGTTTGCTGTGAGTAGAAGCACACTGGGTGGCAAAAATGAATATTTCAGTTTTTATGTGATGGATTAGTGGTATGCTCCTTCTCCATAGCCCATTCAGGGTCTTTAGGTAGCCCCCCAAAAAGGGGGGCCATCACTGGGAGGTGCCTCTTGATCCTCTCCACCTATCTTGAACAGCAAAATGAGCATCTTCCTGCTTCTGACCATGACATTTGCAGCTCAGAGATTGGGATGATTTATTATTTTTATCCTGCACAAAGTGGCTTTCAAAATGTAAAAATAATAACCATATTAGAACAAGGGGAAAAAATGTAGCAATACACCATTCGAGACAGCAGCAGATTAAAAACCAAATCCAAAATATCAGATTGAAAACCAGGTGCAGCAAGTAGTTACACAATTTTATTGGTATTGACCCATTTATTAGTATTAGTATGCACTAAGGAAAAGGTTGTTGATGCGGGCATAAAACTGAACTATTTGTGGATAATATTAATGAAGGATGTGAATTTTACCTCCTTCACATGAGAAATATAGCTGGCACATCCATTTAGCGAGATGTTTCTCCATTAATTGGCATTCTTTTGTGGGGAGATCTGAATAACTAATGAGAATGTCGCCTTCTTTTAGTTGCTGATGCAGGCCCCAGTTTCTTATGAACTGCTGAGGTTGTTGGGCAAATGGGTGACGGCAGCATCTTTCCTGATTAATGGCTCATATATTATTTGAAGTGCAGTATGGAGGACCTGAAGAAGCTGCCAGCCCTAGGCTATCTAAGAATGAAGCCAGGTAAAGTGAACTCATGCCTACTGTAATTACAGGCTCTGAATGAGGACTTCCAGGCCTCTTGCGCTGGCCTATGGTACACTGGCTGGTTGTGACATTCTCCCCTCTATGTTATGCCAGCTAATGAAAAGAGAGTCCCCTTGGGCGATTGCTGGGCATTTCTTCACCCTGGCAGCCGTAATTTGGAAGCTGATTGATTCACTAAATCATTTTTTTTTTGGATCAGGTGCCATTCTGAAAGGCAAAATTTACTTTCACACAGCTCAGTTATTTTCAGCAGGTCAAAACTGCCTGTTAGCTTAACCAAGTCAGCAGCTCGTATCCAAAATGTGTAGGGTTGGCTCGCGTGGAGTGGTCATGAGAGGGAGAGAGGATTAAATAGGGCTAGGCGCAGGTGATGTTTCCTCCAGTAATAAATACAGGAACCTTTTCTTTTTATACCTGTACATGAGAGAATCCCCATGGGTTTGGAACATTTTAATTTTTAAACAATACATGACCAAAAGATGAGCCGTGCAAAGAATGTGATTCTCCTGAAAAGATCTATATGAGATTCAGGACTGTGTCGTGTGCAAATTCTGGTTACTGCTACTAAGCCTCATTCAAAGTACAGTTGTACCTTGGTTGACGAACGCCTTGCAACTTGAACATTTTGGCTCCCAAACGCCACAAACCCGGAAGTGAGTGTTCCGGTTTGCGAATGTTCTTTGGAACCCAAACGTCTAACGCGGCTTCCGATTGGCCTCAGGAGCTTCCTGTAGCCAATTGGAAGCCGCACCTTGGTTTCCGAACATTTTGGGAGTCGAACGGACTTCTGGAACGGATTCCGTTCGACTTCCGAGGTACCACTGTATAATAGAATTGTGCCCTTGGATGCAATAACGCAGTCCTGCAAGTAAATCTGAGCAGGTGATATCCCACCTGTTCATACATACCAAAGTTAGTTATATTTGACACATCGAGCCAGTAAGATTGAATTGTTTCCACCGAAGTTTCCATGATGGTTTTTGTTGGAAGCAATTCTGGTGTGCCAGGGGCAGCCAGGTGAGAAGATTTAAATCCCGAAACAATGCACAGTGATTGTAGCGCATTGGAAGGAGCGGGAAGCATGTTAATTTTGCTGAGTGGAGGAGGGAGAGGAGTCGGGCTAATTGTGTGACAATTATGGAGAGACCGTTTCCTTCCATTCCCCTGCTAATGAGCTATCCTTGCAGTTGGCCCTTTCTGTCATGGGAGTTGGGCACACTTCAGTGTTCTTTGTATGCAGCCTCTTAAACATTTAAGGGATCTATTAGGATGAAAAGTGCTCAGGCGGTGTGAAACGAGCATGCTACAGCAGCCTTTGCTTTAGTGCAAGCGCAGTGCTGTCGGCCCTCATTATTAGAGGGCTCCAGCAAGGATGGTAGTGAACAACTTCAGATCCATGAAAACAGCTTGATTGTCAAAGGAAGAGCTGCTGGGGAAGGGGAAATACGTGGGGGTGGGGGGCTGAGCTTAAAACACGGCCTTAATGTGCCACAACGAACCTGAAAAATTAAAAACTCAGCATATTTTCCCCTCTTGCCCTAGGGGAAAGCAAAGGCATTATCTGGCTGAGGATAAGAGGCTGCCACTCCAACTGCCTCTGTGCTTTTAATTTTCCCAGCTACAAAGAGTGTGATTTGTCAGACATCTGTAGCAATCTTTCTTCTTTGCCTTGGAAAAAAAAAAAAACCTTCGGAGTTCTGCTGCTCTCATCTCCTTTTATCTCCTGACTCTGAAGGTTAATTTGTGTTTGGAGGGTTTGTGCAGATTTCAGCAGCTGATGGTCTCGTGAGCTTCCAATTTTTATAGCTGCCTGTGCTGGAGGATGCTATCTCGGGGCCTTGCCACCTCCCCCCCCCTTCTAAAAAAATCATAGAACTGAAACAAACTGCTTCTGGAGCTCTCTCCTTTACTTCAATTTGGCCTCCTCTGCATATGTCTTTGATTGCAGTTTTCACTAATTTCTGAAATCTGCTGTCAACTTAGAATTTTACAGGACCTTCTTAATGAGTGAAATGTACGTGGTCTGTTTTAGAGAGCTGCAATTTACTTTACCTATGCCGGATAAGGGAGCATTATTGCATCCCAGAGTAGAATTCTGTAACATTTCGCACCATGGCTCCTTTATTTTATTTTTATTTTAGAAATTTATAAACTGCCCCTCATCATAAGACCACAGGGCAGTTTGCAACACAGTAGCATAAAAACATAATGTAAATAGATAACATAATATCCATACAATGTAAAAAACAACAACAGAACAGTTACATGCATATAATTCATAGTAAGGAATTCTTAAAGACAGATAATATTAGATAATGCATAATAGTACATAATGAGCAATGCATAATAAGCAGCAGTGTTAAATTATTCACAATGTCAACTTGCAATAAACTTCACAATTCAAGCCCTATGAAATACAAGAATCTAATAACATAGGTTAATCAAGAAATTGAAGATGTCTTAAGAGTTGTAACCAACCTGATTTTTAGTGTAAAAGGGACAATGCAGTCCTCAGTTCAACACAGCTTTCCTTTGGGAAATTCCTATACTAATATGATTCAACTCATAGCCTACCAAAAATAGTTTTATGTGCATGGGGTTTCATCTGCAGGTATGCAGAAAAGGGTCCCATATTTTGGGGTATTGCGGAAAACTCTTCTGTGCAATAGACCCATAACCTGATGGATGGATGCAATTATGTATGGCTTCCCTCAGCAATAAAAAGCAGATGTGATGTTCAGTGCATGTAAGTTGCTTGTTCTTTTAGTCTCAAAATAACAGCTGAGGGGGACATGCAAGGAGGATTGGAATTGTGGCATCAGCTGAGGAAGGTTGCTCTGTTCTCTCCATTCCATGATACGAGTGAACATTTACACACAGAGAGACATGCACACATGTTCTTAGCAGCTTTCATTGGCACCTTTAATATGTCACTCTGAACCTGGCTTCCTCTGGGCATACCTGGAAATTGAACAGTGGCTTATGTGCCAGTCTTGCTTGTCTCTTGGTCTTTGGTCAATGGATGTCTTTCCAGTTTTAGAAGTGCTGCACCAATGTATGTGCATTTTAGCTGCTGTTCCATTTTGTCATTGTTACAACCTCCACGACCTTTTGTTAAAAGAAAAGCTACTTTAGGGATTAGAGTGAGGCTTGTTAGGGATTCCTCAAGGGGGCAGGCAATTGTCATTGTGTAAACCTGGCTTCTTTAAACTAAGCATTTCATTGTGGATTGATCCGCCCGCACATCTAAAAATACTAATTTTTTCTTCTTTCGCTGATTCAGAGCCAGGGAGTTTCTGAATAAGCTTCCTTAATAAGCCTAGAGACTATTGCTTCACAGCACTGCAGTGTCCTGTGAGTGAACTTTCATCATGTAACGGGGCATCCCTTTCCTCTGTTTCCCCCCTGCACTCCCCCATAATCTTCTCTGGAGGTGCCCCCAATCTTCCCAAGCCAATGTTAGGGGCACACAAGGAGAGGAGTGGGAAGTCCCATCACATGAGTGGAAGTTTGTTGCTCTTGCACTGGACGCTGTTGGATGAAATCCCATGGCCTGGAAGTAGAGATGTGTAAAGGAGCCTTTAATCTTTTTCTTGTCTCATGTGCTTCCTTTCCATTGTTGTCTAGTTTACTTTTACAGTGTGATTTCTGCTTCTGATGAATACTGCGTGAAAGCCATAAAGCTGCTCAAGCCTAGCTTGGGAGGTGTTCCTAAACACTTCATTGATACGATGGCTCATTCTGATTTCCTGCCCTTGCCCTTATTAATGGATTCCTTTGGGCCTCTTCGATACACTACATGGCAGCACAGCCAATCACAGCGCCCTGATGAGCCTATCTTTATGAAAGCATGTTACTGAACTTGAGTTTCTTGTGTTCACACTATGTTTTTAGTGTATATTTAAGGGTACACCTAAAAAAAATAAAATCACACTTTGCAAAGAGGCCATTTATTATTTGTTCTCAGTTGCCTACCTTGTTCTGTTGAACAGTTCCACTGTACCTGGAGCATTTTAAAAAAGCCCAACCCTAACTTTATAAAAGAGGGAGTTAAGTACTCAGGTGGCAGTGCTTTCAAGAGTGAAGAGAAGGAAAAGTTGAAGTGTGCCACTTTTAAAAACATGGTTTTATCTCTGCAGATGCTTCTCCAAGCTCTTCTTACAAGTGAAGTTATGTGTGCGCTACAAAAAGCAAATGCATATACATACTATAAGTCTTTTAACACACTAGTGCTATGTGTTTGCTTCTTTATAGGCTTTAGATATAATCTAATTTGCAGCAAAGTTCTTCCATCTCTGAAGGGGATAAAGCCCAGCCCTTCCAGCACACTCTGCCTACAAGTTGTGGAGTATCTGCAATGGATGATAGCATTTATTCCATGCTTGAGATGGGAATAACTTCCCTCTGTCAAATCAAGGATATGAAGAATATGTGGCAGGCCTGTAGGAGAGATCAAGCTGCATGTGGAATTAAAGGAAAATACTTTTTTTTTTTTTTGAAGGATTAAAGTAAGTTGATTTGAAGAGAAAATTCCACTTTAGGCTTTTCTCACAGTTAATTTTAAGCACAAACTATCATTCTGGCACAGCTGCCAAAGCTGGTGCCAGATACCTGCTCTTGTTTGCTGATCAAGTTTTTCTTTCTTATTAGCTTCTTGCTCCCTCCCTCTCAATTTCTGTTTCCCCCCAAAGCTGTAGAATAGTTTCCTTGTGCGGATCCACCCCACCCTCACTGGCGGTGTTATCAGCCGTGGCGGGGGGGGGGGGTGCGTGCAGGGAGGGCGAGATTGTGAGCGGCACCGTTCTCTAGGATTCTAAGTATCAGACAATGTTTTACACGGCGTCCCATTCTCTAGCAGGCTGGTTGGACATGATGTTGGTGCCTTATCTTCATGCTGACACACACTGGACATTAATAGAAATACATTGCTGAGGCACATGTGTGGAATTTCAAGCAGCCTCTCTAGCTGTTGCTTTAGATAGTCTATTGTGTGCTTAACCTCCTTGGAAGAGGTTTTTGATGAGAAATGAATGTTAACTCTCTCATGGCTGGGTGATGTGTGTGTGTGTGTGCTCGTGTGCGCGTGCACACACACACATATAATCTTAGCTTTCTTTCTGATTAATTGCACTTGCCCACTTACATATACTATGTCTGTGTTTTCGAGTTCAAGGAATCTCTATACCACTATATAAGTAGCTGTCAGAATGATTTGTATAAATTCCTGGATAGGGCTAGGTATGTGTTAGGGAACACATGGCCGATATAGCTGACAGGAAATTAATTGAGTCTAGACTCTAGTGCAACATATAGGGTGTCCATGTTACATTATACACTAGTCTACTTCCAGTAAAAGATCCATGAATGGTTAAACTTTGAAAAGCATTCCAGAGGTTTTGTGCAAATAACACCGCTGCTTTATCTTGAGACATGGGTGCTACTTTGGGTATCCAGATTAAGCATTTTTGTTTCCTTTTATTTCAATTCTGTTCTCCGCTGTAGTGGTAGTCGTAGCTAACTGTTTCTTTTCTAAAAAATAATAATAATTTATTTATTTTTTAAAATTCCATCATACAATAGTAACTAACTATTTCCAGGTCATCTATGGTTCCTCTTTTTTACTGTTTCCTTGAACTATGCCAGTTCACTCATCTGCTAGTAGATTAAAAAAAAAATTTTTTTAAACTGTCTGATAATAACAAAAGATTGGGACGGTGGCCAGGAAGAAGGATAGCACAAGATAAAAATCTATCTCTCTAGTGTGATGAAAGAAAATCCAGACATGGAGAGCTGCACAGTGGCAGATCATGAAATGCTGTGTGAGCTGCAAGACTTCCTCATGTCATATTCTGCTGCAGATTTCGCACACCCCACCACCCCTGTGAATACTCCTTGCCGAGTGTGTCTGTGTTTTAAGAAATGGTCTGTAATTAGGAGAGGATATAGCATGGTGTTCTAGCCGTATTTGTAATTTAGAGCCTTTCTTCTGTTGGAGGCTAGAATTCAGTCTGCCCTGTCCTTGGGTCTCTTTTGTGAATTTGATCAAAAAAAGGGGGGGGGGACATAAATGTGTTTTGCATTGACTTCAGACAGATCCCTTATTTGGGTGGGGTGCTGCACACATTTTCATAGATCAGTGGTAATATATTTCAAAGGTGTAATTTGGCAGTTATCAAGACAGGATGGCTTATAATATGACCCATTAGTAATTTCCGTAACTGCTCCTCATCTTTTAAAAGCACTTTGCAAAGTTGTAAATGGTCGGATTTGCCTTTTAAATATTTAGAATTACTATAGAGTGTCAGGGAGCACCTGTTCTTCTATAATGCAAGGTGTTTTGTGGCTCAGGAATGAATGGTTAGTCAAATGACACTGCAAAAGCTGAGCGGTGTAGAAAAATGCAGATATGGGTCTATGTAAGAAGCCTTGCCTTGCTCTCTACTTGCAAATCTGTGTTGGCAATAATTCAGCAGTTCATTTCCCATTTAAAAAACCTCGATGTTCTTAACTTTTGAAAAAAACAAATGACCACAGGTGGCCAGTCCCCACCATAAAGACCACACCCCCAGGTGTACCTGGCTCCTCCTAATTGACACCAGCCAAAGTGTACTTCTCCATATTGGCCGCAAACTAATCCCATTTGCCCTGAACACAACTTCAACAGGTCCTCCTTCAGAGTGTCATTAGGTGCGACCCAAGCTCATTTTAAAATATCCCTACTGTAGGTTTTTGTAAGAAGAGGTGTAGTTGGAAAGCATTTTTAACATGATTCAGGCCAGCAGAAGTCTGACAGTCAAGGATTTCTGTCCCACAATTTTTTCCTCATTACAGCTAGCAAGCGAGAAGCTGCTTCCATGGTTTAACTCTGAATCCACATCATCTTGGCAGGTATGTGGGGTAGGCCCTGTCTGCTCATAACTAGTGGGGAAGGGAGCCCACTAATTCTGCTTGAGCAAAATGTACCAAGTTGATTGTGCAAAACGACTTTCGGTTCCCCCGGCCTTCATTGGAGCTGCAGAGCTCTTTATCCGATTTGCAAGCACCTGAGCTATCCTGCCCCATTATTTTCCTCCAAAAGAGATTTATAAGTAATTTGCGTGGGCAGCCATGCTTTACACATCTGAGGCAAAGTCCAGAAAATTTGAAGTTGAATGTTTAATTTTCATGGTAATGATTCCAGCAAAAAAAAAAAAAAAAGTAACTTCTTCCATGTCCCAATTAAAGCAACACCATTAGCCATATCCCTGCTGCAATAATAAAAGAAGTTTGTCATTACAGGTTCTTTTCTGGTGTTAATGAGAAATCTGTTAAGGTGCCTCAAGGGAAGGAAGCCTTAATATTCTTGGCTTCCTTTGTTTGGAGCCTGGGCAAGGTTAGTTGGTGTATGCTTCAGTGCTGCAGGATGGCCTGGGGTGCCTTCCAAAAGCAGTTGTAAGGGGTGGGGTACAGCTGGGAAAATTCAGGTAAGGATTGGTTGGGGGGGGGGGGAGAGGAAGAACACATGAAACTGCCTCATATCAAGTTAATCTAGCCAAATATTGAAAGGCAGTGACTCTAGAACGGGTCAGCAAACTTTTTCAGCTGTGGGCTGGTCCACCATCCCTCAGACCATGTGGTGGGCCGGACTATATTTTGAAAAATAATAATGAACGAGTTCCTACGCCCCACAAATAACCCAGAGATGCATTTTAAATAAAAGCACACATTCTACTCATGTAAAAACACGCAGATTCCTGGACCGTCCGCAGGCTGGATTGAGAAGGCAATTGGGCTGCATCTGACCCCCAGGCCTTAGGTTGCCTACCCCTGCTCTAGAAGGTGGCTTTCCAAGCTCTGCTCTCTGAGATCCTTTAACTTAGAGATGCCAGGGGCTACTAAGACTCTTCCCCAGAGATCATGCTCCAGGTGAATTCCTGATTAATCCAGAATTAGTGTGCTAAATGCTTACAATCATAGATGAATGTATGATAAACTCATATAGAAATGATGCATGTGGCGTCCAGGGCTGAAATGTTCCCAAGATACATTTATGCTGCAGGCGGTACAACCTCATGCAAGGTAAACAAGGTTTCTATCCATTTTTTAAGTCTGTAGGAAAATGCATGTTTCACCGGGTGTAGCATTTCTTCTTCCTTTATGACCTACTGGAATTTCCCTCTTCTGCTCAGCTGTTGATAGCAAAGGGGCCCTGCCCTCCTCTGCACTAGGGCATCCTATATGCTGCAGTTTAAACTTTCTGATCACAGATCTATATTAATAAAAACAGGATTTTCAGTACCTGGCAACTGAACTCCCAGTAATGTCACTTCTCTAAATTGTCCTGCAGGTGTTGCCCTTGAGCTGCAATGATCTGACAAAGGAAATCCAGCCACGGTATTTCCTTTGGCTAACTCAAGTCTTAGGCTAGAATCTAAGGCCAGCCGTCAACACCTACCTATAGGCTGGGTTGATGGCACATACAGCTTTATTTTGTGCATCTTCAGATTCTTGCATTAATGAAATAAACCGCTACTGCTTTGGGGCAACTTAACATGCTCACCCAACTTTGCGTGTAGGGGGAAATGTTTGTATCGTAATTTCTAAGGGGTGGTGCAAGTGGCTTATTTTGCAGCCAGCAGACAAGTCAGCTGATGTGCTCAACAGCTTCTTGTCCTGTGTGCTTGTGGAGGGGGTTGGGGGAAATCACTCGGACGACCCTTCACAAGTGACCGCTTATATATGCCATTGCTGGAGGTGGTCTTCGGCCCAGTGGTGACAAGGCAAATGATGATACTTGTGATGCCTCTCCTAAGGCAGCCTCAAGTTTGGTTTAGGCCTCCAGTGAAGAGATTTTCTGTGGCACATCTGAGATTAGGAAGCTTTGTTTTCTTTCCCAATAAGATAACTGCAGGAAAAATTAGGTGTTGCGGCTGAAGCTATACAAGCAGGATCAAAATAACAGGTGCTTGTCCTGTCCGTCTTTCCCAGGAGGTGATCCCTAAACGCTACAGTGAATCCCAGGTGACTGATTGTGTTTACCTGACCTGCGGTGTCTGGAATATACAGAATCTCTCTCTCTCCCTTTTTGATCAGTGCTGCACAACTTCACTCTTCTCTGTATGGCTCCTGTGGAAGCTTCAGGCTGTAACTGAAATGCAGTTCTTCCTGACTGTGTCACTTTTTTGTGTTTTGTTTGTTTTGTTTCCAGGCTGAAGGATTTGACAAATCCTTCATTAGTGATGGATGTGTCCCTTCCTTTGCCGATCTGTTTTCTGATGTCTTCTGAACATTTTTCTTTGCTCAAGCTGAGATACATTCCACTGGGTGGCAGTAGAACAGCAATGTGGGATTTTGCTTTCTAGCTGAAGTATCTGAATTGCATCTCAAATCCTCTTGCATACCAATGAACCACCTCAAAGGCTTGTCTAGTGCTGGGTTCTCTGGGGCTTGGGGTGTTGCAGTATATGTCATATTTTAAATCCAAATGCAGGCTTTCTTAACAGTGCTGGCAATCCATCCCTCTCTTGCAGAGTTGTGGATCCAGAATAGAAATCAAAAAATGTATGGTGTTGCCCACTGTCCATTTGATTTCTTTCCTGATGCACATCAGTATTGCCGGTTTTATTAAGTGTGGGTGCTGTGGTTTTAGGGTTAGCTGCTTATATGATATTTTTAAAGGATGCAGTCATTTAGCCCTGCTCCAATACAATAATTGCCTCTGGTAGAGATTAGTATACAGTTGTTGGTGTCCTTATTGGGGATCAAGACTGCGTACTAGGCATCCATAATTCTGTTGTCATGCCATCACCAGGAGCAGTGAGCTAATGTGTGAACAAACTTTGATGGTTGATTGGGCAAGTTTGGCATCAACTTTCTAATTGGCCAATGGCTTTTATAAATACTATTTTAGGCTGCCTGGGAGCTCCTATCTTTATGCTGCTTTATATACTTCCCTGTACAACTATGTTTTTCCAACTTGTGTCCTTAAAGATCCTGTAAAATTAGGTTTATATATATATATATAGAGAGAGAGAGAGAGAGAGAACACTGTGGTGTTGGCCCATCCCATGTCTCACCTTTCATTTCAGTTCTAGTGTTGGCTCCCTGTTTCCATTTTCAGCACAGCCATCTTGAAATGTGTTATATGTTCATGGACAGCAAGGGGAAATGCCAAACTGAAATTTGATGCATATGTGTCTTACATTCAGCTTGCATTTTTGGTATGAAACAGGATGGCAGCATGTCGAGGGAGTAGGAGATCTGGAGGCGCTATCAAAACATAAAATACTTTATGATCAGTTAGGACTTCTCCTAGTCTTTATGACTCTGTCTTAGTTGAGAAGAAACTAACAAATTGGCCAGAGATAGCCTGGCCACAGTGATCCATGCTCTAGTAACCTCTGGATTTGATTAGGTCAGATTAATCTAATGTGTTCTGTGTGAGACTGCCTTTGAAAATGGTTGGAATTTGTGGATGGTGCAGAATGCTGTGGCAAGAATATTGACAGTTGCGGTCGAATTAAACCAGTTCTGAAGAGTCTGAACTGGCTTCCTGTGTGCTACTGAGCCCCACTCAAGGTTCTAACACAGGTTTACAAGTGCCCCAAATGAAGGAGCACTGCTCCCAGTATCATTTTATCCAGGCCTTGAGACCTGTTTGGAATGCCTTCCTTGTTAATTCATCTTTGAGTGATGTTTGTACCTCTATAGCTTGTGAACGGGCTTACTCAGTGATGGTTCCCTGGCTCTGGAGCACTCTCCCTCTTGAAATCCAGCTGGTGCTAAATAAACTTTTAATAGATATTATTAAAATATTCCTGGATATAACTCAGCCAAAATCAACATTTGGCTTGTCTTCTGACTCTGGAGCAAATACATCAGAAATGGGAGGGGGCCAGGATAGAATAGGAAATATTATTGGGAAGTTAACAGTTAAGTTATTGGGAAGTTAAAAAGAGATATTGCCACTGCTGACAATCAGTGTAAGAAGTGAAGCTCATAGCAGTAATGGGTAAGGGATGGATTTGGGATTTGCACCCTGCCTTCTGAGCCTATCAGAGCCATACTATGAAGGTTGGAAAGATCATGGAGAAGTTTGACTCCCCACTCCCCCTTGGACAGCTGCCTGTACTTCTTTAGGAGATGGTTTGAGATGGATGCAGGGTGCCCTCATTGCCAAACACGCATCTTCTGGAGACCTGATTTCAATGCTTTTCTTGTCTGTGACTTTCCTAGTTCCATGCCGCCTCTCCTGTATTGTGCTTTGCCCATGGTTCTTGGTCTCTGTAACTCTAACTTTGACCCTTGCTTCAGCTTCTGGTCTGACCATTTTCTTTTGATTTTTTTTAATGCCTTAATTGCTATGCGTGTTGAGAGAATTCCCAGCATCCTGATCAGCCTTGCAGTCTTGGGCAATAAAAATACTCAGGTTACATTTTATAATTTTTTATGCATATATTGCAGGTAAGACCATCACATCAGAAAGAAAAAGAAGCAGCTTAATAAAGGAATAGTGAGGATGGGCTGGATGAGGAGCAGCTTGCAGGAGCTGTAGTTGACAGTGGTGCAGAAAAGGTTTTGTGGAAGAATTTGGATTTAAAGTTTTGAGTGAGGAAAGAGAACAAAGGGGAGTAAAATCAAGCCTGAATGGAGAAGGTGAGAAGAGAAATAAAAGAATAAATACGGAGCCTTTCTACATATTAATTTATCCAGGAGGGAAGTTGCTTCTTAGGGAATACTTTAACTCTACTGTAGGTTTTTTAGTCCTTCCATGAGAACATGTGCGGTACCATCCATTATGATGGCTCATCCTCAGATGCCTTCCCTATAAATAGTAGTGTGAAATAGGGCTGTGTTCTCTCCCCAACTTTCTTTGGCATATTCTTCTCCCTTTTGCTCTCATATGCCTTCAGCTCAACTGAAGATGGTGTAGAGAACCATTCAAGGAGCAATGGGAGTCTGTTCAACCTAGCATATCTTCGTGCCAAGACAAAAGTGTGGCGGGTTCTTATCCGAGAGATGTTGTCTGCAGATGATGCAGCCTTGACAGCTGGGGAGACTTGGCTGAGGAAGCTCTACAGAGACTCATCAGACATTTTATCCAAGCCTGCAATGAGTTCAGCCTTATCATCAGCCTGATGAAGAACATCATTCTGGGTCAGGACTTCGCTAGGACTCTATACATCAGCATTGGTGACCACACGCTTGAGGTGGTAGACCATTTTTTCTACCTAAGTTCCACCATAACCTCTCCATTGATGCTGAGCTGGACAGGTGGCAAGGCAGCTACAGCAATGGCTCACCTCTCCAAAAAGGTATGGGAGAATGTGATGTCTAATATCAATATGAATGTCTGCCAGGCCTGTGTGTTGAGCATGCTGCTTTATGGAAGTGAGTCAGGGGCAACTTATAACCACTTGGAGCAATGCCTCAATGCCTTCCACATGTGCTGCATCAGGAAGATTTTGGGCACCATGTGGCAAGACAGAGTCTCAAGCAAAGATGTGCACTCCCAAGCCCACATTCCTAGCATGTTCACATTCCTGTCTCAGTGAAGTCTACGCTGGCTTGTCCATAGAATGGAACATGGCAGGATTCCCAAGGACGTGCTCTATGGGGAACTTTGGGTACCGGGCCAATTGGCAGACGAACTCTGCATTACAAAGATGTCTGCAAACATGACATGAAGGGTAGCAGCATCAACCCTGCCATGTGGGGATAGGGCCTGGAGAGAGACAATCAGGTTGTGCATCCATAACAGTGACCAGAGGAGGAATGACTGCTGGGAGGAGCACTGAGAGATGAAATGCCATGGTGCATATGCAGCGACACAACCAGACGCCTTCATCTGCCCCAGCCTTAGGTTGCTGACCCCTGCCCTAGATTGTCATGGAATTACCGTACAGTCGTACCTTGGTTGTCAAATGCCTTGGTACTTGTCCATTTTGGCTCCTGAATGCCGCAAAGCCAGAAGTGAGTGTTCCTGTTTGCGAACATTCTTTGGAAGCCGAACATCCGACGCGGCTTCTGCGGCTTCCGATTGAGTGCAGGAAGCTCCTGCAGCCAATTGGAAGCCATGCCTTGGTTTTCGAACATTTTCGGAGGCCGAACGGACTTCCGGAACAGATTCCATTCGACAACCAAGGTACGACTGTATATTTTAAAACGTATAAGGGAGCTTCAGGTAATCATTGTGCATATACACCCAAGAGTCTTTTGTGTTGCAGCTGCTGTAAACTTTATGCTCCCCTAAAGATATTAGCTGGGGGAGACGTGGCTGTTTTGTGTGACTGGATCTGGGCTACTTTGAGGAAAAGGTCTATCTTCTTACTGTCTTACGGTATCTCTTCTGCTGGAAAGGGAAAGCAGAGTTAGGGAAAGCACTTGAAAGGTTTAGCTAAGATTAATTCTGGCTGCATAACTGTCGCCTATAATAACCCTAATGTGCAGCGTCCTAAAAACTCTTAATTGGCCTTAGTGTTGGCAGGCCTTTCAAGCCCAGCAGAATCTCCAGCATTCAGCAGCTTTTATGGAGGAAACTAGCCAGAGAGGCAGGAAAGATGAAATGGCTGCCTTATAAATTCTGACTGACCTTGAGAGTCCTCCTTTTTAACAAGCCGGCAAACCCTGTTGAGAGCTGATCTTGATGAGAGCAAAAGGGAAAGGGGGCAAGTTCAGGTGTGATTATTTTGGAAAAGAGAAGAATAAAACGTTCGAGGATTTGATGGAAGAGAAGGCTTTAAGCCACCTGCGTATTATCCACTGTTTGTTTTTAGCTTGCCTTTCATCCCAAATGGGGCACCCAAGGTTGTTATCAAACGGTAAAATACACAAACTTTAAAACAAATCATTATTATGCACCCAACTATATAACAACTCCCATCATTTCCAGTCAGCCTGGCTGCTCCCTCCCCTGACTTAGTGTAGGTCCAGAGCTCTGAAACAATGTGAACCCCTCCACTAGTTTCTCAACATAATTTTGGGCTTTATTAGAAGCATTTCAACATCTATCTATCTATCTATCTATCTATCTATCTATCTATCTATCATCTCTGTCATCCTGGAATGTTCATCCATGTTGCTTCTAAGGGTTATGCATCCACTTTTCATTTTATCAAAAGTGAGCTACAGGCATATTGAACATTTCATTTAATCTTGCAGGCCATGAAGGCATTCAGCTTTCAAGCCTGCAGACATTCTTGGATCTGAATGATAAAAGGACCAACTCTGTCACTATATACATGGAATCAAAATAGTTGTTTAACTGGTAATAGATAAGAGCCTGGCTATACTGGAAGCAGTCTGTGTTTGCCATGTGATCAACTCACCATGTCTTCTTAGCATGTCACATAGCGCAGTTCTCACCCTTGTTTCTAATTCCTTGTATTATGTGTGTTCAATTTGGAGAGTTGAGAAGACTACAGGCATGACTACAAGGCTTGCCATGCATGTACTCTGTAAGTGCTTTGTAGAGCAAGCATCAATATGTAGAAGTTAATTGTGTTTATCTTTGGCGAGTCTATATAGCACTGTATAGAGTTCATCCTGATTAGCCAAGGGAATTCTAACCAGTAGCATAATGTGGGGGGGACAGTGGATCTTCACACCAGAAGCAAGGGACCTAAACGTTGTAAGAACACAATGTTGGCACTTAGTCTTAGTCTCCCACCATGCAGTCAGTTACACCATCTCCTGTGTATTTATTTGTGAGTGTGAGTTAGAATGATTTGCTGTATACCTTTGTTTGTCTTTTTAAAATATTGTATTTAAAATCTTACTAAATCTTTCAGTTGGAAAAATGTTCCATACAGATCAGGCCTTCATCTTGTCATGGAGACTCTGATTTTAAAACAATTACTAGATTGGAACCTTTTTGTCACAAGCTGCATCCCTTACTCATTCTAGGTTTTGTGGCGTAGAAGGAGTTTGTTCAACCTGGGTGGTTCCAGCAGTGGAGCACTGGAATGTTCAGGATTGTCCACCTGGCACCTTAGTATATAAGTGCTAAATCCTCTTTCTAAGATAAAATGTTTGATTTAATTTCTATTATTCCATTAAGTAATTTCACTACTGCATAATTATCTACAGCCACGACAGTCGTCTTGCTTTAATTATCACACAGTAGCACAGCCCCCTGAGGAAGGTTTGTCTCTTGTGCAGGATGGCTCGGCAGAGATAAGCATGCAATAACATTGCCACACTTTGGGCTTTACCCCAATTCCTAGTCAGTTGCTGATTGATGTACACAGGCAATGGGGAGGGTCTCGTGTTAAATGCTACTAGTGCAGTGTAGAATGAAGAAGGATTAGGAAAGGGCAAGGGAAAACATTTATCGAACAATGCTGCAGAGAACAGTTAGAGAGTGGCAGAGGAGTGCCATTAGAAAAAGAGACTGAAATTGCAGAAATCGGGAGGCTGTAGAAGCATAACAATGCTGTAAAATGGTTTTCCATCCTATTTGTCTAATCCAGAGAAATGCTTGAAAATGTAATGTTCATGATAGGCAAGCTGCAAGGAAAACATTTCTTTTTTTGTAATTCTGCTGGACAATTGGATGCTGTTTTATTGTTCTGGATTTTAGCTCTTGCTCTCTGCTCTTATTGATGTTTTGATGTTTTTAAATTGTTTTGGTTTTACAGCGTTAGTCACCTTGGGGGGATCTTTGGAACTGAAAGGCGGGATGCAAATTAAATAAAAATTCTGTTGATACTGTTGCTGATGGATCATAGTGGAGTCTTTGGGGATTTAGCCCAGCCTTATGAACTGGTGCAAATCCAAGACTAAATCGGGGGATTTTGGTGTTCTTTTATACCTGACTGCAAACAGTTGATACCATACATGCACCCTAAATATTCCTTTACAAATCCCACTGGAGGGCTTATATTCAGATGTTTCTGATGAAACCCTTAGCTGGTGATAATTGCACAGGTAAGACTGGAGAAAGAGGCATCAGCTTGTATAAGAAGATGTTCAGACGATTCCTGTAATCTAGAATGATACGGGGTAGGACAAATGTGCATTTTAAAAAGGAAGGGCCAGATGCTTTCTAGGAAAACAGAGGACCAGGATGCTTTTGTTTCTGAAAGGAGTCTGCAGTCAGCCTCCTTATCCTTTGTCCCCCAGAAAACATTTGACTGCAGGTGACTAAATGCACAAGAAGGGTGAGTAGGATCGCATCTACAGGCCTGAATCCTGACAATTATGCAACGACCAGCTATGCAATATAGACTATATGCAAACTGTACATGTGTCATCAGTACCCTGAAAAATGGAGAGAACTTGTGCAAATACAGCCAGGTATTAACAGCATGTCACCACAGTGCTGAAATGATGGCACTGGCTCTCTGTTGGTTTCCAGTTTGGCACCATGGTGTCTGACGAACTGCCTTCTCCTGTACGACCCTGCCTGCTTATCAGGATCATCTGCTATTGTCCCAAACCCATATTTGGTTGGGGTCAAGGGATTCTTGGCAACTCCCCATCTGAAAACGTTTGGGGTTTTTTAAAAAACCTTCTTGGCTTCTACCCTTCCCAGCTGCTGCCCACCGTAATTATATTTAAACCTTCTTTGTTTGTTTGTTTTTGCTATGGTTTTTATTATGTTTTTATGATTTTGAGTTCTGTTGCTTTTAGACTGTTTTATTGCAAGCTCTTATTGCGGTTGTTTCTTCTATATATTGCAGTTTTTATTATGTTTGTGTGTTTTTCCTATTCTTATAAGCCACCTTGAACTATATGAGGAAAGGGGCACCATATAGTTCACACCATACGAGTGAATACATCCTATACATCAAAAGGCTCTGTACAGAATTAACATATGGAGGTCAGGGTTGGAACTAGTAGGCATAATCCCCTTCCATCTAATCATCTGCACAGAGTTGCAATAAAGAGTTGTTTTGAAACAAACCCTACAAGGTTCCATTAAGTAATTTTTTTGTTCAGGCTAATGAAATGTTCAGGTTAAGAGGAAATGTTGTGGTCTCTGCTGTAGTGAATCTAAAGAGTAGAGAATGAAGAAGTTTAATTTTTATGAATGTCTTAATCTAGGAAGGAATCATAGAAGAAAGTCTTGTACTTCCTGTATTAACACAGACTCAATAACCATGCCCCCCCCCTTTCCCTCTGGATATGGTTATACCTTAAGAGACACAGTTCATTCTGATTTTGTGTGTATCTGTCTGTAGAACAGGGAAGCTTCAGGAGCTTCCGACTCCTTTAATCTGTTATAAAGCAGATTTAGATTGACAAATGGAAGTGATTATATATTTCTAAGTGTTTATAGAAAGCTGAGTGGTACAGATAAAGCCTCTTTACCTCCCTGTTCTACCACAATTGTTGAAGAGAATGAATGTGAAGGGTGCCCGTCAGGTATGAATCTTTTGCTGCCATTTCTTTTCTTATTTTGGAGGAATGGGAGGCATATTTTTTTTGTTCTTTAAAAGCTCCCAGACTGGTTGGCCAACAGCTAACCTTGACATTTAGCACAGCTGTCGGCTTGAGTCACTCCATCTGGGCGCAGCATCTCTGTGATTGCTTCGAAAACCCAGGAGGCTAACGATGGAGACTAGTTTCCAAACCTTTGTGGGATAGAACTTAAAGAATACTATGATGAACCTCCCTCTGCTAATCTTTTATCTCCTTTTATGTACATATTTTCACAAAATGGGGGCATGCTGCACTCCTAAGTATTCACCAGAGTGTACAGTCTGACCCCTGGCACCACATAGGCACACTTACCAGGGAAGCAGACTCAGATCTGCTTAGCTTCAGCAAAGTGGTAGTCTCATGTGCTTTTAGATCATGGATGGGAAACCTGTGACCTTCCAGATGTTGTTGAACTCCTGCTCCCATTAGCCCCAATCAACATGCCCAATAGTCAGGGATGGTGGGAGTTGTGGTTTAGCAACAACTGAAAGACCACAGGTTTCCTTTCCATGCTTCAGACCACAACCTCAGACCACTACATCATCTGAGAGGAAGTAGAAGCCTCCAAAGGACAGCCAGAGAGTTTGGGTGGAAAAATGTGGGTAGCTTATTCTGCCTGATTTGTGTGTGCCTCCCGCTCCCTTCCCAGAAACACAAGCAATGCTTCATCTCCTTCCTCTGTCTGTCCCGCTTGTTAAGAAGTTATTGGCTTGAGCAAAGACACTGCACAGTTTATAAAAGTATTTGTTTGCCACCTCCTCATAAGGTATCAGGGTGGTGTACAGCAATACAAAGACATAAAAAATACCTGTTAATTCAGTACAGAACTATCATTAGAATGACAGGCTACTTAATGATAAGGTGTTCCTTGTGATTCCCTCCACAAATACTCTGCAGTTGTGGCTTCAGACATTTTTAAGAATTGAATGTCCACAAAGAAGATGCATGGCAACATCTACTGTAGCAGAACGAGCCTTTCTCTTCGTATCCTCCTGGTAACTTTTTGCTGCTGCTTAAGAATAGCAATAGTATGGGAAGCAACCCTACTAGAAAATATTAACCAATAAACTGAAACTGACACGGGGACAAATAGAAGAATATGCCTTCACCCCGGTATGGCTCCCCTTTATCACATACACAGCCCAACAAGACAACGACAAGAATCCACCAGCAGCATACAAATCAATATGGCTAACCTGATCCAAAACACCCACCCATCCCACTCACACACGAAAACAAAGTTCACCACAGCCAATCACAAACAAACAACCACACCCTAGGCCAACCGCAACCTTTCACCACCAAAGGAACACAAGCGAATAGTAAAGAGAACATGCACAGGTGACGCTGACATAAAACCCCACACATAGAAACATTGCCTCCCGACCCCACCCCCACCCACCATGGCCCCCTCCACCTCTTCCCCCCCTTTTCTTCCTAATTTAACCCTAATGTCCCAACAAATGAAACTGACCTATGGAAAATGTAACTTGAAAAAAGAGACATTGCGCATACCTTTGAAAACCAATAATAATAATAATAATAATAATAATAATAATAATAATAATAATATAGTTCATGGAGCAAATAAGTTGATGTGTTGGGTGGGTAGCCTCAGTATACTTTTTGCCACTGTGGGGACCTGTGGCAGGCGGGGAGGATACTTGTTATGTGCAGGCTTGTAAGTAGTAGTGAGGGGCAGTTAGTCTCCCAAAAACGCTATAATCCAAAGTAGGGATAGGCATATCTAGAGCATCAGGAGAACGTAGTTTCAGGAGAAGGGATGTTTTGAAGTGTATTGAATGAAATGCTGAGAATTCACCACCCCGCGGAGCCCACTGCCCAGCCCTTCCTGGCTCACTTTTATAAGCCAGGATGGGCAAGGATCAAGGAGACAGTTGGTCGGTTTCACTTGTCCCAGCAGCCTGTCCACATCCTCAGAGGTAACAGATTGGAATTGATCCCATGCAACATGTTAGTCCTAGCTTGTAGATAGCCACCTTCCTGGTCACCCTAGAGGAGTAAGAAATTATTGTAGGCATCCAAACAGGGAAGCCTTTTTACAAATTACAAGACTTGGCTGGGGGTGCAGTGGGGAGCTATCAGTGTTTCACAAATGGCTAACACATATGTGTGCAGTAGCAGGCTAGTAAAATATTTGTGTGAGCCAGTAACTTCTGTGAATTCTCTGCCACTCATTCACCAATGCTAATGGTTTGCCTTTTAGAGGGCCAAGGGCAGCAGATGGAGGAAAAGGCAGGCAGGCAGGCAGGCAGGCATGCTTTGCCTTTTTGTAGAAAGTTCTAAATTGTGGCAAGGGGACCGTACTGTGCAGACATAGAGAGAAAGCAGGTCTTTTGTTTGCTCCGTGTGTGTGTATGTGCATGTGTGTGTGGACGTTCACAGAATGAGAGAATATCACAGCCTGACAAGGCAGCCAGCAGCATGGCTGATGATTAATTGCCCTTTTTAAATTGCAATTATGTCACTCATCAGAACTCGTGAACATTAATTCCCGATTTGCTGCCTGAAGAACTAAACAGAATGAGGGGCTGTTAGACTGCTGGGCTTGCCCCACTTCAGGGATACCAGCAAAATGAAATAAAGCCTTAGCATGATGAATTGAATTCTCAAACTAGCTACCCATTCTTAATATATATATATATATATATATATATATATATATATATATGCTTTCGTAGATTTTCACGGGTACAGGAATGCAGGTTTTGGTGTCCTCGGGTGTCTTCCCGTGTAAAAGTTGGGGTGTCTAGGCGACGTTTCGACGAGGTCTCACTCGTCATCTTCAGGCTGGTGCTTTCGGCTTCTTGTTACTGGAACAGAGCAGGATCTCAGTGTTTGAGTTCCTATAAATACTGTTGAGGAGGTGTGGTGTATAGCCTCCAATGTTCTGGGCAGAGAGGAGGTTCCCAGGCTAGTGTGCCTTTTCTTCTTTTGTTCCTTAATTACTTGAGGGATATCTTGAGTGATTTCTTGAGTGATTTCCTGAATCCCACTTAGGTGGGTCATTAGGTGTGGATTAGTTGCTAAAGCCTTCGTGTCTTGAACTCTTGAACTTTGTGAAGAGTTTTTCTGAGAAGATGGCTGTACTGCACTTGGTTGTGCTCTGGTTTGGCTTCGTGTATAGGGGCGAGCTGTGGTTTTGTGGCCTGTGCCAGCCAGATCTGTGTAGGGATTGCAGGGGGGTGCAGCATCCGGAGGTGCCACCCTGGTTTGGCTACTGGATGGTGTCTGTAATTTATCTGTGGAGAGGGTCTGGGTTTGGGTCTGGTGTGGTTGATTGGTGATGGCGTTCTGTGTGCCTCTGGATCTGGTGTCAGATTTTGTGGGGAGGGCTAATTTCCAGATGTCTGGCAAGCGGGATGTGTCGTCACGCTTGTTCATGTTGTGAGGGTGTTTCTCTATCTCGATGGCTTCCATGATTATTCTCTTGTGGTGATGTTCCATGTTAAAGAGCAATTTGGAATCTGCAAAATTAATTTCGTGTCCTGTTTCTTTCATGTGTTGGAAAAGAGAGGAAGTTTTTTCTTCTTTTTTGACGGCATTCTTGTGTTCTGCGATCCGTGCATTTATTCGTCTGTTTGTTTGTCCAATGTACGTGGCTGGGCAGACTTTGCAGGGTATTTCATAGACCCCTTGGTTTTCCAACTGAATTTTATCCTTGGGGTTTCTGAGGATATTGGCTATTTTTTGGTTGGTGCAAAAGGCTGTTTTGATATTGTGTTTATGGAGGATTTTGCTAATTTTATCTGTAGTGCCCTTGATATAAGGAAGGAGGGCTATGCCATTGTTTTCTTCTGTGTCTTGGTTTTTGGGGGGTGTTTCTTTTTGGATTAGCTTCGTAACCCTGTTTTGCTGGTATCCATTGGCAATTAACACATTTGAGAGATTCTGTAACTCAGTTGTCAAGTGGTCTTCGTCAGCCAGGCGTTTGGTTCTGGAGATGAGAGTCTTGGCTACGGAGTTTATTTGTGCAGGGTGGTGGTGTGATTGTGCATGTAAGTAGCGGTTGGTGTGTGTTTTTTTCCGGTAGATAGTGTGTCCTAGGGAGCCATCAGGTTTTTTGTAGATTAGGACGTCAAGGAAGGGAAGTTGGTTGTTGGCTTCTATTTCCATAGTGAATTGTATTTTGGGGTGTAGGCTGTTGAGATGTGTGAGGAAGCTATCCAGTTTTTCCTTCCCGTGTGGCCAAATTACAAAGGTGTCGTCAACATATCTGAGCCAAAGTTTGGGTTTGTGTTCTGACTTGTCTAAAGCATTGGTTTCAAAGTGTTCCATGTACAGGTTAGCGATGACCGGTGAGAGGGGTGATCCCATAGGTGCTCCTTCTATCTGTTTGTATCTTTGTCCATTGTGGATGAAGTACGTGTTGGTTAGGCAGTGGTTGGTCAGGTCCAAGATGTATTCGGGGGGATTGTATTTGTTTTGAATGGCTGTCAAGGCTTCATTAATGGGCACTTGTGTGAAGAGAGATACAACATCGAAGCTCACAAGTAGGTCATTGGGTTGTAGGTTTTGCTTCTTTATTGTTTCTATGAACTGGAAGGAGTTTGGAACGTGTGAAGAGATGGATTCTGCATAGGGCTGAAGTTGCTTGGCGAGAAATTTAGCGAGATTTTGTAGAGGTGAGCCTATGGAGCTGACTATTGGTCTGAGTGGTGTTCCTTCTTTGTGTATCTTGGGGAGGCCGTAGAGTTTGGGGCATCTGGATGATTTTTCTCTGGGGATGATTCTTAGCTGGATTTCTTCACTGATAGGAGAGGCTTTTATTTTGGATTTGGTGGTTTTTTCCAGATAGGTGGTGGGATCTGTTTTTATAGGTTGGTAGGTAGGGTCTTGGAGTAGATTTGATAGTTTTGCTTGGTAGTCCGATGTGTTCATCACAACAGTGGCATTACCTTTGTCTGCTGGGAGAATGATTATGTTGTTGTCTTTCCTCAGGTTGGTGAGTGCTTTCTGTTCTTCTTTGTGTAAATTGCTTCTGGGTGGTTTGCTGGAGCAGAGGATGTTGGTGACTTCAAGTCTGATTTTATTGGCTTCATCTGGATTGATTTTGGTTAGGCTAGCTTCGACTCCGCATATGATGTTTTCCGTGGGGATGCGTCTCGGGGCGACTGCAAAGTTGAAACCTTTGGAGAGTACTTTGGTTTCAGTTGAGGTGAGGATCCTGTCTGATATGTTATGTACTGTTTGTTTCATGGGTTGTTGTGGAGGGTGGCTGGGCTTCTGGCGTTTCTCTAGTTTGTGGAGTTTGTTGGTGTGTGTGTCTGTCTTGTGTGAGGTCTCCGTTTCAGCTCTCCAGACGGCTAGTTGTTTGCATTTGTCCCAGAGTGCAGGGTGGATTTTGTTACAGAGTTTGAGGTGAAGAGTGAGTAGATCTTTGTTGGTTTGGTTTAGTAGGTATCTTTTCTTGTGTAGTTCGTTTCTGATTAGAGATAGTTCAGTTCGTTTCAGGATCCTTTCGGTAGCTGGGGTTTTAGAGTGGAATTTAAGTTGGAAGCATGTGGGAATTAAGTTGTTGTCTCGGCAGTTGCGTAGGAACAAGAGATCACATAAGATGGTGGCTCTTCGGATTTCTAGTTTCTCGTAGGTTCTTGTCAGCTGGAAGGTTTCCTCCCCGTAGAGGTGAGATATTTGCTTTCGTAGATTTTCACGGGTACAGGAATGCAGGTTTTGGTGTCCTCGGGTGTCTTCCCGTGTAAAAGTTGGGGTGTCTAGGCGACGTTTCGACGAGGTCTCACTCGTCATCTTCAGGCTGGTGCTTTCGGCTTCTTGTTACTGGAACAGAGCAGGATCTCAGTGTTTGAGTTCCTATAAATACTGTTGAGGAGGTGTGGTGTATAGCCTCCAATGTTCTGGGCAGAGAGGAGGTTCCCAGGCTAGTGTGCCTTTTCTTCTTTTGTTCCTTAATTACTTGAGGGATATCTTGAGTGATTTCTTGAGTGATTTCCTGAATCCCACTTAGGTGGGTCATTAGGTGTGGATTAGTTGCTAAAGCCTTCGTGTCTTGAACTCTTGAACTTTGTGAAGAGTTTTTCTGAGAAGATGGCTGTACTGCACTTGGTTGTGCTCTGGTTTGGCTTCGTGTATAGGGGCGAGCTGTGGTTTTGTGGCCTGTGCCAGCCAGATCTGTGTAGGGATTGCAGGGGGGTGCAGCATCCGGAGGTGCCACCCTGGTTTGGCTACTGGATGGTGTCTGTAATTTATCTGTGGAGAGGGTCTGGGTTTGGGTCTGGTGTGGTTGATTGGTGATGGCGTTCTGTGTGCCTCTGGATCTGGTGTCAGATTTTGTGGGGAGGGCTAATTTCCAGATGTCTGGCAAGCGGGATGTGTCGTCACGCTTGTTCATGTTGTGAGGGTGTTTCTCTATCTCGATGGCTTCCATGATTATTCTCTTGTGGTGATGTTCCATGTTAAAGAGCAATTTGGAATCTGCAAAATTAATTT
Organism: Podarcis tiliguerta; assembly: GCF_965153285.1. Classification (NCBI taxonomy): domain Eukaryota; kingdom Metazoa; phylum Chordata; class Lepidosauria; order Squamata; family Lacertidae; genus Podarcis; species Podarcis tiliguerta. The sequence continues at coordinate 39,706,037 of NC_139535.1, read as the reverse complement.
CGTGTCCTGTTTCTTTCATGTGTTGGAAAAGAGAGGAAGTTTTTTCTTCTTTTTTGACGGCATTCTTGTGTTCTGCGATCCGTGCATTTATTCGTCTGTTTGTTTGTCCAATGTACGTGGCTGGGCAGACTTTGCAGGGTATTTCATAGACCCCTTGGTTTTCCAACTGAATTTTATCCTTGGGGTTTCTGAGGATATTGGCTATTTTTTGGTTGGTGCAAAAGGCTGTTTTGATATTGTGTTTATGGAGGATTTTGCTAATTTTATCTGTAGTGCCCTTGATATAAGGAAGGAGGGCTATGCCATTGTTTTCTTCTGTGTCTTGGTTTTTGGGGGGTGTTTCTTTTTGGATTAGCTTCGTAACCCTGTTTTGCTGGTATCCATTGGCAATTAACACATTTGAGAGATTCTGTAACTCAGTTGTCAAGTGGTCTTCGTCAGCCAGGCGTTTGGTTCTGGAGATGAGAGTCTTGGCTACGGAGTTTATTTGTGCAGGGTGGTGGTGTGATTGTGCATGTAAGTAGCGGTTGGTGTGTGTTTTTTTCCGGTAGATAGTGTGTCCTAGGGAGCCATCAGGTTTTTTGTAGATTAGGACGTCAAGGAAGGGAAGTTGGTTGTTGGCTTCTATTTCCATAGTGAATTGTATTTTGGGGTGTAGGCTGTTGAGATGTGTGAGGAAGCTATCCAGTTTTTCCTTCCCGTGTGGCCAAATTACAAAGGTGTCGTCAACATATCTGAGCCAAAGTTTGGGTTTGTGTTCTGACTTGTCTAAAGCATTGGTTTCAAAGTGTTCCATGTACAGGTTAGCGATGACCGGTGAGAGGGGTGATCCCATAGGTGCTCCTTCTATCTGTTTGTATCTTTGTCCATTGTGGATGAAGTACGTGTTGGTTAGGCAGTGGTTGGTCAGGTCCAAGATGTATTCGGGGGGATTGTATTTGTTTTGAATGGCTGTCAAGGCTTCATTAATGGGCACTTGTGTGAAGAGAGATACAACATCGAAGCTCACAAGTAGGTCATTGGGTTGTAGGTTTTGCTTCTTTATTGTTTCTATGAACTGGAAGGAGTTTGGAACGTGTGAAGAGATGGATTCTGCATAGGGCTGAAGTTGCTTGGCGAGAAATTTAGCGAGATTTTGTAGAGGTGAGCCTATGGAGCTGACTATTGGTCTGAGTGGTGTTCCTTCTTTGTGTATCTTGGGGAGGCCGTAGAGTTTGGGGCATCTGGATGATTTTTCTCTGGGGATGATTCTTAGCTGGATTTCTTCACTGATAGGAGAGGCTTTTATTTTGGATTTGGTGGTTTTTTCCAGATAGGTGGTGGGATCTGTTTTTATAGGTTGGTAGGTAGGGTCTTGGAGTAGATTTGATAGTTTTGCTTGGTAGTCCGATGTGTTCATCACAACAGTGGCATTACCTTTGTCTGCTGGGAGAATGATTATGTTGTTGTCTTTCCTCAGGTTGGTGAGTGCTTTCTGTTCTTCTTTGTGTAAATTGCTTCTGGGTGGTTTGCTGGAGCAGAGGATGTTGGTGACTTCAAGTCTGATTTTATTGGCTTCATCTGGATTGATTTTGGTTAGGCTAGCTTCGACTCCGCATATGATGTTTTCCGTGGGGATGCGTCTCGGGGCGACTGCAAAGTTGAAACCTTTGGAGAGTACTTTGGTTTCAGTTGAGGTGAGGATCCTGTCTGATATGTTATGTACTGTTTGTTTCATGGGTTGTTGTGGAGGGTGGCTGGGCTTCTGGCGTTTCTCTAGTTTGTGGAGTTTGTTGGTGTGTGTGTCTGTCTTGTGTGAGGTCTCCGTTTCAGCTCTCCAGACGGCTAGTTGTTTGCATTTGTCCCAGAGTGCAGGGTGGATTTTGTTACAGAGTTTGAGGTGAAGAGTGAGTAGATCTTTGTTGGTTTGGTTTAGTAGGTATCTTTTCTTGTGTAGTTCGTTTCTGATTAGAGATAGTTCAGTTCGTTTCAGGATCCTTTCGGTAGCTGGGGTTTTAGAGTGGAATTTAAGTTGGAAGCATGTGGGAATTAAGTTGTTGTCTCGGCAGTTGCGTAGGAACAAGAGATCACATAAGATGGTGGCTCTTCGGATTTCTAGTTTCTCGTAGGTTCTTGTCAGCTGGAAGGTTTCCTCCCCGTAGAGGTGAGATATTTGCTTTCGTAGATTTTCACGGGTACAGGAATGCAGGTTTTGGTGTCCTCGGGTGTCTTCCCGTGTAAAAGTTGGGGTGTCTAGGCGACGTTTCGACGAGGTCTCACTCGTCATCTTCAGGCTGGTGCTTTCGGCTTCTTGTTACTGGAACAGAGCAGGATCTCAGTGTTTGAGTTCCTATAAATACTGTTGAGGAGGTGTGGTGTATAGCCTCCAATGTTCTGGGCAGAGAGGAGGTTCCCAGGCTAGTGTGCCTTTTCTTCTTTTGTTCCTTAATTACTTGAGGGATATCTTGAGTGATTTCTTGAGTGATTTCCTGAATCCCACTTAGGTGGGTCATTAGGTGTGGATTAGTTGCTAAAGCCTTCGTGTCTTGAACTCTTGAACTTTGTGAAGAGTTTTTCTGAGAAGATGGCTGTACTGCACTTGGTTGTGCTCTGGTTTGGCTTCGTGTATAGGGGCGAGCTGTGGTTTTGTGGCCTGTGCCAGCCAGATCTGTGTAGGGATTGCAGGGGGGTGCAGCATCCGGAGGTGCCACCCTGGTTTGGCTACTGGATGGTGTCTGTAATTTATCTGTGGAGAGGGTCTGGGTTTGGGTCTGGTGTGGTTGATTGGTGATGGCGTTCTGTGTGCCTCTGGATCTGGTGTCAGATTTTGTGGGGAGGGCTAATTTCCAGATGTCTGGCAAGCGGGATGTGTCGTCACGCTTGTTCATGTTGTGAGGGTGTTTCTCTATCTCGATGGCTTCCATGATTATTCTCTTGTGGTGATGTTCCATGTTAAAGAGCAATTTGGAATCTGCAAAATTAATTTCGTGTCCTGTTTCTTTCATGTGTTGGAAAAGAGAGGAAGTTTTTTCTTCTTTTTTGACGGCATTCTTGTGTTCTGCGATCCGTGCATTTATTCGTCTGTTTGTTTGTCCAATGTACGTGGCTGGGCAGACTTTGCAGGGTATTTCATAGACCCCTTGGTTTTCCAACTGAATTTTATCCTTGGGGTTTCTGAGGATATTGGCTATTTTTTGGTTGGTGCAAAAGGCTGTTTTGATATTGTGTTTATGGAGGATTTTGCTAATTTTATCTGTAGTGCCCTTGATATAAGGAAGGAGGGCTATGCCATTGTTTTCTTCTGTGTCTTGGTTTTTGGGGGGTGTTTCTTTTTGGATTAGCTTCGTAACCCTGTTTTGCTGGTATCCATTGGCAATTAACACATTTGAGAGATTCTGTAACTCAGTTGTCAAGTGGTCTTCGTCAGCCAGGCGTTTGGTTCTGGAGATGAGAGTCTTGGCTACGGAGTTTATTTGTGCAGGGTGGTGGTGTGATTGTGCATGTAAGTAGCGGTTGGTGTGTGTTTTTTTCCGGTAGATAGTGTGTCCTAGGGAGCCATCAGGTTTTTTGTAGATTAGGACGTCAAGGAAGGGAAGTTGGTTGTTGGCTTCTATTTCCATAGTGAATTGTATTTTGGGGTGTAGGCTGTTGAGATGTGTGAGGAAGCTATCCAGTTTTTCCTTCCCGTGTGGCCAAATTACAAAGGTGTCGTCAACATATCTGAGCCAAAGTTTGGGTTTGTGTTCTGACTTGTCTAAAGCATTGGTTTCAAAGTGTTCCATGTACAGGTTAGCGATGACCGGTGAGAGGGGTGATCCCATAGGTGCTCCTTCTATCTGTTTGTATCTTTGTCCATTGTGGATGAAGTACGTGTTGGTTAGGCAGTGGTTGGTCAGGTCCAAGATGTATTCGGGGGGATTGTATTTGTTTTGAATGGCTGTCAAGGCTTCATTAATGGGCACTTGTGTGAAGAGAGATACAACATCGAAGCTCACAAGTAGGTCATTGGGTTGTAGGTTTTGCTTCTTTATTGTTTCTATGAACTGGAAGGAGTTTGGAACGTGTGAAGAGATGGATTCTGCATAGGGCTGAAGTTGCTTGGCGAGAAATTTAGCGAGATTTTGTAGAGGTGAGCCTATGGAGCTGACTATTGGTCTGAGTGGTGTTCCTTCTTTGTGTATCTTGGGGAGGCCGTAGAGTTTGGGGCATCTGGATGATTTTTCTCTGGGGATGATTCTTAGCTGGATTTCTTCACTGATAGGAGAGGCTTTTATTTTGGATTTGGTGGTTTTTTCCAGATAGGTGGTGGGATCTGTTTTTATAGGTTGGTAGGTAGGGTCTTGGAGTAGATTTGATAGTTTTGCTTGGTAGTCCGATGTGTTCATCACAACAGTGGCATTACCTTTGTCTGCTGGGAGAATGATTATGTTGTTGTCTTTCCTCAGGTTGGTGAGTGCTTTCTGTTCTTCTTTGTGTAAATTGCTTCTGGGTGGTTTGCTGGAGCAGAGGATGTTGGTGACTTCAAGTCTGATTTTATTGGCTTCATCTGGATTGATTTTGGTTAGGCTAGCTTCGACTCCGCATATGATGTTTTCCGTGGGGATGCGTCTCGGGGCGACTGCAAAGTTGAAACCTTTGGAGAGTACTTTGGTTTCAGTTGAGGTGAGGATCCTGTCTGATATGTTATGTACTGTTTGTTTCATGGGTTGTTGTGGAGGGTGGCTGGGCTTCTGGCGTTTCTCTAGTTTGTGGAGTTTGTTGGTGTGTGTGTCTGTCTTGTGTGAGGTCTCCGTTTCAGCTCTCCAGACGGCTAGTTGTTTGCATTTGTCCCAGAGTGCAGGGTGGATTTTGTTACAGAGTTTGAGGTGAAGAGTGAGTAGATCTTTGTTGGTTTGGTTTAGTAGGTATCTTTTCTTGTGTAGTTCGTTTCTGATTAGAGATAGTTCAGTTCGTTTCAGGATCCTTTCGGTAGCTGGGGTTTTAGAGTGGAATTTAAGTTGGAAGCATGTGGGAATTAAGTTGTTGTCTCGGCAGTTGCGTAGGAACAAGAGATCACATAAGATGGTGGCTCTTCGGATTTCTAGTTTCTCGTAGGTTCTTGTCAGGTTCTTGTCAGCTGGAAGGTTTCCTCCCCGTAGAGGTGAGATATTTGCTTTCGTAGATTTTCACGGGTACAGGAATGCAGGTTTTGGTGTCCTCGGGTGTCTTCCCGTGTAAAAGTTGGGGTGTCTAGGCGACGTTTCGACGAGGTCTCACTCGTCATCTTCAGGCTGGTGCTTTCGGCTTCTTGTTACTGGAACAGAGCAGGATCTCAGTGTTTGAGTTCCTATAAATACTGTTGAGGAGGTGTGGTGTATAGCCTCCAATGTTCTGGGCAGAGAGGAGGTTCCCAGGCTAGTGTGCCTTTTCTTCTTTTGTTCCTTAATTACTTGAGGGATATCTTGAGTGATTTCTTGAGTGATTTCCTGAATCCCACTTAGGTGGGTCATTAGGTGTGGATTAGTTGCTAAAGCCTTCGTGTCTTGAACTCTTGAACTTTGTGAAGATATATATATATATATATAGTCTTCTTTATGTTATATGTATCCTTCTCAAGAGCCCTTTTCTCCTCCCCCAACTTAAGGTTTCTTCATGGACCCAGCTGCCAAAATCTGAAAAGCTGCCTAAGAGAGTGGATAGCTTTCCCTGTTTACAACACCTGCTACCTTAAAAGAATCCTATCTTCTTCTTATGATTTCTGGCTTTATTGTCTAATCTCTTAGATATTTGTTGAAATGCATCTCCGGATAGCCATGGTCCTTCTAAAATACTGTGGAGCATCATCTTCCCTTTTTCTAGCCTTACCACTTATGAAGGGCTTAATATATTAGCATAATATAAGACAGACTGTTTTCATGCGGGTGGCAAGGAAAGAGAAATTTGAAAAACGGGAAGGAAGGCAGAAAGAAAAAAAAAAGGTGTGACGCCAACTAATTTTGGGGTAGTCCTGCATGCTGTGTCCCCTAAGAGATTACCCTTGAAAGAATGAGGCCCTCAACAGCAAAAGAAAGGCTATCCACTCCTGGCATAAAGGGTAGGGCTATGAAATTTAAGATGATGCACCCATCATTTTAGAACTCCCATTGCAATCAGCAGTTGCATCCTAGTATAGCTGAGTGTAGCATATGAATAATTAATTTATTTATTGTGATTGTTTAAAAGGTTGGTGTTAAATTTTGGCTTTGTGATTTGAGCAGTTGGATCATGGATCTCTTGAGCCATGGATTTTAGTATTGTAATTGGGGTGTGGGGGTTATTGCTTTCTTTGGTTGGGCTATAGTCTCTTTAAATCAGCAATGGCAATGCTGTCTCATAGTATAAAGTACAAAAAATAGGGTGTATAATGTACAAACTTTTCTAATATTGCTATATCTCCTCCTCAACTATTCAATATTTTAAAAAATGCTTTCATGTAGATCAAGTATGGATGGCTTTAGAAATAAATGATATGTGTATTTTTCAAGGCTGCATTGTGCTATGTTCTCTTCTATGGCTGCATAATCCCTTCATCCCTTGGGCAGATGTATATATGAGAATGAAGCCAGGCACATTATGGAAGGACAACAATTGTAAGGAACTGGCAGATGGCATGCAAAAAACAGGACTGGATGATGTTTGAAAAGAAAAGCGCTTTCTAGTTTTTGCGGCAAACTCAGTGGTGCACTTCATTTTATTTTTCTGGTGGTGACTTTGTCTAACACCTGCTAGGGCATAGATTGATAAACTGCCTTCTCCCCCCCCCCCCCAATTTGAAAAATATTTCTAGAGTTAATGAAACTTTGTTTTGTCAAACTGTTTTTCTCCAGCTTACTCAGCTTTGTAAAACTTTTGTTCCCCAGCTTACTTGGACACGGATATATACAATATACAATACAACCTTATGAATTGGTTGCAGAAAGTCTTGTGCTCCTCCTTTCTTAAGAATGAATCAATTCAGTTTGTATATATGGTTAGTGCTTTGTGAATACTGGTTATCACAGGAAACATTGACAGCTCTCTGGAAGTACTTAGCCTGGAGAATTGTTGAGTTGTGTAGCAACCACTTCTGGAAACTTTTAAACAGGTGTTCTGGAAAATTGAGTGACATTTTTTAACTTATTAACATCTTCAACAGCAAGTAGTTAACCCTTTCCTTGACAGTTTAACCTGTCCTGGCCTGCTTTTGCTAAGCTAGAGTTGTCCAGAGATTGTTGGACTACAACTCCCATCAGCCTCAGCCAGGAAAGCTTTAGAATTATGCCTGTGTCATGTCCATGAAGTATGTGTTTCCTATGTAACCAGCATGCTGGATTGGGGGGGTTTCATTCACATGTCCATTTGGCTTGTGCCAACAAGTTATGTGTGATTCATACACTATTGAGGATTCAGAGAGTTTTCAGAAACAGGACAGGAGAGTATGTGGACTAATTCACACAGCCTTTGTGTATATGTGGGATGGTTTTTAGGTTCCCTCCCCGGTACAGTTGAATTAGGCCACATTGACAGGTCACCTGCAAAGGTTTCCCATGCATTCAGTTTGCCAGTACCGTTATGGATGATCATACATGAAAATTACATAAAGATGCTAGCAGGAGGGCTGGTGATTTGGCCACTTGATATGTCTTCTCATCAGTTTAGATTGGGTTAACCAAAAAAGTCTATACTGAAATACCCTCCCAAAATGTGTGTTGTCTCAGTTACTGTGGAAACTAAATCTATTATTGTGTGTCCTACTCATCCACAAGAAAGTGATAATTACATTGGTAAATACTAGTTACTCTTCTTTGTTAGTGATTCCCCCTTCAGAACAACTGAATGTGATGGGAAGTTAGCAACTATCAGGAAAACATTTTAATCTTCCAGCCCCAACTGAACTTTTGGATCTAAATGAAGGCAGTGTTTGCTGAATGAGAGAAGACGACAAGTTTAGTTTTTAGTTTAGATTGATGTTCTCAAGGAACACGGATACGTAGTCCATTTTATGACTTCTAAATTAATTATGGTTTCAGACCTTCTGACTTGGTTTAAAAGAGGTCTGAGGACTGCATTAAGGCTGAAAAAAAAGTTCTTTATTAGGTGAAGAGTCCAGATCTTTTGTCTGCCTGACATTTCAGCCTTATTAGCTCAATGACAAATTGTTCCTACTCCAAACCCTTGCATTCAGTACTATGTCAGACATTCAGAGGCACACTGGCCATTTCTAGGTAAGGCTGTGTACTTAAGCTTAGTGCCTGTTTATCATGAGTATTGAGTTGTCTGAATGCAGGAGCTTGGCAAATAAGCTCAACACAAGTGGAAACCTGTGAAAAGTCACCAGATTTTTTTTCACACAGAGAATGTGGCTTATTCACTCTGTCTCTCACCCACCCACCATTCGCTCTGTGTGTGTGTGTGCGCGCACACACACACACACACTATAGACTCAATACTCTGTATTTAATTAAACCAGTTTAATGCATTTAAAAGGCATCGCTGGATGTTCTTCATGCTACTGTTGGCAAATTTGTATGCTCTGGATCAGGCAAAATGATTTACATGACTGTGCAGTGTGTAAATCAAGCTAACGGCAGGCATTTTAAGATGACCTGAGCTCAAACCCTAGGATAGAGGCAAGATTGCCTGTTTGTTTGCTGGGCAGGTGCAGAAGTGGCCTTTAATTTGATAGCAGATTTTGACCTTTGACCAAGACTTTAATTCAGTCAGGACCCTACCAGACTTTGGCATTCTGAGGTGAGTAGACAGAGGATTTGGCGGTAATATTGCCATTCCTTCATACACCAAAGCACATGTGCCAAGGGAGCATCCATTTTAATAGCAAAATAGGGAAATGCCTGATGCCTTGTTGTATCCAGATCCTGTAGTTCAACATGTTTGTGGGATCTCATTCCCTAGACCCTGATATGTCTGCTTTCCTCTGGCAGATGGGTGGCAAAATGTCAAGACATTTGGATCCTCATTCTTCAAAGCAGAGCTTTCTGAGCTGAGTGATATGCAGGACCTCAACGCCCACCAACCCCAACCCAACATATCCAGTGGTCAGAGTGGGTGGGAGGTGGAGTTTAGTAAGATTTGGAGGTCAACAGTTTAGCTGCCCTGACCAAGTTAAGCCATCATCCACTGTAAGAATGACTTTTTTGGGGAGGAACACAAGGTTTTCTTGCATGATGCTTTTTAGTTAATGCTGCTGTATTCAAGGAGGCTTGCTGTAACACCCCCCCCCCCCATCAAAATATGCTGTTCTTTCTTTCTGGTAGAGCTTAATTAAAGAGTTTTTGTGCTTTAATTACTGTTGATGAAGCGTAATGGCGCTGTTTTTGTCAGCAATAGAACCTGTGTCTTTTCATTTTTTACTCCATCTTTACATGTGAGAGCACTTTCAAGGTAATATTTTTGACAGTCAGATTGAGTCACGCTGTGGAATTCCCTGCCACCCAGTGTGGCGAGGGCCATTAACTGCAGTAGACAAATTCAATGAGAACAGGTCTGTCAGTGGCTATTAGCCATAACAACTAAGTGGAACTTCCATGGCCCAGGCAGAGGCAGTATAGTTCTGAGTACCAATCACAGGAGACAAAGGAGGGTTTCTGTCTTTGTGCCCTTCTTCTGGGTTTCTTGGAGGCATCTGACTGGTCACTGTTGCAAACGGGATGTCGTCTTAGGTTCACCATTTGCCTGAAGGAACAGGGCTTCTATGTTGGGGAAGAATGACATTTCCCCCCCAGAATGATAATACAGGAAGCAGGTCAGAAGAAAGCCTTTTTAAAACACTTGTCTAAACTGCTTAAAATGGTAGTAGATGTGTGTTGAGTGTACCCTCATTCCCCTAATTCTTCCTTGCATTTCCCTATACAGTGGTACCTTGGGTTACAGACACTTTGGGTTACAAACGCTTCAGGTTACAGACTCCGCTAACCCAGAAGTAGTACCTCAGGTTAAGAACTTTACCTCAGGATGAGAACAGAAATCGGGCGGTGTGGAGCAGTGGCGGCAGCAGGAGGCCCATTAGCTAAAGTGGTGCTTCAGGTTAAGAACAGTTTCAGGTTAAGAATGGACCTCCAGAACGAATTAAGCTCTTAACCAGAGGTACTACTGGATTCCTTTGGTATGTCACCCCGTGCAGCGTAATGACTGCTTTCAGTTTGTTGTTCCTCATCTCTGATTTTCACCAAATCATGTTTGGAACATTTGCTGCAGCAGTTCCTGTGGGGCATTCTCTTCTGCAGCTTCTGCTGGGGTCATTGTTAGACAACCCAGTTTTTCTTCCCTGCATTATAATGATGTGCTCTGCAGGCTGTACCAGTATTGCAATAGGAGTTTCTTCAAAGTGCTCTACTTGTCTAGGTAAATCACTACAGTCACTTCAGAATATTATCCACTTAAAAAAGCAGCAAAACATCTGACAATAAGGACTGCCCAAGTTATTTGGCCAAGGTAAGGGCATGCAGGACCTCTGGGTTTCTGATAAGACTCTTTGTATGCTTTTGTTAATTTGGACTGTGGTCTTCCATTAACAACATTTATTTGTGGGTGAAGTTCAGGGATCTTTTTATCTTGGTGGTTTGCCGTGATTTGTGTTTGTGCATGTGCAAGGATTCCTGGGTGATATCATCAAATGCATTTGTTGGTTCCCAGACAAAAGGGTATGGATAATTAATTTTAAGTATTTAAGTTATATACTACTCTTCCTTTAATGAGTCAGATCTGAAAAATCACTTCAAAGATTAGAAATTATAATATCTCTTAATTGCATCCATTCACATATGCATATAATGACAGATACAATAGATATCCACTGATATTTTCTGTAGCATCATATAAAGGCAAAGAATGGAGATAGAATTCTGAGCAGTTATCATAGCATTCTCATGGGGGGTTTTTTTTGCAGTCGCAGGAGCTATATCTAGAACCTTTTAAAAAAAATCTAGAGAACCTTTAAGCTACCTTTAGTAAGCCCTTCAGAAATAAAAGTTCCATTACACTGAAGAAAGAGACTTGCTAAAAGGACAACAAACCAGTTTGGAGCAGACCTAGCAATTCCTAATTTTCTAGGTTCAAGACTAGCTTTGCTGCAATGGGAAAGGCTCTTGCTAATAATCATTGCTTGGGTTTGTTTCCTTTCCTTTGTGCCAGCATGAAAAGGGCATTGCAGAAGCAAGTAATATTTTGCAATTTAAGTTTCACTTTTGAAGGCTTTCTATTGGTGCTAATGTTGATTTAATAAGGTTCCCTCACGTTCTTTTTCCTTTCTCCTTCTGCCACCCCCACCTCTTAATTTGAAATGTCTAATTTTGTGCTTCACAGTTCTGAACACACAAAATTAGTGAGGGAAAGAAGAGCGAGATGGGAAGGGAGAGAGCTTAGAGCTGTGCCAGAAGTTGCCTGGGGAGACTGATTCAAAAGAACGTATTGGGGCAGAAGGCCGATACAGCCACAGATCAGGGCAACATGAGGTGGTTGGTAAAGATAAGGCAAAGCTTTAATATCTCAAGGCAAAGAGTTAAGTTGTTTATGTGGGGAGGATGTTCCAGCACTAGCAGAAAATGGAAAATAAAGAGTGTTAATTCTTTAAGTGGGTCTGCTTTTGATCATGTATATTTAGAGAGTGAAGAAGGTGAGCCTTCAAAGCCTTTTAATTTTAAGGTAGTTTTGATATGTCAGGCATTCTCTCATGAGAGTCTCGGAGGAGCTGTGTAGGAAAATATGGCTCTTTATTAATTAGCAAACTGTGAATGTTAGTCTTCAAAAGCAGTCTTTCATGCTCCACATTTATTGTGTACAACCACACAGGTTCTGTCCCCCGCCTTCACCTCCTTATATCTATTATCTTTGTTGTTCTGACGCAGACTTCGTACCCCCACCCATGAAAGGACCACTATCCAGTACAGGGAAGGACTGTGGCTCAGTGATAGTACACATACTTTACACCCAGAACATCCCAGGATCAATCCTTGGCATCTCTAGATAGGGCATGGAGCCCTGGAAAACTGTTGCTAGTCTGTGTTAGCAACGATGGGTCAGATAGACAGTGGTCTGTCTCTGTATAAGACAATTTCCCATGTTCTTGTTTCCAGTTTAGCAACATGCATGCATGCATTCTTTTATACATTCCAGTTTAGCTGTATGTTTGCTCCTATAGGGAGGAGGAATTAAAGAACCTCTTAATGAGGGTGAAAGAGAGGAGCACAAAATATGGTCTGAAGCTCAACATCAATGAAACTAAAATCATGGCCATTGGTCTCATCACCTCCTAGCAAACAGAAGGGGAAGAAATGGAAGCGGTGACACATTTTATCTTCTTAGAGGGCTCCATGATCACAGCAGATGGTGACAGCAGTCACGAAATTAAAAGACGCCTGCTTCTTGGGAGAAAAGCAATGACAAACCTAGACAGCATCTGAAAAAGCAGAGACATTACCTTGTCAACAAAGATCTGTATAGTTAAAGCTGTGGTTTTCCCAGTAGTGATGTATGGAAGTGAGAGCTGGACCACAGAGAAAGCTGATCGCCGGAGAATTGATTCTTTTGAATTGTGGTTCTGGAGGAGACTCTGGAGAGTCCCATTGACTGCAAAAAGATCAAACCTATCCATTCTGAAGGAAATCAGAGCCCTGAGTGCTCACTGGAAGGACAGATCCTGAAGCTGAGGCTCCAATACTTTGGCCACCTCACGAGAAGAGAAGACTCCCTGGAAAAGACCCTGATGTTGGGAAAGATTGAGGGCACAAGGAGAAGGGGACGACAGAGGACAAGATGGTTGGACAGTGTTATAGAAGCTACCAACATGAATTTGACGAAACTCCAGGAGGCAGTGGAAGACAGGAGTGCATGGTGTGCTCTGGTCCATGGGGTCACGAAGAGTCGGACACGACTAAACGACTAAACAACAACAATAATGCTCCTATAGAGTTAGCAGTATTAGCTCTGCGAACTTCATTCTCTCGCTGTCTCTGACCACACTCGTTTTAATAGCTGTTTCAATTTAAAAAACTTTTAACACGCTTTAGAAGACTCCTGTACTATTCTTATGCAGAGAAAGGTTAAGTGGAGAGAAGCAAATGTGTTGATGTGTACGTCTGCTCATGGGAACATTGCCAAAAGAGGGCCCACTCCATCTCCATCTCCCATGTCTGCTTATGATCATCTCTGTCTGCCAGTCATGGCTGCTGTAGCCCTACTCTTCTATGCATCAAGCTTGCACAGTGATAATGTAAATTACCCTGACTCGTTGTCTTGAATATTGTTTCTGTTTGTTTGTTTTCGTATGCAGAAACAAAAACAAAAAAAGCTTTAAAAAAAGGAAAGAACGTCTGCTCATTCTTGTATTTTGTCTCTCTTGAAAGTGGGAAACACTTTACTAATCATTGTGAGGGAAGTAGGAAATGTACATAAAGAAGGTGTGAACAGAAATGAGGCACACCTCCATAAATAACCTCTAAATTGCTCTTTTTGGTGAGAATACACACTACCCTAGTAAAATTCAGACGAAGAAACTGTTCAGAGATAAGGGTAGTACTGGGGGTTTTTTTTAAGGGAGTTTTAAATCCAGCATTTCTTGTCCTTCCTCGGGGTGCTACCATACCAAACAAAGTGTGGAATTGCTGTGGTTCATTCATTCACTCTTTGTGGGGCACCCACTTGGCATTATTATCAGAACATTGTTTTCCTGCCCTGCCTTCCGTCTTTTCTCAGCCCACAGCAAGTCTTGCCTTTTTCCAGATGGGTAGCACAGTCGACTCAGGCATAGATGCCCTTAGTGCTACCATTTAATTCTTTTAAAAGGGTGTGACATAGGCAGGCAACATATCGGGCGGATGAGTGTATTGTAGCTTGGTCCAAATTTGCTATAATGGTTGCAGTAGGCACCATTTTATTTCCTCCTTTAATTATAACTTTAGAACCACAGCATTCTTTTAACCTAAGTTGTATTTAAGTAATATTTTTTAGCATCTTGAAAATATTACAGCCAGGAAAGCATTTCAGCACCAAATAAAAAATTGATCTTAAAAATTAAACAGAAAAAGAAGTGAGTAGTAAGCCTTAAGCAGAGGAATGGTGCTCAGTGTAAAGCTTATCTTGAATGTGTGTGCTGAGCTGAGTTGGATCTTTCCAGCTAATGTCACACCAACTGGTGGGATGAACATACAGAAAAAGGGCACTATCCCTGTTTGTGTGCAAAGGCAATTACAATTCTACTTGCAAACATGCAGCAGAAGAGCAATGATTAATAGTTCTAGGAGCTACCTGTTGAGAAGCTAGGTTAGTAGAGTCTTTTCATTCTTTTCCATTAGAAAGGTCAGTGTGATCTCTTGGCGAACTAAACATACCACAAAAGCTCGCAAACTGAGGTTGTCCGTGTATTTCAAAGCCTTGCTTAAACTAAACTTAACAGTTTGTAGTTGGATGATACAGCATGTACCCAAACTGTATGGGCTGTTTGGCTCAGTGACCAAGGGCAGACTGCCTTCCACTTTTGAAAGCAGAACTGTGGTCTTTCATTAGTTGAAAGTTGAGTTGAAACAAATTTTCCAGCGAGTGTGAGTTCCACAGGGTTTTAGCTTAGATTTCTGATGTGGGGCTCCGACCATAACGCTATTAAGATGGTAATGAACTTACAACCAACTGGATCCTTCAGATGGAGGATGAATGACTCTCTTTTTAGAGATGCGGAATTTGTGAAGAAAGCCCAGAAAACTCTGAAAGATTATTTTGAAATAAATTTGAACACTACGGTGGAGAAAAGAATTATATGGGACGCAAGTAAGGCTGTTATGAGAGGTTTTTTGATCCAACAAAATGCACTCAAGAGAAGATTACAACAGGAAAAAAGAGAAAAGATTTTGGATAAGATCAAGGAAGGTGAAAAGAGATTGAGAACAAACCCAAAATCACAGGAAATATTAAGAGAGATAAAGTTGTATCAAGTACAATACATGCAACTAATAAACCAAGAGATTGAATGGAAAATCAAACAGATGAGACAAAGAACATTTGATTTGGCAAATAAGTGTGGAAAGTTATTGGCATGGCAAATAAAGAAGAGACAAAAAATGAACACTATTACAAGTGTGGAGGTTGAAGGAAGAATGTTGCAATATCCCAACGAGATCAGGAGTGCTTTTCAAAAATATTTTAAAAAGCTCTACTCTCAACAACCACAGAAAGAAACAGAGATAGAAGAATTTTTGAAAGTGAATGGGCTACCAAAAATATCGCAAGAAAACAAACTTAAACTGAGCAGTAGGATAACAGAACAAGAGATAGAGAGTGCCATCCAAAATATGCAACTAGGCAAAGCTCCGGGACCTGATGGGCTGACTGCAAGATATTATAAATCATTGAAAGACTGGCTAACTCAACCCTTAAAAGAAATATGTAATGAAATACTTCAGGGGAAAAAGGCTCCAGAATCGTGGAAAGAAGCTTTTGTGACTCTTATACCAAAGACAGACGTTGAAAAACATCAACTTAGGAATTACCGGCCTATATCATTGTTAAATGTGGATTATAAAATATTTGCGGATATCTTGGCGAGAAGATTGAAGAAGGTACTAACAGAGGAGATTCATAAAGATCAAGCAGGCTTTCTCCCAGGAAGACATCTATCAGAGAACGTAAGAAATATAATTGATATTTTGGAACTTTTACAGGAAAATATAAATACAAAAGCGGCGCTGATATTTGTGGATGCGGAGAAAGCCTTTGACAATATCTCTTGGAGTTTTATGAAGAAGAATCTCCAAGGCATGGGGGTAGGCCAAGAATTTGAAAATGGTATAGGGGCAATCTATTCTGAACAAAAAGCTAAATTAATAGTAAATAATGTTTTGACAGAAGAGTTCAGAATAGAAAAAGGAACACGACAAGGGTGCCCAATTTCCCCATTACTTTTTATATCGGTCCTGGAGGTGTTGCTGAATACGATCAGAAAGGACCAATTGGTCAAAGGGATACAGGTCGGAGCTAAACAATATAAATTAAGAGCTTTTGCAGATGACCTGGTTTTGACGTTGCAGGAGCCAGAATCTAGTGGAAAAAAAGTTTTAGAACTGATTCAAGAATTTGGCCAATTGGCAGGCTTTAAATTAAATAAAACAAAAACTAAGGTTTTGACAAAAAATCTGACAGAAATTGAAAATGAAAGGTTTCAGAAAGAAACAGGTTTAACAGTAGTGAAGAAAGTTAAATATTTGGGAATAACTATGACAGCAAAAAATGGGAACTTATTTAAAGACAACTATGAGAAATGCTGGACGGAGATAAAAAAGGATCTAGATACGTGGTCTAGCTTGAAACTCTCACTACTGGGGCGCATTGCTGTAATTAAGATGAATGTATTGCCAAGAATGCTGTTTTTGTTTCAGACACTGCAGATCATTGATAAAACTGACTGTTTCAAGAAGTGGCAAAAAGATCTATCTAAATTTGTCTGGCAGGGCAAAAAGCCAAGGATAAAATTTAAAATATTAACAGACGTTAAAGAAAGAGGGGGCTTTGCCCTGCCAGACCTAAAACTCTATTATGAAGCAGCAGCTTTCTGCTGGTTGAAGGAATGGCTACTTCTTGAAAACACAGATATATTGGATTTAGAAGGGTTCAATAATGCATTTGGCTGGCATGCATATCTATGGTATGACAAAGTTAAAGTGCATAGAATGTTCAAAATTCACATTGTCAGAAAAGCACTGTTCAATGTCTGGATTAGATATAAAGATCTTTTGGAAAACAAAACTCCAAGGTGGTTGTCTTCAATGGAAGCTAAGGCAGTAAAGAGACTCAATATGGAGGCAAATTGGCCGAAGTATTGGGAGATTTTAGAACAGGATGGTGACAAACTGAAACTGCAGAGTTTTGATAAACTAAAAAGTAAAGTCCGAGATTGGCTTCATTATTATCAAATAATGGAGGTATTTAAAATGGACAGAAAAATTGGCTTCCAGGTGGAAAAATCAAAATTGGAAACAGAACTATTAGAACCTAAAACAAAAATATTGTCTAGAATGTATAATTTGCTGCTGAAATGGAACACACAGGATGAGGAAGTGAAATCGGCTATGATTAAATGGGCTCAAGACGTTGGCCATAACATAATGTTTGCTGACTGGGAAAGGTTGTGGACCACTGGAATAAAGTTTACGGCATGTAATGCCTTAAGAGAGAACATAATGAAAATGATATATAGGTGGTACATGACACCAGTCAAGCTTGCAAAAATGTATCATATGCCTGATAACAAATGCTGGAAATGTAAAGAAGCAGAAGGTACCTTTTTTCACCTTTGGTGGACGTGCCCAAGGATTAAGGTTTTCTGGGAAATGATTTATAATGAATTGAAAAAAATATTTAAATACACATTTAGAAAGACCCCAGAAGCCTTTCTCCTGGGTATGGTAAACCAACAGGTTCAAGTGAAGGATAGAACTTTTTTTATGTACGCTACAACAGCAGCAAGAATACTCATCGCGCAATATTGGAAGACGCAAGATCTACCCACGCTGGAAGAATGGCAAATGAAGCTCATCGACTATATGGAACTTGCAGAAATGACCGGCAGAATCAGAGACCAGGGAGAAGAGATGGTGAAGGAAGACTGGAGGAAATTTAAAGACTATTTACAGAAGCATTATAAAATTACGAACGTTTGAGGTTATCAGATTGAATGTAAAAGAATGTTATTATAAAAATGACAATGTTAAAGAAAGTATATTTAATAAGACATAGGGAAATGTAAGGATAAATAAGACAATAATATTAATCTGAACCAAAGATACGCCAGAGGGAAAGAGTTTACTACCAGAATATAAGACCTAGAATACAGAGTGGGAAGGCATGGGGAAGTCGCAGACCTAAGTTAATGCTGAAGAATATAATGATACAATATTTGTTTTTAACTCTTTTATTCTTACCGTTTTTATTTTTCTTTATGTTTTTGTATAATGTATGTATTGTTTTTCTTTTGCTTTTTTCCTTTTGATGTGTTTGTCGATTTGTTCTTTTTTTTGTTTATTGAATGTGGAAAATAAAATATTATATATATAAAAAAAATAGATTTCTGATGTGGTAATGGTTGTTTTGATGTGGGCACCTGTTCATAACAAACGGAAATATATCTTCTTACTTACTTTGAACAGGCCACACAACATTTATCGCATGGCAACAATTCAGTCACTAATGACCTGAGGCCAAACTAACTAATTAGTCTTTCATGTATTTTCTCATGATGCTGTCATTTTGAGACAAATGTAATGTCACACTCAGGGTGACTGAGACAAGGTTTGTGGAGTTATTGTGACCAGTGTAATTTGTATCTATGAGGAAGTCTTTCTCTTACCCCCAATAATAAGTATTGCACACTGACCACTGAACAACTTAGTGCATTTTCTGAGACGTGACAGCTTTATTTTGATGTATTTGTTATTCTCTTAATTCTTGTGATACTTCAGTCCTTTAAAGTTCTTTTGCTTATAACATCATCTCAGCTCATGATTTTTTAAAACTTCCTTCCACTGAATCTATTGATGTCTAGGCCTACTCTCTGCAGGTTCTGTTGTTGTCCTCACTCTTTTCAGGAAACGTTGGGCACCTTTCATCGAGGAGCCCCTCTTTGGAATTGTTTATTTAGTAGATGAGTGTAATTTATGAAATGGTTGAAGCCAAAAATAAGAGCGACTGCTTTGCTAATGTCGTTGCACGTCTTGTGCCACCTCAGGGTCCGTCCCCCCCGCTTCAATTCACTCCCAAATTCCATCAAATGTTTTGTTTCTTTTGCTGCCTTTTTAAACCATAGACCTAGATAATAATAATTTTAATTTTATTATTTGTACCCAGCCCATCTGACTGGGTTGCCCTCAGAGCTGGACCTCAGTGTCCGGGCTGAACGATGGGGGTGGAGACGCTCCTTCAGGCATACTGGGTTGAGGCCATTTAGGGCTTTAAAGGTCAGCACCAACACTTCCTGGATGATCACGCAGGAGCTTAATTCAGATTTAGGCATTATGCTTGCCATATTTCAGCTGTTGCCCTGAATGCATGTAGGCCAAAAAGTGTGGAGGAGGTAGGGATACACCCACTTCAGACCTTCTTACATTGAGAGGAAAGGTCTGAAGGGGAATTCTAAGTGTGCTCAACCGAACACACTTAGAATCCCCCCCCCCCCTGTGGTCAAGAATGCTGCCTTATATCAGAGTTAGCAGGTTATGCCGATCACGGCATAAGGGCTTCCTTGTACCTCTTACAAACAGGAACCCAAAGGAACACGTATGGAGGCAGGATCCTTGTATTTGTCCCTTCGGTAAACGTCTTTCAACAATACATCAATTGGAACGTACCTGCAGTGGCTGTTATTGACTGTGTGAGAGGTGCAAGGAACAAAAGCAGCTCATGGGAAGAGAACTGTCTGTGTGTAGTGAGTGTATACCTATGAGCCCCAGCTGTAATTAGAGGGAAATTATGTAGCTATGTTATAAATAGTGCCCA
This sequence comes from Podarcis tiliguerta, assembly GCF_965153285.1. Taxonomy (NCBI): domain Eukaryota; kingdom Metazoa; phylum Chordata; class Lepidosauria; order Squamata; family Lacertidae; genus Podarcis; species Podarcis tiliguerta. Next base: position 39,686,567 of record NC_139535.1, on the reverse strand, counting down.
CTATAATAAATGTAGGGGTTTAATTTGAGCTTTCATGCCATGTTTAGATCCGGATATATTCACTGAAAAAGAAAAGCTGCAATCAAGAGGCCTTCCTCTATCAGATTTTAAAAGAAATACCCTATTTATGTTTTCAAATAATTTTTTTCATCCCAGGTGTGTTTATCATTGACCCATGTTAAGGATCTGTATATATTTTTTACGCTTTAGTGTTTTTCCATGGACTTGTGGAGTTAACCCACTGAGTGATTAGACTACAGCTAACTACTGTAGTAACTTTTCTTCTTAACCAAGCTAAGAATTGGATGGGGTGAGGTTTTGTTTTTTGTTTTTTTGCAGCTGCTGCTGCTGTTTAATTATGTGTTGCCATAGTTGATGGTGATCTTGGAACAGTTCTGCTTTGCAGTCATCCCAAACCACTTTCCTCAGACCCTAATCTGTGCCACTGTGTACAGGAGAAATTGTACATCTCCCAGCAAACATAAATTGGCATCGAATTCTTGTAGCTGTTAAAAATGTTAAGCACTCGCATAACATGGAAAACTGCTGTTTGCAAATTGTGCTATCAAATGGAAATCAAAATTTTGCTGGCAGTGACATAGATTTGCAAGTTTCACTTGATACAAGCATGCCCTGGAGAACACATTGTAAAAATAAGATTGTGGCTCTACAGCTGCCTGCAATCCGCTCCTTGCTGAATCTACACTCATTGTGACTTCATTAGGATACATTTAGCTTCATTAAAAGATGTTTCCTTGCAGCATTTCCTTATGATCAGAGGTTAGCGGGGAGTTGATAATGCACTCAGCCAAGAACTAAGGCACTGGCTGTCTGAAAATGCACAGTTGGAAGCAAGACCCCAGGTGCAAGAATCCAAGTCCCTAGCGAACAGTCCCTGTAAGAACCACACTGTGTTGGTAGCGAACACTAAGGACTATTTTGAAATGCTAAAAGTCAGGACTGGGGAGCAAATGTAGAAATAAAGGTTGCCAAATTGCATGTTTGGGCTCAGCTAGACCATACAAGAAGTAAATGGCATTAGCAGTGAAGTCACAGACCTTCCCTGAAGTGTTCACGGTGCGGCTGAATAGATTTGAAGCTCTGCAGTGAAAAGAAATGCAATGTGTAGTCTTCAGGCTGTTAGTATTTGAAGAGTGGCATATTTATTATATTACAGAAATGTGTGTGGCTGGAAATAATGTTACCTGTGGGTAGAGTGGATTGTGTAGGACCCCAGTGGCCAGTATTCTGTCTGTCTCTTCTTGCATTCTTTGTTTATTTGAAGAAGTGCACAGTAACAGAACCAGAAACACTCGGTCTTAAGAGGGCAGAAACGGAGCAGCCCCTTCACTGATGCATTTTGAGTGATATTATTACTATTATTATTATTATTAAATGAAGTATTAAAGGGCTCAAAAGTTATGTGAACATTCAGAGAAGATAATGCACATTAGAAACAGGAAAAGAGGGCCAAATAGAGCTGGGGTCTAGGCCATGTGAAGCAGCACTTTCACCAGTTTTAAGCAAGGTAAATGTCAATGCAGTTGTACCTTCTGCATTTTAATCTGTGCTAAGAGATCTCCTCGGGACTTCATTCTCATGTAAATGTAAACATGTGTCTTGCCCCTGTTATCAAAGGGGCTCATTTTGAACCTAGAAATGCCAGTACTGTCTTGCTTCCTTGGGAGAATTAGCAAGAACCAACAACAGTTAATGTAAGTGAATATATAGTGTTTGTTTACATAACATGGTGTGTACACTGAGTAAAATGGCTTTGCCACTTTAAACCACAGTACAGAAATATAAAATAAGAAAATGGTTAGTAGTCACAGTTTACACAGGCTACCCAAACTCAGGAGTGGCTTCAGATGGAGTGGGAACCAGGGAACCAGCAGGGTTGTCACACCAACCTAAACCCATGGGGGCGGGGGAGAAAGCAGTAATGCAAATTACCTGAGGTTTGAATAATGGGAGAGCTGAAAGAAAGTGAGATTAGGGAAATAGAAAACTAAAAGTAGGAGTGTGAAGCAAGATACTAATAATTATCTGTCCAAGGAAGTTAGAGGAAGAGAAGCACTTTCCTGAGTGACCTGTGATGGCGCGATCATTAGTGAGATTGGAGTTCCTGGCAGCTTTTCAGTGAGTGAGTGGTAGGCCCCTTACAGTTTACAGATACAGCTATCTACCTCTGCTTACTCAAAAGGTACCTGACAGGATCAGGGCAGGGCAGTATGAATGATAAGTTGGCTTTTGAGCCAAAGCACAGTGCTCATCCTGGGTTCCTTAGAACCCTTCTACTAGAGTCCCAGAATAGAAAAGGCTTTCCTTTTGGGTTAACACAGGCTTTCTGCAAGGTTCCTGACAAATCCTGAAGAGAATAACAAACACTGCTGAGAGAAGGCTTGCTGCTGCAGGCATCCACCGAGTTAGAGTAGGCTTGAAGTAAAGAGAGGTATGGCACAGCCTTCTAGAGAATTTGAAAATGCTCAACAGTTTGGGTATTAACACAATGTCCAGTTACAGGAAAGATACTTCCTGAAGAGTGGTATGCTATACAAGGATTATGGGACTAGATGAAAAGGGTCACTGAACGCTAAGTAATTCAGATACTGAATTGTTACCAGACATTAATAGAAGTCTTCCGTTACAGAGTGGCAGGGAGGTCACAGGGTTCTCTGGCTAATCAAAACTCAGTTGTCCATTGTGAGGAGGTTTCCAAGGAAATGCAAATGTAGACTTAATCCAATTACTGGTGGAGGATGTTTGCCAGCGGAAGCCCTTGAGGGTTAATAGGAGTGTATTCTTTCACGGGACACTGCAAAGGTTCTGGGGCCTAATTAGGTTGGCACTTATATTCTGTCCCATACCATAACTGCTTCTACCATAGAGTATTCTGCTTCAACCAGTGTTGCTTTCTCTGTTAGATTTTAATTGAATCACACTTTTGCTCAAAGCGCAGCTAAACAGACACATAGTTTCAGGGCACGTGCAGAGTTGCAGCTGAATCAGGCTTCTCAGGAACATCTAAGCGCAGTACAGGTATGTAAGCAATATTGTAACAGAGCGTAGCAGTCAGGGTAGGCCTGAGGTGTCAAAAGCCACAGTGAGCAGCAAAAAATGACATGGAGGTCATGGAGGGAGAAAGTAGACACTCTCTGAAGGCCAGCTGGAAAGGATTGGCAGACTAGAATAACTGAATTTCAGAATTCTGACTTCTAGACAATAATGGTTGTGTCTATATCCATGCAGTTAAAGGCATGCAGAAAACCAGTAGTAAAACAATAGGATTCTTTGAGGCAATAGGCAGTAGAGCTCTGATTTGTGTGTGTGGTGGTGGTGATTGTTTAAAGGACACGTTTCAGTCTGCAGTGTGACCTTGCAGCAGGAGAGGAGATAACTACAACTCCAGAGAACAAGAAGTAATGCAGAGCCATGATCTCTGAAGATTTCATAGGATTTCCTTACCCAGGCACTGCAGATAATAAAACCATATTGCCCTTTATTAAACTGTAGCCCCAAAGCTGAGTGCGTTCTCTTCAGACCCCAAGAGTGCTTGTGAGAAGCCTCATAAATGAAGAGAAATTAGATTTCTAATCTTATGATAGCTAGTTTGGCAGAAACCGAGGATTTGTTGTAGTGGATTATACCACCGGGCTTCCTTCTCTAGGGTCTTGGGCTTGGGAATTGCTAGTACCTGAAGTATCAGAACAGGAAAACAGCAATTACGTATATAATGTTGCATTGGAAGAAGGGGGTGTCAGAGAGAGAGAGATAGAGGGAGGGAGAGGGAGAGGGAGAGAGATTGAGATTCATTCTTCCTATTGTGCCAGTATAGTCATAATATACCATTTTAATAGTGTTTGCACCATTAATATAATAACTAGAGGAGAGGCCTTAGCTCTGCAATAGAGTGCATGGAGAAGGTCCCAGCATCTTCATGGAAAAGACCCTTGCCTGAATCCTGGAGAGCTACTGCCAGTTAGTGTAGGCAAGTTAGAGTTGGATGGTATAAAGCAGCTTTCTATTTTACTAATTATTATGCTGTACCTAGACTCAATGTTTTAAGAAGGGTAAGAGTAATTTGTGCTTCCATGTAGGAGAGTTCTATCATGATACAGGGACCCAGGCAGAGGGCCTTCTCGGTAGCGGCACCTGCCCTGTGGAACGCTCTCCCACCAGATGTCAAAGAGAACAACAACTACCAGACTTTTAGAAGACATCTGAAGGCAGCCCTGTTTAGGGAAGCTTTTAATGTTTAACAGACTATTGTATTTTAGTATTTTGTTGGAAGCCACCCGGAGTGGCTGGGGAAACCCACCTAGATGGGCGGAGTATACATCATCACTATTATTATTATTATTATTATTATTATTTATTTATTTAATTAATTAATTAATGTGGTGTAGGGAGAAATAGGAGCAGAATCCATCTCTTTGACATGCTAACTTTCTTTGTGCACGTATAATGTTTTCAGGTGAACCAGGCAAGTTCAAGTAGGTTATTATGCCTCTGTGGGCGTATGGCAAAGAAACCTACTCACCCCATTTGGAAATGAACAATGATCCTACTAGGCAACTCACTGTATTTTATGCTGTTTTCACAAATCAACTTTTATCTGTTGTTGTTGTTTAGTCGTGTCCGACTCTTCGTGACCCCATGGACCAGAGCACGCCAGGCCCTCCTGTCTTCCACTGCCTCCCGCAGTTCGGTCTGATTCATGTTTGTAGCTTCGAGAACACTGTCCAACCATCTCGTCCTCTGTCGTCCCTTTCTCCTTGTGCCCTCCATCTTTCCCAACATCAGGGTCTTTTCCAGGGAGTCTTCTCTTCTCATGAGGTGGCCAAAGTATTGGAGTCTCAGCTTCAGGATCTGTCCTTCCAGTGAGCACTCAGGGCTAATTTCCTTAAGAATGGATGCGTTTGATCTTCTTGCAGTCCATGGGACTCTCAAGAGTCTCCTCCAGCACCATAATTCAAAAGCATCAATTCTTCGGCGATCAGCCTTCTTTATGGTCCAGCTCTCACTTCCATACATCACTACCAGGAAAACCATGGCTTTAACTATACGGACCTTTGTTGGCAAGGTGATGTCTCTGCTTTTTGAGATGCTGTCTAGGTTTGCCATCACCTTTCTTCCGAGGAGCAGGCGTCTTTTAATTTTGTGACTGCTGTCACCATCTGCAGTGATCAACTTTTATCTAGCTACTCTCTTTTTATCTTGAGTTTTAAACTACTTGAGATGGGATATATTAAACTTTAAAATTAATTTGAGCTAAGTTCTGGTCCATAGGGTCACGAAGAGTCGGACACGACTAAACAACAACAACAACAAAGTTAAAGGACTGCTAACTTTTAACTTCAACTAGTTGGCAGTTTTCACCAACTTTGCCCATGACTGCTAATAGTAATGATTAATATTAACAATAACAAGGTGATCCCTGTTCAAAAGATCTCATCACCAGGAAGGAAAAAAAAAACAAAAAACAAAAAAAAAAAAAACAAAGAATAGGCCTCATGCTCATTTCTTCACTTTTCTCTTCCACTTATTGTAAGGAGATATTTAATTACTGAATGGAGAAATCCTATGGAGATTTTTCCTGATCGAGCTAGTGGTTTATCTCTCATGGTCAGGGAAACCCAGCAATTAATCATGGGTATCTCCTGGTTTGGCCATACAGGTTGGATGGCCAGGAGAGGACTGTGTATATGAATTTCGGCTTCCATGTTCAATTCATAGGTACAATCTGGGGCACGTTGCTGTGTGGGGTGGGAATATATATTTTCAGAGGGCCTTTGTTTTAAAATGGAAGGCAACCCCATGGGTCTGTAGAACTGACTTGTAATAGGAACAGTATATATAGGAAAAGTGCAAGATTCTGGAATGAGGGTGACTTGCCTGAATTTTTCAGTGTAGCAGCTGTTGGCATCTGAAGGCCTTAGGCAATATTCTGCATTGCTTGGTCTCTCTCTCTCTCTCTCTCGATTTTAAGGCCTTTAGTATTTCTCTTGTTGACAGGCGTTTGTTTTCAAGAGTTGGAAGAAGGGAAAGGGAGACCCCTTTAATGGGGGTTAAATGTTGAAAGAAAACCATGAGGGTCTGGTTTATTCTGGTATTTTGCAAGGCATTTCAGTCAGTCTTCATTCACCACAAAAGTAACAGTATCAGCTTTGGGCAAAGCAAGCCTATTTGCAGGCACTACAGAAGTATTAGGAGTGTTGTTGCCCTTGAATCACAAAGGAGAACAGATCTTTACTGCAGCTTTTCATCTACAGTGTTTATAAAATGTATACATTGGGGATACATTGGAATGGGCAATTTTCACCGGAGCCGTTCTCCAAAATTGATCCTACTGCTGTCGGCTCCTTCTCTCCCTGCTTCTTCCTCTTGTCAGCTGAAGTGGCTGCATCTCTGCCTCCTGTTACATTTAATACTGATGCTGGCTTCAGTCTCCCATTACAGAAAAAGTGTTTGACAGTGAAGGGGAAAAGGAAAGAGACCTAGAAAATAAGGACCTAGTTGCAGCTTTGAAGTTCTCTAATACACATCACCATAGAAACACCTTGGGCTATGTAAATTTTTCATGAAGTAAAGAAAAGAAAAGAAAAGAAAAGAAAAGAAAACACCCCAATCTTCCCTTATCTAGGAAATGAGGTCTGACCCACAGGTAGTCTGGTGTGACACAGATACTTCTGATACTTTCGCTTAGAAGTTGTGGGAGCTACTCAGGGATACTGTGAACTTTCCCTCCATTCTTCTAAATTTGTACTATGCCATTCTTCAGTGTGTTGTCTTCTGCTGACCCTTTCTCCGTGTGGAAGAGGGCACTGCCCTGTGTCCCATGGAGCTGTGGTCTGTATGTTTCCTTGGCTGTGGTATTAGCCCCTCTATGGTAAGGTTCTCCAGCACACAAGCCTGGCTGGAACAAGAAGCAGAAGTTGCTCTCTGAATAAAGCTAATCATATAGCACATTTCAGGTCCCTTACCAGCTGCTGCCATCAAGCTGAAATGGGGGTGAGAGAAGCACTAATTGATGACCCCCTGCTCACCCTGGGGGTACTGCTTCTCAGTAAGGGGTAGGAGCACTTCATCACTTCTACCAAAGGGATTACTGTATGGAACAGGTCACTGGTGTGTGCTGTGAAGAGGAAAATGTTGCAGATGGTTTCAGAAGTCCTGCATGACTAAACTAGCTTAAATTTCATTTATGAAAATGAAGTTCTCCCTTCCTACGAGCCCCAGCCAGCATGACCAACTCCTGTTCAACCTGAAGGCAGGCATGTTAACATTTTATGTGTAAAACACTCTCATATCCCTATACTGGATCAGACGGATTCTGTGCAATATTTGATCATCCCACCTCTGATACATTGCAGTTGAACTTGGGACAGATAAGCAAAATTTATTGGGATTATTGAACAGCATCCATATTGGGAGGAATGGAGATACTATTGCTTGGGATAACAATGTTAACCTAATGCAAAAATGTCAGTTTACCAATAGAATTTTGTTAAACATCTGTTCTGCCTTTTCACATGTGACTTCATGCATCACATTTTTTAATGTGGGAACCTACAGATCAGACAAATAAAGAAGAAAAATGTCTAGGTGCTAGAAAGATGGTTTATGCCAGACCCAGCACAGTTTTGGCAGAAATTCTTCCTTTGGGATACCCCTCTAGCAGCAATGGTCTAATACAAGTTACTTTATAGTGACTCCATAATGCACCTAGAGTTGTTGTTTCTTCTTGTTCTCCTCCTGCTGCTGTCCCTTCTTTTCTTTTGTCTATCAATGGTGATATCTCCTTTTTTTGGTCTGTAAACTGAAGATACTTTTAAGCATACCTCTGAAAAAGTGGGAAGAGTAACTGTGATAAATGTGCTTGCAAAACTCATATATTACAGAGGTACCTCGCAAGACGAATGCCTCGGAAGACGAAAAACTCACAAGACGAAAGAGTTTTTCGTTTTCTGAGTTGCTTCGCAAGACGGATTTCCCTATGGGCTTGCTTCGCAAGACGAAACGTCTTGCGCCTTTTTTTAAAAACCGCCAATGCATTCCTATGGGAAACCGCCAATACACAGTGGTGCTTCGCAAGATGAAAAAACTCGTAGAACGAAAAAACTTGCAGAACGAATTAATTTCGTCTTGCGAGGCACCACTGTATACCAGTATGCTCGACAGGAATGTGTGATTGGCTGCATCTCCATTTAATACACACTTAGTGGCAAACTTGAGTTTACCTCTGCATAATGCTGAAAATAACACTCAGGCTCAGGATGAGGAAGCTGCCATGTGCACACAATTCTGACCGCATCCCACATGTGTTAAGAGTTTGCTTCAAGTGGACATTGAAGTATAAGGCATTTATTCCAGCATTTTATCCTTTGGGAAATGATTGTTAACTATAAAGAGACACAGGAAGCTACCTTATATAGAGTTGGACCACTGGTCAATCTAGCTCAATATTGTCTACACTGACTGGCAGTGACCTTCCAGGATGTCAGGCAGGGGTCTCTCCTAGCCGTATTTGGAGAGGCTGGTGATTGAACCTGAGCAGTTTGGCATACCAAACATGTGCTCTACCAGTGAGTTACAGCCCTTTAAAATCATTTTTAAAGTCACACCCAACATTTAAAAATATTATGGTATTAGTGACCTTTCGCAGCCAAAATCAAGCTGTTCTTGGGTTGCTGTCCCCCCCCCCTTCCACAGACCATACAGGAATAAGTCTCCCTTAGTATGGTTTGCTGTAATGTCTCCCTACAATGTTTGTTGAAAAGTTGATTTTGTACTATTTGCTTTAGCACTGTTTGGCCAGGAGTTATTATATGGCTCAAGTACTGGCAGAGTTGAAAGCCATGCCTGTTTGGGCAGAGAATAAAAAAAGAAAATGGTGTTTTACTCTTAGCCAAGCAACTTAAGCTTGAAAACCAACACTTGCTTCTCTGAATGTGTTATCAGTCAATATTAGTTAATGCAGCTTGGACATTGTGCCTTCTGAATGATAATGGCAACGAAACCTCTCTGTAATGTTTGCCTCCTTATATTGTCCTTTAATCAGTATCCTTTGGCTTTTTCTAGCAATATATTGTGTTCTTTTACACCTAATCTCTTTAATAAGGTTCTTCCATTTTTATTGCCCTCTAATTTTATTCTCTGTGGAAGGTGTGAACCTATAGCTTTAGAAAATGAGGCGTTAGTATTTATGTAATAACTATAACAAATGAAGAACCATGAACTGTTTCGTTTTATGAATAATCTAGAGAGATCCCATTCTTCTTCTTTTTTAAAAAAGAGTTCAAATGTCCCATTTTCTGAGCCAGCTATGAGCACTGTGATTTAAAGAATCAGAATTTACACAAAACAAATTTGTGTGGATGGAAGAACGGGTGGTGTAGTTCAAGCAGAATAACAGCTGTATGTGGCAGGCTAAGGGTGAATACAGTTACCACTTCCCAAGTAGTAATTTACTATTCTCCAATGGTTTGTCTTCACCCCCAAAGGCGCACTCCATTGTCCCTGAGACAGACATGCCAGCCAACTGCTACTACACAGTAAGCCATTTTAATATAACACCTTTCCCAATGTTGTGGAGAGTATTACCACTCCCCTGGATTTCTGAACAGCTGCAGGAAAGTCTGGTAGAATTTTCCTCATTGTTCGGTGGAACCAGCTTGCTGAAAGGCCAATATATGAACACTGTAGTAGATTACCATTTGGTAAAGTGTTGCCTATAGTCATCCTAGCCTGAGATCATAGAATCATAGAGTTGGAAGAGACCACAAGGGCCATCGAGTCCAACCCCCTGCCAAGCAGGAAACACAATCAGAGCACTCCTGACATATGGTTGTCAAGCCTCTGCTTAAAGACCTCCAAAGAAGGAGACTCCACCACACTCCTTGGCAGCAAATTCCACTGTCAAACAGCTCTTACTGTCAGGAAGTTCTTCCTAATGCTTAGGTGGAATCTTCTTTCTTGTAGTTTGGATCCATTGCTCCGTGTCCGCTTCTCTGGAGCAGCAGAAAACAACCTTTCTCCCTCCTCTATGTGACATCCTTTTATATATTTGAACATGGCTATCATATCACCCCTTAACCTCCTCCGGGCTAAACATGCCCAGCTCCCTTAGCCGTTCCTCATAAGGCATCGTTTCCAGGCCTTTGACCATTTTGGTTGCCCTCCTCTGGACACGTTCCAGTTTGTCAGTGTCCTTGAACTGTGGTGCCCAGAACTGGACACAGTACTCCAGGTGAGGTCTGACCAGAGCAGAATACAGTGGCACTATTACTTCCCTTGATCTAGATGCTATACTCCTATTGATGCAGCCCAGAATTGCATTGGCTTTTTTAGCTGCCGCGTCACACTGTTGGCTCATGTCAAGTTTGTGGTCAACCAAGACTCCTAGATCCTTTTCACATGTACTGCTCTCAAGCCAGGTGTCACCCATCTTGTATTTGTGCCTCTCATTTTTTTTGCCCAAGTGCAATACTTTACATTTCTCCCTGTTAAAGTTCATCTTGTTTGTTTTGGCCCAGTTCTCTAATCTGCCAAGGTCGTTTTGAAGTGTGATCCTGTTCTCTGAGGTGTTAGCCACCCCTCCCAGTTTGGTGTCTTCTGCAAATTTGATCAGGATGCCCTTGAGTCCATCATCCAAGTCGTTGATAAAGATGTTGAATAAGACCGGGCCCAAGACAGAACCCTGTGGCACCCCACTAGTCACTCTTCTCCAGGATGAAGAGGAACCATTGATGAGCACCCTTTGGGTTCGGTCAGTCAGCCAGTTACAAATCCACTGATTGGTAGCATAGTCAAGACCGCATTTTACCAGCTTCTTTACAAGAATATCATGGGGCACCTTGTCAAATGCCTTGCTGAAATCAAGGTAGACTACATCCACTGCGTTCCCTTCATCTACCAGGCTTGTAATTCTGTCAAAAAATGAGATCAGGTTAGTTTGACATGACTTATTTTTCAGAAATCCATGCTGACTATTGGTGATCACAGCATTCCTTTCTAGGTGCTCACAGACTGTTCGCTTAATGATCTGCTCCAGAATCTTCCCTGGTATTGATGTCAGACTGACTGGGCGTTAATTATTTGGGTCCTCTCTTTTCCCCTTTTTGAAAATAGGGACAACATTTGCCCTCCTCCAGTCTGCCGGGACTTCGCCTGTTCTCCAGGAATTCTCAAAGATGATTGCCAGTGGTTCTGAGATCACATCTGCCAGTTCTTTTAATACTCTTGGATGCAGTTCATCTGGCCCTGGAGACTTGAATACATCTAAACTAGCCAAGTATTCTTGTACTATCTCCTTAGTTATTCTGGGCTGTGTTTGCTCGATGATGCACTGGAGAGAGAGCAAGTATTTCCTTTGTAGATTTGCCATCCATAGTACTTTCTGATTTTATCACCTGTCATGCTGACATCTGACTGTGTACACACACACACACACACACACTGTGGCTGTGAATAAATATAGTGCATTTAAGGTATATATAGTGTATGTCTGGTTCAAACAATGCTTTCTCTCTCTACCTGTATTTGCAGTCTACTGCAGAGAGAAAGCATTGCTTGAACCAGACTGTTGTCATGATCAAGTTATTGATTGCCAGCGAACATGCTGCATGTGTGGTGTGCTGTTGGGGGCTAATGACAGTCTTATCCTTGTTCTCCTAGAGGAGGGAGGAAATTGGCTCACCTGCCTGACCTGTAGACATTTAATTCCATCCAGGGCAGTGGCAAGAGGGGGGCAGGAGGTTAGGCAGGCAATGTGCAGCCAATTTCACATAATCCTTCCACCTCCTTGGGTAACTTATCTGTGCTGTTTAAAATGACAGCAACTCATATAAATGGGGAGCCGTTTTCTGTCTCTCTGTCAGCTTCAGCTCTGAACTGTGGCCAACAAGAACATTCGTCCCACCTCACCGGACCCCCTTCAGATAAATAATCACGATAATAAAGGCCAGACCTCAGAAGAAGTTACCGCTTAAAGAATAGGCTGCCAAGCCAGTGTAGCCCCAAGAAGTATGGGAGACTCAGCGGCCCTTGACAACAAATGAGTGCGCTGGCTTCCTCATAAACACCTCAGTCTGAAGCCAGGAAGTTTATGGGTATGAGAGATGTTTATTGTCTTGTACTTACTCTGCTGCTGCCGGGTTATTGCTTAAGTCAAAATAATAATAATAAAAAGTGTGTGTGTGTGTGTGTGTGTGTGTTGCAGTTTATTTTTGTGAGCAGACTGAGCTCCCTGCAGTCTGTGTGGCTTCACTGTGAAGTCCTTAAATAATCTGCTTGCTAAGAAAAGGGAGAGAGGAAAACAGCTTGGCATTGGTCTGGCTGTATAATGTACGTCTATCTAGAACAAGGACCACCCTATTAAGTAAAAAAAAAACCTCCAGCACAGCTCCAGAAGGAATCATACTAGTGAAACAGCTGGGTCTTCACCTTGAAGCTACTTCACACACCCACACACCCACACCCACACCCCTCCTTGACTATCTGTGTGGAGAAAGGCTGCTGTGAACTGTGGGGAGCTGGCTGCCATTTCCATGATCACATTTTCTGGAAACCATGTGCATGGTTTACACCAACCTTACACTGTGTGCTGGTGTAATTGCACAGTCTTGTGGAAGGGTTTGCTAGTGTGTACTGGACTTTTAGGGACGCGGGTGGCGCTGTGGGTTAAAGCCTCAGCGCCTAGGACTTGCCGATCGAAAGGTTGGCGGTTCGAATCCCCGTGGCGGGGTGCGCTCCCGTCGTTCGGTCCCAGCGCCTGCCAACCTAGCAGTTCGAAAGCACCCCCGGGTGCAAGTAGATAAATAGGGACCGCTTACCAGTGGGAAGGTAAACGGCGTTCCGTGTGCTGCGCTGGCTCGCCAGATGCAGCTTGTCACGCTGGCCACGTGATTCGGAAGTGTCTGCGGACAGCGCTGGCTCCCGGCCTATAGAGTGAGATGAGCGCACAACCCTAGAGTCTGGCAAGACTGGCCCGTACGGGCAGGGGTACCTTTACCTTTACCTTACTGGACTTTTAGGGAGAAGTTTTTTTGCAGAGAATGAATGGGCAGACATGTCCCATTTTCAGCAAAAGGCTGTGGTAGAGAAGTAGGAAAGTAGCTGCTTACAAGGACAGAGCAAGGACTGATGGCTTCAATTTGCAGCTATACATACTTATACAGTAGTGTAATACATGTCTGCTCAGAAGCAAGCACCATTGGGTTCAATGGGACTTTCTTCCAGGTAAGTGTGCATAGGATTGTACCCTTAGATGGATTATCCAGAAATGTTTTTTCTACCTGCAGAAGTTAGTTGAGCATGGTAGTCAAAAGAGGCTATGGACTCTCCTTCCTAGTAGACAATCATTTCTTTCTGAGGAGGCTTATAAGCCCAGGGTGTCCTGGAATTGCAGGTAGTTGGAGTGGACATTTTCAGGGTTCCTTCCAGCTTTAGGTTTGTCCTTTTACCTTCCTCCTCTTCCACCTCGCCCCCCCTCATATATTTCCATTATCATTGTAAAGCCAACCTTGGGCAGGGGAAAAACAAGTTGTCTTGGGGAAATTGGAAGCATCACGCCTTCTGGCCAGTGGTGTAGCATGGGTTACCAGCACCCAGGGTAAGGCAAGTATTGCATCCCCTTACTGGCGCCTCCATGTGGCACTGCTGCTGCTGCCGGACAGAGCTGCAGAGCAGCAGCAGGACATGTGTGCATGCCTCCTCAGGCTGGGGCACTGCCACCCCTCTAAGACTTGCTGTCCGGCCAGGGGATGCCACGCAGCCAAGGGATGCAAGGGACTCGACTCTCCCAGCTCCTCAGTATGCTGCTCAGGTGAGGCGGATGGGTGGGATGGGAAGCGCCTCTGGTCGGGACGGCAACTGCAGAGACGTGCCCCTAAATTTTTTTTGCACCCAGGAAAATCACCCTGGTACTCTCTCCCCCCTGCTCCCCATGCTGTGCCTGTTTTCTTTTAGTATACATCTCATGACCCCCAGTTTCATATGCTACTGTTGGTCTCTGTAAGAGTGTGCAGTGCCTTGTATGACTCCAAGGTACCTACCTTTGCTTAGAGTGTGCTCTACTGGGATATGAAGAATCATTCCTTGAGATTGCATTCCCACCCACCCATCTCAGTCGTATTTTTTTGGCATTCACTTACAGGACAGTAGCAACAGGGAGACTTGACGTCATTGTTTAAAATGCTTGTCATTTTTAAAATACACTTTCCTCTCGTGTGGGGGGCCCTATTAAGAGCTTTATTGTATAGCAATAGGTGTTCTCCATAAATCACTGACTTGTTCTCTCTTCCCTTTCTCTCTTCCTTCACTCTGTCGCTCAGCCTGTGGATTTGGATGCCTGGGTAAGCTCCTGTTCTCCCCTGCATGCATATAATCTTCCTCTTTGAATTAGCTGCGAGATAAAGTAAAGAAATAACAGAGTATCACGTCGTTACTACACATAGACAATTGTCATTGCTGATGCAGGGCTTTATTTTTTGTCATTACAATTTAAAAAGATGTTAAGCCAGAAAATCACATTTTATTCATAAAATATTTTCTGTAGGCTTTGAGGGGTATAGTGATATTTGCAGCTGCTGGTACCAAACTTGATAGGATGGGTTGACCAGCCAAACCTTCAAGTAACTGAATGGATGGAATATAAAGTTGTCTTGGTGGCTGGTTGTTCAGAACTCATTTGGTGCTCCCTTACCCTGTAGTAAAATCTTCCTTTTTCTTCTTTCTTTCAAAATGGTTTGGAGACCTAAATGAATTATGCTGATGGGAAATAGAGAAGACAAAGAACTTATAAAGACTTGGCAGGCCTGAGAAGCCTGGTGTAATAAGTGAGAAGTCTATCAAATACTTCTGAAGGGCAGAAAGCAAACTAATGGAGTGTAATCCTTATTTGTAGTCCTCTGCCTTCTTTCAGCCTTGTGTGCCAAGAACCATATTCACTTTGTGTACCTTGCAAGTTTGGAATTTATTTAGCATCCTTTTTAAAAGACAAATTTCTAGCTCTCCTGATGCAGAGGAAAGTCTGGTAACCCAACAGACTGGTCCACAGACTGGGTCTAGTTTTGTACTGCTAGCTAGTCATTATTTTCTTAATGGGCCAGACGTTGCACAATATACTACTGACAAGCATTATTGCCAAGGGAAGATTTAAGAAATAGAAGAACAGATGGAATTAATCAAATGGGTGCTGTCTGTTGTGAGTACTCAGTAGTGATGAAAAGATATTCTGTACATGCTCAGTATAAAAATAAATAAATAAATCAAGACTATAGTTTCATCATAATTTAATTTATTTACCCTGTGAGCAAATCCCATTCTATAATATACTGGTGGCTTTGTCTTTGATCATCCTGCAAGCTCTGTTGGCTTGGATCTTAAGATAACTTAACAGCAGAAATGTTTACCATCACCTCTTCCCTCCTGTAGCTACTTGTGTCCCCCCTTCAAAAAAACAAAACAAACAAACCCCTCTCTGAAGGGTTCAGAGCCTGTTCCTGAAGAATATGGGATGGAGTGTAGGAGGGTGCTGGGATAAGAGAAATTGCCTCAAATCAGATTTGAGTCCTAGAGGTAGATAACTTAAGGAAGTTCACAGAAGTTTCCAATCCCCTCCTTGCTCTTACACACATATATCACAGTCTACCCCATATTGTCCAGGACCTAAGGCCAGCCCGAGGCATTTTGGCACCTGAGGCGAACCACAAAATGGCTCCCTCCTCCCTGTCAGAGAAGAAGGGGTATGTGAAGATCTGCATCAGGAACGAGGGGTCTGCCACCCCCATACATCCTGCTGCCTGAAGCAATCATCTCACCTTGCCTCATGGATGGGCCGGCCCTGTTAGGGGCAGGATTCAACTCTTTTTTGGAAAGGGTGGGGAGTACACAGGAAGCTGTAGAAGGAGACTGGAAACTTTCTAATTAGAATTGGTATGTAACATTTCCCTATCACATTCTCATTTTTTTCTGCTGGTATAAGCATTTTACTCGCAGTGTCTGAAACTTTGTTGGCTACCTGCGGTGTCCATACTCTCTGAAATTGTAATTTTCACAGAAGCCAGCTTGCTTTGGGACATCACAGGGCTTCTGACTTCAGGTGGGGAATAAGTAGCAGGATAAAGTGAGCTCTTAATAAATACCCTGTATTCATACAAAATGTCTCTGATTGCCTAACCCAGTTTTGTAATGTTTGATATGGTGATATTTCAAATGACACCCTCTCTGGGTTTACGAATACATATTTCAAGCATAACAACAATGCGTATTTCAGTTCGCAGTAATAACAGCTGGAGGTGAAGTTAAAAACCAAAAGCATCTTTTTAAGCTGAGCAGAATGTTTTGAGGTTCATTTTCCTTTCTGCCTTAGCTCTCTCATGAGTATCATTTTGAAATGAACATGTTATTGAGAACAAGTCTTAAAGTTGCAAGAACTTTTCCCTCCCTCCCTCTACCACCTCTAATCTATAATGGAAGTCATACTATTGGGCTAGTGGGAAGGCTGAGCAGCAATATTCTAGCATTGCTTTGTCAATACTCCAACCATTTCAGGTTCTCTGTTTTAGATCTTCATCGGTCAGGAATGGAAGCTTTGCATACGATGTTAGTCTCTTGTTGCTTCATTAAATCCTGAGGAAAAGCTGTGATTAGTATGTATTAAAGTTAAGGATATTCATCTTTCATAGCAACTCTTTCTCACACCAAAGGAAGGCATGTGAGGATGTACTTCTGTCTCTCCCATAGTAGCTGGAAGAATCAAAGTATGCTGCTCAGGATGGGAATCAGAAGCAGAAAGCTTCTGCTTTCCCTATTTGCTACGGCCTGGGGGTGTACCTTTTAATTATCCCGATCTGGGAGGAAGTAGGAAGTAGAAAGAAGAATTTGCCAGCCTAATTTTAATTGGTTTTGAAAAGCCTCATTGGACATGTTAGTCAAACAAACATGGTCTAAAGTAGGGGTAGACAACCTCCTTACTATGTAGGACCCCATTGCCTCAGGGGATATCTGCCAAGGGCAGCATGCCAGTGGGACCGGGGTCAGAAGTGGGCAAAGACAGAGCCAAAGACAGATGGGTTACCCCACTTTCTATCTCTCCAGTGTTCCTTTTCTGCCATCCTTTGTTACTCATTTCTGCTACCACCTTTCCCTTTGTTTTGTCCTCCTTTCCACTCACAGTAAATTGGGCCAGGGGCTCCATGTGACCCACCTGTGCTCTAAAGCTATACATGTGCCTGGTGCTTTATTTGAATTAACTGCTAGCTGTATCCTTGATGGCATCATGTGTGCATGGCAAATGAAGTGGGGTTGCTAGGTTTTGGTGTTGGTAAGAACAGGATTTACTTACCTGTGAAGCATCCTCCTCTTAGCATGTTCAACATCCTCTCTGTTTATAGGGATTTGGCTAGGCAAAATTGTTGACTGGTCAAATGCCAACTCTCTGTGACCCCATGGTTTGTCTTCCACCAGAGAAAAATAGAGAAGGAAAAGACTGACAACTTGCGTTTTCAGATTTCTATTATTCTCTGTTATTTCTTTTCCTTGGGATGGCAGCTGGCCATAAAATGACAGCTCTGAGCCCACAGGGAACACTTCTGACTGGGCTGCTTAATCAGAGCCAGTTCTGGAGAGGGGGAGGGATCGCAATTCATTTTATGTTACATCTGTCATAGCCCCCTTCCTTATCGTTGGCCTACATGCTTTAGGCAATGATTCATGTGTCCTGTTGTGACAGTGCAATCTGAGTTCTGGGGCCCTTATCACTATTCTCAATTTCACTCTGAACCTCCTTATTATTATGCAGCTAAGGAATGGTGGGGTGGTGAACAGGAGGAAAGCCTAGAAGGTGCCCTGTGAAGTTCAAAGTGATATCTGGCACCTGCAGGATTCTTAGTTGGAAGGTCATCGGTGCATCTTTGGTTCCTGACAATGATTTGGGAGCCCCTAGTAATCTAGTGTTTGAAGCTAAGTGGGTATGCATCTCATCACCTATCTAGGTCCTGGTTTCTTTCTTAAAACGTAAGAAAGCATTCAGACATGGAAGCCTCCAACCTGCAGTCTGAGGTACATACCCTGTACTAGAACATACCCTGTACTAGTCCAAGACTCTGAAACTTCATTGTGCTGCATACCTTGCTCTAGCAGTTCTACTTGCTGTAAGCATGGTAGAGACATCTGGTCGCTCCAGGTCGAAGCACCTCAAGAGTATTTATCTTGGCAACCTTTTCGTTATGAGGCACAGAAAATGAAAGCATAAAATAGTATGTCAAGCTGAAATAATTCATTCTGAGAGAAACAACATTTGCCTTGCAAGCATTCTGGTGTAGTGTGGTATATTGGAATTGCTTTCAATCTATACACTATCCCAAGCCTTCTCCCAACCATGGCTATCTCCTTCCTTCCTTCCTTCCTTCCTTCCTTCCTTCCTTCTCTTTTGTGAACACCTTGTTTTGTATTTCCTTGCAGTCCCAGGAACTGCAGTGGAAGGATGAAGAACTGAAGAGGAGAGACACCTTCTATAAGGAGCAGTTGGCCCACATTGAGAAGAAGGTGAGGCAGCGTTGTCTTTTATTTGCAGTGGCTGAATGCTAACAAGATCAGACATCTATCTGAGTGGATCAGCAGAGAAGAGAAATGAGAACCATTGTGCTGAAACCTGGGACTGCCAGCCCCTATTATGTATCTGTTGGGGCCTCCTCCTCATCACACACTGTTAAACTGCTTCACAAGCTGAACCTTTTAAGCAACTCACATTTTAAAGCATAATTGGTTTTTAACTGGATGATTTTCTTTTTTATTATTATTTTAAAAAGCCACCTCGTTTATAATTCATAGTCCCCCACCCCGACCCCATACTATGGGTTTGGTTGAAAGCTATGTCACCTTTTAAAAATTCCCTTTGTTAAAAAAAATCTGTGGATTTTAAAAAAAAAACCTGTGAAAATAACCTCAGATCATTCCATACATATGAATTAAAGTTGTTATTATTAATTTATCTCTTGGGAAACCAACAGATCAAAGTGTGTTGCTGCAAAATGTTGTCTGCTCCTTTGCTAGATAAGCCTTTGAAATGAACATGATTTAAAGAGATACCATCAAGCATCTTTTCAGCCTAAAATGACCTTTGCAAATCCATTTAGGGATTTGAATCTCTCCCCTGAATGTGTGGTTTGCATTTCTGTTTAATTGTTTACCAGGATGAGTTTTAAAAATTGATGGCATAAGAATTGGAGCAACCACATTATTTCTTAGGAACTAATGTGTTCTTTTCAATTCCTAGCTAAATGAAGCAATGCTCACAATAGCTTTAAAAATGTGTGAAGAATAATATCCCATAATTTTAAAGCAATTAAATCTCTTGACAGGCTTGGTACCTCTGAATTTTTTCTGGGGGGGGGGGTTTGTTTCTGTTTTTTGAAAGTGGATACTTAATGTTTATAAAGGTGGGGTGAAATGTACCCAAACAACACTGATTTTTTAAAAATAAAATATTGATATCAGTCTTCCACAACCCTACGCTCCAGGTAGTTCTCAGTATGGCGAGGTATGATTTGCTATGTGGTGGTTTAGAGGTACCCTTTCTTAATTTAATAACATTTTGATGTTTTTATTCTGAATGGCTTTTCAGTTCTATTCTACCCAATTAAACTGACTGCCACAACTCAGAAACCAGGTACACAAGGTGCTAAGAGAAGTGTCCTCAGCCTAGAGAATGCTGTTTAAATTTATTTGTTTCTCATCCTGTCTGCAGAAGCTTAGCCAGAGTCTGTTCTTTCCATTTATTGTGAGAAAAGGAGTGTAGAGGGTGAAAAACAATATTATGTCTATTTTCATAATAGACAAATTACACTCTTTCTTTAATATCACTGCAAACTGTATTAGAGGTCAATAGTACCTCCATAGGTATACAAAACCCCTTTACAAACCTGATTTCTCAAACTTTTTTTCCCAGTTAGAACCAGCAAAATTGAATTGGAACTTTTTTTCATCATAGCTAGCATTTTGCAGAATTCAGCTTTTGTGGTCACTGTGAGCCCAATTGCATCTGCAAATGCTTGCAAGCAACCTGCACTCTTACCTCAGCAAGCGGCCAGACTTAATAACTACTCTCAAGCAAAGATGTTTTAGTTGACCACTTTCCTCTGTTCATGGAAAGAGCTTCACATAATGTCTTGTTGAGGGTTGCCCTCAACACTTTCCAGAGCACAATGCCAATGTCACTGGCCACTTTCAGAAGAATTAATAAAGCCCTCAGACTTGATGATCTGCTTCCATCCTGAACCACTAGTGTTGGAGACAAGCCTGGCTCTGTACATGACCTTTAGGATATGCTTACCAAGACTCTCCCACAATGCTTTGTGCCATATGAGAAGGTTTCAACTGATGAACCGTTATTGCCATCCAGAGGAAGTTGTCAAATGAGGCAGTATCCAAACCCACAAAGTATGGCATACAACTCTGGTTGTGTTCTGAATCCAAAATGTCATATGTTTATGACACAGGCATAAATGAAAAGGAGGAGGGAGGAGCCCAAGAAGCTCAAAAAGAAGACCAGACTGTGGTTAAGAAACTAGCAACAAGTTACACTGTTCTGCTAAAACATGGGGTTTAGCCAAGGCACATTTTGTGACTGGTTCTGCCCCTGCACCACAGTTTTGTGACTGGTGGGCCTCAGTAATTTTCCGCAATCTCAACTGTGCCCTGGGGGTGGGGGTAGAAAGTTTGAGAATCCATGGTCTAGACATATAGCCAGTTTACCTGGGACTTCAAGAAAGGCAGCCTCAGAACTGATATGAGCAGCCACTGCTTATATCAAGAGAAGGGGGAGGCATCATCTCTGTTGTTGATGCAGTGACAAAGAATCACACCAACCATGTGCTTCATTCATGTAAACTTTTTGTCTGCCTTACTCAAACAGCTGTGAAATGTGATAACGTGCATAGCCTGCTTGAGTAGTGTGTGATATGGTTGCAAGATCTGTGAGGTTTGTTGTTACAGGTAGTTCACAACTCATGATTATTTTAATTCAATACAGTGGTACCTTGGTTTAAGAACAGCTTAGTTGATGAACAACGTGGATTAAGAACGCTGCCAACCCAGAAGTAGATGTTTTGGTTTGTGAACTTTGCCTTGGAAGCAGAACATGTTTCACTTCCTGTTGAGTGTGTTCCATTTGTAAATTGAGTCCCCTGCTGCTATGGGAAAGCACGCTTTGGTTTAAGAACACTTTGGTTTAAGAACATGCTTCCAGAACAGATGAAGTTCATAAACCAAGGTACCACTGTACTTGTGCAACATGGTCTTTTAACTTGCAAATGCTGTCATACTTAATAACTTCCACCAAGTATTTTAGTTGTATGGCTTTCTTGGCTCCAGTCCCAGATTGATTTAGTCAGTTTGATGATGGGCTGAAGTCAGTGGTAAGTGGACTTATTTTGGCAAGGGTGGATACTACTACTAATAATAGCAATTTTATTATTTATACCCACCCGTCTGTCTGGGTTTCCCTAGCTATTCTGTCCAAAGTATAAAACAGTGTTGCTCTGCTACCAGAGGCCTCCCCCTCCTGCTTTGTTCTGGTTTAACTTTCAGTTTACAGTGATTATACAGCAGGATAGTGTTTGAGATGCAGGAGTGCTGCAGACGTTCATTACATGCGTCTGAAATGTCCCAAGAACAGTGGGTTTTGTGCATTGCTGTGGGTAAAACCTCAGCGCCTAGGGCTTGCCGATCGAAAGGTCGGCGGTTCGAATCCCCGCGGCGGGGTGCGCTCCCGTCGTTCGGTCCCAGCGCCTGCCAACCTAGCAGTTCGAAAGCACTCCCGGGTGCAAGTAGATAAATAGGGACCGCTGACTAGCGGGAAGGTAAACGGCGTTTCCGCTGCCAGAGCAGCGATGTCACGCTGGCCACGTGACCCGGAAGTGTCTGCGGACAGCGCTGGCCCCCGGCCTCTTGAGTGAGATGGGCGCACAACCCTACAGTCTGTCAAGACTGGCCCGTACGGGCAGGGGTACCTTTACCTTTACCTTTATGTTGTGTTACTTTGACAACCATAGCCTTAACAGAAGGACCATAGAGCACATTTTGAATGTTGTGCAGATGATGATCACCGATTTAGCCCTTAGCATCTCCAATAAGAAAGATCTCAAGTAGTCTGTGATAGGAAAGACCTCTGCCAAGGACCCAGGAGAGCCGCTACCAGTCAGCATAGACAGTCCTGGGCTAGATGGAGAAATAAATCGGGTTGACAATAGCTCAGAGTACCATGCAATTTTAGTCTGTAGAAAAAAGGCAGACCTCTTTCCAAGTGCCACCATTTCCATTTTCTTTTCGGCAAAACATATTCATAGCAAGTTGCCTTTGCACACTTAGCTACATCTAATCTGTGTAATTAATTTTTAAAAAGAATGATTTAAGCTACTGCCCAACGCTGCTGCTTGCGTTTAAATTCCATTTATGTTTCATGGGGATTGTGCAATGAAATCTCAAACAATCCACCAGTCATCCACTCTAATTATCGCAGTTGTCCATATGTTCACAAGCAAGGGATTTATATATATATATATATAATTTCTCCTCCTCTAAATGTGCTTCTCTCTCTAGATTTGTATTTCTTAAAGTGGAAATGACTGGTAATATTTATGTATGTATCCGTTGTTTATTGGCTACAGAGAGAATGTATACAGAATTGTTGCTTGTTTATTTTTAAATATCTTACTTTCCCCCTTCCCAGTTGTGTTTTCTCTGCAAATCTAAAGCTGCAATCCTTACACATGTTTAATTTGAGAGTAAATCCCACTGAATTCAGTGTGTCTTATTTCTAAGGAAACATACCGGTACCTGGAATTGGGCTGTAATTAGGCTTTTAAAACAAGATTAATGGATGTTCTAGCTGCAGGAGCTGGTATTTGAAACCCTCGGCTCCATTGCATGTTGTTGAAATATATTTTCTCCCTTTCTCCCAGTCGCCTGTGCACGATAGGAAGTCAATATTAAGGGCAGGTTTTGTTTCCTCATTTTATGGCACTAGATAGTTTTCTGACCCTTAAACACCAACATTTTGCTGGTAATAAAATAGAAGAATGCTTCCAACTGTCGTAGAATGAGCTTAGATTAGAGTCGGAGATGGAGGGGGCTGGCAGAGGAGAGAAATGTACTTGAAACAGTGTAATAAAGCTTAATTGTATTAGTTTTGAAAAAGATTTTCGATCTTCTCCATGGATAATTTTATTCCTATAATGGTTGGAAAGATGGAAAACGCAGCACCGAACAATCTTTTATATTAGCTGCTGCTTTTATATAATTCTGCTTTCATTTCTTGAATACACACAGACCTTGACTTTTTTCCCTTCTGTAGTCATTGCTTTAGAACTTTTAAAATCTTTTTTTTTTTTTTAAATGAGATTTAGTGGGAGACAAGTTGAGGGGGAAACTTCTGCACAGCTGTTGTTTGGCTGGATTGTCACGGATGGATGTTCTGGAATTACAAAGTTAGACTCTTCAGGGAGTTTGGGGAAAGTTGGATGGGGGGCGAAAAGCAAAGTGGTGATTCAATGTGAAAATGAGAGGCCCAGATCAACCTCTGCAAGAACAGTCTTCCCCTTACCCCATCTGTGCTGTTTCTAAGGCACTGATTTGGCTCTGACCCTGTCCACGTGGATTATCAAGGTTGTCCTCCAGTTATAATATGCAAGCTTATTCGTTTCAGTGGATGTTGTTTTCACATAAATTGCTGCCTATGAAACCGAGGCCTCAACCACACCCCCTCTTAATACACACATGATGCCTGTTGCCTGTTTATCAATAAAGACTTAGCTGTTTTTTCAGGAGGCCATTAGGACATTGAGATCACTGCTTGCTGGCTTCTCGTGGTCATCTTGTTGGTCACAGTGAGAAGAGAGTGCTGGACCAAACAGGCCTTGGGCTTGATCCAAAAGCGGGGTTCTTGTGTTCTCCTGGCCAGAGGACATTGGTTTCATAGGTCCATTTAGAAAATGCCATTCAGAAATCATCCCAATGGGTGCACCTAGTGCCACAGTTCTCAAAGGGTAAGATAGAGGAGAGGTGAAGTACCATTTCCTCCCTACCTACTATTCCTGTACTATTCCTGGTCTAAACCACTGAGCCTCTTGGGCTTGCTGATCAGAAGGTTGGCGGTTCGAATCCACATGATGGTGTGAGCTCCTGTTGCTCTGTCCCAGCTCCTGCCAACCTGTCAGTTCGAAAGCACGCCAGTGCAAGTAGATAAATAGGTAGTGCTGTGGCGGGAAGGTGAATGGCGTTTCTGTGTGCTCTGGTTTCCGTCACGGTGTCCCGTTGCGCCAGAAGCGGTTTAGTCATGCTGGCCACATGACCCGGGAAGCTGTCTGTGGACAAACGCCTCCCCCTTGGCCTGAAAGCGGAAGTGAGTGCCACATCACATAGACAAATATGACTGGACTTAACCATCCACGGGCCCTTTACCTTTACTATTCCAGTCTAGCTTTATGTCTCATGATTGGCCTACAATGCAGTCTGCTGTCATACTCAGTCACTGTGCATGTTGTCCTTGTTTATTTAGCTTACTCATAATGTTGATTGGTCAGTGGGGTGTTTGCTTCTTGGAATTTCTTCTTCTGTGGACTTGGATCACAGTTTGAGCCAATAATGCCTCATTTATGTGATACACCTGCCTCTGTGTCAGGGATGAGAACATTGGTTGCTAGCAGAGGCATCTATTATGGAGGTCCCAAACAGTCCTTCTGTCATCAGAGTTTTAAGATACAGCTATACCATTTAGTTATCTACCCTCCAATGCAGGATCATCCAGTTACTACTGGTCACAGTGTGCCAAAAGAAAAGATGTATTGCAGAGAGGCTGATCTTGTCTCATCTTGTCAGTGGAAATATTTATTTGGAGGCACAGCCTGCTACAAATAACTGAACAGTTGCATGCCCATGGAGAGAACAGAAAACCTTCTGTTTTTCACAGAAAGTAGGCTTGCACTTCCAAAGTTGGTGGATTAAAAAATACTTTGTTGTTGTATCAGTTGCTTCTTAATGTTACAAGAGGGTCCTGTGGTGTATTTCCAATAGATCAAAAATCTCTTCCGATTGGTTACACACTCCAGTTAACCTTGCTGTTTGGTACCATCCCAAGGCCTCCTGTTATGTTGCTTTTGACAGTGGCGTTAACTCTGGGGGCACATGGCCAGTATTCATTTCTCTTGGAAGTACAGTATATTCCTAATCAAGCGCAGTGAGTGGCTGTAGTAGTCATGGCTGGACTTTCCATATCTGTAAAGGTGTTGCCAGAACTAAAAAGGATGCTGACTTCTCACTGGTGGTTAAAGAAATAGCACCATATATACTTATTTAGAAAAAACATTTAATGTTACTATGTATATATTGCTATGGTTGATTTCATAGATATTTTGGTAACTTGGATGTCTCCTGTTCTAAAAGTGTGTTTTAGTCATTATTTTAAAGAAAATTTTTATACCATTTTACATAAACCTCAGATTTTATTTTTTTAAAATGAAACAACCTACGAATCTTGCTACATAAAGCAACACACACATATAAACAATTACCACTGGAATATATACCATCCCTGGAATTCATGTAAAGGATGGAGGTGGAATAACAGCTGCCTATTATTGCCACTGGTTGGTGTACTTAATCTTCCTGGGACATATATTTATGAAGCGCAGTATAAAAAAAGCCTTAAATAAGATGAAAATGAATATACTTATGGAGTAACGTTCCTATTGTGTGTCAGACGGCGTTCTGTACTCCCTGATTTATTCCTCTGGAAGTGTGTATATTTGAGTGTGATTGGAGAGGGAGAGTTAACAGTGCTATTCCTTTGCTCTTGTTTTGGAGCTGTCAAGACCAAAAGTTGCTAATGTGAAAGTGCTGAAGGGTGGGATATTAGGTAAACCTAAATTGAATTAGCAAATGCCAAGGTGACATTGTTAACATGCTAATTAGGACCAGGAAACCCTAATCACCACATAATAAAAGTATATTGCCTAAAAGCAGGTACATTTTTCATGTTGAGATGAAAAAAGGATATACATTAAAAGCAACTAATTAATCTGCGGAGAGGGAAAAATCACACAGTTTATAGGTTAAAAGCAGTATCTCTTGAGGAGTTAGATAATCTGCAGAGATAGCATAGCAAGTAGAGTTGAGTGCATTTAGGGGTTTAGCATTCCCTTGAAAATTAATGCTTCTGTATTAAGGCTTGTTTAAACAAATCTAGTATACACTACCTAAAGGGGCTCTAATTTTCGGGGGGAGCCCCCCCCCCGCTAAATTGGGGCAAATTTGTGCATGTCTGATCTAACTGATAGCACTTGGGAAATGCTTTAGCTTCTTTAGGAAAACATTTGATTCTTCTACCTATTCTGTGGGTAGAATGATCTTTTGTGAATGATTTTGTGGTTGCAAATGCTTCTGAATCATACTGCTAGCTACTTGGTGATGGTGCTTCATTTCTGGAAAAAAAGATGAGCCCCAGGCCTAAGGTATTCCAGGAAGCTATGCAATGCACACTGCACCTTAATGCTGCATGTGTTGGAGCAAGCTGTAATTATTTAATAACGAGGGAAGGGTACTCGGCACATGCTCAGAGGCAGTTTTCAATATAGATATTTCATCTATTTTAATGTGTTGGGGGAAAGGTTCTGAATCTGAATATAGATGCAAATTAAGGCCTGCAACTGTTGACTCCCTCAAGATATGTGTATTTTTTAAATAAAAGCAACGCTTCAAACTTATTCTCTTATTTACAAATACTGTAATTTATGAAGGCAAAACTACACTTAGATGTTTCTTTTTAAAAATACAGAATTTTTTTTTTCAGAACAAGAGGGGACAAAGACTAGAGTTGCTGCCAATTTTATAGGGTCTAGACAAGTGGGTATAGACCATTCTGGGCAAGCAAGGCAAGCAGAACAGTTCCAATAAACACTCTTTGCAGTTTTACCTTTCTTACACAATGTTGTTGTTTAAAAAAGCTTATAATATTTCATTGCAAGAAGGCACTTTCAGTGACGTCTGTTCGTATTTCTCTTTGTATTTTAAAATGCCTGCTGTCTTTCTAGAATCTGGGTAGTGGGCAGAAAATAATTAAAAGGGCTTTTTAATGGGAATGCTGAACCCCTCTTTAGGCACTGAACTATCTGTAGCTATTTGTGCTGCCTGTACCTATAGCTTGATTTAGTGATGCAATTAATTTATGGTGACTAGGATTGCTAACTCTCTTGATTTCTGTCAGGGTGCTTGTCTCTTTAGCTGCAGCATAATAGGAAGAAGTTCAGTAGCTGAACATTTGCCCACTATGGACATGTACTGATGAGGGGGAAACCTTCAGCTGCTGCTTTCCTGCCTGTCATGTATAGGGACTCTAATGTGGAGACCGGGCAGGAGAGAGGTTGGCAGCCCTGTTAGCAGCTGGGCACCAAGGGATATATTACTGTCCTGTTTTCCTTCTAGTAGCCACCTAAGCAAATGAAATATGGCCTTGAAGTGTCCCATGTTCAACCTGACAGTCTTCCTTGGTTGGGGCCCACTAAGGTAGAAAAAGAGTATTCAGCGCAAATTTGTCTGAGTTTTGGTGGCTTACTCATTATACAAATTCCACTTGACTGTGGAGGAGACAGAATATAAAACAATCAAATCTATGGTAGGCCCAAAGGAGTGATTAATGGTTTGATTTTATTGTGTATGGATTTATTTTTGTTTGTTTTAAAGTGTTCATAAACTGCTATGGGAGGTAGTTATGCCTTAAGAGCGGTACATAAATGCCATAAATAAATAGTTCACAAGGGATTCAGGATGCTTGAAGTCTAGGGAAGCTTGCAAGGAATCCCCAGATGTCAGGCCTTATAATCCTTGGTGCCTGACTGCACCCATTTTGAATTTTGAACACAAATTCATCTCCTGAAATTGGGTAATCCCATTCTCACTTCTCCTAGAATGAAAGATGGAGGTTGGGCCTGAAGGTAAGCAGATGCTGATACTTGTTGTAGGAAAATATTGAGACCATCTGCTGTATCAGCCTTGTAATGCACAAAGACTTCCATTCAAAATATTTTTCAAATTTGAGCATGCTGCACAGATGAAACAGCAGATCATTTATGCTGAGAGAGGACCCCCAAGGCTTATGTTCACAGGCTACTAAGAATTAGAGTGCAGTTAATACCATTTACCAACAACACTGTTTGAATGCACTGAGAAAAGTTTTTTAGGTATTGTACAGTATAATCTGTGGATGTACCAGACATGGCTACAGGGGATGTGCTGGTTGCTAAAAGCTCAGTCCTGTGCATGTAAGCTCAAATGTAAGTTATATCCAGTTTAATGAGACTACTGGATTTCAATCTTAATCAGTTAGTAGCTTATGGGCTCTTTCTTTTCATAATATACTCACACAGGGTCCTACCCTACTTGTGAGATGTCATTCTCGTGTTCTACCTGTGAAATCCTTGCAGAGTCATGCTTTGCAGTATAATGGAGCAGAAGGGAAATTTATCTGGAAAGCAAAACTAAATTAGCACCTTAGAGGTGGTAAAAAAAGTGAAACATTTAATCACAAGAAGTTCCTAGGAAAGATGGTCTGAGCGTTCTTCTTTTGGCGAAAGGGGACATTTTGTCTTGAAAAAGAGGAAGTTCTTGGTAATTCTAAGATGAGTACAAGAGGAGCAATGGAAAAAAATATCTTTCTATATTGTATCATTGATCAAAACCTTATTGTCAATGAACATGTATTTCAATGAACAATTAGAACTTCCCTGGGCTGTGGAGTTCCCAGACCAGTCACAGGTTCATCTGGTACATGGTAAGCATCCACTGTTAACTATTTGCAGGTTCTCTGCTTTTTTTGCTGATACTGATTAAATTGATCCCTGGTGGCACCAGTCTTAAGAAAGTAGGTCCTAGGAGGTAGAGTTGGGGGAGTGCTGTTCAGTGCCAGGGACTTTGGCAGTTCTGCAGAATTCTATCTTTACTAAGGTCTGTGATCATATACTTGAGCTTTTCAATTCAGCTTTTTCTTATTTTTATGCACATTAGTAGAGCTTCTGATTACTTGTCTCCATAAAATAGGCTATGATGTCTTGAGTCCATCAATGAGGTATGGTGTATAAAGTGATTGCTTGTTCTTTTTGGATGAAAGACCTATTTTGGTTTAAAACATTTTCTAACAGAACTGCAATCCCTGTTCTAAATTTCAATGTACTCATTGCACATCAGGGCAGGTTTATTTATTCATTTTTTAAAAAATATATATTTATATACCATAAAATAGCAGTGATTTGCCCTTGGTTTTGACCCTTGAGATGTATATTCTTAGGACCCACCTTATTTCTGTAATTTTGAATGGTTTTAATATTGTTTTGTAACTTTGTGTTTTAATCTTGTAACCTGTCCTGGGACATTAGGGTGAAGGGTGGGTAATAAATTTTATTAGTACTACTACTACTATACATACAAGCACACACAAACCACATGAAAAGTAAAAATCTGAAGTCAGCTAACTATCTTATGGAAGGATGCTTTCTCACTAGGACAATAGGTTTGAACATATTACACCAATCCTGGCCTGACTGCTGATTAGTTTCTGGGCCCAATTAAAAGTGCTGGTTTTG
Organism: Podarcis tiliguerta; assembly: GCF_965153285.1. Taxonomy (NCBI): domain Eukaryota; kingdom Metazoa; phylum Chordata; class Lepidosauria; order Squamata; family Lacertidae; genus Podarcis; species Podarcis tiliguerta. Next base: position 39,656,934 of record NC_139535.1, on the reverse strand, counting down.
ACCTATAAAAGCCTTAAATGGCTCAGGACCACAATACCTCTAGGACCGCCTCCCCCCATATGAACAGACTCTGAGACCATCATCTGAGGGCCCTTCTTTGTGTGCCTCCTCCATGAGAGGTCCAGAAGGTGGCATCCTGAGAATGGGCCCTTTCTGCAGTGGCTCCCCATTTGTGGGATGCTCTCCCCAAGAGGCTCACCTTCATTGCATACATTTCTTGTCAACCAGGCATTGGCTGAGTAACATTCTATGGCCTTTTAAATATGTTGGGGGGTGGGTTATTGGTTTGTTTCACTTTCGCTTTTGTTTTTATTTTATTATGTATTTTGTATTTTTCATTTTGTATTTTTATGTTGGTGACCACCCTGTGATCGTTGGATGAAGGGTCTTATAAAAATTTAAATAAATAAGTAGATACCTGAATAAGCTTGAAGGTACAAAAGTTTCCCTTGGGTGTTGAAAAAGATGGTGCCTGCTGACTCTCTTATCAGCAGAATCTTCCACGGTACTTGCCAATGACATTATGGGCTTGGTTTCTTGTTGTTGCCCAGTGAGCCTCGCCAGCTCAGGGAATGACCAAGAACACTCCTGCAGATTGTCTTAGTCAGTGAGTTACAGCCAGAGCATTGGCAGCTATATTTTTCACGTTACAAAAGCTTGTTCAAGGTAACTCAGCTCAATTTTGAGAAATTACTCCATGCTGTTAAGGCCCTCCAACTCTTTATAGAGAGGGTCTTGGGGAGCAAAGGATTGACCATGCTGGTGGTGGTCTGCTTCCGTAACCATTGGGTAAAGAACAAATAGGAAATACTGCCTGCAGTTTTTAAGCTGGTATCACTTGGCCATTTATCCTCCGTTTTTTAAAAATGATAGTATAGGACCAATCGATAAGGGATAGAATTTTCATGTTTTTAACAGTATGTGACACATCTTAATTGTAGAGTTGCTCCCACAGCTCAATATTGCTTTCTCAGCTTTGCTTTTGCCAATATTTTTTCTATTGCCATGCATGACAATCTCTCTTGCATTAGTTTCAAAAGTTGTGTCAGTGTCCAGGAGCAGCTGTATTAAGCAATTTTAGTTCTCCCCCTGCCCCCTCCACTTAGTCACCATGTCTGCTGGGAAAGACTGCTGTGTTCTACCATTGGCTTGGCTTTCGCTGTGGCTTTCAAAGCTCTCTGCTTGATTTCCCCATTAATGGCTGTTTCACTAAAAGCTTGTAAAGTTTCGTTGTTAATATACCTCACTGCACCTGCTTTCAAAGATGAGTGAAATTGATTGGTAATTTGATGAACTCAAAGAACATTTATATTAGGGTAAATAAAATGCGCTAGATGTCATTGCTGCCTGCCTCTTGTTGCCTGTGTGTGTATGCTCAGTATTAAGTACTGTGTTGACTGATGTACAGTGTATTACATCAAATTACAAACAGCTTCTATGCAAACAGCAACTAAAGTGTTTGCTTCCCTTTTGGTCTGCGTGATTAGTGCGAAGAAGCATTTGGTGCTTATATACTGAAGGGAAAATTGCCTGAGTTTCATGGCATATTTATTCTCCTGGTTTAGACACCTTAGTGCAAAGCAGGAATAGTACTTGGAGTGTGTTTCTCATGAATGAAATAATCGTAGATTTGCTTGTGGAATGAACTTAGCATTGTTGCAATGTGGTGTGGTGTGGTAGCTCCGTGCTTGGGTGTTTACAGAGGTGCCACTGAAGAGATGGGGGCAGGTCCCCACCCCATCAAACACCCTTGTCAGTTGCATTCACCCACAATGTCTTTCCTTTTTGTTCTTTTCAGCAGGGTGGGTGTGAAGGAAAGTTGCAAACACTTAACAGTCTTTGCTTCCTAGAATGCTGTGCCCCATATGGGACTCTTGACTTAGTGTGCCCCATATGGGACTCTTGACTCAGTGTGTCCCCTCTCCCCCCTTTCCCCCTTTTTTAAAAGGAAAGACATTGGGTTGATTTGCATCACCTGATATGGGGGAAGACCAACCAAGATGCTCAGAGGTGGGATGGAAGGATTAAGTCCCTGTTGCTTTCAGTGCGGTTTTTTTAACAGAGGTTGCTCAACATGCTGGAGCCTGACAACCTCTATAAAAAGTTTTGAAGAAAGCAACAGCGACCTGCCTCTTCCTTTTATCTTGCTGTTTGGAAACCCAGGGTGGAAGGAAAAGGGAATAAGTCCCATTTCTCTTCCCACTCCTGCTTACCATGCCCACAATCTAACATGCATAATAAAGAAAGGAAAAGGAATGGGGAGGGAAGAAGAGAACTATCACTGGAGGAGCTGTTCCATCACTGTCTGATTGGTGGGGTCATGTGCCTCTCCCTTCATAGAATCATAGAATCATAGAGTTGGAAGAGACCACAAGGGCCATCGAGTCCAACCCCCTTCCAAGCAGGAAACACCCTATCTTCTTCACACTGTCTTCTTCCTGGGAGACAGGGAGGCAGCCTCCAAGTGGATATAGGTCACCAAGTTGTTGGCAGAGGCCTGAGTGTGCGTCTCTTTGGCTTTGCTATCCCATGTAACTGGCCGCTGGAAAAGGGTGTTCTTCCATGCAAGGGCAAGGGAAGCAACTGTACAGCTGAGCATTATGGCAAGGCCAATTCATATGTTGAACCAGGTAACTAAGAACTATGGCAACATCACTTGTGTCTTTATTCACATAAGATGATTAGGGAGAGTTACTCCATCACATTAAAGAAATCAAAGAAGGTCAGCTAGGACATCTGTTATATCTGTAAAACAGGTCATAAGAAACTATGGTGTTACCAGCTCAGCGAATTGGGCCATGGCTGATCATGATCCCTTGGCCTTTGCAAGTAAGCCAAGCTGAAGAATTCTTGCTCCCTCTTTTCCCCTGGCAATATATACCGTAGATGGTGTTAAGCAGAGCTTCAGATTGTTTAAAACTGCAGATGATTCCAGAATTTACTGTGTTTTACCACTTCCAATTGAGTATGTCATGGTATTTCCTACATAACATTATAATGACAGCTATTGAAGTAAACTGTATAGAGCAAACCTCAGTTTATATAAATAGACATGATGACACACAACTACTCTACGAGAAGTAGAGAAATGACAGTAGTGGCTAAGGAGCAAGATGTATCTGACAACACTGGTTTGAGAGCACAACAGCAGATAATATTACAGCTTCTAAACGTGATGAGGGAAGGAGAAATTCACACACAGAATGCTATTGTTAACTTGACGTAAGGATGCTCTCCCACTTTCATCACCTTTTTGAGGTGATACTGCATCCAGAATAAAGCATTGGCGTCTAGTAAAATGGTTTAGGCCGTGTATGGAACCTGAAAGCAGAATTGGCAGTGAAGCCCACTACTCTGGTGGTCACACAAAATCTGTGCAAGGCTGGCAGCAGGCAAAGGGCAGTAAGCAACAGCAATGTAGCCTATAGGTTAGAAGTGGATAATTGGAGGAGCATTATGGGAGGCAAAAGCATGCAATTTCCCCTCCCCCCAATTCAAACAGAAACAGCCCCAGATGTCACTCTAAACAACATTTTTCATCAAAGCAGGGCAACCCATGACTTGATTGTATAGGACCATTATTCATGTAGCAACAAAATGGTCAGGCCGTTCGCTGCTTTGCTTACAACTCATTTGAGCCATGAACTCAGCTGCTTTCCATTTTACCTGTGTGGATGGATTAGGTGCAGGTGCCTTGGAGTTTAGTGGCATGAGCAATGCAGCTCCCATATTCCATCCTCCCTCCACATTCCTTTCCGGGATGTCTGGTTTGAGAGTCTGGAATGCTTTTCAGATGTTCAAACAGTACTCAAATAAAGTGTGGGAGCAGGGAGCAGCATTGCAATGGCAGGTTGTCCTCCACCCACCCACCCACATGCATTCATTGAGCCCTGTTTGAACATCTGTAAGGGCTATAGTCCTCAACACTTCCATCTCTGCCCCCCTCCTTTCCCCTCCAGTTTTCTATAAATAAAGCCTGTGAAAGCAACAGGAGGCACATCAGTGGCGACAAGCCTGCAGTATGATAGTTGCAACTTGGGCAGCTAACCAGCCAAGCACTTACTTCCTGCAAGCATGCCTGTCACCACACGAAGTCAGACCCAGTGGCATCTGAACATTGTTGTTGTTCCTGTTCCAAATGATAGCGCTACAAATAGCTTAATTCTATAGTATTAGTTGTGGGAAGAATCAAATCTAAAAACAAGTGAGATTTGTACGGGCTCCCCATGCTGGATGATTTGTACAGTCTTGTAGAAACTCCTCACAAAGCTCCTGTCTCTTGTAATTAGCTGTGGCCTCCAGATATGTGTCAGTGTTTGCTCTCTTTTTACATTGGATCATCAAAATGAAGCTCATGGTCTGCTAAATGGTGAACCTTGCCTCATCAGTTGTCAGGTGATGCTTTTAACTCAGCTGGGGGCTTCCCTTGTCCTCTGTTCCCCAGTGTCTCATGGATTTTTTGCTTCATTCTCTTGCTTAGTGCTGTAAGAAAACGACAGGTTTAACATGGCACAGCGTTTTCATCTTCTCTGTATGCTACTACTCTTGTCTAAAGGTCTATGTGCTGGACCCGGGGGGGGGGGGTTACCAAGAGGCGTGGTCAGAGTCCGGTCCTGGGTCGAGGGTCTGGAGACTGTCCACCAAGGGCGAAGCGGGGTCCAAAGCAGGAAGCCGGGCGTGGTCAGGAACTTCCTGGGTGCTTGCAGGTCTGGGTGCTTGCAGAAACAGGTTTCCAAAGACGTTGCTCCCGCAACCTGGGACCGGGCTGACTGGCCTTTATCTTATCTGAGGCCAGGGGCGGTCCCGGCCCACAGGTGACCCACCTCTCCTGGCCTTAAGGCGAGCACTCCTCCTGAGAGAACCCAGTTCCCTCCGCCTCTCTGCCCTGAGCCTCTGCAGCTCAGGAGAGGCTGGAGGGTTACTGGACCCAGGGGGAGGCTCACCTTCCCCTGACAGGGCTGGAAGAGGCACAACTGTAGGCAATGGATCCTCAATCACCTCCGGAGCCAGAGTGGATTCATCTGGTGTCTGCTCCTGAAGATCCGGCACAGGTGCAGGAGCTTCAAATTCAAGGCCCTGCCCCGGCTCAGCCGGCCCTGGAGGTGGGGGACTCCTGTGCAGGCTGGGATTCCTCTGGTTCAGCCTCTGAATCAGACTCCCAGGCCATCACAGTCTGTCTGTTTGGACATGCCACTTAGTAGCCTACTGGCCATGTCCTTGACTCTTTATTGAGGAAATGGAAACAATCAGGACCTAAATGAGATGGGTCCTTCATCTGTATCCCCATGTTAAGTTCCAATCATGGAGAAGGGGATAAGAGTTTATCCTATCTACACCTCTATATATGACTTTTGGGAGCATAGGGTTACCCTTGTTCCATCATCATGGGCATTGCTATGTGGCCCTTCCAAATTCTTCTCTTTACAGGGCTGCCAAGGTGCTGCAAAGGGGAATGCCATAACTTCCCTGTCCTTCTGCAACTGGTACAGATTGTTCTGACAACCACAAAATGAATGAAACTTAACATTTTGGATCAGATATTTCCTAATTAGTTACAATTCTAATGATTAAAAAGACTTAGTAGAACATCATGTCATCATGCCAGAGGTGCTTCAGATCTGAAGAAAGGTGGTTCTGTTGCCTTCACAGAAGGTGTCTAGTGTGGCTGTGAACTAATGGGCCTTTATACAGTATGTGTGGTCTTTGATTAGGCAAACTGAGCTATTTACAGTTGGCCAGTTTTTAGCAGGGTGGGGAAGAAGTAAGGGATATAATTTTCATGGCTTACAATATTATTTGTTTATCTCTTTGGGTAGGATTGTATGTTGTAGCTCCTTTGCTGCAAAGGTTTGAAGGATGGTAGCCTTTTAATTCTTCACTCTGATGTCCCATGATTTACTTTGTTTTTATGCTTTCTAATCTCCTCTCCTGTCTCTGAATTCTCCAGAATCACTTTGGGGTTTTGCCTCCTTCAGCCTTTAATTGTTAGCCCCTTGTCTTTCATGTAAATGAGCCTTCTTGGATATCCTAGTATGAGCTGTGTCTTTGTTGTTCTCCCTTGATATCCAGTCTTTGTTGGAGTGGCAGTTTTATGGAGGCAAATAATTCCTGGAGGAGTGAGTGAAGTATTTTAATCTTGACATTTTTAGCTGGAAAATAAGCAGATCTAGCCTGACTTAATGCTTCCTTTCCTCCAGACAGGAAAGGAGGAAGAGTAGCATTATATGTGAAGAATGTGTACACTTGTGAAGAGATCAATGACTTGGCCATGGAAAGCAGATTGAGAGTATTGGGGTGGGGGGTGGGGATTGTAGGAGAGGGAAACAATAGTGACCTTACTGTGTCTGCTATAGACCTTCAAGCCAGACTGAAGACATGGATGATGCCTTCCTAGAGCAGATTACCAAACCTTCAGAAATGGGAGTCATCGGAGATTTCAGCTACCCCAATATTTGTTGGAATGCAAACTTCCAAAAATGTTAAGGTCCAACAAATTCCTTAGTTGCCTTGCTGACAATTTCATTTGTCAGAAGGTGGAAGAAGCAACAAGAGGATCATCTCTGTTGGACCTGTTCCTCACCAACAGGGAGGAATTGATCAACAAAGTGGAAGTACTGGCAACCTTGGGATGAAGTGATCATGCTCTCTTGGGTTTCATTATACAGAGGCAAGGGAAAGTGGAGTATACAGTGGTACCTCGACTCCTCTAACCCACAAATAGTACCTCGGGTTAAGAACTTTGCTTCAGGATGAGAACAGAAATTGTGCTCCTGCTGTGCGGCAGCAGCAGGAGGCCCCATTAGCTAAAGTGGTGTTCCAGGTTAAGAACAGTTTCAGGTTAAGAACGGACCTTCGGAACGAATTAAAAACTTAACCCGAGGTACCACTGTAATCTGATTCTTTAGGAAGGCTGATTTCAGAAAGCTAAAGGAACTACTGGGTGAGATTCCATGGTTGGAAATACTCAAAGAGAAAGAGTCCAAGATGAATGGGAGTTTCTTAAAAGTGAAGTATTGAAATTCAGTGAAATTCAGACAATTCTAACAAGAAAGAAAAGTGGGAGACATCTAAAGAAACCAGTGTGGCTGCATAAGGAACTGACAGATGAGCTGAGATGTAAGAAGCACATGTATAAGAAATGGAAGAAATGTGAAATCATAAAGGAAAAGTATACACCAGTAGCTAACAATTGCAAGGAGAAGGTCAGGCAGGCTAAAGCTCAGAATGAGCTTGAGCTTGCAAGAGAGGTTTAAAATAATAATAAAGGTTTATTTGGCTATGCTCGAAGCAAGAGGAAGAACAAGCAAGTAGTAGGTCCTCTACATGGAGAAGATGGAGAAATGCTATTGGGTGACAGAGAGAAGATGGAACTGCTCAACACCTGCTTATCCTCTGTCTTCACCCAAAAAGAAAGCAGGCTTTTCGTTTCATCAATGATGGCATTCCTCTGAGCCCATGTCTGAAGTGGGGCTTGAAGGCACAGGGTTGCAATATCTCTAATGCTTGATGGAGGATCAGGTCTAAAAAGGTCTTCATGGGGAATTTCTCCACTCCAATTAGCATTATCCCCCATGATCTTTAGCATCCAGAAGGATTGGTCTGAAGTCATCAACATGTGGATGACAGACAGCTCTACCTCTCATTTCTATTTACTAATCATAGGAATGTGGTGGAGATTCTGTATCACTCTCTGGAGGCTGAAACTTACACCAGATAAAATGGAAGTACTAATGACTGGGAAGATTGCTGAAGATTCTTTATCCTTGACTGATTCACCAGCTTTAACCCTCTCTGGAGAAAGTGAACCATGATTTGGTTATACAAACCCTAGTTACATCCAAACTACTAGAATGCTATGACGGGGCAGCCTTTAAAAACAGTCTAGAAACTTCAACCAGTGCAGAATGCAACCAGATGCTCATGTGTTTCGATCATTTTGTACGTATCATGTGCCAATTGCATTGTCTACGTGTTTGTTTCTGGACTAAATTAGAAGTGTAAATTTTGACCTTTAAAGCCCTAAACAATTCAGATCCAAGTTATCTGAAGGATCACCTGCCCCCAGGCTAGGGTACTGTAACATAGTAGAAATACAAGAGTAGCAATAAAACAAATGCCGTCAAAGTATTTTCAGTTTAGAACGAGGACCTAATTTCAAAAAGCAACACTCCTGAAACTCATAGAAGATGGGCTCTTAGCATTTTGAAAAGGTTGTTTGTTGAACTGTCTTGAAAGTTGTATACCAGAAGGTTATTTGGCTGTAAGCCACACTGAGAAGAAGTGCTAAATATGTTGTATGAAAGTGATTATATATATCATCATCACTTCTTCAACATGAGTATCAACAGCTTCAGGCTCTAATGTGACAGCATTAGTGCCACCTTGTTTCTTGGAATCTCACACTGTTTTTGGCTGTCAGTCCAATAGTTTGATATGTATTGTACTATAGAAAAACCTAAAGAAATACGCTGCTTGAAAAATGATCTCCCAACTTTCTTTCCATTTGTACATTACGGCTTGACAAAGTCTGCTATGAAAACTGGGCTATACCACTGCGAATAACTGGGTACAAAATTAGAGCATTTTTGAAGCCGCAGTACTCTTTGCCTCTCTTTCAGGTTGCATCTCTGCAGTATAGGTTGGCTGACTTCCAGTTGATATCTGGGATTTCGAGGTTTTCCCATAATTTTGTGAAAGAAGCAGAAGGGATGAGATTCTGTGAAACCGCTTCTGAACAAGACAAACTGGCATGTGAATTTTAAAAAACGGGGACAGATTAATTGCTTGCCTCTCCCCTCTGGCCCCGCTTGTCCTTGGGCACATTTAAAAGTCTTCAGTTGTATAGAACAAGATGGCAGAACAATCACCATGTGTCCTGCTATTGGGAAACTTTGAATATCAATCACTTGCCGTGTGTGCAGAACATATTGGCTGCTCTAATCATAGCAGGTATAGTCATTCTAGATGTGTGAGCACACATATATGTACTTGTAGAGGAAATAATATGGTTCACTGGGTAGATACAGGTATACCAAAATACAGCTGAGCATTGAGTACTTGGTAGTTTCCCAACAAAGAGAATGGACTGAGAGCCATTAAAGAGGAATGTGGAAATAGAAGACGACAGGTCCCACTTGCAGGCTTCCCATATCCATCTGGTTGGCCACTGTGAGGACAAGATGCTGGGTGGGCCTTTGTCCTCATCCAGCAGGGCTCCTATGACATACAATCTATCCTTCCAGCAAGACCAGGGGCCATAGGCAAGTCTTGGCCCACAAAGCAATTTCCCCCGAACCATGCCCATTTGCCAGTCAGGTCACATGGTATTATTATTATTCTCACTTCTTTTACTTCCTTTTCACATTTTATTATTTTTAGTGATGGTGATCTATGTTTAATAAATGTTGATTATATATTGTTAGTTATTGACTTTATTTCATTTACATTTCTAAGAATTTGGGCTGGGGTCAATGACAGTTTTATAAGCTTATCAAAGGGGTAAGTGAACTCGGACGTTTGGCCTTCATTGCTGTTGGAAGTAATGAGAGGTGAGAGATAAATTCTAAAAATATATGAAATAAAAAGCCTGAAGGCTAAAGTCAGATTCTGCAGGATGTAAAATTTATTTTAGCTACTCTTGATTTCAAACATCTTTGAACATTTTTAAGTACCTGCTTTCAATTGTTTTAGCTGATCGTTTTAATATTTTATATTTTTGTAAATGCTTAGAGGTTGTTGGGTTGTTGTTTTTTTACGATAAAGCAGTATATAAATTTTGTGAAATAAATAAAATGTGTAAGATTATGAACTCCAGCAACTATCCCCTCCTCTCCACATCATACTAGCACCATCCTCTTACCATCAAAAGCCAATGTCAATGAGCAAGTGCTTACATGTTTAAGCTTTGGTTAGTTTCTAAACGGAGGGGTTTCCAAAACTTTAGAACAGTGCTCAGGAATACCTTCAGATGTGCCCTTGTAATGGAGGCAGTGCCCATACCTTTGAATTGTTCTGGGGTACAGTGACAGGTTGCAAGTGGGTGCTGCATCACCTGTTGCAGGGCAAAAATAGAATCCTTCTCACCCCAGCTCAAGCAGGAAAAAGAAGGTGTCCAATGGACCAATGGGCAAGGGTTTGTCAAGGCTGCACTTCCTTCCTCTTCTATGCATGGACAGTTTCAGGTTTAAGAACCTTGGCAGGTTGACACCATTTGCTTTGCACTATTAGATTTAAAAACACAAAAAATGCATTGCCTTCCTTTTCAAATTATTTATCATCTGAAGCTTCATGTACGTATATTTTTTAAAACAACAATAGTAAGTGCTTTTAATAGCTTCACACCTTCTTTGTTTCACCCTAGGGCTGAGTTCAGCCACTGCCTGTATAAAGTATCCTTTGCTATGGGAGATGAGACTTCTGAGTGTAGAGGGAGAATTACATTCTTCATAGGGTGGTGTGTTTAGCTTGAATTTGTGTCTCTGCAATGACTGTTTGTCATGCTGTCATCTTCTGTTCATTCCCTTAGGATGTCCTTGGGAAATGAGTTTGCTTTCTGTTTAAATGTATTAAAATACAAAGTACAGTTAAACTATTTGCATTTAGTCTCCTTAGAAGACTTTTTTTTTCAGTTTGGTCTGCATTTTTTCTCTGTGTAAAACAGAATATGTGGTGAATCAAAAGGATCCATGACCACTGATGATGTCCTGCAATAACAATATTCCTTTGCAATGAGATTGCAATAACAATGTTCAGTGATGGAACTGTCTCAGCTTGACTGCATGATTGCGGATTTCCTCCTCAGTTATGCAATTGTCTGAACTCCAGCTGTGGGTGTCTGATTTGCATAATCACTCTGTGGTTACATCTCAATAACACTATTCCTTGTGTGTGTGTATATATATGCATGTGTGTGTTTCTCCTTGATCTGATAGGCTGCTGTAATTTCTGTGCTCTTGGCTTTTTGAATGGAAATTTTCATGCTTGTGCTAGCAGCAAAAACATCTCTTTGTCTCATTGCTATTAGAGTAAGTTAGTCAGAATCTAAACACTGAATCAAAGAAGAAGAGGGAATACCTGTGATACAGAGAATGATTTGGTGGTCAGACACAGAAAATACTATTTTAAATCATTTAATTCTGATGGTTCTGTTTCCACTTAACTTCCCCAAAATAGCCATGAGATAAAAATATAAAATAGATTACCTTTTGCCATTATTTATAGCACATTTATTATAATGGGGTTGCCCTGATCATACTTTCATTTATTCTGCAATGTTAGATTCACAAGACAAGTTCTGACCCCAAAAGAATGCATCCTACAGGCTTTGTCTGGATTTTTGCCTTCATGTAAACCTAAATTTATATATGAATTTTCAACAGGCAGCTAATCCTCAGCACTTTCTCAAAGCACAGTTGTGGGTTAGGATAAATCCCCATGCTAACGATCCCAGGATGAAAAGGAATCAGGTGGCAGCACAATATGGACCCCATTCTTGTGTGAACCCTGTAACTTTGTCCATAGATGGGTTTGTTGCATGTGGCCAGAGCTCATTGTCTCCTCATGCCTCCTTTGCCCAATTCCTTCCTTGCTTGGTTTGAATTCCTTTACCCACCCTAGCAAGATGGGGATTCCCCCCCTCCCACCAGATCATGTTATATTGGCAGTTCAATAGGAAAATACTTAGTACAGCACAACCTTATGTGTATTCCTTGTATTGAGTTCAATGAAACTTACTCAGTTTAAATAGATTATCAAAAGGGGAATGAACATGAAGACATGTACACATTCCAAGGATCAACAGTGTTGTCTTGGGGTAACCTAGCAGGTAATGACACAAGAAAAAAGCTAATATATGTTAGATAAAGAGGCATTACAAAAGCAGATGATGCCAAGTACAGTGGTACCTCAGTTTACGAACAGCCCTGTTTACGAACGATTCGGTTTAAGAACTCCACAAAACCGGAAGTAGTGTCCCAGTTTGCGAACTTTACCTCGGTCTAAGAATGGAATCCGAACTGTGGAAGGGCACCGGTGGCAGGAGGTCTCATTAGGGAAAGCTCACCTCGGTTTAAGAACAGTTTCGGTTTAAGAACGGACTTCTGGAACTGATTAAGTTCATAAACCGAGGTACCACTGCACTATAAGGAATGCAAGTACAGCAGCATGAAAAGAATTGAGAAGTCATATGGTATTGTTACAGCTGAAGACATGCCTTTCAGGTAGTAGAAGAGGATCTTGGGATATTTTTGCCTAATTTAGTGCTGAACCCCAGAGCTTAGAAAGCGCTAATTATTTTGAATCCAAGTGTATTCATAATTGCCATGTTGGAAGAATGACTGAGAGAGGATGGGGGTAAAGTTCTAAAAAGAGCTAGCTTGCATGCAATTTTCTTTTAACTAGTTTCTTGTCAATTTGCTTTTCACATACTTCAGTCGAAACAAAATGCATAGTAGAATCAATAAATGGAATGGTGCCTGCTGTTCAAGAATGACTGTTTTGTTTGTCTAATAGCCAGTATCAGAATTTGAGGCTTTGTTAATTTGTCAATGTAAAAATATTCTTCACATTTATTTTATTTTGTATCCCAGTTTTAAGGGTCTGGAAAACTATTGTACGAGTCAACCCAGGAGAAGGCTTTTGGTGCATTCACAGAGTTTGGCATTCAAAGTCTGAGAGCAAAACTTTCAGGAGAGAATTTATATGGGCTAAAGAGTGTGATTTCTGCCTTCTTGATGCAGTGGGCAGGATTCAACTGAATGCATGGAACAAGGTCCATTCACACAACATTACACACACACCCTTGGGAACCTACAGAATGGGTTTAGGAGGCGTGCAGGAGAAGAACAGGGGAGAAAAGTATTGTTATTCAAAGAGTCCTTGTTCCCTGCACACACACGCACACCCCACTTAGTGCTATGTTGAATTTCACCCACAAACAAAAAGCAAATTCCCATCCTGGCTTCAATTAAAATTGAGTTTGTATATGTCTCACTACACAGTATATCTGGGAAAGCATGTGGTTGGCAGCCAACAGACACGGCTGTCTGGTAGCTCTTAAGTTGCATGGCAGGGAGGAGGGACCCCTGTGAAGAAACAGGCCAGTCTTCCTGCTCCCCTCCCCAGCTTCCTGACATTGTAATCTGGAGTGAGCATCCTTGAGGGGAAAAGGCATTTATAAATTGGCTGGGTGCACTGCAAAGTGTAGGTGCTGGCAAGACCTCAAGCCACCCACTATCTTAATTTCCCAGGGGGATCTCTACATATGTTTGCATATGCAAATTTGTCTCACAACCCTGTACCCAAAGTACTTCAAGCACCCAGGGACACCTCTGGTATTTACCAGTCAGAGCAGTTTGCTTTGCCAGACCTCTGCTGTTCCTACTCCCTCATTCACAAACCACCCACCTGCTCCTAAAGATGGAATGTCTCTAGCAGCTCTGTGACCTTCTTCATCGAACTCCTAAAAGACCAATGCAGCACAATTCTTACACCAGCTGTGCTGGGCTCCAGAGCCTTTCCAAGGCCAATTTAAAGTGGTAGTTTAAACCCTTAAATGGCTAAACTTGGGCCCAAGGACTTGAAGGACAACTTGCCTAAGCTCAGCAGTGGAAGCCCTCCTCAGTTGCCAGCCACTTAGACTGGAAAACTGGCAGGCATATGGGAGGGGGCCCCTGGAATATTCTACCAGTTAACTTTCTGAAATCTATGGCACCCGGTTCCCCCCCTGTAGCCCCAAATAATTATTTATTTCAGGTAGCCAACTTTACTTTTGGCTGGGAGAACTTTTTCCACCTCTTTTTATAAATAGCTGCTTCTGTGGAATTATGGTTTGCAATATTTATTTTACAACATTTATATACTGCTTGATGGTTATAAAACCTCAAAGCAGTTTACAAAAAGAATACATACATTATAAATTGAATACAGTGGTACCTCAGGTTACATACGCTTCAGGTTACATACACTTCATGTTACAGACTCTGCTAACCCAGAAATAGTGCTTCAGGTTAAGAACTTTGCTTCAGGATGAGAACAGAAAATGTGCTCCGGCAGTGCAGTGGCAGCAGGAGACCCCATTAGCTAAAGTGGTGCTTCAGGTTAAGAACAGTTTCAGGTTAAGAATGGACCTCCGGAACGAATTAAGTACTTAACCTGAGGTACCACTGTATGTTATGATTACTGACTATGAGAGTTTTCTCAGGGAGAGGCATTAATATTTTTAGTTGTGTACAGTGGTACCTTGGTTCTCAAACTTAATCTGTTCCAGAAGTCCTTTCCAAAACCAAAGTGTTCCAAAACCAGGGCATGCTTTCCCATAGAAAGTAATACAAAACAGATTAATCTGTACCAGACTTTTAAAAACAAGCCCTAAAACAGCAATTTAACAGGAATTTTATTATCTGATGAGACCATTGATCCATAGAATGAAAGCAATAATCAATGTACTGTACTATAAAATAAATAAGACAGTATTTTAGATGATAAAAATTAAAATTACTTTTTTTCCTTACCTGCACTGATGATAGTCATTGTTTGAATGAGGGCTTTTATCCAATTCCACAGTCACATAATCAATCAATCAATCAATCAATCAGTAGCTGAACTGGGTTCCACACCGTCACAAAAACAAATTAACTGAAAAAGTCTCAAAAACAAAAACGCAAAATAAGTAGCAAAAACAAAAGCGCCAAACTTAATTTGTTCCGGAAGTCCGTTTGACTTCCAAAATGTTCAACAACCAAGGTGCAGCTTCTGATTGGTGCAGGCACCCCGGAAACAATAACCAACAGGCACATCAGACGTTTGGTTTCTGAAAAATGTTCAAAAAACGGAACTCTTACTTCCGGGTTTTTGGCCTTTGAGAACCAAGGTACCACTGTATGTAATCTGCCATGGTGGGTATTACTCAGAGAGTCAACATATAAATGTCTCAAAATAAATATAGTCCATTCTCACAGCTTTGATATCCCACTACATAGTCTTTATAGTGCACAATTAAGGGCGGTATTTATTTATTTATTTATCTCTTTACATTAGAAATAGGCAGTACAGTGGTACCTCTAGATGCGAATGGGATCTGTTCCGGAGCCCCATTCGCATCTAGAAGCAAACGTAACCAGCAACGGCATGTCTGCGCGCACGCGCGTCGCTTTTCGCCACTTCTGCGCATGCACATGACGTCATTTTGAGCGTCTGCACACGCGCAAGTGGCGAAACCCGGAAGTAATGTGCTCCGTTACTTCCGGGTTGCCGCAGAGCGCAACTCAAACGTGCTCATCCCGAAGCACATTCAACCCGAGGTATGACTGTATTTGTTCCTCCATCCTTCCAGCTTGTTGCAGAAGCCAGAAATTTACTGAGAATGGTCAACATGAAGATGTTGCTATATTTCTTTTGTTTAAATGAGTCCCTTGCTTCTGTGGATGAAGTACCTTTCTGTTTGAGACAGGAATTTTGTTCAAGGGGATGCTGGATTTCCATTTTGCCTGGTTAGAATTTCCAAGGGCCAGGAGGCAGAGCCCAAATTCCTCCTAGCATTTATCCCAAAGTATGCCAGGGAGTTTTGGAACCCACTGGTTCCAAATGATTTCTCCGCTCACATAGCACATACAATGTAATGCCCCATGGAGGCTAATTTTAAATTGCCCCCCCATGGCAGCTCCCTCCTATGCAGCAAGCTTTCTTTCTCTCTGTGTGTTGCAGCTCCCTATCCCCACCCCTCCAATCTCTTACAGCTTTGCAGTAATGTAAAGAAAATTGCCCAGTCGCATGGCCGTCTGCTGCACATGAATGGCTTGGCTGGATCACAGCAATTTTCACAGCAGGCCATTTTAAAATGGCTTCTGCATAGCAGCTGTTTTATGTATAATAGCCAATGCTCCATTGCGTATGGGGAGCATCCCATGAATTTTGGCTCTTGCATCCTAGAAGTGACCAGTTATCTAGCCATCCCCAAGCATTTGAGTAAGGAGTCCAGCTGACAGAATACTTCCTGATCCGAGGCAGGCTTTCAATTCCACCCATCCTTCTAATGAGACTCTTTTGAACACCTCATGTTCTGTTGACCCAACATCCAAGCTGAGCTCACCAGTGAAATCACTGTTCTAGGCCATGTTTTTCCCCCACAGCAGAGAGAATGCGAAAAAAGCACCTGCAGGTTTTGTGTGTGTGTGCGTGTGAGAGAGAGAACACTTTTTCCTGACAGAGAAGTTATCTTCCCAAATAGCTGAAAGGAATCGAGAAGTAGTGAAAAAAATAAATTGCTTCATTTATAATTTTCTTTTCTTTGCCCTTGGCGTGTGTGTGTGTGTGTGTAAGAGAGAGAGAGAGAGAGAGAGAAGTAGCTGCCTGAATCTGTCAAGTTTCTGGAACTTTCAGCCCTTATTACTCATGTTTCTATAGAGCTCCCTCAAAACTCTTTGTCTTACTCCTCCTCCATTGCACACCACCCTGTTCTGAATATGTACACCCACCTCCCAGTTAGATCCATGCAGTCTGCGTCTGGTTTGTCTTATGTGCCTTTGATGTGCTCCGTAACGCAGGCAAAAGAAGGTCTGATCATTTCTCTAAAAACTTGACAGTTTGTGTGACAATCTGTCCACAAATCCACAGGCTTCCTGTCAACCAAATGAGCCTTTGAATATCAGAAGTTTTAGAAGCAGTGCTTGCCGCTTTGCCGGTGTGCTGAGGGGAAACTGTAACAGGCTGCATGTATAACCTGGGAGGTTTGCCACATTTCCCTTGATCTTGTCTGGGATATCTCATAATTGTTTGTTTGGCTGTTTCTCACTCAGCCCTGCCCTTACCAGGGTTATTTAGCGAAGCTTGACTGCCTGGATGCTGCACAACTGAGTAATTTGCAGTCGTCTGGATAATAAAAATGAAGCGGGTTGGATGGCACTTTGGGCCATGGTTTACTTTTTAACAATCACTTTAAATAGTTTCCTTCTTATTCTCTTTCCTAATGTTAGCTGGCCTTGTGCTCAGATGTCTCTTCATGTATTCCTCACACATTTGAGTTATCTTTCATTCCCTTTGCTTCTACTTTCTAAGATCAAGGATGGGGAAACCATGGCTCTCTAGATCAGAGCTTTCCAAATTGCCCATGTTGGTGACACACTTTTTAGACATACATTATTTCGCGACACAGTAATTCAGTTTTGGTAGCAAACTGGACGTTAAACTAACCCCTTTCCGGCTTGGAGAGCATTCACGCAACACACCTACATACTGCAACACACAGTTTGAAAAGCTCTGGTCTAGATGTTCTTGCTGTCCAACTCCCACCAGCCCTAGATAGCATAGTCAGTGGGGATGGGGGATACAAGTTCAACAACATCTTGAGGACCAGAGGTTCCCCACCCCTGTTTGAGATGTAACCTACCCTTCTTTAATGCAGGCATTGACAAACGGTGTGTGCCTGACTTCAGAATAATTAATAGAATGACATACAGCTCGTTTTCTTCCTTGATCCATCATGAATTGCCATTGTTCACAAAACATTGCTGGCTTTTGTAGGCATGTTGGGGGTGGAGCTGGATTTTTAACATTTCAAGTGTCGATCCTCTGTCAACTATTGTATATTGTACAGCTTTGTGTTTCTGTGTCCTTGAAGACACCATGTTCATAAAAATAAATAAGTCTAAATGTTTTAAAAGCTGCATTTGAAATGTACAAAAAAATTAACGGAGAGTTGTAAAACAATTCTTATTGCAACAGTAATGTTTCAAGTTCCTCACCCCTAAAGGTTTTAGGCCACATTTGTACGAAGTGAGGAAGGAGCAGGAATATGGATGTTGTTTAAATACAAGATCAACAGGATAGTTAATACTCTATATATTTCACATCAGAATGTCATATATAGTATATTCAGAATTATTAAAGCTAAAGTAGTTAAATTATTAAGAATACTAAAGCATGAATACCTATTAATCTCTTCTCTAATATTTAGTAAAAGGACTCTTTCACAAATTTAGGATCCTGGTATACTGTCTCTCAACCTCATGACATTATTAATTTTTATCATTGGGCTGTGCACTTCTGTGTACTTTTATTTCAAACCCCGCCCCCTCAAGTTTTTAGCAACAATCAATTTTGCTGCTGTCAATATGTTAGATATCATTATTGGGTTCATTTTTGCTAGACGGGAATGAAAAAATTCCAGTTACAACATTCTCAGATCAAGAAGTCAATTATAACCGGTTATATTCAGAGCAACTGGATGTAATTTCACTTTTGATGGTGTTGGTGGCTTGCACAGCTGACAGTAAAATGGTAAACCCTTTTCTGCTGTCCACCTGTGCAGTCATAAAGGTCAGTAGTTTATTCAGTATATCTGCTGGAGAATTGGGCGGGGTGCTGGAAAGAGGTTGGATTTCCCTGGATTCTACAGTAGGAAGGGGCATGCCACAGTCTGGGAACTTTTGTATTCTACTTCTGCTCACAGCCCATCATGGAAAGCAGTTGGTCACAGGTTTTTTCGCTTATCTGGATGCATGTAATGTAGACCTTGGTTTCCTCTGCTCCTGATGAGTATTCACCACCACCAGGCACCTCTGTGTTGTCCTCCTCTACTTTTGCTACTCATCTATTGTGGATATTGTTCTTATCGTCCTGCTAGTACCAAACGCCAATTCTGATTTAGGGGGATCTTATTCTGCTGCTGTCCCCTTTCATGAACCAGGAAATGTGAAAAGATTTCACCCAGAGAGAAAAGATTTCACCCCCCCCCCCAATCTCTCAATCTATAGATTGCAGCTATCTCTCTCTTCTCTGATCCTGAAGTGAATTCTAATTCAGCATTTATGGTTTTGCAGTTTCGCAGAGAAGGGAATGAGCAGAATGGTCACATTCCACACTTGGCTTCACTGCATGCATTGAAGGAGTGAGGGGATGGATAAGCCCATCCCTGAACAGGGCTACCAGGACTTCATTTAGAAATCTTAATGGCTATGTTGTGGTTGCTGCTGCTGCTGCTATTAAATAACAGCCAACTTACCCAGCGACATAATCTTAAGCAATACCCAATTTATGCTAGGGAATAAAATAACAGAGAGTATAAGAACTTTGGAGACATAGCCATTTGGGGGCACATATCTCTAGAGCACTCCAAAGAGAAGTATGAAGCCTCTAGCAACATCAGCTTCAGACAACCTTCTGAGCTTACTAGATTAGCGATCTAGTTAGACAGGGGTCCTACTATTTAGACAGATTTGGTCCTACTATCACTGCAGAAAATGTCCGCATGTGTTGCATGACTTTAATAAATGACATCCGCAATTTTTTAAAACTAGTACCTGCGCCCTCGTCCAATCCCAGGTTGCATGTGTGGCAGCTGCACTGAATGTGCCAGTTTGAAGAGAAATGAGAATCGTTTCTAGCTTGTGGGTAGGTGCTGCTAGATAGTGAACCGCACTGAGAAATAACTGTATAAAAGGTCTTGTGCAAATACAGTCATACCTCGGGTTGAAGTCACTTCAAGTTGAGTGTTTTCAGGTTCTGCTCCACGGCAACCCAAAAGTAATGGAACACGTTACTTTCGCTGCTCGTGCATGCGCAGACGCGGGTTGCGTTCGCTTCAGGATGTGAACGGGGCTCTGGAACGGATTCCGTTAGCGTCCAGAGGTACCACTGTACCTTAAGTAACTGATCTTTTGATGCTTGTGGTCAAGCTGACCCTGAATAGCATTGTTCAGAAAATATGTGGAAATCTAACACCTCTACCCTTCTTTCTTCACTCCAGTACACTCCATTTCATCCACCTGCATCAAAGAACAGAGTTTTAGCTCTAGAGTCCTTGAAATGGCTCCCAGCGTAGGGAAAGGGATCGTCTAAAAAGGACATGGAAATCAGAATAGTAGTGAGCATTACCACACTAGAGTACTTGTAGAACAGTGGTTCCCAACCTTTTTTTGGCCATGCGCCACCTAAGCATCTCTAGAATCCTGCTGCCCCCCCCCCCGTGACATATAATTCTTATTATTCAAAAAGTGAACTCCTATTCACATGGAAGAAGCCTAAAAGGCCATTAGCTTGGTCTAAACAAGCTGATTTTAACTTTAAAAATGTGTATGTCACAATATATATTTATATACTATATTTGAGGCCCCTAGAACTATAAGAAATGCAGAAAAATTCACTGTTAATAACTCATTTTCAAATTGCCCCCCTTAAAAATCAAATTGCCCCCCTGTGGGGCATGTGCCCCATGTTGGGAACCACGGTTGTAGAAGCACAGATTGCAGACTTGCACAACTTATGACCCATCAAGCTGATCTCAGCCCAGCCAGCTTGGTGTGGGGGCCCATGAAGGGCTTGCTAAACCTCCTGACTTTGCATTTGTGAGCCTGAAAAAGTGAAGAGGGAAACTGTTAAGCACCTACAGCTGCTGGGTCATGCTTGGCTTCAGAGGTCAAGTTTGTCAGGCCTGTGCTTGAATGTTGAACCAAGCCTTCTTGGTCAAGTCATGATCTTGGCCAAGTTCCTCAGCTGCAAGTGAGTAGTAATAATACGCACACCAGATTCTTTATGGGAGTTAGTGATTGTAAAGCATATTGCATTTTAACAATTCTAGATGAATTACTGTTGTTAATAATAGCTACATTGAGAGACTTGGTATAAATTACATTTAATACCAATAATAACTGCCTTGAGAGCCTTATTTCACAGCTTTGAAATGTTTATTTACACACACTTTTGATATAAAATCAACAGAATCATCAACGTATTATAAATGGGTAGAAACTCCCTTGTGTTCAGGATACTCAAGGCACGGGATTGTGTTCTAAAACATTAGTGAACGCGGGGAGTGATTCCAACATGTAATTTGTCCAGAAAGCTACATTGTAGAGGTTCGTCATATTGCGCATCTTAACCGATTAACTGAAAATCATCAAGGAGGTTTAGGATGCATACGCAGGTTCCCATGTTGCTGTGGATGTTTTTTTTAGTTTTTTTAAAATAAACTTCATATGACTGCAAGAGGCAAACAGCACATTGAAATAACAAATGGGTAAGCCTAGTTAGTCCTCTGGAATTTGAACACAAATCCTCCTTGCAGTAGGCACCCCAAAAGGATAATGGCAGCTGCATTTTCCATTTGCTGCTGCTGAGGCTTTGTCCTAGCTTTGTTTTTCAATGAATGATATTTGTGTTTCCTGAAATACTGCTATATTTATCCCACTAGTTTTCCGTGTCAAAGTGGAAGAGAGCGACAGCTGTACAAGGTCATAAGGGCTCTTAATTTCCAATTTAAATAGCCCTGGTTATTACCAGGCGGCCCAAAAAACCCTTACAGGAGAGTCTCGCGACAGAGGTAGCCGGTGCTCAATTCCCTTTCCTTTTGCTGCCTTTTCCCTTTTGTTTTGTTGCATGGTGCGAAAAATGTGGCGTTATTGCCTTTTTACATGCATTGTGGGATGCACATTCCTTCCAGCAGGATATGGGCTCCCGTTCTGAACGCAGGAGAGAACTCGCAGCAACAAGGGAGGAGGGATTCTAAGTGATGCTCCTGTCAGGTGCTAGGCAGATTGCACCATGTAATCCTGCAGCTGTCATCTGCAGCATTTGTCAAGGCCTCCTCTGTTGGTCTGCTCTGTTTCATCACGGGGATCGCTAGCATTCATCTAGGCTGGCACAGTTTCAACAGCCATTAATCCTCTTTGTATCTTTCAGCGCTATGACCACTGACAATGTTCTAGGCACCGCCATGTCAACATACCTCAATATAACTTGCGATTGTTCTGTTTTTCTTTAAAAAACAAACAAGGAAGCAGCTTTTGATCCATTGACCTAGTTCTCAGCCTAATATGGTTGTTGAGGTATTTTCACCTCCACCCCCCCTTGCTGCTGTTTTAACACCAGGAAAGGTGTTAAAATGATCCTAAAAATGATTAATTTCTAGTTTTTGTCTTTCTCTTCCGTGTTTTTCAGTCAGGCATCTTATATCTCACCTAGACCAATGTGTAGTTTAGGCAAGTGAAATGAAGCAGCCTTTGTGATGAGCTGGAAAAGTAGTTCCACATATCTCCTGTTCCATAGAATCACAGATTCTACAGAATTGTAAGGTACCTAAAGTCCAGCCCCTCAATGATGATTAAATGATCCTTGAATTGCATACTTTGCCTAAAACTGAGGAGAGCTGGAGGTGGGGTTTGAGGATTTAATCCAGCCCCCCACCCACCCCCTATACAGTTTCTCCTATAATTTGTGCATGTTACAGAACTGAACAGGCATATGTCCTACATAGCTTGTGTATTTTTGGCATTCCCCATCAAAAATATCAGTTATATTTCTTTGGGGGGGGCACATATCTGCACAGCATAATGCAGGGCTAGTCACAGCTTTCCCACCTTATATGAAACACTGCAGTTACTCACTATTTTCATAACACTTTTTAAAAGTGCCTGATGTTAAGTGCAGTTTTTTTCCAGATGGAAAATTTGCTCCAACAGCTGCCTACAGGAAGAATACAGTGTGCTTGCCTCTCAGTAGGTGAAATCACTGCATTGCTACTTCACACAGTGCATTTTTGCTGTGTATTCAGACTTCGGAGCCGCTCCAGCGTTCATTAAAATGGCAGCATATGAATTGCTATAAAATCCTGGACATCAAATCCTTTTCCTTCTGCTCCTGTAAATTTATGCTAATAAGAGTTTGCTTAGAAAAAAACATAAAATTAAGCACATGCCTATAATCTCAGATTTCAGGCCTTGTATTCAATATCTGACACTTATAATCAACTGGCTGGTCCTTAGATCTTTCAGTTTATTTCAGACTTATCTGCTGGAAGTTATTAGCAAAGTTGACGAGCAGCTAACCATGCTTGAAATCTGTAGTCCCAAGTCCAAAGGGAAATTGCATAGACACACTTAAGATAAATGATTAAAATCCAACTAAAGACTTATTGAGGCATCCTCTTCCTAACTGGTTGCTCTGATGGACTACAAGTCTCGAGGAAGGACTGCTGTGGCCAGTATGGTGTCTACGAAGCGCCTGGTCTTAAAGGGAAGCTTAACTGGTAATGGTGAAGGAAAGGTGAAGCTCAGTTTCCTTCTCCAAGTAGAAGTTTTGTAGAAGTGGAGCTGTTTGACAGAGAAGCCTGGCTTGGTGTTTAGAGAGGGCAAAGCTGTCCCACAGCTTTGAGGAGCAACAGGAAAGTGCACAAAGAAGGTCTTCGTGGAGAAATTCTATCCTGTGTTCTTAGAACCAAGGATGAAAATATGCTCTTCAAGTTACAGTGGTACCTCGCAAGACGAATGCCTCACAAGACGAATGCCTCGCAAGACGAAAGAGTTTTTCATTTTCTGAGTTGCTTCGCAAGACGGATTTCCCTATGGGCTTGCTTCGCAAGACGAAAACGTCTTGCGCCTTTTTTTTAAAACCGCCAATGCATTCCTATGGGAAACCGTCAATGCACAGTGGTGCTTCACAAGACGAAAAAATTCACAAGACGAAAAACTCGCAGAACGAATTAATTTCGTCTTGCGAGGCACCACTGTACTTGAAGGGAGGGCACAATCTGTTAATGCAATAGAGTAGGACATTCTTGGTAGGGAGTGGAAACACACTCCTAAAACAGACTTGCCAGCCATTACAACTACTTTTGTTCCACTAGACTCTAATCAGTTTTTGTAAGTCACTCTAGCCTGTATTTCTTTTTATTGTTGAAAGTAAGAAGTTTAATTACTTCTGACTTTTAAGTTCTAGCTTTGTACCGTATTGCATTGTATTGGGGTTTTGATAGTGAACTTTGATTTTATCATGTTGTTTTGAGTAGCTGATGGAAAGTTAACTGAGACTTGTGCAGGATAAATACACGGTGATAGCCTTGTGTGCATGGTTTTTTTTTTTTTACAAACTTGTCACTAAAGTACTGCCCTCTTGTTGATGTGTTTACTATAGCCAAAGATTCTTCTGTAATCATTTTATAAAACACACCTGGAAAACATCCCTGTTAATCAATTTCTTTTTCTGTTTTCAGTCTTAGGGTTAGGGTTAAATCCCAGCTTCATGCTGAGCCTTATGTACAACATATTTGTTCTTATTTTCCATTCCTGCTGCTCCTTCGTTGCAGATCACTGCTGGCTAATAGAATTTGATGGGGCTCCTTCCTGTTGCCTGCAAAATGTTTCATTTTGCTACCTTCCGCTCTTGGTTGCTTTTTTCCTACTTTTTGTCATCGTTTTGATCTTGCAAATCCAGGTCCTATGAGAAATCAGACAGTATGAAATATGAAAATTGCTTGAGAAGTAATTGGAGAAACAGTGAGATTTATGAAACCCATGGAGATAATGCTCACACCTACTTATTCACAATATTTAATTTTTAATGGCAATTTTAATTAATGGAGGCACGGGTCTTTGGGTTTTTCAGAGGCAAGTGAGGAACAGCAGGGAGTTGCAGGGCTGTGCAGTGCAGGTGGGAGGGAAGGTGCTATTAAAATCTGCATTCCAGGCTGGTGACCTGAGAGAGGGAGAGGACAGAGTGTTTAAAGTTCTAAAGTGAAATAAAATTAACCATTATGTAACACACATCGATAGACAGACAGACTGACAGATAGCTCTTGCTGCCAAAGTACGTTTTGAGGTGAAGCCTCATCTGCAATTTGTCAGTTCCTGAAAGAGTTTTTTTTATTGAAAACCTGTGAAAACAATTCCCTGCTGGGCTTCTTTGTGTCATGCATAAAGATACATCTAACAATGATGCTTTCATATAGCAAATTTGAAAGGAATATCAAAGCATGCTTATATGAACCTGCTAATTTATGAACTCTGCAAGGAAAGTGGTAGGGAAGTGCACAGAAATACAAAACTATCTGAGAAGGGGCAAGATTGTAAGCATAATGAGTGGTCTTTTTTCTGTTTAAGTTCCATTTTCCCTAAGCTTTGTGGCTAGACATTGCTGGAGGATAAAAGTAAATGGAGGAATAAAACTTTGTTTCAGCTGCTGTGCTGAGGAAATGGAAGGAAAATTACACTTGTGAGAATCATGATACAATCTGAAAAGGGCAAGGATCCTCCAGAAAGGGAATTACACAGTAAAAAATAAATAAATTGATTATTTAGATTTGTGTTTATCTATTTAGCCTCTCACTGTTAATCAGCAAGTTTACAGAGGAAATGTGTCCATATGCCATTTGCTTATGTTGCATAGATGAAAGGGCTAGGAATCATTCCATGCTTTATGTGACAATCATGTTTGGGCCAAGGTTCATCAGTGTTTATATCTGGATATTTTGGGATGTGTGCCTGTCATGTACACTGTATATTTGCTGCAGATAATCCATAAGAAGCACAATTTGCTGTATGTATGGAACTGTTCTTTAATAGGACTTCATTCTCACATTTGTCTTGCACCTTTCCTTCAAGAAGCCAGGGTGGTGTACATGATTTGTTTTCTTTCCATTTTTCTCCTCACAAGAGCATTGTAAAGAACATTACCAGCCCATTGAGTATGATGGTGTTATGGCACCCGGTTTTCTCTGCATCTTATGATGCGGGGAGGAAGGGAGTTCCAGCCAAGAGTTTACCCCTCTGTCTGCTTTTCCTTCCTGTTAAACCTCTCACTGCCACCAGGTGAGAGAATTTATTTTACGCTCATTGCCCCTCACTAAACAGCGTAAAATGTCCTTGTGTCTCCTCAAAGTGCATTCCCACCAGCAGAGTTTGGATATATTGCTGTTAATTTTATTCAATCTTGTTGGGCACATGTGTTTAGAGCATTTTCTCAAGTCCTATTTGAGATAGATCCAAACGGTAGTCTCTTCCAAAAAACAATTCCAAAGTTGTTCCTCTAGTTCTTCTCCAAAATCTCTCCCCCCCCCATTTTAGTCTCAAAGAAATAAGGGGTGGACAATATAGTTAGGAAATTATTCCTTTCCCCAGTGGGTTGGTAGAATGAAATAATCGTTCAAAGTTGTTTAGGTTGCATAGTGCCTGGGGCATACAACTGTAGTCCCAGTTTACAACTGAAGTATAAAGCAATGAATATCTTGTGCATTATTTGCAGTCTTAAGACTTTTTTTATGAAGGCTAGGGAAGATCAGCTTTCTCCTGAATTGGATAAAATTTCATACATTGCTTTACTTCACAAAGTGAAGTTACTATATTTGAAAACTTGCAGTGGTGTCTAAGTTCAGGTAGAGTTTAATCAAAGTAAATGTAGGATGCTGTCAAGAGATTGTTTATAACAGGGGTGGAAAATCTTTGGCTTTTGGGTCAAATTTGGCCCATGAGGCTGTTTTCACAAACCACACTCTCCTGCTCCAAAGGAACAATTGGGAACCTTAAAGTGTGATCCCAACTATTTTTTGTGAGTGAGGTTTGCTGTCAGTGCTGATCAGCTGATCGACATTGACAGCAAGTTCTGGTGTGATTGCTGTCCAGAGCAGGTTTGTTTCACTCCTGGCAAACCCCCAGAGTATGGCTTGATGTAAGTGCAAATATTTCTTTGTGTTGTCTGATTAAATTTGAGCTGTACCACACAGGAACATTTTTACTTTGGGTCACCTGATATTATTGTGATGTCAGGTGATTAATGGGCAGCTCCACCCATCAATCCATCCTATGGACTGGATCCTTTTCCCCAAACCTGACTTATAAAAAGGCTAATGTTTGGATACTTGCTTTTCAATTAACCTGCCTTTTCTGTTTCTGATTTGGTTATTTATACCTTTACATTAATGACTGGTTGACGTTGCCCTTGCCAGACCTGTGGATCTCCAAGCTTGAAGCTTATCTCTCAGAAAGGTACCAGCAGTTGCTAGGAGAACTTTCCCCATATACCTGAAAGTCCAATTCTTGAGTGTCTTTTCTTTGGATTGGAAGTGGGCTGCTAATTTGCTCATTCTTACTCAGTGCAATACGGTTGACTACAGGAGCTCATGTATGAAATGATACATGCTGAAGCTCACTGGTATGTTTTAGCTATTATTTTATCTGTAGGGTATAAATGATGATGATGAGCTTCAGAATCCTTTATTTTTGCAAGCATTTTCATCCCTGTTACCCCTCCCTTTTGGTGCTTTAATGTATAGCATATGTCCCGCTTGCCTTTATCAGTTTAAGAGCCTTTGTACTGGACTATGCTGCTTAAGAAACATTAATTTGTAATGCTGGATGATGCCTTTTTAAACTTTCAGAATTCTGAAATCTACAAGATGACCTTGGATCAATACAATGAGGCAGTTACCAATGCAGAAGATCAGATCAGGTAAGAATGCAATTGTTATCCCATTGACAGATTAAAAACAATATTTTTTTCCAGAAGGAGCTGGCTTAGTGTGGTCCTGAGGGGGATTCACTTTGCATGCTTCCACCCAGTTTTGGCCAAAGCAGGGAATTACACGGAAACCAGCCAAGAAGTGTCATAGTAGAGCAGAGTAGATACTGTGCATCCAGATCACACTTGCTCACACTTTAGAAGGAATGGGGTTCTGCTCCATCTTAGGCCAGGATTGTGCAGCTCTGTCCATTGCCTGGCTTTAGCTCCTTCCTCACCTTCGCTTTCTACCCTGCCCCAAACCTGACAGGAGCCAGGTCTGACAGACCAGAAATACAAATATTTTTGTAGTCGCCATATGGGGAAAGTATGTTGTTGCAGTGAGGGAGGCATTTCTCTTATAGTTAAGGAGGAGTATATGAACATGACCTGAGCTATAGGAAGCCCTGAAGAATTGAAATCTACCTTTCCACTATAAGCCAAATAGCTATTGGTGTGTGTGTGTGTGCGCGCGCGCACACACACACACACACACACACACACACTTTCTTAAACGGAAGAGTTAAGTTAATACATTCCATGAAATTTCAAGGACAATGCATAAGAATTGCAGTACATTGTACATGTTTAGCATATGCACAAAAGTCAATAATATATAGTGCTTGAAAGAAACATGCATTTTAACATGCTTCTGACACATTGCAAGGAGCTCCCAGTTGACTGGGTAACCTGCAAAATGTACCTGCATTAGAAAATGTGTATAATTGGGCCATATTGTGTGCAATGGCCCTTGAAGCAAATATATCAATTAGATGATTAAGAGTTGCTTTTTTGTGCAACAGGCAAATAAATGATGACAAATTAGACGTTAGGTGTTAATTAACGGAGCATGTGCTACATTTCTTAAAATAGTATTTTTATCTTGAAGCCAATATGTATATGATATTTTATGCCTCCTTTTTGACACTTTAATACATGTTTCATATTCTAAATCCATTTATAGGATGGAGATGTCTAGCATAGTATTCCCCATGTTTTAATAAACAAATGAATTCTTCCTTTTGAGGATTCTTTTTCATTGACAATGCTAGAGCAGATATAATAATCCACATAGTAAGCAACTGAATACTAGGATGGGATACCCAGGGGGAGTGATGACAAAAGTAAGATAGTTTTCAGCAGGCATTTAAAAGTTGGCACAGAAGGTGTCCACTGAGTTTTCCACAGGTTACATGTGAGTATGGGTGTTGCAGAGCAGTCTAGAGAAGACTTTGAATCTCAAAGGTATAAGAGATGATGCTTAGGGAGCTGCCTTTTCAGCTCCTTGCCTTGAGAGGGCTTTGACGTTTTCCTCCCAGGAAAGATCAGAACATAATGGGCACTGAAAACCAATTAACAAAGATGAGTTGACTTCTGTAGTTTAGGAGTCACCTGCTTATCCATTCTAAGTTGGAATTTAGTTGGGAATATAACTTAAGAGAAAAAGAAAAATGCTTTGCAAGATGGAAGGTGCAGAAACTATATTGATTAGGAGATTATTATAAGGAAGACCCCTGTCAGAAGACACAATGAGGCACAAATTACAAGATACACCAGCAGATTGGCTAGAACTGCATGATGCTTGACATTTTATCACAAAAACATCTATTAAATACCTCTATTAATCCCAAAGGCATCTTACTAAAAAGCAGGCCACCAGGACAGTAATACCATTTGAAAGGTTTACCTGGCTGTTAAGAAAAGCTTCAATGGCATGGTCTCAAAAATAAACTACCTCTAGATAGATGTTACTATGATCAGATTAAGAAAGATCAAATCCATGGAAAAGACAGATATAGGCGAAATGATACACAAGAGCCCAATTTTTGGGGGGCCGACACCATTATCTGTTCATACAAGTGAGAACTTTCTAAAAAATACTACAAAAGTGATGATACATTCTGGTTCAACCAGCAAGAATGATGGGGAAGG
Source organism: Podarcis tiliguerta (assembly GCF_965153285.1). Classification (NCBI taxonomy): domain Eukaryota; kingdom Metazoa; phylum Chordata; class Lepidosauria; order Squamata; family Lacertidae; genus Podarcis; species Podarcis tiliguerta. Next base: position 39,627,744 of record NC_139535.1, on the reverse strand, counting down.
TATCAGCAGATAGTTGGAGAGGTGACAGTTCAAAAGGAACATATTGGCAACTTCTACCCAGTGGTAGAAGGGTTTTGGAAAGACTTCCTAAAAGAGATTGGTGACATTACGAAGCACATAGCAGCAGTGGATCCAACATTATGGTTGTTCTCTTTGTTTTCTCAGATTCTCCCCCCGCCCCCCAAGAGGTAGTTTAGTTTGTGCTTGTGGCAGCATGGCTCACCACATCCCAGCATTGGAAACATGCCTGCCTTAAAAATTGGTAGGGGAAAAGCTATTCTATGTTGTAGGAATGGAAAAGGTAACACATCAGTTTTGAATTCTTAGAGGCCAGTCACAAATTGATTATTTTTAAGCCGTATGACATGATTTTTTTCTTTTGCTGATAAGAAAGACACTGGTATGCTAATGCCACTGCAGTATACTTTTATTTGGAACAATAAGTAGAAGGCAGAACATTTTGTTATTGATCTGTTCTTCTCGGAATGCATTGGATCTCGATGCTGGATAACTAAATGGGATCTATAACGGAGCACTCTATTCTTATATGGCGTAATGGCATGCTTTGTTTTATACATTTAGAATCATAGACTGGTAGAATTGGAAGGGGCTCTGAGGGTCACCTAGTCTAACCCCCAATCACGCTGGAATTTTTTTGCCCAACATGAGGCTCGAACTCATGACCATGAAATTACAAGTCTACTGGCGGAGCTATCCCATATATATATGTGGAACCTGGGACACTTTGAGCAATATGTCTCATAAAGCAGAGATGGACAGGTTTCCCATACAGGCAAACAATAATGTGGATTGCTGTAGCGTGGTAAATATCTACTACTTGTACTGCATTTGCTGCTTATTGGTGCTGACTTCTTAAAAGTCTCACTTTTGAGTTTGCTTCAACAATTGTCAACAGGCATGGGCATGTTGCTGTTCCATTAAAAAAACCCAAACCAAACCAAGCAAACAACAACAAAAACAGAGTTGCCAACATGCTGCATATATTTGTAGAGTACATTCTCTTAAAAATAAGTTGCTGTTGGAATAAATATTTCAAAAGTTGGAAAGCAGTAATTAAGTTATGACAGCCTTTTCTTCAGTTGTCTTAGAACACAGGAAGATGATATCAAAGCCAAATATGTTTCCAGAACTATGTTTCTAGTTGGCAAGAAAGCAATAATTAGAAATATGCAGGTTCTTTGGGATTTCCTGCAGGAAGAGATTAAGATCAGCGGTTGTGTCCTATATTTCTTGTTTTTAGTTGTGCCAATATTTCCTTTATCTTCAGTGCATTCCTTTTGGGGCTTCATCCTACCCCTCCACATTTTCTTACTGGATAGGGACCAGCGGCACACATTTGTCTCTTGTATTATGAGGCATTCTTCAAAAAGTCAAGACAGCTGTTAATTCCTTCCTGGTTGTTTTAGCCAGAGTATTTCAAGCAAGGTTTTAGAAAGCATCCTCCGCCGCACCCTGCTCTATTTGTTTTTGGCTGAAATTGTTACATGCGCCTTCTCTACTACGTGCCCCTGAACAATGCTTTCCATTTCACTTCATACCACATTGTAATTATTCTCACTTCATTGTTTTGCACTGCCAACTCATTCTTTAATTCCATCATTATATTTCCAGATGGTGCCCCACTGAGGCCTTTGTGTGGGGTTTTGGCAGTTGACTTACCAAAGATAGCTGTTACTTTGCACATCTTTCTCCTACAAAAAAAGAAGCTGCAGGTGAAAGAAATTTGGTGCAAAAAAGCTCCCCTGTTCCACTTAATTACACATATACACCTAAAGTGCCTGAATTGGGGGTGACTAACCAGAAATGAGACCTAGGGGTCATAGTGGATAGCTTGACGAAGACATTGACCCAGTGTGCAGCAGCAGGTGGATCGTTCATAATGCTGTTATACAAATCTGTATTGTGACCACATTTAAAATACCGTCCTCGGTTCTGGTTATCTCACCTTGAAAAGGATATGGTAGAGTTGGAGAAGTTTCAGAAAAGGGCAACCAAACTGATATGGGGAGTGGAGTTTAGATAAAAGGTGAGTAAGAGGTGCTAAGCTAGAAGTAAGTTGATATAAAGTTATGCATGCAGGGGAGAAAGTGGAGAGAGGAATGTTTTCCTCCTCTCATAACACTAAAATTTGTGGACAACCCAATGAAACTGAATGTTGGAAGATTTGGAACAGATAAAAGAAAGGACATCTTCATACACCATATAGTTAAAGTGTGGCACTCACTCCCACAAGAGGCAGTGATGGCCATCAACTTGGATGACTTCAAAAGAAGATTAGACAAATCCATGGAGGAATACGGCTCTCAGTGGCTACTGACCATGATTGCTGTGCTCTGCCTCCACGGTCAGGGGCAGTAGCGCTTCTGAAGACCAGTGACTAGGAGCCATAGGAGGAGAGAGGGCTCTTGTGATTGGGTCCTGCTTTTGGGTTTCCCACAGATATCTGGTCCAGAAGGCTCTTCTTATATTCTATGGGGAATGGTTATTTCCTTGTTATGAACAAGTGACTTTTGCATTTGAGGGAGAAGGAAATTCTAATTTAAGATGGAATGGTGACCAAGAGTATGAGCTCTGAGAGACCCGTGAGTCAGGAAGGCACAGAATTGACTCACAGAGTTGGAAGGGACCTGAAGGTCCAACCCCCTTCAATGCAGGAATTTTTGACGAATGTGGAGGTTGAACCCACAACCCTGTGATGAAGCGTCTCATGCTCTGCTATGGACTCAGTAGGTGGTTGCCCTTAGGCAAGTCACTCTCTTTTGCCTCCACTCCCGTGTGAATACAGCAGTAGTAATACTGGTCTACCTTGCAGAGTTGTTGTAAAGATGAATAAAGCATATGTTTGTAAAGTACTTTGAACATTCAAAAAGAGCCGTATCAATGCTTATTGTTGTTAAACAATGCCAGGGTTGGAAATCCTAGTTTTGCATCCTTGAGTGTATCCTGACTTCTGTGCACAATTTAGGCAGGGTCAAGTGAGCAAGCAGCTTTCTCCTCCCCATCCTTAAGTGAATTATTGAGATGCAAATCCATAGGACTTAACAAGCACATCTTGTTATTGCTCATTACTTGTGAAGCGCTGTCAGCGTGCACATTTTCTTACCTTTTGACACACACCTTCAAATATGGAAAGTAGTAATCTGGCACAAGGCACAATATTAAACCCTGTCTTAACCATCTGATAATACTGTTTGGACTGGAGAGCACTTTACGGAAATGGCCATGCTTAAGTATTGCCTCACCATTGTCTGACTTATTCAGACTGAGAATAGCAAATGTCAGGCTTGATTAATTCTGTTATGTGCTCTTCTTTGGGAGCCAAGGAGTTCCTGGGTGCTTTTACTAACTGCCTAGGGTTGCTGATGGGTCATAGAGAACTCCACCCTGCACCTACCACAGATCATAACTTGGCTGCTGTTTACACCATCACTTTACACTTTGATTAACTTGATTTGAGTCAAAACCCTCTGGTCTTGTTGACTCTGTCTTTAGATTTTCTTCAGCTTATGAGTCACTTCTTCAAAGTGTAAACAGCAAGTGCTGTTCAGGAGCTGCTGTCTCAGGATAACTTATAGTGTAACCCGGCTCTTAGAGGTCTATAGTTGACTCATTAAAATAGTGTATCCCACTGGTTTTTCCAAGATTGTACTAGTGTAAAGGGCTCACCGAATTGCCCTCTGTGTGTCTCTTGTTCCGTGGAAAAGTTGGAGCTATCTCTCAGCCTTATGCTCAGTTCACATAAACACAGCTGTTTTTACAAAAAGTGTGATAGGAAATTGATTTCCTCTCTCTCCAGTTCTAGTGTTACCACCCACTTGCCATTACTCATGGTGAATTACTAGAACGAGACCCTCATTCCTTCCCTTACATATATACATTGAAGGTGTTTCCGTTTTTTGTCACCTTCTGCCAGACACCATCTTTTATACGTGTCATTTGCTGTGTTTGGATAAGCCGGAGACACAGAATTTTCTCTGCTGTGAGCAGCAACTCCTGCTTTTCAGAAACCAAATGGCAGCATGAGTAGAAGAGGCACGAATTATGGAGGCTGTTTCCTTGGCATTGCTAAGCTTCTGTTGCATCCCTTTCCATTCATTTTCTCGTCCTCTCGACCATCTGCAGCTCTGGCACAAGTGGCCTAGTGCATTAAAGGGCTTTTTATTTCCTCTGAATGAATAATGCTAACTGGTATTTATGACAGCACTTCAACATTTCAGAGTGTTGTGCGGAACTTCACTAACAAGGCCACACAATAAAAAATGTTCCTTTGAGGTTAGTGGACAAGTCTGGCTCTTTTTCTCTCAGAAGAGAGGAAATCTGTACAGGAAAGGGGATGAACTGGTTTGTGCCAAGCGACATAGCAAAGCAGTGGTAGGTGTTTCATCCTGTGACCTCACCTGGAGGGAGGGTATCAGTATTGACCCAGAGGTGGTCAATCCACTGTGACTTGACTGTTCGTTCTCACATCTGAACTGCCGGCAGCACATTAAGAAATATCTTCCCTTCTACATTTCCTCTTTCATTCTGTGCTGGATATTACCCAGCCCTCTGTCTTTCCCAGCAAAGAGCCGCCTAGCAACAGGAGTCTTACTGATCAGAGCTCGGAAAACTAGCAGCTCTTTTGCCACCTTCCTTGTTGTGCCCTCGTTCTGCGCATGTTGTGTTGGCTTGGAGAACCACCACAAAATGCATCGCCTGCTTTATTTTATTACAAAGGCTGCGTTATTTTGTATGTGTACGTGTCAGCCAGTGGAATTAAAGGCTGGGGACTTAGATCTAGACGCACACCGCACGCTTGCACACATTCCACTGTTTAGCAAACTCTTCACATCAGTGATCATCCACAAAAGGAGATGCGTGTAAATAAAAGGCCAGTGCTCCCCACCTTTTACTTCACTCCCTGTCCTTTTCTCGCTGCTCAGAGAGCCATGACGCAGACTAGGTTTAGAGAAGACAACTTGTTAATCCCCTCCCCGCTACAGGGAATAAAATGGCATTTCATTCCAAGCTCTATTAATGCGCCCGCTCCTGGGATAAAGCGAGACTCCCAAAAGGCAGTGGCCAATTTTTTCCTCCTTCTGCATCGTCTTTGTCTTCTTTTGAGTGTTACATTTAGATTAGTGTCTGAGGATTAAATGTTTTTACAGTCTCTGAATCTGTTAAGGGGTGGCAGGGCGGGAGTGAAGGGAAAATCAGTAAAGATGCTGAGGCTTAGTGCAGGTGTTCCTGATGTATCCTCTAAAGGCTGGTTTTAAACTTTCTTTTGTGAAATTTGACACTATTGTCATTATTATTATTATTTTATTAATGGAAGCACCAAGAATGAGTGTGGTGTTGGGATATGACACTTTCTGTAAAGCGTAAAGCTACACAAGCATGATGGTATTTGGAGGATTAGAAAGTTGTTAAAAGATAACTTTCCTAGGAGACCTGACTCCTTTTTATGAGCTTCTGAAGCTGTTTACCAAGAGCTCTGTTGTTTGCACGCCTGGCTGAGGGTGTTGCTCACTCTGTGCACTTTTTATCAATGTTCATTTAAAGAATGCCCTTTATCTTATTGTCCCACTAGAGATCAGCCTTGAATCCAAGGCAGCGTTCCAGTGAATAGGCTGCCAGAGAGATTTACTCCATATGGGACCCCATATCTCTGAGTTCCATTTAATGATTGTAGGATCCTTAAACTTAATAGGCGTGAGTATTTAAAATTATTATGTTGGAGAAACTGGCATGTGGTATGTATCCCCATGGGCTTTTTACAGAAAGGAAAATTGCACAGACTTTTAACACATAGGCATAAGGTAAAAGGCTCCTTGATAGGCTATGAAGTTGAAAAAGTGAATTATGGCTGATTTATACTACTGAAAAAAGTACCCTTGTGTACTACTAACCCTGCCGCGGATGGTTGAAAGAGAGAGAGAGTAGAAGAAGAATTTAGTTCTTTGGGATCTGAGAGTATCCAAAAATGTCACTTATGAAAAAATTGCTTGGATGTATGTAAAAAGAGATTTCTTTTCCATCTGTCTCATGAAGCCTCAAATATTATGGCCTTCATTGCTCCAGGAAAATAGCTCCTACTGGAGGTTACTAACAAGAAATGTAGAATGGATTCTTCTCATAGTGTATTTTGAGGAGGTGAGCAGTATTCTGATACACAATATATGGCACTGGCAGGAGGAGGTAGAGGAGGTAGTTGATAAAATCATATTTTTAGACTAACTAGTGGATTAATATTTTTTTTAAGTAACATGAACTGGACATTGATGTTTGACATGTGCCAGCAAATTGGCTTTTTCCAGTGCATGTTTTTATTCAGACAAACCTAGGAGTATCAATGCTGCCTTTTTATTTGATTTTGTAGAGAGATTTGTAGGTTTTATTTCTGTTACGTTATATCCTTTTCTATTACGTTGTTTACAACTCTGAAACTTTATGTATTAGTGATCTATATAAAAATGATCTTAAACAATCAAACAAACAAAAAGTTGTTCTATGGAAATTCATTTGATGGTTGCCACCATCCTGCAGCTGGAATGTCACAACTGAAAAGGAGCCTCAAGAAGTAGAGAAGCCTAAGAGTCTTAAAAGAAAAGAAAAAAACAACAACACCAAAGTGTGTCTTGGAAAGTGTCTTGTTAATAAGCCTACATAACTTACTCTCCTGCCAAAAAGGCAAAACCCTTGTCTTCTGGGAGGAGTGGAGCTTACACAGAAGTACAGACAAAGGGGCTTCCTCCCTCCTCTGCCAACCTCCTTGCTCTCTGTGCTGGGCAGAACGGGGTATGTGTGTCAAATATTCTGCCCCTACTCTGCCAACCTGCTTACTTGCCTGCAGGCAGTTCCTTCTTGCCTGTGACTGCCAGGTGAGTTCTTAAATACTAGGCTGGATGTGCATCATGTATCCAACAAGACTGTAAGGGGAGTGAAATATCTGGGAAATGTCTGATAGGAAAATAAGACTTCAGTTCACAAAGAGAAAAATATCTGCCTGTGCATACTTCAGGAAAATCAGGCTTTTCCCCAATGATATTTTATACCCTGGAAATACATACTTTAGCCACAATATGTGACCAAACTTTGAAACACAGCTAATTCCATAATACTTGGTTTATGAGCTTTACTTTTATGCTTAAATAATGGCCATTTAGGAATGAAGTAGATCTTCCTGGTCCAACCCAACCAAGGGTTATTATAGAAGGCCACAACAGGAAACAAAACACTGAAAAGGGGGTCTACTATTGCACCACCAAGAACATATTTCTGTTTTAAATGCTCAAAAACAAAGAGTATTTTTTTTTGCACCTTAGATGTGATAGATAACAATTTTGGGGATAGTGAGGTGGACTAGCGTGGTGTTTTCCAGTCACAGATGGTCTGCCTTGAACCAGTCCCCAAGGCAGCAAAGCAATTGGATGACTTACATGTTTTATTGCTTACCTGTTTTCACACTTCAGCCTCAGTCCTCAAAACGTTGCCGTGCTGCAAGCCATATTAAAACAAAGTATGCAGTTGTGGTTCGAGGACCCGACCCCCGCCCCGTGGAAATGAACACACAAGGACACGTGATATATGGTTTATGGGCATGAAAAGGCCACAACTTTATTGGTTACAGCAGTGAAAAAGGTATTGGCTTAGGCATTGGATGTCCACCACAGGGGTTGAATCACCAGGGGGGCGGAGCCTGTTGATGATAATACAACTATAGGCTCTCCCCTGACGTCACCAGGGGTCGTGCCATGGCCTCCCGCCAAGCAGGCATCGGACGGAATACACGACCCCCAGATTCCTTTAACGGAATACCCAAAATTGAAGGCTTAGGCCGATGGCCACACCTAGCCTTCCCACACACCATAACGCAATAATCCAATGCCTAACCGCCACCCGAGCCAAAGGCTCGCCGCCAATACCCTCACAGCTGCAACCAATCCCTGACGCTACTGATGATGCTGTCAAGCTACAGGTCATTCCCCAGGTCTGAGAGATGAACCCCGTCATCTCTATACAAGTCCATGTTGCCAATCCGAATACGATCATGCACAATAACTTGGCCATTCCGACAGCGCACCCAAAGGGACACGGCCCGGTTCAAAGTCTTTCTGATTTTCTCCACGGCCATACAACACTTCGCCCCTCGCCACACAATTCTCTTCAGGAGGGAGGACCAAAACACGGTAGTCCCGGGACACAAGACAGCAATCTTGCCCAAATCAGTTCTTATACTCCATGACAAGTCCGCCGTACTCCTGGTAACGAGGTCATTCTCGCCTAGCTGGACAATAAGGATGTCGGGGGGGCCGAACAAGGCCACTTTCTCCCGCAACATAGGCATAAGCTCCTGCCAACGCATGCCCCATTTCATGAACCAGAAACAGCGGACTCCCGGATGTAGGCCAAGATTAACAGTGAGGCCGGAACTACACGCCCTTGCACGGGCCCAATGGACGATACTGTGGCCGCAAATCCACACGATCTTTTTGGCAGCAGCTGAGGATGAAAAGAAGAAAGCGACAGGTAAGTGGGGGGGTTAATGTAATGTAATCTAGCGGATATAGGCTTTATATGCATCAGATTTCCACCGGCCCATCTCCTTAATCCTATCCACCGGCAAGCCCAAATGAGCGGCTGTTGTTGCAGCGCCGATCCGAAAGGAGTGCGCTGCGTAGTCTTGGGCAGGTAACCCACAGGAATCAATGGCTCTGCGGAGCACCCTTGTGAATTGATGCCTTAGAAGCGGGGAACCGTCTAGGTGGACCAGAAGAGGACCTGGGCCGGGAGGCCGGAGGTAGAGAAATCGTCTGGTGTCCTTTACCGGACATGGACCCGACTCCGCAGAAGCTACCAGCTTCACAAACACCCCCCTGCCGGCCTGATCTGTTTTTGACTGGCGTATCCTGAGTGTCATGGACGCCTCTGATAGCTGCACATCGTCCAACGAGAGGCCGCGCGTTGAGCCGTTTGCGCTAGCCTCGGCTACAACCTCGCCCACCCGTAGGGCGCCGAAAAACGCAATCGAATAGGCGGCGGAAAACATGCGGGCCTCATACTTGGACCAGCAGATGGATTTTAACTTTGTGCGGATTTTGGACAATAGCGCATAAGAGATCGGCTTACGGCCCCCAGCCCGTGAAGGTTGAAGCCTGCTCCAGCCCTCGATAGCCCTGCGGACTAAGAAGTCATTGCACGGGTCAGAGGAGAATGTAGCTTTGTAGAAGAAACTAATGGCAGCTACATGAATCTTTAAGGTTTTGGGAGCTCGGCCCAGGTCGTTTAGGTGAGAAAGATATCTTAAGACGTCGGAGGAGGACGGTGGCACGCTAGGAGCCAGCCCCGATGACCCGGACCTGAAACCCAGGAAATCGCACCAGGCCTTCTTATAAGACCTGAGGGTGGATGGTGCGACGGACGCTAATACTCCCTGTATCACTTTGCATCTCCAACGTTCCACAGGTGCTCCGGAAAGGGTTCGGGCAACAGTTGCGCTCCAGGTGCCAGTGACCGGAAGCGAGACATCTGAAAGCGAGACAAGGCATCCGCAATGTTATTATTGATTCCTGGTACAAATTTGGCAGAAAAGATTATATTATACTCAAGGCACCGGAGGACGAACGACCGCAGAAGGGCCGCTACCCTTGAAGATCGAGAAGACTGCCTTTCCAAAATCTTTACCACCGCCTGGTTGTCGGTTTTGAAGCACACCCGACGGTTTTGGAATTCCTGCGTCCAGATGTGCACCGCGACCACTATCGGAAAAAACTCGAGAAAAGTCAGGTCTCGCGTAATAGCCTCACCCTGCCATCCTGCTGGCCACCGCTGAGCACACCATCACCCCCTAAAGTACACACCTAAACCTAGCGACCCTGCCGCATCCGATTGGACCTGAAAATCTGAAGTTAAGTTAAGAATATCCTGCCATAGCGAGACTCCACTATAATTATCTAAGGAGTGGAAAGAGGCTGAGGAGAGGGCTGGCGCTGCAATTTGAACTTGGCTGACCACACCCCCCAGCGGCACCCGATTGGGTGCCGGTTGGTGGGAGGAGCGCCAGCCAGGGAACAGAAAGGCAGGGGGCTGAGCCCCCTGCTGTGGGCGGTGCTCAGGCTCCCGTCCACAACCACTCCCCTCTCTTTCAGGGAGGAGAGTCTTTGTGCAGCACTTCAAGCACTGCAGTCTCTATATTTGGCTTCAGCGTCCCTTGAGCCTTGCAGAACTAAAGTGCTTCTCAAACACCCAGCCCATGCCGCAATAGGAATCAGTCTCTCCCCTAACGTTGCATGCTGGGATACAAATGCATGAGTGAGTACTTTGGAATCTGCACATTTTTAGGCGTGCAAGTGCCTAAACATAACCCAGTCACTCTTCTGGGGAATGCTTCTCCATCCATACACAGGCATTTCCCCAGTGAAGTATTTCTAGAAAGCATGTTCCTGCTAAACTGCTGTAATTTCCGCCTGCGCTACATGCCCTAACACCAGCTACTGTTCTGAATACTTATCATCCCAGTTTGTCAAATAACGCCTGCACCCTGTGTTTATACCATTGATGTGATTTGAGTTGAAGGTTGCAGCTGTAGATTACAAATGACAAAGAGGGTGCATTGTACAAAGAGGTCACTCTTATGGCACCTGATGAAGGCCACCGTGAACATGGCTTGGTAGATCTTCTGAGTTAGAGATAGACACTGTGTAAAGTAAATACATTTTGCACTGAAAAATGACATCGAAAATTGTGAAAACCACTAAGGAGAAGTGGAAGTTTACTGTGGCTCATGTAAACTAAAAAAAAATCAGACCGCACCCTGGTCCCTGTAGAATGTACAGGTTTGGAAGGTAGGCGGCAGAAAAGTAGTTTATGTTGGGAATTCTTCCTTTCAGGACTGTTTTGTAAGCTGTGTTTTAAAACCGCCCTTGTATGCTAGCCCTTCACTTTCCTGCACAGCTTTCTTCCCCCAGTGGATGCATTTTGCAGATGGGGTGTAGTTGTGGTGATGCTGAAGGTTGATGTTGAAGCTGGAATCATCGTGGGAATGCTTTCCAAAAGGAATGGCAAAATTAAAGATGTCAAAAGCAATAAGGCCTGAGAAACCTCTTGTTACCAGGGAATTAATGGACTGTTGGTTAATTAGCAGCCCAAGGCAAAGCTGAGGTAACGTTCTTAACAATTTGGTCATTAATTCAGCAATAACTGGTTTCAAGGGCATTGTTTGCTGTTTTGAACAGTAATGGTATTTATGCTTTTCAATTATACCCTCTGTTTGCATGGGTACAGCTTCTGTTACGGAGGGTGATTTTTCCCCCCCACAAGGGGCAGGTTTAAAGCGGATGGAAGATCAAAGGTAAGTCATGAGGCTTTTAACAGAGAAATTTTGCGAGAAAAATTATGACTTCCTGTACAGTATCCCTGAAGATTTCCTTGTCAAGATGACATGACTTTCTTGAGTAGCTATCCCTATGGAACTGTGCAGGTGCTGTGTAATTGGCTGAATTAGAACCTATCTTTTCTTCTCGAAGAAAATAGTATCTTGGTTCTGTGATCTACTATTTCTTTCGGTCAACAAATAAAGCCTTTCAGGCTAGCCAAGAAGTATATAATCAGAAGTACCAATTATTCATTTTGGGGGATCCAGCTCAGATTTAGCACTACTATTTGCCACTGCCTCACCCCCGCTACAAAAAAATCTAAATGTCATTAGTAAGCTTCTAGGAGTGTTGGCAAGTAAGATCTGGGATTCTGGCAGCCTGCTGCTAGGTAAAATAATGTGTGATGTATAGTTTTTGAAAGCTCTTGATTCCCCACCCCCAAATGGTAATCTTCAGTCTGATCTCAGCATGCCAAGACTTGCTGGATGTAGTGCATTTGGATTAGTCTTCTATGTTCATCTCTTGAGCCCTGTGCTGACTTGTGAAAATGCTATTTATTTTGTGGAGAATACTCGTGCTCTAGATCCTGGTCTAGACTGGCAAAACTGAAACGTGAGAGGCATTTCTAAAAGTCCAGAAGTGTAATCCACTGTGATATTACATAGTTTCTTTTCCCGTTGAAAGAGTTATCTTCCTGTATGGACTGGGTCTAGTTGCCAAAGTCAGTGACAACAGGAGAAAAATCCTTTGACTTACCTGGGTGCAGGTAAAGGTAAAGGTACCCCTGCCCGTACGGGCCAGTCTTGACAGACTCTAGGGTTGTGCGCCCATCTCACTCAAGAGGCCAGGGGCCAGCGCTGTCCGCAGACACTTCCGGGTCATGTGGCCAGCGTGACAAAGCCGCATCTGGCGAGCCAGCGCAGCACACGGAAACGCTGTTTACCTTCCCGCTATAAAGCGGTCCCTATTTATCTACTTGCACCCGGGGGTGCTTTCGAACTGCTAGGTTGGCAGGCGCTGGGACCGAGCAACGGGAGCGCACCCCGCCGCGGGGATTCGAACCGCCGACCTTTCGATCAGCAAGCCCTAGGCGTTGAGGCTTTTACCCACAGCGCCACCCGCGTCCCTTTTATGGGTGCAGGTACCGTTTGTTAAATTAAACAATTACATTCTAAGTCCGTTTTTAAATGTATATTTTCTCTCTTTGAATATGTTTTCATTCCTCTCCTTCCCAAACCGATGGCCCTTTTTCAATGCCAGCTTCCTTTTGAGAGGAGAGTGTTGGAGGAGGCTAAATAAAAACAAGTACACAGCAGGCAGTACTAGCAGCCTGCAATCCCAAAATACAGTTTTGCCAGCCTGATACCTCTTCCCTAGAACTTTGCTGAATGGTCAGGAGTAAAGTTTTTTTTTGGGGGGGGATAGGGGTTTCTGAGGAGAAGCTAAAAACGTTAAACTACCAACTGGCATCTGTCTGTCTCCAGAGACAATGGAAGAGTGTGCCTTTGGGGGTAAAGTCAAACAATTGGAGAAATACACCACCTGCTATGGCTGTAAAAACCAATACGCAAGAGGCATATTTTAATTACGTCTGGGGCAGATGAAATCATACAGCTTTGCTGCTACAGGTGCACCATGAGGTTCTTCTTTCAGTGGTCATTCTTCCTCTGGTCACGGCTGTGCATGAATCACTTGGCTGTCTTGTCTCCAGGTGCTGCGGTCGTCTGCCAGGGATTCCCATGCAGTAGGGATCAGTGTTTCCAGCCTTCATGTCAGGTTTGCAGGCATCTTTGTAACACATAGTTGGTACGCCAACAGGCCCAGTGTCTGAAGCTCCCCATAAAGCACATCCTTGGGGATCCTCCCATCTTCCATTCTGTGTACATGACCAAGCCAGAGTAGACGTCGCTGTGACAGAAGTGTGAACTTGCTGGGAAAGTGGGCTTGGGAGAGCGCATCTTTGTTTGAGACTCTGTCCTGCCATGTGATGCCCAGAATCTTCCCGACGCAGTGCATGTGGAAGGCGTCCCTCCTGATGGGTGTAAGTTGCCCACAAATACATAGGTCCCCTTCCAAGGCAGCAGATGCTCTTGTTTTATCATGCTATGCTGGTAGGAAATGAAACTACCAGCACAGTGCAATAATACAAGCATGCTAGTTCAGCTAAGGGCTGGTTCGTTTCACAGAAGCAAGCTTCTATATAACTTTAATTTACCAGATCAGGAACCACAGCTTAAACAGGAGCCACATTGAAATGTGCATCACCTACCAGATGCACACCATCAACATGGTGTTGCATGTATATCCCAGTGGCCATCCCTCTTCTGGAGATTAGTATCCAGATACACCTGAAAACCATGCAGTGAAAACCAATGCATTTTGAATTGTTTAATGTATCTTGCTGAGGTGAGGAGGTGGTCTATGCTTTGCCAATGGCATTTATAGGACTAATGTTCAGTTTCATCCACAGTGACTGCAGGGCTTTTTTCCAGCCAGAACTCACTCACTAGTACAGTGCTACCTCCGGTTAAGTACTTAATTTGTTCTGGAGGTCCATTCTTAACCTGAAACTGTTCTTAACCTGAAGCACCACTTTAGCTAATGGGGTCTCCTGCTGCTGCTGCTGCCGCCGCTGCTGCTGCTGCTGCCGTGCCATGCCGTGCCATGCCACCGGAGCACAATTTCTGTTCTCATCCTGAAGCAAAGTTCTTAACCCGAGGTACTATTTCTGGGTTAGCGGAGTCTGTAACCTGAAGCATATGTAACCTGAAGCATATGTAACCCGAGGTACCACTGTACTCAGTTCTGCCACCTCTCAGGTGGGCTCCATTGCCATTATAAGAGAACATGGTGAGCATCTTTTTTTCTAGAAAAATAGCACTGATGTGACTGCTCATTTCATTCTTCCTTACAAACATGTGCATCATGTTCCTATTTAGTACTTTGTCCAAAAGATGTGGTGTTGTTCCCTTTAGTTTGTGGCTTGTTAACTTGATGCATCATCCAGTGTACCTCAGCCTCTGTCATGTGTGCCTTCCCAGACACAAGTGCCAAAGTAGGCTATTGGCAATGAAAGCTTAAGCCTCAACCAAACAGTTAGTCTTCAGGATGTCTCTGCCATTTGTCTCCTTGCTTGCTATATTGTTTTTCTTCTCTGCTTTGTGGAATTTTAGCCAACTTCCTTCTGTGATTCAGACTGTTCTCTCAAACAACAAGTTTCTGACTCACTCCTATTTGACTTCCAACGTAGTCCATATTGTTGCTAACTTTAGGTCTCTCATCTTTGCTAGTCAGCCTTAGGAACTTACTGTTTTTGGCTTAAATAATATGTGATGCTTGTAGACCTGTAGAGAGATTCTGTTAATGCGGTTATGGCATAGAAATAAATAAGCTTCAGTTTTCTTTTCCTCTTAAGAATATAAGAATGTAGGAACCCTGCCAGTTTTGAACTGCTGCATGAATGTCTACAGATAGGAATTTTAATTCTGTGTCAAAATGAAAATAAAGACTTCCTTGTAGCATTCAGCTTTGCTTTTATACCAACAGTGATTGCTAATGGACTCTTTTTGCCCAGTTGGGAGACTCTTGGGAAGAAGGGTGCTGACACGCTTCTATCTTTAACTTTGCATAATGAGGAACAAAAGGTTTGTCTGCTCTATAGCCTTTGTCAAGTATTATGACAAGGTCCATTGCAGTCTCTACATTAAATTAGTGCTGAATCAAGAAGAGCTGTGAATCAAGTTTCTCTTTGAGGCTTTCTTTTTGCAACAGCTGCTGAATTTTTTACTTCCCCATTTACACTTAGCTTCCAGGTGATTCAGTCTCTTGGGAAGATATGAAAAGAGCACATTTCTAAACAGAGTTTACCTGCAGAGTTATCTCTACCATGGAACATCAAAGGGTCTCTGAGATGCTATATACTATGCAGTGTTCTTCAACCTTGGGTCCCCAGATGTTTTTGGACTACAAGCCCACCATGTAAGTTAGTTTAGCCAATGGTCAGGAATGATGGGAGTTGTGGTTCAGTAACATGTGGGGACCTGAGTTGAGAAACACTAGCACAGAGCATTCACTTTTTGCTGTCAGAATTGCCAGTGATTAGCAGTTCATGGAAACAGTTTGGATTGTCTTCTATCTTGTCTTGCATCCATCTAAATATTTTATGAGCCTTGTTTATAGGGCTTCACCTGCAACCTGATTTCAGTATTAGACTCAGCCCTAGAACACTTATGTAGCCATAATGAAAGAAAGCCCCCTTATCTTTTTTTTACCACTTAAGGCAACATCACACTGATAACACTTCTGTCATGTGCTGGGAAACAGTTTGCCAGCTGCACTTGTAGTATGCAACAAATGCATATGTCTATTTTGTCATGTGTGTGTGGCAGAATTTTACCAATAATCACACTAGTTTCACCAAATGACAAACTAGACTCATAAGCATTTGTCATGCATTGACAGTTGACATCCCCCCCCCCACCTCAAAAAGGTATTGTGTAAGACAGTGTTTTTCAACCACTGTTCCGCAGCACACTAGTGTGCCGCAAGATGTTGCCTGGTGTGCCGTGGGGAAAATTGAAAAATTTGAAAGATTTTTAAAAAAAATAATTTCAAATTTTCGCCCACTAGCCGGGCGCCGGACTGTGTCCTGGGTATGGGGGGAGGTTGACCCCACCCTTGGCCAGCAGGGGCACCGATTGGCGCTCCTCAGGGGACACCCTTCACTTTTCTGATGTCCGGGCTGTGATTGGTCCAGACTCCAGCCTGGACCTATCACAGTAGGTCATCATCTTCCGACTTCCTTCCCGCCCGAGCACAGTGTGCACAGCAGCGGAGAGAAGAAGACGTCGCGACTCGAGTCACCAGGAGGACCAGAGAAGATGTCATTTTATTTCTCTTCAGTCTCCACTGAATGCCTTGACTGGGTTAGGGACCCTTATAGCTCAGCATCAGTTGGTGGAAAGGACATGACTTTACAGGAGCAGGAGGAACTAACTGAACTGAGACAAAATCGTGGTTTCAAGCTAAGATTTGCTGATCTACCTTTGGACAGTTTTTGGTTGGATACTGCCAAGGAGTTCCCCCTTCTGGCAAACAAAGCTATTTTGACATTGCTCCCATTTTCCACTACATATCTGTGTGAGATGAGCTTTTCAAGCATGATTGCTATAAAAACTAAATACAGAGAGAGACAGAACTGTTGACGAAGAGCTATGTGTGTGTCTTTCTTCGATTCCAGCCAGAATATCAGCTTTGTGTTCAGCCAAACAGGCCCAGGTTGTGCACTGAATAAAGTATTTTATAATTTTTCATATTTCTGTTTACTTACTATTTCATAATAAAGTAATTATAAAATACTTTCTTTGTGTTTATTTGATTCCTATTCAAGAGAATTACTTTATATATAGTCAATATAGGCACAGAATTAATTTTTTTAACATTTTCTAATGGTGGAGTCCCTCGTGAATTTTTTCATGAAACAAGTGTGCCTTTGCCCAAAAAAGGTTGAAAAACACTGGTGTAAGAAACGCTATGGACCAGCAGGGGACCAGTGATTGAACAAAGGGATGGGGATAGAGAGAAGGTTGCCCCCTTCCCCAACATTGCCTAGTTGGAAATACCAGAAAGCTTCCATCTAAATGCACTCAAATGGTGAAGGAGATTTTTCTCAGTTGATTGTTTCCACAGACTTCCAAAAGGCATCACTCCTATCTTGTGCACGATCTCATTACTTAATACACAATTTGTTAACCAAAACCTGGTTTTTCGTTCATGGGGTTTCCTTGTTCCTGCATATGATGTCCTTAGTTGTCCTTCACTCTGAATGTTTATATCTTAGTACAGAATCAAGGAATTGAATGACTGGGCCCCTGAAAATCCATTAACCTTTAGGTCCCTCACTTGATTATTTTGCTTTACTTGAAGAACACTGTGAAGCCCTTGTCCAGTTTCAAAGTCCAGTGTCTCCCAAGGGACATCTAGACCTACATTCTAGAGCTGGCACCTACATATTTTGAAATTCATACAGAACTTCTGACATCTTTTCTGATCAACAAAAATGCCTTTGAAAAAATATTGGCTTTGGAAACAGTTCAGAAAACAGGCACTGGTTTATTGATCATTTGTAACTGGCTACTTCTCTCCTCACCCATATGTATGAACAACGCTTGCTGAAGTTCCTGCTGTGCTGAAAGACTGAGAGATGTGGGTGCTTTTGCCATGAGGTATTAGGGTACAATGTTTTCCTTTCAGAGCCCTGCTTAACTGCAGCTCATGCAGTTCTAGTTTATGATTAGTTATGCTGCAAGTAGAAAAAAAGTATGGGACACTACATATGAAAACCAAGTTTGCAGCCTCTTTTCTTACGAGTGCAAGTTATGGTATTCAGGTCCATGGAGATTGGGCTCCATTTATCAGGTATACAGTTAGTGCAGTCTGCAGAAGGGAGAGCTCTGACTGTGTGGCAAGAGTATGTGCAACAAGGGCATGCACTGAGGCATTATTAAATCTCTGCCTGTGTAAAACCCCCTTTTGCATACCACAGAGCATAACCTCCCAGTGATGAGCAATCCCACCCATAATGTTTGCCACCCCATGGCCTGTGCTCATCACAGGAGTTCCCTTCCTTGGAGATGTGTCAAAACGCTGCATCCTTCAGCCACAATTAACAGCACTTCTGTAGGCTGTCCTCTACGAATCTAAATTAAAAAAAGCCCTTGCTAAGTGTTCTTTCAGTCTAGCCCTCCTTTGTGCTGAACACCCTTGGGCTTTTATTCCTCCTGGAGCTGGCACTTCTCTCCTCCCCCTCCCCACTCTGTCTCCTATGCCCCAATCCAAGATTTCTTTTCCATAGCAGGCAGCCTGCCAAGCACAATTGGCAGAATTTCTGGCAAGCAACTGTTGCTCTGTCTTGTGGCTGCAGCTTGGCTCTTCTTCTTGTAAAACGTGGTTGCCACAAATTAGTTTTAGCCAGAAATTGCAAATACAGGCTGCCTCTGTGTATGTTGGGATGAAGCGACATGTTCTTGATTGATAGAACCATCTGACTAGCACTTCCAAATATGCAGTAGTTGGGAATTGATTGTGAAGATTCTTGCTTTCACTTCCAAGGTGCTTTGTGCTACCTCCCCGCATTTTAAATCTATGCAGCAAGACAAATCTTCTGAGAAAAATGAATGCAGCCCTTTGCTAGACTCGCCATTACCTGTCCCCACTAAGCATTCAGGAGAGGGTTAAAAAAGAGAGAGAACCTCTTCTGAGCAACTACATTGGCCCTGACTAAGATGAATGTCTAATTCACTCCCACCGTCCTTACTGCTGCCAGTAATAAAAAGCTTGCTTCACATATTCACCCCACTGCAGACGTTTCTCTTAAATTAAATATCAGGAGGACATATAATAGCATGATTCCACGCCAAGCCAATATTATCAGATTGATGTCAGCAGTGATAATAGAAGAAGGATAAGTTGATGAGATTTCGTTTATTAAATAAAGGGAATGCGTGGAGAGAGGGAGGGAGGATTTCAGGATTTGGTAACTCAGTGTATCAAAATGCAGTGAGACCACTTTTTTGCTCTGTGCTTATCTCAAGGGGTGGCTGTCAGTAAGAAACCTGTAGATCCATGAAGGTACAACCTCTTTCTTATATTTTGACACCTTTGCATCCTGCTCTTCTGCCAAGGATATCAATGTAGTGAAGGAATGGGTTTCTGTGTAGCAAGTTTAAAACTGACTCAAACCCCCCCCCCCTTTTGTCCTTTCAAAAGAGAGCACTTTTAAATGCGTAAAACTTGAACTGCTGAGCAAAACCATAATAAGGACACAACTGCATAAACAGTTCTGTCCTTTATCAGGATAGGCAAGGGATGGCCTTGGCTCCCCAGGGGAACAACGAGAATACGTCAGAACTTTATCTTATGTGCTGACCACAATATACCCACACGACCAATGTTCGGGGAAAATGCCAAAAGCGTGTTCCCGGAGATTATGACGTCTTCCCAGATAAGAGTAGGAAGAGGAAGATCCTTTTATGGTCAGAAGTACAGGAAGGAAGATCCTTTTATGGTTGAGAGTACCAGAGCAGGAACATATGTGATGTCAACCTGCATACGTAGGCCGACGTGGTTGGGCTCCTAGGGGAGGAGTGAGAGGGTGCCTGGAGGATATATAAACTGCATGAAACTTGTCATTTCTTTGAACTTGCTGTGGACTCACCACGCAAGTGCCTTCTGCTATCCGGAGAGCAGAATAAACTCTTTCTTTGAACCAACCTCGGTGTCATTTTGTCTTCCTTCCTCCTGTCCCGGAGCAACGCAGACCCAATCGGTGAACTCCAATAAGACTACAGTAGCATGCATGTGGTTGCCACTTTTTTATTCCTGAAAGAGCCAGATTAAGCAGAGAAAAAGTGACTTACCTCAGGTCCCACAGTGAACTTCATTGCTAAATAGGGATTTGAACTATGTAGGCCTAAATCTACATTGTTGTTGTTCTTTACTTATACCCCATCCATCTGACTGGGTTGCCCAAGCCATTCTAAGTAGCCACAGTGGCTCATGATCCTATATTTCTTAATAAAGCAATTACTAAATGAAGATTTAATATCTGAATAAATGCTCTGCTGAATAAAATAAAAGCAAAATCCTGATTTAGCTGACTTGGAGGAAGGGAAGATTTTACCATTTAGGATCTCAGTCTTCCTTTCTGCCTGATAGCAGAGAAGAAACAAAAGCATAGAATCATAGAATCATAGAGTTGGAAGAGACCACAAGGGCCATCGAGTCCAACCTCCTGCCAAGCAGCACCAGCAGAAACGCAGGCGATCTGCACTTCTGCTTCTGAAGCTTTGTAACGAGGATTGGGATGAATAGAGTGTGCCTGGTCTGACATGAATGTTTTACTTTCTCATGAGGAAATGCTAAATGGGTGGTCAGTCACTGGGTGGAAGGAAAATCCTGCCAAAAGCCCTTTCCCTTGAGAGCCATGGTGTGTGGGGCAAAAAGGTATTCCATCCAAAACTGATGTTTAGGATGTCAGCATCACTTATGACCGACACACGGATGCTGCTGCCAAGATGGCCTCCAAACAGGCAAGATGGGAGCTTGAGAAAGAGTGGTCTGTTGACAGATCTGAGTTATACAAAATGGAAGGATGTGTATAACTCAACCTTGGCAGGTGCTTTACCAGCTCCTGTTAAGGCACAAAGTAGTATAGCACATCTACACAACTAGCATCAGAATAGATTAGGTGGCTTGTTGGACAGGATATTGGATTAGGTGGTTCACTGGGCACCTCCCAACTCTGATTTTATTAAAACCACACAATACTTTAGTCAAAAGGAGCTCATGGTCCTTCATTACTACATAACAATGACAAGGCCTGTTTGCAATCAAAAGAAAAATGGGTTAGTAGCTTCCATGCTTACAGAGGACAGAATGAAACCACGAGTTTATGTCTGGCAGGTGAATGTTTGCTTGATTTTCTGATGAGTTGCGATCAGAAGGTAGAGGCACTACAGCAGGGGGATTTCAAGCTCAGGAACTGGAACAGTCCTTCATCCTTTTGCCATCACTGCCCTTATTACTGTGAAGTGGCTTAGATGTTGAAATACATTGAAAGTGGGAAAACTATGAGTCTCTCTCAACAACCTTAACTATACGGAGTCTGCAAGACTCTACAGGAGACCAGAAAGGACAAACTAGAAACTAGAAACTTCCTTTGTGACTGCAACAGATGTAAAGTTATCAGCATTACAGATAAAATATAACTTCCCCATAGATGTCCCCCTGCTGCATGTTGCAGTAGTAAGCCCTTAAGGCTGCAGAAGCACATGACGGCTGAAGCAAGGGCTTGCATTCCAGTGTTGCCCTTCTGCCACTGCAGCTTCTGCTAGCGCAGCTGAAAGCCCTCTCCTCTCCCTGTAACCCCCTGCACACCCTCAAAATCTCCTTCAGAAGTTTGGAGGACACTCTGGAATAGATGTTGAGGGTGCCTTGGAAGAGAAGGGAGAAATCCTGTTGCACAAATGGAACTCAGCGTATGTCGTGTTGGATACAATCCAAAGTCTCTGCTGCACAAAAGTCATAGTAAGCTAGGGAAGCTTTAAAAAAGACATTCCAGCTTTTAACTATTGTCTTAAGCATGGGTAGGCAAACTAGGGGCCGGATCCGGCCCAATCACCTTCTAAATCCGGCCCACGGACGGTCCGGGAATCAGCGTGTTTTTACATGAACAGAATGTGTCCTTTTATTTAAAATGCATCTGTGGGTTACTTGTGGGACATAGGAATTCGTTCATTTCCCCTCCCCCCCAAAAAATATAGTCCAGCCCCCTACCAGGTCTGAGGGACAGTGGACCAGCCCACTGCTGAAAAAGTTTGCTGACCCCTGGCCTTAAGTTTCCAAGCACAAAATGTCAGAGGTGAAAGATCTCTCAGAAGGAGAGAGGGTGGGTAGGAGAGAGAGATTTACTTCTAGTTGAAGCTTATCTCTCTTGGATAACAGGCGGGTGAAACCCAGGCTAAGAGCAAAAAAAGAACCATTTGTATCTTACAGATTATCAGGTTAGATCACAAATCAGATGGTTATAGAATAGGGGCAGTATCATTGACCTTGACATTAAACATCACATTCCCAGCTTCTCTTGAAGTTATAAAATGTTCTGCTAGATTTTTAAAACAAACTTTCTGAGTTAAAAACCTAATTTTAAGAGTCTTAACTTTCCCAATGAATTGAGGGATTTTGTGGTATTTCCTGACCTAGTTCTGTTTGGTATTGTTTCCAGGGGGCTCATTCGGATGATTAGAACGATATTAAAATTTCAGCGACAGAACAAAATGCCAACCTTATGAGTTTCTGAAGCTCCTTGTTAAGTTCTTTCCTGTTCCAAGGTTCTGGAAGGTATTTCATAGTATTTTATCCCTGTGGAAAAAGATGAGCTCCCTCCAGTTTTGGGGGGCTGCTGCTTAGGGGTGACCTCCCACCCACCTTACAGTTATGAGTTTGTTACTGTTCCTTTCCTAATGATCCCTACAATGGAATTCACATTTTTCGCAGTTGCCACACGTATTCATCAAGCTATCTACTATAATCCCAAGGTTTCATTCCTGGTCAGTCACCACCAGCTCAGACCCCATGAGCGTATATGTAAAATTAAGATTTGTTTTGCCCCACCATGTCTCTCTTGACACTTGTTTCCACTGAATTACATTTATCATTTTGCTGCCCATTCACTCAGGGTACGTCTACACCTCAGCTTGTCCTGCTGCTTCCCCCAAGGAAAACCTGCTTTCTACCACTGAATCAGAGCAAACATTCAACATTAAAGAGTGAGTTTTCCCAGGGAAAGTGGCAGGATCCGTGCTTTCTAGGTGCGGGACAAGTGAAGTGTGGACGAGCCGCCAGTTTGGAAAGGTCCTTTGGAGCTCTTTGCAATCTCCTTCTGTGTTAACAACCCTGAATAATCTGGTATCTACTGCAATCGTGGCCACTTTACTGCTCACCCCTAACTCTAGATAGTTTGTTAATAAGTTTAAAAGCACATGTCCTTATATTGATGCTTGGGTGGGTCCACCTTCTGCATCCCTCCATTTGAAATACAGTAGTATCTCTGGTTAAGAACTTAATTCGTTCCGGAGGTCCGTTCTTAACCTGAAACTGTTCTTAACCTGAGGTACTACTTTAGCTAATGGGGCCTCCTGTTGGTGCTGCTGCTGCGCCGCCACCGGATGATTTCTGTTCTCATCTTGAAGTAAAGTTCTTAACCCGAGGTACTACTTCCGGGTTAGTGGAGTTTGTAACCTGAAGCGTTTGTAACCCGAGGTACCACTGTACACTAATATCAACTGGATCACCTCCATCTATATGCTTGTTTACGGTCTCAAAAGAGCTGTAATATGTCAACGAGACAGGACTTGCCATTGCAAAAGCCTTGCTGACTCTGCTTCAGGATTTTTGTTTGTTTGTTTGTTTTTTTAAAATATATTATTATATAGTTATTTATACCCCACCTTTTTCCCTGACAGAGACTCAAGTCAGCTTATAGATAATACAGGAACAGGAAGACTTGCTCTTCTATATGCGTGGTTGTATTATATTTGACTAATCTTTCCGCTAGTTTTCTGTGACAGGCATTAAACTAACTGACCTGCAATTTCCTGACCCCCCCCCCCCCCGATCCCTTTTGGAAAAAACATTGGCTACTGTCTAGGCCTCAGGTATGGAGGCTTACCTGAGGGACAAGTTACCTGTTTTTGTTAGATCAACAATTTCAGCTTTGAGTTCTCTCTGCTGCTTATGATGTCGCATTGGAACAGTAGCGTGTCCACTCAGGAATCTGACACCCTTTTGCATGATAGAATCTTTTTTGGGGGGGTTTCTTACTTATCAAGGGGAAGGGATTATCAATGTATGTGTATGTGAACATATGAAGCTGCCTTATACTGAGCTGGACTACCGGTCCTATCTAGCTTGGTAGCAGGTCTGTTCTGCCTGCTGCTTCTCTGTAGCCTAAGGTCTCTGGCAGAAGCCTTCCCAGTTCCAGAAAATTCTTTTAAACTGGAGATGTCGGGGACTGAACCTGGGTCCTTCTCTGCTGCAAAGTATGTGCTCGGCCACTGAGCTATGGCCCTTCGGTAACCTGGTATGCATAAGGAGGAGGAGGAAGAGACATGTTGCTCGTCACTGCTATGGACATAAGCACTCCAGAGCTTGAGCCAGGGATCTCCAGGTCTGAAGCTAGGGCCTAGCCAGTGAGTCTGCTGTAGGTTAAAAAGAGGGAACTCTGGATTGTCCAGAGTGAGGCTGAACCAATGGCACTCGCATCACCAGCACCATTTTTTTGGGTTGCACTGATGAGCTGGGACAGTCACAAGGCTCTCTTTCTTCCTTTCTTTGTTCCTACAGGCGGAGAAACACACAACCTATATGTGCAAACCTTCAGGCAGCAATCCTGACATGCTACGGTGAAAACAAACACCAAGTCCTCAACTGTTCAGAGTTGGTCAAGGAGTATCAGCGTTGTGTTAGGCTAGCACAAAAGGTAACTACATTTTCCCTGCCAGATTCACTCCAGGTGAATATTCTTTTCTCATTACTGGTGTGGGCATGATCAATCAGAAGGCCTTTCCCCGAGCCAAATCTTCCTGCAGCTCCAAGCACTGATAATTGGAGGGTTGATTTACATACTGGATATGGTTGCATACAAATTAAACCATAATTTAGAATAAATTATTGTTTAATATACAGGTGTGCTTTGCTTTCCCCTTATTCCTGCCTTTGCCCGGTGGGGGTGGGGGTGGAGTAGTAAACCCTGAGTTACTTCTTCTGATGTGTTTGGACGAAGTAAACCACAAGCCCAAGTTAGTATGTGGTTTGTTTTGCTCTCGTTTCCTCCCTTGTGTGGTGCAATCAGAAGTAGAAGAGGAGCAAAGCACTTGTGCACATTAAACCATAGTTTAAAATAAACCGGTTTAGACTACTGGATCACTGTAGTCTTGACAATCACATGAAAGCTTGAGGTACTGAAAGTATTGGCTGTCACAGAGAATTGCTTTCATTCATGGAATAAGCTGCTGATAGCAAGCTTGTATTATTAATAGCTTCTGTACCACTCTGAAACTTAATAAGTCTTGTTCTGTCCATCCTTACAGTAGCCCTTTGAAGTAAATTAAGCCAAGAAGGTACAGTCTTACTCGAGGCTACTCAGTGAGCTTCACATTTGGTCTTTAATTTTGGCCTGAAACCAAAATCAGCACTTCATTTGCTGCTTAAAGTTATGACCTGTTCATTTGATAATTTCTACTTTGAATGGTTTTGGCAAATTGGCCAACGTTTGATATTATTAAACCAGCTGCTATTGGGTTTTGCTTGGACTTGTGCATTCTTCAACTTGCCCTTTATCTTCCAAACACACAGTTTCCTTAAAAAAATAATAATTAGAACACAGCATTGTTTTCTGCATCAGCTTTGGTACTCCATAATTGTCTCTGTGTCTCCAAAGGGAATGGGTCTTTTTGCTGTTGCTAATAGGATATCCTTTAATAAAGACCAAATGGTTTGCTTCTTAGGATGATATGAGTTTCCAGTTATGCAACTTTACCCACAGAGCCAACAACCTTCTGCTTTTATGAAGGAACTGGACATTATATTAGGCATGGACTTACGCTGAAAAAAAAACAGCCCATTGTCATGGGGGATTGATTTTAAATCAAGCTTTAAATCATGGCTTAAACTACCAAGAAAAAAGACCAATTTAAATTATCAGTTTAAATCAAATTTCCCATTTTGAAACTCATGCATTTTTAACTGGGGTGTTTAACAATTAATACACACAGCAACCAAATGGAACTAGTAACATAAAGCCATGAAGCCACATGCCTAAATTATATCTGTTTATAGATGAGGCATTGTACACTTCCAAGGAGATCACATACTTGAAGACTATGCTTTCAGTCCTATGCACCCTTATTGAAAATACATCTCGCTGAATAAAATGAAACTTGCTTTCAAGTAAACATGCATAACATTGAGATCTACCTGGGGTCTAGAAGCAAGGCTATTGAGAAAAATAGTGTTTTTCCATGAGGTGGAATGTCTATGCTGTTTGGTAAGTCACAAATAAAAATATTTCAGAACTCAACACCTTCTGAATCTCTGGTATTTGGATGTAAAATTGGGATGCAATGGGGTACAAGGAGGAATCACACCAGTTCTAGTAGCTGCTATGGCTTGCCAGCTTCTGACTTGCAGTATCAAGCTATAATATAAATCATTAATTAAAGAATCAGGATATCATATCACAGTTTGCTTCTGGTTTTTATTAGCCACAGTTTAAAAACACAAAACTGGGACTTAAATGTTGGCCTTAAGTTTGAATTTCACATTAAACCATTTAATTTAAAAGAAACATATGAAAGCTGAAATTTAAAAGAAAATAATAATTTTAATTTTTTTAAGTTACTGATTTTTAACCACCATTTCCCATGTCATGAGCTTCCCTTGCTCCCCATATGCACAATATCACCCTGTGTTTGCCCTGATGATGTGTGCTTCACTGCTCCCACAATCAAATGATGTGGAGTGGGGTGGAGAAACATAGCAATTATGTCATGATGTGGGTAAGTAATATTACACTGTGAACAGGAGGACTATTTATCATATAAGCTAGGCATGGCCAAACCTGGCCCTCCAGATGTTTTTGGGACTACAACTCCCATCATCCCTAGCTAACAGGACCAGTGGTCAGGGATGATGGGAATTGTAGTCCCAAAACAGCTGGAGGGCTAAGTTTGGCCATGCCTGATATAAGGTATGCTTAAACCATTGTTATAAAGAGCTGGTTTGTTAAGCTAGCCAGAGTTTGTTCTGGACTAAGGTTCATGGTTCACATGTAATACCAAGCCAAAATTCTTTAAAAGTGAAAACTAAACTTGGCAGAAGTCCTCCCAGCTGTACAGGAAGAGAAGAGGGGAGGCGATTCTAGTCCAATTTGTGCTTCAGTGAGGCCCAGTTACTAACATGACATGCAAAGATCGACATTGGGTCCCAGAATTCTGGGAGCCTTGGTAATAAGCTTAGTTATTTTCAGATGCCACAGGACTCCTTTTCTTTTGGGAAATTGATTGCCTTTGCTAGCATTCTTGTGATACATGAACTTTGTCTCCTATGCATGATGGTATAAGTGTCTTTTGGTTTTGTATCCACAAACAACGAGGTAGGTGTCCTGATCTCATATCCTCCACTCCAGCACAGCTGAAAGATGCTTGCAGTGCTATGCACATACTGAAAGGTGCATGTGTTTTCCCAATGCAAAGATTAATTTCTTGGTCAGGAAAAAAAAATGCATATGATGTGATCCTGAGAGTAGATGTTTCAAAATTAGACTGGAGGATTCAGTGTCTCAGTTCCAGTGCAGAGACACAGCCAAAGCAATCTTAATTCATATTCCCATATCAAATAGTCATAGTAAAAGCCTGGGATGGATTAGCCTGAAATCGACCTTATTTGGGGCACTTTGGCTTGCATAGACCAGGAGCACAGAATGTATCTCCCATAAGCATTACAATAATCTCAGGCTGGTGAAGGATTTAAAATATGCTGTGAAGTTTCCAGTGTGCAGGAGAAGAAAGGTTTAGAGCATAATCTGATTTGGTGTATGATGGCAGGCTGACCAAGCATTTCCTTGGATCCTGACATGGATCATGGGACTTCAGCTATACAAAGGAGAGACATGTGCTTGCAGGCAGGTTCAGGTGATTTCGTTGGGGTGGGGGCAGTCACCTGACAGGGAGAGAGGCTCAGGGTGTCTGAAGAGAACCTTTTTCCTTTCCATTAAATTTGTGAGAGGTGGGGGGAGCTGTATGCCTGATTTAAGTATAACATGAAGCAAACTGCCAACCAGCTCCCAGAAGAAGCCCCGACAGAAGGAGATGGGGAAATTGTCAGGATATATTAGCTCAAATGCTGTTGCAAGTCCTGGTGGATTTCCCCCCTTCCTGTTTACAAAGAAGGTCTTTGTATGTCTGCAAATCAGCAAGGTTAAGGCTGCCAGGGAAAGGGCTTTTCTCTGGTATCTTCTGAAGTCCCCAGCTCCCCAAACGTGTGCTTTTCTTTTTCTTCCATGACTTTAAAGTAAAGCAGGCTCTGCATTGCTGTTGAACAATCCTTTCCCCCCAAGCAGAACTCGCCTCATCCCTTGCCAAACCTCCGATATGCAAGCCTTCGCTCCTGTAAATCAGGCTTGTAGCCTCCCCCCACTTTCTCTTTTGGAAGTATATCTTTAGCAAATGCATTTACCAATACATCTTTATAGCACACAGTACAGGAGGAATGTGATTACCAAAGAAGACAGATTGCATTAAACTTCTGCATATTCGCAGGCTGCCGCTCCAACCCATTTGAGAAAGGGGGCTGGGAAGCTGCCAGCCAGCCTGAAGCCCCAACCTGACATTATTATAGAGTAAATTGGAAGCTGAGTGACTGGTAACAGCAGAGGGCACTGAAATATCCTATTAACTTGAAGGGGATACACACACACACACACACACACTTCAACTCCTAGGCTAGGCTAGTTCATGTACCATAAACCCTGCTGGAGCCCTCCCCAACCCACCTCCAACAAAACTAGTAGAAGGATGTTATATTGAAGGGCATTTCATACTGATTTACAGTGGGGGACAGCAAGATGGCAGGGAAATCTTTTGTTGTTTTGGATTCTGTTTTTCCTCCCTTAGTGGCTATTATTGAGCAGGTAACTGGGTGAGATCAGATACATTCTTTGCAGGGATGCCACAAAAGACCACGAAATTCAGAGTTGAACACACAACCTGCCATTTCAAGGAGCCAAAAATATGCCATGAATTCCTTCTTTTCTCCTACTATTCAAAAACTTGTGGCAGGTTTCCTGGGCCATCCTACCATCTGCGATGATAGGTTTGTGGGAAGCAAAATCTGTCAAGATGGCAGAAGGGAGAGGGAAGGAGAAGTAAAGGCAACAGTCCTATTCTAGTTCCTCTCCCTCCCCACTTTCACACACTCACCTTTAAACCGGCGTTAGCAATCTCTGCTGTGAGTGGGTGGATTTCAGTAGGAACGGAGACTTAATCAGTGTCATCAAGAAGACAATTCCCCCCCCCCCCCCGTTTTGATTTAATTCAAATGGAGCTCAAAAATCCTGAGTGTTTTGTGGCATCTCCTACTGTTGTGGATTCAAATAATATTGTTTGAATATCATATTAGTGGTGGAAAAATACAATATGTTAATGCAATGTCTGTCTGTTCTATGTTGGATAATGTAAATCTGGTTTAAGTGAGTTTATCTAAAGCATGGGTAGGCAAACTAAGGCCCAGGGGCCGGATCCGGCCCAATCGCCTTCTAAATCCAGCCCACGAATGGTCCGGGAATCAGTGTGTTTTTACATGAGTAGAATGTGTGCTTTTATTTAAAATGCATCTCTGGGTTATTTGTGGGGCATAGGAATTTGTTCATTTCCCCCCAAAAATATAGTCCAGCCCCCCACCAAGTCTGAGGAACAGTGGACTGGCCCCCTGCTGAAAAAGTTTGCTGAGCCCTGATCTAAAGGAATCTGAGCGCATTGGGAGTGTCCCAGATGTACAGGCCAGGTGACAGTCTGGTCAGGAGAGGAGATGGTGGAGAAATGTTACAGGGTGATGACAAGATAGAACTATTGAGCTCCTCCTTTGTCCCAGTCTTCTCTCATGAGGGAAACTGTTCTCAATCTGGCAAAAATAAATAAATCAGATGGTGAAGGGAAGGAGTTGTAGTCACGACAGACATAGTTGGTACAAGAGTACCTGTCCTCTCAAAATGAATCCTAATTCTTCAGGGCCTGAAAAATTGTATCCTAGGATGTAAAGGAACTGGCATCTGTAATCTCAGAGCCTTTGTCTATAATTCTTGAAAATTATTGGAGGACAGTGGAGTGCCATGCAGCTGGAGGGAAGCAAATGTTCCTGATTTCCAAAAAGGGGAAAACAAAATCCAGGCAACCACCAACTGTTCAGTTTGACAGTGATACTTGGAAAGTTTCTAGAACAGATCATTAAGCAACTTGTGCACATTTATGAAAAAGAATTTTTTTTTGTCGTGCAAGATTACTTTAACTCCTTTTTTGACTGATTTATCGCCTAGTAGAGCAGGGGAATGCTCTGGATATAGTATATCTTGATTTTAGCACAACTTTCAACAAGGTCCCCAGTGATACTCTTTGTGACAAGTTGTTAAAAATATGATGCTACTGTTAGGTGGATTTGTAGCTGGTAGGTAGACAGTACCCAAACAGTGCTAATCAAGGCTTTTCAGAAAATTGCAGAGATATGACCGTGTCTCCTGGTATGCCCCATGGAGGACCTTAAGGTCCATAAATAGCAACACTCTAGAGGTCCCGGGCCCTAAGAAAGTCAGATTAGCCTCAGCCAGGCCAGGGCCTTTTCAACACTGGCTCCGGCATGGTGGAACGCGCTGTCTCATGAGACCAGGGCCCTGTGGGATCTGATTTCTTTCCGCAGGGCCTGTAAGACAGAGTTGTTCTGCCTCGCCTTTGGCTTGGAATCAGCCTCTTTCCTTTTCCTTCTGTGATAGAACCCCTATTTGGGGACTTCCCTGGCTTTTTTCTGGCCCATGTAGGACCAGTCTGGATACTTGGCCTTGGTGAAGATTTGACGTTTTCTCCCCCCAGTTTTTCATCTGGGCTTCCACTGAAATGCGGCTGCATTTTAAGTTAATCAATTGTTTTTATACCTAATGTTGGCCGCCCTGAGCCCGATCTTGGCTGGGGTGGGCGGGGTATAAATAAATTATTATTATTATTATTATTATTATTATTATTATTAAATGTCCTGGGCCCTGTATGTTTAACATCTCTATAAATGACTTAGACAGAGGGCTTGAAGGGATGCTCAACAGATTTACAAATGACACTAATGTGTGTGGAGTAGCTAACACATTAGGCAGAAAATTTATCCAGGATTGTCTTGCCTGGATGAAGAACTGCATCAAAACTAACAACCTGAATTTCAACAGAGATAATTGTAAAATTCTACATTTGTATAGGAAGAACCAGATGCACAAATAAATATTAAATGACCCTTGACATGATCACAGTACATGTAAAAAGAGGCTTTCAAGGCTGATCGCTGAAGAATTGACGCTTTTGAATTATGGTGCTGGATGAACTCTTGAGAGTCCCATGGACTGCAAGAAGATCAAATGCATCCATTCTTAAGGAAATCAGCCCTGAGTGCTCACTGGAAGGACAGATCGTGAAGCTGAGGCTCCAATACTTTGGCCACCTCATGAGAAGAGAAGACTCACTGGAAAAGACCCTGATGTTGGGAAAGATGGAGGGCACAAGGAGAAGGGGACGACAGAGGATGAGGTGGATGGACAGTGTTCTCGAAGCTACAAACATGAATCTGACCAAACTGCGGGTGGCAGTGGAAGACAGGAGTGCCTGGCATGCTCTGGTCCATGGGGTCACGAAGAGTCGGACACGACTGAACGACTAAACAACAACAAAGCATGAGTAGGCAGCGGGGGGGGGGGGGAGAGAGAGTAATGCAATTCTAAATTACAGTAACAGAAATATGTTGTCCAGATTGTGGGATGTAATGGTATTACTCTTTGATTAGATCTTACCTGAAGTATATTGTCCAGGATGCTCACAATCTGAAACAATTTAGGGCCTAAGTATTTGATAAAGCACCTCTCTCCATGCCAGCCAACCTCAGCCATAAGATCAGCAGAGGGTCATACATGTGGTCCCACCAGTGTGTGTATCTTTTTGTATAGAGGCTTATCTGTAGTGGTGTCCCAACTAAGGAATTTATATCCTTGAAGGCAAAGATGGCAATGACTTCGAATTCTCAAAATTCATTTCGGTCCATCGCGACTGATCTACTCTTTGCTGCAAATTATGGGCCTTTAGGATCTGGCAGTGTCCATAGGTGGACCTGCATGAGTCCGTATCTTGGGACAAGGATGTTTCTTACATTTTTTACAGTCCACTAGATGCAAGCCCAAGAACAAGGATTAAGTCAGCTGACTGAAAGAATAAACTAGTAGCATGGGCTCTGAAGGTAGCAGGATTGGCTTTGGTCTTCAGCTTGGTGATTCAGTGGGATGGCCAAAGAAGTCCTTTAAACCTAAGGTGAACACCCAAAGAAACACAAATCCTGTTTGACATTATAAGTGTGGGAGAGTCTGGCTCAACTACAACACTATGTTTGAAAGGACTTGCTGTATCAGTTTTGACAGGGTGATGTATGGTTCCTGTAGATGTCATAGTAAGCTGGTTTGACCTTAGGGTGGAGAGTGGTAATGAAATCAGATAGGACAGAAATATGTAATGAAACCTGAAGTCTGTTTCATTTGGCTGTTTCTTAAGGAATCCAAATTTGTGAGTGTAAATATTGCCTCTTGCCCAAAGACAGGCAAATTACTTTCATGTAGAGAGTCAAATTCAGAGTTTCATTTAATCCAGTAACTTTAAAACTAACCACTTTATTTAAGCAGAACAAAGTATATAGAGTAGGGAATAGGAAACATCTGACCCTCCAAATATTGTTGGATTCCCACTCCCATCAGCTCCAGCCAGCATGGCCAGCAGTCAGGGATGAAAGGAGTTGGGATTCAGGAACATTTGGAGTGCTGCAGATTTGCCATCCTTGTTGTAGGTTCTGTATGTAATGCAGAAGTTTTGTGCCCCTTCTCAACCCCTGGATATACTTCTTTCCTCCAGACTGGCTTCATGTACATGCATTGGATTTAATATTGGATGGAGGTTAGATGGAAGGAGTGCCACATTCCTAGACCCTATCCATGAGTCTATCATTTCTTCATCCATCCATCCAATGTTGGGAGATGATTACAGTTCAAGACATGGACGTGATGTAGGCTTGGAGGCAAGATGGGTATGATCCTGGTCCTTTATGGACATGGAGGTTCATGTGAATCAGGCTCATATTGCCCATTTCCATCTACTTCTACTTCTACGAACCTTGCCAAGAATATGAGCTTGCAGTTATCTTGTTGAATACAATTGCAGGGGGTTGGACTAAATGGCCCTCGGAGTCCCTTCCAACTCTACAATTCTATGATTCTATAACTATCTCTGCTAACTTCACTGTTTTGTTTGGGGTTTCTTTGTTGTTTGGGGGGTTTCTTTGTTGTCTTTGGGGTTTGGTTTCATATCTGCCGAATTTCAGGCACAAGCACAAAAATTGCTGCTCTTAGGTCTAAATAAAAGCTAGGATAATAGTGCTGCTGTAGGAGGTGCTGCTTCTTTTGTAGCTTTTCAAATTATCTGTAGTTTATTGACTGCAAGATTTATCAGGAGTGTACCACAGCTTGCCGGCAATTAGGATAGAAAGTTGATGCTACAATCTTCCCCCCAGTATTTTCTTTCCTGCCAACGGGGGGCATCAGAATTTCACTTAATGTGTTCCTTGGATACTAAAAAGGGAAATATGTGTGTCTAAGATAAATAATAAGTATACACTTCCTTCTCTCCCCATCCCGAAATCAGTGATGTGAGCTAGATGTGGCAACTGGAAGCCAGTGAATAAGGGAAAATAATATGGATTTTACATACAATTTATAAATCCCCACATACCCATCTAATTTAGATGGTGCACATTTTGGGGCGAGAGATTCATCTCACTTTAACTAGCAATTAGTACCTCCCCTCAATCTTGGTATAGGTTGGGATATAAATCATAATAAAGAATCAGCTAGCTGGCATTAATTGCAATTATATATCGAAGCCCATCAAATGATGTGAATACAAATTATTCTAATAGAAAATAATATTGACACACTGAAGGGTGATTTAAAATATTAAAATGTTAAGGAAAAGTAGATAAGGTGTGTAAGATTTTATATATACACACTCACACACATTTACCCCATCATCCACTGTTCTTCTCTCAACCTGCATTCCCTGTCCTGTTGTTAAAAGGAACCGGATTTTTATCTGTGTTCTTATTCTTAGACAACTTTCCTCTTGTTTATAAAGTGGAAGTAATTAAAAGTAGAGCTCTCAATAGCCAACATGTGAATAAACTCTTAACAATAGAGAACTGGATAGCCAAAGCCGTAACAGTAATCTCTTCACAAGCAGCCAAATGTACACTAGTATGTAGCACTTGGTCAGGCTTTTTGATCATTGCCAGTAAGTTACTGTTAGGGCCTTCATGTTAGCACTAAACCTTTTTGCAAATGAAATTTCTTCATAGCTCTTTTTGTCCTTTAAAGTTACCAGTGTGTTTTCTTCACATAGGGGAAATACGCATTTCCTCACATAGGCAACATGCAGCTCTACCACTCCCAGTGTGGATCCAAGTACAGTGGTGCCCCGCAAGACGAATGCCTCGCAAGACGGAAAACCCGCTAGACGAAAGGGTTTTCCGTTTTGGAGGTGCTTCGCAGGACGAATTTGCTATGGGCTTGCTTCGCAAGACGAAAATGTCTTGCGATTCCTGGGGTGTTTTTTTCCCGCTCCCTTTTTCTAAGGCACTAAGCTGCTAATAGCCTTTTAGCAGCTAATCCGCTAATCCCTTAAGTCTTTAATAGCCGCTAATAGCCACTAAACCGCTAATAGCGCTAATCCGCTAATCCGCTAATGGGGTTGCTTCGCAAGACGAAAAAACCGCTAGACGAAGAGACTCACAGAACGGATTCTTTTCGTCTTGCGAGGCACCACTGTATCTCTTTCTCCCTCAAGCATTGTTGGCATCCGTCTGCCTCAGAAGACAACTGAGTGCACCTCCGGGTATGAAGTCAAACTGCTGGACAATCACAGTGCCTGCCAGGCTGCAGAGACGAGTAATGTGTAGCTGTTGCCTCCTGCATTGCTTTTGCTGCGTTAGTAGCACCAAAGTGACCTTCCTGGGGTTCAAGCCTGGGCAGTGTGTATGGACACCCTGGCCTGCCCAGAGGACAAGATGGCCTTGCTGATGTGGACCAAAGGAAAGCAGAGCAATACATGAGACATCAACTTGGCTGCTGGAGGTGCTGAAAGGAGGTGCACAGGATGCAATCCAACCTTTTTAGGGACTCCACTCTGGATTTGTGTAGGGTTTACTCCTTAGCCTTTTCTTCTCCTGAGGATGTCCCATAAGCCAGCAGGTACAGATTTTTCCTCAGGTTTTACACCCGAAGCCTTTCTCATGGATGAGTATAACTGCAAGGCAGCAGAGGTTTGGGATTAGAGCAGGCATAGGCAGACTTGGCACTCCAGATGTTTTGAGACTACAACTCCCATCATCCCTGACCACTGGTCCTGTTAGCTAGGGATGATGGGAGTTGTAGTCCCAAAATATCTGGAGGGCCGAGTTTGCCTATGCCCGGATTAGAGTTTTCCTTCTCCTACATGGGTTACCTTCCTAGGGTGATGAGCCGTATCTGCCCCTCACTTTCCTCTACAGGACATGCATAAACTACCTTCTTAACCATTTGACCCCCTTGCTCTTGTCTGCTCAATCTGTCGGAGCCTGTCTTTGCAGGCAGGGGAAGTCCATAACTCACTGAGGGTTTGAGACCCAGTGGCTACCCTCACCTGGTTTGGCCGCTGTCCCGTCTTGATATCTTCTAGGAGCCACAGGTGAGAGCCACAGACATCCACAGCTGCTTTTAATGTAAAGAAAACCACATTGGGAAATTCTGTTCACAATTTTCTGTTGTTCTCTATTTGTGCCCTGAGGCTCCTGGAAACATCCTCTGCCAGTGCTGCCATGCGTTAAGCAGGTCCTGTTAAAATAAGATGACACAGAGAAAGCACCTCTCCAAATACTGTTCCCTCTTGCTGTTATTCTCTTGTTTGTATTTTCAACACCCTCAGTACTCGTACCTTTTGAATACTGTGCATTCTTCCTCTCCTGAGATACGATGCATGCCTCACTAGCTTTTATTTAACAGGAGTGAAAAGCCACCACCCCTTCTCTTGAATCTTGTGAGTAGAACATCATACAGTATTATCACAGGATTTGGGGTAGTACCTTACAAGTGTGGATGGGGCAGGTGTGTGGTTTAAAATACTCCTTTAGCATATGGTCCCGAGACATGAGTCCATCTATGTAAATATGGATCCATTTAAGGGCTCAAACCCTACCCCTCTGCATTCCATCTTTTGTAATGAGGAAAGAGTCAATAAGGTTTGTAATATGACTTCATTGGCAGTCACTTTTATCTTGTTTGGATTTCTCCCTGTGTTGACCAGAATGCATATAGCTAATTTAGTGCTTGTAATATCTAATATTTAAATGCAACTTTTTTAAAGCCATACATGAGAAACACCCACACTGTGCAAAAAAGATAGTTAATTTCAGAATAATAAGCCCAGATTGTTGATAAAAGCTCTTGGAGTTCTGCTCTGAAAATTGCAAATTCTGTAACCAAAGCCCCAAATAGGCTTTCTATTGAATTATGCAAATTGGGCAGTCTTGAATAGATTTTGTTGCAATTTGTATGCTTGCATAATTTGTACAGCTGCAGTTTTGTTTTAAAATTTTGTGACTTTC
The DNA here is from genome assembly GCF_965153285.1 of Podarcis tiliguerta. Taxonomy (NCBI): domain Eukaryota; kingdom Metazoa; phylum Chordata; class Lepidosauria; order Squamata; family Lacertidae; genus Podarcis; species Podarcis tiliguerta. The sequence goes on along the minus strand of NC_139535.1, from coordinate 39,591,334 downwards.
TGTTCTGTCAGACTAAGGAAGACTCTGCGGAATAAATCTCTCTGGAAGTGGTTTAAAATAAAAGCATTACTCTACCTCTTTGACCTGAAGCTGTCTATCAAAGACCATCATTCCACCAACGCCCTTCCTCCTTTCTCTGACTGTAACAAAATGTAACAGCAAGAACCATGCAAAAGTATGCTTGTGTGCATGCCATCTCTCAAATAAAATCCCAATGCTCACTAAATAGAAACTGCCAACTACTTGGTTAGCATTGAAAAAATATTTATTAATATGTTATATTTATATGCCACGTTTTCCTTCAACGAGATAAGGAGATATGAGCAAGTAGATAGATGTAGCAAGTTGCTATCAATATTGTTCCCACATAAGATTTATATAAGTTTATAATCGGAATCCAAAGCCACCTGTCTGGGCTGAGTCACAGGGACTAAATTGTCAACATCAGAGCCTGACCACCCAACCATCTATTTCACTCTCTGAGGAAATGACTATTCCAACCAATGTTATGAATTTTCGCTCTGAAATCACATTCCTCAAGACAAATCTAGTAAGACTCAAGAATAGCAACTGTTAAATAGCTGGTTAGTACAGTAGAACAACTCACAGACATTTCTTACTGTATAATGTCAACACACTATGGCAACTTTGACTCTACTTCAGATCTTGCATTTCTTACCTTAGCTTTTGCTTGTTCTTGATGCCTGCCATATAAGATTTTTAAGTTCATCTCGGCTACTGATCGCACTTTTGATTTTAATTGCGCTGTAGATTTTGTTATATGGAGAAAACATTACAGGGTAGGAAAAGGCATGATAACCTAGTTTAGCTCATGATGTTTGATTGCTTGTGTGTCTCTTTCAGTGTATGTGTGTTTTGTGCGCAAGCTCTGGAAGGGTATATTTCAGTGAAGCTTCCTTGTGTAAGTCTGTGCGTTGAAATAGACTACACGCATGTGTCATCATCAAATGTGATACTTTACTCAGTTTTCTTACAATTAGAATGGTTTCCTCATAGAAAATACCACAGCTGACGCACCTGGTCTCTAACAAAAACACAGTGGATCTCTTAAAGTTCTGTGGCCCTCCAGATGTTGTTGGACGACAACTTTTATCATCGCTAACCATTGGCCATGCTGGCTTGGGCTGATGGGACACAATTAGAAGCAAACAACCTCTGGAGGGCCACAGATTCCCCAGCTCTGCCATAAAGGATCTGAGCAGCTTCATGAGTTTGGAAGGTTTTTAGAAGATTTTGGGTCAATAAGGAAACAGCAAGTCTGGCCTGCTGGTTATCAGACAGAGGGAGTCTCACATCATCTGCTATCTGGGGTCCTTTTACCTTGAGATGCTGGGGATTGAACCTGGATCCTTCAGTATGGAAAGGTTACTTTGGGAAGTTTCCAGCATACTATTTGCTCCTCACACGCTGGCTTTCGGAAGTTCGCTTGTAGATAATGAATTTCAGCATACCCTGTTTGCATGTGTTTGTTCAGAGGATCGTATAAAAAAGTAAGCAAAACATGATACATTAAAAAATGGTCCTCCTTTCCTAGGGCAATTTGTTTTGGGGCATCATCTACCCATAGGGTTGACCTGGGTAGGTACTGCAATATGATTATTTAGATGAACTTTGCTGTCAGCTTTCTGTGGATTCTTAAGTTGTTGAGTCCCCCCCCCTCCTCCTTCCGCCCTATATTTGGGCAAACGTTGTGGTGATAACACTATTGGAGGAGTTTATGACTCAATAAATGGCCCCCCCACAAGGGAATGAGTGAAGAGGCCGCAAGCAGCAAGCAGCTGCTGTTTATTTAGTCATAAACACTGAGGAGAGCATTACTGGATTAACTGTACCCAGGCGTTCTCCTGGCCTGTTTATTTGCAGAGGTGAAAATAATCCACATTGTGCTTCTAATTGTAAAGGATGGAGAGCTGGGGATGGGTTATTGTTTAATTCTTGAAGGCAGAGACTCCTAGGTCCTAAGCATCTCCAATCAGTCCATACGCAAAAGCTTTTTATATGCCCTGATGTTCATCGATGGATAAACGAAAAATATGGAGCTGCCTGGAAGGACATAAACTGCCATCTTAATATATGAGGCATGTCCAAGAGTAAAATGCTGGCCTACTTAAAATGGAAATGGCTGCTGCATTCACGAAGCTGGAGGCATGAGTTCTTCATTTTCTTCTCTATTGCTAAGCTTTGCAGAGGCCTAGTGTTTCCATAACCCAGCATAGCAATATTATTAACCTGTCCAAACAAATGCTCTGCAAATGCATTGCACAATCCATGTGGAGCACAGATAATTCATTTCCTTATACTGGTTTTTGCAAGCAAAGACCGCCATAAAGACTGCTTGGGGTCACTCCCCTGAGGGAGACCCTTGATCTCGACCACCCGCAAAAAAATCAACTGGATGATGATATTGTGCAGATGCCATGGTGGCAGAGAAGTAAGATTTCTTTGCTGAGCTCTCTGCTGTGGCATAAACCTATGCCATATCTGATCAGATTGACCATGAGTTTCCAGCACCTCCACTCAGGTTATAGCTGCAGGCACATACTGGATGGGAGGGTTTGAGCCACTGGTGGAGGAAGAGGTGGACGGGGGGAGCGCACCACCCCCGGCACCATGATCCCAGTGGGGTGCCATCACGGCTCATGCCCCCCCCCCCACGCTGGGCACCACGCCCCCACAGGCGGCACGCCACACCCCCACCTGCTCTCCACACACACACACCTGCCAGCACCCCATTCTCTTTGCTAATTCTGCTCCTCTGAGCCTTGCTTTGAGCTGTGACTGTTCTTCTGGTCCACACCTGCCCGTCCACTGGGGCAGCGCCAGTGAGATGGAAGTGAGGGCTCTCTTCCTGCCTGCTTCTTGGAGCAAGTGATGGGGAGGGGGGAAAGGAACAGGATTGGAGGCAGGCTGTTTAGTTGACCTGCCCTCACCTGCAGCCAGCCTTCAAAAGGAAAGTTTTCTCCTTTTTTTCTGATAGTCAAAAGGAAGTGAAACATGCCTCCCCCTCCCCACCCTAACCAGCTGCAAGAGCCAAGCCTGGTTCCAGTTTAGGCGAATCTGCATTCCTTTCCCTGTTGTCACCCCTGCTGCCTCATTGCCCTCAACCCCTTGTTAAGCCACGGGGGAAATAATGCCTAGGAGCTCAGGTCAAGGATATGGGAAACCATTCCCACGGGTAAAGGAACCGGGTATGTTTAGCCTGGAGAAGAGTAAACCGAGGGAAAACATGACAGCACATTTCCAGTATCTGATGAGCTTTTGTATAGAGAAGGGCAGGTCTTGTTTTCAACTGCCCCCAGGACTAGATCTAGTGGGCTTTAAGTTACATAAGAGTATATTTTGATTTAACTTTAGGAGAAATTTATTAAGGGCAGTTCAACAAGTGAAACAATTAAAAACATAAGAAGAGCCTGCTGGATCAGGCCAACGGCCCATCTAGTCCAGCCTCCTGTTCTCACAATGGGCACCCAGATGCCTGTGGGAATCCCCCAAGCAGGACCCAAGCACAAGAGCACTTCCCCCCCCCTCCTAGTTTCCAGCAACTGGTATTCAGAAGCATACTGCCTCCAGCCATGGAATCAGAGCATAGTCATTGTGACTAGAAGCTGCTGATAGCCTTATCCTCCAAGAATTTGTCTAATCTGGAGTTGGTCTAGCTCAGGAATTCTTGTATCTAGCAGGGGCTTTAGTCCCTACCAGGCTTTAGTCCGTACAAGCCTACCAGGCTTCTGCCAGCCCTCAGATTCAGTTGAGTCCAACCACTTGGACTCCCTATTCCAGGAGTCAGCAAGCTTTTCAACAGGACAATCAGTTAAAAAAATATCCCAAAGCTATCTGGAAACCATTCATATCCCTAAGTATTTGGAGTCAGGCCACAGGTTCACCATTCCTTTGCTATGAAGTTCAGCCTTTAGCAGATAGTTTATTATGTTGCTACAGGCAGGAAACAATAGATTGCCTGCTCACAGAGCCTTTTTTATTTGTTGTATCTGAAGGCAGCCCTGTTTAGGGGAGCTTTTAATGTTTGATGTATCACAGTATTTTAATATTCTTTTGGAAGCCGCCCAGAGTGGCTGGGGAAACCCAGCCAGATGGGCGGGGTATAAATTGTTGTTGTTGTTGTTGTTGTATTTATTGCCCAAATATTAATCTCTGCTGTACATGCCTGTTGCCCCCCCCCCCAAGCTTCACCACCCACCCACCCACCCACAAGAAGAAATGTCAATTCTCCTACACAGTTAGGTAAGGGCAGAATTGGAGAAGTCATAGTAGTGGTTACCTGGCAGTTTCTCCTACTCTTCCCCAGAAACAGCTTTTAGTCCATCCTGAACATTGCAGGCCTCTTGTTGTCTTTATATATAATAAATAACCCAAGATTCCAGGGTAGGTTTTTTTGCTGGTATCAACTATACTTTTAGAAGCACAAGTTCAGTGCCGAAATGACATTACCTTTCCTTGATATTTGAACATAGCCCTGCAGTGTTCAGCCTATTGTTATTACTGCTCTTGTAAAATGAAGCTAAATTCTGCTATAACTCCAGAAAGCAGCATCCAAGCTTCTTAAGTCCCTGTAACGCAAGAAATAGAAATAGAGGCCTCTGCAAAATTGTTTGCTGGAATATCTGTCTTCCCCTTTCTCTCACATCTGAAAGCTTCAGCTTTCCAAGCAGATAGGCCAGCTTGTGTTAAGGGATTATAAAAGGCTTTAAACTCTTTGGTTATTGATTCATATCAATTTCTCTTTGGGGTACTGTTTAGGAAGTGGGAAGCTGTTCTTAAGCCATTCCAAAAATGTTCATTTCCTTCATTATCCCATTAGATTGTATTAATTGTAACTTTTCTTCACTGTTGCAGAAGAACTACATCCATTTCTGAGTTGATCTTGATTTCACTAAGCATGGGCATTCTTCAGTCACTTAGAGAGCACCACCCTGGAACAGATAGCAACACTCTGCTCCAGCACCAGCCAATGGGGTAGCCCACTAGCAATTGGATGGCCTGTCTTAAGAACATAAGAAAAGCCTGCAGGATCAGGCTAGTGACCCATCTAGTCCAGCATCCTGTTCTCACAGTGGATGACCAAGTGCCTATGGGAAATCCAGGGAGACTGGTAGTCATGTTCTAAGTTTCCCATATGGCAGTGTCAGCTTGTTAGCCCTCCTATCCTCCCAGGCACTTTAAACCAACCACTTTAAACCATGTTTGGGGCATAGCCCCAAACATTTGTGTTTTCTTGGAGAATCTGTGATGAGGTTCTCTTGGTGGCTCTCCCTCCTCTAGTTAGAAGATACACATCTGTGTTTCTCTAACTGCATCTCTGTAGTGGAGTCCTCCAGCACTTTATGACACTGTTGAACCACCCAAATGAACTGCTGTTTAGGAGGTATTTTCTAACAGTCCTCTGACATTTCCCTAAGTAGCTTCATGCTGTTACTCTTAGCTGCATCCTCTTGGACTACCCTCAAGTAACATTCCTCTAAGTTAATGTTAAAATTCTTCAGATGCAGGTACACAAAGATTTGAGGCGGCTGATAAGCTCCTAAGGGCTGGTATGTACAACCTTTGAGTTGGCTCTGTTGCCTTTCTGTGACCTTCAGCAGGGCACTTTCTAGAGTGCTTTTAGGACCTGTGAAAGAGCCATAATGAATGCAAAGTGTTCTGATACTTTACTTGCAATTCTGCCCACATGCTAGGATGTGAACTTAATACCTTTCAGAAAAGAAACCAAACTTCTGATGCAGAGTCTTTAGTAACCTAATGCTGTAATATGCATTGACGTCTTTGCAAAGGATTGGTTTATCTGTGTGGTGATTGAGTTGGAGTGCAAAGGAATGTAAAGAAAGTAAATATTTTTAAAAAGGTGTTATATCTGTGCAATGTGCAAATCACTATGTAAAGTGATGTTCTTTTTAAGATCATAGACTAATTTGAAGAGAGTGGTGTAGCAAATTGCCAGCAAGATGCTATGCAGGGTGGCTCCTTAGACAATGGTTAAAAATTATGCATTGAAAACTATGTTACCTTCTATTTTCCTCAATTAAACATCATGTTTATCCCTATAAAACCTCAGCTCCATTGCTTCTGTCCTTTAAGCTTTTCCTTTTTCTCTGCAAGCTTATCTTTCTGTCACTAAAATTACCTTCTACCCATCTGGCTCTGAATTTTTCCACTCAGACTATCAGTCCATTCCATCATCCCCAAGGAGCAAGTCAGTTTAGTTCATCAAGCAGATCATCTACTGGGTCACATAACCAGGACAAAAAGGCCATACTGGGCAAACCCTGACCAAAACAGAGAAATTGATTTTTGTTTTTCTTAGGTTTTTGTTATTTTTCTTACTGAGGAGACTTTCTGAGCTAGCAGGTGATTCAGTATCCTTCAAAACATTCATCTACTGTGGATGTTCCTGCAACTGTTTTAATTAAAAGAACTTGACTGTTGCATCTCTTAAAGGCTGAATTTAATTCTGACAGAAGGTGATCCATTAGAGTATAAAACACAATTGCTGGGTTTTCAGATTCTTTTGTTCCCCACAATGCACAGCATGTCCTTGGAGGACTGGCTTGGCTTGGAGGAATGGCTGACTCTAGAACATAGGAGATTTCTTCTCTATTGCCCATTCAGTTATTATGCCATGTGCCACTTCCAACCAGATTTCCAAGCTGGGGTTTACTATTAACTTATCTGAGAACGTGTCCATAGCTGTCAAAAAATAAATGATCTCCAGCCAGATTTCTTCCAGTGAATTGATGGGCTTCAGATGCTTGCATCCTTGCAGCCTGCTGAGCCTTCCATTTCCCTTTCTAGGGATTTGAATGTTCTCTGTGGAAAAATATAAGCAAACTGAACAAAATTGAAGTTCAAAAATAGCAAGATGTTAACTGCCTCTGACATGCTGTGCTTTCTTAATTCAAAATAGCCTCGCTGGTGGTGTGTTTTAATTCTGCTTAATTCCCTTCACATTGTTTCCTACCCATGACAGTGTCATCTTTATTTTATTTGCTCTCATTTTACAACTTCACAGGCTGCTAGGGATACATGCAGCTACCCTAGAACGAACTTTTGTATTTCACATAGGGATGTATGGCTCTGGTATTGCCACACCCCACACTTACAGAAGCATGTTCCACTTTTTGACCCAGTTTTGGAAATATAGTGAACTTCTCAGCAGGCCTTAGTGCGGGCAAGTAGCATTGTGATAATACCTATCACCTAGGTAGCTTAAAACCTGCTCACATAACAAAATAAAAATCAGTGTGCTTTTTAATGGCATTTAGCAGCCATAGGCGAATTGGTACAAGGGTTTCATTGTCTCAGCTTTGGACAATAATTTTAATTTTACAGCTAACATAGTGATGGCACTTGCATCCATTTTGCGCCATGCAATAACATAAGAACATAGGAATAGCCTGCTGGATCAGGCCAATGGCCCATCTAGTTCAGCTTCCTGTTCTTACAGAGACCAACCAGATGCCTGTGGGAAAACAGGGAACAGAACATGAGCACAAGAGCCCTCTCCCCTCCCATGGTTTCCAGCAACTGGTATACCAGCAACTGCCTCCTACTGTGATAGTGGCTGGACACTGGTGGCACTGTGGTCTAAACCACTGAGCCTCTTGGGCTTGCCGATCAGAATGTCGGCGGTTCAAACCCCCACAACGGGGTGAGCTCCCGTTGCTCGGTCCCAGCTCCTGTCAGCCTAGCAGTTCGAAAGCATATCCAAAAGTGCAAGTAGATAAATAGGTACTGCTCCGGCGGGAAGGTAAACGGCGTTTCCGTGCACTGCTCTGGTTTTGCCAGAAGCAGCTTAGTCATGCTGGCCACATGACCCGGAAAAACTGTCTGCGGACAAACGCCAGCTCCCTCAGCCTGTAAAGCGAGATGAGCGCCGCAGCCCCAGAGTCGTCTGCGACTGGACTTAACTGTCAGTGGTCCTTTACCTTTATCTTTACTGTGATGGTAGAGCATAGCAATCCTGGCTAGTAGCCATGGATAGCCCTCCATGAATTTGTCTAATCCTCTTTTAAAGCCATCCAAGTTGGTGGCCATCACTGCCTCATGGAGAAGCAAGTTCCATAGTTTGACCATGTGCGGCATGGAGTACGTTCTTTTATCTGCCTTGAATCTTCCAGCATTCAGTTTCACTGGATGCCCACGCCATGTCATGCATTTTATAAACTTCTATCATGTTGCTTCTTATTTGCCTTTTCTCTAAACTAAAAAGTCCCATAAACAGCTCCGTGGCTGGCATAGCAGTAGTTAACACGGCTCTAGTGTAAACAGAGCCACAGTGCCAAGTTGTATAGAAGGGGCTCATAGAGAGCTTGCATATCAATTTGGACTGCAGTGTTTGTGTGTGTGTGTTTTTCAGTGGGTTGGAGCCCTCATGTTGAGCTTTCCACAAAATAAGCCCCTACTTTGTTATTATGCCTGGAACTATTTGTTGGATCTCTTAGTTATACACCTCCACACTATACTTTACATATGTACTTCTGTGGTGTTAATTCAGTCATCTAATCTGGATTCAGATTTCCTAATTTAGCAGCCCAATGAGACTGGAAGTAAAGCGTAACCAGTGATGAAAGGCCACAGACTCAGGACTGTAAGAGACACAAACCAGTCCGTTTATAGGTGTACAGTACTTAAAGTAAGGCATATTATTCTCTTCATGCAAAAGCTAATGATATTCTGAACCTTGAATCAACATACTGAAAGGTAATGTAATGTAAGATAGTAATATAGTACCTAGGAAATAATATAGATTGAAAATGGCATAAGAATATCATAGGAATTGCATTGACAAAGCAGTCAGTAAGAGTTTATTATTTCATATCCTCATCTAATTGCTAAGCAGCATTTCTGAGTTCCCTAGCATGATCTAACTTCTGAGTGTCCTAGCACCCTGTCCCTTTGGAATAAAGTTCATGGCTTACCAGCTAAGAGCTCTTGGCCAGGATCCTGTGCCCTTCAGCCAGATGAATCCATGTGAAGAAGAGTTAGCTATGCTAGGTTGAATATTCTACCTTTTGAATCAATTTCACTCTTTACATAGACAAACCTATGTCAGATATAGACCATGGATATCCGTAATATCTCAGGGGTGGGGGGAAGTGTCACAACTGCTTATCTAGCAATTATTCACCAAGGTCTTGTGCACCCTAACACATTTTAACCCCTTCCTTTGAAACATTCCAGCCAGAGGAACCAAGTTGCGCCCCACATTTTTTTGTGCCACCTCCCAGGCTACCTCGGCTCAGCATCCTTCACCCCCTCATTGCCTGCCACCTTACCTCTGTCCACTGCCATCAAAGGGACACACCAGAGCAAAGATCGCCAAAGGAACACAGCGCCATGGAATATTGAGGGGACTGGCCCCGTCCTTGAAAATTGGGGGAGGGGCTTGGCCCCTCAGCCTCCCTAGATGGTGCCCCTGATTCCAGCACTACCTATAACTTCACATCCTTTGTGATGTTGTTGTTATTCTAATGTTATGATTTTTTCCAAGATGCCAAAGTCTCACACAGATGTCCCTGAGTCAGCAAAAAGGTCTAAGCAGCCTGCACAAGTAACACAGAACTACTATAACTAATACCACTTACGGTATGTCCCAACCAGTTTAGGATCTGCTTTCCACCGGTTGTAGTTTATTGTTAAACCGCATTGGTGTACTACTTGAATTTTGAGTGGTAATGTGTGTGTTTTTCCAGCATCCCAAAGCAATCATTAAATAGCCGGTGCAGGTGGTTCCAGGATTCGGAGTGACTGCTTGTGTTCTCCCAGACATATAAAAATAAAAATTGGTTGGGTGCCACTTTTGAGTTTTCAAAGGCAGCAGCTTTTGTGCCCCCCGGTAATCATGGGAGTATGTGATAGTTACAATATTTTTTTTATCCTTGTGGGAGCATTCAGGAGTAGCTTACTCTCAAAAGGAAATATGTGCGTGCTGCAGAAATGAAATAGTTAATCTCTGAAGTTGCCATAAGAATAGAATCCAGTAGGGATTCTTTGAAGTTTCAGTATAGCCACTACATTCTCTTCATCCAGGTACATGGAAGAGGGCATGGATATCAAGAAAAATGAATTATCCATTTGTCTATAATAGATATAATAACACTGCAAGTTTATGCCCAGCATTTCACCCGAATTTATGATCAATTATTTTATTCTTCTAGCGCTGATTAGTTTTTATGGTAGTTTGGTTATACTAGATGCTTGAAGAGCTCTAATTTCCCTGTAGAATTTTAGCTGGCTCTCCCTTTGCGTGGAAGTAAATCCCTGGCTGAACGGGTTGCAAGGAGATAAAGTGGGCCAGCAGGTGATCTTCCCAGCAAAAAATGCTAGTTTATCTTAAGGCATGCAAGTCACAGTATCATCACTGGAGGTTTTCCCAGGTTTGGGATGAGCAGACAATTTGGTCACTTCTATAGATGGATAGAAAAAAGAGGTAGTGATAGCAGAGCAAAAAGCCTGGGTTTCTTCTCTGTTATCACTACCACTTTTTCTACTTATCTGTTGTAGCTTTGACCAAGATAAATCTTTGTTCCCACCAAATAAACTAAGATCAATGGAGCTGTAGAAAATATAGATCCTGGTGCGCATGGGAGAGGGGAGGAGAGAGGACTCAAACATCTTCTTGCCTCGCTCTTTTAAAAATATGGCAATTCATTGTTCTTCTTTTCCAGATCCTGTTTTGTTTGTTTTTAATGACTGTTTATGACCAGCCATTTCCTTCTGTGTAAACCAGGCACCCCCAAACTCGGACCTCCAAATGTTTTGGGACTACAACTCCCATCATCCCTAGCTAACAGGACCAGTGGTCAGGGATGATGGGAACTGTAGTCCCAAAACATCTGGAGGGCCGAGTTTGGGGATGCCTGGTGTAAACTGTTGCTGATCTTTCCAAAACCAGACCTTGGGAGCTTTTTTTTATGAAATATGAGCCACCCTGCCAATGTTCCTTGTGTTAAGAGGAAAGATGTTGATGGGTTGAAAGCGGCCTCTGATGTTGCTCCTTATGCCCTTCATAGGGTGTCCGGCCTCATTATTTCATGCTCGGGTGATGTATGCATTTGGAACCAGCAAAAACCAGTGTAGTTGCTGATTATAGCAGGGCAGAGCACCTTTTCCTGCTGATCAGCACGATTCACAGCTAGCTGTCAGCTAAATGTCAGTTTCTTGGTAGCTTGTTGTTGAGACATGTTGTCTTAACTGAGACAATCCATGACTGGGGGTGTGCAGAGAGGGAGGAGGAGAATATTCATAAACCTAAATCCTTGTGATGATAGCTGAACACATGGAACGGAAAGTATTTTGGTTTATTCTCTAGCAGTATAAATATCCCAAATTGTCCTTTCCAGTGAAGAAAAGAGTCATTTAGTCAGTATCCTTAAAATACATTGATGGATGGTAATTGGGGTCACCATACATCCCTTAGAGATTGCAACCCTAGTATGTTGTATAGAGAACATCATGACTCCATAAAACATAAAAAATGTGCTGAAAACTCTAGAATGATATACTAGGCATCATAATTCTATCACTTCCCTCTACCTTGATGTTGCAGCATTTTGCCAGAGCACTGAAATGGGCCACTTTTTTTTCCCAGGGTCACTGATTTGCATTCTGCATTGCAGATTTTCCAACTTATTTTCAAGCGCAGTGCACTGTTTCCCCCTCTGTTTGTTTACGCCTCTGCTGTCCTTTGCATTTCACCTGCCATCCTCCTCTCTCTATATCTCCTCTCTCCCTGTCCTGCCCTTTCTGCTCCTTTTTCCTTTTCTGCCTTTCGTTGATATATCTGTGTGGAGGCTGACATTAGAACTGACACATCGCTGGCAGTTTGGAAAGAGGAGGCTTCTGTTTCCTTAGGGGCTGAGGAGAACCTCCCTGCAAAGAAATTTCTGAACTCTGGATCAAGAGAACACCGTGTATAATTTTTCATCCCTCCCATGCCTAATGTAAACAAGCACACAAAAAGAAGCAATGCTTGTTAATAATAATAAGTACAGTGGTGCCTCGCAAGACGAAAAGAATCTGTTCCGGGAGTCTTTTCGTCTTGCGGTTTTTTCGTCTTGCGAAGCAAGCCCATTGACGGAGTAGCGCTATTAGCGCTATTGGCTAAAAAAGGGCTAAAAACGGCTTTTTTAGGGGGGGGATTAGTGGTTTTGCTGCTAAAATGCTTTTAGCAGCTTAGCGATTCAGAATTCAATTTTTTTCGTCAATTTTCGTCTTGCGAAGCAAGCCCATAGGGAAATTCGTCTTGCGAAGCGCCTCTGCAGACGGAAAACCCTTTCGTCTTGCGGGTTTTCCGTCATGCGAGGCATTTGTCTTGCGGGGCACCACTGTAGTAGTTGTTATATTAGTAGTCGGTGGTGGTGGTAGTAGTAGTAGTGTTAAGTTGCTGTAGTTGTCATCATTATATTTATATGATGCCCATCTGACTGAGTTGTCCCAGCCACTCTGGGCAGGAGGGACTAAGGCTGAGAGAGAGTGGTTTTTTATATGTGAGGACTGAGAACAGAACTCACCTTCTCCAGGCATGTTTCCATGGGTAGCTTTCACCTTGTTCTGGTCTCCTCCTTCATTGGCACTGTAGCTCTTTATAGTCCTTTTTGCAGCAGGATTTCCTCATCCTCATGCTCAGTAACCAAATTGAGCACGCGTTTTATCACAAGTGGTGGGAATGTAAAAAAGAAAAAGACTTCTGGGAAATGATTTATAATGAAATTTTTAAAATGTTGAAATATACATTTGGGAAAAAAAACCCAGAAACTCTTCTACTTGGCATCATGGGTACAGAAATACCCAAGAATGATAAAAAACCTGTTTTTATACGCGACTACTGCAGCAAGAATACTTTTAGCTGAACGATGGAAACAGGAAGACATACCGATGAAAGAAGAGTGGCAAACAAAATTGATGAACTATGCCGAGTTGGCGAGATTAACGGGGAAAATTCGGAACCAGCAGGACCAGACTTTCCTGAAGGACTGGAAGAAGTGCATGATGTATCTGAAAGACAATTGTTATCAATTGACATCACTTGTAGGGTTACAAGAAATTTTGTGAGGAGAATTATATAGATTACTGCAAAAGGGATTAAGTAGGAGTTTATTTAGGATTTGGATTTATAGCAATAATTATAGTAATAAAATGTAGAATTAGAAATGATTATAGAAAACCAATAGACGAGGTTGAAGGAAGTCTTAGATTGTGATAGCCAAATATTTGGTTTGATGTTTATGAAATGTTATGCTAGAAAATATGTGTAAAAACCAATAAAAATATTATATATAAAAAATGAACACTCTGAACAACAACAAGCAACACGTCAGCTAATAATATACTGCCAATATTTTTATAACACTATACTGTATCAAAATTCATAAACAGAGGTGTAGTAAGTGTAGTCAGCTTACTACACTTTTGAGTGATAGCTGATCCATGGCCATTTGATGTACCTTTGGGGACTATTAATTTGCTGGTTTATCATTGAAACAGTTCATTATCCTGGAAGAACTGTTCTGTCTGCTGCTGTGCTCGGAGCACCCTATTGCAACGTTTGGAGCACCCATCATCTCACATTTGTAGTGTTGTGCCCATAGCACCACCATGCTCCAACTTACTTCCAACTACATTTTGGATAGGATATTGACTGTGGAAAGGCATTCTGCCTCTATTTCAGTGATTTACCAATCCCACCATTCCTGGTTATGGAACATTTATCTGATTCTTATTAGTTTGTGACTCCACGCACATATTATATGTCTTCTGTTTATAAATTTTGATATATTATAGTGTTATAAGAATATTGTCAGTATATCATTAGCCAACGTGTTGCTTGTTGTTGTTCAGAGTGTTCTGTTTTGCAACACAGCAACCAAATTGGCCAGATGCCTTATTGAGCCTCCATCCTCTTTATACCCATATATATAATATCCATGGGGTGAATACATTGCCCATCTTTATATCAAAAAATCCATAAGAACAGGGGCACTGGGTCTCTTACAACGGCTGAAGTTTTTATTTGCATTCTTGTGTGTTAAGGTTGCCTTCCATTCTTCTGTGCACCCTGTTCATAAAAATTATGGTTGAAATTATGGGCATGTTGGATGGGGAGATAATCACTTGTATCCAGCGTAGCTCTAAGTAACCATCCCATCAGCGCAAGGATTAACGTTTGTGCAATACGACTCCCTGTCATGCCTTCTCCAGATCTGCTTTGGATAATTGGGGAAAACCCCAGAACAAATGTAGGGTTGCGCAGGGGGAGAAGCATCATCACATGAGTAAATCCTGGCGATGGGGCAGTTTCTTAGCACTACACTGGATGCAAATCAGTCTTTTCGAAGGTATTTTAAAACTTTAAAATGTGTGCCATTAAAATGTGAGAGCCAGTGTGGTGTAGTGGTTAAGAGCGGTCGTCTCATAATCTGGGGAACCTGGTTCGCGTCTCCGCTCCTCCACATGCAGCTGCTGGGTGTCCTTGGGCCAGTCACACTTCCTTGAAGTCTCTCAGCCCCACTCACCTCACAGAGTGTTTGTTGTGGGGGGAGGAAGGGAAAGGAGAATGTTAGCCACTTTGAGACTCCTTAAAGGGAGTGAAAGGCGGGATATCAAATCCAAACTCTTCTTCTTCTTCTTCATGGTTGGAAGCAGTAAAACACCTGTTATGCCTTTGTTGTCCTCCTAGTTAATGCAAAGAAAAGGGCTGTGTGCACTAAAGATGGCTAGTAGTAACACAGTTGTGTTCCCTAGTTATTGGGCTGATTGTGTACCATGCAACTAAGATTAAATAGTAATCATCCATTTGTCATATACAGTTTGATCAGATGGCCAAATCTGGGTTGGCAACTCCAGAAAGCATGTGTTTATTCCCCAGCAGCAGGGCCCTTGTTCAGTGCTGCATGGTGGATCTGTGCAACATTTTACAACGCGTAAGAAAAGTATCCTTACTGCATTAGCCTAACCTACCTCATAGGGTTGTTGTGCGTATTAAATGGGAAGGGGGAGAACTGTGTACAGCTTGAGCTCTTTGGAGGAAAGGTGGGATATAATGTCATGGATAAATTGCATTAACATGCAGAATAGGTTTCAGTTTGGCTGAATGTAAATATACAAATTGTAATTTAGGAAGATTCCAATGTTTTGACTCCTGCAAAATATGGCAAAGCCTTAACTCAGACCATTTGAGATGCCTTCTATGGATTTGGGGACAGCAGAAATACTATGCTTGTTCTGCATGCTTTTAGAGCAGACTTAGAGAAACTTGCTGTGAAATTCCCAGTGATCTGTTCTCATTAGGCTATCCTTCTTTGACTGCAAGATCAGAGAGAGAGATTGCTGTAATATTCTATTTTAAATCCTTTGAGTTGTTTCCAACTAAGTTATATTTGGTGTAGAATCACTGAAATTAATTTACCTAAGCCATTTCTGTCCATGAATTTCAGTGGGTCTTCTCTGAGTATGATTAACATTGGACAGAATCCTTTATATCTCACATTTCTTTCATCATGGAACTTGATGGAATAGAGTTCCCAGGCCGTCTCCCATACAGACACTGACCAGACCAGCTTTGCATTGCAACGTTAGTTGCATTCAGACCATGCTGCGAGACCTTTTTGCAAGACTATGTGCATTTCATCACAGTACCATGCAAGCACCGAAATTACATATACGTGCAGAACTAATGTGCAGAATTACTATTAACATGCTGTGCAGAATTACTATTAACATGCAGTCTTCAAGCAGATTTCAAGACAATGCTAGGTAAAATCTTCGGTGGTGGAGAAAAGACAGCTAGCAGAATTTGGGTTTGTTTGACACAGATTTCACACCAACAATATTCACAGTCTCAGTTATTATTATTTATTACAATTATATACCACATTTCACCCAGGGAGCTTTGTGGAGAGTGAGGACCAATCTCCCAGGTCCTAGTCCAATACTTTAGCCTTTACTGCACACTGGTGCCCTTTTTAAGCTGTTTCTTTCCAAAACTAGAGCAAAATCCACAGCTGAAAAAAGCCCAAGTTCCACTCTCAGGTGGCCTATTTTCCACCAGCTTACCTAAGAACCTTACACTGTAACAAAACTTGGGCAGAAGGTGCTTTGATTAGAGATAAGAGTTTGCAGGCAGAAAGAGAAATTGTTCCACAAAAATAGCCTAAATACAAAGGAATCTCTAGTTCACTTGCTTTCTCAGTCTGCTCTGTAATTTGTAGATATAAAATTACAAGGAAAGATGAACTCTGGGATGTTGGGTTTTCAGGCACAATTCAAAGTCTTGCCTTTAAAGCTCTATACAGTTTGGGAGCAAGGTAGGTGAAGGAATGACTTTTCCCCACACAAACCTTTTCATATACTAAGTTAATATTTGGATACCCTTCCACCTGCCCTTGTCACTTGGGTGTGAGGTGGGCGGCCACTGGAGAGAGCGCCATTTTGGAGTTCTTTCTTCTTTAGTTCTCCTGGAAAAGATCTTTAAAAAAGAAAAAGAAATTCTGAATAATTTCTATCATGTATACCTAAACTTTCACTGCTAAGCTTTGTCAGTTTCTACTATATGTGTGTATACAGTTTTGATATTATATTCTGTCATTTTAACTACAACTGCTGCCCAGAGTGGCTGGGGAAACCCAGCCAGATGCGTGGGAGTAATAACAACAACCACAACAACAACGGCAACACTTCTTCTTCTTCTTCTTCTTCTTCTTCTTCTTCTTCTTCGCCACCCCAAGAGGAGAAATATTAAAGAAAATGGTCTAAAACTTTTGGAAATAAAAAATTGGCAGCCCACAAGGTTTGTACTAGCTGAATGCTCTGGAGTCTGAGGGGGAACTTCTTGGATTTCATGCAGAGGATGTATGGCCATCTGTCATGGATGCTTTAGTTGAGATTCCTGCATTGCAGGGGGTTGGACTAGATGACCCTTGGGTCCCTTCCAACTCTATGATTCTATGGAGGTGGATTTTCAGGCTTTGAATCTGGAACTGGCAGCTTGTATACTTTTGGGTGGGAATCTGAATTAACTCACCGACAAGCCAAGATTTAATTATTCCTGTCAGAGAAGGCAAAGGATGGCATCAATATGGAGGTGATAGTATTGACCCATCGTACAAGGCAGTTGTAAGGTTGATTAGTGAGATGATGTAGTTGAGGTGCTTTGACCTCTCTGAAGTTTCTATAAACATCTGTTACTGCTGCTAATATATTGTGCCAGTCTCTGCTGCCACCGCAGAGGGTGGGCTGCAGCTCACTGCTACAACATGCCATCCATGCAAACAACTCCACATTCAGCCCTGGTGTCTCCAGGAAGGAGTGGGAAGAGACTCTTGCCTGAAACCCTGGAGAGCCACTGTCAGTCAGCATAGACAGTACTGAGTCAGGTGGACAAGGGGTATAGCTTGGTTTAAAGCAGCTTCCCATATTCCTCTCTAGTACAATTGTGGATTTAAATAAATAAAATAAAGTCCTCATCAAGCAGTTTTGAAATAGGAGCCGTTCTCCGTATGAATCGAATGGCATGTGGTCAGTGCCCTTTTTAGTTCTCCAAGGCCCAGATCCCTTGAAATACCATGCAAGTTCCATGTTATTGCTATTGTATATGGGAACCTCTTTTGATTCACCCCACACACATACAGAAATGTATAGTATTGGCTGTGCATATTTTATCAGATTGAATTTGTCCCTTTGAAGTGTATCCACTCTGTTCCCATTGCTTGCATGCGAAAAGTGTGTGTGTGTGTGTGTGTGTGTGTTTAAATAATGGGCCCCTCCTTGCTCCATTAAAAGTAATTAAACAGCCTCTTACCATGCATCCAGATTAGTGTGCAAGGGTTGGTGTGGGAAAGTGAGCATGCATGTTGAATCCGCCTCATAAAAAGTAAAGGTTTCCAGCTCCTACTGGAATATCTAGTTTTTAGTGTACTGCAGACCTCCTGCGATTGACCTGGAGAGGTTGAAGGTGATGGTATTAGCACCTCCAGATCCTGCATATCATGTAGAAAGTCTGAAAACCCAGGTACATCAGAGAAGCTGTTACTTGTTCGACCTTCATGCATGAAATGGTTTTCCTGTAAAATGTTTTTTCCTCTTTATCAGTTATTCATTGAAGAGTCTCTTTGCATCTGTAGCATTTTTGAAGGGTAGCTATTATTTTACCATTTTAATTTTCCCAGCTGTTCAAATAATTGTTTTAACCTCTCCGTGCCTGAAAGCTTAGTGCTTTTTGCATCCCCATCGGTCTGCATTGTAATTGTTCCATTTCATTTTTAGAGCTCTTGAGGCTAGCTTCCCCCCACCCTACCCCATCCCTCTTCCCAAGCAAATTGTGCTGTGAATTTCTCTCTCTGCCTCTGAGATTATCGGGTGGTCTGAACACAGATTGGGGTGCTGGTAATTCTGACCTCGGCCTAAAAGATATTAACTTACTTATTTGTAGATTTATTTCTGTTCCTGGCTTTCCTGGATCTGAAATGTTTAGGTCAGGTAACAAGTTTAAAAATAATTCCATCAATTAAAACGTGAAATCCACTTAATGAATTGTGGACAGGGGGGTGAGTGTGTGCACAGAAATTAAGGCTAGCCCTTGCCGCCAGAAGCTGCCCCTGCAGTTAACATAACATAGGAATCTGCTGTATACTGAGCCAGAATTCTAGCTTAGAATTGTTCATAATGACTGGCAGCAGCAATCCAGGATTTTGGACCGAGATCTCTCCCAGCCCTACCTGGAGATGCCAGGGATTGAACCTGGCGCCTTCTGCTTGTGATGTAGATGTTCTCCCACTGAGATACAGCCCTTCCCCAGTTGTGGTGCAAAAGATTGCCATTTCACAGTTATTTTCCTGCATGAATACAAGCAACTCCACAAGCGTATGTAACCTGAAACGTACGTAACCTGAGGTACCACTGTATAAGGGATAAAGCGTGTATGCTGATAACATCTGCTAATCACCCACATCTGTCTCAGGAGAGCCAGTGTGATGCAGCGGTTAGAGTGTTGGACTAGGACCTTGGAAACCAGGGTTCAAATCCAATGAAGCTTACTGGTTGACCCTCGGCATGTCACTATCTCTATTCTAACCTACCTCGCAAGGTTGTTGTGGAGATTAAATAAGGAGGGGGAGAATCATGGATGCCACCTTCAGCTCCTTGGAGAGAAAGGTGGGATGTAAATGCAATAAGTAAATAATATTGCAGGGAACTATTAATGCAGTCATGGATGGTACATGTCCTTTGCGCCTCTCAGGCCCTACTAATCAGAGTATAAAAGTAGAAAGACAAATATGAAGCTTCGAAAAGGAGAAGCTGACTAGTATTGGAACAACCTAGGCTAGGAATGAAACTCATTGGGATCTAAGTTTCCTAAAGTTTGCATACTATTGGGATCTAAGTTTTTGCACTTTGGGGAGTGCAAAAGTATAAATCAAATTAGCACATTTCTTTTTGTAGAGTATTCCCTGTCCTGTGTGACTAGAACTAAAATTTCGTGTATGTTTAAGTATTTTCCTGGGCCAAATTCTGGAAGTTTCAGAATCAAGGTGCTAGGGGCATACATAATACGACAGTCTGGCCAAGTTCCTTGGTAACATACGTGACCAGCGGGATATGTATATGTTGCACATCTATAAATAAAAATAGACTATACTGCTTAGGTGCTTTCTGAGGAATTTAAACAGCACTAGGGGTTTTGGCACTCAGCTTTGCCATAGTTTGCAGCACATCCTGTATTACTGTCTACTTATTCTAACAGTCAGCATTTAGGACAGGTCTTGACCTACCTTCCCTGCACAATTAAAGAGGTAGCTAATTAGTGACAAAAACGACTAATGTATACATCTACCCCAGGGTTGAATTAACTTTTATGCTAATTACACTTCAGCGTAGGGCCCTAATAATTTGAAATCCCTGCTGCGTAACAATCAGTAGAGAGTATAGCCATCCTTTTCTCAATACTGGCTTGCTGCCAGAGTTGGGGGGGGGGGGTATTTCAGATCCAGTCATAATGACTGGTGCCTTATCAGGTAACACAGGCACACTGTCCCAAATCTCAAGCTCAGGAACACGCCGGTAGCCTTCTTGGCCTTGCGGAAAAGATGGGTCACCATGCTTCTGTGTATTACCCTATGTAATGGATGGAGGAAGGTGGAGCTGGCTTCATATCAGTTCTATATCAGAAAAAGCCAGCAGGTTAAGAGCATACTGTATAGCATTGTACAGTGGTACCTCGGGTTACATACGCTTCAGGTTACAGACTCCGCTAACCCTGAAATATTACCTCAGGTTAAGAACTTTGCTTCAGGATGAGAACAGAAATCATGCTTCGGCGGCGCGGCGGCAGCAGGAGGCCCCATTAGCTAAAGTGGTGCTTCAGGTTAAGAACAGTTTCAGGTTAAGTATGGACCTCCGGAACAAATTACGTACTTGACCTGAGGTACCACTGTATTCAAAATGAAGAGCTATATGCTAAATTGTATGCCTTATTATTATTATTATTATTATTATTATTATTATTATTATTTCTATACCAGCCTTCATCCGTAGATCTCAGAGCGGTTCACAACATAAAAATACAAGATAAAGACACAGAATACATAATGAGAACAAGGCCAAAACAATAATCCGCCTTTCGTTCACCCCCTCCCACAAACACATTTAAAAGGGTATAGGCTGTTAATCAGCCAAAGGCCTGGAGAGGAACGGTTTTGCCTGGTGCCTAAAAGTGTATAACGAAGGCACCAGGCGAACCTCCCTGAGGAGAGCATTCCACAAATGGGGAGCCACTGCAGAAAAGGCCCCGTCTGGTGTTGCCAACCTCCAGACTCCTCGTTGAGGAGGCATATGAAAATGGGCTTCAGAGGATGAACTCAGGGTCCGGGGAGGTTCATGTGGAGAGAGGCAGTCCTTGAGGTTTTGCGGTCCTGAGCTGCTTAAGGCCTTCTAAAATCTAAAATGCTTATAGCTCTGAATACAGCACCCATGTTCTCTTGTGCAATCCCATGTTGCCTAAATATGTGCCTTAATCTGCCAAAAGAATTCTAAGACGCAACAGTATTCTGCTCTTTTCAGGATTTTTGCCATTTCCTGGCCTGTGTTGAACAAGCTAAGTAACCTGCTTGGGCCAGGCTACCTGCAACCCAACATTTCTAGTTGCTGCCTTCCTTTTCGCTGTTGTGACAAACAAGCTGCCCAAGCATCTCTTGCCCGGAGCTTTCTGTAGATAAAAGTTGGAAACAAGTTGCTGTGACAGATTGTTTGGACCCCATTGCTATATTCCGGCACCCTCTTCCCCTCACAGTACAGCTTTTCTTCCACTTGTGCATGTTAAGAGACGTTCTGTGAGTGATTTATATTTCATCAAATTGAGCGTGAAATATCTGACTGCAAAACCTATCAATCTGATCCCTATCTCTCTCTATTTCTTTAATTAGGGAAGCCCTGCTGAAAAATGTACCCATCATCTACTGAGAAATGGTGTGTTCCTAGACCCTTGGCATAAATCTTGAGTTATTCAGGTGCCAAAATGCTGTCAGAACTGACAGATCTTAGAAAAATACACCCATAGGCAGAATACTATCCATTATTCTAGCACAGAGTAGTGGGCAGTAAGGAAAATCAGCAGTGAATGTGTCTTTATCAACTTTAATTGGTTTTTCCATTGATAAAAAAAAAAGTCAGTGCATCCATTGAGGGAAGAAAGGCCATCTAGTACTTTGATCTTTCCATACCTGAGCTGAAGGATTTCAGCCTTGTCTCTGCTCCCATATGATGTGGGCCTTCCTTGAATTTGCTCCGTGTAGCACAGCAGAGTCTGCAAGCCAGGAGGATGGCTGCCTATCCAGGTAGAAAGAAACCTGCAGGATAAAGGGTTTATTCTGCCTCAGCAAGCAAAGTTGGGTCCGACTACATTCCGGGAGCTTGGAAGATGCAAGCTT
Source organism: Podarcis tiliguerta (assembly GCF_965153285.1). Taxonomy (NCBI): domain Eukaryota; kingdom Metazoa; phylum Chordata; class Lepidosauria; order Squamata; family Lacertidae; genus Podarcis; species Podarcis tiliguerta. Next base: position 39,569,378 of record NC_139535.1, on the reverse strand, counting down.
TTCCTGACTTTTTTGTGCTACTGTCCAAATTTAAAGTTACTGGATATATAGTTGGATGAACATGTTCAAAATAAGCAGTATTATAAAGTGGGGAGGGGAGGAGGCAGGGATGGTGTGCAGTGCTGCATGTAATGATTGGAAAGAACCCTTCTGAAATTGTTAGGGTTAAAATTTGCACAGGTTTATCCCCAATATTGTGCCATTTGTGGAAGAGCATTAGACTACAGTCCTTTGCATGAAAAGCCTGGGAATGATCCCCACAATTTAGCTGACTTCCTAGTAAAAGTGCATAGGGTTGCTCTGTTAACTTATTTCTTGAGTCTTCCTAGGGAAAGCCATTCTCTTGGCAGCTTGTTCAATCACCTGCGCTGTCCTTAATTGCGGAGCTCCTATGGAGGTTTCCTTGCTGTGGCGACAGTCTTTTGCTGTTCACTTTATGAAGGCTTTTATTGGAATAAATAGCATAGCAAATGCAACGGCGAAGTGCATTACTTCGTGTTTATGTTCGTGTCGACTATGGAGAATAATTGATCTCTTTTACTTTAATGCGATAAAAACTGTAGACCCGCCTAGGATGCCTGCAGGATTTCCTTGCCCCTTAAAGTCCTGAGAATTTCTCACTATGCAGCTTTTGGTTTTTATCTTGCTTGGCAAAACTCCAGTTCCCATTGCATAAATAATGCAAAACACAAGCAAGGTCATTTGCAGATACTGATTTGCCTACTCAACTGCTCAGCTTTTGCTTCCATTTACATACTACATCACATCCTATAATGTCACTAGGAGTCCTCCTAGCCATTTTGTTGGAGTCTGATCATCCTAGTTGGACAGTGCCTGTGAGCTTAATCCTGATGAGGAACTCTGTTAAGTTAGAGTGGCTGGGGAAACCCAGTCAGATGGGTGGGGTACAAATAATAAACTATTATTATTATTATTATTATTATTATTATTATTATTATTATTATTATTAAAAGCTTGCCACCCTTCAGTCTCCTCTGGTATAATAAATGCCATTTTCTGAACCATTTTTTATTTTATCTGTTGTGCTCTCTAGGTTTTCAACATACAGCATTGCAAGTTATTCCCCCCCCCCTTGCTTCTTACCTTTTTTAATTTTGAAAGCTCAAAACTCTTTGGGACAGATAGTTACATTTGTGTTTACACTATAGCTTATCATTGCAGAGTCTTTCTATCCCCCCCCACACCCCTCCCTGTCCAAATAAAATATTTTTTACATATTCTTAATGCATCAAATAATACTGAAGATACTTTTTGTTAAGCAGTTACAGGCATCACAATCACGTAATGTTAAGGCTATATCTGAATCAATTATTGTATTAACTAAATAATGCATGATGTTTAGAAATATAATGAGTAATACTTTTTCATTTTTAAAAAATATATTGGCAAGTTTTGGAGTGAGCATGGCTCCAAGATAAATGGGAGCCGGAACATAAGAGAGGCATCTTCTCTTCACTCCCAATTGTTTTTAGGTTCTGGCTCACCCCAGCCACATTTTAAGGATTCATCTGCACAAGGTAGATTTCTGGGACTAGATACATCTTAAGTGTACGATGCCTGTATTCAAATGACCCAAGCTACACATACACACTAACCAGTTACATTTATGGGACAGTACCCCAAAGGATAGATACCTGTCTTAGGATTCTCCTGTGCAAAGCTATCCCTGTTTCTCTGGAGATTGTTTCTATGTGTCAGCTCTTTCTGTTTTTCCGATCAATAGGTAGCTGTAAAATTCTTGTGATCTGGCTTTTTCGATTTTCTCGTTTTAGCACCTTGGTTTCCTGCTTTGCCTATAAAATTCACTTTGCTGTTGGATCTGCCTTCCTTAGTCCCAACATTATTTTCCAGCAGTCTTTGCTTTTCATGCACCCTGACGATTCCAGGCTTTCATTAAGTTTTGCCCTGCTTCACCAGTTGGACAGATTACCCTCTTCTACTGTGCAATCACATCAGGCTCCACCTTTCTCAAGAAGCTGCCTCATATTGAGCCAGGCTACTGAGATCCATCTAGCTCAGCACAGTCTACGATGACTAGCAACACCTCTCCATTGTTTCAGACAGGCAGTTTTCCCCCAGCCCTGCTTGGAACTAATGGGGACTGAACCTGGGACCTTTTGCAATTAAAGTAAATGCTCTACCGTGGAGCTACAGGCCTCCCCTACGATGAGCCTGTCATCCCACGTTCATTTCCATATGCTAGGGACACTGGTAAACTCTCAGTCTGTCGTCAGCATTCAGGTATTTATTTTTGTCCAGTACACTTACGTATTGTCATCGTGTTAAAATGACTAGTATGTGAAGCTGCAGCTTCCATTTTGGACAACTAATTGAATGCTGATATTTTTGACAGCGTTGGTACTAGACTAGTACACTAGTGACATGACAGGGGACTCCCCGTTTGTGCGCATTCAAGGCACGCACACAACCACATTGCCGTGAACCCAGAAGTGGCACGAAAAGGGGCAAAAACAGCCCTAAAAGAGTGTGAAAATGGCAAAAATGTGTCTGAAAATGAAAATAGTGTCTACAAATCCCAGGAGCCTTTGCACCGACTTTTGAGGCCTGTAGAGACCTGAAGTTTGAGCAAATAGGTTTGGAGGGAGTGATTGTGGTGGAGTTTGGTGGAGTTTTTTTTTTTCTTTCCAGGGGGTTTCCAGAGGTTTAGAGCATGGGTAGGCAAACTTAAGGCCCGTGGGCCAGATCAGGCCCATTTGCCTTCTGGATACGGCCCGCAGACGGTCCAGGAATCGCCGCGTGGATTGCCAGCGTGTGCGTTCTTTCCCTCACACGGCAGCGCCGGCAGCGCCTCCTCCCTCCCTCCCCCTGGCTTCTCCCCTCCCTGCATAGAGGAGGCTGGGCTTTGTTGGTGCCAGCAGCAGCAGCGCTTGAGCGGCCAACATTTTAAGCAGCCCCTCTCCAGAGCCCTTTGGTGCTCTGCTCATCATCCCCCTGCCGCCGCCAGCCCCTGCCGCTCGCAAGACACCGGTAAGCAGCCATTGGGGCTTGTGGTGCTCTTGCATCATCCCCCCCCCCAAAAAAAATATAGTCCAGCCCCCCACAAGGTTTGAGGGACAGTGTACCAGCCCCCTGCTGAAAAAGTTTGCTGACCCCTGGTTTAGAGGGTATTTGCAGGCTGCTTCAGTGGTGTTTTCAGTATATGTGATTTCACTTAAACGTGTGGTGCCTTGGAATGTAACTCCTGCATAAATGAGGAGTTGCCTGTAATATGATCCCGTGAGCAAGCTTCTGGCTATTTTGCCTCACTTCACCCACCATATTTTTGGAACCCTTTTCCTTGATGGTGATTTCTTATTGTACCTTGCTAAGGCACACTTGGCACATGTAGCCTTGAAGTGAGTAGCTCCCCAAATTGTTGAACCTGTATTGACATCAGACCAGCCAGCTCCCTTGCGAGTTGTGTTTAAACCAGATTAAGTGGTGGACTTGCTTCTCCTCCACCCCAATTGTTGTCTTACTCCTGTAATTGAGTTCTGTGAGCCATTGTCTGCATAGCACCTCAGGGTTCTTGCCTTGCAAAGGGGCTCTATAAATATGCATTGTACTGTAGGTATGAGCTCTCGACTCTGCAGGTGCTGGGAGGGGGAGAAAACAGCATGCAGTGAGAGACTGTGTCTCCAGGAACAATGGAAACACGATGGCACAGGGAATTGTGGGAACGGGAATCAGGTTTAGCTGCCTTGAGCATCACCTTTTTAATAAAGCACCTATTTATAGAATCAGCTGAGGCATTGTCAAGTAGATTGTTAAATTAATATTTACATACTAGCTTCGGTGTGTGTCTCTGTGTGTGTATTTTTCTCCTCCCTTCAAATCTCATTTGCATTAGTGCATGGACCCGAAGTGCAAGTCTCCCTTCTCCAGGCACAAAATTAGTTCGATAAAAGACACAGCATGGTTTGCGGTATGGATTTGAAAGCCATTCTAGATAAGCTTCCTGCCTTGCAGTACCTACACGCTTGACATGCTCCTGCTTTCTCTCTCCGTCGCTCCTGTTCCTTCCTTTGCCACATCCTCCCCAGCTCATCCTCTTCTCCCCCCTCCACCTTGCTTTCAGTAAAAGCCACTTTCAAAACCCACCTTGGTTCTTAAAGAGATGGGGGAGGGAGGCAGTCTGGAAGCTCCTCTTGCTGGAGAGCAAGCATACTCAGACAAGACAGCATTTCTGCATAGCGATTCCTACTTAATCTCTGCCTCTTGGGGGAAGAGACTAAAATTGTCAATGGATCGTGGGTAATTTGGAAGTCGACAGACAAAATGGGATGTGTGGAAGGTGGCGACTTAACCCAGATGTGAAATCCCTGTTCCTATTTGCATCTCGTTGAAAGCATTTGCACTGTGAAAGGCTTTTGGTTTTTATACCTTTTAGCACAAATGAGCCACCAGCGAGAATAATTGCTGCTCACTGGAGCTGTGTGGAATTCAGCAGCTCTGCACACCTGGATAAGCAGTTTAAACTTCTGTGTCTGTGTTTCAAGGGGAGAGAGTTATCTGGCTGTTTAGAGATTCCTGACTCTGCTACATGCTTGCCTGGTGACCTTGAACAAGTTGTTTAACTTCTGCCTTCTGCCTTTATCCGTCTCTAAATGAAAATATTACATTGCAGGGACTTGTGGCTGCTACACCCCAGTGGGAAGTGTCATGGGAATTGGTATTTGCACTGCTTTCCCCTTAAATGCAAACAAGGGTCAACCTTTGGCCCTTGACTCTGATTTGCTCCCATAATCCATGAATTTGGGAGCCTTCAGTTCTCCAAATGTTGCTGTACTACAGCTTCCATCAGCCCTAACACGCATGGTCAATGGCTAGGAATGATGGGAGTTGTTGTTGGCACCCAGTCAAACTGCTGGAAGGTTACAGAGAGGGCTTTATAATGTAATGCCCTTGAAGCTAATGGTCAGAGTGTTGGGCTGGGACCTGGGAGAGCAAGGTTCATATCCTCACTCAATCATGAAGCTCCCTGGGTGACCTTGGGCCAGTTACTATCTCATAGCCTAACCTACCTCACAGGGTTGTTGTGAGGATGAAATGAAATTGGGAGGAAAACCATGCACACCACCTTGAGAGCCTTGGAAGATGGTATATAAATGTAAATAATAAATAAATAACCTTGAAAGTGGTTCAGAAGCTTCAACTTGCACAGAAAGCAGCAACCTTTCTGTTGGCAAATGCAAATAAAAAAGAGTATTCACCCTCATTTTGATTCATTTGCACTCACTATCAGCCTAGTTTGGGACCTGAATTTAGATGTGCTTGTTCTCCCTGGGACCTGCTACCTAATGGGATGATTTCTTCCATGTCTCCCTTCGTTCCTGGTCATTTAGGTAAGCTAACTAGGCTCGGCTCTGCCTTCCAGCAGTGAAGTCTGTAGAGATGCAGAGCAGGCCTTTTCCAGCCCTAGCTTCTGTCTCCTGAACGTCCCTGTAGGGGAGACACATGTATCCCCACATCATATATGCCTTCTGTTGCCATCTGCAAACCTTTTCCATTTACCCAGGCTTTTTGTAGGACAGTGCTGTTATTACTGCGTGGTCTTGTTTTAAAATGACCTGCTGCTAGTTTGTCTGTTTTTATGGACTGTGTGATGGCCCAGATTGTTTCTTTATTGTTTCATGGATCACGTTGAGTACTTTATTGTAGATCTGTGACTGAAACGTGTTTTTTTTAACAGCAAATGGGATTGAACATAATATTAGCCTGGTGAATGTAGGTTCAGAGTGATTCTTCCACATCTGTGCAAGAGGCACTTGTATACTGTGTATATTGCAGCCATTATCCCACATATTCCTATGTACCAAGTCTACTGCATATGTGAAGGCAAAGACAGAATTCTAATGAATATCTGAAAGTTCTCTGAAAATGTGCTGAATGTTTTGCATTACCAGCCCTCATGGCCTGATGGACCAAGACCATGTTTTGATGTTAAGTAACAGCGCTGTGTAAAGAGCGGTCCTCACAGTTGCTTTTCACTTCTTAAAAATCTCTGTAGCTTCATTGTCTGAGGAAGGAGAGGGTGACATAAGGCACATAATAAACTGATGGACAGACCAGGGAGACTGGTGGGTTGGTGAGAGAAAGAGGTCTCAGGGTGCCCAGAAAGTGTGGCTGCTAATGAGGTGTAGATGCACAGTGTCACATCTGTTTGTTAATTAATTGACACTGTGGAAGCTTTCACAGTGAAAGCTTTGAACACTATAGAAAGGAAGAGGTGCTATTTGATGTGTATTGGGAGCAGAAGGGAGTTTGCAACCGGAATGTGTAAATGCAGGCAAGGAAGGAAGAACAATTGAAAAAGAGAAGATGGTCTTTGTGGTTGAGGCACAAACCTAGATGTCAGGAGACCTTGGCTGAGGCATTTACTAGGTCTCTGATTTATTGTTTGATCCTGGGAAAATTAGTTCACCTCTGACTTCGTTTTTCCATTTCTAAAGTGGTGCATTAATTTCTAGCTTGGCATCTTACGCATGTATTGCTATATCTGAGCTCCAGTAGCTCACTAGAGGATTGAGAGGATACGTTTGTTCATGTTTTGTAAAAGCAATTAAAGAGTTCTTTTTAAATGGTCAGCGCTTAGGAAGCTTGATGGATTAGGAGTATATTGCTCTGTGAATATATTTAAGTCATCAGGAAAACTAATGTGGCATTTTTGTTTACCTTTTCCTACGGAGGTGCAGCTGCTGCTGTTGCTTGAGGCTAGAGAATCCATTTCTCTGAGATAGACTACAGAGCAGAGGATGACTTTGACATAGTGAGTGAATATAGTAATGGGGAAACCAGCTAAGGTGACTTTGGTTTCTTTCATTATATATGGTAGGAAGACTCTTGAGGTGGTGCTACACTGGCCAATGGCTGTAAATAAACGCAGCTTGCCCATTCCCTTCTCTTTCACACTTGTGAAAGATTGTGCCATACCCTAACTTCATAATATATTCTCTGGCAGAAGGGCATTGGGCTCTGTAGCCCACCAAAATCACTTCCTTGACCAAGCTCACTGATAGCAACCAAGCATAGATTAAATCTTTCTCTTCTGCAGAAATGAATCTTGAGAGACACCTGAAGTCCCTGGATATATCTTTCCCATGCTGCACGGCATGTGATGATTTGGCCTCCAGTCATGATTACTCATATAGACTTTTCAACGCCTTCCTCTATCCCTGGGATTCCCGAGTACTCCACTAGAGTGCTTGAATCTGGTGCTGGAGCAAAACACAATCTGAATCAAAGTCTGTGGTTACAAAACATATGCTGCCGATATCTGCACTTGGGTTGGAGCCCAAAGAGGCAGCAAGTGCCCACTTCCTGGGCACCTGATCTCTGTAACAGCTGTACCACTGTTGAGTACACTTTGATACTAGCAACTGGATAGGTAGATTCAGTGACGTCTCCTTCACTGAATACCCTTTTGAAAAGTTCCAGAGCTGTGGGTGTACACACATGCATGTGTTCACACCGAGATGTATTTGCAAGTATTCATTAGAACACATATTCGCATAGCCAGATACCTAGGCACACATTCCTAAAATAACTCCCACATTCATAGGCGCTATTACTCACCTGCCTGTATTGCGCGCGCACACATGGACATACACAGCCAGACTCCCACAACATAAAGGTTTCCAATATAGCTGATACACGGTGGCCCAATTGCTGGCAAATGCACAGTGTTATTGTGCAGGCCTTGAAAGCCCCTGTGCTTTATTCTCTGCAGACTGAATGGCAGCTGCGGGTAATAATAGCACAATATTTAAAAAGCCAACATTATAGGGGCATTTACAGCCCACTGAGAGAGTGAAATCTCAGTGTGGCTGAGCCGTGTCTCTAGTGATCCTTCATTCTTCCTGCTTGATAAGGAAATGACGGGCAGCTCTAGAGAAACGGCCACCGCGGCGCACATGAAAGGGGGAGCAAGTTGTCTGGACCAACGCCACAGTAAGTGGAGTGGGACAAATGAAAAAGGCTTTCTGAATCAAATAGCTGCCTTGCCTTTTTGTGTTGGGTAGGTTGCTTTGCAGGGAGGGTGGCACTGTTCTGATTATTTTCTTTGCAGACCAATGAAAAAGCAGAGACTTGCTTATTCCAATGCCGTCAGCTTTGATTGCTGTAATTCAAGGCCTCCTGCCGAGAGCCCCCAGTTAGTAACACGGGGGGTGGGTTTGGAAACCAAGGAGATCCATTCAAGGCCATCCTTGAACTTGCCTTTACAAGCAGGTGGTGGGAACGGAGCTTCGGACTTTGCCAAATAGTGTAACATCCTTCTTCTCTTCTCTTCCCTTCTCACAGTGATTTCTGGTACATTTATAGAGATCTGTTGTAAATACTCACTCACTCAATATTCTGAACTTATCTGCAGCGCTGACACTCCCTGTGTCCTTTTTATTTCCATTTTACAGATGGGAAGCTATGGCAAAGTGACTTATTTCCCAGTGAGTTCAAGGCAAAGCTTAGATTGATTCGAGCACTGTTGCAGTTTGCTGAATCGCAAATGCTGAGTTTTCCGTTGGATGTGTTTGTAGGATTTGGATCCGTTTTAGGTTCTTCTCAAGCTTTTCCTCTAAAACGCCTTTCATAACGACATGAGGAATGACGGGAAGAGATCTCTTTGCAACTGTAGATCTTCTTCTTTGGTGATCACTAGTAGCGGAGTAAGATTGTCTTCCATAAACATGGATTTTAACAATGAGTCCGTAAGTGACATGCATGCACACACTTCAGAAGGGTATTTCAGTATCGGTTGTCAACACTACTATTGTGGTGTGATCCAAAGACTGGGTAAGAACGAGGGAGAATGCTGAGACTTCCAGCGATAGAAGCTAATTGACTTGAAGTAAGGGGGGGAGGGAGTTGCATTAGTTAACAAGGGTAATTTTTGCCTCATTTAATGATTAATGTACTCTTGAATTAACACAAAATTAGATCTTTCAAAACAATAAGTATTTTGAAGCCACATGCTTGCTTGCTTTATTCTTCAGCGTGGGAGTTAACATTCCCCATGTCATGTCACAAGACTGAATGGAAAACCGTCTGTGGAAGTTTCCATTCAGACACTCTATTCCACTTTTAGTAGCAGCGAACAGAAACACAAGATTCTGAATGCCTCATCTTGTTTAAGTTTGGGAGTGTAACTAGCACTATCATTAGTCTTTTAAAAAGAAGCAGGAATTTCCAGGTGCCTATTCTCCTTGATGAAGGCAGTAGTTATATAAGTTAATGTAGGTATTTAGGCACAGGAGTGGAAGATTATTTAGATGAGAGGGGGGAAAGTCAGTGCTTTCTGCCCTTGGCTGAGACTCATTGGGCTTCATTATCCTGCCTTCATTTTATCCATCAGAACTTGTGAGGTTATTAAAATATCTTAAATGTCTGCTTTCCTCTTTCCTGTGGTTCAAGGTCAATATCAGCTGGTTGAAACAATTACATATTTTTAAAAGGTGTTTTAAAACACAGATTTTAAAATATGGGCAAGGCCACAAAATAACTACATCAACATCATTTTTGTGCTGATTCTCCTTGTCCCGCCCAGGGCTGTGAAAATACTTGATCTAAAGGAGGAATTTCAGCTCCTCCTAAACAGTCTAAATTTGCTTGCATTTCACTTCTGAGACATTTTCCAGAGTGGGTGGGTGAATTGCATTTTTCATTTCTTCTCATTTAATCTTATCACTTGTTCTGATTGTCCCTGTATCTTGCTCAAAGAAAAGTCTTCACCCACAAGTATGTAGTCAAGGACAGAAATGAAGCAGGCATATCTTGTCAGCTTGTGATATGAACACCAGACAACACAGCTCAAGATGAAACTGCGGGGCTAGAAGAGAAGGTTGCACTCCTGTATACTTGGAAATGAAATGTGATCACTGCTGATCGCTTTCATGTGGTGTTGATGCTGATGCTGCCTTGCTGAACTCACCTTAGTTGTACAAGTTGAATTTGATTTAGTTTTGCTTAATGCAAGTTTGCCTGTGCATACGATATTGGTCTGTTCACTCCAGTGCTCTTGCCTCCCATGTGTTGTGCGCCACCCCAGTCTTTGAGCAGTGTAAGGTTCCAGGCACTTACCCAGGGTTTGGTTTCCTTGGAATGAGGGACAGCAGAGAATGTGATGTCTTTTAGGATTTATGGTTATTTACACATGGATAGTGTAATTTGTGAGTTCGGATCTCTCACACCAAAAATCAAGTTAAATCACACAAAAGTCACTTTTAGTCTGCTATCTTGATTCAGTTATCAATGAAGAACCCTCCCCCCAACCCCAACCCCTTGTGCTGAGTTTGGCAACAATATATTGAGTGGCGTTCAAACCTATGCAAAATACTGAGTGAAACCACGCCAAAGTCACATTTTAGTCAGCCATCTCTCTTTTCATAAAAAATAAACTTTATTAATTTTTAAAATAAAGGCAAAATGCAAACAACATCAAACATACTGATACAAAAGGGGGGAAAGGAAAACTACCAGGGATAGAAGGGAGGGGAAGAAGAGGGAAGATAAAACCCTACATTAATTCATGTGATGCATCTTTTTTAAATAAATAAATCACAATCCAAGGCATTGAGAAATCACTTCATTCTAATCTTCTAAAATATATCCCTTCCACAAGCTTAATTGAACCACTGGGGGCCTACCTTCCGTTTCTCTTGTATTGACGTATATCAAAAATTTACACCAAATAGCATAAAAATGATCTGATTTAGATTCTCCCCTAGTTACTTGTCTTTGATGTGAGAGACATTCAATGAGAGCTACATCCCAGACTCTACCAAATCCAATAATCAACTGAGGGAGGTTAGCAAGATTTGCATTGACTGGCTATAGTCAGTCAGCCATCTTGATTCAAAATAGTAAATGGCATTCAAACGGTGCCAGAGACCCCCTAGATCCCCCTAGACTACATCTGTGAGTACCAGAAACTCATTAGCAGGCCCAGTCACAATGACGTCCCTCATCCAATTGTAATTTACCTGGGAAGGAAGATGAGCTTTCCCCTCCCCCCCATTGTTAAGGCATTGTTCCAATGTGCACCACAGCCACATGGGATTGCACCACTGGGACATGGCTCCCATACTGCCAGAGAAAGGTCTTTGTCAGTAGTTTTAAGTTGTTAAATACTTTCTAGAAAACCGAGTGAGGAAATATTAAGCATTCTAGGTAAGCGGTGCTTTAGGAATGGCAGGGATGCAGAAAGGATGAATCGAAAACTGACTGTGGGGCCTGTTTTTTGGTAGAGACTTTCAATCAGTAGCATTGATATATTCCCAGCTGACAACTTCCTTGCCTCCCTTCCTTCTCTCTGCCTCTGGGGCTCTTGCTTCAGTATGACTTGGTTCCAAAGAAACAATACTTTTCTGGCAGATAACTGGACACCCAAGCAGTTGTGCTGGTATCTATCACAAACAGACATATGCTGCATAGTGAAGGAAATTACAAGAAGCAACTAGTACCATTTGTCAAAAAAAGGAGGAAGAAAAATCTTTCCAAGCCAGGTCCAGAAGATACAAATGCAGCACATTTATAAAAACTGTGGGTTGTTGTTTTTAAAGAAGTCTTTCTTTGTGTATTTTAAACTGTTCAAACTAAGCAACTAACCTCCGGTCTTGTTTCTAAAAGACTGTTCCTAGACTAATGGCTGCCAGTTTCTACCAAGTCATGCTTCTCTAATTAGTGGCTTGAAATCAAGGAAAAGAGGAGATGACTATGAGTGATTACTTACCTGCATGGTTGATCCAAGCAGTTGGGGAAGGTAATACGCTACAAAATCCAAGGAAGCGAAGACCCTCTCTTGTGCAGGGTCAGGCATGAGTAACTGGTCGGAGTCCAAAACGTGATCCAAGGCTAGCAGCTGAAGATCCAGGGGTTGGCAATGGAGGTGAAGTGAGTAAGGGAGCTGTGTAGTTGCAGCAACTGGCAAGCTTAAAGTAAGGACTGACATAGCCTGTCCTCCCAAGCCACACGTAATCCCAGCTGCCGATATTTAAGGATGATCTGAGAGACCTTCCTCATAAGGAGTCTTTTGCTCAGTTGCATGGCAACTTTGGGCTCTTAGGTCCATACTTTGTCATGGGCCAGCAGCCCAAGCTTGAGCCTTTTGCTCTAGTGAGTTTCTTGGCCAAGTAAGGATTTGAACCCTGGTCTGCTAGTTCCTAGCCCAACAATCTAACCACTATGCAACACTATGCACAGTATGCTCTGAAGAGTCAGGGGATGGCTTAACCTATCCATTGACTGCCCCAGGGGCTCTTTGCCTTACACTTGGACTCAAACCCATCCCAGTGGTCCCTTAAAGCAGCCCTGGGGAGACTCTTCCTCCCTGGACTAGGCTGGTGACATGGACTCTACCTGCCCCCCAAGTCTTCAGTCAGTGGGAGGTCCCGTTCATCCTTCGAGGAGTCAGTGTCCAGGTCTAGGCTGGGCACGAGAGGATGGAATAACTGCAAGTGGAATAAGAGGTGTTAGTCCTGGGAAGAAGCTTGGGGGTCCTTGTATGTTTTGAGAAAACAGAGAACTGGTTATCTTGCTGTAGGTTTGGCACTGCATTCTCTCCCATTTGCTTAGCATTTTATTCAAGGCTGCCTCCCTGCCTCCCCTTCTCTTTCTGTCTCCATTATTATTTTTAGTTGTATTGCATATGATTGCACGTAAGTGGTTCGTTATTCACCACAGAAAAGAAATTTGCACCTGTATCGAGGAGTGGAAACTAGTTGTTCTCTGCAATGGCTAGGGTCTTTGTGAGAGGACTGTGTGATTATATTGTGGATTGTGAATATGTTTCTTCCCATCTTCCTGCACTGTAGAAGCTGCTGCTTACTGTTCATTTTCATTTAGATGGTTCTCTTCTTGCGTTAGGTACTTTACAATCCTTCTTGTTCGATCTTCATGGTAAGCCATTAAAATTGTCGTTTTGCACTTTGGTGTCACATGCAGGGAATGGCCTCCTGAGCCTCTGGCCTGGCTCTGACTTAAACCTGTCGCTTCCTCCTTGTCTGTCATTGCTCTTTGGCATTACAGTGGTACCTCAGGTTAAGTACTTAATTCGTTCCGGAGGTCCATAACCTGAAACTATTCTTAACCTGAAGCACCACTTTAGCTAATGGGCCCTCCTGCTGCTGCGGCGGCGCCGGAGCACGATTTCTGTTCTCATCCTGAAGCAAAGTTCTTAACCTGAGATACTATTTCTGGGTTAGTGGAGTCTGTAACCTGAAGTGTATGTAACCTGAGGTACCACTGTAGAAGAAATTGCCTTATTCAGAAGGTGAAAACTGTACTTACTTTTAAGAGATATTGGGCATTTTTCAATCATGCCTGATTTGGAAAGTACATCCAAATGTGATGATGATGATGATGATGATGATGAGAGAAGGCCAGAAAGAACTCCAGGAACAGCTTCAAAGTTCAAAAGGCTTCTTTCAAAGACATATCCATGTCATGACTCACGTATCTCCAGACATTTGGTGTGACTTGCCGTAGTGCACCCGTATCTTTAAAAAGAAACTCTACATGTCAAAATCTTTACTGAGAGACATTTGTTTCAGAAGTGTAGCTTGTGCGTTTCTTCATAAAGAGAGGGTGTTTAATCTTAGCACTAACCCAGTTTGTCATCTTGCTCACATCGTAATCCTGACAGCATCAGTCTGCTGCAGTCCTGTCCTAGGCTGGCTCTGCTCTCTCAGGGCACGTCAGGCAGGAAGTTGAGGCAGGGCCGTTTGACTTACATTCCCTTTCTATTTTTATGCTGTTCTTCTGTGTTTGGGGTATGTCAGATTGGGTGGGGGAAATGTGCTTAAGCAGTTCAGTTGCTAGGCCTGTGGAGCTGAATGAAGATTTCAGCAGTGGCCCGATGTAGTTAAGTCCACTTAGAGAAAACATTTGTTCTGCTGGCTTCTCTTGCACAGTAAAAATTAGTTTTCTTCATACAATATGTAAATTCACCCAAAGGGCAGAGCCTGGGGCTGCCATCTTGCTCATATTGATGGTCCTCTTTCTTGGGTACCTACAGATGGATGATCTCTCTCAGATTCACATTGCTTCCACATTTGCCGGCACGCTCCCTTTCTGCCAAGGAGGAGAGAGCGAGCAACATCAGCACTTGTAGGCACGAGATGAATACGGCTATCATACAAATAAAATTACTGGCTGCCGAATGGCAACAGCTTAATGAAAATGTGAACTGTTAAACAAATAAAGGCAGTCGAGCTCATAATACTTCTGGGTGAAATTTCACTATATCACGGAGCAGAAATAGAATTAGGAACATCTTCCAAGGATATTCCTCTTCGAGACTATCTCTTCCCCACCCCCCACCCCCGCTGCCAGAGCCAGTGCATTCACTAGATGAGTTTGAAGAGCAAAAATGGCTGGTCTTGCTTCAAGGTTCAGAAATTTAAATGAAGCAAGAGCCAAGAAACGAAACACATGAGACTTTCAAATATGTTTACACAGAGACTAACTGAGCAGACTAGCAAATGTAACAGGGTAACTCAAATGTAATAGGGGAAGAGTTTTTAAAGGACTATTTAAAGTGATTCTAATATTTTCTTCCACTGTTGCTACTATATAATGAATTCAGGACTTGGGATCTAGAATTTGTGGGGTGTCCCATTTCCATTTATTTTCACATGGGACCCTCACTTTCATGGAAATGAGGGCATGGAGGAAAGGGGGAAGCCAGTTCAAGACTGCTGCCTCTGTCCCTTGTAGCCCTGCTCCTACTCAGGAAGATGAGCAGGAGAAGGCCCTTGATATACAACATTCAGGTGGAGACACACATTGCCTTCCCATCCAAACAGAACCTTCTGGATATCGGCGCACACCCCAGAGGACAAATACAGGGATTCATTATGGCCATCATTCTCTAAATTCCATTCCAGGTAGGCACTAGCTTTGTTACCCTTCATTGGTTAAGGAAGCACTCCCCACTTCAGACAGTCGTTGTCCAACTTGAATGCTTCTAGGTCTTTGGAAGGCCACCATCTTCCAGTCTCCATTTTCTGAAGCTGCAAACACCTGTGTGAACAGACACAGAGAGAGGTGGCATGTGTAGTATTTTGCACACCCACTATTTCTGCTTGCCCTTTTCTCTGTAACTTATTTTAGGTAACATTTTGTATAAATGGGGTTCTGTTGTGCTGCTGGTTGAATTTCTGTTGGTTTTCACTTTTGGAAAGGAGGGTATTCTTTCATTGTTGCTGCTAGCAGAGTTCTTAGTCATAAACACTACTAAAGCCCATTTTAATCCCCTTAAAACTAGAGTGGAATCTGTGCAGGTTTTCATTATTCCACTTTAGAAAACATCATGTACCAACTGGATTCCTTTATCCCTCCTGGGGTCCAGGAGGACTCGCAAAAGAGTAGAGGTTAATCCAGTTGCACCAGGAAGGTATAGTCAAAGTTTTCTCTTCTGCTTTATAAACTATTTCTATTCCAGTGAGCTAGGTGGTGGTGGTGTTTATGTTGTGCATTTGTAGAAGAATGCGGAATAGTTCAGGCAACTTATTTATTGAGAATTCAGCCTGATTTGCTTGCACAAAGCTTACAGAGCTTAGATCCTGCCTTTATTGAACATTGATTCTGATTTGTTTGCAGGGCGTTAATATGACAGTGAGCATTCATCCTGCACCCTGATTTGCTTGCAGGGTGTTTACATGTCATTTATGCATTCTACAGTTTTCATTGTGTTTCCTCTTTCCTTTCCAAACCACAGAAATTCCAAATTCTTTTTTTAAAAAGTGCAGGAGTAGTGGATGAGCTGGACCAGTGTCTTGCCTTGGTAATGGATTGGATGAGAGCCAATAAACTGAAGCTCCATCCAGATAAGACATGAGGCACTGTTAGTGGGTGGTTCCCTAGACCGGATAGGTGGAAGATTGCCTGCTCTCAAGGGGGTTACACACCCTCTTAAGGAGCAGGTACGTAGCTTGAGGGTGCTCCTGGATACACTCCTGTCACTTGAGGCCCAGGTGGCCTTGTTGGCCCAGAGTGCCTTCTGCCAGCTTCGGCTGGTGGTCTAGCTACTCCCCTATCTGGACAGGGATAGCCTAATTTCTGTAATCTCTAGGTTAGATTACTGCAGTGCATTATACATGGGGCTGCCTCTAAAGACGGTTCAGAAACAATCTTGTACATTTGATGCAAAATGCAATGGCCAGATTGCTCACTAGAACAAAACAGTTTGAGCTTAAGCACCAATCCTGGCACAACTGCACTGGCTGCCGATTAGTTTTCAGGCCCAGTTCAAAGTGCTGGTGCTAACCTGTAAAGCCTTACACATCTCACAACTTCAGTACCTTAAGAACCGCCTCTCCCCATAGAAACTGACCCAGACCCTGTGCTTGTCATCTGACGCCCTTCTCTATGTCTCCCCTCTCAGAGAGATCCAGAGGGTGGCAACAAGAGAATGGGCCTTTTCAGTGGTGGCTCCTATGCTAGTGGGTGGTGCTTACCTGGCACCATGATTACATGTCTTTAGACATCAGGCAAAAGCATTCCTCTTTACCCATGCCTATGGCGGATAAAGAGGAATAAAGTGGGGGTGGGGGAGAAGACTGTTATTATTAAGATTATTTTACTATTGAGCTGCCTGTAAGTATGCTTTTTACTATGTTTTTATCATTAATGCTTTGTAATGTGATTCTATTGTTGTACACCGCCCTGAGATCTTTTGATAAAGGGCAGTATATAAATTGAAATATTAAAATAAAATAAATAAATAAATAATTTGTTATACTAGCAAGGCTGAACCTTGTAACCCACTTTAATTGCACAAACCAACTAACCTGCCACGCCAGCAGAAATCAGTGCAAGGGCTCCCACTAACACAATGAGGCTTTTTGCCCCTCCTCCCACAGACCCCCAAACCTCCCCCAAATCCACTCTGGAGGGTCAAGATAACCCCCAGAACAGTGAACAGGAGGAGGAGAGAGGAGATAATTCTGTCCGGCAAGCAAAAATGCTTGTGCTGACAGATCAGTGAGAAAAATGTGCCCTTGAATTCTTCCAGTAAAGTTCTTTGCAACTGGTGTGGATGGACAAGAGAAGGAGATTTCAGTGCCTATTCTTGTTTGGCTCTGGGCTCATGGGTTGACCTTGGGCTTTTATTACCATTGTAAAATAAAAACATTGATGTCCTATCACACATGTAGTTTGTACATTGAAAATGCTAAAGAATCCCTTGCTGCTCTTTAAAAGTGGGAACATATGGAATATGGATTTGTAAGAGAAACAGTTTCACTATTTTATTTTTTTGTAAATAATAATAATAAAATCCACTGCTCGACATAGGTGAGATCTTCATGCTATTGTAGCCTGGGGGTGGGGTGGGGGTGCCTTTCATTTAATGGTGAAAGCAAGATTAAATGCAATTAACATTAATTTAGCAAAAAACAGCCTTAGTATTGATGCCAATGTTAATTAGCAGTCATCTTCTCAGTGGTGACCCTTTGCAGAATTATGTTCATTCTTTTCTTCCCCAGTGCTTTCCAGCTTGCGTCCATAATAGAGGTTTTGTTCATTACAATGAGTCATTGGAAGAGGCCACTTTGGGAGAGAACTGGGGTCCAGGCTTGGGTGTCTTTCTTTAACAGTTTTCCAGAATTGCGGAGGCTCGCAATTGGTGAAAAACACTTCCTATGAATGGGCTAATGATTTAGGCTCTCTCTGGGTGATAACGGTGATCAGAGCAATTGTCCCAGGTAAATCAATATGTTATAATGCATGAACAAACAGGTGAGGCTCAGAATAGCTAAAGATTAGCAGATGATGTGAATTATTCTGTAAAGTACAGGTGACAAGGAAACGGTATTGCTCTAGTCTTTTTATGCCCCAGAGCAAGTGAAAGCAGTAGGGTGGGGAGACCCCCCCCTTGTTAAGTCACAGTGCATCCTGACTCATCTCTTATAACTGGTGGCCTCTATGCCGTTCGGAACACAAAGAACCAATAGAACCAGCACCGGGTCCGGCTGGCGTTCTCCATCTAATTTGCTTGAGCTCCCATTTGTGGCCTGATGTACTAGAGGTTGCCTTGTGCTGAGAAGTTACAGTAAGAGTGCAAGTCAGCTCCCAGACTTCAGAGCAATAGAATGGCATCCTTGCGTTGGGATGAGAGGGAGGTGGAAATCATTCTGTGGTGAACATGCACGCCATGTGCTGAAATAACAGCTATAAGGTATGTTGATTCTTTCACTTAAGAATGCCTCCAGGCGTCCAAATCACCACAACCTCAGGCAAAACAACATTCATGCATTTAGGGCAATCCATGCTTGACAAGACAAAGCCAAGACCTTTTGCATATTGCATGTCTGCTTGGATTCAGTTCTGTGATCCAAGTGTTTTTTTTTATTTAACTGTAGGCCTCTCTGAGCTGGTTCTTGGGCCCAAACTGCCTTGCAAGCAGTTGTCTGCAGATTTCTACATGCTTTTTTCAAAAGTAAAAATTGGCTGAGGCAGCCTGTAATCTTAAGTAGAGGGCCAGTAGGGTGAGGAAGGGTGTTTTCTAGCTAAAAGTAACCCCAGAACTGCTTTTCTTTTGGGGGTAAAATGATAGGAAGAGCTGTATCTTTTTCCCTTGTAGAGGGAAAAGCAGCTGAGAGACAATAGTGGGAAGGAAAATAATCAGGATCTCTCTGTTTCACCACAGACAGAGTGTTCAAGATTCTTGTTCCTGTGGTTGCTTTAATTTTAATTTTTTTTATGTGTGAGTGGAATTTTGCACAGAACTGCACATTATGGATAATTTAGCCCTCATTTGAGGTATTAAAGGTATTAAACATGTAGCCAGACTACATACCACTTCAGAGTGCAGCCACAGATTTAGCCTATGGAACACCCCTCCATAGAAAACCTTTCGCAGCACATATGAAACTTGATACTAGAGAGAAGGCCACAGCCATACCATTGATCAGAGGTCATCAGGAGAAACTTGGTGCAGTGGTGGAATACTTTTCTGTTGGCTCCACTTTCTACCTCCACACCTACCATGGTGCTCACAGTCCACCAGAGTTGAGCCAAGCTACCGCTGTATAGTGTTGCTCTGGTGTCTCATGTCACTGGTATCTTTGAATAGAAGTGGGTTATCAGGAGTCTGCTCTGGCGGGCACGCTGCATATGACCCTTAACTCCTTTGGCTTTGCTCTGCAGGCGACTGTAGGAAACAAGACAGGGGACACACACACCTTGGCATACCTCAGCTGTCCTCTTTAATAGACAAACTTACCCTTGTAGTTTAGGAGGA
This sequence comes from Podarcis tiliguerta, assembly GCF_965153285.1. Taxonomy (NCBI): domain Eukaryota; kingdom Metazoa; phylum Chordata; class Lepidosauria; order Squamata; family Lacertidae; genus Podarcis; species Podarcis tiliguerta. The sequence goes on along the minus strand of NC_139535.1, from coordinate 39,550,120 downwards.
GCAGAAGATCAGGGTGTGTGCTAATGCCTGGTTATGCCCCAGATCTATTTGGCAATAACCAAACATGCACTTCTCTTTGGCCATTAATTTTGCTCTGGCAAGAACAAAGGAGCCCCTTCCAACAGTTGTTTCAGCTCTTGAGGATAGCTCTTAAGAAATCCCCACTGGCACCTTGCAGTCTGGACTTAGGGTAGCTGTGTGAATTGGCTCGCAGTGCTCACTTTTACTCCCTATGACTGCCCTATCAATCCTGTGGCAGGAATTCTGTATCATCATGCCTCTGGTTGTTTAGCATACCAGTCTCCTGTTTTAGTATCCCCTCCTGTCCCGTAGGCCCCCCTCCCTTTTTCCTGCTTTGTCTCCTTTAATCCCTCCTGACAGGAAGCCAGTCTTGACTTTCTTATCCCCAAAGCCCCATGCTCCAATCTCTGCCTACTCTCCAGGGGATACGGCAGGATAGGTTGTGCCAACCCGTCCTTGAAAAGAAAGGAAAAAAACCCCTCCCTTGCCTCCTATTCAAATATGAGCTTATAATTCACATGCACACACCCCAATTCACTAAATAGCATTCCCTTTTTTGCAGGGGACATACCCTCCCAAGAAAGCAGGGGTTATTCAGCTTACGATTAGCAGCTATCAAGGGGGGCGGATTTGTAATTGCTTGCAAGTGTGTCTGTTGGCTAGGAGAAGGAGAAGAAAGGTTAGCAGCACTGGAGAAGGAAAAGTAATTGTTCTACAGATCAAGTATAGCCTAGGGAAATTCTTCTTTAAAAAGTAGCATCAATCCTGCCCACTTAAGAGGCAAGTTGGCTCCATGGCCAGAGCCTCTTAAGCCCTTGACTGTTAAGGTAGCTGTTCGCCAGTCTTAATCATGGATTCTGTGGCTAGTTTTTCATCAAAATGTAGGCAAGCATCTCTAGTTCATGCGGCTGTGCCATGAAATAGTCTTCTGCCAAGAGCAATCCTTAACCACTAGCATGTTTGGCCATGGTGCCATGAGGCTACCCACCTGACAGCAGCATCGCTACTGCTCATCTGAACAGTGTGTGGGGGGGTGTGTGAAGGTGGGCATCACACAGTCCACAAATGCTGGAGAAATAGCAGAGGACTTGGCAGTGTTATGACAAGTGGCATGTCGTCTTATTATGCCCTTCTACATGTATAATGTGCCTAACCCTGGGACAAGTTTACATAATACTGTTCTGAAAGCAGCAGTACTCCATTGAGTTGAAGGATTTGTATGGAGGCTCCGCTGCTTAACGCATTTTAGTAGCAAGCAAGGGACAGCAGTTGAAATTGTCACAATGGCCAGCTTGACAAGGTGTCCATTTGCATCTGTTGTGCGCAGGAGAAATAGCAAAAAAGCAAATTACACCTTCTCCAATAAAGCTGCTGGAGAAATGGCCTGCATTTTTCTTGATTGGTTTTTATTATTATATTACATTCCCAGGGCAGTTTACAAAATGAATATAAATTAAAATACAGAAACAAAAATAATATAAGCTAAAAGCCACAAAATCATAAAAGCAGCATAAAACAGCAGAATTAAATTTGCTTCTAAAAAGCTTGGGATTTTTAAAAATGGTTTTTGACTGGCATGAAAGGACTATAAAGTAAGTGCCACGGAAGGGGAAGGGGACATGCTTGCACATGTAATGCTAATCTGGGATTTAATATTATGTCTGAATTGTTGCCTCTTTCAGGGCAAAGCAGGTTGGGAATATTGTGTAATATAGCTCTTTGGAATCCTGGTAGGTTTTGTTATACTATTGAAGAAAGAGGTTTCATTGCTGTTGAAATCAAGGAAAGGAGTTGTTTGTAGGGTGGATTCTTGACCCAATCTTCTCAGGATTGGTGAAATCAAAGCAAAAAGTTCGGACAAAGTCCTCATGCCATGCAGCTGCAGTCAACCTCACTTCAGTAGACTTTGTAGTTTGTAACAAGCCTTGAACTGAAAGCATTTCAGCTTCCAAGCAGTGCCACTCTCATAACCTTCAGGAGCTCAACATGCATTTTTAGGGAGAGGGAAAGTAGCAATTATTCCTTCCATCCACAACATGTTGTGCTTAGAAGTAATTTTATCAAGCTTCCATCGGGAGCAGCTTCTACTGATTGATAGTGCCATGAACTGAAGCTTTTGTACACAGAAACCTTTTGGGATATGAGCTGCAGATTAGGAAGCCAGGGGCTGACCTTGTTTTCATTCATCTTTAGGGACTGGTACTTGTTGTCTGATAATTCTGTGATGGAGTTGTGGTTTGTTTTTCACCGAATTGCATGTAAACTTCAACATATCTCATCACTAGTTCTATACAGGCAGTTTTAACTCAGAAAAAAATTATTTGTTGAGATGTGCCAGTTGATATTCTCTTTGCCTGAAATCTCTAAATATGCAAAAATCCCAATTGTTGTCACAAATTTAAAGGACAACATGTTTTCTTAAAAGGAAAACCAACAGATTTTGAGATTGCTCTTCCATAATCTTTTTGCAAGTCATTTCTTGCTACATGGTTCACTCAGCAGCTGAATAAGTAATGATGCACCTCTTCTTCTTCTTCATTTCTCTTTTCTCAGGAACTGTTGGTCCACTTCGATTAAAGCCCAGCTGCTGGCAAAGTGCAGAAAGCAGGGGACCACAGAAGCTCTTAGAAGCCCAGCATTCTTTTGGAGTCATGCTGATGCAAATGAGTGCCTTCTGTCCATGGTGGTCCACAAAATCACCATGAATCCATATCCAGATGCCTGCATGTATCAGTCTTAATTGATGGATTTGGACTTGAGGGGGAAGGACCCTGCGTTGGGAGGGAAAGCTATGCTCTGCGTAATGTATGTCGTCACCATCATTATCTCTCTTCCACTGAGAGAATTCCCATGAATAGATCTCGTTTCCGATGGGGGACATGAGTGATAAGTCTCCATTTTTTATTTTAAAAAAAGTTCAGTTTTTTGTTTCACTGTTACTCTGTATTTCATAAGACATTGCCTTTGTCCTTCAGAATAAGGAATCTAAGGAAATGCCAGAGCCTGTGTATATTGAGTTAATACTGACTCAAGCAGGTGTGATTGTATGTTTGACACTAACAGAGACATTCCTGCCTTCCCCTCTCGAGCTTCCTCCTAAGAACAATAAAAATGTGTTTAATGGCCGCTGTGTGCTGACAGTTGTTTTCTGATCCAAAAGTTTGAGAATAACCCCCTTCTCTTCCCTCCTTTCTGCTGCCCCGACTGTCAGACTTGACCGCCTTCCAGTCATTGTCGAGAACTGAAACTCTTCCAGACGCTGTTGGTAAATTAAAAATCTCATTTGTTTCATGCCAGGAGCTGGATGGATAGCTCTGGATTAGGTGGAGAAGTGCAGACGTCCTGGCTGGAAGAGAGAGGTAGGTGTGGCAAGTCAAACAGCAGAAAGGCTCGGCCCTGTTTCATGCAGCAGAACTTTGTACCCCTTGCAGCAACTTTCTCTGTGCTGCTTCCTTTCCCCTCCATGCTGCCTGTAAGAAGTTCAGAAATCGCTGGAGTAAAGCAACTTTCCTTCGCAGGAACCAAGACATTCCCAACAGTTTGGCAGTGAGTATCTCTAATCCAAACAGGCATAGCTAGACAGCTCTTACTAATGCCACTGCGTTCTTTTTGTAACCACCCTTTCTAGCCTGTAGTACCTGTTTCTGGTGGCTTTAAGCTAGCTAATACATTGGTGGTAGCAGCTGGCATTTTGCCTGTCTCGAGAAATAATGGAGTGTACCTCCAGGGGAGAAGTCAAACCAAAGTGACCTTCCTGGGGCGCAAGCTTGTATGGAGGTCCTGGGCAGCAGTGGAGGAAGCCACTCGGGCGCCAGGGGTGGGGCGCTCCACCCATGGGGCAGGGCACACCGCGGGGCCTCTGGAGTCTGCCTGCCTCCTCCTATTCAGCCACCCTACAGCTGGGGGGGGGGGACGGGCAGACTATTTGGGCAACACAGAGCCTGCGCATGCCCAAGCCACTACGTTGGTGTGCTGCAGGCCCTGCAGTGAGCGCCACCCCAGCATTTTGTCACACATACCCCTCCGTGGTGGCATCCAGGACAGCCTGCACCCACTGCACCCACCCTTCCTCCGCCCCTAGTCCTGGGCTGCCCAGCCTTGCTGATGTGGTCCAAAGGAAAGCAGACGAATAAGTTTGGCACCAGCTTGCCTGCAGGAGTACCAGAAGGAGGCATACAAGTGCAGTAGAATCTGGGCTGCACCCCGAACACCCTGACTAGAGAACAATCCCTATGGAACAAAGTAGGAAATGCTCCAGAGTAAACAGGAATATGGTTGCATTGTTAAAGCACCAAAAATAATGCAACAGGTATTCTGGCACAGCGGGTGCAAATAAACTTGCCTCCATTCTTGGCGTGACTTGCTTATGAATACTAGCCACCCCACATATATATAGCTGACGAGTGCTCACTCTTGCCCTGGAAACAGAAAGATGCCGTCCAATCCTACCTGGTCCTCTGTGCTAAGATAAGCCACCAGGACTGCATCATTTTTAATGATCCTGGGGGAAAGCTGCATACCCTAACTAGGTGTGTGTGTTTGTTTAGGACAGGAGATTTAGGAGCTTATCTCTTTTGGCCCCTGGAGCTGTAGTGATCTGTAGTCAACCCACTTGGAGCCCATGTCAGAGGTGGTCAAAGTGTAAAAATGGTGTGGTAAAAATGGTAAAAAATATATTCTTAAGGAACACATTTCGGGGAGGGGTCACAAAAGCTTACAGGTAGGACAGCAGGGGACCTACTGGAATGGTCAATAAGCAAATTATTTTTTTTAAGACTAATATGGTCACAATTTGGGATGGCCACTCCTGGTTTAAGATAATTTCATACTGCTTTTCAGCACGTATATTCTTTTATTTGCTTTTTTTCTTTGAAAGTAAGAACATTGTTGTTGTTTTTTAAAAAAAACTGTTCATCTTGAAGCTATAAAGCAGGGTATGAGTATTTTAAATAATCTCATCATTAATCAGAAGCAGTAGCTACCCAAGAATATCAGAGCTCAATACCCAACGTACACTGAAATTGATATTTTTTACCTTCTGCAGAAAATCGTGGGAGAGCCAAGCAGGCAATATGCAGAAAGGCACTCTGAAGCTCCAGAGCAGTGACATTGGGACAATCCAGCTGCTTTTAGAGCCCATCCTGGCTTCAGAATAAGTTGGAGTTTGAAGCAGGACCACTCTGGCTCAACTTACAGCTTTGGAGCAGGGAAGTGTTTGTCCCTCTTGGTTTCCTAAAGTATGTTCACAAATTCTCCCATTTGTGATAGAGCTAGAGGAAGAAATTTGGTTGGGAAAGGTGAGGGAAAAGCTTGCAGCATCTTAGGAAATTATCTCCCAGCCTGAAGGCAGCTACAGGTCTAGAGTGGGCAGGGAGGGGGAGAGGAGGGGACACAACACAATCTGTGGAGCAGGGGCAGGGTACCTACCGATGATAAGATAAAGGGACCCCCAATCTTTAGGTCCAGTCGTGGCTGACTTTGGGGTTGCGGAGCCGGCTTCTGGGTCATGTGGCCAGCATGACTAAGCCGCTTCTGGGGAACCAGAACAGCGCACCGAAACGCCGTTTACCTTCCCGCCAGAGCAGTACCTATTTATCTACTTGCACTTTGACGTGCTTTTGAACTGCTAGGTTGGCAGGAGCAGGGACCGAGCAGCGGGAGCTCACCCCGTCGCGGGGATTCGAACCTCCAACCTTCTGATCGGCAAGTCCTAGGCTCTGTGGTTTAACCCACAGTGCCACCCGAACATGAGCCCAAAGAAAATTGGGGCAGAGACAAAGGTGGGTGAAGCAATCCCCTTTATTTCTCTCTTTCTGGTACTTCCTTTCCCCTCATTTAGCCCTCCTTGCAGCCCACGTTCAATTAAGCCGAGTGCATCATGAAACTGGGTCAAGGTCTGCAGGTTGCCCACCTGTGGCGTAGAGGAATGCTTGATTCAATATTCCGCTTTTCCAACAACACTGTTGGGAGGCAACGTCCCTTTGCAGCTCCCTCACTTTAAAAAGGAGTTGCATCCCCTACCTTTGTCCCTCCCTGCCCAAGCCGGCTTTGACCTACAGTTTGCATTTTAGCAGCTGTAAATTGCAAGGATTAGGATGCCAGGGCTGCTTTATCTGGCTGCCTTTGACAATTTCCCCCTCAGGCAAGTGTAATACATTTTCCATGTTCTTTATATAATGAGCTTTATTTACCAAATTGGCAATTCCTCTGTTGAGAAATAACTGATTACAGCATTCAAGGAGCTGCTGTCATCTCAAGATATGCAGGTGTCTGTGGAACATAAACAGATGTGATCGTTCAGAAAATGAACCCAATTCAATAGAGTGGGGAGGAGGGGGCATGAGAGAGGAGTCTAATCTAGGCATAAAAACCTCAAATGTAGCCCGGTTCAAACTAAAAAAGGGCAAGGTGTGCCCAAAGCGCTCCACTGCCCCGGTCGTGATCAGAGCATCAGCCTCCAAGGAACTCAGTGACACAGCCCCCTTCACTAAAAGGTGGCACTTGCTCTCTGTCACCAAGGGCCTGGCTAATTGGAAATCTTGGAAGGGGAGTATAATTGAAATACAGTCAGCCTGAACAGAAACATGCTCAGTTAGGTTGCCTCTGCACGCAAAATTACAACAACGTAGTACAAGTCTTGGATATGAAAGGGATACATCATGCGGAATCGGCACATAAACTAAAGGCCTCGGAAGGTTTTGTTAGTTCAATCCATCCTCAGTGTACTAACCCAGAAATGGAAAGGTGCATTCTCAAAACAGAGAGAGAGAGAGAAGTCACAAGTCCTCTGCTGCACAACTCAGTTGCAGAGTGCATTGTTTGCACACATGCATATGATCCCAGCTTCAACATATTCAGCTAAAAGATTTTTTGTTTGTTTGCAGGGTTAGGGGAAAAAATTCTGAAATATACTGTGTCCATCATAGGCCTGATTTATGTCTCACCCCCTAGACAGGCTATGTTGGTGGATACCGAGGACAAAGCCTTTAGCACCCAGATAGTTGAATTAATGGGCGGGCACCATTTAATTTTCCTCCGTGGCATTTAGTCTTTGGTGAATGCCTGGACCCCAGCTCCTTGTCTTGTCTCCAGTCTGCTCCAGTCTTGAAGGTGGAGCCCAAATTGGGTTCTAACAATAAATTGCAATTTCAACTCTTGAGCACCTCAGATCATTCGGATCACAATGCAGTGATGGATAGATGTCCCCAGTGTGCAATTGCAGCTACAACTGATACTAATTGATTGAAGCACACATGAACCTCGAGGACAGACCTGCATGTCCGCCTGAAGAAATACAGAGTGAGAAGTGAGAGACCTTCTTTCACACTGGAACCAAAGGGATGGCAGTTGGTTTGGCTTCCATCTGCACAAAATGGCACACTGTAGGACTGTAAATCCAGCTGCGGCTTCCTCTTCTCAATTTCACCTAACAGCCAACGTTTTAGCTATCTCTCTTGAGATGGCTTGTTCAATTTCCACGGAGATGCTCAGCTGCAGCAGAATAGTATGTATGCTTGAATAACCAACTTCTATGTATTGCACAGGTAAATACTCATATATGTGTGAGGGCATTTTATCTATGCATTTAAGTGGATCTCAAACCATGGATAGATTAATCCGTGTGATTAACTGATCAGGGATCTTGTTGCAAATTAAAAACTGAGATCTGATTAATCAGAAGTGATTAGCTGCATTTTCCCAAGGCCAATGTTTGGACGCAGCTGCCTCCTCTGCTGCTGGATGCTTCCTCTTGCAGCAGCCCTCACTCTCCTCCCCCCACCCTACTTTACTTTCATCGGCAGGAAAAGGGGCCAGAGGTCAGTAGCAGAACGGTTTGGCGAGCAGAAGACCCCAGGTTCAATCCTGTCATCTCCATTTATTTTAATGTTTTTGCTAGGAACATAGGAAGCTGCCTTACAGAACTGGCACAGTCCTGGTTGGCAAATTGTTCTGCTGGTGCTTTCAGGAGTGGGTAGTGAGGCCAGCCTGTCAGCAGACAGCCAGTTCCTGACATACTAGCTTCCTATTGGTTGGGGAGGCTTTTGCTTACATACAGGAAGACTGAACCACTCTGCATTATTCTACTCCCTGTAGTCCGAAGTGGTGCAGACATGTGAGCTCGTCATGTGCCTCTGGCCGGATCACATAAAGCAGGCAGTTTAGTTCAGCCTTTGCCAACCTGATGCCTGATGGACTACAACTCCCAGCAGCGCCAGCCAGTGCATGCTGGGAATTGTAGTCCAAAATATCTGGAGGGCGTCAGGTTGGCAAAGCCTGGTTTAGTTCATCAAAAACAATGGCCCACAGAATTTAATTTAAACACAGCAGTTTAGAAGTTCCCCAGCGTGATAAACAACTGATTTAAATTTTAAAAAACAGTTTGAGTAAGATGCAGAAACTGTATCCATACGGATGACAATACACCAGGCAATAACCACTCGCAGTGTGTGTCCATCCACTTGGTAAGCTGTTAATTTATATTGTCCTGTCAAGTACTGAGGAATTATTATTTTTACCACACATCTGCCCCTGATCAGAGTTGTTGAGTGCACACCCTAGTAAATTATCTGTTCTTTTCTTTCAATTTTCTTTTTTTTAAAAAAAAACTTATTTAACACATGTTAATCCCAGCTTTTCATTTTAAAAACCCACAAAGCAGCCAACACTTAATGCAAATACAAAATTTTAAAACCCACAGCCTAAAGCAGCAGCTATTCACCCAAAATAGCAGCAAACCATTTAAGAGCAGCAATTAATATTGCAAGTCCGTGCCAGACGTCATGCCAACCCAAAGGCACACGTGAACAGCAAAGTATTAAAGACCACCAAGGACGAAGTGGGAAGCACATAGCAGTGTAAGCGCAGGAATGCATGAAGCTGCCTTATCAGACCATTGGTCCATGTAGCCCTGTGTCATCTGCCCTTCATAGCTGTCAACTTTTCCCTTTTCTTGCGAGGAATCCTATTCGGAATAAGGGAATTTCCCTTTAAAAAAGGGTAACGTTGACAGCTATGCTGCCCTGGCTGGCAGAGGCTCTCCAGGATTTTAGGCAGGAGTCTCTCCCAGCCCTACCTACAGACACGGGGGTTGAACGGGGAACCTTTTGCACATAAAACATGTGTTCAGCCACTAAGCTATGACCTAAAGAATTACATAATTGTAGAGTTGGCAGGGATCCCCAAGGGTCATCCAGTCCAACCCCCTGCAATGCAGAAATCTCAACTAGATCCTTATGCAATCATAGACAACTAATTGCCTCTTGTTAATATTTCATGTGCAATTGTGTGAGATGCTTTTAAAAAAAAAACCAAAAAAACTTTGCATTCTGGCTGTTTAGCAGCTCTGCTGTGTTAGAGAAGAAGGCGGCAATTTTTGAGTGTGTCTGTAATTTTCAGAGGGTTGTGTGTGTGTGTGTGTGTGTGTGTGTGTGTGTGTGTGTGTAGCTGGAGTTGGAGGGTGGAAAGAAGAGACATTTCCCATTTTACAGTTGGCTGGATCCCCTAGTCTCATGCTGTGTTCTCTTTTCCTAGCCAGAGTTCTTTTTTCTCCCTGCTTTGTGTTTTTGAGGTATCCATGGTGTTGTTTTTATATCTGAAGTGGTTAAAAAGTACTTGCCTGCAACACAATAAGTGTTTAAAATGGGCTGAGCTTCAGCCGAGTAGCGGTAGCAGCAGGAGCTCAGCCCCCTCTCATGAGCAGATTCATAGACTGGTGTGATGACTTGTCACAGTGACTGACACAAAGTACAGTCTCCACGCATTCCCATTCAGTCTCTCTACCCCCCACACTAGCAGAAATGTACCTGTTAAATAACACGCATCCGTCTATAAACGTTGCAGCTTTTAATATGTAAGGGAAGTATGTCAGCCAAGCTATTGCTGTCTTGCACCCTAGACTTACACCCTCGCTCTAAACTGGAAGCTCATTCCTTTTGTTATCAACTTGCCTTCAATGTGCATAGGACCATTGCCCTGTGGCAGAAGCATCTTCTTCATTATTAGCCAGTACAGCGGTAATCTGGAACTTGCTGGATTGAAAAACAAACTAACTCTTAAACAAACTGAAAGGCAGAAGTCAGTTGGTGGGATTAGGGGAGGCAAGAATTGATGCTTTTGAATTATGGGGCTGGAGGAGACTCTTGAGAGTCCCATGGACTGCAAGAAGATCAAACCTCTCCATTCTTAAGGAAATCAGCCCTGAGTGCTCACTGGAAGGACAGATCTGAAGCTGAGGCTCCAATACTTTGGCCACCTCATGAGAATAGAAGACTCCCTGGAAAAGACCCTGATGTTGGGAAAGATGCAGAGCACAAGGAGAAGGGGATGACAGAGGACGAGATGGTTGGATAGTGTTCTCGAAGCTACCAGCATGAGTTTGACCAAACTGCGGGAGGCAGTGGAAGACAGGAGTGCCTGGCGTGCTCTGGTCCAGGGGGTCACGAAGAGTCGGAAACGACTAAACAACAACAACTTTTTCTTTAAAAAGAATAAATACACCGTTATTTGACCACCTTTTGTGTCTCGAGTACTGTAAAACGCATCCACACTATTGTTTGGCGTTTTAAAAAGAAAACCTGCCCCTCTCCTCTTCAAATGAAACCGAAGTGACGTACAACCAAAAGAAAAATCACAACAATAAAAGTGTAATTACAAATAATAAAGAACAGTAAAGAAAGCAGCAGCATAATATGGAAGGGGTAGTGGTGGAAAGAAATCATATAACGAAAAAAATGACTAAAGCAACAGCAGTTCAAAGGGGGAGAAAACAACTCCAACACAAAAAGCAGAAGAAATAGAACAATCTAAGCCACCCTTCGGCCAGTGCTAATGGCTTCTCTGTCCCTTCCAGGCAACCAGTTTATTGGGCATTCATCCTGATTTGTTTGCACAACATTTGCAGGGAAGTTGTACAACCTCAGCTGTTTATTGACCTTTCCTTTTGATTGGAATGTTATGTGACATCAGGTCAAGTCGTTGTTATCTCACCCTTTTTAATGCATTTCCCTGTCACTTTTATAATAATAAAAGATCCAATTCGCAGCTCTGTGTGTGTGTGTGTGTGTGTGTGTGTTTACTATGCAACATCAAGAAATCCACTGCATTTACACGACCTGACTTTGTTGGCATGCAACTGAACACCACCTGCAAAAAAGCAACAGTCTGGAAGTGCTGCCCTGAGCTCCTTTGGGAGGAAAGGTTGGGTATAAATTATATAAATATGGTATAAATAGATAAAATGGAGTCTAAAACAGCACAGGTGGGCTTTCTTTGGGAGGGCACCCAACAGAGATTGCACTGCATCGGGGAAAACACCTGCTCCTGATAACTACCTGTTTGCAAGCGAATTTGGAGCAGAGCCTCATATGTCAAACTACTTGGGAGGGAAGCCATTTGGGGTTTTTAAAGAGAAGAAGCACCAACCCTTTAACCTGGACTAGAAATAGGCATATTGAACAACAATATGGGGTGGGGTGGGGGAATAGGCCCAAGCTGTTTTGCTCTAGGGAGCAGCCTGACAATAGCCAGTGGTGGCCTTTGGGCTTTCAAATTTCAGCAGCATCCTGAATTGACATATGAAACTGAGCTAGTTCCAGTGCAGCCTATGATGCTCCCAGTCTAAGCACATATCCCCAAAATATAAAAAAGTTTTCTGTAGTAATTTTCATTCAATTACATTGCCCCTGCTTAGTGCAGTTTAAGAAGCCAGCAGATTGAATGGAATTTCAGTGCTCTAATTCACTTAATTGCAGGCAACTCTCACCACTCCTGTGGGTAGAGTTCCTTATTAGCATAGCAATTGACTCCCTCTAATGTCTGCACAAACCTTCCTTTGCTAAATTATCGCCTTTGAAACACCATAACAATGAAACATTTGTTTACAAAGCAATTAAATTCTGCAGAGGAAAATAAATGAAACCCGCAATGGGCTTGTTCACAAGTTACACTGCTTGGTCGGATTTCTCATGATTTTTCTGTCATGCTAGAATGACAAAGTACCAGACTGAATGCTATAACACCTAAACAAGTCCTTTGTAAAAGAGGATAAATTAAGGTTATTTATGCCCTTCTCTCACAGCACACACACATACACACACACACACACCTCTCAGTAATTACAACATTGCAATCTTATCTCTAAACTGCAGTTGCTTGCATAGGAATAGGCTGTGCAATATCCTCTGAAGAGTTGCACCTCAGGACAACTGATTGCTGATGTGTTTATAAGTAACTCAAAGCTGTGCCAAGCCTTAGTTTACCTGCACCCCAGCCACTTCCACATGGTGAATGCTCCCATGTATGCTTTAATGTCTACTCTTGTTCCACGTGATCACATTATCTGTTTCTTTGCTCCTTATTGGCATCTACTGGCAAACACACACACACACACACACACACACAGAGAGAGAGTACTGAGTAACCTGGAGGAGGGAAATAAAATATTTTTTCACACAGTACATAGTTGAATTTGCTACCACAAGATTTCACAATGGCCACCAACTTGGATGGCTTTAAAGGGAGATTGGATGAATTCATAGAGGATAAGGTTACCACTGGCTACTAGTCATGCTGGCTATTTACTCTCTCCAAGATCAGAGGCAGCATTCTTCTGAATATGTCGCCCCTTGCCTGCAGAGCTGGCAGCCTATCACCCTTTTCGAACACCCTTCCCTCAGCCTCCTCTTCCCTTTCCTTGGGAGTCCTAGGCAGCTACTGCTGCCGTCCCTGGTCTCTGAGCTGCCCCTCCCCACGCACTCCAAAGAGAGATGCCTCCCACACAGAGGCAGAGCAACCTGCTCTGGTACTTGGAGTGGCCTTCACCCAGGGGGTGTGGCGCGCTGCCCGCGGGGGTGTGGCGCACATCCCGGAGGGTGCACAGCGAGCAGCATGCACCCCGGGGGTGTGTGCTGCTGATTGGGGGTCAACATTTTGTCACACACCCCTTTGGACCGCCCCACCCCCGACCCCACCTCAGAACTCCCCTGCTCCCAGAGGCACCATTCGCCTGCAAAGCTTGTTGCCAGGGCTGTTGCAATAAACAGCTGTGTAAGCCTTTGGGAGGCAGAGACATGAGAGGGCATCAGAGGAGGAAGGGAAGGGAAGAAAGAGGGAAAGAGGCCAGTGTTGCCCGTGGCACCCCTGACCATCATTCAAGGCACCCCAGGGTGCCATGGCACACTGGTTGAAAACTACTGCCCTAATGCAACAGCCACCACTAGTTGCCCTTGTGTCCTGTTAACAGGCTTTCCATGGGTATCTGCTGTCCAACTTTGAGAACAGGGAGGTGGACTAGGCTTGATCCAACAGGGCTGCTCTTACATGTGTCAACTAATTGGGAAGCCAAGCAAAAGGTCTATCATTGCCTGAGGAAGTACAGTTGTCATAATGGCACCACCTTTTTGAGATAAAAAGGACAGATCCTTAACTGGTACTGATATGTAAAGTGAAGAATATGGATCTAAGTGACTTGGATTCTAGGCTCACAGGCATCAGTAGCTTCAACAGACAGAAAGTGATGAAGTTCAGAAACATCTAGTGCTAAAATAGAGTTGAGACTGAGATGTTGTGCGAGAGAGCTGTGGTTGGCTGTCTGTGGCTAGCCAGTTTCACAACAATTCTGAAAAGGAAGGGGGGAATTTTTTTCGTGTAAATTCCTGATCTCCAGTGAGTTTTTCCAGAAGGCCAAGATGAGAAAAAGATGGAAGTTGGCAAGTCAAAGTTCCAGTATCCCACCATGGCCTGCTGCCAAGTTCACTGGCCTGACATGGCACTATAATCCAAACCCATATTTTGCCTTATGGTTAGGTTGATAACAACTGGGAACTACATGCCAGTCCCCAGAAGGCTAAATTTGGCCTAGGACCTTCTTTGCTGATCTGGTGTGTAAGGTGGCTCCAGGTGATCTCAAAACAAAAGGCACACACAAAAATCCATTAATGGGGTGGGAATACATCCAGTGCCATTCCCTTGATAACAGCAATATATGGGTTACGAGCATAACCCCTGCAATGCTAGGATGGTATGCTCATTGCAAGATTCCCAGAGACTTCTGCCCTTCCCATTTATTTTAAGGCAGCACAACCGAGCCATTCCTCTTATTTGCTGCATGGGCATTATAAAACTGAAGTTGGTTTTTATCTTAGACAAAAGGGGAGTGCTGCAGTAAGGCAGAATTAGCAAAACAGCATTAAAAATAAGCACAGCTATTAATTTTAATGGGTTCCTTGTTATGACCACTATAAAGTGAGTAAACAGGGAATCCTGCCAGTTCTGTCACATATTCTTCCACTGAAGAGGAAGATCTTTAGTCACTTGATAATGCAATGATGGGGCTTGGCTCTGTGTGTGTGTGTGTGTGTGTGTGTGAGAGAGAGAGAGAGAGAGAGAGAGAGAGAGAGAGAGAGAGTTAATTATTTTAGATTTTCTTCAGCATTTTGTTAGCCAATCTGGCTGACTTCTTAACACTATAGCCAAACACAGAGCTTCTATAGAAACAGGGTGCAAATTGCAAATGCCAGCTGAGGCTTTAGCGGAAAACATATAAACTGAAATAGACTCACAAAATGCAGAGCAATTGCTCTTTGCAGAATGCTGGAATGAGAAATGTGTGATATAGCCTTTAATCTTTATTAATTTTGTTTTCTCCTTCAAGCCTATTTTTGTCTCGGATTTAGCTGTTCCTCCTGCTTTTCCCTTAGTTTCTGGTTGCCACTGCTGCTGGCTACCCACAGTAGCTCCTTTGGACTACATTTATTGGATTAAAGCAGATCAATGCCTGTATCTTAAAAAAACACACCAAGCCTTGCACATGGAGTAGGCTTCCGAAAGCTCCACAATTGGTCCTGTTCTTCCCATTTCCCCCCATTGCCCCAACATTCCAGAATACAGTACTAAACAATTCACACTGGCAGCGAAAGCTCCATTTGTTGAAGAGGAGGAGAAAATTGCTATTGCGGTTTGTGTAACAGCTGTCGTGCAGTGTGGGCCTAGGGCTCAGGTTGGCCGCCATGAACCTGCTGATGGAGATGAATTTTGAGACCTTTGAAAGATAATGCACCTAGGCTCATATTCCATACCATCGGTTGCAAAGCCTGTTCCCAAATTGGACAAGATATTTTCATAATATGGTTTGGTGCAGTGTAGCTGATTTTTCCTTTACAAATAGGGCTTTTTGAGGCGGGGGCAACCAGATTAGGACCATGGGATAAGATACAGGGCTGGGGGATTTAACCCTTCCTCCTCCATTGCAGTTCCAGTCAGTATTTCTGCCACCATCAACCACCAACACACACACACACACACACACACACAGCAAGCAATTCACACTCAGAGGGAACACAAGAGCTTCACATTTTGCTTTTTCCACTGCAATCTTATTTCTAGCTTAAAATGTTTGTCCTTGCTCAACATACTAGGGAGACATTCATATTCGGTTACCAAGGATTATCACTAAGTACTATTCAGAGTAGACATATTGAGAGCAACAGTGCTAAATTAGTTATGTTCATTAATTTCAATGGGTCCACTCTGAATGTAATTTAGTTGGATGCTACCTGGAAGCTTTTATAGCCCCATTCCGGTGTTTACCTGAACATGTGTGGGGTTAAAACTAGTGATGGAGACAGGGGTGTCCACACAAACCCAACCCCAAGGTCTCTCTGGGCATGCAGATAACTTTTTATTTAAAATTTATATTTGTACAGTATTTTATCTTTTATTTGCATTTGTATTTATTACATTTACATACCATCTTTATTTTCCAAGGATCTCAAGGTGGTCTGCATGGTTCTCCTCCTCCCCATTTCATCCTCACAACAACCCAGTAAGGTAGGTTAGGCTAAGACAGGCTTCCTCAACCTTGGCCCTCCAGATGTTTTTGGCCAACAACTGCCATGATCCCTAGCTAGCAGGACCAGTGGTCAGGGATGATGGGAATTGTACTCTCAAAACATCTGGAGGGCCAAGGTTGAAGCCTGGGCTAAGAGATGTTGACTGCCCAAGCTCACCCAGTGAGTTTCATGGCTGAGTGGAGATTCAAACCCTGCTCTCCCAGGTCCTAGGCCAACTCTATAACCATTACACCACACTGGCTCCATGCAGATTCCTTTTTAGACCTTCATGTGGTTAGCGCAAAGGTTTGTAGAGGGTTCCTAAACACTTAGAAACCACATCCAGACCTTTGCACTAAAGATGGGAAGGTATGAAAAGGAGACTGCATGGAGCTAGTGTAGTGTAATGGTTATACAGTAGGCAAAAGAGCCATAGATTGAACATTGGCAGAATAGTAGAGGGAGGAATCAAAGATGAAGTGAAGGCCCCCTGCTTGGTCAACAGGATGAATGGTGATGCATGCAAGGGGTGCGGAGAGAGTGACCAAAGTGAGGACGGCATGAATACAGAAGCTGTCAAAAAGAATTGTGCATGCCCAGTAATTAAAGTTGATTGAAAAAGAACATAGTTAAGAACTGGGATGACGATGACGGCTTCTTACATGCTTTTTTTGTGGCATCTCGGTGAATATTTGCATTACACAGGGGCAAATCCAGATTTGCCGAATGAATGTACACTCAACAGGGAGCTGCAACCAATTGCAACTCCCTGCTGAGAATGCCTTTATGATATAACCTGTTTGCAAACATAATTTTGTCACATTCACACTTCACAGTTTTAAGTGTACGTGTAAGATATATTATGTGCGAAGAGGCCCTTTAGGGTGCCTATGCAGGAACTTCTGTTCCTGGTTCCATATTTTAATATAAAACCACCCTTTGTGTGGAAGATATTATCGGAGGTGCATGTGTGGAAGAGGCGGTAGAAACCAAGATAATATTGTAGAACTAATAGTAGAGCTCAAGCTAGCTATGCTGCTAAACTGGTGGAGATCAATGAAGTTTCACACAGACATATGTGCAGCTTGAGATGTGCAAGAGATGAACATTTTATCCAACTCCCCTCCACCAAAAATCTATGCTACTGTGCTGTTGTAGTAACAGTCTAGAAAGGGGATGTGTGTTCAACTCCTACATTGGTCAAAGGATGCTTGCATTGCAGGCGGCTGGACTAGATGACCACCATAGTTCCTTCCAACTCTACAATTCTACGATTCAAAGTGTTACTCCTACTGCTCACTCAGTGAGTTTCATGGCCGAGGATTTCATGTGGATGGATTTGAACCTGGGCCTCCCTCTGAGATTTTAACTACAGCAATACAACTGGACTCAGACAAATTTAAATTTCTTTGGACAGTGTCATAGTCTCGTTGCTGAGCAACAACATGCAGAGCTCAGTGGAGTGGGAGACCAGCCAACTAGAAGAGTCTCTGAGGTGTACTTGCCTGGAGGCAGAGTCAGTATCCAAAGACAGGTCCAGTCCTAGTGTTGTGCAAACAGCAATCCATGTGGTCAGGTGGTCCAGGGATCAGGGAACCTGATGATCAAGGAGGAAGATGAGTAGAAAGCAGCAAGGTAGGGCCAAGAACTACAAGCGTTGTTGTATGCCTGCTGCTGGAATCCTTGCTTAAGAAGGCTGAAGCCAGCTGGTTCTCATCAGTGCCTCCTCCTCTGTGTCCTTGAAGACACAGGTGCAGGTGGAGTCAGTCCGCCTTCTCCCCCTTCAGGCTGCTGTTCAGCAGGCAGGACTGACTCCTGGCCCATGACAGACAGGGATTAGGGTATATTTTGCATCTACTATACTTTTTGGAATGCTGCTTGTTCACTATTTGGACACCTCTTAGGATATTGTAACCAACTTTCACGTTATAGTTCCTGAGATCAAGGAGGAGGTTTTCATCTATATTTGGATACAATTGGATGCCATTTTGAACCAAGATGGTGGACTGAAACTTTTAAAACTGTACTGGTTTTAACCACAGGTTTTCTGGTTTCTCGGAATTCCCAAGCAACCCTGGATACAAAGCTGTAAGTATGGAATAACTGAGAGATAACAGATTTATATGAGAAAAACCTAGATCAGAATGTCAACCACACACACAAACTCAACTCTTGTAAGTGGTGATCAGCACATGCAGAACAAAAGTTTGAGACCATCACCAGGTTTTATTTCAAGATGCACACACACAAATTATCCCCTCTTCCCAGAAAGTATATTCAGGTTGCTTGCAAAATTAAGCGCCTGGGTAGATTTAACAAGTAGTCAATACTTGTTAAAAAAACAAAACCCACCAATATGTGTGCACAAGTGTGTCATGAAATGCTTTGAAACAAGGTGCACCCTTGGTTTGTGAAAAGCAAAAGGAAATGATGTGGTAGCTTTACTTAACCTAGGTGCAGCTCTCTTTGCAACCTCTCAGTTTTGTCTTAATTCCCATCAGCTGAGAGTGCCAATGATATCAGATTCCATCATCATTGCAATGCTTCCAATTACCCTTCATAGTCCATATATGGCTCCACTTAAAGTATTACATTCCAGAATCACAGACACAACTTCCAGCCTACCTTTGACTGTCTACCCCAAAGACAGCAACAATAGCACATTGTGGACTGCACTGTCAGTATGGTCCCGGATGTCATGCCAGCAGAAAATGCTCCCATGTGGCATTATACCTTCGTTTTGCAAAAACTATAGCCAACTGTAGTTTAGCATCAACATGCACAATCCAAGCATAGAACTAAGTTCAAACAGATACATCATAAATTGCAGCTAAGGACACCTTCACACACGGCATTTTAAGGTTGTACAATGTGCTTTTCCAACATGGAAAATACTTCCAAGAAGGAAATAATATGCACACTCCAAGAAGAACATTTCATGTGTCTTTTTGGCACAAATATGCAGTATGTTTGTGAATACCACCTGTGACAATCTACACATAGGTTTTGTATAGGCAAGATCAGTAGCAAGATAAGGTAACTGGGACAGTTGTCTGGGGTCTATGCATGTTAGAAAAACAACTGCGTTCTGAGCCAAACCTTGCACCTTGCACAATGATCTAAACTACGGGCATTTGGACAGGTGGTCCATGGATTGTTGCCAGCCCACAAGCCATCAGCTGCGGGCTCCTTGTGACTCCACCACAGCCTAGGTTGGGTGGGATGCTTCAGGGGCCAAGTATGGTACTGGTCTCTGGCACATTGGGGGTGGGGTTGCCAGCCCACCACATCAGATATTTTGAGAAGCACTGCTCTACACTGTGCCTTCTCACTGATTTTCAGAAGCCTAAGATGGATAGTGGAAAAAGAGTTACAGAAGTGAGCAAATGGCATGCTCCCTTTAGGGCCAAGAAATTACTCTTGTCCAGGGAGGCCTCACACAGGTTTCTTGCTTGCGAAAATCTAAAGTCACCTCATTCACAGATGAGTGCAGAAAAGGCATAATGCATGAAATGCTATTATCCACCTCCAGAGATGTGTAGATGTGATTTTTAAAAGACCATGTGCCTCCTATTCCGACTTTATTTATTCGATTTTTAATATTGCATTAGATTTTTACCCCACCCTTCCTCCAAAAAAAGAACCCAGGGTGGTAAACAATAAACACAATGCAAAGTGATTAAAGATTATTAGGAACAAACAAATATCCTCATAATTTCAAGGTTGCTCAAAACATATTTTAACCATCAAATGCCTTTGTTGAATGGGAATGTTTTAAAATTCTGCCTAAATGTTAAGAAAAATAATTGCAATGTATGCGGATTCTTGTTTTTCTGATACTCATATTAAATTATGGATTTCTCTTATCAATACCATACCTTTCAGGATGCAAATCTTTTCAAAGCAGCTTGCAAGTAGCATTAAAGTAGGGTTTTTTTTAAAAAACAACAACAAACCAATAAACACTATCAACTTAGGCCCCAACTGCTCTGTACATTTAAAACAGTGTCATACCACTTTAAACAGTCTTTCCCAAAGAATCCTGGGAGCTGTAGTTTGTTAAGGGTGCTGAAAGTTGTTCTTTCACAACTTTCTCCTATTCTCCACACAGAACTACAATTCTTGGAGTTGTTTGAACAGTCAATCCCTCTTCACAGGGAATTTGAGAAGTGTAGTTCTGTGAGAGGAATAGGGACCTCCTAACAACTCTCAGCGCCCTTAACAAACTACAGTCCCCAGAATTCTTTTGGGGAAGGATCTTTCCCAAAGGCCAGTTGGTGGCTGAATGTGGTAAGGTGTTCCCACATTGTTCCCAGCCAGGATGACACAGGAAGTTCCCGTACACTGAGTTGGACCATTGGTCCATCTAGGTCAGTTTTGTCCACACTGACTGGCAGCAGGTCTCTAGGATTTTAGCCAGGAGTGTTTCTTGTCCCTATTTGAAGATCCTAGGGATCAAACCTAGGATCTCCTGCATGTGGGGCAGATGCAGCCTCACAGAGCTATATTATAGTCCAAGCTCTCTGGGGGACCTGGGGCCACTCAAAATCTCCCAGGCTAACCAAACCTACCTCGCATGGCTGTTGTGAGGATAAAATGGAGAGGGGAGAGCCCCGTACACGACCTGCAGCTTCATAAAGGTAATGGTTACATATAGATGTAATAAATTAAATAACAAATAAATAAGCTCCCAGGGACATACAGGTGTTTTTGTTTTTGTTCGAGTAACTATTTTGTACTCTCTCAAAAGTAAATTTTTTACATATGCTTTTGTTTTGAACTATTGTTACTTGGTCCTAAGCTCTGGGTAGAAACTCATTCTGGATATAGGAGCGGGGTGGGGGTGGGGGGAAACAACAACAACAGACTAGTTTCAAACAAAGCTTGCAGCCTACACAGAAGCCTGAAACGGAGCAGGAGTTTTATTGTCAAAACATTCCCACACAACTGCCGATTGTTAAGTGCGATCTTGCTCTTCCTGTCAAGTGCACGGGGAAGGGAAGGGAGACGCGACTAAGGGTGCCTGCTGCCTACACAGCAATATATATATATACACCCTGTGCCTGAGAGGAAAATAGGTACACTCGCAGCACAAGCCTGTGCCTGTTTACTCAGAAGTGAGGCCTACTCAATGAGGCTTACACCCAGGTGAAGCGGGCTCAGAACTTGCAGCCTCGTTTCACGTTCAGCGTTCAGTGGGGTTCACAGGGGGGTCAAATGAACATGGCAAGACGCATGAGAAATGCCCAAAAAAGTTAATGTCAAAATAATCTTAACAATACTCAAAGCTTGTTTACTCGCTGAGGCATATTTTTATACTTTGCATTTTTGCTGAGTCTCAAAATACTAAGAGTTGCACCCAACTAAATTATTGCACTTGTGGAACAAACTTTCACCCGTTCAGTAGAGTCTCCCTGTCTCTCCACCCTCCACAAACACCCTGCACCTACCCTAGATCCGCTCTGGAGGACTGGAGAACCCCCAGAGCAGATTTACAAGGGAGCACAGGAGGAGGAGAGCAGGGTGAAGGTCTTTGGCACTCACAGTTGTTGTTCTGCGTGCACAGTGATTTTGTTGGATGCAACCGAATACATTTTCAGTCGAGAGACCTGTGGTACATTACATTTATTGTGCCATAAAATTTTAATATACCGGAGCCTAATTTGTCAGATCCATGAAATAGGGACCTACAACAAAATGTTGCAGTGGGTAGTGCTTCTCTTCAGTGTTTAGTCAGCCATGCTGTCCTTCAGGAAACTCCATTTCATTCCCCCATCCTTTCCTAGTTTTCCATTTTCTGTCCCGCAACAGTCAGGCCCCATCTGCGCTATACATCTGAAGCAGTATTATACCATTTTAGACGGTTATGGCTTCTCACAAAGAATCCTGGGAACTGTAGTTTGTTTAGGTTACTTCGAGTTTATAGGAGACTCCCACTTCCTCTCACAGAGCTACAGTCAATCCCTTTTCTAAGGGAACTCTGGAAATTTATGAAGGAAATAGGGGTCTCCTAGCAATTCTTGTGCTGGTGTACAAAGCCCTGAACAACTTGGGCCCAGGATACCTTAAGGAGCACCGTACCCCATTTGTCTCACGTCAAGCACTGAGACCATATAGGGGAATATTATTAATGGTACCCCATAGACCAAAAACATCACTCATGTCTAGTAGAAGTTATGCCTTCAATGAAGCAGACTCGACTCTATGGAACTCCCATTAGAAATCAAGCAGGCACTGTCACTTCTCAGTTTCAGACACCGGGTTAAAATGGTTTTATTTCAGTAGGCCTTTGCAGTATGAATGTTGTTCTAACGCTTCTGTTTTCTGATGCGATTTACATTTTACATTCTGTATATTGTGTGTTTTATTTTTTTCTATAAGCCACTTTGAGACTTATAATGAAAAGTGGGGCTGGGGCAGCTCTTCATCTTGTCTATGGTGTCTTTTCCTAAACATCAGGAGTCAGAAAAAAACAGTGGCTGAAGTGAAGGGACTATGGCCTTAGTGGCTGACAGTGGCTCTCAGGGAAGCTAATTCCAAGAGTCACCCAAGGTTGCCAATTGACTTGACTGCCCCCTTCCTCACCTTCCCTTACTCTTTTTATCTCCTCTCCCCCTGCTCACTCCAGCATAACAATTTCCCTTTAGGAAATGTTTATGGTAGTCAGGGGTCCTACTTTACAGAGGACTGTCCTGTATTTGATGGGCTGTCAGAGGATAGTCTGAAGGCATCTATCAGAGGAAGGCCTGTCAGAAGATATCTGAAGGCATCCTCTGTTTGAAGGGCTGTCCAGTCAAAGTCTGCTTGAAAATAAGAAATAAAGGAAAACACACTTTTCCAAAGTAGACAGTCTTAGAAAGTATGGTATATAAGAGGAGCTGCCACCATCATGAAAACATAAAAGGCTCTCTTGGTGATACCATAGTATACTTTTAGAAAAACGGCCTGGGTGCTTTTGGAGTATGATGAAGATCTTGCAGTTCACCCTCAAAAATTCCCCCTGATCACTGATAATGGTTAGTGTATGTGCTTGGTCACCATAGAGATGGGGAACTGTATTGCTGTGATTTTATAACCACTGTATGGCTTTATCTTTTTCTACACTGCTTTTAAATTTTTAAATATTGCATGGATTATAGGTGTTATAAAATGAATGAAAAGTGTCCGCTTCCCGCCCTACAGATGAGTGTTGTTTGACCTGCAGCCCTGCAAATGTTGTTGGACTCCAACTCCCATCAGCCCCAGCCAGCATGGCAAATGGTCAGGGACAAGGGAAACAGCTGTCCAGAAACATCTGGAGAACCACAGCTTCCCCACTCCTAATGCAACAGTCTGCCTTCTCTGTGACGCAGCCTACTAGCACCTGAGGTAAGATTGATGGAGCGAGACTGAGGCAGGACAGCACCTCTTCTCTAGTGGCACCAAGGTAGGTCGAGCTCTCTTGTTGGAATGCCCATCTTCCATCTTTCCTCTCAACTTTCAGAAACATTGTGGAAGCAGTTCTTTTAAAACATTTTTTTTTGTCTGATCCCAACTGAGTATTTCTTTTCAGCTGCTCTGTTTGCTTTTCCTATACAGTAATTGATGTTAAACTATAGTGTTTTATCTTTCGGCTGTTGATTTTATAATTTAGCTTATGTAAGGAACTGGCTTTTGGAGCAGCATGAAAATGTCGGAATAAACATACATACATAAACAAAAAGGGTTGCCAGATCTCATAGCTTGACTTGAAATTTCTGCGGCTGCTTCTCAGGATCTCAGGTTGGGGAGTGGGGCAGAGTTAAAGGGTCTGGAGACATTATGCCTGGCTTGAGAGCTTTTGTTATTTGCTCCATCCACCTCTATTCCCTTTCGTAACCCCTTCCCTACTGCCAGACCCGTTTGGGAGCTCCCAAGTGGATCAGGCCCCAGCCCAAAGCTGCACGGTTTACATTTGGCATCAAATTTAAGCAGTATGAAATGCATCCTAAGGCTTCTGGGTGTTCCAATGCTGTGGCCATTCCACACCTGATGCAATAGGACATCAGGTGAGTGACAGGTGGGCATGGCTGGTGGGGCAGAGAACTACCTGGCCACAGATTCGGCCTTTGGGTTCCCATCTATGTGCTAGAGGGGTTGCTGGCTGCCCCCTTCAATCCAAAATCTCAGGGTCTGAGCCTCAGGAAATCTGGAAACCCTTTTCAAAAGCTATAAATAGGTATTTTCAGTGTAATCTGGCATGTTACTCTTTAGATTTCTTTTTGTTGTTTGGTTCCAGAACCATTAAGGTGGCAAGCTTGATTATAGGCTTTTTCTCCTCAGCACTTAAGGCTAAATGTATTTGTTAAAGGGTTGCATATATATATATATATATATATATATGAGAGAGACTTTGATTTATGAGTCCTGTACTGTAGTGTAGGCTTTAAGAAGCCCTGGCAATCATGAGACTTGTCATAAAATCATGAGGCTCTTCATAGGAGTTGACAGCTTTGGATATTTCACTTTAAATAGTCTGTGAGTCTTTTTGAAGCCTGCATTGCCATCCCCCAAAACAGGTTTTTGTGTGGGTGGGTAGGTGGGTATATATATTTTTAAATATTGTTTGGAACGTAATCAGCAAATGGCATACTAAAAGAAGCTAGAGGTTATGTACTAAATGGTTAAAGCAAATTTATCTTTCACTCTTCTGGATAATAGTTAGCTCCACTGAGTGCAATGGGACTTAATTCCAGGTTAGTATGCATAGAATTGCAGCCTAGGTGGTAGATTACACTTGATGATGCTCATGAAAAAGCTTTCTCCTGTATCTGTGTGGGTTTGAAGATGTTCTGAGATTTGCTGGAGCCAATCCAAACTGGACAGCAAGCTGCTGCTGGCTTGGCCCCTCTAAAAGAAGAGGGGACATTGAGATCCCAGGGATAATGGGAGCCACTACGGCTGATAGGATTCATATAAGGGAATGAATGAGTTAGGCTTAGAACTCCTGCCTCCAAAGTGCATAGAAGAACTGACATTAGATCCCAGGGACAGAGAACAGCATCTAATTAAAGGGCATTTGTCACATATCTATAATTAAAATACAAATATGTCATATGCTGTGTCTGCCTATAAATACAGAGAACAGGCAGCCAGCAAAGCCAGCTAAAGGACACCAATCAACCCTCTTATTTGTCAAAACAGAAAATGTCTTTTTGCGGGGGAAGGGAGGACCATATGAAAGGTTTTTATCAAGCTGGAAGAAATGATCCTTGCTTAGAGTGCCCATGAACCCCCCTTAGCATCTACCCACCTAAATGCAACTTCACCCTTTTATGTTGGAAGGAGGGAATCAGTGTAACTGCTCAAACAAATGCTGTCTAATATTCTGGCGTTAATAACCCAAGTCGCTTAACTCCATTGCAATATGTATGTATTTGCACAGAATCAGAAACTTGAAGGGTGATAACCATGCTGTTCATTTCATCACATAACTTATACTGTCTGCTTCATCACACTGTTATAAGAATGTATCTCAGGAATGTGACATTACAGCAGTTTTACCGATACTTTTCCTTTAGTAAAAGGAAAGAAAAATAGGAGGATCGTTGGCAAGAAAGTGATATCAGAAGCACTCTTCCTGCCCAAGGTTACCTTCTGGGGGATGTCTGCAAGAACAGCTATACTAAAGCAATAAAATAAAATAAAGTAATCTCTTTGTAGTTGCCTTGGAAAGAAGTTGAAAGAAGTGAAGAGAATGCTTGAGGGTTGTTCAAAACCATACTGGATCTCTCACTGGCTTTTGATACCATCGACCAGGTATCTTGCTGGACTGGCTCATTGAGGTGGGAGCTGGAGGCACAGTGATAAAATGGTTCCATTCTACCTACACAGCTGGTTTCAGAAATGGCAAGGAGGTGGTGGAGCTTCTGCTCAGCTCCATGGCACCTGTGCAAGGTTCAGTCTTGTCCCCCATGCACTTGAACATCCATATCAGAGGTGGGGAACCTGTAGCCCTTCAAGCTGTTGCTCCCATCACTCTGACCATTGGCCATGCTGGCTGGGCTGATAGGAGATGGAAGTCCAATAAGATATTGGTAGGGTTACAAGTTCCCTATTCCTGATCTACATGAAGCTGCTGGCTGAGATTCTCAGAGGATTTAGGAATGAGGTGACACCCATATGCTGATTACACCCATCTCTATTTCTTGTTTGCATCTGAGTCACATGAATCTGTGCAGGTACTGAGCTGATGTTTGGATTCAGCACTGTTGCTTGAGGCCTAGGTGTTCTCGGTAGTGAGGAGTGCCTTGGGGTGATTTAACAGCTGCAACCATTCTTGGATAAGGATTGCTTGGCCACAGTTCCCTGTGCTCTGGTACGATCCTGTTAAGATTGTTGTAATGTCTTATATATGGGGCTTCTCCTGAAGATGACTTGAAAGCACCAATTTGCGCAGAATGTGGCTTCCAGAATTTGACTGGTACAGCCAAGAGGGATCACAACTGCATTGGCTTCCTATTTTCTTCTGATCCCAGTTCAAGCTGCTGTCTGGTATCTGGATACCTGAAGCAGCACCTCTCCCTATATCAGCCTGTCCATCCTTTAAAAGCAGCAGAGGGGGCACTTCTTCACATTCCACAGTTAGGCAAATGATATGGGGCAGGACCTTCTCTGTGGTGGCCTGCTGTTTGTGGAATGCCCTTCCCCTACAGCTACATGAGAGGACAGCTATGGGTTGTCTGCTTTAATTTATAAGAAATATCAAAATGTGCTCTACATGGTAACAGAATATTACAACAGGGAGGGAAATTAAGCCAACCAACCAGACACACACACACACACACACACACACACACACAGAGAGAGAGAGAGAGAGAGAAAGAGAGAGAGAGAGAGGTGTATATAAAGTTAAAAAAGAAAGTAAGAAGTCTATTTAATAAATACTAACTTTCTTATTGGATAGGTCAAGTATCAGTATTTGTACAATATTGGATCTACCAATCACATGGATAAGGAAGCTGATAAATAAAAAGCCTCATAAAACAAATAAAACTAAGAAAATCTATCTGACATGTGTTATAAGAAACACAAAATCAAAATCATGGTCAGAAGAGCTTATTCAAGTCAGCCAATCAGTGATTAGCAAATAGTTAGTAACACCCTCATAAAATTGGGGAAAGGGTTATGTCCTACCATCACCTGATTTTTATTCAAAAAATAATTAAGCAGGTTCCATGCACATTCAAATTTGTTAACCCTTTGTTTTCTCTGTCTAACCCAATTAACCAATGTAATGATAACATTGTTGTCATTTTGGTATTAAGTGAAAACTTGTCTGTTTCAGCTTTTTAGGTTTTTTTTAAATGAGCAAATGTTTTAACCTTCTCCTCTGTTAAGCTGTTTTTAGTTTTTGTTTGCCAGTGTTTAAAACAAATTCAACTGATTTTTTTGTAAAAAAAATATTATAATTATATTGTTCCCCCATCGTGGTATCAAAATCAATGAAGGATGGGGTATGAATCATATAAACAAATAATTAGTTAATTGGTGGAAAGCATTAGTGAAGACAAAGTTGCCAAGCATATAGAACAGGTCTTGGTGAAGAAGAATCAGCATGGCTTCTACAAAGGATCCATCTTGCTAACCTTTTACAACACTTGGAGAGTGTCGCTTAGTAAGTTGATAGGGATGGTCCAATAGGCACAGTGTACTTGGACTTTCAAAAAAGGTTTTGATAAACCTCCTCACCAATGGCTCCTGAGTAAATCTAGCAGTCATGGAATAAGAGGGCAGGCAGGATTGGCATAGGGGTAAGGGTTGTTGTGTACCTTCCTAGACCCACATCCCTGCAGTGAGGCCACTGCCATGTCCTGAAGACTCCTAATTCTGCTACTTTTTCTCTTTGTGCGCTCTGTGTGTGTGTGTGTGTGTGTGTGTGTGTTAGAAACAATTTTAATGCACTTTTAATAGGTACGTAACAAGACAAGAAAGTAAGATCACTGTAAAGAAGGGTTGTCTCTACCATTGTTCACTTGCTGACTTCTGGCATGTAGGCCTGCTTTTCTCCTGCTGGTTAGTTGTGTGCATTGGGCCCGGAGAAAGAGAGCAAGTGACTGGGCAACGGTGCCTCAGAGAAAGGTAGGGAGCCCACAGATAGAGGGTCCTCGCTGAGGCCATCATGCCTAAGCAGGGACCCCAAACCTGGAGCTGGCATTGAGAGCAGGTCCTCTTATGGAACCAGGTCTGGCTTAAGAACAGGAAGCCATGATCAGGGATAAGTGGACAGTTCTTACAAAGGAGGGATGTAAGAAGTGGGATCTTCCATTCAAAACCTCCCCAAGTGCACAGTGCTGTTTGTACCATTTGATTAAGTGCCCCCATTTGATTAAGTGCAGTCTTTTCTTAATCCCTTGGTTTGAATTTTAATTCATTTTCAGTTAATCTTTGTACTTATTACATCTGTAAGTCCATACATCTTTGTACCTATCATACCCATCAAAATCGAGAGATTTGAAAATGTGTCTCTACAGCCTTGACACTTAAAAAAAAGAAGAAGATTAAAGCATATATTCTTTAGAAATCTACATTCAGCACTTCCTGACATTACGTCTTGTGTCCTGTTTAATCAGATGCCTTTGTACGGGATTATCAGCCTTCTGCACAGGGTCAGCAGTGCTATCAGAGTGAAGCAATCGCCTTAGCCATCAAAATTTGGGTGCCATTGAACTAACCTGGGCATCAAATATCAACTATATTTTACAGTGAGGGTGTGGCTCTTCCATCCCTGTCCTTTTTTCTGCGGCTTCACCTAAGTCTATGCATTATATATCCACTGCAAAGATCTTTCTTTCTACCGCACGACAGCCACAAGCACCATGTATATTTAGAGTCTAAATTTTAGTCAGATACTTTTTTGTTTCTTTCTTGGCTTTCTGTTTCCATTCCTCCCACTGAAGAAGGAATTGATAGCTCTTCCCCACCGTGGAAGCTGGGTTTTGGCACCTCTGTTTTTCTTTGAGCACAAAGGAAGACGGTGGGTGCATAAAACAGCTGATGTTGATGGAGCATTACGAGATATTTTCTGCAGAGTAAACATGCTTCCCAAGACTAGGAAAGGGATCCCTTATGTTTACCGCAGCGGGGTAGGGGAACAATATTCTTTGCACATTCCCTCCGCAGCCCTCTTGCCCTCTCCTATTCAGAGAAGACTGACTCCCCTGCCTGGTGATGTTCACTGCCCCTTCTTATTATGGGAGGCACACTCTACTCACATTGTTCTCCTGAACTACCCACCAATTAGGAGCAACAAATGATCTATTTATATGCACACAATTCAGAGGAATAGACACACTTGCACAAAGCGGAGACCACACACAAGCGCACACACATATATACACAACAAACTAGCACAAACAGGAGACAGGGTCTGCTTCCTTAATTATCTCCTGGAAGCCAGAACAATTAGAAGTCTGCTTTTTCCCCTCCTTTTATTGTTCTTGGCAAAAAAAAGGTTAATTAAACTCTGAAAATACCCTTCCCCCCACCAAGCATGAGACTGTTAATTTTCTCTTTATATTGGTATTTAATTAATTCCTGCAAAGACTCTGACTATTTTTTATATAATTTCTCCCTTTGTTTCCTTCCTTTCCTCCCTCTCCCCCCCTCTCTCTTTCACTCTCTCATTGTTAATCCTCCCATATTCAGGGTTTTCCCCCTCCCTCTTCTGTCTTCCCCAGATTTGAAATTCTATTACCATTTCAGAAGGCAGGCATTTGAAGAGAAAATTGAATACCCGTCCAGTCTTGATAAGAAGGGACACTTGGTACTAGCAGCAATTTGTGCAGCATCCCCCCCTTTTTTTGCAAAGACCCCATTCCTCCATTCCCATTCATAATGCTTGTAATGTGTAAGGGAGAGAAAATTAAAAGGGGTGTGTGTGTGTGTGTGTGTGTGTGTGTGTGTGTTGGGAAGAGGAGGTGATGGGGTGGTGGTGTGGGCTGAAACGGAATGAATTGTCACATCTCTCTTTGAATTAGCATTCCCTGTCTCCTTTCTTTCCATAGTAAATGTGTCATGGCAACAAGGCGTTGTACTTCTGCCTGGTGCTCTGTGAATAACATATTGTGGCTTCTATGACAAGCTTTGGAAGGATCTGCCTGCACTTTCACCGGTCCAAATACTCTCCTCCTCTTCTTTCTCTCTTGCACACACTTTTTCTGTTACTGGAAAGGCTTCCCATCTCTCAGCACACACCTGGAATAAACAGCACTCTGTAGCCAGGGCTGACCATTTCTTCTCCATTTGTGCGGGGAGGTAGTTGGTGCGGGCTTTTGAAGGATCCAGAGGTCCTTGAACCATATTCCATGGCCTCCTTCTCCTCCTCCTCCTGCCTCCTCTGAATCAGGGCTCCCCAAATCCATCTGTATTGATATGAACACAGGCATTTTCTCTTGCCCCACTAATTTCACACTACATTCCTGTATTCCTAGTTATTCTGCCCTTGGTGTTGCTCGGGATTAATATTATAACTCTTCTGCAAATGGAAATCGCATTTGTTTTTAATGCTTTAGCACTGAGTGGGGAGCCTACGGCCCTCCAGCTGTTGGGAGCATAATTCCCATCTTCCCTGACTTTGACCATGCTAGCTGGGGCTGATGGGAGCAGCCACATACAGTTGCCAAAGAAAGAGGACCAAAGAGGGTATATTTGCATAAGATGCCGTCTGTCCTCAGTTAAAGCTATGCTCAAGGCGGCTTACAACATAAAAAGATTTACATAATCACCAGTGCTATTTTCCCCGAAAAAGAAGTGCCGAAACTCAACATAAACTCCGGGTGAAAAAAAGCCCTGATAATTACAAACATAACAAAAGTAGTCATGAACAATAAATGAAACACATCGAAACGTGCATAACCACGTTACATGTATAGATTCAAATTCAGGAATAATTACTATAGTTTAAATAGAACCACATCTCACTAGAGTGGGGAAGACTGTGGCCAGGTGCCTGCCTGCTCAGTCTGCTGTCTAGTTAATGGGAATGTCAGGACCCCTCTTGCTCGCCCTTCTTGGGGTTATTTATTTTTTCAGCCAGTCTTGGACCAGACAGCCCTCCGAAAAACAGGACACCTGCAGACAGAGGATTAACCTCTGGCCATCTTTCCACTAGAAGCCTGTCCTCTGTAAAGTGGTCCACCGAGCCAACTTTACAAGATTCTTTGCTCTGGGAGGAAGCCGGGCCCATCTTCCTGGTGCTCTCAGGCCAAATATGTCACAACAGGTACCCTTGAAGGAGAGCAGCAGTGTGCACATGATGTCTCTCTGGATTTACAGTTGTTAGTTAGTTTCTTCACTTTGTGGATGCATGCTAGTGGAAGTGTTGTATGATAGGTAATATAATAGGTAGACCTGGTCTACACAGACTGTGATCCCCCTGCAAGGCAAGCACAGTCCATGGATGAGTTGGCTTTGGCTTGTTGAGTCACAGGTTATGCACTGGATATTTTCCATGTGCTGGACAGACGCATAGCATTCCAATGAAAGGAGTGAGTAATTAACAAGCATCTATTTTTTGTTATCAACAATTTTCTTATAATAAAACACATTATACAAAATTTTGTGCGGAATACAAGAATAACAAAAGGCAGGTTTTTTTTAAAAAAACCACAGACTGTCTATTGTTATTAAAACACAATAAAAACATATAATTTACAGTTTAAAATGTGTGTTGTTAAGCTGAGAAAGGCCATAAAGTTTGTAATCTTTTCCAGAACTTCAAGGTCCCACATTTTTAAGAGCTGGTCCTAGCATATTTAGAGGTGTTTTCACACATTACAGCAAGCTCATGTACAACCTGTGTACATACGGTAAATAGTTGAGCTGTATAGTATTCACATGTAACATTCAATGAGTGTATCATCTGTGTACACAACAGTTCGGCCATACAAATAAACAAGGGTGCACTCTTTGTCATAAACACTTGTACTTATGTAGAGCCCCTTCATGGATCACTGCCTTGCCGTGGCGAAGGGGCTTGAATAACTCAGAGAAGCTATGAGCTATGCCGTGCAGGGCCACCCAAGATGGACAGGTCATAGTGGAGAGTTTTGACCAAACGTGATCCACCTGGAGCAGGAACCGGCAAGCCACTCCAGTATCCCTGCCAAGAAAACTCCATGGACAAAGACAACAGGCATATAAAAGTTATGACGCTGGAAGATGAGCCCCTCAGGTCGGAAGGCGTCCAACATGCTACTGAGGAAGAGCGGAGGACAAGTACAAGTAGATTCAGAGCTGATGAAGCGGCTGGGCCAAAGCCGAAAGGACGCTCAGTTGCGGATATGCATGGAAGCGAAAGGAAAGTCCAATGCTGTAAAGAAAAATATTGCATAGGAACCTGGAACGTAAGAACCATGAACCTGGGTAAGTTGGATGTGGTCAAAAATGAGATGGCAAGAATAAATATTGACATCCTAGGCATCAGTGAACTAAAATGGACGGGAATGGGTGAGTTCAGTTCGGATGACCATCACATCTACTACTGTGGGCAAGAATCCCGTAAAAGAAATGGAGTGGCCCTCATAGTCAACAAAAGAGTGGCGAAAGCTGTACTGGGATGCAATCTCAAAAATGATAGAATGATCTCGATACGAATCCAAGGCAGATCTTTTAACATCACAGTAATCCAAGTTTATGCACCAACCACTGGTGCTGAAGAAACTGAAATTGACCAATTCTATGAAGACTTACAACACCTTATAGAAATGACACCAAAGAAGGATGTTCTTCTCATTATAGGGGATTGGAATGCTAAAGTAGGGAGTCAAGAGATAAAAGGAACAACTGGCAAGTTTGGCCTTGGAGTTCAAAACGAAGCAGGGCAAAGGCTAATAGAGTTCTGCCAAGAGA
Source organism: Podarcis tiliguerta (assembly GCF_965153285.1). Taxonomy (NCBI): domain Eukaryota; kingdom Metazoa; phylum Chordata; class Lepidosauria; order Squamata; family Lacertidae; genus Podarcis; species Podarcis tiliguerta. The sequence continues at coordinate 39,517,403 of NC_139535.1, read as the reverse complement.
ACAAGCTGGTCATCACAAACACTCTTTTCCAACAACACAAGAGACGACTCTACACATGGACATCACCAGATGTGCAGCATCGAAATCAGATTGATTATATTCTCTGCAGCCAAAGATGGAGAAGCTCTATACAGTCAGCAAAAACAAGACCTGGAGCTGACTGTGGCTCAGATCATCAGCTTCTTATAGCAAAATTCAAGCTTAAACTGAAGAAAGTAGGAAAAACCACTGGGCCGGTAAGATACAATCTAAGTCAAATCCCTTATGAATACACAGTGGAAGTGAGGAACAGCTTTAAGGATTTAGATTTGGTGGACAGAGTGCCTGAAGAACTATGGATGGAGGTTCGTAACATTATACAAGAGGCAGCAACTAAAACCCTCCCAATGAAAAGGAAATGCAAGAAAGCAAAGTGGCTGTCCAACGAGGCCTTACAAATAGCGGGGGAGAGAAGGCAAGCAAAATGCGAGGGAGATAGTGAAAGATACAGGAAATTTAATGCAGATTTCCAAAAAATAGCAAGGAGAGACAAGAAGGCCTTCTTAAACGAGCAATGCAAAGAAATAGAGGAAAACAATAGAATGGGAAAAACCAGAGATCTGTTCAAGAAAATTGGAGATATGAAAGGAACATTTCGTACAAAGATTTCCATAATAAAAGACAAAAGTGGAAAGGACCTAACAGAAGCAGAAGACATCAAGAAGAGGTGGCAAGAATACACAGAGGAACTATACCAGAAAGAAGTGGATGTCTCGTATACCCCAAGTAGTGTGGTTGCTGACCTTGAGCCAGACATCCTGGAGAGTGAAGTCAAATGGGCCTTAGAAAGCACTGCAAATAACAAGGCCAGTGGAAGTGATGATATTCCAGCTGAACTATTTAAAATTTTAAAAGATGATGCTGTTAAGGTGCTACACTCAATATGCCAGCAAATTTGGAAAACTCAGCAGTGGCCAGAGGATTGGAGAAGATCAGTCTACATCCCAATCCCAAAGAAGGGAAGTGCCAAAGAATGCTCCAACTACCGCACAATTGCACTCATTTCACTCGCTAGCAAGGTTATGCTTAAAATTCTACAAGGTAGGCTCAAGCAGTATGTGGACCAAGAACTCCCAGAAGTGCAAGCTGGATTTAGAAGAGACAGAGGAACCAGAGACCAAATTGCAAACATGCGCTGGATTATGGAGAAAGCTAGAGAGTTCCAGAAAGACCTCTACTTCTGCTTCATTGACTATGCAAAAGCCTTTGACTGTGTCGACCACAGCAAACTATGGCAAGTTCTTAATAAATTGGGAGTGCCTGATCACCTCATCTGTCTCCTGATAAATCTCTATGTGGGACAAGAAGCTACAGTTAGAACTGGATATGGAACAAGTGATTGGTTCAAAATTGGGAAAGGAGTACGGCAAGGCTGTATATTGTCCCCCTGCTTATTTAACTTATATGCAGAATTCATCATGCGAAAGGCTGGGCTGGATGAATCCCTAGCCGTAATTAAGATTACCGGAAGAAATATCAACAACCTCAGATATGCAGATGACACAACATTGATGGCAGAAAGTGAGGAGGAATTAAAGAACCTTTTAATGAGGGTGAAAGAGGAGAGCACAAAATATGGTCTGAAGCTCAACATAAAAAACCCCCGAAGATCATGGCCACTGGTCCCATCACCTCCTGGCAAATAGAAGGGGAAGAAATGGAGGCAGTGAGAGATTTTACTTTCTTGGGCTCCATGATCACTGCAGATGGTGACAGCAGTCACAAAATTAAAAGACGCCTGCTTCTTGGGGAAAAGGCGATGGCAAACCTAGACAGCATCTTAAAAAGCAGAGACATCACCTTACCAACAAAGGTCCGGATAGTTAAAGCCATGGTCTTCCCAGTAGTGATGTATGGAAGTGAGAGCTGGACCATAAAGAAGGCTGATCGCTGAAGAATTGATGCTTTTGAATTATGGTGCTGGAGGAGAATCTTGAGAGTCCCATGGACTGCAAGAAGATCAAAAGTATCCATTCTTAAGGAAATCAGCCCTGAGTGCTCACTGGAAGGACAGATCGTGAAGCTGAGGCTCCAATACTTTGGCCACCTCATGAGAAGAGAAGACTCCCTGGAAAAGACCCTGATGTTGGGAAAGATGGAGGGCACAAGGAGAAGGGGACGACAGAGGGCGAGATGGTTGGATAGTGTTCTTGAAGCTACCAGCATGAATTTGACTAAACCGCGGGAGGCAGTGGAAGACAGGAGTGCCTGGTGTGCTCTGGTCCATCGGGTCACGAAGAGTCAGACACGACTAAACGACTAAACAACAACAACTTATGTAGAGACAGCTTGCACATATATTCAGTGTAACGTGAACAATCTGGAAAGCTCAAATGAAAGGACCTCCTTAGGATTGTGAATTGCATACACACAGAATTTTGAACTGGGTTCAACATTAATTGTTCCAACAATGTTGGTGTTCATTTCATTTCTTTGTGCATCATTTTGTCCCATCCACATGGTTTTTCTATCCATATGTTTCCACAGCAGTGTGGGTAGAAGCCACAGAGAAATGCCACCCATATTGCTCCAGTGCTGTGTTAGGTAGCCTCATGACATGAACTCTGATGCAACAATTGCAGGATCCCTGTGGCACTAAACAGCCTAATCCACTGCAGCTTTGATATAAATGCAGACTCTGCCAGCTAGGCAACTTGAGTGCCACTTCCATTGTTGGGTGGATATATTGTCATTTTGAAAGATGCCCTTAAGCTGTTTCCTCAGAATATCTGGGGGCTTTCTTAATGTAAGAAGAACACTCACATTTTTGCTTTTGTCATTGCAAGAAAAAACAGGTTGTGTGGTGTGGTCAGGGAAACTATATTAAAGTTTCAATTTAATTTGCATTTTAAGAAAGAGGAAGTATATTTGCAATTTTAAAGAAACAAAACTTTGGACAATCTCTGGTGAGTGTAAATATGGAGGAATCTCTCCCCCCCCCTCTCTTAGAAAGTGCTTTTTAGGGGTTACATCTGGTCTGCAGCTTCTCCCTGGTTCCATACGGCAGCCTGCTTGCTAATTGCTTGGATTATTTGCCTGGTAGTGCTTGTCATAAGAGTCTAGCCACGTGGAGGGCCTGTGCTGTCCTTTGCTGTTTTGACATTGGCTCAGTCATGAGACTCTTTCCCTACATCCAAGAGCTGCGTTTCCACCTCTTATTTCCCTGCTAACAGCTTTCTCCCCAAAGGGAGCACATTAGGGAAGTGAGAAGTTCACCCTGACTGCACCGGTTGGGAGCACACACAACAAGCTACCAAGTCACGTTGTTTTTGTTTTTGCTGTTGCCGCTGATCAGCTCTCAGCGAAGGGCCTTCCACTCCTGCTGCACATGCTTTCTCTAACTTCTCCTTTATTTGCTGGGATCTCATCAGTGAGAGGCAGCTGTCAATTCAGCCAGCAAAATTGTCAGGCCCAAAGGAGAATCAGGGCTTCAATTTCCACTCTTGATTTCTGTTCATAACCCAACAGGTGGCTCTGTGGCTGCTGTTTGCACCCTTCCTTAAATGTTTCCTATGACATTGTAGTGGTTGTGAAAATGTGTGAAACAAGGGGTGGCATTGAGCTAAAACTGTGCGCACATTACTGACTTTAAATGCAGCTAGGTTGTTGTTTTTCTTAATTCAGGTTGAAGCTGGTTTGAGGAAGTGTGTCAAAACACAGTATTTCATTTTTTTTAAAAAAAGACAGGTCATATATGGAGTGTGTCTATCATGCGTACACTGCTTCCCAAACCAGTGGTGGGAACATACCGGATGCAGAGTAAACAGGTGTATGTACACAGCCTAAGAGTTACTCAGTATACACCCACTGAAATTAATGAATGTGACTAAGTTAAGTCTGTGAATTTCAATGAGTGATATTCAACTAAGTTTTATTCAGAATAGACTCACTCATATTATGCAGCATGACTAAGTTAGGTTCATTCATTTCAGTGGGTCTGCTCTGAGTGAAGCTTCATAGAATACCACCCGATTATTGCCAAAGACCTTGCACATGATAGATTGGTTGGCATCTGTCTGTCTCGGGAGACAATGGAGAAGGGGGCCTTTGGTAGTGAAGTCAAACTGCAGGAAGGTTTTGCACATGCTGGAGAGAAATAATTTGTTGCAGCTGGAGCAGATGAAGGCATCCAGTTGTGCTGCTGCAGATGCACCATGGCATTTATTCTCTCTGTACTCCTCCCAGTGGTCATTCTTCCTCTGGTCACTGCTATGGATGCACGACCTGACTGTCTATCTCCAGGCACTGCGATTGTCTGCAAGGGTGGGGTTGATGTTGCCAGCCTTCATGTCATGTTTGTAGACATCTTTGTGATGCAGAGTTGGTTGGCTAACGGGCCTGATGCCTGAAGCCAGCTCCCTGCAGAGCACATCCTTGTGGATCCTGTCATCTATGTCAAGGCAGCATAGACATTGCTGAGATAAGAGTGCAAACATGTTGGGAATATGGGCTTGGGAGAGCACATCTTTTGTCTACTTGGGTTCCACCATAACCGGCAACCTCTCCATCAACAGTGAGCTGGACAAGCATATTGGCAAGGCAGCTATGGTGATGGCTCGCCTCTGTAAAAGGAAATGGGAAAATGCAATGCTAACATCCAATACTAAGATGAAGGTCTACCAAGCTTGTGTGCTGAACACGCTGCTTTGTGAAAGTGAGTCGTGGGCAGCATAGAACCACCAGGAGCGATGCCTCAACGCCCTCCACATGTGCTGCATCCAGAAGAGTCAAGCTGAAATGTCAGGACCCTGTGTCCTGGCTTATCTACCAACCTGTCACTGAAGACAGCCGTCATTGACTGTGAGCTGAAAATGCTCCACACAGATGTTGCCGCTCTACAGGAGACCAGACTCGCTTCAAATGGCTGCTTCTGAGATAAGAACTACAACTTTTCCTGGCAAGGAAAGCACCCAGAAGAACCACATATTCACAGTGTAGGCTTCTCAGTGAGGAACGCCCTTCTGTCTGCCGTAGAACCACTGATCAAGGGCTCAGAATGCTTCCTTTTCCTCCGCCTCTCAACCACCTCTGGTCCCGTTAACTTCTTGACCATCTACACTCCCACTATGTGCACATGATAGAGAATTACATAAATTATGAACCAGCAATGGACCAGTACAGAATATATATATATATATATATTTTTTGCAAGCATCCAATTTTCCAGTATCTGCTACCCTCTCAAGGATGAGCAGATCTTCAAAACAGAGCACGGAGTTAAAGAAATTGCTTTCCCAAGGCCAAAGCAAGAAAAGGCATCAGTGCCAGAAACTGAACTCAGTCCCTTTTCGTCTTGTGATGGCTTCATAACCACATGAGCACCATTTCCTCAGTCCCCTTCCCCCTCCCCAAATCACATGCTAAGGGAGTGGGAGAGAGGAGCTGCTGGCAAGACTCCCTCGCCCACTTCCCCATTTTGAAGGGAACTTGGGCCAGCGGAAGGCTCTGTGAAAACAACCTGCCTGGTGTGAGCCCATTTCTGAGCTGGGAGGGAAGGAGTGAGGGGGAGACAGATGGCTCCCTGAACAACCGCCAAGATTCTAGGGAAAGGTTCCTCAAGAAAACTGGCAGATACAAGTAGCTGTCCTGCCTGTGGGGATGATTTTTCTAATCCTGGAGAGATGTACAGAAATACGTTAGTCCAGTCCCGGAGTTAGTGCCTGCTTGTATTTGAAAGAAGCACCTTTTAAAAATTAAATAAAATCCTAAGTTAACAGGAGGATACACCCCCCACAGAGTCTTTACTTTTTTCCAACTTTGCCATGGAAGGTAGCTGCACATGCCAAGGACACAAGTGCTTTAGTAATGCATTTTGAGCCCAAAGGGATTGATGCGTATGGCTGGCTTGTTAAGTGACACTTGTGACAGGTGTCCTGTAGGATCTGGTTGGTAGTGTATGTGAGGGTCTACATGGCCAGGTGAGATTGCTTGTGGTTTCCACTGAGTCCTGATGGAGTTAATGGTGGGTCAACTCTATTCCTCTTGATTCAGAATTGGCTCAATATTTCTGAGCTTTCTTGGAGAGCATTTAAAAAGTTCTCTTCTGGTTCATAATGCTTGTACCTTTGTGCTGGTAGTGCTGTGCTTGTGTGCATTTCCTGCTGGGAACTGCAGATCCTAACACCATCACAGAGAGCTGCTTGCAAATTCACCCTGCTACCACCACCTCCTGCAGTAGCAGAAGGTGTGGTGAGGCATAAGTATAGACCTCCCCTCTCAACACCAACATTGCTGTAACTTACCTCAGTGGGGGTGGGGGTGAGGTCAACACCGCACAGATGCGCCAGTGGAGTCAATCCAGCACTCCCAATCTTGCCGCTGCCTTGCCCCACCCTGCAGCAATGCTGATGTCAAGAGAGTGGCTCTGCCTCATCACATCAGCTGCTGCTAGGAATGAGATAATATTTTAGATCTGAATTGGAGCTAGCAATTCAGGAAAAATATTTGCAAGGAACAATCAAGAACAAACTCAGGGGGAAGATTGCTCACCAAGAGAAAGACTGTGTGGTGGGTGGTCTGGGTGCATAGTTCACAACAATCCAAAAGAGTTTCATTGAGAGTAAGGACTTGAACATTAAATCATGTTTGCACATGCCTCTGAAAAGCTGCTGGGTTTGTAGATCATATTGTTTCACAGCAGTCAATGAGAATTTTTTTGAGAATCAGGTGGGGTGAAGCTACAGCAATAGCCACTTGGCCCCACCATTGCTGCCACTTACCAGAAAAGAGAGGCAGGGGGATCTGAGGTTTGAGCTGCGCAATTATGCACCAGTGGGAGCATCATATCACTGCTGCTTTGGTCCTCCCTGTCCTGATATGCAGTGACACTGCAGCCAGGAGGCTATTGTTGCAGCTCTGCCCCATCAAGAGCTAACATTAAAGGACTTTTCCACATGGACCTACAAAGCAGCTTGGTCAGCCTGAGCTGGTGGAGCATAGTGGCTAAGAGACTGAGCCATGAATCAGAAAACCTCAGCCAACATGCATGTCCTTTGGACGACATTCCCCGTTAAATGGAGCCTACCAAACAAGGCTAGCAGTGGCCGCACTAGAAACTTCTACAGTCGTGGTGCCAAGGGGAGGGGGGACTTGTCTTGTGTCCTGGGGGTAAGGCTTCTGCTGAATCCTATAGCTCCTCAGCTTTTATTACAGGAGTCTGTAGCACTTAGTACTGTACTTAATTGTCCTTGTATCATTTCTGCAAGGGTTATCCCCATTTTATAGATGAGATATATTTACTTGCCTAAGATGTGAATCGACCCATATCTCCTATTTGTTCCTTATCCATCTAAGGACTTTTCACACATTCAGGATTGTGTCTGGTGTCCTCTTTTCTGACGTCAACAAATTCTTCTAATGGTTGCAACATTACCGAAATTATGGGCTCTGTACACACAACCAGGACTTGCTGCCTTTTGCAGAGTACCCAACCTCTATGCATGGAAGCTTTATTTGGGCCTTCAGAGGAATGCACAGAAGTCAGGACAGTGGGCAAAATTCCATTCTCCCCCCCTTCCCTCCTCTGTGATCACTGAACAAGTGAAAAGGGCTTTAGAAGTCTGGTTTGAAGGAGTCTAGAGGGCACTTCTTTCTCTCACTGCAAACACTCCTGTACATGAGCAAGTTTACGTAGAAGGTCACTTTATGTTTCTGCTTGTATATTAGTAGGTGGATGAGTGTACGCATGCATGTGTATAGATGCACGCAGCAGAGGAAAGGGTTTTTTTTAGCACTATATGTCTATAAAGCAGGATGAGATTATATGCATGGTCTGATTTACAGAAAGGCGTGCATATATGTACAAAAGTATATGTGCATGTGTTTGACAGAGACTGTGTACATGTTTCTATGTCTATGAAGGAAAATAAGTGGTTTGTGGAAGGGGATGCAAATGTTTATCACTTTAAATGTGCCAGAAATCTATTCTAGTCTTTGACCAGCAGATGGCAGTCATGCCTCCAGAGAAAGCCTTCATTGCAATCAGTCCCCAACAGTCCTTATCTTGTACTTTGCCACTCTCCATTTGTCCATTTCCCGTCCCTTTGTCTGGCTTCCTCCCTCCGCATCACACCTGCTCTCCCTTTTGGAAACCCTGTCCTGTGGAGAGATGCCCGACTCCATTCTTATGCCTTAGAGCTGCAACCCCCAAGGCACTGATTTGATTGTTTTTTTGTGTGCTATTGCAAAGGCAGCCTTGCTCAGTCAGGATGAGCGTATCAGTTCTGGAAGCAGCCAAAAGAGGCTTCTTTCTAATTGCAAATCAACCTTGATTACTGCATCATTTCAATTCCGCAATGTATCTACAGCAGGTTATTAGATTTTTAGTATTGAATCCATTCGCAAAATGTAGTAATAATGATTGTTTGAAGTGGGACGGAGAGAAAAATTATATTAAGAAAGCAAATTGGAAAATTGAAATCAGTTGCAGGTATTCATAATACGATCTCCCATCAACCCAACTCCAATTATTGCAAAAGCACGTTAACAACACCCTTGAACACAGGAGCCTTTCAGAGACCTCTGCCAACATATTTTCAGATAGATACCCTTCTAAAAAAACCCCAAAACCATGAAGACTAGACTCTTGCACTTGAATAGACTGAAAGTCTGTGCTAGTTACCAGAGTACATCAAGGAAGAAGAATTGCTTTGACCACTAAAACAGCGCTGGACAGCTTCAGATGTTCATGAGGGTTTGTTATCTCTGTTTTAGACCACTTTGGCTTTAATGCTAGCATTAATTATTCAGACTTGAGAAGCAGGGTGAGGTGTCCAGCGCTGCAGGTGTTTTTACACGCCAGGAACTACCTTGCCTTCCCAAGAGTGTTCCGTTATGGACATTGCTAATTGATCACATCAAATATTAAAGTGACTAATACCCCCTTCCAAGATCCCAGCTATGACTCAACAAGACACTGTCCCTGAGATGATTCAGCCTCAGTATTTGCATAATGTCAACCAGATGTCATAAAAACGGATCTGCTGTTCTGTGAGAAGTTTTCAGGATGCAGGCATGCTCAAGGGAGCTGTTGTCCTAGTCAAGATGGTTTCCATCTCACTTTTGGATATGATGCTGAAAAAGAAAGGGGAGTTTGCTGGTGATCGCACTGATATTTGGGCAAGTTCAGGAAAAGGATTCACACTGCCTCCAAATCTATTTGCAGTTGCTTCCATGCCTTGACCCTCCTGCCTGTTAATGCTGTGTAAGCAATAGTCCCTCTTCCTGTTTTTAGTATCTATGTGTCGCTGTTCTAAATCCTCATGAGAATGCGCCTGATAGACCCTTTAAGACTGCTCTTTCTTGAGCCAGATCATTGACCATAAATTCCAACTGACCACTGGTTTTTCTTCCTGCACCCACTGGGCCAACCTTTGCAATGGTACCTCACTGTATAAAATGATGAGTCACGAAAGATGCTCTTGGACAGAAATGGGGGACCTGTTTCCCTCCAGATGTTGCTGAGCTACAACTCCCATCACCCCTGACCATTGGTCCTCATGTTGGTGGGAGTTAGAGTTCAACAGCATCTCGAGGGTCCACTGGTACCCCATCCCTACTTTAGAATCTACTGGTGTGCCATGTGGAGACATGTGACTTCTAAGGTACTGTTAAGAAAGGCCTGCTGTAGATTCCATCTGTTCTCCCACAGGGACACTTGCCTGTCTTATTTCTTGTTTCATCATCACCCAGAGCCATCTTGGAGGTTCACAGAGCCTGCTGCTATTAGCTAGCTGCTTGTCTCTGCTTTAGAAATAGGGAACCAATAGGCAGCATTAGACCAATTGTAGCCTGTACTAATAAGATCCCAGGGTAAGAAGAGCACTAAGCCAGAAATGTGTCTTCAGGTTTCTTCTGCTTGCTTTGATTAAACATGACTCTGCTTTTCTGTTACTGATAAAGAAAACCTATCTTTTAAAGCACAAATGTCTTACCCTATGATTGTGCTGAAAATAGGGGGCCTACCTACAAAATTTTAGCCCCATTGCTATTATCATCTTTCAAAATGAGGAAGGGGAATGATTGAGCTCGGAGAAATCCCTATGCTATCATATAAGCTGGGAGACATGAGACTCCTAATTCATTTCAAGATTACTTCTGAATAAGGTTATTGACTGTCCAGGAGTGAAATGCACAGTAAAATGGTTGCAGACATTACCCGTGGGAGCTGTAGGTGCCCCTTGTAAAATATGGTGATCATAGCAGGGTGCCCAAGTGCGATGGAGGAAAACCCTTTTGCATCTTTAATGGTCGTGTAGAAGAGGGCATTTTGCAGTGCCACTTGCATGGGAAGTTGAAGAAAATCCTTCTTGCATACATCTCCTAATGGCATAGAAACTCTTTTGCCTCTAGCCATATGGAAGCTGCCTTGCACTGGGTCAGCCCACATGTCCATCAAGCTCACTGGCGGGCAGCAGCTTTCTTGAATTTCAGGCAGGTGACATTCCCAGCCCTGCCTGGACATGCTGGGCATTGAGTCTGGGACCTTCTACATGTGGGGCAGGTGCTCTGCTGCTGAACTACAGAGCTTCCCCGACCTGGTTAAGAGCACAACCTGGTATTGGAGCCCATTTAATAATCACAACTCCACTGCTGGTGTTAAAAAATAGAGAGAGAGAGGAGGCTGGCTCGTGCTTTCAGAGCAGCCTGCCTTTTGTAACGGATGCCAAGTGTGATTTGTTCATAGCTAGGATGGAGGCTGAATAACATTCTTTGTTGCTGCCACTGCTAGAAGTGAGTCGTATTCTGTTGCGGATTGGGCTTTGTGGAGCCCATCTCAGAACCTCGGCTGATCTGAAAGGGTCATTCCCAAGGCAGAAGGATAACAATTGGATTCGGATCAGAGTGGAGCCAACAATCCTGAAGCAAGAACCTGGCATGGCTTTGCAGGGTCCCCCTTGAGCCTTTGGGCATCTTGAAGCATTCCTTCCTTCTCTCCCCCTCTCTCCCTTCCCATTGTAACCTGCCCATTGTGCTGGGCATTCAGAACAGGTTTTACTGCTAAAGCTGCCAAGCCTTTGGATGTGGTATTCTCTCTCTCTCTCTCTCTCAACCCCCCTCCCATCCCTCCATGCAGAATGCTGAATAAATCAAGATGGTTTGGACTGAGCTGAAGTGAAATATTCCTTGTTTCCTTGCCCAGATTTGCTGTTTCCTTCCAGCTCTGAGGCACTGGCCCATATTGCACATTTGAATTTAAAAGCAGACATGCACTTGGGCTTTTTTCTTTTTTTAAAAAAAGAACTAATGAAATGGGATTGGGGTGGAGAGAGACAAAGAGAGTGAGAGACTTTTTTTAAAAAAAAAGACTTCTAGCTCCTGTGTTGTAGCCACTTTCCATGTACTCTCTCATTAATAGGGAATGTAAACCTTTTGCAAACTTTGCCAAGCAGAGCAAGGAGCTTTTGATTGGCGCCTTCTCCTGGGGAGCATAAGTGATTCAGCCAGGTGGGTGAAGAGTGGTGAAGGCAAGACGAGCAAGTGGGTTGCGAGAAGCAGAGGAGGGGAAGAAGAGCTCCACGGTGAGGCCATCCCGCTGCTTGTTTATGCTTTTACCAGCCGAAGGAAACAAGTGTGGTTTAGGAGTCTGGCTGGAGCACTGCGTTTGCTGACCAATTGGGCGAGGGCGGGGTGAGTCATTTTCTTCCAGCCAACTGTGCTTGTTTGCCATTATAAGCACTTTACATCAGCAATCAGTGCTAAGTGTGCTTATTTTATTTTCTTGTCTAATGGCTGGAGTTAGATCTTCTTCCTGGTCTGTGTCAGCACTAAGGGTTGGGAGTCTTGGGACTGTTCCATGTGAGCTTCGAAATATGTTTGACCTGTTTGCTCTACAAAACCAAGCAGCTGTTCCGCTCTCACCCTACAGCCACCTAATGATGTTTGTAGCATTAAGGCAGGATCTGTAGGGAAAGATTATTGCTCTGCTGCAGGAACCATGAGTGTGTGGCTCCCCATACTATTGCTGCACAGCAGCTGATGGAAGCTGTTGTCCAAACACATCTGGAGACTCACAGGTTCTCTACCTCTGTTCCGCTGCGTTTGATGTTAGCCACATAGGATCATTGCACGATATGCCTGCTTGTTTAGACAAGTATGAAATTTGAAAAGCAAACTGGAGGGGAATGGGCAAGTGGACACGTCCTTTGATCACCTGTACCTATTTGGGCTGACTCCATCATTTCACAAATTATGGGGGGGGGGATAACTTCTCGTACGCAGAGTTGCTCAGCAATTCTAAGAAGCCCAAAATTCAGAACAGTTTTGAAATCAGTGATTATAATCAGTGTAGTTTTTAAAAAGGTTTAGTCTGCCATCTTGATTTAAAACAATGTTCGATTGTATCCAGTCAGTGGGAAGAGAGAGGGGAAAGTCCTGTTGTGCTTGCAGGAGTCCTTGTGCTGTCTTCTGTCTTGTGTTAGTTCAGGCTCAGGGTTTCCCAAGCTTAGGTCTCCAGCTATTTTTGGACTATAACTCACATCATCCCTAGCTAGCAGGACCAGTGGTCAGGGATGATGGGAATTGTAGTCCAAAAGCATCTGGACACCCCAGTTTGGGAAACCGCGGGTTAGCTGAATCTGCCCTGCTCCTTTGTTTTCAGTCTGTGCATGTCCCATAACTTCCTGCTGAAATCCTGCAGCTTTCCATACAAAATCCTGCAGCTTTCCATACAAAGAATACTGTCATTTATCCCCTTTTTATTCCACTTTTGATGAACTATATCTCAAGAATGGCCCTGCAGACAGCAGTAATGAAATAACTATGGGGAAGCATTGCAGAAAAACGAATGAAGTAGATTGATATGTGGACGGTCCATTATAAATCCACTCCTAAAGCACTATTGTTGTATCAATGACATGCTGCAGAATACATGCATGGCAGGGGAACCCACCAGTCTGGAGAGCCCTACATCACAGAACTTTCAGTCTACTGCTTTCTTGCTTTTTGTTTTCTTCCTTTCTTCTATTTCCACTCATCCTCTGGTCTCTCTCCTCAGCATCTTCATCCTACTGGCTTCACGACCCCAATTCTGCCATGAAGCTCATTAGGTTATCTAGGGCCATTAGGAGGCCTCCATCGCTCAGCCTCAGTGGGTTGCTCCTGAAGAATAACCTCAGGTTGACAGGCATGGAGTTCTTGTAGCAAGGGCAGGATACAAATAGGATAAATACATACATATTATGTGGATATGTGCATTTCTACTTCATTTATCCTTTCATTTATCTCACTTTTCCTCTTCCGTTGCATTCTTCTTTCATTTGTTCTCTTTCTCCCTTTCTTTTCTTTCTTCCCATAAACACATGTGTGCTCTCTCTCTCTCTCTCACCCACACCCACACATGCACACACACCCAGGTACTTTATTCCGAGAAATGTCAGCATCCATCTGCCAGGCTGAAAAATCATTGGGGACTTGTAAACAATTCTCCCCTGACATTTGGAATTTCCCTGCCTGCCCCTGAGACCCTTGAGAGCACTCTTGGCTGCTAAAGCTCAATGGCTTTCTCTTTAAAATGATTGCTTTAAATGGCATAACATGCCTGAACTCCCGAAAGCCCCACAGGAAAAAAAAGAGAAAAGAAAAGCTACGCTGTTTGAAGCCCTCCCCTTCCCAAAGCAAGCACCACACAGAAGCCTGGCCTTCTCGAGGCCTTGCAGAAATATTCACCTGCTAAATGAATAATAAAATAATTACCACCTAGCGCAATGTCGTGATTAAGAGGTCTGTTCAGGAAGCAGGCCTGTAGAAATAAATCCGCGCTGCAGCAATTTGCAGCGAGAAACAATGCACAAAGCATGATGGAGAGGGAGTTCCAAGGAAAAGGCTTAAATAAGAAACATGGTGCCTGCTTCTGTGCGGTGTATGAATGATGCTGCCCCTTAGTAGCTGCCAATTCAGGGCCTGAACAAATAACCTCTGAGTGTACAGCGGAAGGTGCTTGAAAAGCATATGCGTGAAAACTCCCCTAAGCCTAGGGATGGGGAAGCTGTGACCACTTGCACCCCAATGCTGCTGAACTACAAGCCCATCACCCCTGGCTATGCTGGGTAGAGCTGGTGGGAGTTGGGACCAAACTACCTCTGGAGGGCCACAGCTTCCCCATTCCCTGTTCTAGGCACAGGTTGTGATTGGATGGGTCCACATAGGGATTTGACTTTCTTCAAAATATGGCACCTCCCAACGAAAGTCGAAAGCCATGGCAGCAAGTTGCAAAGCAGGTTCACCATGAACCTGCTAAGGGGGACACCACTTGTCCTGAAGGATTTCTCACAGCTTCCACAAGGTCATAGAGAGGGCCCTCAGTGGGGCCACAATGAGAGGTGGCCATTTTTGCCCGTGGTTTGGGACACTAGGGAACATCACCCTCAAAAATCAATGAGGCTTGTGCTTTTCACTGGGAGTCAGAAGAACACGGCTGTAATCCTTTGATCTTCTGGCTCCGTTCAGTTGCTGAAATGGCCCTGAGTTGTTATAGCCAAGTGTCAAGTCCCAGATGCTCTAAACAGTGGGCAAGTACCGTGATCGAAGAGCAGGAATTATGGCTGTGCAGATTTTTAATAATACTAATAATAATACACCCTATGTTGAAAGGCCTCAGGACTGAAGCTGTTAAAAATAAACTTTAGAAACCCACCTCTTTCTCCACTACCACCCAGCAGTCAAAGGCATTGTGAATCACACACCCTTTTCTGGCAATCAACACACTGGGAATAGTTGTGAGAGGAAGTAAAGAATTCTGAGAATGTACAGCATGACATATATTTGGAGGTTAGCATTTGTCTCAGCTGCTGGGTGGAGGTCAGTTGTTCCCTCCCAGCTCAGACCTACCCAGTGATCCTCCTCCTTGTTAACAACAGGAAAATTAATTTTGCACCAGCTTACTGCTGAGCATTGGAAGAACTGCAGTTGTAATGGGCTCCAAGTGCTTATGGGAGTTTCAAAATCAGAGGATGTACCTTCCAGGAAAGTTTTAGCTCCAGGGACTACCTGCTGGGCACTCTCCCTGCTCCCTATCCAAACTCTCCTAATGGCAAGTGACTTAGGAAGGAGGCCAGGAGGCTGGAGCCAAGATGTACTTCAGGTAGTCCTCCTGGTTCTATTCAGAAATGCTTAGGGCTTGATCTCATGGGACTTGGGGAATGAGAAGATCTAGCCATGTGCTTAGCAGACAGGGCTGCTACGGAAAAATACAGGAAAAATAAAGGAACATAAGGAGCTGCCTTAAACCACATACATTGTATGTACTGGTAGTGCTTGTGCAGGATCTCTTGCTGCTTAATTATTTTCATCCTATCATATCATCCAACATTCCTCTGATGAAAATAGGAATGTAGTAGTAGTAGTATTTATACCTTGCCCATCTGACTATGATGCCCCAGCCACTCTGGGCAACTTCCAATATATATAAAAACATAATAACACATTAAACATTTAAAAAGCTCCCTATACAGGGCTGCCTTCAGATGGCTCTGGGGTTGGATAACTCCATTCCTTCCAACATTTCTCTGATGGAAATAGGGACTTCCTAAGGAAAAGTCGGACATTCTGGCATCAAATTAGAAACCGGGATGGTCCCTGGAAAATAGGGACACTTGGAGGGTCTGTCCTATTAAGAAGCCAGCGATTGAACCTGGGAGTAAGGGTGCCTTACTCCTGAGCTACTCCCCTAGGGATTTGCAGTTGGAGTGGGAACAAGGCTGGAGAGATGTTCCAGAGAGGGCTAGTTCAACAGATTTGCTGGGCAGCAAAGGAAGAGCAATGTCATTGAGAAGCTCAAACCACCTGCCTACTTTCTGGGGAAGCTATTTCTAGGTATCCTCCATTTTATCTGCATGGTGCCAAAGCAATTTGCAAATGGACATAGAATCATAGAGTTGGAAGGGACCTCGAGGGTCATCTAGTCCAACCTCCTGCAATGTAGGAATCTCAACTGATGTATCCACAACAGATGGCCATGCAACCTCTGCTTAAAAACCTCCAGGGAAGGAGAAGAGGCCTGCAACCAAGCACATGCTCAGTTCTCTGTCTTGAAGAAAGAACCAGCCTCCTTGTCTTTTAACGATGGGTCACTCCAGATGTCCTTCTTCTTGTGCATTCATAATTATTCATGCTTTTGGTGGTATCAAGCCAGTTAAACACAATCCCACTTTCAATACTTTTTGCACCTTTTTTTGGCCAATAATAGTGCTTCATTTCCAATCTGTGCATATCAACTTTTGCATTTAATACCATGAACTTTTTATACCATGGACGCTCCAGATTGTTGTTTTTTTTTTTGTTCTGCTTTTGTTGCACTCTAGTACAAGAGCATTCCTCTGGACAGCAATAATGAAGTAACATTGGGAAAGCACCGAAGAACCCTACTAGAGCAGACTGATGTGCGAACGATACAGTATAACCTTACCACTGATGCACTATTCTTGCCTCTATGACACTTGCAGAATACACCCCTGCAAAAAACCCCACAAAACACTAGTCTGCAGCATTCAGTGAAAAACAAAAGGAATTAGAGAACAAAAGGACATATCAAACCAAGCAAACTGGTGTTTGTGTGGCTATGAATTGGCACAACGATGTACTTCTGAGCCCCAAAGTGCAGGAATGCATCTGTTGTGCTGCACGTGCCTACTGGCATTCAAGAGGTTATTAACAAGGATTAATTGTGGCCTGCTTGGTCCTGGCCTGCTTTGCCTCCACCCGTCTCTCTCGCTCTCTCCCTCCTACACTCACAGGGTCCCCCAAGCAGGTAATTTATGCAGGCGGCAATGTGGGTAGCTGTTTGCTGATTGGCAGCTTTGCCATTGGGCACCTGTGCCGCGTTTGAAGCAATAAATAATCCTATCAGCCACGCTCCATCAGGCAGGATATTAGCTGGAGATTGTTAAGGATGTTGTGATATTGTGCTATCGTCACCTGCACCGGTGAGAGTTTTGCTCTTCTCCAGCTTCTTCCCTGGCCGTAGCCCGAAAATGGTTTACAGATTGTATGTCACTGACCTGTATGAGCAACTTTGTCAGATCTGCCAAGACTGTGGAATTTTAAATCAGATCTCCAGGAATGCCGTTTACAGAGGGAGCAGATTCAGACCACACGTAATGGCACCTGGTTATTATGTAGTCTAAAAAGGAACCACAGCAAATTCTCTTACAATGCACTACTTTTGTGGCTTAATCTTGATTCCTGCATTGCAGGGGGTAGGACTATTTGACTCTCAGGGTGCTTTCTAATTCTATGATTCCATATACAAGAGCTGGGCTTTGAGTTCTGCAGTGAATCTTGTCCTTTCCCCTGAATTCTGAAATGAGCCCCCTGCAGATCTATAATCTTAATGGCTCTTTGCTGCTTATAATGTTCCAGATTCCCCCTAACCAGACAGTCTTCTAAGAAGTCTCCCTCACACACACTCCGACACCTCCGGCTATAGGGTGGTATATAAATTCTATTAATAATAATAATGATAATAATAATTTGTGCCACCCTCCTCTGTGCAGGTATAATTCTTTCTCTTGGATTTCCTGTTCTTGTTTCCTCTCCCAGAATCACTGGCCGACACTAATCAAAACTTTTGCCCCGGGATGAAGAATCTCAAAACAAACAACAGGTGGTAAGGGAACCAATGGAGGGAGAGGGGTCTCTCTTGAGGGGCCCACAGCAAGACTAGTTGTGCAACACACAACCCTCCTCCCTCCATAAATCATTGCCTCCTCCCCCGCCCTTGCTAGCCAGGCAGCCACCTCCTCTGGGATTCAGGGAGTCGGTTCTATGAGAGCAGATGGCCTTTGCAGTTTCGAGCACAGATCTGTCAAAAGGACGGATACGTTCCCTAATTACCAACACCACGATTAAATGTCTAGAAGATCCACTGATTGCCATTACATCTTGTTACATTGCAGCTTACATGGCACGTGACTGCAGGCGGCATTTGCTGCGTGCCTGTGGAAGCACGGCAGCATTGTAATTCTGAACTTCGTTATATGTGCACAGACATATGTTTCTGCAATCTGCTCGGGGGGTGTTGTTATTTGGTATGTGTTTTGCGTCTTGCAGATTCAGGGCCTGCCCTTTCCCTCCTTTGCCCTAGATCCCTTTGCTCCCTCCTTCCCCAGTCTCATGCTCCTGCCTCTTCATGCAACATGTTACCTGGCATGACTTCCTGCCTCCCCCCCCCCCAAAGTTGGGGACTCTCCTAAGAAGGCACCAGCTGCTGAAAATGGGTCTCAGCAGGTGGGGAAAGTGGCTGTGAAACTAATATAGCTGATCTCAAGGCACATTGGCTCATCTGGTGGCTGCGATGGAAAAGGAGCGGGAATTGCATAGACCAGAATCATGGTACTGACTGTATTGTACGATTTACCAAAGCTGTACATTCAGGAGGATGAAGCTTCAGTCACTGATTCTTTCAGAAAAGTGTCTGACCTAAAAGATTTTCCACGAGGAGAAAGAATCTGTTTAGCTCCAGATGGGTTTTTTGATGGGTTGTCCCCATTAACCAGTTGGTTGTTTAGTTGGTTGGTTGGCATGTAATTAAATGGGGCCGTCCAAACATACAAACCTAAAAAATCATGCCTGAACGTCCCCACTCCCTTGTATGCAAGAGTCTACCTCCATGCATTTTAACCAGATTATCAACAACAGCAGCAGCAACAAAATATATAACAATGAGAGAAGTTGAGTCTATTCAGTATTAAGAGATGCCACTGCATTCTGTGATGTCCTTGAAGAATGTGCAACAAGTCAAAGTAGAAACTTGCTGGAATAATGGCTGCCTATAGATAGAATGCACAATTCAAAGGCTCTGCTGTTATACACTGGCATATGGTATTTGCAGCACACAGGTTCTACAGAAAGAGTTCCCAAATATCTTATTAAGGATAATTTCCTGTGTTACACATAATGCTACTGAATTAACCTTATAAGGACAGCTTTAACATATCTTCATGATGCTTATTATTTGCCCGACAGGATAGTAGTCTAGTAATATGCCAACTTCACCCCTGACCTACCTACCTTCCTTCCTTCCTTCCTTCCTTCCTTCCTTCCTTCCTTCCTTCCTTCCCTCCCTCCCTCCCTCCCTCCCTCCCTCCCAGATATGTAATAAATTTAGCTCTGAGCTCACATATCAAGGGGGAAAGGCTGTAGCTCAGTGGTAGAACATCTGCTTAACATGCAGAAGGTCCCTGGTTCATTACCCAGTATCTCCCAATACCCAGCAAGTTGCTGCCAGTCAGCGTAGAGACAATATTGAGGTTAAGGTCTGACTTGATATATAAGAAGAACCATCAGTGGAATTTTGACTGGGGGGGGGGCACCTTTACTGGCTGACACCTTAGCAATTATATCCTCTTGTCTCCAGCTACCATTGCTTACAATTCGTAAGCAAATCACCAAGATAATTTATTTAGTTTTATTTTTGCATCTTCAGCGCTATTTGGGGATTGGTTCCCTATAGAAAGGATGCTGTACTAAAGACACTATCCCCACAACTGGGCCTTTGTGTGTGCCAGCCTCTGAACTATAATCTGAAATTTCAGGCAGAGTCTCTCTCTGAGCCCCTAAGCTCTTTGGGACAACCTGGCAATCGTTCTCTGTCATTTTGCCAAGGAGAATTATATTTTGCATTCACATCAGCATGTTCACTTTTCACAAGAGAACCTGAAAGAAAGATGTTGAAACAAATCCAAGGGGTACATTCCAGCAGTCTTGCTAATAGGGTTGTTACCAAAACAGTTGGAGGAAATGGCCAGCATTAACAGAGAACTGAATTAATTTAATGCTGAGAGAAGTAGGTGGGCAGAACAAGTTGATGGAGAGAAATCTGGCTCGGTTAAGATCATTTCTGCCTTTCCCTTCTTAGCAGACCGGTATTACAATATCGAGCTAGTGCTGTAAATAATCTCAGACCCACCTGAGCTTTTCAAACCTATTCAATACTTATTCCAACTAGGGTTGCCAGCTTTTTTCTCTGGCAGGGCTCCTCCACTTTCTATACCTGTGGGACAAGGACCAATTCATCAGGTGAACTTAAATGGTTTTTTATTCGGTTTGGACTAGATGGCCCTTGGGGATCCCTTCCAACTTTACAGTTCTCCTAATTTTCTCCTTACACAGTCAGAGGCACAGGAGCCCTGCTAGATAAACATTGCTAGAGGGGGCAGTCTTTTGTCCCCCCTTACAACACCCCTGGGAATCTACATGGCATCATGAAGATGTCACATCAGTCCCATTGGGGCATATTATAGGACTGAAAAGTGCTGATCTGCTGATTGCTACCTAAAGTGATAGCACAGCTTTCTAAAGAGGAAAAAAAGAAAGACAATTTTGAAACCTGCACCCCACCCCTTATGAAAATTTATAGAATTTGGCACCTTCTCCAGAAGTCTCCAAAAACACCTGCCCCATGAAAACCGGGTACGTATGTGTATACATATACATTCACATACATACATACATACATACATACATACATAGGGAGAGCCCTACTGGAGCAGACTGAACCTCTCCTGTGCTGTTGCTGCCCACTTCAAGCTTCTGATTTTTTTTGTCAAGACCAAGAAAAGAAGAAAGAAAGAAAATAAACAACCACAAAACATTCATGGGCTCTGTTTGAAGATAGGAGATTCCCTGAAAAAGAGCCTGTACTCCTGTCCTGTTCTACGACAAGAACAGCCTGGGGGTTCAGTGGGTACTCCCTTGCTTTCCATTAAGCCAGCCACTTGGTCTGCTTCCCACCTTTGAGAGAGGAAATCTCTTGCTCCCAGATAGCCCTCGCATTCGAGACTCAGTGTGGTTGAGCTGCACAGCAATCTGCCAAGTGAATTGTGAAAGTTTGCGGTAAAATGGGGGTTTCCCTTAATGGCACCAGGCTTTCCGAGTACTGACCTGTCCTCACCGAGGACGGCAAGCACCCAAGGAGTGGTGCCATTTTAGAACGCAAGAGGATAGGCCAGTCGTTCTCAACCTGGTGCGTGCCAGCTGTTTTGGAATATAGTTGTGCCGGCTGGGGCTGGAGGAGTCCAAAACAGCTGGAGGGAAGTCTGGTGGCGATGCTTTCTTGTTTCTCCTACCCTTCACTTTAGTAGCTTCCAGATGACTTGTTTATTGTTTGCCTTCCAGATTTGTTTCCAGGAAGGCTTGCAAGGAGGTGAGACGAAGCTGGATAATTACAGGCAGTTACTCTGATTCAATTGCAGAGAGGTTATGCAACAGTTGCATCATGCGGTTGTCGTCCCATACTTCCCACCTCTTTGCCCGCTTTCCTTATCAGGAAAAAACAATCCAAACTTTTTGGGAAGTGGGTTTATTGGGCAAGGCCTCCCAATCAACTACAATTGCACAACCTGAATTTGTTGGTCTGTGGCTATATCCCACCTGAAAACAGTGACAGTCTAGAAGCGTCTTTTGCGACAAACCTTGAGATTTGAACCCAGGCCTTGTCAGCTGTGGTATGCTCCCTCCTGCCTCCCCACTCTTTCCCTTCTCCCCAGGCAGGCTGTGTTCTGGAGGGTGAGGAGGGGCCTCAGGGAGAGGGGTCGGCATCCTGATGGCTCAGCACTTCTTCCCTTTTGCTGGAGCAGAAGAAAAAGCGGGGGGGGGGGAGTATTTTTTAGCAGTTTGGTTCTCACAAACGGTAATTGGTTTCTGAGGGTTTTGCTGTATATTCCTGATTGTACTTCACAGTTTGCTACACAGGAAAATGTGTTCTTTTCCCTGCTCAGCTCCTTTGGCGGTTTTTGTTTAAGCGGGTAACTCTATTGCGAGGTTGGACGGCATCCATGCAGACTGCCGGATCAGCAGACACCAGGCCTCATTAAAAGCTTTTCTTCCCAACCTAATAGCAGCCCTCTCCCTGCTCCTCCAGAAGCCCCCTCTGCCAATGCACGTAGGCACCCTCCCTCCTTCGCAGCCTCCCTCCTAATCATGCTCCCGGCAGCTGGGACCAGAAAGCATAAATTACAGGGCCGCTCACCGCTGGCCACCTGCCAGCCAGGCACCTCTTAGTGACTCCCATCCAGGTGCTGCAGGAGCAGCTGTCCACCCCCACCATGCGCCAATGGTCGTTGCTCGACTGCCTGGCCTTTCCCTGTTTCCCTGGCAAAATAGGAGCCCCCCCCCCGAGTCCTCCTACAGATATTTTGACACGGCCAGAGGTGTACTTAACACATGGAAGTGGTTTTTTGCTCCGCCACCTGGTTGTGGCACAGGGTATGTGTGTATTTCCCCCCCTGTGCTGTCAATTTAGGGCCCAAGCAAGCATGACACAGGGGAACTGTGATCTGAGATTCTTTTCCCCAGGGTGGTGGTTGGCTAGTATGATCAGGCAGCAAGGGGCAAGAAGGAGTGTTTAACCCTTTTGCAGCTTGCTCCATCTTAATTGCCTCCCCTCCCATCAGTGTTATTAGCTCAATGGGGGCAGAAATATGGATGGAGATGCACCTGTATTTCTGCCCCCATTGAGGTAATATTCCCCCCAATAGCGAGAGCTTTGGGGGGCAATTTAGATCAGACAAATAGTTCCCTTGGGGTGGAGGAGTTTAAACATGCCTTTCTGTTTACCTGAGCAAGTGAGCATGCCTCTGAGGGGGAATCTGAGTGAAAGAAACAAAACATTTGGAGAGCTTGTCAGAGGATCTCCCACATCATGTTTTTTGGGCCCTCAGTGTTTGTAGAACCTGAACTTGAAAAGACCATACTTTTTTTGCAATTGTTTTCATTGATTTTCATATTATATATTTATACATTCTTACAATATTAGTACCCTAAACTCTCAGGATTACAACTTCCCTCTACCCCTCTTCTAGTTTTCTTGTTTCCACACTATAATATTTACACATTGATTTATATCAGCATACTGTTCATATCTATACATGGTTCTTTCTGTAATCTCATATAGAATGCTCCATCATGCATGGCACTGGTTTGGTTCATTGGGCTTCAGCATTTGCTGTATCCAAACTGACAGCATGGGCTTAAACCCATACAATAAAGTGGTTATAGTAGGAATCAAGGCGTTCCCTGAGTTTGGTACACAAAGAGAAGCAATTTTGAGAAACACTAGCAGAGTGGGGGATTCAACATTGTGCAAGGCTATTGTCCCATCAGGGCAAACTTTTTGACTGCCAGATGGCATGATCCCCCTCTCCTCCTCCTGTGCACTGTTCCCTGTGCAACCCCTCCTCAAGTCAAATGGAAAGAGGGGGAAAGCCCCATTTTGCAAGTGGATGTTCTTATGCAGGGCTTCTGCTGATGGGACTCATAAAACCTAGGGCAGACATATTTAGTGCAGTTGTAGAAGGCAAGGGGGGGGGGGTCAACAAAACATTGCCATGTGGGATTTTCCTTCCCCCTCCAACACAAAGGTCACATCCATGTCATCATTTAAAGCACTTGGCTTCACCCAAATAACCCTGGGAACTCTAGTTGGTTAAGAGTGCTAGGATTTGTAGCTCTGTAAGGGACAAAGTTTAAGGAACAGGTTTAAGGATTTAGATTTGCTGGACAGAGTGCCTGAAGAATTATGGATGGAGGCTCGCAACATTATACAGGAGGCAGCAACGAAAACCATCCCAATGAAAAGGAAATGCAAGAAAGCAAAGTGGCTGTCCAACGAGGCCTCACAAATAGCGGGGGAGAGAAGGCAAGCAAAATGCGAGGGAGATAGTGAAAGATACAGGAAATTGAATGCAGATTTCCAAAAAATAGCAAGGAGAGACAAGAAGGCCTTCTTAAACAAGCAATGCAAAGAAATAGAGGAAAACAACAGAATGGGAAGAACCAGAGATCTGTTCAAGAAAATTGGAGATATGAAAGGAACATTTCGTACAAAGATTACCATAATAAAGGACAAAAGTGGTAAGGACCTAACAGAAGCAGAAGACATCAAGAAGAGGTGGCAAGAATACACAAAGGAATTATACCAGAAAGATATGGATGGCTCGTACACCCCAGGTTGCTGACCTTGAGCCAGACATCCTGGAGAGTGAAGTCAAATGGGCCTTAGAAAGCATTGCTAATAACAAGGCCAGTGGAAGTGATGATATTCCAGCTGAACTATTTAAAATTTTAAAAGATGATGCTGTTAAGGTGCTACACTCAATATGCCAGCAAGTTTGGAAAACTCAGCAGTGGCCAGAGGATTGGAGAAGATCAGTCTACATCCCAATCCCAAAGAAGGGAAGTGCCAAAGAATGCTCCAACTACCGCACAATTGCACTCATTTCACTTGCTAGCAAGGTTATGCTTAAAATTCTACAAGGTAGGCTCAAGCAGTATGTGGACCAAGAACTCCCAGAAGTGCAAGCTGGATTTAGAAGAGGCAGAGGAACCAGAGACCAAATTGCAAACATGCGCTGGATTATGGAGAAAGCTAGAGAGTTCCAGAAAGACATCTACTTCTGCTTCATTGACTATGCAAAAGCCTTTGACTGTGTCGACCACAGCAAACTATGGCAAGTTCTCAAAGAGATGGGAGTGCCTGATCACCTCATCTGTCTCCTGAGAAATCTCTATGTGGGACAAGAAGCTACAGTTAGAACTGGATTTGGAACAACTGATTGGTTCAAAATTGGGAAAGGAGTACAGCAAGGCTGTATATTGTCTCCCTGCTTATTTAACTTATATGCAGAATTCATCATGTGAAAGGATGGGCTGGATGAATCCCTAGCCGGAATTAAGATTACCGGGAGAAACATCAACAACCTCAGATATGCAGATGACACAACATTGATGGCAGAAAGTGAGGAGGAATTAAAGAACCTTTTAATGAGGGTGAAAGAAGAGAGCGCAAAATATGGTTTGAAGCTCAACATCAAAAAAACGAAGATCATGGCCACTGGTCCCATCACCTCCTGGCAAATAGAAGGGGAAGAAATGGAGGCAGTGAAATATTTTACTTTCTTGGGCTCCATGATCACTGCAAATGGTGACAGCAGCCACGAAATTAAAAGACGCCTGCTTCTTGGGAGAAAAGCAATGACAAACCTAGACAGCATCTTAAAAAGCAGAGACATCACCTTGCGAACAAAGGTCCGTATAATTAAAGCTATGGTTTCCCCACTAGTGATGTATGGAAGTGAGAGCTGGACCATAAAGAAGGCTGATCGCCGAAGAATGGATGCTTTTGAATTATGGTGCTGGAGGAGACTCTTGAGAGTCCCATGGACTGCAAGAAGATCAAACGTATCCATTCTTAAGGAAATCAGCCCTGAGTGCTCACTGGAAGGACAGATCCTGAAGCTGAGACTCCAATACTTTGGCCACCTCATGAGAAGAGAAGACTCCCTGGATAAGACCCTGATGTTGAGAAAGATGGAGGGCACAAGGAGAAGGGGACGACAGAGGACGAGATGGTTGGATAGTGTTCTCAAAGCTACCAGCATGAGTTTGACTAAATTGCGGGAGGCAGTGGAAGATGGAAGTGCCTGGCTTGCTCTGGTCCATGGGGTCACGAAGAGTCGGACATGACTAAACGATTAAACAACAACAACAAGGGACAAATGACATCTCGCAGGATTATTATAGGGGAAGCCCAGTGCTTTAAATCCTCAGTGTGGATGTGACGACAGCACTCCATGCCAAGCTCACTTTTCACATGGCTGCTTTTTAATTGGACTCTTCTCCATTTGAGATCATATACAGGGCCAAGGACACTTGTAGTGAGTCCCAGCAATATTCAAATCTTGGATTTCTCTTTATTTCTATGGACAGCTCTCGGTTCTGTCCTCAATGTAGAAAAGAGCTCCTCAATGTAAATCAGGAAATGAACTATTCAGACAGCAATATACAGTGGTACCTCGGGTTAAGTACTTAATTTGTTCTGGAGGTCGGTTCTTAACCTGAAACTGTTCTTAACCTGAAGCACCACTTTAGCTAATGGGGCCTCCCGCTGCTGCCGCACTGCCGGAGCACGATTTCTGTTCTCATCCTGAAGCAAAGTTCTTAACCTCAGGTACTATTTCTGGGTTAGCAGAGTCTGTAACCTGAAGCGTATGTAACCTGAAGCGTATGTAACCCGAGGTACCACTGTAATTCTCTCTAACCTTTCCCATCTTTGTACCCCTTTCCTCATTTTCCCTTTCCAACCATTACATTCGCCCTCCCACCCACATTTGTGTGAGAAGCACCCAAAGACTTGGATCAGAAATAGAGGGAATGTTAATGATACACAGTGGATTGAGTAGGTAGCTTGTTCCACACTTTAGTCTCCTGTGGCATCATTTTATGAAGTTTGCAACCGTAAATATTATTACATGGTCTCAGAAGAGAAACTGACAGGAAAACAAAGAAGCAAAGATGAACCAGCTCATCCTCCTGGAATGTTGGTGTTTAAAGTAGAGGCGGCAGAGATCTGGAGGCTGTAGAAACACAAGCATTTGAGTAACACTGCATTGCAAGTGGAGCAGATAAGAAAGATAAGAGGCTTCAGTCAGCTCTTCATATGGCAGGTGAAGATGCAAGATTTAGATTGAATATTATTATTTCAGTTTGATGACAATGCAGATGTGGGGGAGGGGGACCCAAAGGTTAAGTAATGCATTTGAAGCATATTGTGTAGCCAAAAGTAGGGTGGTGTCAAGAGCCGGAGTCAGAAGTAGGTCAGCAATAACTCACAAGGTGTCAGTGAAGGTAACTTTTTATTCAAAGAAACCAAAACAGTGCAACCCTAGTGATCACAGCAAATCTTCTCAGTAGGTCTTGCCTCAATAAGGCACCTGCAAGGATTGAAGGTCTCTGCTGTTCCAGCACTCTCTAAGGCTCTTTGCCTGGTTCATTACCCAGTAGCCTAAGAGTGCTTCATCTTCTCTCTTTTTGCTCTGCCCTCTTCATGTTCTGGGAGACCATGGGAGAGGGGAGCTTGTCACAGCAGCAGGAGGAGACTCCCTGGATTCTTCAGCAGCCTGCCTCATCTCTGTCTCCCGGCCCCTGTCCTCTCCTGCCTCTGTCTGGACTGCCCTCTGCGCAGCTTCTTCCTGCTCATTAAACCCTGTCACCTTTTCAGCTTCTGACACCTCCTCTTCCCACTCTGCTCCCTCTGGCCATGCACTGTTATCACACCACCAATCTCCTGGCTTCTTCCCTAGCTGGTGCCTCCCACCACTCCTCTGCGACCAGCCAGTCCATGACAGGTAGCTCCATACTCATGGACAAGGACAAAAGAGGACACAGATATGCATCAAGTTTACATATCCTAATGTATGGATGCATATTTCTAAATAATAATAAATAGAAATGCATTGGGGTGAAGACTGTGACCAGGTGACCACCTCAGTCTGTGGCTCAGTTTCTCACTGTTGATGGCTGTCATCAAGGCATCTGCTCAACTTTCTGGGATTTCTTTCTCTTTCACCTGGACTTGGATCAGATAGCAGCACAGATACAGGATTGTCCTCTGACAGTACATCACACTAGAAGTCTGTCCTCTATACAATGGGGATCATCACTGGGCTGGCCCTGTGACCACGCCTATTTAAGGGTGAACATCTTTGCATTGAAAATGAAAAAAAGTTTTATGCAAAGCCTCACAATTCAATCTTCAGGGCCTGGTCCTCTCAGTCCAAAAAGGAAGGTGGGCAGGCTTCAGCGTTTACTCCCAGCAGTGCACTGTGGAAGGTACCCAGTCCTTTGTGGGAGTGAGATGCACCTCCCCAAAGCAAAAACAAAAAAATGTATAAAAACAAGGCTGGTGCAGCCATGAAGCTGTTTGGTTCATTTTTCCCCCTCATCCCCAACTTGCCTGATGAAGAGTTCTGGAGGACTCAAAAGCTTGTCATGTGTTTTGTGACATATTGGTGAGTCTCAATAAAAGTTTTTAGTTTTATTTTTATGGACCCACAGAACAAGATCTGCTTTTTAATAAGCTTTGAATTTGCAAGCTTACACCCACTTACTTGGATTGAACTCAAGGGTGGCTTACTTCTGTGTAGACACAATTGTTGTCAGTATGGGGGTGGGGTGTGTGTTTTCTTTCTTACTCTGAGTTCAAGTGCAAAGAGACAGACTTAAGTTCTGAATAAGCTGGTCTTATATACCCATGTCATGATGCCATTATTTGCCAGTCTCAGAAATCAAGCAGAAGGGATTTCAACCAGCTACTGTGAATCATAGTATCTTGCATAGAATCTTGCAGATCTTACCAAAAAAAATATGCCAGTTTACTCAGATGCCACATGGTGGGATGGAAGTTTCAGAAGATATCTGTAGGAAATACAAATCAAATCAAATCAAATCAAATCAAAACTTTATTAGCAAAGCCAACAGACCACAGCTGTACAAGAGGTAAAAGTGAAAATAGAGATAAAAGGAAGAAAAGAACAGGCAAAAGGAGGTCCGTAGGAAATACAGAATCATAGTATAAGAGCCGGGGTGGGGTAAGGATTCCAGATTCCATGCGTGAGAGTCATTTAGAAGCTGAGCAATGCAAATGAGGGGCTTGAGATGCTGTTTATTGGCCAGCCATGTGTGCTCAAATCTTGGTACAGTCATGTACCAGATGTCAAGCCTTCAGAAATAAATAGACTACATAGAGAACGTATGCTACCTCATGACATTCCAAGAAAGGCCTTGGCAGGCAGAAGCTAGGGATGGACTTTTTTGAATTTAAAGGAAAGACCAGCTTCTTCCAGATTTTATCACTGTTCAAAATATATGGAAGCACATTTGCTTGAGGATGCCACAAGTTAATCAGTAATCTAACATGGCAATTTTAGATTTGGAAGCTATGATATTCCATAAGAGATTGTGAGTGGCACCACTTCATGATTTTCTTCCGGAGGCTTCAGAATGTTTGCAAAATAATGAGACTTTGTTCTCACTACACAAAGAAGAGGACTGATAAGCCCTGTTTTCACATAACACTGAGCCAAGCCATGGCTTAGAGAGAATGAGCAAGTATGTAGGTAGGTTCCTACAGAGAATATCACAAGGGCTCCATTCCTCAGTCCTGCTGCTGCTCTCCTACCCAGAACTAAGTCATTGTTTGCCTTACCAGTACCTGTGAATCTGGGCTTGTAGTTTGTCTTACTCTCCAAAAAACCATGAGCTGTATCCAAGGTATGTTCTTCATGTTCTTCATGGTTTGTTTTGAGGAGAAGCCACAAGCCCAGGTTCACACATAATGGTAAGTCATAGGACTAGGAGCAGCTGGGATTTTCTCCCTGGGTACTTGATCATTCTTGCAAAGCCATAGTTTGGTTTAGATTTATATGCAGACTGGACCATATCAAGAAAAAACTTGGGACCCAAGCATGTGAAGGAACACCTTTACCAGTATCTGCCTGCCTGGGCTCTTAGATATGAAGGAGCGGCTCTTTTTGTGACCCGACTGTTAAGGGAGATGCATCATGTGGTGACACAGGGCAGGCCCTTCTCTGTGGTTGTGCCCTAGTTGTGGAAAGCCCCTCTCCCTGGAAACACCACTGGTGCTGACATGGTTGGCATTTCAGCACCTCTAGCAACTGGTATTCTGAGGCACTCTGCCTCTGACCATTCTCATGGAAGAACCCCAATACGTATGCTTCCGAACTGCAGGCTTCCCCAGGACGCAGTTTGAAAGCAACTAATGTAGACAATAATGAGCCACAGGCAGAGAGGAAGAAGGCTCAAGGAGCAGCCGCATTTCTGAAGTGCATGTAAGCAAAGGGATATGTCTGGTCAATTCGGACAAAGTGAATACCTGAAAGAGAGAAAGATATCCACATTGGCACAACAGTGTGCTCTTCATACAAAATAATATCTGCAATTTCCCGTTTTGTACTACATGTCTTTGCTTATTGTGTAAATAAATAAAAAAATGGCAAGAAAATGGAATTACGTTTGAATGAAAATGGATCAAGTTGGTTCAAGCTAATTTCCATTTTTGCATGCTACAGAGAAATAATAATCTTGTCAAGGTCACCATTCAGTTCGTTCTGTGGCTTAGAGAAGCTTGTGTGTGTGTGTGTGTGTGTGTGTGTCCGTCCCTTTCTAAAGCTCCCTGTTCAGGCAGAGAAACGACATTGTAGCAGGTAACCAATAGAAAAGCTACTGAACATCCAAGTCAGATTGATTAGATGTGGACCCCCATCCTCACCCATGACCTTCCAGGATTTGCCCTGGCTGCACCTAGAGAGCAGAACCTTGAGAATCAAAAGCTGGCAGCTCTTAATAGTCCTTCTGACTCCTTACAAAAGTAGCAAGGACCTTATGGAAAACCAGCGCCCTAGTCTGTGTTGCATGGAAGGCTTTTATGAAGCCTGATGTTTGTAGGAAGCAAAGGCAGTGTAAATAGCAAGGTGATATTGCAATTCAGGGCTTATTCATACTTACCTTTTGCCCTGCTCTTTCCAGTTACAGGTCTGCACTTAAAAGCATTTTGTTTTGTTTTTGCCTTGGAGCTTTCCTCATGAAAACCTGCTCAATTGGAGCAAACACCAATTTTAAGCAGATTTCCATTTGCAATGGACACGGAGTTTTAAAGCACAGACTGTGCCTGGAAAGAGTGGAGGAAAAGCAAGTGTGGATAAGCCCTCAGCTCATAGTTGTTCTGGGCTTTTTCTGAGAAGCCATATTGCCCTGCCAGTGGGTTGCTATATGACAGCACTGCTTGCTCACAACAGCTGCTCTTGTTCATTTATCAATAAGTACCATCCATTGCTTAGGGTGGAAAATCCTCTCTTGTTCCTGTCTTCTCCACTTAATCTCTTGCCTGGACTTGATTTGCTTGCCTACTCTAAGCACTGTCACAAAGGCTCTTGTGGCCACCGTGATCCAGCAGTTCTGAGCCCTTTGTGGGCCAGATTGGCTTGTACATTGCTGGTTTTGGCAAAGGCTACTCCATCTGCTTGTTATTTCAACCCTTTCCCCATTCCCTCTGCCCCAAATTCCCAGTGATGATGCCTGCAGCCAATTCATTTTCGTTGAGTCAGAGCAGGCCCTGCTGGCTGGTTCCGGCAGCCATATTGAAACCTGGCGGCTGAATTGGCTGACCTGCCATAGTGGAGATTTCGGTTACTACAACATAAGGGGATGTCATGGGAATTAGGTAAGGAGGGGACAGTAAAACAGAAAGTTCTTTGTTAAGCATTGAATGGCAAAATCATTTTTCAAGGGTAACCGAAATCAGAGTAGTATCCTGAAGCTGTCAAAGAAAACTGGGAGTTTAGGGGACGGTCCTGACTAGAAGGATAATTCCAGGCTCTGAGAATACTTTTGGTCACATCCACACCATGCCTTTAAAACACATTTAAAGAATTTGGCTTCCTCCAAATAATCCTGGGAACTGTGTCCTTCATCAATGTTGTGGAGTAGTTTTATTTTGTTCACCACAAGGAAGACAGGCATATCTGCAAACTTTAAACTGGGCCCTTTACTTAGTATCACCAGCCTTTACAGGCTATAGCAGAAACAAGGAAGAAATATGAAATAAAAAGAAAACTCATAACTCAGGAAGGCCACTTAAGCTTCCTGGGCCTAGATGCATTAATTCTTCAGCAGCTTTCTATCTCTGTAAGTACAGTGAATAGGGTTGCCATATTTCAAACAGTGAAAATCTGAACAGAAAAGTTGTTGAGCATTTTTTTTTTTTTTTTGCCCACTCTAAGCCTTGTCACGAAGACTCTTGTGGTCACTATGATCCAGGTGTTGAGCTTTTTTGGGGGGGGGGAGCAAAGTTGTTAACCTTTTTGGGCAAAATTGCAAAAAAAAAGTCGTTTTGAGCTATTTTTGTGGAAAAACAGTACTGCCAACAATGGCTGTCATGCATCTGGATTTTCCCAGACATTTTCCAGATTTCCGCCAGGACACTGCTGCTGACTGCAATATTCTGGCTATGTCCAGTAAAATCCAGACGTATAGCAACACTAACAGTGGACATTAATTAAAGGCTGACAAACCATTCCCTACTTGCCAAACCTTTATTGTATTTTTCCAGTTTTTAGCTGTTACAAGTTTGTTGCTGTTAATATGTTGCTGAATTGTTTAAGGGGAGAATTGAACAGTTACCTCCTAAAAGAATTGTCTCAGGATCTGGAATGTGCTTTTTGTTGGATTCTGTGTGTCACATTATGTAATTATCTTCCATAGCATCCCTCAGTCTTGACCCAGGAAGCCCCCACAGGCAGCAGAGAACTTAATGGGCTGTTTAGTTCCTGGCCTCCATTCACCAAAGCTGGGCCCATGCCAGCTGTGATAGTTCCTCCTCCTCCTCCTCCTCCTCCTCCTCCTCCTCCTCCTTCTTCTGTTAACGCATGTCCAATAGGAACTGCTGGGAAGCCCTCTGAAGAGCCAACAGATGGGAGTGAACCTCAGACATGAGTGTGCTGGCTACAGTTCAAATACAAAAGGGGGTAATGATGCATGTTTCACTACAAAGACATTCTTCTGGCTTTCAGAGAGACATTCAGCTTAAAAGCTTTTGCATTGTCTCTACACAGTGCCCAGCACCAGGGTGGCAAGTTATGTTGTGAGCTGCCTTGAGCACCTGGGAAAGATGGGATAGCAATATTTTACATTAAATGAAGATGGTTGTGATCCCTTTCTGTTAGGACTGCTGAGCTTTCGACAGCTACATGACACACAGAAATTCATCTAGTGCTGCTTTTTTCTAAAACAAAGATGTAGCAATAGGAAGAAGCCACTTCATCAGGTGAAGTTTTGCTTGTTGTGCTGCTGCTAAATGCATGGGAGCTCCACCAAAGAGAATGGCAACCCCACTT
This sequence comes from Podarcis tiliguerta, assembly GCF_965153285.1. NCBI lineage: Eukaryota > Metazoa > Chordata > Lepidosauria > Squamata > Lacertidae > Podarcis > Podarcis tiliguerta. The sequence goes on along the minus strand of NC_139535.1, from coordinate 39,484,680 downwards.
AAGAACATAAGACAAGCCTGCTGGACAGTGGTGTAGCATGGGATGCCAGTGCCCAAGGCTGTAAAGGGGGTGGTAGGGTGGAGGGAAACTGACGGAGTACCCATGCACATTCATTTTTTATGTCCACGTCACCCAGGAGATTGCAGTCTTAGAAATAAGAAGATCCCCTTGTCCGGAGAGGTCACTTCCTGGTTTGCATGGAGAAGCCATTTTCAATGGAGCCCAGCGACAGAAATGCGCAGCTGTATTGAGGCAGTACTGAGTGTTGAAATTTTGCACCTCTAATAATTTTGTGCCTGGGGCAACTGCCCCTTTGATCCCCCACACACTATGCCACTGCTGCTGGATCAGGCCAATGGCCCATCTAGCTGTGCATCCTGTTCCCACAGGGGCCACTCAGATGCCTGTGCGAAACCCATGAGCACCAGTGCCTAATAGCACTCTGCCCACCTGTAACTCCCAGAAGCTGGTTTTCAGAGGCATAATGCTTCTCACAGAGAAGGCTGAACATATTACCTGCTGAGAGCTTTATCCTCCATTGGTCCTCCTTTAAAGCCATTCAAACCTCCTTTAAAGCCATCCCTGCCTCCTGTTGGAGCAAATTCCATAGTTTAACTGTGCACTGCATGAAGAACCACTTTCTTTGATTTGTTTTGAGTCAGCGTACGACTTCATCGGATGTCAGTGAGTTCTTGTGTTTTCAACATTCTCTCAGAGACTGGGGTACTTAAGACAATGCCCACTAGAGAAGCAAAGTGAGAGAATGTGTTGGTGTGTGTGCCTGCCCGTCAAATGGAAGGTCATTGTATTAACCAGCCAATGACCTCAAGTTAGCTGAGGTCATTTTTCAGGGCTCCCAACCAGGCTCCCCTGCCAATCTGAGTTGAGGCAGGGGTCAGCCAGAGAGAGGGCATTTAAGGCTGTGGCACCCACATTTTTTGAACTGGCACCTACACTGTTATCTTTTTAGCACCAGGCAAAGACTCCCAGGCTTCGCCAATGGCTCGAGGAGGTTTTATGCTGCTTTTATATGGTGCTTTTGTCATTTTATGATGCTGATCTTTATTATTATGAGGTGTTTATTTTGAAAAATAATGATGATGATGCAATTTTGCAAACCAGACTGAAAACTGATGTGGAAAGGTGGTTTAGTATTACTGTAATATAATTGATAAACTGTATAAATAAGGTGTGCAGTGGCCCCTCCTCTCTTCTCTCTCCCTGTCAAATCATGTAAGCAACTGAGAATGGAGTTCCTGTGGATTGTTTTGAATTTTACGCTTGGCCTGTGACTGCTCTGAATGCTTTGTAAAAGTGCCTGGAGCCACTGGGGAGAGGGGTTTTTGAAAAATCTGAATAAATCCATCAGCCTGGTGAGCCACGGAATCCCTGAACTATATACCAAGGAGAAAGTGGGCTTTTAAAGAATTAGGCCAGATGCATATCAGTATCTCTTCCCCTGCCCCCAATAAGATGTGTGTCACCTCTTCTCCTGCTGTGGAGAGAAAAGGGTGGTGGTAGAAGATTGCTGAGCCTCACCAGGCAGATCCTCAGAGATCATTGGAAAGCAGAGTTGACTCTCCCATGTGTACTTTTCTTGGGGGGGGGCACTTCCAGATGACCTGTTTATTCATTCTAATTTCTTTGTGGGGAAGTTCAACAATGTTGTGTCAAGGCAATTGTTGCACTACACTTCCTACTGCGTTTCCTTATCGCAGAATGTCCAGTCTTTGTGGGGAAGCAGGTTTCTAGAGCAAGACCTCCTACCAATGATTATCATAATTATTTATTAAAGTTGTAGGCTGCCTTTCATCCAAGGATCACAGGGCAATTTGCAATATAAAAATACGAAGATACATAATATAGTAACAGACAAAACAACACACCCACACCCAACACAGTTTAATTAGCCAAAGGTCTGATGAAAGAGGAGTGTTTTTGATTGTACCTTTCAACTATAAAAGCACATTGAATCCCACCCAAAAATAGTGACAGGTTAGAAACACTTTTGGTTACTTTTCCTGATTTACCAGGAATGGGAAGGGGAGCCCATTCCAAGATTCTTCCTTTGTAGTTCTGCATACTTTGGAACACTAAAAAACCAAGGTCCTCCTGAGCAGCTGTTGTAGCATAGCAGCCCCCACCCCTGGCACTGCCTTTCCCAGTCAGCCTGACCTCCCAGCTGGAAGGTTCATTTTTTATGTGCGCATAAAGTCATTTTAATAAATGTTTAAACACCTCTTGGCACCTGATACCCCAAGGCCTCTGGGCGCCTTCTCAAAAACCACATTCCTGTAAAGTAGTATGCCACAGTAGAATATAGCCAGAGTTCAGGTCTCTCACCTATTCTGCTTCTCTGCTCTGGTTTTTGATCAACTCCTAAAACGGTTTTAATTAGACATAGGAAGAGACCTATGAGATTGGACCAAAGAGCCATCTGCACAGCATCCTGCTTCCTTTAGTAGCCAGTTCATAGATGCCTGCTGAATAGCCACAAATAAGATCTGAAGGCAACAGCCAACCACCATTGTTGCCTCCCTTCAGCTGGTATTCTGAGGTACACTACTGCTGAATATGCCAAAGTGACCGGAAGAGATACAAGCTTGACTAGGAGATTGGCAGTCAACAATCATGGTGGCTGTCTGTAAAAATGAATGATGTGGTATGCTGCCAGACCTGCCTGAGATATATTCAGATCAGCATCCATGTACACACTGTTGAAATGACTTATCGGGAAAATAATTATCCAAAACCCAGGTTCTCTCTTTCAAAACGGTAACATAGTGAACTCCTGTAAGACTTGGTTTTCAGCTATGGGAAATGAATGGAAATGAATCACCATTATTATACAAATTTATAGACCACAGAATAAAGCTATTGAAGCAATGTACACAATACAAACACCACCACCACCTGGACCTCTACACTCAGCACTGAATCCAGGTGCACACCTAAGCTGCAAATCTGAGGTTTTAGGGGGAGTTAGCCCTATCCAGCGCAGCCTGACTTGCCTTTTGGCTGACCAGGAGCACCTTTGCTTTGCCTGGTTAACCTTCATGCAGTCCACTACTGAGATCAGACCCTGGTTTATTACTTGAACAGCTTCCTCAAATTTAGATTCAGATCCTTGATGTCCCAACATTCTGAAAACTACCTGCTTCTTTTGCTATGGGCAACATTGTGTAGGATGTTTAAACCTGAGCACTTATTCCCTTCAGTAAAAAGATCAGGGTATAGATGTGCCCTCCTTCCCATATTTAATAAGCCTGGTAAGTTGTTTTTTAAAAACCTATTCTCAGAACATCCTAAAATGAAGCTCTGAAATCTGAAAGATTTGCAGATTAATTTCCTTTTAAGCAGATATGTTTTGTTTGTTGTTACTTGCTAGCCAGAAGTTTAATTTCAGCAATGCCCTTATTAATGAATAAATGTTTGAATTGCACTGGAAGGAGAATGAGAAGCTCATCCAGTTTTTTAGCTCTCCAGTGTGTCCTGGAAATGTGGAACATAAGGCCAAAGGGTTGCTGGTAGCTTCTCAAATCCAGGCCCCAAGATGCTGCAGGCAGGTGCATAACTTTGAGTATTATTGATTATGTCTTCACTGCACAGGTTTCCACATAATGTTCCCTCGAGTTCCCAAAGGCCTATCCCAGCATGCACCGGGCTCAAAGCAAAGTTTGTGATGAGCTCCCGTGGGGGAAACTTTCTTCTTTGGTTCTTCTGAATTGCTGAACAGGAACATAGAGGGCATGTCCTCAGAACATAGCAACTCCATCTTCACAAGCTCCTTAGCATGAAACCGATGTACCTCTAAGTCATTACACAGGAGACCATGAAAGGAGGCAAACACTGTTCTGTAATTGCAACACAATCATACTGAATCTCACACTGGCAATCTGCAAGGCATATTTCAATGGCTGCTTGCATTTCTGAATAGTATCTCTGAACAGGGAGGTGGTCCACTCTGGACATAGGATTGACAGGCACAGTGTTTCAGAGAAGGTGGCATTTCATAGTGTGCCTGTTCTAGTCTCCTGTGTCTAGAAGTACGGTGGGTGGAGGGCAGGGCTGGCTCACCCCTGAGGCAAGGTGAGGGGAATGCCTCAGGTGGTAAGATCCAAAGGGGCACAGATCCAGCCTCCAAGGAATTCATCGCCTGCTGCTGCTGCTACAGTGGCAGCAACAGCTGTGGCACAGTCCTTGGAGGCTGGATCTGTCATCTCCTTGGCAGCCCCACCCCCGGCTGCTTCTATAGCCTCTTGGCAAATAGGAAGCACTGCTGGTCTCCTCCCACCCTTCCTTGTTCCCTATGTAGATTTTTATTCCCCCTTTGTTCCTTATGTAGATCTTCACTCAGCCCTTCTTCTCAGGCTGGCAATATGAGAACATTTCCTTAACTTCCATCATGCCACATCTGCGCCATATATTTCCAGCACCGTTATACCACTTTAATGGCCATGGGTCTCATTCCCCCAAAGCATCCTGGGAACTGTAGTTTGCTAAAGGAGCTGAAAATTCTCACCATGTGAGGTGTAAACTACAGCTCCCAGAATTCTTTGGAGAGGTTATCTCTTTGAAACTGGTCTAAGAGTGCTACAGGAGTGGGCAATAAGGAGAGTACCCACATTGTCTGGGCAGCTGGACCAGTCTCCCTTTATTCCTGCACTGTGCAAGAAGGTAAGGAGTCACACAGTTGCCAAGGCAATGCGTTAACATTTCCTCATCTCCTAGTGTGCTGCAGCTCAGGAAGAGACGGAAGCATTCCTTTGTTGCCTAGGCAATGCAGAGATGTACCCGTTCCCCTACAATAGGTGAACCCCATAGATCTTCATGGAACTTCCCCAATAATCACTGAAAATTCAGCCTCTCAGCCTGCAGATTAGGCTAGGAAGTTAAGGGCTGTGTTTTGGCTCAACTCTCTTCTCCACAGACTATAGGTACCTCCAGTTTCTGGACCATTGCATTAATAGAAATGTACCCGAACCCCACAGCTTACAAAAAGAAAGGCTAACTTTTCTAAAGTTTGGCATCCATTTATTGAATGTAAAGCAACATGATTGGCAGCCAGCCTTTTTTCATGGACTCCTTTGGAAAACCATTCTTGGATAATATGCTCATGAAGGACAATTGTCTGGAACTATACAGTAGATAACATTTAACTTGTGTGCATTCAGCTTTACACACTTGAAATAAAAATAAAAATAAGGGGGCAGTAAGGGGGTGGGCATCTGGGGAAAAAGACTTTGGCGATTCCACCCATCATTGTACCCAATGTGTTTTGACTATACATGGTTTTAGCTTAATGCGCTGTCCCTGGAATGACCAAAATAAAAATTACAATTACAATTATGAAAAAAGAGAGGGCTTGGAATTATCCCCACATATAAAGCTCTCTTGAGGGAAGGGAGACTCATAAGAACATAGGAGTCCTGCTGGACCAAGCCACCCTTCTATTTGAGCATCCTGTTCTAACAGGGCTCACAATGGGAAGCCTGCAAGCAGGACTCATCTGGGGTGCGGAAATAAGAGTCCATTTTTTTTCAGAGAATTGGCTTTCCTTTCAGTTACCTGGAGCTAGAAGTGTGTTCCTCCATTTCCCAGAGTACCGTGCAGCAAATCCTCCCATCTAGATGTCATGTATCAGAAGAGGAGCACCATTCTCAATTGATATGGGGAGTTTCTTCATCACATCTGTTGGGAAATGGTCCCAAATAACACTGATGGTAAACAGTATGCTCCTTATGCCTCCGGCATGTGCCAGGCCTGCAGTGTTTATTTATTTATAATTTTATTTATAAAAGTATTTATATTCCACAGTATCATAAAAAACATAGCACAACACTTTACAAAACAATGTAAAAGCATAATGCTGAGCTCCTTAGAGGAAAGAAATGTAATGCAATAATAATAAATATGATCTGAATGCATGCAAGTTCTCTCCGGGGAATCTGTACCCTTCAATCCTATCCATGATGAAGTAAGCTGAAGAAGTGGTTGTATGAATGGACACAAAAAGGAAACTGAATCTGGTGGGAGAGAGCATCAGCAATATCAGGTGTGTGTTGATGAACTGGAGATTTATAGAAGGAACTGCAGGTGGGCAGAGCTGTGGCAAAGGAAGGGCTAAGATCAAGGTAGACGTTTATGAGACAGATGCACCTGGTTAAGAGTGAGCATTTGTGACAGGGCACTTTCTTAACAACTGCTTTTGTTTTTTTTATGTTGCAGAGAGACTAAAGGCTTTGTAAGCGGCAGAGAAACATGCTGTATTTTATTACAGGCTGTTCAATAGCTGCTTTTTATTTTATGGCTTATTAAGTGATTTAATTTACCCTGGGCCGTTTGCTAATCGCCTCCATGACTTGGCAGAGATTGTGCTATGCTGAGCTTTCCCTGTTGCTCAGGCAATTGCAGCACCTCCCTGCCCCCCTGCACTTTTCCCAGCCTCCCCATGTTTCCTGGGGGAAGCTGTGTCTGAACTGGGGAGGCGACGTCAGAGTTCTGAGCCAGAGTTAGGAGTAACTTCCCAGTGAATCCTGGTGAGGGTTAAAGCGAAAGGGTTTTCTTCAACTAACATTTACTCAGAGCAGACCCATTGAAATAAATGACCACGAACTAACTTAGGTCTGTGTACTTTGATGGGTCTACTCTGAGTAAAGGTTAGTTGACTATGAGCCAGAGTTACGGTCAGAAGAGGGGCCTCTCTGAATGAGAAATTTCTAACACAGAGTCCAGCTCAGTCATTCTTCCATACGTATGCTGAACAATGCCACTCTATGCCTGCAGGGATGTTTGAAAATGGGCTCCTCTGCATGTGCCTCTTTGCAGGACATCACACTCAATTCATGAAATTCCCAGGGGTACTGTCCTTCTCTCTCCTGCCCCATGAATTTATTGTACAAGTGGAAAAATGAATGAATGGGGCTTATGGAGGGCAGAATGCAGAAACCACACCTACATCACCTTCTGGTTGGTTTTAAAAAGTAGCATGGGGAAGGTTGTCCTTGACCCTCAAGTGAAAAGTCAGTATGGTGTAGTGGTTAAAGCACCCAGGACACTAGGATCCAAATCATCTCTCAACCATGAAGCTCACCTGGTGACCTTGCGTCAGTCCATGTATGCCACCTTGAACTCTGCTTTGGGAGGGGTTGCACTCCACCTGAAACAGTTGATAAGCAGTATGTGGTACTCCTAGATGCAGCCTCACCATTCCAGGCTCAGGTGACCTTGGCAGCATGGAGTATCTTTTACCAGCTTCAGTCAGCTGTGGCCATTCTGGACCAGGATTGTCTGGGCACAATGATCTGTTCTATGGTAACCTCCCAGCTGGATTACAGCATTGCATTATGAGCTGCTCAGAAGCTTCAGGGTTCAGCTGCCAGAATTATGATCAGTACACCTAGGTTCACTCATATTGCACCCATTTTAAAAGAATTTCACAGGCTGCCTGTTGTGCTTCTAGTCCCAATACCAGCAGCTGGTATTTACCTTTAAAGCCCTAACAGATTGGAACCCAGATCCTTCAAGGAGTGCCTCTTTCCTTACCCATCTGCCTGTGACTTAAGAACTTCTACTGAAGCCCTTCTCCAGTTGCTATCTCCATTTGAAATGTGTAATTCAACCAGAAGGGAAAAGATTTCACTGCAGTGGCACCCTGGCTTTGGCTCCACCTACTTCCAGGGGCTCACTAAGTTGGTCCTTCTGGTGCCAGGCTAAAATATTTGCATTGTCTTTGATTCAGCCTGCATAATTGCTGTCTTTTAGCATTTTTATAATTGTATAAAAATGCACGTGCACACACACCAGCTTTGGAATCTGAACTCGGTGAAGATAAGTCAATAAACATTTTAATAAATTACACACACGTGTGTGTGTGTGTGTGTGTGTGTGTGTGAGAGAGAGAGAGAGAGAGAGAGAGAGAGAGAGAGAGATGGAAAAACAAAGACATCTGTTTTGTTATGGGTACAATGCTAGGAAGTCACCACGGTGCTTGGATTTTCAGCAGATATTCATCAGCTTGATACACAAGGAAACACCTCTGTGTGTGGTCACCACATGTGAAGAACTGCATGTGATTTTCATGCAGCCTTTCAGCACAGAGGCACTTTCCATATCAGAAATGTGTAAATGTTTGAAATTGTTAGGCTGCAGGCCCAAATTGTCCTATCCCAGAGGTGGGGAACCTGAGAACCTCCAGCTGATACTGGATTACAACTCGCATCATGCCAAAGTATTGACCATGGTGACTGGGGCTGATGGGAATTGGAGTTTGACAACATCTGGAAAGATCACAGATTCCTCATCCCTGCACTATCCCCATGTTGGAATGAGTCATCCTGAGGGAATCGGGCTTTAAAAAACATTGAAGACAGCCGCCGCCCCCCCTTGTGGTCAGCAAGGGACTTGAGAGTCTAGTGGTTACAGACAGTCCAGCTGCAGAGTAATGCTTTGGCCACATCATATTGGCATGGATCAGTGCTAGGCACAGAATTGCACATTATATCCATGAGTCTCCCCCTCTCTCGTTAGATTCATTCATCCAAAACACACACACACACACACACACACACACTCTTACCTGCAGCGGATGAGGCTTCATTTTGAAGCAGAAGAGCAAAGGGATGGGGAAGAATTTCTGAACTGTTTTCCCTTGAGCCATTTTTTTTCTTTTTGGGCTGGGAATTGCTCATGCACACAGTGAAAAGATACAGGTACCACTCGGTTGGCACAAAAGGAAGCGTTTGGCTCTCAGCTGTTATTGCAGGTGTCGTGCTGACTCCAAAAGCCTGCCTTTGCATGGTAATGTTTTCAGCAATGAGTTTGCATTTACAAGGTACCAGGAATATCAGGCATGCTGAGGGTAGGTAGGGATAGTGGAGGGGGCTTCACCTAACATAAACCGCCTGATGTAATTACAGGAGCACCTGGGGGTCTCTTGCAAAGAAAGTGGGCAAGTAAATGCCAGGGGGCAGTTAGGTCAGCATGACCAGCTGCTTGTAGCAAGCTGGCTAGCTAGGTTGGTGCTTCTTTCCGTCTTTCTTGCTCTGAAATCATTCACAGGCCAATTAGTCTTGTCTTCAGGTCTACATGTTGCCATTTCAATGTCAGATTTTGTAACCTGCCAAATAATTTGGGTTCACCTTAAAAAAAAAGAAGAGTCCTCAGAGATGTAGATCTATCTTTAAGATATATTTTAAATCTTAAATTCACTCTCCTGTGGGATTATTTATATATAAATACCTTTTCACTGGTCTTTCTTCACTCACATTCCCACCTTCTCACACAAAGCCAGCCCAGGGGACTCTCAAACAGAGGATTATTGCCTCTTTTGATGTTATTCTAAACGATAAAAAAAATTAAATTTAACCATTTTGCAGCTAAGCATTTTGCAGCTAGCATAGCTTTCCAGAATTTGATGCCCTCCAGATGTTTTGCACTAAGAAATCTCTGGTGGGATTTGTAGTTCAAAACATCTGGCGGGTACCAGGTTGCTCTACCAACATGAGACTATTGGGGGTGGGGGAAAGCTGTAGGAGAGATGGGCTAATTGGGGCAAAGGGGGGGGGAGGAGAATAAATTGTACGTGATGAACTTAGGTAGCTGTTTAAAACAACAACACTCAGAGCTACCAAGCTGGCCTATGAATATGTGTGATGAGCATATCTGAAGGATAAAGAAAGCATCAAAATATATGGGGTGGCTGGTGGTACTGACTTGTTTTTTTGTTCTGCTGTCAAGCTAACTGGACCAAGTTTATTGTGGAAAATGCTGCTCAGGTGATACCTCTTTGGGATCCAGACAGCTTTTCTGTGAGAGAGGGAGGGAGGGAGAAAGAGGGAGAGAGTAGGAGATAGAGAGTGCCAGCAGCTTTTCAAACCAAAGTGACTCAGATACTGCTTTTTTTTCTCCTCCTCATGATGCTTTTACAGGAATTAAAAACCTCTAATCAATTCAGAACAGAAGCTTTTTCTCTCCCTTGGAATAAATTCTCATTCTGTTCCCCGCACAACGCACTAAAAACCCAGGGCACTGGCTGCCTGTCAATGCAGCAGCAACTGGAGCCTTTTCTTCTGTCCCAACATTTCGTACTTCTATTGCGCCTTTTATCTCTCCCTGGCTCTTGCATGTGGAGTTATCTATAAGTTATTTAATCAAGCTTTACATTGCAGATCTCAGTGAATTATTACACAGCAGTGGTTTTAAATTGGCCTGACTAGAGGCGAGTTAACAATTTTTGAGACCTTGGGCATGAAAAACCTGGGGATATATAAAGAAGATTTAAATCTTTCAGGGAAGCTCACTGGGAGGAACTTGGGAGAATCCATCACCTGAACCAACAAGACAAACAGTATCACCTCCCTTACTTTTTTATTTCAAATCAGTGGATTGGTGAGCTGTTCTTTTGACATTTTTGGACCTATGGTGTCTTAAAATAAAAGGTAACCTTTATGTGATAAGATGTGAACCTCAAGTAGGTGTCAGCACTTGAAATAATGGATACCTTATGATGTTAGCAGAGGGCAATGAAAACACCAATCTAATATTTTGACCCTTTCAGCTATCCTTGTTAGCAGAAGAGTGAGTTTTTCCTTTTAAAAACTGTGTTGCTTTTGTGGCCAGAGCTGCCTAAGACAGAGTTGTTTTTCCATGTTGCATCAGGGCAAGGCACTCAAGAAAAGTCAAATGTTCTAAACGGAAAGCCCTCCTCAAACACTAGCTGTATCAATGCTTTATAAAACTGTTAATATGTTATTTAAATGTCAGTTCTTTATTAAGTGTGTAGATTTTTTGAGGTTTAATAACCATGTAATTGATCGCATCTATTCCACTGCTAAACCTTGGCAAATATGTTTCCATAATTAGTTGGTATTTATTTAACATCCCATTAAATTTAATGATTTCGATTAATAGGTACATAGGGGCTTTATTTTTAATGTCAATATGAATTCCTAAAGATGATTCCTGATAGCCTGCGCTCAGGAAGCTTAATTGCCTAGGAAGCTATCGAGAGCAGAGGTCAGGCAGTAAAGCCGAACTAGCTATACATCCAATTGGTGCTTGGATGGAGAGACATTCTAGGATCTCCTGCCTCCTGAAGAAAGAGCAGGTGTGCATAATTCAGTGGGCAATGATATTTGCTTTGACATGAGCTCCATTTAGCTCTTCCCCTGAGCGCACCGTTTATAAGGTGTGGACTGCTAAATGTTTTACCAGGCTTCTAAAATGTTAACCTTAATAGCATTGCAATGCAATAAATGTAGTAATGATATTTATATGGTTTCCCCTCCTCTATATTGTAGTTGTGTAGTTAATGTTCCAGGCCACAGTCCAGTTAAAGTTAAGCGCTGCTAATCCCCACTGATTTCAGAAAGATGTTTGAGGAGAAATCCGGTAAGAATATGAGAAATCTGATGAATCAGGCCAAAGGCTCATCTGGTTCAGCATTCTGTCCTCACAGTGGCCAACCAGATGCCTGTGAAAAGCCCACAGTCAGGTAGAACATGTGTGATGATGAGCAACTGCTCACTTGTAAGGGGCTCATCATGCTTGGAACTCTTGCACTCAACTGGTGGATGTCAGGGCAAGACGTGACATCAACAACGCGAGTCCACCCTCCAAGTGGATAACTATCCACTTCCATAAGTGTGAGGGCAACTGTGCCCAGAAGTGGGAAGAGGGAAGTCAAGACTCAAGAAAGCAAACCTTAGAAATGATTTAGAATACAGTCGTACCTTGGATCCTTCATGAGTCGAATGTTTTGGCTCCCGAACACCGCAACGCCAGAAGTGAGTGTTTCAGTTTGCGAACATTCTTTGGAACCTGAACATCCAACACGACTTCTGCGGCTTCTGATTGTCTGCAGCAGCTTCCTGCAGCCAATCAGAAGCTGTACTTTGGTTTCCAAATGTTTTGGAAGTTGAACAAACTTCCGGAATGGATTCCGTTCGACTTCCAAGGCACCACTGTACTAAGAAGCTATCCTTTTATTGTACGTTTTTGCCTACATATATAGTGAAGAAATTAACCACTTTTGAGAACCTCTCAAGAGAATTTCAGAGCCAGGTATTAGCTTTCTCTGGGAAATTTAGCCCTTAGATTGTATTATTATTATTATTATTATTATTATTATTATTACTCAATACCTACACTGACTGGATGGAATTGTCCAAGGTCTCATGCAAAGGGCTTTCCCAACTCTGTAGAGGTCCTGCATGTGCTGGTTCTGCTGAGTTACTACAGCCCTTCCCCATGCTCTGATGAACCTGGGTTGCTTCCCACAACCTCTGCCCACAGCTACAAGGGAAACATTTGAGTGTGATTTGTCCCCCACCTCCTTAAAACCATTCATCACTTATGTAACAGCCACATGTTTTATGATTTGGTTAAAAAGAGGGGGATTAATAGGTTAGGGGGCAGTAATGAGAGACGTACCTTGTATTTTGAATGCATGCATGATGGGGGTGACACACAAAATGGGGCGCAAGGCAACGAGGTGATGAGTATAGTAGTTTTGCAAAGTTGCCTCTGCTTTAATGGACTTATTGATCTTGTGTGTGTCAGGACATAATTTAGAATCAATCCTCCAGAACCAATTAAATGTCCTTCTAACAAAGTAAAATCCTAGTTTTATTAAGGTTTCCCCCTATACACAAGAGTCTCTCTCTATGTATACAGAGTATCCCAAATGAAGCACTGCCTACATCTGACCCTCTAATCTCTGGTGTCTGTCCTATGGCTCCACATACAGAGGTTTGATGAGCTAGCAGCAAATGGGGTTCAGCAATATTGGGCCACTCCTTATACTCTACCTTACCAGTCACTCTGGATGATGGCTCTGCAGCCAAGACTGAGAAGCCTGGACATCAAGAGATGGCAGTTATGCCCACATCAGTGAGGCCAAGTCCTTTCATCTGGGCAGCCCAGGACCTCCATACACACTGCCCAGACTTGCACCCTGGGGAAGTCACTTTAGTGCTGTCAGTGCAGTGGTTTGACTTCATCCCCAGAAACTTTATGAATGGCCTTTTCCCAACTAACTGGAGATATGATGAAATAATTCCATTCAATAGAAAACCTTTAAATCTAGTGAATCATCCTTTAAACTGAGGTTGGGAAACCTTCATCTCTCCAGATGTCATTGGATTGTGACTGCCACCATCCCTTACTTTAGTCCATGCTGACTTGAAGTTGGAGAGTCCAACAACATCTGGAGAGCCGCAGGTTCCCCCTCCCTGCTTTACACCAGCTGGAACAATCTTCTAATTCTCTTGCGACCTGTAAACCCTCACTATTAATAACTGAAGCCAAGGGCGAAATTTCTGGTGCTGTGAAGTATTTATGCTTCTCTCATATTTTAACCAATAAATCGCTGATTTCTTTTCTTTGTACTTTTCTTTGTTCTTGTTTAGTAGACCAAATCCAATCTGCTAATGGGACATCAACTCCCATCTGTTCAGCCAGCCAAGCTGCCAGAATAACTTGACTGGCTTTGGGTACTAAGCACCTAGGCTGGGGATGGTATCATTTGCTGTTCTGCCTCAGGCAGCAAAATGTATTTGGCTGGCCCTGTCTTGTATGAATAAAGTCCATGCTTATCCATCTTACTGGCATAAATTGTTTTATTCCAATACCAGTTAAGCCAGTGTGGTCTGGTAGCACTGTAATTTACCCAGGTTCAACCAATAACTTTGGATTATTGGAGTAGCCTTGGACAAATGACTACCTCTATCCTATAATTCAGGGGTAGGCAACCTAACCCCTTCATGGATCAGTTGGTTGGACAGTCTTCATGGTTGGACAATCTTCTCGAAGCTACGAACATGAGTTTGACCAAACTGTGGGAGGCAGTGGAAGACAGGAGTGCCTGGCATGCTCTGGTCCATGGGGTCACGAAGAGTCGAACACGAGTAAACGACTAAATAACAACAGGCAACCTAAGGCCCGGGGGCCAGATGCAGCCCAATCGCCTTCTCAATCTGGCCCACGGACGGTCCGGGAATCAGCGTGTTTTTACATGAGTAGAATGTGTCCTCTTATTTAAAATGCATCTCTGGGTTATTTGTGGGGGGCTGCCTGGTGTTTTTACATGAGTAGAATGTATGCTTTTATTTAAAATGTATCTCTGGGTTATTTATGGGTCATAGGAATTCGTTCATTATTATTTTTCCAAAATATAGTCCGGCCCCCCACATAGTCTGATGGACGGTGGACCGGACCACAGCTGAAAAAGGTTGCTGACTCCTGCTATAGTTGTTCCATAGGAGTAAATGTAATAGCTTATTGAAATCTAAGTTTTTGATTGTACAATACTTGGGGACCAAGATGAGCTCAAGGTCATCTCTACATTAGGATGTGTACATGGGAGCAGATGGCTTCTGGATTTTTGATAACACAGTACGGATATCAATGGAAATGCTATTGTGCTATGTCAACTGAAGAGACAATCATCTTTTGTTTTGCTTGATTGCTTGCTAATGAGCACAGAAAATCAGCTTATGTTTCTACAACTAACAGAAGATCGCTTCTTTGCTCAATCGCTTTTGATGGCTAAATTATGTTGTTTGAATGAACATAGATCAGGGATGGCTAGCCTATGGTCCTCCAGATGTTACTGGAATACAACTCCCATCAGCCCCAACCAACGTAGCAAATGGTCACGGTATGATGAAAGTTGGAGCCCAACACAATCTGGAGGGCCACAGGTTCCTCATGTGTGGTGCTGGTGGCTGGTGGCCGCTGCCACCTATGACACACCTCACAATCATGAATGGGAGGAGGCTGGAGAGAAAGCAGTTGGGAGTTGCAGTGTGAACATCAAAGGAGACGGAGCTCTGCATTTTGCTTCTGTCTAGGAAAAAGAGCTTGAAGGTGGTTCCTCAGTGACTGTGTACTGATGCTGATTTACAGAGCAACACAGTCTGAGTACTTACCTCCTTCCCTATGCTCAACATGTATGCATTTGAACATAAACTGATGTAACATAAGCACCCAAAGTCAAAGCACCCTGCAGCTGCCCCTAGAACTCTGGAAGTGAGGAGCCACAGCCATGAAACGATACCAAAGGAGCTTCAGATCTATGCACTTGGAAAGCACAAGCACTCTGCACACCCAAAAGGTCACAGACTCCAATGTGTACAGAATCAGTCATTAGTCTTTATAAGCAAAAAGGACAAAGAGTGCTGCTAGAGTTTAACTACGGCATGAGCATGTTGAGGCAGCAGCCTATTTTCTCTTGTGCACAAATCTTCCTAGCTCTCTTCAGTCATTCCTCAGACTTAACCATCCGCATGATTTCCGTCATGCTCCATTCCATGTTTTTGAGCAAGCAGAGCTATTTTGCATTCCCCTCACTCAAGCCGTTTTCCATTCAGTTCCACTCTTCCAGCCTCAGTGAATTCTTTGCTGTGATCCTGTAGTGATGTCAAAACACTGCATTTTACAACATCACAGGCAGACGTCAGCACTGCATGGTGCCAAGCAATTTCCTGGAAAAGTGTGTGTGCGTGTGCTTGCGTCTGTGTATGTGTGTCTTTGCCGCATTAACTGACTGGCAGGCTCCTGATAGCCTTGCTTGAATCCAGTGTCTGATGAGAAGGGAGATGGTGCTACCTGGTTCCTGGGGCTGTTTCCAAGCCATCTCCACTTCTGACATCCGAAATGTAGCACTTATCCCAGAAATGGGTAATTGCTTAACATTAACGTGCTGTCACTGACAAATAATCCTGCTTAGAGTTGCCAGATCAAAGCTGCACAATAGCATGCCCTCCAATATTTGTCAAATGAAAATTGATAGATTTAGTTTGTATTAAACAAGAGGATGTGTGGAATAAAGAGCGGGAAGCATAAGAAAGCTGCTGTCAGAAAGGTCAATCCCACTGGGTGATTTTGGACACTTTTATCAACACAATGCTAATTTCCTCGACACCGATAATTTTATTAAATTAGATATTGGTACCGAAGCAAGAAAATTTGTATTTTAAGCAATCAGACAAGTACTTTTGGATTATCTTTCCAGTATTTGCTGCAGATTCAATCCACATTGCATGCAGGGTGAGACAGCAATTGCTGCATGTATGAATCAGCACTGAAAGATAGAAGAAGTACAATGGAGAAGGGATGATTTGTCTTATTCAGAACTAAAACTCTGCCTGAGACCCTGGAAAGCCAGCGCCTGTCAATCGGAGTAGAGTAGCCAATGCTGTGCTAGATGGGCGAACAGCCTGGCTTGGTATAAGGCACATTCCTTGTGTACCCTGCATATTCCCCTTCCCATTAATTGTAGCCCCATCTCTTGTTCTTTTGAAATACCCTCCTCCGATAGGCAATAAAGAGATACAGTTTGAGCAAGTGATGCCTCTACCATCAGCCCTTGCTCTGGCATTGTTCCAGTCCCCTTAAGAATCCTGGAAAGCCCACAGAGGGGAAAGAGCAGCGGGCTTGAAGTCAGCAATACATTTCAAATGTTTGCCTAGTCCCATTATCCTTTTTGAGTGGGGGGAGGGAGGCTGGGTTGTAGTAAGTTAAAGGAAGCATCTGTGATTAATTGTCCAGATGCAGAAAGAGTTACCATATGCCTGTCTGCTAAGCGCCCTACATCAAACACCATGGCTTATCTCTCTCGCTCTCTGTCGGTGGATGACTTGTGTCTCTGATGTATGACAGTGACAGACCTCTGCATTGTTTATTTTAAGAAACAATTGCCAGCTCCCATGGTGTGGCGTCTCTAGTGAGAGGAGGAGGTGAGCAGGGGGGTGGGGGAAATAAAGGAGGTGCTGTAATTAATAATTGGTAAATCATGGGCTGATTGTGGTCATTCATTATTAAACATTGCATTCACACAAGCATGGAATGTACTTGCCATCTTTAAGGCTGCTGTAAATGGAACAGTCTGGAAATGGGGATGAGAACTGTGCTTAAAGATGTTATTTAGAGAGAAGATTGTGGCTTATAGTCCTATGGCAACAACAAAACTAAAGTGTGTGGTGTGTATGTGTGCAAAAGTATTGTGCTGATATGCGGGTAGGCAGTATAGTGTTGATACATTGGGCAGCTGAGAACAGCTTCCAGCACCATCTTTTCAAGTAGAGGGTGTGCATCGGATCTGGACAAATCCCAAGTCAAATTGGGATGGTTCAGAATGATTTCTGATACATTTGAGCTGAAGTGGGATGCCTCCAGTCTTTCCGTATGAGGGGTCTCCAAAGTGATTCAAGGCAATTCTGCACTTGCCTTGTATCTGCCAAAGTGGAAACTGTCATGGACTGGCTGGGTGCAGAGGAGTGGTGGGAGGCACCAGCTGGGAACCCCCAAGGGAAGAAGGCTCAGAGCCAGAGGATGGGTGGTGGGACAATGATGCATGGTTAGAGGGAGAAGAGGGACCAGACTGGGAGGAGGAGGTGTTGAAAGCTGAAGAGGCAGCAGGGTTTAGTGAGCAGCAAGAGGCTGTGTCAGAGCAGTGCAGACTCTGAGGCTGAAGCGGAGGCTGGAGAGGAAGGGGGGCAAGAGGCAGAGATGAGGCAGGCTGCTGAAGAAGCCAGCGAGTCTCTCCTTCCTTCTGTGACCAGCTCCCCTCTCCCCTGGATTCCCAGAACACACAGATAAATTAAGAGGGTGGAGCAACGAGAGACAAGACGAGGGAGACTTAGGCTGCTGGAGAGGAGCCTTAGAGTTGACACTTGTGTTTTTTATTGCTGACCTAGTCCTAACTCCAGCTCCTGACAAAAACATTTGTCCTGCAGATTGCCATATTAGAAAAACACCAATGGAAGTCAATTGGAAATGAGACCTCAAGAAAATTAAGAGAGGACGGGTGTATGAACAAGGTCTGCAATTTGACTCTATTTATTTGTGTGGATGATGGTTGAGTTACGTGTGTTGGTGTAGTTCAAGGTTAAGGAACAGCCAAAGTATTTAATACAGATTATGGCCTATTTCCCCTTTTGTTAAATTCTCTTGTAAATGTGAAGTGAAATGCAATTTATTTATGCTAAGCAGCCATTGTTATTCAAACACAATAAAATCAAGTCTGTGGTCTTCAGATTTCAGCTACCCTCAACATCAGGCAAGTGGAAGTGTCATTACTGACACAGAGAGGGAAATAAGTATTTCGGGCCGGGGTATAGAACTGCTGTTAACAGCCTTTTTATTCTTATTCTCCCCCCCTCAATTATATATTTCCTGCTTTCCACTGTTAGTAATAATCATTTGGATTGTGAAAAGATTTGCAGCATTTTTCTTTCTATTTGTTTCATACTAACTGATCACCCTCATGGCCCTACATAAATAATAATAACCGTATTAGTACATATGGTGTTTGCTTTGCCTTCTAAACACTTTGCAAATATTCCCTGACTGCTAATCCTTTGCATACCTTCTGTGAGCCAAGCATTATCTCCACTGCAGGATAAAATGAAGAGCAGGGCACTCTCAAATGGCATCCTGGGTGGGCCTCAGTAAATCAAGATATATTTTTTTCGAGATTTCCTAAAACAAATCATGTAGCTGACAGCACATTTTATTGGTCAAAAATAGAAGGGACAAGATTCAGAGAGCCATGGAAGCCTTAAGATCTATTTCTGAGAAATATTCCCCCCCCCCCCGAGAAATAAATCTCATTGAATAAAACTCGCCTTTAAGCAGAGGCTTGACAACCATATGTCAGGAGTGCTCTGATGGTTGGCAGGGGGTTGGACTCGATGGCCCTTGTGGTCTATTCCAACTCTATGATTCTACGATTCTATGAAACTGGTTTACTTCATAGTGTGTTCAGAATCCTGCACAGGATTGTTCTGTTGGTTCTCAGCATTGTTGATTAGATCAACAAGCAGGTGAGAAGACATTTGCTCACACAATATATAAGGAAAGCACAGGAAATCAATTCTTCTTCAGATATTTAAAATAATTTGTGAGGAGCGAGGCTCAGACCAGGTAGAGAGCATGCACACAGTGACCCCACCTCGTCTTCTCCTGATCTTTCTCCTCCGACATCTCCATGTGCTGCAATCCTGTATGCTCATAAGTAAATCCCATTGAATTAAATGGGGCTTACTCTTAAGAAAGTGGAGCTATGGTTACAACATTATTTATGCATTTATTATGTTTATACTCCACCCTTCTTCCATGGAGCATGACCTTCATTTTACCATCACATCAACCCCATGAGACCAGATGGGTTGAAAGAAGAGAGTGCCTAGGCTGAGGTCACCTGATGACCTGGGGCTCATCCACACTTCTGCTTAGATACAGACCTGTGCCTGAAAAGCATGGCACAAGTGTGGGTAAGCCCTAAGTCAAATTCTAGCTCTTTAATTTGTGCTTGTTGCCTTCCCAGAGCCATTGATTGATTAAGGTAGGAAGTATAAAAACATGACCTAAGATCTTAAGACTCTCCTTGGATCAAACCAACAGCTTCTCTTGTCTAGCTCCTTGTTTTCCTCAGCGGCATATCAGATGCCTATAGGAAGCCTTTCTGCAAGGGATCATTTTTATTCATTTGTTTATTATACAAGTATATATACTGCTTAAAATGAAAAAAAAATCAAAGTGGTGTATAACGCAAGAATACAGTAAAGCACAATATAAAAATTCAGAATAAAATGAAAGGATGTGGATCAGTGGTGCACGCCTATTCAGCTGCGGTCACACTTCGGGGGGAGGGCTGAATGAATCCTTTTTAATTAGATATGCTGGGGATTGAACCAAGGACCTTCTGCATGCAACGCATGCGTTCTTCCCCTGAACCATGGCTTTCTTCCCTCATGGACATGGTTTGTTCTTCTTAGGTACTTCCCAACCTCTTATTATTGGCCCAGAAGGAAGGGCTTGAGATGGAGACTCCAACAGGGACTCAGGGAAGAATTCTCAAACTATGCTTGCTAACATTTCCTTTCCCTGTTTCAAGGGAAAGTTACAGAGAAGGGACATGTCCCAGGTTACGGCACTGATTCCTCAAGTCATTCCTGTCAGCAGCAGTACCTCCTCTCTCTGAGCTGGCAATCTCCCAAGTCCCGCATTACATTCTCAGACACAGCAGTGCTTCCGTGTTGGGAAGTCGGAACGTGGGAAGCTGCCCTGGTTACGTGGCCTGTTCACAGCTGCTGGAGCCGACGGCGGCAAGACGGCACCCTTCCTGGGACTGAAGGAGAGCCTTGCCTGTCACTGGTCATGCTTTCTCTTCTGGTGCTGCCAATGATTCGCGTGGAGATTTTGTGTTCCGTAACAGCCTAACACAAGGAAATTGTCTGAAGTAATGGTTTTTATATTTTAATGTAGTATTTGTCATATCTTTTATTGGAATGAAATTAAGATGAAATTAGAAATGAAAATAACTTTAATTACAAATGGCATGATTCAGTCTGTTGTAAATCCCCTGGCATAATATTGTGCCATAAAAGTGCTATTTTCTGATAACTATTATTAAAATTAATGTGCTTCAAGTGCTAATACTGCAGGCTTGCATTGTCTCACAAAATCTCTCACTAAGGTGCTTAAGGATGCTGGGGGCATGTTGTGCATTCTGCCAGTCACTTCTGCAGCTTTGTACAAGTAGGTTTCAGGAGGCTGGTATAATAACACCAGCAATATATATAGCTCTTTAAATGGGCATAAAGGTAAAGGTAAAGGTACCCCTGCCCATTCGGGCCAGTCTTGCCAGACTCTAGGGTTGTGCGCTCATCTCACTCTATAGGCCAGGAGCCAGCGCTGTCCGAAGACACTTCCGGGTCACGTGGCCAGCGTGACAAGCTGCATCTGGCGAGCCAGCGCAGCACACGGAAACGTCGTTTACCTTCCCGCTGGTAAGCGGTCCCTATTTATCTACTTGCACCCGGAGGTGCTTTCGAACTGCTAGGTTGGCAGGCGCTGGGACCGAACGACGGGAGCGCACCCCGCCACGGGGATTCGAACCGCCGACCATGCGGTCGGCAAGTCCTAGGCACTGAGGCTTTAACCCACAGCGCCACCCGCGTCCCTAAATGGGCATAGGGCATTGCAAAAGTCCTTGTGACTTCCCTCAAATATTCCTGAGAGGTAGATCACTCCCATTCCCATTTTAAGGATGTCCAGCTGAGGCTGAGAGATAATCACTTGCCCAAATCCACATAATGCATTCATTCTGGAGATGGAACATAAATCCCTATGTCCCTTTTCTCAAGTAGTTATCTGTCTCCAGGTCCACACCTGCTGTCAAAGAGATTACTTCAACAGTCACTGATGTCATTGGATTGTAGCTCTCTGTCATTTTATGTGTTTATTTAACAACTGAGAAACTGAGGCATGCATTTGCACATTATTTGTCTGGTCCCATTTCAATTCTGGCTTCAGGTCTAGGTCTGGAACTCCAACAGCCTTGGTCAGCCTGATGAATGGCGTATGCCAAGAGAAGAACATGGGGGGACAGCAACATTGTTCATTCTTGTTGGCCATTTAGTGGCTTGGAATACCAGTAACCAGATCATCCTTCTGGATAGGGTATCTGGGATGTTGCATTCCTGTGAGTCCACTTCTATCTTGAAGGCCAGTTCTGGAAAGTGATGCCAGGAGCTTATCACTCTGCCTAATGGAAGACGTCCTATGAGTTCTATTTTGTCCTCTGTGCTATTTAACACCTATGTGAAACTACTGAATGATATCATCTGGAGATTTCGAATGAGGCGTTGACAATATGAGGATGATATCTAATCTCATGGTCTCCTTTTCATCAGATTTAGGTGAATTAGCAGATGTGCTAAATATGTGGAGTTCCCAAGAGGGCCAGTAAACTGAAGCTCAGTTGAGATAAGATGAAGGAACTCAATCTCTTCTGGATAGGGCTGCATTCCCCCTAAGGATCAGCTCCACAGCTTGGGTGTGTTGTTAGATCTGGCTTTCTCTTTGGAGGCCCAAGCAGCTTCTGCAGCTTAAAGCACCTTCTACCAACCATGAGTGGTGCAGCTGCTGCAACTAGGCAGAAATAGCCTGGCTATGGCTATCCATGCTCTGGTAACATCATGTTTGGATGTGTATAGCAATTTGTATGAGGGGATAATTCTTGAAGACTACTAAGAAACTTCAGCTGATACACAAAGCAACAGCAAGATTACTAATGGAGATTGGTTGGTTAATATTCCTTGCCACTGCAAACAACTGCACTGACTGCTGATCCCTTTCCTGCCATCATTCAATGTGTTGGTTCTCACTCCATTATCAAGAAACCTGGGATGGTCTGATGTGTTCAGAGTTATTACAACTAACTCCAAACAAAGCTGTCCCTTCCCGATGACATCACATGGGCTGCCCATCAAGGTTCTTGCATTGATTTACAAAGCCCTTAACAAATTGGGTCCAGGATACGGCAGAGATTGCCCAAACCGTTATATTCCAGCTCAATCACTGAGATCATCTGCAGGAGTGTCTTTTGTCAATAGAGATTCAGCGGGTGCCCTCTGTGTCAACTTTTATCTGCCTGCTGAAAACTTTTCTGTTCCACCAGGCCTACGCAGGCAATTAAGAGTATACCCCCGACAATGGTCTATTAATGTCTTCTTTAATTTATTTTTGCTTTTAACTTTTTATGATTTTATTGCTCGGTTTGATGTCTTATTTTGTTGTAAACCACTCCAATATATCTTTATGATACAGCGGGGTGTGTGGGTGTGTATTGAATAAACAAATTAAAGCGCTTGGGATCCATGTACCCAAAGGACTGCATTCTTCTACATGAAAATGTCCAAGTTATAGGATAATTCACAGAGGCCCTTCACTAACTCCCTGAATCTTCTGAAGTGCGGAAGGTGGATTCCAGGGGAAGAGCCTCTTCTGTTGTGGCACCCTGGTTGTAGAGCACTTTCCCCATCTAGGCTCTTTCATTTGCCCATGCCTTTCAGTGTAAACTCTTAGTAATCTCTTTTTATGTTGGGAATTTCCTGTCTTTTATTTAAATTTTGCTGATCCTGCTGTTTTTAAATTATTAAAGATGTTATTTATGCTTATATCTTTTAAAAACTTGAAGCCGCTCTGAAAGTATGTGGACTGAGGAATGGGATACAAATATCTGTAATAAAATTAATATAAATAAATAAAATGAAACAGGAATGCTTTATTCCCACAAGAATCACTGTCTGAATGCCCCTCTCCCTGCACTGTTACACATTGTCAAAGGTTCATCTCTGCTGCTATGCATCAGTATAACAATATTTTTTTTTAAAAAGTAACCATGTTAATGTATGTATAATCTCACAGAGGATCTGGTTGTGGTTGTGAGTTTTAGCCCCCACTCCTAAGGCCATGCGATTCCCTCCCCTTTCATAGCAAAAATGCGGTTCTGCAGTCAGGTTCTCTCGAGACTCCCTGAGCAATTGAGAACCCTGATCTTCTGGGTTGCCAACCAAGTAAGGAGCCTTCATGGAAACAAAAGATGGACAGGCCAGAAGATTTATGTGACCTTGGCAGAGACAAGGCTAAGGGTGAACCCCATACCCTGGCTCAAGCCAAGGCTATCCAATTTAACAGAAGAAAATAAGTCTTACTACCTGCAATGTGTAAAACAGCAGACTTTGTGCACTGAATCCTTTAGGATTCACTCACACTGCATGTGCACTGAAGTCAGCATGGATCTATGGCCACACAGATATTTTACTTTGAGAGTTTTGAGGAATGGGTAAAAACAAAAAGGATGCCAATTCTAGGGCATGTGTGCACATGCCAACAAAATTTCAAAACTTTCATGTTAGTGCAGTTCTGGTTAAGGACAGGAAAGTATGAAAGATGCCGCCACATGTGTTTCCATTTTTAGACCTTTCTGGCAGGGTTCATACCACCTGCAGCAACTCTTGAGGGGTGATGCTGTTGCCCTATTGATGCTGTCAAATGGGCCAGTAGGTTTGGGGAATAGGAAACTTGTCCCTTCCTAGTACCTCCATGTGTCACGTGCTTTGAATTCTAAGGCATGGTGCTCTCTGAGTGCTTTGGGAATGGAAAGGCACTAATGACACAAAACAAAACTAAATATAAATTATTATTCATAATTAACAATTACTGCTTTTCAAACAGAGCAATATGTAGCTTATAAATCTTCTTTCATAACTAGTAAGCTTAGACATGCCTCCTACACATACTCTCACTCATTCTGTCATATTGGCTGGAGAGGTGAATAATGGTGATCAGCGCTGACAATCACCAAATACATGAAGCCTAGTTCTTCAAGTGTGTGTGTGTGTGTTATTGGGATAACTTCTCATGTGCCCTCTGGTGTCCATGGGCCTTAAAAATGTCCTTATATATACTTATGGCACCTGCCCAAAGATCCATCTGTCTGTCCCAACTCTTTGTTTTCAGCAGTGATAAGCAATTAGGCCTTAGAAGTTCCTCAAAACCTCACAAGCAGGGCATAATGAAGAAATTCATCCCCATGAAGGAAACAAGCTGTTCCATCATGGGGATACTCCAATTACCAAACAGAATGGCACATACATGCCTAGTTTTTTAAAAAAAAATCACAGAGAGCACGTCCATACCACTTTCTTTTGGTTCCTTTAAACATATTACCGTAATTATATGGGAGGATGGGAGGATGACCATACCATTTTCAAATGGCCCAAAGCAGGTGATTTTGCTCTGATCGCAAGGATGGGAATACAAGACTGCAATAAAATGGTGTCTTGCAACAGAAAAGGTCATTCCAGCATTGTCTCATATACGGTATATGTTTCTTTATATGATGACCATTGCAGTATTCAGCCAAGGAGCGAATTGGCATCTGAGACAGTGTGTGATGGGCCAATATTGGAGGGAGCCTCTCACATTGGCATGAACTATATTTTTTTTAAGGAGGAGGGAATGGAAAATCTGGCCTCTGCATTTCTTCCCTGATGTATGTGGGAGGAGCCCATACCAATTGGACTCTTAACAAATTACCCATTACCTAAGAGCCTCTGGTATGTGAGTCTAGATATACTTGAATGACAGGAAGGGTTGTAATCACATGCTTTTAACTATGACCCAGCTTTCCCTTAGACATATGTGCACATTCAGCAATGATAACAGCAGCATGTGGGTGAAATTTTTAAGGGAAAGGTCACTTTTTAAAAAAAAGGAATATTTCCTTTTTGTTTCAGAAAGAAAAATGGAAACCAGGCACAGAGAGTTTCCTAGCAAACAAAGGGGCAAACTACATGTTACATCCAAATATTTTTTAATGAACCACTGATGTTTGTCTGTTGTTAATGAAAAGGCGCCTCAGGGATCTGTTATTTGGAGGGGAGGGATGTTTGACTTTCCCTGCAGCTGGTTTTTTCTGCTCAAAACCTCCCAAGCAGCTTCCATCCCTCCCCTGACATGCTTCTGGAATGCAGAGCTTGCATTTGGAAACCCACAAGTGGTGTGGGTGGATTTTGTGATCTCGCAACAGTGGAGAGAAGTGTGTGGCCGTGATCCCTGTGAGAGGAGTGGGGATAAGTTAACAACAAAACCTGTATTTGGGCAGCGAGCAGAAGACATTACAGAATTGATAAGTTTGGGCTCAGCAAACAATAGCCCCACCACTTTAGGAATAAGATGGCTTTCCTCACAGTCTGCTCTTTCTTGCCATTTTTGACTGGATATATCCAGTTCCCTCTTTGATTTCTAGTCCCAACAGCAATGCAGCAACACAGAAAACCATGTTCCACTTTCCTCTTGGTATTAAGAAAACCCTCAGCAACTGCAGATTGAGCTGAAAGGTTTTGAGGGCTCAGCTCAATTAGATCTGTCGTTGTTCACACATAACGTCTCCCATCCCCTGTCTTCAATGATGCCTTACCTCACCATCTTGGCAGAACTATTAGTTTATGCCTAAATAAAACATGCTAACTACAAAAATCTCAATATTCATATATTATGAATTAGTGGCTTTTAAAAAATCCCCTGAAAATATCTTAAGAACCTGTTTAAAAAATCTGCTGTAATTCACTAGTTGAGAATTGTACCTCCTAGCCTTTTGACAGTCCCACACACAAACTGCAGCTACAGACACCATGTTGGGAGATGTGGACTTGTGCCATCTTAAAACAGGGATACAGTATGAAACCTGTGGTCCTCCAGACATTGTTGGACTACAACACCCATCCTCCCTGATCATTGGATGGCCTGGCTGGAGCTGATAGGAGCTGAAGTTCAACAACATCTGCAGGCCAGGGTTTCCCCACCCCTGTATTAAAACAGTGACAAATATGGAGAACTCAGTGGATGAGGTTTCCTTCATGCCCTGCATCTGTCTGAAAGCTCATACAAAAATCTCCAAATGGGTCTGAACTTCAATGTCTAAAATCCCTGGTAGAGGACTAGGATCCAGCGATCACACTAAGGGTTGACAAATTCTGTGCAACTCCTATAAAATTTAGGGAACAGTCTGTGCTACCATAATGACTAAGGCCTTAGATGACAATTTTAGGTTATATTTTAGTGATTAAGATTTAATTTATATATTTTAAACTGCTGTTATATCTGTATTGCCCCAATTGCAAATTCAAATGTATCCCTATCGTGTTTTATGATTTCCCTGATATTATATGTGAGCTGGAACTGGTCTGTGACCGAAATTAATAAATTCTATTCTACTCTATTCTGTCTGAAAGCTCTGTTCAGAAGTGAGAAATAATTTCCCATCGATCAGATAGGTTAAGGGACTGTGGTTGCAAACTTATAAGCATTTAAATTGGAGTAAGGACCATTTAATTCAATAATATTTATTTCTAAGTGGACATGCTTAGAATATTGGTGTGTGCGTGCGTGTAAATGTATAGAATTATAAAACCATAGAAATCATCTAGTCCAACCCTCTGCAATGCAGGAATCTTTGTAAAGCATCTATGACATATGGCCATCCAACCTTTGCTTAAAAACTCTCCAATGAAGAAGAGTCCACCACCTTCTGAGGGAGTCTGTTCCACTGTTGAACAGCTCTGTCAGAAAGTTCCTCCTGATGTTTAGTAAGAATCTCCATTCTTGTAACTTGAAGCCATTGGTTCAGGACTGCAGCTCAAGAAAATAAGCTTGCTCCATTTTCTATATCACAGCCCTTTAGGTATTTGAAGATGACTTTCATATCTCCTCATGAATAGGACATTGTAGGCTTCTGCTATGGGGGGGGGCAGAACCTCAGGTACTTGAGTACTTTCAATGCTTTTCAATAGTATTTGAAAGGCTGCCCCCCCCCCCGGCTATTCCCATGCATATCCTCCAACATTTATCAGATGAAAATAGCAACATCCTTACAAAAAGCAGGACATTCTGGATCAAATCAGAAATCCAGGAATGTCCCTTGAAAATAGGGACACTTGGGGGGTCTGGACTAGCCTTTAGACTGTCATGTGCCTTCAGGCCATTTCCCCTCAGGAAAAGGTCTGAAGATACATGAAACACGCTGCCACACATTTGCTGAAGCAAAGCAGGTCTGGGTATTGGTCAGTGGCTGGGTGGGTGACCCTCTGAGAATCACGTGTATGCCACCTTAGATTCCATGACAGAAGAACAGTGCGATATAAATGTAATGGAATAAATTGTTTGAATACCTCTACTCCCTTCTACCTCTGTGAGTTTGTGATTATAAATGCTGGAGTTCCTGTCAGGAAGGAAGCGGTTAACTTCAAGCATGTCATGAACATGGTGTGAGAAAGCCACTGAGGAGAAAACACCAAGTTTTATCTTGCCTCTCCACATTGCAGTCCCCAGTATCGGAATATCGGAGACTGAGGAGCCAGTGTTGCATGTGCCTTCCCCGTACCGCTTCAGTAATGTCGGAAGCAGCAACTTCAAACATGAAGTCAGCCTGATACATGTGCATGTCCAGGTCTATTCCAAGGTTGAACTCACTGTGCATATGGACTGGAAGCAGGGGCTGGCATCACAATCCTGCTCCTTCCCCCTGTTAATCAAAGACTGAATGTCTGAAAGGGGCCTAATTCTTATGGCCGCTTGTCATGCATCCACACAACATCTGCGCAGGGAACTTATTTTTGAGGGACATTATGGCCCCCATCTGCACTGTACCTTTAAAGCAGTATCATGGCTTCCACCAAAGAATCCTGAGAGCTGTAGTTTATTAAGGGTGCAAAGAGGTGTTAGGAGACATATAAAAGGATGTCACATAGAGCAGGGAGAAAGGTTGTTTTCTGCTGCTCCAGAGAAGCGGACACGGAGCAATGGATCCAAACTACAAGAAAGAAGATTCCACCTAAACATTAGGAAGAACTTCCTGACAGTAAGAGCTGTTCAACAGTGGAATTTGCTGCCAAGGAGTGTGGTGGAGTCTCCTTCTTTGGAGGTCTTTAAGCAGAGGCTTGACAACCATATGTCAGGAGTGCTCTGATGGTGTTTCCTGCTTGGCAGGGGGTTGGACTTGATGGCCCTTGTGGTCTCTTCCAACTCTATGATTCTATGAGACCCCTATTCCCCCTCACAGAACAACAATTCCCAGAGTTCCCTGGGATTGTTTGTTTAACCACTCTGGAAATTGTTGCTCTGAGGGAAATAGGGGTTGCCTAACGCCTCTCAGCATTGTTAACAAACTACATTTCCCAGGATTCTTTGGGGGATGCCATGGCTGTTTAAAGTGGTATGATACTGCTTTAAAATGTATAGTGCAGATTACATTCATCCACTATAGATTATAGTGGTACATTTAGCATTCCTTCTAGCATACTGGACAGGTGAGTGCATAGCATGCATTCAGCTGAACCTTTCTTTTGCAAATACTGTAGCAGTATGAACAGACATTGGAACAAAGAGCAGGAATGGCAATTGTCGTAGGCAGTTGGAGCATGATATAAGTAAGATGCAATCAAGGACAAGGAGAAATGGAAGAGCCATCCATGTCTGGAACATGTCTTGAATGGGGTTGCCACCTCCACTTATGTTGGGAGTGGTAAGAAAGTACAGAACTTGCTGCTGCTTTTTTTGCATATGCCAAGTTAAACAAACAAATCCCTATGGTCTAAATGCTAGGCATAATAAAAAGGCTGAGTGGCAAACGCCCAAGCAAAATGGGCTGATTTTAACTGTCATAGGCATGGGGGCAACACAAATGATTTGCTTAGATGAGCCATTCCCACCCCTCCACTAGTGTGGTTATAAGGTGCTGGGATATCAAAGATCGTTCCAGTATTTATAGCAAGCAGTTTTAACCTGACACACTCCTCCTGCTCATGACTAATTCATTCTGAAAAGAGGTACCTGTCCAGCTCACTTAGAGTGCCTGTGCTAAGAACCTGCTGCAGCACATTATGTTTGAGTTAAGGTGTCCTTAGGATTATGCCTCTTAATCATAGTGAGATTTCACCTTAGGCAGGTGAACAGCATCACACAGCTGACAAAGAAATTAAAAGCAGTAACTCACTGGGCAGGGGGAGATAGGAGAACATAAAGAAACAGGCTGTTTGAAAGTGTTTCAGGGCTCTGTTTGGAGGCAGAAAACCTTATTTCTGCTAACTGGGGGTTGAAGTGGTGATGCCCAGGAGGTTCTCAGGTGACTCTTAAAATTTACTTATTTTGACAATTTGTATACTGCTTAATTACATGGAGTCATGTGTGAGGGATAGACAACAGCTGGAGGTTTCTTCCCCTTCCTTATCAAAAGTATGCTATGTCACAGCTATGGAGACGGTGTTTTTCTGTGGTGGCTCCTTGGTCATGGAATACCATCACTAAAAAGGTGCACTAGGCAGCCTTCCCTACTATTTTTTCAGTGCTAAGACACTTTGTTCTTTCAGGTGTTTGAATTTGTGCACCACCTTAGTCTGGTGCATTATTTTTTTTAGCTGCTGAGTCATGTTATTGTTAATGCTGCGGTTTCATTGAATATTTAAGTGCTTTATGTTGTTCACCACCCCAAGGATCTGTTGGATGGGTGTCAGTTTACGAAGGTTTTAAGTATAAAATTATGAATGACACTGAGAAGGTGAACAGAGACTTTTCTCCTCTCTCATAATACCAGGGCTTCATTCACTCGGTAGTAGAGTCAGGACAAAATATTTATTCACTCAGCTCCCCGGTAATTCACTGCCAGAAGATGTGGCAATGGCCACTGGCTTAGATCTTTAACAAAACTACACAAATGCAGCAGTGGCAGACAGGGCAGGCGGCATGGAGGCCAACAGTAGGGGGAGCCAGAGCCAATGGCAGGCAGGACCACCCCCTGATTGGTTGCAGATAATAAGGCAGGCAGGTAGGGGCCAGCTGAGGGCAAACTGAGATTGGTGGGACAGTGCCCTATTTGTCTGAATAGACCAGCCTCTACTGCCCAGACTGAGACTATAGCTCTATCAACTGCTATTAGCCATGATAAGTAAATGGAGCCTCCCTATTCAGAGGATGTGTGTCTTTGAATTAAAGTTGCTAGGGGACAAACAAGGGACGTGGGTGGCGCTGTGGTCTAAACCCCTCCTTTGGTAATCCTCACAGAACTCTAGCCCAGTGGTTCCCATTAATTTGATTTTGAATTGATTTTAAAATGAACTGATTTTAGAATGCTGTGTAACTTTTATTGTTGTTAGCCACTCTGAGCCCGGCTTTGGCTGGGGAGGGCGGGATATAAATATTTATTATTATTATTATTATTTATTATAAACCACAGAGCCTAGGGCTTGCCGATCAGTAGGTCGGTGGTTTGAATCCCTGTGATGGGGTGAGCTCCCGTTGTTCAGTCCCAGCTCCTGCCCACCTAGCAGTTTGAAAGCACATCAAAGTGCAAGTAGATAAATAGGTACCACTCTGGCGGAAAGGTAAACGGCGTTTCCATGTGCTGCTCTGGTTCACCAGAAGCGGGTTAGTCATGCTGGCCACATGACCCAGAAGCTGTCTGTGGATAAATGCTGGCTCCCTCGGGCTATAGAGCGAGATGTGCACACAACCCCAGAGTCGTCCACGACTGGACCTAACGGTCAAGGGTACCTTTACCTTTAGGGGACAAACAACAGGGAGTGCTTTCCCAAAATCATGTGGCTGGCCCCTGGGAAGCCACAGGTTCCTCATTCCTTGGACTAGATGGGCCTTTGATCTGACCCAACAGGGCTCTTCTTGTAGGGACCATTGCCTTTATATTCTGCTTGTGATCTTCCTCAGAGCATCTGGCTCGTAGTCACTGTTAGAAAGAGAAGGCTTAGATTAGGTGGAGTTTGAGGTGATGCAGAAGCCACTGCTTATCAACTGTTATGGTCTCTTCTGAGGACACCATCAGCATGTGGCATTTGTTTAGTATGACAGAGCTTCTTTTCTTCGCATGGTTACCTGTCCTCCATTACTGCCTCTGTTCACATTCACCTGCGCCACAGGGCTGTTCCTTATTTACCCACACCTCTCCTCCTGCCATCATAGTCTTGGCAAGGAATTTTAAATACTGTAGAATTACAACGATCCGTCTGGGGGAGAATGCATATTGCATGAGCTTTTAGGGAGGAGAAGCAAGATTTGCATACATTGCATTGATTTGTACCATTTATTTCGAACCTAGAATTAGATTTTTTTTTCCCATGTTACAGAATGTGGATGTTCTGGGTATTATTCTTATTATTCAGAAATCCAGCTGGAGCACAACACTTTTGAGCTCCATTGGTTTCTGGAGAATAAAGCACATGCTTAATCACCTCTCCCCCCACCCCACAATAGGGATTCGGGGTGCTTTACTTTGACTGAATTGTGCTATTAGATGCAGAGCATGAACATCTCTGACAGTGCGGTCTGATGCATGTCTATGCAGAAATAAGTCACACTGAGTTTAATGGGACTTACTCCCAGATAAGTGTGTACAGTCTGGATTTCAGGAGAGATGTGTGGCTCTGGTTTAGCAGGATGCTGCAGGCACCCCACAGAACTGCTTCTGTCTTAACGCAGGACCTGCAAACTCTCCTTTCCTCCATTGCTAGCCCAGCGCTTTTTGTGAATCTCAATGGCTCTTTAAAGTACCATTAAACATCCCAGCTTTGCTTGTGCTGATTGCGGGAAAGCCATGATTGTGAACTTGCAGCCTGTGCCTCAGAACACAGGTGTCACAAAGATTTAAGTGTGCAGCTGACGGCACCAATGTTCCTTCAGAGGGGAGGGAAAAGCCCTTTCCAGCTACTGCACCAGCTCATGTGCTGAAGCATGAAATGCTGTTAATACTGAAGCAATTAGCTCTTGGCAATGGCAAGCAGACTACAGAGAATGACAGTAGCAGCACCTCGCCTGGGAGCAAGGGAGGCTTCGTTCTTTTCGAGAGAGGAGCGCCTCTAAGGGACAATGCCCTTGGACACGGCATTATCCTCAGCCGAACTCTGCAGGAGACAATTGGCTTCCACAACTGGGATCCGTCAGGCACATTATGGTGCCTTTTTACACAGGCCTGCTCCATCCATGGCAGCAAAAGAAGGCGGCTGGATCCTGAGGTGGCAGCAGGAGACTGTTCCATTCCTAGCCATAAGTGAGGGGATGCCATTTGTAATGCTCCCCTAGAAAAATAGCTCCTAACTATAGAACTTGTACAATGAGGATAGCAGCTCTAGCCTTGTCTTACTCTCTGGCTTATTAGTTTTCCACTTGTGGCTAGTTTTTATAGACAGAACCATTTTTTAAAAATGTGATGTCCCCCCACCTGCAACTTTGAGTGGTACAGTCCATTTCACCACCTGAAAATTGTATCACCTTTCTTTCTGCCATATGTGTAGTTCTGGCCAGACTTGCAGGAAGTTCTTTCTTTCTGCACTTGGGGCCAAACAATACAAGAAGCAGGATATTCATGTTGAGGTCAGATCAGAGTGGGATCTGGGAATCTATGGTTCATTTCCCCTCTCAGTCATGAAGCTTCCCAGGCCAGTGACATTATCACTCAGCCTAACTTACCTCACAGGGTTTTGTGAGGATAAAATATGGGGAAAAGAGCAGGTGAGAGCCATATATGCTGTTTTAAACTCTTGGGAGGAAAGGCAGGAAATAAGCAAATCTGGCCTTGATGTGGCAGTTCCGTAGGTGGGCTACGGAATTAAGTTACCATTGTGATGATTTGCTGCTAGTAACATGGTTTCCCAGAAATGGCTGGCAAAACTTGAGTGCCATGGTGGAGCCCCAAAGGGGAAGCCACTCTGAGTGTTCACTGTTGAGCTTTTTCTGCTCAGATATAGACATTTTGTAAACTGCAGCTGTGGTGGGGACTCAGCACAGAACACATTTTCTCTTGTGCCTTGCTTCAAGCCCCTGCTGTTCTCAATTGTCTCATGAAAAGGGAATTAAAGCCTGCGACAGAACCAGCTAGGCCCCTGCGTTTCATTCCTGTCAGGGAATCCATGCCAATGGAATGAAAAATGAAGCACAGACACTGCAACTTAGCCAGCAGTGTTTTCCCCACCCCATCCTCCAAGGCAGGGGCTGCCCTCTCCAGCTGGCTGGGATGTTCTGTAAAAAGCAGACTTGTTCTGGGCCAGCAGTGGGTGTGGACCAATTCATCTTGAGGGAACCGTTAAGCTACAAACACAGCTACCCAAATCCGGAAATGTCAACGCAATGATGTCTAAGATCCATGGTTATCTAAAAAGTGCAGTAGTCGATGTAGTTTGTGCCCATTGGGTCTGATAATTAGGATTGCTAGGTTTGAAGAATTTGCTTATCAACAGAAATGAAAGCCAGTGAACATCATTTACAAAATGTTTTTCCATATTCCCTGGTTAATCCATTTCAAGTACAGTGGACGCTCGTTGTGAACGTGATCCGTGTGAGAGGCACGTTCGCAACCTGCAGTGTTCGCAACCCACAGAACTGCATCTGCGCACGCATGGGTCACGATTCGGTCCTTCTGTGCATGCGCAAAGTGCGATTTAGCACTTCTGCGCATGCGCGAGCGCCGAAACCTGGAAGTAACCCGTTCCAGTACTTCCAGGTTCGGCGCGGTGCACAACCTGACAATGTGCAACCTGAAGTGTCTGTAACCCGAGGTATGACTGTAAATGTAAGCAATGATTGTCGGAGGAATGGAGAAGTCACACAGTGCCCAACTGTCCTAGGGAGCACACAAACCTGTTTGTTTGTTTATCTGTTTATTTCATAAAATTTATACATTGCTTGATTGTAAATAAACCTCAAGCAGTTTACAGAAATATAAAAACAAGAAAAACAAAAATAATCTACAACCATACTTTAAAGAATACAAAAGTTAAAATACTTAAACAGATTAAAATGACCTCAGCTTTCTAAACATGTGGGTAGGCTTGTCTAAACAAGAATGCTCTTAGCAGGCACTGAAAAGAGTCCAGTGAAGGCACCTGCTTGATCTCAATAGGCAGGAAGTTCCAAAGTCTAGGTGGTGCCACACTAAATGAGCTCTTATAAATGCAGAACGGGTATTATGTGGCACCTGTAGCAGTGCCAATTCCGTCAATCAAAACAGTTACAAATGTGGGGTAAGGCAATCTCATAGGTAAACTGGTCCCAACTTGTTAAACACCTGACATACAAATCAGATTGGATGCAGGGTGAATGCTCACTGTCCTGAAACCACCCTGCAAATATATGTGACCAAAGACTCAATAAAGACCTCTGCATCAGATTTGTGCAAGCAAATCGGGATGGATACTGAATAAACAGGTTGCCTGGAGGGACCCTATGCTTTTAAAAAAATAAAAAAGTGGGGGAGGTGCAGGAGATTTGGGACCTGCCAACAAAGACCCGGGGCCTTGTGATTTCAATGTTTCTGCTACAGTTAAGAAGAAAGTTCTGCTGTGCAATTACACTGAAATATCTGGAGAAATATGATTGCGATATCAAATAACTTAGATAGGCAAGAGTTGACTCCAAATATTTTCTGAAAGTGAGAAATGAAGTAAATTTGAGGGTTCCTCCTAAGGCAAAACATCTGAAGAATTCAGAGGGAGGGCAAAGGAGTTTTGATAAGATCAAGAGGGTTTCACATATC
Source organism: Podarcis tiliguerta (assembly GCF_965153285.1). NCBI lineage: Eukaryota > Metazoa > Chordata > Lepidosauria > Squamata > Lacertidae > Podarcis > Podarcis tiliguerta. The sequence continues at coordinate 39,449,792 of NC_139535.1, read as the reverse complement.
TCCAAGAGCGAGTGAATAATTTACATTTTCTTCATTATAACCTCTGTGCAGCCACACAATTAGTAGCAGGTTGGAGTCTGAAAAGCAGCAGGCAAGAGAGAGATGCAGCCTTGGAAGAGCAGATCTGGTGCATTTATATCCTGCCTTTCTTCCATTACAGAACTCAAGGCAATATACATGAGGTTCCCATGTGGTCTTCCACCCAGGCACTCAGCAGAATGCTTAGTTTCAGCAATATGTCTGCATCATGTCCTCTCAGGCCAGGCCCTGGGACTCTGGAATCTGCAGCCTGCATTCAACTAATCCTGCACACTAGTGGAAGCCCGTGTAAGAGTTCCCATTAGCACAATGTGGCTTTCTACCCTATCCACCTCCCCACCTTCCCCAAATCCACTCTGGAGGGCCGGAAGAACCCCCAAAACAGCATACGGGGCAAGGAGAGGGGAGATTGTTCCTGCCCATCTGGCAGGCAGAAATGCTTGCGCTGACAGAACAATCAAACTAGCATGATGTGGAATTCCTCTGTATATGTCTAATAATAGGTAAAGGTAAAGGTACCCCTGCCCGTACGGGCCAGTCTTGACAGACTCTAGGGTTGTGCGCCCATCTCACTCAAGAGGCCGGGGGCCAGCGCTGTCCGAAGACACTTCCGGGTCACGTGGCCAGCGTGACATCGCTGCTCTGGCGAGCCAGAGCCGCACACGGAAACGCCGTTTACCTTCCCGCCAGTAAGCGGTCCCTATTTATCTACTTGCACCTGAGAGTGCTTTCGAACTGCTAGGTTGGCAGGTGCTGGGACCGAACAACGGGAGCGCACCCCGCCGCGGGGATTCGAACCACCGACCTTTCGATCGGCAAGCCCTAGGCGCTGAGGCTTTAACCCACAGCGCCACCCGCGTCCCCTATGTCTAATAATGCGTAGTGCTTTATAAATAATATTGCGCCCTTCACCATGTGTGTGTGGTCAGGAAGAAAATGACCATGCCTAGTGCCATCTTATCAAGCAAGCACTGCTGCCAGAAGCAATTTTACCTTATTCACAAGATTTAAAAGGTGCACAGAATTGGATTAATTTACGTTTGCAGAAGAAGACCAATTGCTTGTTGGTTTTCCCGCCACTCCATCTCACTCTGTGACTTGCTGTAGAATAGTGGGCAATCTTGCAGTCAAGGGTTTGCAGTAAATTATGGCTAAACTTGAGATTTAAAAAATGTACTAGCCTCTGCTCAGTAGTGAAGCAAAAGTTCAACACATTCTACAGCTACATTCACACCATGCATCTAAAGCACTATGATGCCCCCTTAAGCAGTCAAAGAATTCAGGGAGCTGTAATTCGTTAAGGGTGCTGAGAGTTCATAGAATCATAGAATCATAGAATCATAGAGTTGGAAGAGACCACAAGGGTCATCGAGTCCAACCCCCTGCCAAGCAGGAAACACCATCAGAGCACTCCTGACATATGGTTGTCAAGCCTCTGCTTAAAGACCTCCAAAGAAGGAGACTCCACCACACTCCTTGGCAGCAAATTCCACTGTCGAACAGCTCTTACTGTCAGGAAGTTCTTCCTAATGTTTAGGTGGAATCTTCTTTCTTGTAGTTTGGATCCATTGCTCCGTGTCCGCTTCTCTGGAGCAGCAGAAAACAACCTTTCTCCCTCCTCTATGTGACATCCTTTTATATATTTGAACATGGCTATCATATCACCCCTTAACCTCCTCTTCTCCAGGCTAAACATGCCCAGCTCCCTCAGCCGATCCTCATAAGGCATTGTTTCCAGGCCTTTGACCATTTTGGTTGCCCTCCTCTGGACACGTTCTAGTTTGTCAGTGTCCTTCTTGAACTGTGGTGCCCAGAACTGGACACAGTACTCCAGGTGAGGTCTGACCAGAGCAGAATACAGTGGCACTATAACTTCCCTTGATCTAGATGCTATACTCCTATTGATGCAGCCCAGAATTGCATTGGCTTTTTTAGCTGCCGCGTCACACTGTTGGCTCATGTTAAGTTTGTGGTCAACCAAGACTCCTAGATCCTTTTCACATGTACTGCTCTCAAGCCAGGTGTCACCCATCTTGTATTTGTGCCTCTCATTTTTTTTGCCCAAGTGCAATACTTTACATTTCTCCCTGTTAAAATTCATCTGGTTTGTTTTGGCCCAGTTCTCTAATCTGTCAAGGTCGTTTTGAAGTGTGATCCTGTCCTCTGGGGTGTTAGCCACCCCTCCCAGTTTGGTGTCATCTGCAAATTTGATCAGGATGCCCTTGAGTCCATCATCCAAGTCGTTGATAAAGATGTTGAATAAGACCGGGCCCAAGACAGAACCCTGTGGCACCCCACTAGTCACTCTTCTCCAGGATGAAGAGGAACCATTGATGAGCACCCTTTGGGTCCGGTCAGTCAGCCAGTTACAAATCCACTGAGTGGTAGCATAGTCAAGACCGCATTTTACCAGCTTCTTTACAAGAATATCATGGGGCACCTTGTCAAATGCCTTGGTGAAATCAAGGTAGACTACATCCACTGCGTTCCCTTCATCTACCAGGCTTGTAATTCTGTCAAAAAATGAGATCAGGTTAGTCTGACATGACTTATTTTTCAGAAATCCATGCTGACTATTGGTGATCACAGCATTCCTTTCTAGGTGCTCACAGATTGTTCGCTTAATGATCTGCTCCAGAATCTTCCCTGGTATTGATGTCAGACTGACTGGGCGGTAATTATTTGGGTCCTCTCTTTTCCCCTTTTTGAAAATAGGGACAACATTTGCCCTCCTCCAGTCTGCCGGGACTTCGCCTGTTCTCCAGGAATTCTCAAAGATGACTGCCAGTGGTTCTGAGATCACATCTGCCAGTTCTTTTAATACTCTTGGATGCAGTTCATCTGGCCCTGGAGACTTGAATACATCTAAACTAGCCAAGTATTCTTGTACTATCTCCTTAGTTATTCTGGGCTGTGTTTCCTCTGCTGAATCATTTCCTCCAAATTCTTCAGGTCGGGCATTGTTTTCTTTATCGGAGAAGACTGAGGCAAAGAAGGCATTGAGGAGTTCAGCCCTTTCTGTGTCCCCTGTTTGCATTTCACCATCTTCTCCTCTGAGTGACCCCACTGTTTCTTTGTTCTTCCTTTTGCTACGAACATACCCATAGAAGCCTTTTTTGTTGCTTTTAACCTCTCTAGCAAGCCTGAGTTCATTCTGTGCTTTAGCTTTTCTGACTTTGTGTCTACACGTGCTGGCTATTTGTTTGAATTCCTCTTTGGTGGTTTCCCCCCTTTTCCATTTTTTGTACACATCCTTTTTTAATCTTAACTCAGTTAAAAGTTCTTTAGATAGCCACCCTGGCTTCTTTAGGCACCTTCCATGTTTCCGTCTCATTGGTATTGCCTGAAGTTGTGCTTTTACTATCTCCCTCTTAACAAACTCCCAGCCATCATGAACTCCCTTTCCTTTTAGTATTACTGTCCATGGGATCTCACCCAGCACTTCCCTAAGTTTTATGAAGTCGGCTTTCTTAAAGTCAAGAAATTGAGTCCTAGTATGCTTGGCTGCTCCTTTCCGCTGTATAGTAAACTTCAGAAGAGCATGATCACTTGCGCCTAATGATCCTTCCACTTCTACCCCATTAACCAGGTCATCGACATTGGTTAGGACCAGATCTAAAATGGCTGTTCCTCTTGTTGCTTCTCCCACTTTCTGGACAATGAAGTTGTCTGCAAGGCCAGTGAGGAATCTGTTTGACCTTATGCTCTTGGCTGAGTTTGACATCCAACAAATATCTGGGTAATTGAAGTCCCCCATTACTACTATCTCCCTTCCTTTTGCATGCTTGGCCATCTGTTCCAGGAAGGCATCATCTATGTCCTCCGTTTGGCTTGGGGATCTATAGTAAACTCCCACAATGAGGTCACTATTATTCTTCTCTCCCTTAATTTTGACCCAAATGCTCTCACTTTGGCTTTGAGGTTCTAAATCTTGGATCTCTTCACAGGTATACACATCCCTGACATATAACGCCACTCCTCCTCCTTTCTTGTCTGGTCTGTTTCTCTGAAATAGATTGTATCCCTCCATTTTTACATTCCAATCGTGGGACGTATCCCACCAGGTTTCAGTGATGCCTATTATGTCATATTTAGTTTGCTGTACCAAGAGCTCAAGCTCATCTTGTTTATTTCCCATGCTTTGTGCATTAGTGTACAGACATTGAAGTCCATTAGTCATTCCCCCGTGTCTCTTATTTAAGGATTTTTTCCTCCCACCACTAGGTCTGCTTGCTGTTTGCTCCATTTGGTCTATGACATTTGGATGATCATCTTCATCAATTAATAGACTCCTACCTTCAGGAGCACTGTCTCCCTCCCCCACATTAGTCAGTTTAAAGCCCTCCTGATGAGGTTTCTTAGTTTTTTGGCAAAAACATTCCTCCCAACCGTTGTGAGGTGCAGCCCATCGCTTGCCAGAAGTCCATCCTCAAGAAACTGCAGTCCGTGATCTAAGAATCCAAACCGTTCCTGTTTACACCATTTGCGAAGCCAGCTGTTTACTTCCACTATTTTCCTCTCTCTCCCTGGGCCACGTCGCTCAACTGGGAGGACAGATGAGATGACGATTTGTGCATTTAATTGCTTCAATTTCCTGCCCAGAGCCTCGTAGTCTCTTTTGATCTTCTGGAGGCTATTGCTTGCAGTGTCATTGGTTCCCACATGAACCAAGAGGAAGGGGTATTTGTCAGTGGGTTTTATGATTCCTTGCAGTCGTTCAGTTACATCTTGGATCTTAGCCCCGGGGAGACAGCACACTTCCCGAGACATCTTGTCAGGCCCACAGATCACTGCTTCTGTTCCCCTCAGTAGGGAATCCCCTATCACCACTACACGCCTTCTCTTAGGTTTGGTCAGGGTTCTTCCGTGAGCGAAACTCCCATTCTACACCCAGAGCTACAATTCCCAGAGTCCCATGTGAAGAGGGATTGATGGTTAAACCACTCTGGAAATTGTATGTCTGGGAGGGGAATGTCTCCTAACTCTCAGCACCCTTAACAAATTACGACTCCCAGGATTCTTTGGGAGAAGCCATGACTATTTAAAGTGGTATCTTAGTGCTTTAAATGCGTGTTGTGAATGTAATCTAGAAATTACACCCTTACAGAATGATAAGACTCATCAGTGCAGAAAATAATTGGGAAGGGAGCTTTTTAAAATGGAAGTTATATTAACTGTAGCATGAAGGCATCTGATATTTCGATTTCACCGTATCTCAAGATAAGATCCATTTTGGAGATAGCCTTTTCTGGGCTGATGTTTGGAAATTTTTAATGCACTTCTCACTTCCTCAAGCAGTGAGGAATTTCAGGGCTTTTCAGGAATTTCAGGAATTTTCACTCACCTGGGCTTTGATTGGTAGGTTTGTCCAGAATTCAGAACAAGGCTGCAGTTTAGCTACAGATTTATAGTGCGTAACAAGAACTTTATTAAATGTGTATGAATGATGAGGACTTTGGGTGAAGCAAGATGGCGAGCGCCATGGCCATGCCGAACTCCTAGGGACTGCCAGCACTAACTGGGCTGCTTGGCTGGTCCCTGCACTGCCATCACCACCACCTCCACCACTGTGATCAAAGGGGAGCCCAGGGAGCCCAAAACAACAAGTGAAGAGGCTGCATGAAGACTCCCATCCCCATGACAATCTTGATCCCACTGGGACCGAGAGCACCCCAACGAACAAATAATGAGCTGAGCTGCCCCACTCCCCAGCCATACACCAACTTACTGCTGCCACCGCCACTGCCAAGGGAGAATAGTAGGAGGGGACCGGGAGAGTCTTGGAGGCCATGAGGGAATGCGCAGCCTAGCTCAGGCTCAACCCCAAGCCAATATTCCCGGCTGCTGGTGCAAAAGAGCAGCCCCCAAAATGCAGGATTAACATCACAGACTCTAATACCATAGCACTCCAAAGAGGCACAAAACAAAGATGCCTACTGTCTCCCTTCCTATTAATCCTGGCCCTGCAACCCCTAGCAATCTGAATCCGGGTAGCCCCTAACATAAAGGGAGTGGAAATAAAAGGCAAAACCTATAAATTAGGGCTCTTTGCAGGTGATCTGACTGTCACGACACCAGACCCCATAAACACAGCACCCACCTTAACCAAAGAAATCGACACATTCACAATGGTATTGGGCCTACAAGTAAACTTTGCAAAATTTGAGCCTATGTCCTTCAACACTTCCCCCCATATCCAAAAAGAATTCACCAACATCACAAAGATGAAACTCAGCCACACCAGGTACCTAGGGATGCAAATAACCAGAAACCTCAACAAACTATACCATCACAATTACAAATCCCTATGGTGACAAATTAACAAAGACCTGAAGAGATGGAGCAGTACTAACTTCACACTCTCAGATAAAATAACCATGATCAAAATGACCACCTTTCCAATCTGGATTCCAGCAATCCAACTCCACAAATGGAAGAAAAAACTACACTTGTTTATCTTCTCAAAAAAGCCAAGAATAAGCCCCAAACACCTGTACCTCCCCACCTCAGAAGGAGGATGGGGAATCCCCAACATAGAACTATACTACATTGCCAATCAAGTGCACCACATAATCCCATACATTCTAGAAGATGAGACAAAACAATGGGTACACTTGGAGAGAGACATAATCAAAAACACTCCCACCACAGCATACCCTTTTCTCCAAAGCAAACTAAGGAAAATCCCCACAATAATAAACAGGTTCACACAGACCATGCTTCAAGCATGGAAGGAAGAAGTAGATAAACTGTCCCCATGCCTATCCCACTAACCCCCCGGCTTACCACCCACAATTCCACCACACAGCACAAAATCTCCAGATAAAAACCTGGCAAGCCAAAGGCCTATATCACCTAGCAGACTTAAACAGAAATAACAAACCCATATCGACACAAGAATATGAAATAAACTAGGGGTCACCCAAATACCCTGGCTAACACACCACCAATTACACACCTTCTTAAACAATCCAGTAGTAAAATCAACAGCTACTAGGCCCTTGACCACCTTCAAAAACCTCCTCCTAACATCAATGGGACATGGCATGGGGATGGTATCCACAATATACAAAACACTGCTCCAAAGCCCCACAAACCCTCTCAATGTAATCAAAAAACAATGGGAGGATGACATAGGCTACGAAATTAACCCCACCTAATGGATCAGAATGTAGTCTAAACCTCCCTTTAAATCCGTATCAGCGAAAAGAAAAGAACTCACTCTGAAACTCACAGATGATGCTACAGAAACTGGCGCTAATATGCCCAGGAACCTCACCAAAATGCTGGAGAGGCTGCACCTCCACAGGCACATACCTCCACATGTGGTGGGAATGCCCCCAAACCCAACTCTTCTGGACAACAGTCATACAAAAAATAAGCAAAATAACTAAACAGCTACTAGAAGTCACCCCAGAATTAGCCCTACTGAACATCTTCCAAGAGAATAATGCCCACTCACACTATGAAGAGCTCATAATTCACCTACTCTCAGCAGCCAGAAACATCATAGCCAGACACTGGAGGGACCTGTCAGGAATAAACATGGAACCCTGGTATCAAGTAGTATGGGAAACAGCCTTACTAGAAAAGCTAACCAATAGAATGAAACTGACACAGCAAGAAATAGAAGATGACACCTTCACTCTGGTATGGCTCCCCTTTATCGTATACACAGCCTAACAAGACAATAACACAAACCCACCAACAGCATATTATTCAATGTGGCAAACTTAACCCAACAACTCCCCCCCCCAAACAAATCCCACTTAAGCCAACCAAAGACAATCAACCACATCCTAGACCACCCCAACCTCTCTCACCACAAAGGAAACATAAAAGTGAATAGAAAGAGAACCTACCTAAGTGATGCTGATACAAAAACCTTATGCATACACTAAGTATAAGAGCATAAGCTTTACCATCCCACCCCCCCTCTTTCCCTTCCCCCCTCTTTTCTTCCCAACCCTATACTGCACTGCATATAACACCAATGTCTCACAACAAATGTAACTGATACGTAGAAAACACAGCCTGAAGAAAGAGACAATGCATGTGCTTTTGTAAACGAGAAAAATCTTTAATAGAGTTATTAAAAATATAAAAATAAATTAATGTATCACTGCAAAAAAATTGTGTATGAGTGATGCTGTAGTAGAGTCTTATTTATGTGTCAGTAGATGGCACTCTTTCTATGAAAACGATCTCCATGTATGCTTAATGCATCTTCCTGTAATGTGTTCCTGTAACCAGAATTTTTAGCTCTGTACTACATTTAGAAGTAAATGAGACCCAGAGAATGGAAGAAACCAAAACATTTTTAAAAGGGTACTTTCCTGGGAGGATGGAGCATTCTGATGTCCTTGGTCCTCGGTTCTTCCCACATCAGTGCACAGAAGACAACCCTAAAACTGTGTCACTCTAATGGCAAATAGTTTTTGATCATGGATACAATTCTCACCTTGCCTGCCTTCGAAAAGGAGGCACTCTCTTCTATTTCATCCTTATTCCAGGAACTCGCTTTCAGAGCTTTTGGGAATTGTGTTTGGCTACCTAAGGGCAATTCTCTTGGGCAAAAGCTCTGGGTCACGCTTCAGCTATCTCTAGAATAACTAGGGCATCTCCAGTTCTTGAACAGGTACACACCATTCCTCTCTTTCTCAGTATTCGCTATTTGCTTTTATTTTCAAAATGTATATTCTGTATGACTCCAAGAAGTCTGGACATTGGCTGCAGTAGGCAAGTGGGTGTCAGTTTAGGTCTTCCCAAGTTATCTCCACTGTATAGAGGTCGTACAACTTGGAATGCCAATTGCTAGGAATAAGAGTTCCATTGTGCTCATGTCTGGTTTGTGGTCTTTTCATAGGTATCTGGTTGGCCACTGTGAGAACAGGATGCTGGACTAGATGGGCCATTGGCCTGATCCAGCCAGGCTCATCTTATGTTCTTATAAGTGCCCAGATGACCATCTTATGTTCTCATCTTCCTATACAGGCTCCTCAAGAGGTTGCTAGGAGATGCACAGACCTCTTTTTGACCCTTATCCATGCCGAATAAGAGGGTGGTTTTTCATCCTACTAGGTTTTGATTGATGGTGCTAAGAGGGCTCCTAGCTCATTGGTAGATCACATGTATTTTACAATGCAGAAGGTCCCAGTTTCAATCCCTGGCATCTTAAGATAAAAAGAATAAGGCAGTGGTTGAAATTGACCCCTACCTAAGATTCTGGAGGTGGTGAAGGGCGGGGAATCCTGAGCGAAAAAGTCCAATGGTCTGGCCTGATGTAAGACAAATTGTACTTAAAAAAGAAAGTTTTGCATAGATTTATTGCCTCTCCCCCCATGCCACTGTCCATAGGCTTTAGAACATATCTCAGACCCACTACGTACATGGTATAATTCCATCTTTTCGTACAGGTGCAGGGTGATAGCTAAGTCATAGAGTAGACCCACTGAAAGTAATGGACTTAAGTCACTGAATATTCATTCAATGGGCCTCCTTTGAATATTGAGTATCACCCATAATAACCATGACAAGCAGATGAGAGAGCTGATACACCCACAGTTAATGAATTAAGAGTGGTGGAATCTCAGGCCTGGGGGTTTGGCCCTCCAGTCTTCTCTGTCTTCCCCTTGGGACTCTCTCTAGGCTGCACCCCCTAACCAGCCACCCTCTTTCTTTAGGCCACACCACTCACCAGTCCAGCTTTCTATCTTCCTTGAGTGTCTTGGCCTGCTTGGAAGGTGTCCTTGAACTCTTGCCTCCTGCTTGCCTGGACCTTGGTGGGAGCACAGACAGGTGTGCAAAAAACTAGCCTACTGCACTGAGGTAAAACTTATACTCACTGCTCACCTACTCAGCTCACCTAGCACTGGCACCCTGGAAATATTTCCAGATGGGAATGTGGCCACACACATACACCATTCAGAGAGGCGAAATTCATGGTTTGAGACCCCTGTGCTTAATTTATGAAGGCAATGATAATGGCGTTTAACCCTGCCTAGACGTAATACCCTCTGATCTGGAAGCTATTCCCTATCTGTGTGTGAGCAGGCTGTATTTACTCAAAACTGAGGCATTCTGCACATGCTCAGATGCATTCATTATTCTTAATGATTGATTGATTGATTGATTGATTGATTCTAAGGCTGAGCTTTGATATTGAAACCTGGCTCCCGGTATAAACCCTGGCAAAAATTAATCCTTGCCCATGGCTAAAGGCTTTTGCCTTACTGAGACCCATCTATTGAACTTCAAAGAGGGCTGCTCAAAGGAGAGCCATGGCAGCAGGTAAAAGTGATCATTGTGTTCCTCCCACACACACACCTCTGAGGTCCACAAATAAAAGCTGGGAGTGCTCATTTAAGCTGCCGAGCCCAGCTTAGGAGAAACAAATGCAAGAGTATATTTTTGCGCACATCGCAGCCCAGAGGCACACAAACTGATATGAGATTTATTAGAGCCAGCTGAGAGTAAGAAAGAGGCTAGAAGGATAACTGAGACGCCTGCTTCTCAGTGGTAAGTATGTGAAGTTTGAAGCTGAAACCAGGATGCATTTTTAATGATACAGCAGGCAGAGCTGAGCTTTTTTAACTAAGACTAGGCAATGAATACAGGCTCTGCAAACTGTCTAGTGTGCCACAGATGCATTATTTACAGCAGCTCCATCTTTATCCATTTTAATTTTAAATGGGCTTCACAGCATGATCTAAACAGGAGGATAAACTACTTGTGTCCACCCACAAGTTCCATGCGTTGCAAAGGGGGTGGGTGCACGTGTTGGGGGTGGGGTGGGGTGAGGGGGTAAGATCGACCTCGCTCAGGGACTTGGCTCCAATCCTGCCATTGGCTTGCGAGGAGATCCTGCTGGTCTGAGTTTGTGGGACAGATGGCAAGTGGAACTGGGGTCAGCAACAGCCGAAGAAAGATTGCTGGAAACATGCGCCCTGATAGCAATGCAAATGCGATGCGAACAAAGGGCAGATTTGCGTGAGGGTTGGAACAGGCAACTTGCTGTCAGGCCACCTGCGCTTTATTCAGCACTTGCCATTTATCCTCACTGTGTAAAGTCAATGCAGTGCAGCGGATCAGATGTAAGGTTTTGGATGTGGGAGACCGAGACTCAAAACTGTGCTTAGTCACAAAGCTTGCTGGGTGGCCTTAGACCCGCCACTCTCTCAACCAATGAACTATACACATTTGGAACAGCTATGAAGTCTAAATGACTGCTGTATCTGTGCTGAGACACACTGTGACTGAGAATGCAACAATTGATCCTTGGGAGGGGGGTAAGGAGGGGGGTGGCTGTGCTCGGGGACTAGGCAGCCCCTGGACCCACTTTGCCCTTGTGAGTCTGTGAAAAACCTCTTCTTGTAAGCTGTTCTGAGCCTCAGAGGAAAGGCAGGAAATAAATGGAAACCAGTATTTTAAAAATACTTTACCCAAGCTTCCTTAGTTAAGGAACGGGCACTGAATTGATACCAGTTTGTTTTGCTCTGTGTGGGGGCCAAGGGCAACTTTTAGAGGGAGATTTGGGTTGGGGAAATGATGCAGGGAAAAGTGTGAAATATGAGTACCCTCGCCTTGCAGCAATGTGTCAGTGGGCCTCCTTTGAATGATCTGGATGCAGCTTTCTGTGGCTGCATTTACACCCTTCTTTTTAAAGAGAGATCCAGTCACAGGTCTCCCACAGGTAGTCCACTTCCACTAACAGGTTTGGATGGGCTTCCTTGCTCATGCCCTGGAAATTAGTTCAGCCGCACTCATGCAAAAGAGAAAGTGCTGGTGAACATAGGAGTATTGGAAACAGCCTTATGCCAAGTCTGACCCTTGGACTATCTAGCTAAGTACTACACTAACTGGTAACAACACTTCAGACAGAGGTGTCTCCCAGCCTGAAGATGCCAGGTATTGGACCTGGGACTTTCTGCATGCAAATCAGCCACAGCCTGTCTCCAACCTCAGTGGGTGCTGGTGTGACACACTGGTAAATATGAGTATGGCTGGCATGACAAGTCTGACTGATAACATTATCTGGGTATTGCTAAAGGATGTAGAAGATCTGGGAGTGAGATGGAAACCAAGCAAGCCATTATCCCTCAAATACTCCTAGTGTCAACCCAAATATGTTTATCTGAAATGGAAAGCAGGAAGTGCCTAGATGATCATACTGACTAAGCCAAACCATGTTGTACCATGAATGCATGAGCATGCAGGCTTTCCGAGAGGAGATTGCAGCTGCTTTGATCCTCCTCTGGTCCTCCTGCTGCTATGGTGAGGTGACTTAAGCCATAGTTTAACTTTGAAGGTCCTCCACACCTGGGCTCATAGTTTGTCTTGCTGCAAACAAATCAGAAAGAAGTTAAATCACAATGTGGATGTAGCCTGATGAACTGTATTCCTGATCTCATAAATGCAGTTCACTAATAGTAGCTCTTTACTTAAATAGCGAGGACCAAAAGAATTATCTTTTGAGTTTTGTGCCTGTAAGATATCTTGCTGGAAGCAGAGTAGCCATCACCATTTGGTGTCTATAGTTTCAAGCTATAACAACACAAATCCTCCCTTTATCCTTCAAACACCTCTCAAGGAGGAGTCAGGCCCTTGGATTTTGGTTTCACGCACCATGATGAGTGGCTGGAATGGATTTATCAAGTAATGTCAGATGCACTTAGCAAGAAATAGGCAGCTCCCATGAAGTCACTTTGGCTGCAGGGTTGGATATGAAAACTACAGTGTTCAGTTGAGGGGTGGGTGGGTGGGTGTAACACAAAAGAAGACTGGAATAGGATCCTGCGGCTGGACTTGGGATTTAGGGATGAGGAGGAACTGCCAGGAACCTGGAGATAATAGCTGAAGAACGTGATGTTAATCTAACTAGCCCTGCCAGTGTCTGTGAGGTGCAGAGATGTCAAGTTGATGACCTGGAAAATAGACTTAGATTAAGAAATATCAATATAGAAAGCCATTCCTGTCTGACAGACGAAGGGTGGCCAAGATGAAATGGACAGAGTGTTCTCTAGGGAACTGACAGATTCTTACATCACATTGGCTGCTAATTGGCCCCGTTTCCATCAGTCAGAAGTGTAGGAGTGACTAGATCACGAGGACAGAATTTGTCTTGCAAATAACACCTTCAAGGCCAGGGGAGGGAACCTGCCCTCCCTAATTTCTTCTTATTTTTCCTCCCCTTTGATGAGTCGCAATTGGGCTTCACAAAATTATTTGTTCAGTAACATTATACAGCAAATGGTGTTTGAAATGGCCTATTGTGGAGGCGGAGGACAGTCTGCTCACACAATCTAAATGGAGAATCTGAGACAGAGAAGGAATCCCCCTCACCAACTTAAAATTGTAACTTGTTTACTTTGGAAGATTTCTTAATACTACTTTCCTCATAAAGCTTACAAGTGGCATACAAAAATAATGCACATTTAGCATTTGTTTATATTTCCATTTATATATTGTCTTTGGGTTGTTCAATACTGCTTAGAAATATATATTAAAGTATCCCCCTCCCCCCTTATGCTGTTCTAGGGTTCTCCTGACTTCCTTCTCTAATTTTGGGGGTAGGGGAAAGGGGAAGCATATTGTGCTCAGCCCTGAGTGCTCACTGGAAGGACAGATCGTGAAGCTGAGGCTCCAATACTTTGGCCACCTCATGAGAAGAGAAGACTCACTGGAAAAGACCCTGATGTTGGGAAAGATGGAGGGCACAAGGAGAGGGGGACGACAGAGGACGAGATGGTTAGACAGTGTTCTCGAAGCTACAAACATGAGTCTCGCCAAACTGCGGGTGGCAGTGGAAGACAGGAGTGCCCGGCGTGCTCTGGTCCATGGGGTCATGAAGAGTCGGACACGACTGAACGACTAAACAACAACAACAACATTGTGCAAGCAGAAACTCTTGCACGGGATTTCTGCCGAGAGGGTTCATTAGGCGAATCCTATCAATAGAGACTAGAAAACGCTTTGGTCTGATCCAACACGACTCCTCTTTACCTTACACCCTCTTTCTTGCCAGTGGCATGTTGAACAGTTGATGAGAGCCTCTCTGGATCATTTTAGCACATACCTTCATCATTGCACCTAGCTAACTGCAATGGAGAAGCATCACTGGCTACTAGCCACAATGGCTGTTTTCTCTCTCCACCATGAGAGATGCCATCCCTCTGAACACAGGTACCATTTGCTGGGAATTGTAGGGGGGCAGAGTGCTGAGGTCCACCTTCCTGGCTTCCCACAGGTATTTGGTTGGCCACTGTGAGAACAGGATGCTGGGCGAGATGGGCTGTTGGCCTGATCCAGCAGGCTTGTCAAATGTTCTTACTTTCTTAGGACCCATCCAAAGTGTTACGGAATGAGGCAGTTCCTGATCTGCCTGCAGTTGCTCCCAAGTCATCTCAGTAGCATGCAAAGCCTTGAGTGGCTGGGTGGAATGCACTGATGCAGTCAGACCATACCCAAGTGATCTGGGAGATGTCATGCATATGGTACAATTCACCCTAGGAAAGCAGGGCAGAAGCGATAGAGTACTGGAGCAGGGTGGGAGCAACCACCAGGGGGCAGCAATCTGTCTTCAGGCACTACAGCCTCTGTGACTCCCAGCCTATTTGTCCTATATTTAGCTTTAGGCAGGTCTTACATGCTGCTCTCCCTCATTTCCCTCCTACCCCGCACCCAGAGGTATATGGCCTCAGGCAGTACAAATATTTCTCTCCTTTTCACAATGACCTTCAAACAACTGCCACTTTATATGTGAAGGAGATGGCATCTCTGGAATTGGTCCCTTTGAACTCACAGTGCAGATACTTAGGAATGGTAACAAGGTGATTGTATCTGTTTTGTATGTAAGCACAGGGGTTCCATGATGAGAAAATCTGGTATGTTTCCTGATAATTAAATTTGCTTTCAGAGATAAAAGAAGTCACGTGATCGTCCCACATGAATGTATTTATCCCAGTCTCCTTCATCTTTGTTTTCTCTGAGTTTTCATTTGATACCTTTTTCCTGTTTTCCTTAAAACACAAATCTAAGGATCGTATGGGCTTCTGGGCTGTCAACCTCATATATTTCAGACCTGATGAGGCAACATTCCTCTGCATAAGGAATTTTTAAAAGAACCAAACACCCACAACATATGGATAACATCTATTTCTTCTTCTTCTGGGCTCTGCCCCTTTTAATTTGGACAGTAACCATCTATTAAAGAGAAGTCAGAACTATATTGCTAAAAAAGAGGGCTGGGTACAGTACATTAAGCCTGCACATTTAACTTGTGCACATTCAGCTTTATGCACTTGGCAAACATTTTGATAAAAATCAAAAAGGAGGTGGAAAGGGGGAGGGCATCCGGGGGGAAAACTGCTTTGGCAATCCCACCTGCCATTGCACCCAATGTGTTTTGACTATATGTGATTTTGGCTTTAGGCGCAATCCCTGGAACGTACCGTAACCCCCACCTAAGTTGTGGACTTACTTTATCTCACAATCTTGTTGCAAAGGTTTTTTTTATTTGGAGCTTCAGTGGACAAGAATGTACAACACTAAGCTATCGGCTTTCATTTTGAAGGAAGCAAGTTTCTGGGCTTCTTTGTTGGGCAGAAATGTTTGAGAAGTTATCATCCACTGCAACCTGGAAAACTTGTCCTAGAACATAAGCACTTTCCCCTCCCCAGATCTAGATGTGATGTCTTGGCTTGTTATTATTACTGCCCCACTCTAATTGGGCTTATTTTGACTGCGTGCAGAACAAGACAGCCATTTCCCCCCTTGATAAAAGCCTGGCTTATCTTTAAACATGTCCCACATTAAGACATCAAATAGCCCATCTGGCCTTAATGGCCTTTAAACAAACTTGCTTTAAGGAAACGGAATCTACCAGCCTAATTATATGTGGGAGATCCCCATGTCTGTAACCCAGCCAAGCCAAGCCCAGAAGCCTCTTCCTCCCCACTGGCTCCTCTTGACACTTCTCCCTTTCCTTCAACATGAACTGAGAATCCTTGAACAATCCTCTTGTTTTATGACCCAGCATGGGGAGAATACAAAACTCTCCTGATGTAATTAACGATACCGCAGACTGCCCACTAAGGGCTCTAATAGAAAATTCCACATTTCAAGGAACATAAGCACAGCAGGCGAAAAGGAGAAACCATTCCATCAGCTCTGAGTTGCTGAAATTGAACGGGGAGCTGCAGAGGGTACAGCAGAGTTTCAGATCCGAGTGATGAAGACAGCAAACTGCTTCCGTGCCTTGTGCATCCATAATGTACAGGGGAAATGGCCGGCTGGGAGACTAATGGCAGGACTGAAGGCGGTTCATTATTATCCCGGTGCTTAATATCTAAAATTAGAGCCACCAGGACTGAAGCCAGCCTGGAAGACATTCTCTTTGACCTTGAAGCTCGTCTCCCTTGTTTCAGATGTGCAAGAAGGTGGTTTTGGTAAAGAACTTTGCACATGCTCAAAAGCATTCACTTTTCAGTTGGAATTCATGGACAGCCCTGGCATTTGGGGGAGGGAAGCATTCCAATGAACTCAAGCTCAAGTAAACTCCTGCCCAGTCTTTTCCTGTAATGCTTTGCTATTTTGCTTTATTTTTTGGCCTTGCTAGAACTGGCAGCTAAAATGCTTGAGGAATGACTCTTATTTTCTCTTTATACTTCTTAAGAGAGTTTTAAAATAATAAACAGTTTTAAAATGCTTTCAAACAAACACACTTTAACTTCTCTTAATATCCTAAGAGCTCTGCAGAAATGTGTCGTTATCCTAGCTGTCACAAAGAGCTGCTGAGATCTCCAGGAATTGGGTGTCATGATGGGGGGGGGCTTTGATAGCACCTCAGGTTTGATAAGACTTTTGATTATAGGTCAATGGTCTATCACCTGCATTGGATGCAGAAGGTCCCAGGTCCACTTTAGAAAGGTTTATATAGCAAGTGATGGGAAAGACCTCTTTATGGAGAGAAGTTGCCAGTAGGGGAGAGCAGTGGTACTGTGGTCTAAACCACTGAGCCTCTTGGGCTTGCCAGTCGGAAGATTGGCAGTTCAAATCCCCACAACGGGGTGAGCTCCTGTTGCTCTATCCTAACTCCTGCCAACCTAGCAGTTCAAAAGCATGCCAGTGCAAGTAGATAAATAGGTACTACTGCGGTGGGAAGGTAAACGGCATTTCCATGCACTCTGGTTTCCATTATGGTGTCCCGTTGTGCCAGAAGCGGTTCAGTCATGCTGGCCACATCACCTGGAAAGCTGTCTGTGGACAAATGTTGGCTCCCTCGGCCTGAAAGCGAGATGAGCGCCGTGACCCCATAGTCACCTTTGACTGGACTTAACAGTCCAGGGGTCCTTTAGCTTTACCATTTTACTGTCCTAGCTGGGTAGGTAAAGGTAAAGGACCCCTGGACGGTTAAGTCCAGTCAAAGGCAACTATGGGTATGTGGCGGTCATCTCACCTTCAGGCCAACCTAAGTAGCCTGACCTAACATAAGGCACTGTATGGTCTTGGTTTGGACATTTTTCCCAGTTCCCCAATCTATTTTCAGCTGCATTTCCATCTCCTGTGCCCCTTCTTGGCAAAGTAAAGGGTACACAAAGGGTGGGGAGAGAAAAAAGCCTTAGGATGTGCATGTGCTGCTGAGGGAAGTCCTTTCTCCACCTGAGCCTGATAAACTGCTGGTTTTTAGTGACTTGGTTTCCTCATGGCTCAGTTTGGCTCAGTTTGTTGCTCTGTGTCAAAAGGTGCTTGATATGAGATTCTGGCTAATCTGGGGATTATTGCGGATCTTGCATGCAGGTTCTGCTTTATATGAAAATATGCCGGCATGGAGAGATTAAATAGAAATGTTTTCTTTCTCTCTGATAATATTCAGACTGTACATGTGTACATAATGGAGGCATGGGAGAAGAAGGAAGAGGTTGTTACTTGGGGAACCATTAGGGGATGGCCAAGTGGGGTGGAATCCCAGGGTCTTTCACGCCAGGCCCCCAAACTCCTGCCTTTTTGTTTCCCTTTTTAAAACTTATGTTTAAATTATAAAAACATTTAAAAAATGCTTATGGGGTAGCTGAACGCACTGCAGTGGACACCCCAGACAACTTGATTTGTCCAGTTGCATCTATACAAACATAGTCATATATGAAAATGTTATGCAAATTTGTGTCATGTACCTTTGTCCCAATTCTTTACAATACCCCTGATTCATGCAGTGGCTTGGTGGCACATCACACTAAACCAGGCATAGACAAACTTGGCCCTCCAGATGTTTTGAGACTACAATTCACATCATCCCTGATCACTGGTCCTGTTAGCTAGGGATAGTGGGAGTTGTAGTCCCAAAACAGCTGGAGGGCCAAGTTTGCCTATGCCTGCACTAAACCATGGTTTAGTGTGAACATGTTGGCTGCAGAGGCAGCTCTTTTGCTCTTCTCTGGTCCATCACATTGCTGCACTGCATTGAACTAAGACAACATCCCCAAATACTCTGCCGGTAAGCAATAAAGGGGAAAGGAAATGTTTGCGCACTAGCCTCTCTTGCTTTAATGCTGTAGTTATCCCCAGTTTCGGTCAAGACAGTCAAATCTTCCACCAACAAGGTATACAAACCCTGAGGTGGATCTGTAGATTGCTGGCCAGGGACCATAACCTAGGTAGGTCTAATAGGAGCAAAACTCTTCGGTTTTGTGGGTCAGAGTTGATCTGCTGAAGAGGCTCCAACTCCCTTAGTCCAAAGCTTGTTTTCCTACACCAATGCTTCCCAAAGTGGAACAAGTCCCTGGCCTCAATAATAGGTTGGGAAACTGTAGTTCTGTTCCTACTGTGTCTGCAGAACCATACATCTCAGTTATCCTTTGCTGAAACACTAGGAGAACGAATGTCATGCCCTACTTCTTGAGATTGCCACATGTCCTTGGCTTTTGTTTTATTGATTGTGTTGCTGCTATTTTTATTTTGCTTTTTGTATTTTAATCTGGAAGCTGGGGGTCCTTTTAGGGCTGAAAGGTGCCATAGGAAATAACAAAGGTGTTTGATATGGGATGTTCTAGTGGGAAACCCTTTTCAGCCTGAGGGCCACATTTGTTTCTGGGCAACCTTTCAGGGGCCACATCATGTGAGCGGAAGGTGGGTCCTGCAGAATAATTGGAGGAACAAATATGAATTTTGGCGAGTTTACACAAGCACATTCCCCTCTCTGCCCTCCATCCAGGCAAACAAAATGTACTGACAGCGTTCAAGGGTGCATTCCATCCAGGCAAAGCATTCTAGGGTGTTAGGAAGCGGCACTGGTGAGGGATGTGACCTGGGGAATATAAATTAAGGTTACCAGATGTCCCCGTTTCCCGGGTACAGTCCCCAGATTTACAGATCTGTCCCCATACAAAATCCATTGAAGTTGAAAAGTGTCCCTGGATTAATTGAAAAAAATCTGGCAACCTTAATATAAATGTGCTCTAGAGGGAGTCTCAAGGGCCAGACAGAGAGACTTGGAGGTTCATATTTGGCCACGGATCTGAGTTTCCCCACATTCTAGTGCCACACCTGCAATCATACAATACCTTAGTGTCTATATGCATTATTAACTTTATTCATTTATCCGTCTGAAAACAAAACACATTCATGGGGCCTAGACAGCATAAAGGCTGTGGGCGTTTGCATGTGTGAGAAAGGCAGGGAGAGAGTGAGAGAGATCTTGGTTATACATACAAACATAGAGTTATTACATGAGGTGTGTGTGTGTGTGTGAGAGAGAGAGAGAGAGAGAGAGAGAGAGCACAACTGCTCACTAACTGCCCCCTTTATCGCCCAGAGTTTTAAACAAAGCATACTTCACCCTAATTCTTACAAAAGCATTATGCTTAAAAAAGCATAAGCTGCTCTTGCTGAAAGGGGAGGGAGGTGGGGGTGGGATGGCACAAAGCAATACAATGAACTTTGGTACTGTTAAGTTTAATGCAGTTGAAAGGGCTACAAAGATGACTGTGTTATTTGAAGTGTTCATAGCTCAGTGCTAAGTAGCTGTTAAAAACACCTTAATGATTCTTGCAAAAGCATTGTGCTCTTGAGAAGATGGAAGGGGGGATTTGCTGGTATCCAGAATGTGTAGCTCAGCACCCACCTCTGAAACCTCAAGAGTTCATTGCGGTCTTGCAAGCTCCCAAAGCCTGGTTTACACCATCTCCCTAATCTGATGTGGATTGTCCAGTATTGCAATGCATGGGCACAGCTTTGCTCCCATTTTCCAGAGAATACCAGCTGTCAGTTTCTTTTTAGTAAAAATATTTCCAAGCCAACTTTCAAAATGGGGAGATTTCCTCATTCTGGAACATCTCTGCGGTCCAGAAAATTCTAAAGAGGAACCGGAAATGCTGAGAACAGTTTCGCCCGAATTTTGCTGAAAAGCAACATTCCCCTGAGTTGCACAGTCATTGGTAGCTTGTTTTGAGCCTGTAATGAGAGGGCAGTGCACAATCATTGTTGGTTTTGATACAGATAAGGAAAGTGACCTTTCTGCTTCCAGTATTGCTGTCAGATGCAAACAGCAGCACTGAAACTGATCTTGCCTTCACTAGTGCCTCTTCCCTCTCCCCCCCCCCACCCCCATGCCAGCTGTCCTGGGGTACATGGAAGACCTGGAGCATAACTGATTGTATTGATCCGAGATGCCTTGTCGGTTAAAGGTGAAGGAAAAAGCTTTCGCTTGAAAACTGTGGAAATCGGCAGATCGAAAAAACATAATGGAATACATTTGGAAACCATATGGGCCCCTATCAAAGGCCACTGATTACAATCCAAGTTATAGTGAGGCATATTGAAAGGTTTTCTACCTATACCGTAAGGGCTTGGGGATTTCCATCAGCATGGGAAGAGTTACCGTGCTGCTCTCAGACTTGGAGGAACTTTAGCATAAGTGGGCTGGCAACAGAGGCTATCAGGTCTGCATGTACAAAGATACAGAAGGAGCTATACTGATGTATGTTGTTATTGCTTATTTTTATTTACCAAAAAAAAAATGCCTTAAAAGTTCCTTACAGTTCCTAAAATGCACATTGCATAGCAAGCATTAAAACCAAGGATATAAAGTATGTTGCAGGAACAATGCAGGCAGGACCTATTAAAGAACACAGAGGGGGGACTTTATGCTGAAATATTTAAGAGACTCCCTTTCTTCAGACCTGCGTGGTAGTTTCTCATCTGCTAGCGTTCATATGTGAAGGTGGTCATAAACTCACACCATAGGGTCCATAGTGCTAAAATCTCCTACAGCAGGACATCCTATTCTGTATTCTGAGCAGGATTCTGCCATTACTCTAAGGGTGTGCCCACACAAGCACTCCTGGTTGCGGTTCATTTCATTCAGTTTCAGTCTGTCCTGTGTTTTCCCAGTATGATTCTTCATGCATTTCCTATGCATATATACTCTTCCTCAGGTTTTTAAATAGGTAAAAAAGAAGAGAGCTACCAGTCCAAACATACATATTTGATAGAGTGAAAAAAATAAAAGGCGGGTTACTAGGATAGCTAGTGAAGTATCTAGACTTGTACATAAACAGCTTTAAAATGGTGGCTGTGGGGTGGTGGAGAGAGCTTGATAATTCAGGAGAAGGGAGTGGCGCAATTATCAAGAATGTAGTCATCACATCCAGATGATATTTAGGGAAGTGCAGCAAAATCAGGAAACCTCAGGCATTAGAAAGAAAGTGGAGATTGTATAACTGAAGGGAGAGGGGAACGGTTAATCATTAATATTATCTACACATAGTAAATTCCGGCACTCTGCTAGGATGGTTACACAAGCTCAAAACAGCCCAAAATTGCAGTTATTTGCAAAGTCTAAATCAGACAGGTCAGGAGGCCGTTTCCTGTCTAACCAGCTACTTGAAACTGCTGATGCTAGCTACAGGTCAGAAGGTCGCTTCCTGCCTAGCCAAAAACTGCTGTCAACTAAAAACCACTAGCAAGATGTTTCCTGCTTTGCTTCTGCTTTAAGTAATGCAAGATAAGAAGAGATACGAAGGGAATGTTTAGCAAGCAATAAAATGTGTTAAGCAAACAATATTTGCTAGCCGATTGGGGAAGTCTGGGGGTATAAGAAAGTCTGCTGAAGTGTCTTGCTTTACAGCCAGTGTATTTCTAGGAACTAACCAGCAGGCTGTCTCTGAGTACAGACCTCGACTCTGTGCTCAGATCTCAATAAACTCTTTTTCTCCAAAGAAGATTTTGCTTTCCTGGTACTTTTGTTCCCTCCGAGGTCCAGGGGATGGCGTGGCTAATGGATCCCTAGGTAAATAAGGCTTCATTTCTTTGGGGGCTCGCCCGGGATCAGCCCCCTCCCCAAATACGGACCGGAGGGCCAGGCTCAACAAGGTGAACAGCTCCAATCGGCGTTCGCATTTCCGGTGCACACCCTGCCAGTTTGTAGGGGGAGATTGCCACACCGTCCTGGAGCGGAGACATCTAGTTGAGGGAGAACAAGAGGACAGAACGGCGCCGAGGGGACAGGTCCGCAGCGGAGAAAGGTAAGCCCGAGGGAAAGGGCTAGGGGCCCGAGGGAAAGGGCCAGAGGCCTGATCAGCCTCACCTGGTAGTTGGCAGTAGAGTGCCCGGCAGTAAGAATGCCACCAGGAAAGGAATTGGTAAAGGTTTGGGAAAGGGAATGGGGCAGAGGGAATTGAGTGTTTTGTTGACATGTTGTGTGTCAGATACTCCAGTGGATGAATTGTTGAATGAGGGCCAAGGCTTAGTGCCCCTTGGCCGAGCGATTGTAGGGTTGTGCATTTTCTGACAAACTGTAGCATGTGAAGTGTGAGAGAATTTTGAAAACCCAGTTAGGAGGGGAGTATCTGAAAAGAAAAAAAAAATAGGGTCTGGAGCAAGCCAATGTATTCCTCTGGAATGCTTTTTTTAATAACTGGAAAACAGCCACGAAGAGTGATGATTCACATTGAAAAAACAGAGACTCAAAACTTTATGTGAGGTGGACTTGCCAACCCAGAGAACTGCGTGGCTTTGATTTGCAATTAATCAACCCCCTGTGGCAAATCAACCCCCTGTGGCAAAATATATTAAATGTCCACCCAGACCAGATCCCCTATATCTCTACATGGAAGACCAATGTAAAGAAAAGAATCTACCATGGCTAAAGTCTTGCTGTGACAGCAACACACAGAACAGGATTTGTACAGTGAAGCCTCTGGTGTTAGAAGACCCAGAAGATGAGGAGGGGGAGTGATTAAGCCACCACCTTACACTCCACCAACAGCCCCTCCAAACCCCCCCCCCCCAGGCCAAGATCAAGAAGCACAGGGAGGTGCTGGTGTAGGGGGGAGGAGGACCTGCAAAGGAGGATAGTGAGACGGAAGAAGAGGAAGATGAGGAAGATAACGAAGAGTTTAGGAAGACACTAGATGATATGAATCAAGGAAAGAAAATGTGGACAGAAAGACAGAAAAAGAGACTAAAGGAGTTTGTAAAGCCATTTGAGGAAGAAGTTGGATGTAAGCCCCTTGTTAGTTGAGGCAGCAGAATGCTGCACCCCTGAAAAGAGGAAGAGATGGCAACGTAAGTGGGGACAGGCGGCGAAGAGAGTTATGTCTCACAGATAGAATGAGAAAACCAGGAAGGATCAGGCAACTGGAGAAATGCCCCTTCAGAGGGTTTATGATCCACCAGCCCCTGTCCCAGCTGAACAAGCGAAGGCACCACAGACCTACACGGTCCAGCATATACCCTTTTCAAGTGCAGATGTTTGTAATTGGAGAAATCAGAATCCCTCTTTTGAGGAGAATCCAGCAAAGATCGTAAAATTGTTTGAAGGGATTTTTTTTTAAACCTATAATCCCACTTATGATGATGAACAATATCTCCTGGACTCACTACTAATTACAGAAGCATTGCTTGGCCCCTGCATGAGTCAACTAGGGAATAGAGAAGGATCCTTTTATATGGGGCAGGGAACAGCAGCAGGCTTTTCAGGATCTCAAAGTGACAACAAGCCCCAGTGCTTGGCATCCAAACCCCAAGAAGCCTTTTACGCTGTTCATAGATGAAGACCAGGGGGTAGCCAAGGGAGTCTTATGCCAGAAACTGAAAAATTGGCAGCAACCCGTCGCATACTTGTCAGAGAAGCTAACCCCAACAGAACAGAGATTGCCCCCCCCCTGTATGAAAGCGATTGTGGCAGTGGCCACCCTACTCACGAAGGCAGATAAAATTCACGTTTGGACAGGACACCACCTGTGTGACTCCACATGCAGTCCCAGCCTTACTTGACATGAAAGGCACCTATTTCCTATCACAAGCGAAAATGAGGAAGTGCCAGATGCTGTTATTACATTCACGCCTGAAGTTTCAGGTTACCACAGCCCTTAACCTAGCTACCTTATTACAGGTAGGAGAAGGTGAACAAGGGAGCTGCCCACTCAGTCTTACCTGTGCCTGTAACAAAACCCACAAACCAAGTGGTTAATATAATTGGGGCCACAGGTAAATCACAAAAGGCCCCGTTTTTTTTTTTTTGCAGTCTGTTACCTGCTGCCTAGGTGGCCAAGTAGTCCAGCACAATTTTTTTGTATATACCAGAGTGTCCCATTCCTTTATTGGGCCAAGACTTGTTAACAAAATTACAAGCCCAGATTTCCTTCCAACCAATGGGGGAAGTAATGATGACAACTGGACCGGCAGGAGAGTTTTCTTTAGAAATGCCCCTGAGAGACCATTGGTGCTTGATGATGGTAAAAGAAGAGGAGGGAATCCTCCCTGCTAGCCTGCCTCATGATGTTGACCCTGGACTATGGGCGAAAGATAAAAACCAATACCCCATCCCACGACAGGCAGCTGAAGGAGTGTGGGTGCATTTGAAGCGATTGCTTCAACATGGAATCTTGAAACAATGCCAATCACAGTGAAACACCCCACTGTTGCCAGTGAAGAAGGAAGATGGTGGGTACCGCATATAGGCCCCAAAGTTCTGGAAAAGAGGAAAGGATGAACAGGACTTTGAAAAAAAACCATTGACCCAAGAAACAGGGTCTAATTGGGTGTCCATGTTGCCCTTGGCTTTGCTTAGAGTCTGTAGCCTCCCATTGAAACGTATTCACTTGTCACCCTTTTGAAGTGATGTTTGGGAGACCGGTTCCTTATGTGTGCATGCTTTCACCTATCCCTGCTCAAGATGTGGAATTGAACAATTATGTACAGTCTCTCTCTCGAGATTTTCTCTCTCAACCCAGGCCCGAACTTCTTGCATGACCAGTTTGAGCCAGGTGACGAGGTGTGGATGAGACTGGTCCCAGGCACCACTGCCGCCGTGCTGGAAGGGCCCATCTGCTCTCCACACCCACAGCTGTGAAGGTCGCTGGCACCACCCCTTGGGTCCACCACATAAGAAAGCTGCTTCAGATTGGACTGTGTCTCAGCATCCTGAAGATCCCCTCCAGTGACGACCGCCTTGCTGATATCTCTACGCACGGTGAAGAATTGGATGGGAGGGGCGCCCGCAGGCAGCGCCCCCAACGTAGACATTTGTTCTCCAGCCAATTTAGAGGCACCACCGGGACTTTTGATATTGGTACCAGAACTCACTCCAGACGATGTGGAACCACGTTACACCCTTGATGAACAGCAGTGGACCAGCCAAGAAGGAGCAACGCTCCAGGAAGGACCGGACAGCCGTGTTTTTGTGCCCCAACATCTGGCCAGCACAATTGTAAAGAATTACCACGAGTCCACCCATTTGGGAGGCCCAGCTGCTAAGGCGCACCTTGGGAGAATATTCTACCTCAACTAACTGCTGCTATAACTAACTGCTGCTATATCCCAAAATGTGCCCTGTGCGCCAACCAAGAGACTGAGAACTATCACCCTTTGAACTTCTATATGGCAGGCCAACCCCTTTCGTCCGAGGCATCCCCGCCGGTTTGGGCAGATGGGAGATCACATCACCCAAGAACAAGTGCAATCCCTGTGTTTGTTGTGTGTGTTTGCTTTCTTTCCAGGTATTCCCTCAAGCGTACACCTGCAGTCCCGTGGCAGTCTCGCTGAGCCGGTTCACCAGTCCCTCTGAGTGACAGCGTCTGGCGACCCCCTCATCCCTAACTGCAGTGAAAGTAGTCGAGGTGATCCCCTGGGTACATCACACGCATCTGAAGAAGGGTGTCTGGACTTGCAAAAGAAATCCCGCTGACCCTCTGAAGTTGATCATCACCTTGTGTCTGACGCTACCAGGAAAAAGCGTTAGGCCACGGGCAACGAGATCCTGCGACTAATCATCACAAGGACAGTTACAAAGACTTTCTCTTTTCTCTCTTATTTTCTTTATTGACTTGCTCTATGTCTTATTGCCCTGACCCTACCGAACCATACCAACCCTATTGGCCTGCTGGCCTCTGCTACGACTGGTTCGTCTTACCGGTGGTAAGAGATGGTGTGCTCCTTGGCTATTGGAAACTGGGGTTTGATGAGATTACCGTATTGAGACACCCCACTGCCCCGTTGTGGCTCCTCTCCCACACCACTGACCAGCATGCGTGGACAGTGCTCTTACGGGAAGCTGTAGAGACGATCGAAATCTATCTAGTTCTGTACCGCTCTTGCTGTTGTGGGAGGGTAGTCAACTGTTATCTGGAAGGTAGAGCACTGTACCAACCTCATTTGATATACCAGGTCCTACTCTTAACCCAGGTGATAGATGGGAGCCTGAGCCAGGTGTGCATTGAAATTACTAAACAAGTGCCAGTAAGAATTGCCACCCCAGGATTTCAGCTTCCATATGCTCTGGTCACTAGGGAGGCAGCACGAGAGTTCAATCCACCCAACAGGGCTAATAGAAAAATTGACCCACATAGTGGGAGCATCAGCTCACCGGTGGGCTCTCACCCTTGAGGCTCAACAGGTAGTCGGGCACAAATATCAGTGGGCTCTTCAACAATGAGCACACCCCCTGAATATTGGTGGGAGGAACCATGGAGATATTGGGTTTGGTGGGTAGGAGTGATATGTACCGCCCTTGTCATATGGATGCTCTCGTATTTCTGTTGGCATGAACGGTATCGTATTTGTGGGGAGAATAGGCCCAATAATGCTTCTATTGCTTTTCTGCTTCTGTATACCCTGCTTAATGCAATGCCTGCAACATATGATGAAAAAGATGATGTCTCGCATGATGGGACCTCGCGTGATTGCTGTAATGAGAGAATATAGACCCCTACCCCAGAACGAATCTAAGTAATAGATTGTTCAAAAGAAGAGGACGGAGTGAAGGGAGAGGGGAACGGTTAATCATTAATATTATCTACACATAGTAAATTCCGGCACTCTGCTAGGATGGTTACACAAGCTCAAAACAGCCCAAAATTGCAGTTATTTGCAAAGTCTAAATCAGACAGGTCAGGAGGCCGTTTCCTGTCTAACCAGCTACTTGAAACTGCTGATGCTAGCTACAGGTCAGAAGGTCGCTTCCTGCCTAGCCAAAAACTGCTGTCAACTAAAAACCACTAGCAAGATGTTTCCTGCTTTGCTTCTGCTTTAAGTAATGCAAGATAAGAAGAGATACGAAGGGAATGTTTAGCAAGCAATAAAATGTGTTAAGCAAACAATATTTGCTAGCCGATTGGGGAAGTCTGGGGGTATAAGAAAGTCTGCTGAAGTGTCTTGCTTTACAGCCAGTGTATTTCTAGGAACTAACCAGCAGGCTGTCTCTGAGTACAGACCTCGACTCTGTGCTCAGATCTCAATAAACTCTTTTTCTCCAAAGAAGATTTTGCTTTCCTGGTACTTTTGTTCCCTCCGAGGTCCAGGGGATGGCGTGGCTAATGGATCCCTAGGTAAATAAGGCTTCATAACAAAAATCAAACTTT
This sequence comes from Podarcis tiliguerta, assembly GCF_965153285.1. NCBI lineage: Eukaryota > Metazoa > Chordata > Lepidosauria > Squamata > Lacertidae > Podarcis > Podarcis tiliguerta. The sequence goes on along the minus strand of NC_139535.1, from coordinate 39,421,899 downwards.
TGTGTTTGAAACTCCCTGATGAGGTACTGAGGAAATCTGAACCATGTTAGGTACAGTGGTACCTCGAGTTACAGATGCTTCAGGTTACAGACGCTTCAGGTTACAGACTCCGCTAACCCAGAAATAGTACCTTGGATTAAGAACTTTGCTTTGGGATGAGAACAGAAAATGTGCGGCGCCGGTGCTGCAGCAGTGGGAGGCCCCATTAGCTAAAGTGGTACCTCAGGTTAAGAACAGTTTCAGGTTAAGAACAGACCTCAGAACAAATTAAGTTCATAACCTGAGGTACCACTGTATTAAACTTTCACCCCTATCCCTTTGCTACCTATCTCCAGCTTTTTAAGTAGGTAAAAACTCTTATTGAGGGCGGGCAGGGGTAATGGAAGTGGAGTACTATGGGATGTAGTCCACTGTTACCAGTGACAATTGGGTGAAAAATTACATTTAGGGCAACGCTACTGCCTTACTTTGCAGTGGAGGGGAACATTAGGTTGCAAGTTGCAGAGAATTTTAAAGACAAGGGGCACAACAATGGCAGTGACTCATTTTTCACTCTGGGAAACTCTAGATAATTAAGCAGGGTATTTCTGGAGTCTTCCTTTGCTGAGTACCGAGGGCAGTGCTTAATCTAGACCTAATCATAGGCCAGGCTGCTAGGAAGCTGCAAGATTCTCAAAGGGAATATTTGTTTCCCACACATTCAACCCTTGTGGAATTTTCCTCCGTTTCGGTTGCCTGCTTTTTGAAAATAAATATTGCTTGGCTAGATATGGCAGAAGGCAGGGGGTTGGATAGAGAAGATCAGATCTTTGAAGCCAGAACAGATCTGGAATTTCTGGGTTATTTTCCAAGGTTGTTTGTCACTCCGGATGAGCATTGCCATGTGACCTATTTGAATAAGTCCTCTGTTTGAAGTGCTGTCCAATGTTTATAGATAAAGAAAGAACCCTAAGAAAGGAGAGTAGCCTTGAGGTCAAAGGGCGTTTGCAAAAGGTATTCCAGTTATTGGGAATCACAAGTGAGGAGGGAGCTATTGCACCTAGATCCTACTTGCAAGCTCCATAGGCATCTGGTTTGCCACTGTGAGAACAAGAAGCTGGAACAGATGAGCCTTTGACCTGATCTTATACGGCTTCTTTTACATTTTTATGAAGCTGTTGCTATTGTTATTGAATTTATATTCTGCCTTTCTTTCTCCTGAAGGAGCCTACCAGCTGTGAGCAGCTGAAGAACAGGCACACAGGTCTCCCTATAATAATCAGGTATATTATGTTTCTATTTAAAGTTTAGCATTTATTCTACTGCATTTATTTATTATAAACTACAAGTTATGCAAGTTTTATGGCTATGTGCAACTGAACACCTCTTCCAGACTAGATATTCAGCATTTACATGTCAGGAAGATGGTTCTATATGCAGCTCTACAAAGGCCTGAACGTTTGTTTAGACTCCGAGTTTAGAGCCTGTTTTTCATCTCCTCTCCTTGTTCCTCTGCAGCTTGTTTCTTAAAGAAACAGTCAAATATTAACAGATATGATAAAATATTTATTCTAAATTAAAAAAAAAATATGTGTCAGCTACAGATTTTTTTTAAATTGGGGTAGCAGGCCTTTAACAAGTTGCCCTCTCCTCTTTGCAAGTCTCACCACTGCCCATTCCGTTTCCCCTTGGGCACAACTGGCTAGTGGCAGGATTGCCATAATCCAGCACCCAAAATTCATGTGGCCTAATTTGCAAATTATGTTAAATTCTCCTTGAAGAACATGCAACATGGACATGCAGCAAAGGAGGAGAAAAGAAGCCTAAGGTAAAGGTAAAGGGACCCCTGACCATTAGGTCCAGTCGTGTCCGACTCTGGGGTTGCGGCGCTCATCTCGCTTTATTGGCCGAGGGAGCCAGCGTACAGCTTCCGAGTCATGTGGCTAGCATGACGAAGCCGCTTCTGGCGAACCAGAGCAGCACACTGAAATGCCGTTTACCTTCCCACCGGAGCGGTACCTATTTATCTACTTGCACTTTGATGTGGTTTTGAACTGCTAGGTTGGCAGGAGCAGGGATCGAGCAACAGGAGCTCACCCTGTTGCGGGGATTCGAACCGCCGACCTTCTGATCAGCAAGTCCTAGGCTCTGTGGTTTAACCCACAGCACCACCAGCGTCCCTGAAAATAAGCCTACCTTCTTTTAATTCCACCTGGAGACCCTTATCATAAGACAAAGTTGCATATTATTTGGATGTTTCTGGCAAAATTGATGCAGTGGCATGTTCTGCTTTAAGATGATCAGATAAGGTGAAACAAAGGTCGGCCTTTGTGCACTTTTGAGCATCATGCACTTTTGTCCTTAAGAAGGCAGGGGTCTGTGTGAAACAAAGGTCAGTTTCTACAGTTTAATCTGCCGCATCCCTAACAGTCTGTGACAGGGGGGGAAACAGAATGTCACCATACATATAGGAAAAGGCAAGAGGAAGACACAGCTCAATTTAAGGGTTCACTTGGTATGATCATGTGACACTTTGCTGGAACGAACAGCGCTTTATTTCTTGGACCTTCCTGCAGTCACAAGTGTGTTCTATGGAGGTTACTCCTGAGTAAGTGGGCAGCCTACACATTACAAGAAAGGAGATTCCGACTAAACATCAGGAAGAACCTTCTGATGGTAAGAGCTGTTCAACAGTGGAATGGGCTCCCTTGGAATGTGGTGGACTCTCCTTCACTAGAGGTTTTTGAGCAGAGGTTGGATGGCCAACTGTCATGAATGCTTTAGCTGTGATTCTTGCATTGCAGGGGGTTGGACTAGATGATCCTCAGGGTCCCTTCCAGCTCTGCAATTCTATGATTGCAATGCCCCATCCTCTCTGCTCCTGGCATCAGCAAAGCAGCTTTCTAAAGGTAAAGGTAAAGGTAAAGGTACCCCTGCCCGTACAGGCCAGTCTTGACAGACTCTAGGGTTGTGCGCCCATCTCACTCAAGAGGCCGAGGGCCAGCGCTGTCCGGAGACACTTCCGGGTCACGTGGCCAGCATGACATCGCTGCTCTGGCGAGCCAGAGCCGCACATGGAAACGCCGTTTACCTTCCCACTAGTAAGCGGTCCCTATTTATCTACTTGCACCCGGAAGTGCTTTCGAACTGCTAGGTTGGCAGGCGCTGGGACCGAGCAACGGGAGCGCACCCCGCTGCGGGGATTCGAACCGCCAACCTTTCGATCGGCAAGCCCTAGGAGCTGAGGCTTTTACCCACAGCGCCACCCGCGTCCTAAGCAGCTTTCTAGGGTGAGTTAAATATGCATACTGGCTCTTTTGCATGTCTGCTAGAGAATTGGGAGCTGGAATTGACTGCTGGAACACACTGCCATCATAGAATAAAAACCTCCTCCCCCAACTCTCTTTCCGCCCTCCGCCCCAGAAGCAACATTCCCCACCTTCCACTGAGGGTATAGTTTGCAGCTCCCTCCTACCTAGTTTTGACTGCCTTTCCAGAGTCAAATGTCTGGCTGCGCAGATTGTTTGTCCCCTGGGGGAGGAACTATCAGCTTTATGAGAATCACTGTGCTTTTTGTTTGAGCATGTTTAAGCACATCCATCACTTCAACCTCCCTGTGTTCCCCTCGACTCACCCAGCTAAAAGCTTTGGCTAGCTGGAGTGCTCACAAACAACACTCGCACACACATACACAGAGACAGTCAGTTACCGATGCCTGGAGTGATGGATTGTGTGTGTGTTGTGTGTGTGCAGAATGGAAGCAGGGAAAGGGGTTGCCCACTCAGAGGTCATGCCCAGCGTGGGAAGCACTTGTTAAATTATGTCTACAGGACAGCACAGAGTAACAAGAGAACATGAGGCCAAAGCGCCCGGTTTCTCTAACCAACACAGAAAGGAGGAGAGTTTGCGGGGGGGGGGGGGGATTGCTGGAATATTTCCCTTCCTTCTCCCTTACATGTTTAAGAGCTTTCTCTGTCTCAGTAATTCCCCTGGGAGAGCAAAGCAGAAGCCTCTTTGGATGTGAATACCTGACAAGTTTTTAATGTGAAAAGAATTCACTAAATTTAGCCTCCGGAAATGAAGTTGCAGGCACGGTGGGGAGGCGAGGAGGAAAATAAAAAAGGAGTGAGCGATGGAGGGGGTAACCCAATGCCGCCCGCCTTCCTTTAGTCAGAATTGGTTCATTCGTTCTTTTCTCCTCTGCCTTGAAAGCTTTTAAGCCGAGGCGCCGTAATCTATACACAAATAAGCAATGCGACCAAAAAAGAAAGGGGTGCGCGCGCGCGCTTAACTGAAAGGGGACACGACGAATCCAGGCTCTTCAAAGCTGCTACAATCAGGCAGGTATTAAATTCTGCCTCTTCTGGTGGATGTACCGAAGGAAGAAGGAGGGGGGGAGGGCGGGGGAGGCCTGCTGAGTCAACCGACATCTAGACCAGGGTTCCAGCAAGGCCTGGTTGAGCTCCAGTAGTGGGGCCGTCACCTCTTGCCTCACCCATGGTGCCTCCGTATTTGTGTTAATTGGGAGCAGAGGTCCCATTTTAGGCTGCTGTTGGAGAAAGATTTCAGTTTGGGGCGGACAAAGTTCTCACCTAGCCTTCTACATTTCACAACTGGAAATAAAGGCCGTGTGTGCGTGCATGCACACACATGTATATTCGTGCCACCACTTCTTGAACTTGTACTCGATCTCACGTTGTGCACAGTTGGTAAAGGTTCTTTTTCTAACTGTGTTCATTTTCTCCAAAATAGCCTGTTCTGTCCTGGTTTCTGAATTTGGCTTGTTAGTAAGCAGACCACAACCATTTCCATTTCCTCCTTATAAAGCAGGGAGTGAGGAACGTTTGAGCCTCCAGATCAGTGTTTCCCGAACTTGGGTCTCCAGCTGTTTTTGGACTACAATTCCCATCATCCCTGACCACTGGTCCTGCTATCTATGGATGATGGGAGTTGTAGTCCAAAATCAGCTGGAGACCCAAGTTTGGGAAACACTGCTCCAGATGTTGACAGAGTACAACTCTCATCATCCCTCCCTCACCTGGCCATTGGCCCATGTTGGTTGGGGCCAATGGGAGCTGGAGTCCGAACAACATCTGGAGGGGCACAGATTGTGTCCTCCCTGGTTTTGAACCCTAAAGTTGCAATCCTATACATATTCTCTGGGAATGGGTCCACTGAACTCAGTAGAGCTTACTTCTGTGTAGGCATGTGTAGAATCACACACACTACTCGTTTATGAATTGCTGCATCTCAGACACTTTCATTAGCATGGACACTTATGGGGGGAGTGGGGGCACGAGGGAAATGTATCTTCTCAACAAGGTGTGGAACCCTGCCGAATATAATCTTGAGTATATGCTCCTGGTATCACAAAAAAGGCAGTGGCTCTGTACACGGGACTAGCTCAAAACCAGCTCTTTTTCTTAGTTTGGATAGAAACTGGTTTGGGGCAGACATATCAAAATGCTGTGTTTCCTAAAAACAACAAGATGGATACAGACTTTGGCTAATGTCGTATGTACACTGCTTCCCAAGTCAGTGGTGGGAGTGCCATTGATGCAGAGTAAATGGGAGTGCGTATGCAACCAGTGCATTCTAAGAGCATTTGCTTTGGTTACAGCAAGATATGAAGAAATATTGACAGCCGTGTTACTAGCGCAGATCAAAGAGTCATATTTTATTTTAAAGCAAGGGGATGTTTTGCCTTTGGCATTCATATTTACTACAGAGACCCATTGAATCGTTTATATGGTAGTGACCTTGATCACCATCAATTAACATACCAAGCGGGAAAGCACACACAGGAAAAGAAACTCAGGTATAGAACTAGTGAGTTGGCTAGAGACACTGGAGCACCTGAAGAATACAATGGTACCTTGGTTCCTGAATGGCTTAGTTGTCAAACAAATCCGCTCCCGAATGCTGCAAACCCGGAAATAAGTGTTCCATTTTGCAAATGTTTTTCAGAAGCCGAACATCCAACGTGACTTCTGCAGCTTCTGCGGCTTCCGCTTGAATGCAGGAAGCTCCTACAGCCAATTGGATGCTGCGCCTTGGTTTTTGAATGGTTTCGGGAGTCGAACGGACTCCCAGAATGGAGTAAGTTCAAGAAACAAGTTGCCACTGTAAATGTATGGAACAGCAAGTGGAGGGGAGACACTACTGCCCTCTCTAAAGAGCACCCCCTTGTATTGACGGCGATCATGCTCTCGCTTGCTGCAACAAGGGCAGCTGTCATGGCAGGAGGGCTAATGGCGGCGATCAGGCAGCTGCAACGTGAGTGGTTGTATGCTGCGTTCCGGCAGGTGAGCGATTTTCAGGATTCCCCTCCACAACAATCAAGTGGGCAATGCTGAAAATCAGTTACCCGCCGGAATGAAGTGCAACCCCAAGTTTTAAAGCGGCAATTCGCCACTTGATTGGGGGGGGGGATGCCCAAAATCGCTCATCCGTTGGAATGAAGTGTGAGCCCAAGATTGTAAGCGGCAGTTGTAAGCGACGCAAGCGGTTGTGTGCTGCATTCTGGCAGGTGAGCAATTTTCGGCATCCCCCCCCCCCAACAATCAAGCGGCCAATCGCTGCTTACAATCTCGGGCTTGCACCAAAAAACCATTCGCGTGTCCCCCCTCAGCACTACCCGTGTATAAGACGAGCCTAAATTTTGAACCTCATTTTTGGGTCAAAAAAGCTCATCTTATACACGGGAAAATACGGTACTTTCTTCTCCTTTTTAGGTTGATAGATGGTGGGTTATGATCACTGGGGAAAGTGCCATTTTATTCTTTTTGTATTGTTTCCACTGTCCACTTATTTGGTTTCCTTGGGTGTTTTCAATAGGAATGTCAGAACACATCATTTGTTTCTTTTACATCAATCTACCTAGCTCCGCTCCTTGGATAAGAATATGTATGGCCATGACCAGCAGTGGATATGGGGCAGACATTTACCGGGAATCAGAACCATTGAGGGCTCACTACTGACCCCTAATAGTGTGATCCCTGCTACCATGCACATGTGAGCTGTGATCTCTCATTCATACTCACAGCAGGAGCCTTGAGTGGAATCCAGAGCAATAGATTTCATAAATATATGAAATGAAACTTAGTGCCTGCTTGGCTGCCCAACCTAATCTCAGATGTTGTAATAATTTGGCTGTGGATAAAGGAAAACATTTCGAGCATTCTCAAGGTCAAGGCTGTGTCTTTTTTCTGTCCCTATATGGGGTTAAAGTGGGACAATGGAGGAGGGCCTGAGAACTTCTGAACTAGTCTCACATGCATGAACAGATTAGCAACATTATTGGAATACCACCTGTTTGGAGTGTGTCCACAGCCAAGCCCTTTTGGCATTCAGTTGTGGAATCTGGTGCTTAGAACACAGACAGTGAAAGTTAATAAAGAATTTCCATCTAACAGTTCCCTGCATTTCTCAGATTGAATAGCATTTCAGGAAAGCTGGTTAGCATTTATGCACACTTCTATTTTCAACAGCTACCATCCTGTTGCTTGATCATAGCTATTAGCATTGCTATACCCAAAATGATGACTATGATCAGGGTGCTTACCTTACCTTACATTGTTCAGTTGCATTGGTTCGCTGATTAATGTTCAGTATGTGCTTACAATGCTGTCCTGTGCATGCTTACTCAGAAGTAAGCCCCACTCTGTTTAGTAAAGCTTTTTTCCAGTAAGCTTGTTTAGAGTTGCAGTGTTAAATAGCACTGATTTCAGTGGAAGTTATGCTTTTGGGATCCACAGTGGGTAAAGCAGTGATTAGGAGTGGAGAAGGACCAGGCAAAGGAAGGGTTAAGCTTAAGGCATCACTTCCCCCACCCCCTATTACTACTTCTTAACTCCAAAGTCCCTGCCCTCCCCAAAGTTGTTTTTCTTTTTGGGGGAAAAGGTCAGGATATTGTTACAGGCATTTGTATATAATCTGTAGTTATCCCCTTTGGCATTCTTAACTTTTCCTTGCTGTTCCTTTAACCTTTTGAAAACAGTGTTTGTTGCTGAAACACACACACACACACACACACACACACACACACACACATATATATATATATATGAGAGAGAAATAGAGAGACATACACATGCTGCTGATTGGCTGCATTGGAGAGGCCCCAGTCTAAGAGGCGATAGATTTAGCAATACCAGAGTGTGGGCTGCTACACAGAGGTAGAGACAAATAATGTTCCCCAGCAGCTGAAAAAGAAGTGAAAAGGCCAAGAAGGAGAGCTAGACTAGGCCAACTGGAGAAGGACTCAGAACTCCTACCAGCAGAGGTAACCTTACTCCTTAACTGATAAGAGAGGAGTGTGAGAAAGGAGCAGAGAGGAAAAAGAATGGAGATGATAAAAGTAGCTGGCACAGAGCGTGCTTCTGAAAGACAAATAATCAACTGAAACTGTCAATTAATCTTTTTTTATGGCTTTTATGATTTTTCCTCCTTATAATTTTATCTCTGAGTTAAGTGAATTTAGTGCCGCTAAAAGATGCTGAACTGACAGCTCTGAGGCATAAAAGCCTCGTGTCCATCTGCAGAGCAGGCGCAGCGAGGGCAGGCGAAGGCACTTCTCGCTTACTGTCCCCCCTCTCTCCACACAGATCTCTGGAGTACAAAATGGCAGCTGTTCAAACTTACAAAATAGGGCAATCATAATGCTTGGATCTGTGATGGGACTGAACTTAACTTCTGGCCAAGCTTCTAGAACACACTTTCTAATCAAACTAGTGGTTTGCCATCAGTGATTTATTTATTGTGGGTTGTAGCCATCATTAGTCCTAGTCATAGTAGTTCCACTGAAATAAATAGACTTAAGTCAGCCATGTCCATTGATGTCAATGGGTCTACACTTGAGTGGTAGTGGAACTGGATATGTTTATATCTCACATTGCCTCCCTCTCTTTTGGTGCATCTGGATAAAATTTGCAGGCATATTAGGCCCTTCTGAATTGATAACTTCTGCAAAAATTCCAAATAGGTGCAGGAAAACCTTCAAAAGTATTTTTTTGAGTCAGTGTTGGATGTGTGGGTATGTGACACAGACAAAAAGGACATGCATGTCCAGCATTTTCCAAGCAAGCATCACCAGCCAAACAAGCAGAGAGCACAGAACCAGAGAAAACAAAGCTACATACATAGTTCAGTTGGCAGAGCATGAGGGCACTCTTAATCTCGGGGTCATGAGTTTGAGCCCCATCTTGAGCAAAAGATTCCTGCATTGCAGGGGGTTGGACAAGATGACCCTTATGGTTCCTTCCAACTCTGATTCTATGAATATCTAAGGTGACACATCAATTCGACACCCCTACCCCAAAGCATTGTGATTGGAGAACCCTGACAAAATTATCTCCTCTGATTGGAATTGAAACCTGTCTGTCACAAAAGAGTTTTCTTCTCCCTTGTCTGACATTTTATTTACCGTATATAGCAAATGTGGGGACATTTATTTTTTTTGCAGACACACTACCTACAGTGCTTCTTAAGCAATCGAATCTCCAAAGCATTATGAAGCACTTCAGAGGACCCAAGTTAGGTTCAAGGTGTTTTGGACAGACCCAGTGCAGCTTGGACAAGCTTCAAATCTGTTCAAAGTGTCTCGCTTCACTTTAGGATTTGGATTCATCTGAATCTGATGCATACCCTAATTTGAACCCATGACTCCCCAATCCTAGCTTGAGACTGTAACCACTACATCACACACTTGGGTGGTTTTGAACTGGTCTCATCAGTGTGTCCTGTTCCCCCCCCCCCCAGCCTTTTGGATCTTCTTTTCTTGTCCAGTCGAGTGGCAACCTTAATGCCAGCTAATTGGCATATCAAAATCTAGATAGGAAAATGTCTTAGCATTGGTTCATATAGCTCAGTAATGCCTACACTGACCGGCAGTGACTCCCAGGTGTATCAGACAAGTATCTCTTCCAGTCCTACCTGGAGATACTAGGGACTGGACTTGGGATCCTTTGCATGCAAAGCATGCGCTCTATCACCAAGCTATATCCATACAAGCTATCATATAAAATTCTGAATGGGTTTCAGTTTAGTGAGATAATATTTCCTTTTCCTCTGCTGTGCTGATCCTCATATCACCCTTTCTATCAGAAGACTGTGAGCATAAGTAGAAAGGCTAGCTGGACTCTTATTATACCCCCTGCTTTCCCTTTTGATACACTAAGAGGAAACTACTACAGCTTGGAGTGCAACTGTTCTTCCTGCTGAGCTACCATCTGCTTTTGTCAGGGCTAATACAGGGACTGGCAAATAAATTGGGAAGATGGGGATAGAAACCTGTCGAGTGGCAGTGGAGGTGTGGTGAGGCTATAGTGGTTCAGGTGAGGGCTTAAGAAGCTGCTCTGTGATTGCCCTGGCAGCTGAAATATGTTTACACCTCTCTACCTGGACTGTCAGAGGGAGCGGGCAGAACAGCTGCAATGAGTGCATCCACTGAAAACCTGGGTTCTGGGGACAAATATCCTGCCTCACTAATTGATGAGCCCTAATTTTGCTCAGTGAAGAATCTGGGATGTAATCTAAACTATCATAAGTAACTGGTGGTTTTATTGGCAACAGCATTTGCCGGCATCAAGTTACAAGTTAAACAACTTGATTTGGGGGAATCCTTGATTGTTCATTTTCTAATGACACTTAAGAGACTCTGAGGTAGAGCATGCTCTCATCTTCCCTACTCATTTTTTTTGTCATCGCCTTCTCCCAACATATGACACACACAAAAATAAATTAAAACAGGAATGAGGGAGTGATGCAAGGTGTTTCTAAAACAAAGAATGTAGTGGGGAGAGTGAATAGAGATAATTTTTCTCTCAGCCGCTTTTTATGATACAACGCTAACATGAAAAGCAGGCCTTAGGGGCAAAATGCATGTTAATCTTACCATATTTCCAGTGGGGTAGCCATACTACTCTGTTGCAGCAAAATCAACAGAGTCTTAAAGACTAACAAATTTATTCTGGCATAAATTTTCCTGGACTACAGTCCACTTCATCAGATGCTTGAAGTGTTAGATAACGTACAACTAAGGGTAATTTACCAAAAGTTAAGATGCATATATTAACTACCAAAGATGGTGCCCCTGTAGTGAGCAATCTCTCTTCTAGGTGTAATTCTTGGAATGACTGATTAGACATGTCATCACAACCTTCACAGTGAGTCTACACATATACATTCAAGTGACCACTAAGGAATGTTTGGCTAGGATGTGGAGGTTTACAGCATGAGGACTATGTCTCATGACGAAAGTACTTCCAAGAGCATTCCAGATAGAGGCTTTGTTTGCAAATGGGTCACAAAGATGTCACAAGTGGCAACTGATTAATTTTTTTTAATTCCTTTAGAAAGTATAAATCCAGTTTAAATGGGGAGGGGAATGTGGGCTGGCATTTTAATGACAATGATGTTGTGTGGACACTGCTAAAATAAATAAAAAATGCATGCGTGAAGGGCACTGATCCCAGAATAAATGTCCATCAGGAAGCACCCTAAGTGTTACAAGCGAGTGGGAATCGCTTGCCACAGAGAGGCAGAATTCCAGTGCAGGTATAGTGCATTCACCAACTCTTAGCTTCTAGGTGCTTATGTGGTCTAGTAGTCTGCTTTCATAGTGGGTTAAAAGCTGACCACAGTGAAATTTGTTTCACAAATGTAAAACAATATGCTTTTGTATAGATTAAGTTTCTTTAGGTTGGCTTTACATGTTTGTTTTGCCACTGTTCTGGTTTTTTTTGGGGGTGTGTGTGTAATTTTATTTGCTATGTGTGGAACTCCCCTTCAAACATAGATACCGATGTATGAAGTGTGATGACACACACTTTTGACATCATTTTTCTAGCTACAGATCCAGTGAAAAGTTTCCTCTTATTTCCTGTTGTTGGTGCTGAAAAGCATGCACAGAGGCGGGGGGGGGGGGGGATGCCTACACTGGTTAACAAATGTGAATGTTCAAGAACCACCCGTAGTCCTTTTGAAATTTCAAAACTTGAAAGATTAATTGCTCCTCCTGGGCCCTTCCTTCTTTACTCTCTGTTTCTAAATGGGAAGAAAATCCCATTTCGACAGAACTTGCTTCCCCGGAAATGTACTTTGGAACTCAGCCTAGCCCAGCTCAATAAAAAATCAATGGGAGATGGTCTGCACTGTAAGCAAGTGATATATAAAACTGGGAACCTTCAGGTGAATCCGATGTTGCAGTGTTGCTCTGATCAGAGGAAAAGGATCTACAGTAATGATGTAAAAAAGAAAAAGTAAGGTTCTCTGTGTTGTGTTGGAGAAATTTTGATCAGGGGTGCTGCTATCAGAACAGGACTTTGGGCAGGGGCGAAAATAGGTTTTATTTCATCCGGTTCAAAGACCCAGTTTGGCAAAAACCCTCCATGCATTTGCGATCACCCCTCTGGAGGCTTCACCCCGGGCAAAAAAACTGGCTACCCCCCCTGCCCCAGCTACAGCTCTGCTTTGGGGCAGAATGAACAGCCCCCTCCCACAAATGCAGCAGGCCTGGATGCATTTTCCCCTACATATGACTATTAAGTCCAGAGTCTAAAAGGACCTCAGCTCACCACTGTTTTCATGTACTGGTTGCACTGTTGCCAAAGGTTTCAGCCAGCCTTGCCCAAACTTGTGCCCTCCCAATATTTGTGGACCATAATTCCCATCATCTCCAGCCAGCCCTGTTGATTTAGGCTATTTGGGCTTGGCCCTGCCCCCCCCCCCCGCACCATTCTGAGGCATAGAACAAGGTTCCAGCTTCAATTCCTGGCGTCTCTAGCTAGGGCTAGGAATGTCCCCTCTGCCCAAACCCTGGAGAGCCTCTGCCGGTTAGTGCAGACAGTACTGAGGTGGGCGGAGCAGTAAAAGGTAGCTTCCTATTTCCCACTGAACACAGCGTGATTTACTTCTGAAGAAACGTTCGGGGATTGTGCCCCATGCCTCAGGGCTCTCCGTGGCAAGGGGATTTTCACCGGCGATGACACGATCGCGGTTCAGCCTGCAACGCATTTGCTGCGAACCTTTTAATTCAGCTCTACGTCCTAGCCAAAGCAGCTTTTGCATCCCATTGCAAAACCGGACAACCATCCCCTTGTAAAGCAAAGCAAGACACGTTTTTCCACGTCCAGAGTGTTGCTGCCGACCCATTCTTGCTCCCGAGACGATTTCTCCCCGCCCCGCCTCCTGCGGCACCCTCGGTTCTTCCGACAAGCCATTGAGAGCATCACCGCTTTTAAGGCTCCTCGGGCGGCATTGCCCCTTTAAGAGCGCGCCAGCCTCCTTCGACTTGCGGGCCTCCCCTCGCCTGCTCTTCATTCTCTTCTCTCCTCCTCCTCTCCTCTAGCGCGCCGGTCTGCACAGGTGTGGGCGCCCTCTAGAGGCCGAAACCGGGCGAGCCGAGCAGCGACTGCAGCCCCTTTTGAATGTGTCTCTCCGTCTGCCTCCCTGGGAAGTCAGATCGAGGCTGGAGTTCCATTGGAACCCTGCGCTGCATTCCTTTCCATTCATGCTGGGCAGCAGCGGCGGCGGCGGCAGAAAAGCAAGTGGAGCGCGGAGCCCGGAGTTGCAGCGCGGGGGTTGTTCGGTGTGGAATGTAATCATGGCAGGCGCCTCCGAAGCAAGCTCCGATTCAAGCTGTAAGTCACCCCGTCCAACTTTCCTCTTTGAGGCTTTCCGTGGATACGTTTCTGGGGTGGGCGCTTTTTTTTTGGGTATGTTTGTTTTGTTTGAAAAAAGCAAGCGATCGTTGCAGAGAGGAAGACGCGAAAGAGGTGGTTTGCATGGAGAGGATTGAGAGAGCGTAGCGAAACGCCTTTCTCCGCTTCCCTGGCTTGGCTCCGAGATAGTTGAGCCTCATTCAAAAGAGACACACTCACAAAACACACACACACACGGGGAGATGTTCAGCCTTTCTTAGCTCGGAGGAAGCCTTTTCTGTTTTACTGGGGGCGAGGTGGTGGGGGCAGAGATTTGCGGTTCCGGACGCGGCGAGAGACCCGCTTTCCATTTAGTTGATTTATTCCTTTCTTTTGCATGCGGGAGGAGAGAGGAGTTTGCTGGATTCTTTTGCTGGGTGGGATCGGCGGCGCCGACGCCACGGCGCTGCTATTATTTGGGGTGGTGGTGTCTTTGGTATGTGCGCTGTGTGTGCCGGGGAGATCGTAAAGTAGGGAAAGCGCGTGAGACGAGCACACACACGCACGAGCGCGCGCACACACACCAATGTGGCATGGGGGTGGGGTGAGAAAGGGGACCGGCTCATCGCTTGGCCAAAAACGCTAGCCCGGAATGGTGTGGTCGGAAGGCTTTTTCCCGAGGGGATCTCGGCATCAGGAAGAGCGAGAGAGGCTGCATGGGTCCTTCGGTGAAAAGGAAGCAGGGAAATGTGGCCGGCGAGGCAGGCTCGGAGCGGGAAGAGTTGACAATGAGACGCGGAGGAGCGCTGGCAATTAAAAAGTGTGCGTAGCGAACGCGGCACCTCGGCAGCCTTTGCGACGCGCGAGAGAAGGGCGTGTGTGCGCGCGTGGTTAGCGGCGGCCGTAGTGGCGGGTGGTGGAAACGGAATGGAAAGGACTGGAATGGATCCGCATGTGGTTGTAACAGCGACGCTAGCAAGAGATGCGCGGCGGGGAGGGAAAGCCGAGCGGGGGTGGAGGGCGGCGGCGGCGGCGGCCGAGCACGAGGAGGAGCAGCAGCAGCGCTTCCTTGGAGAGCTTTGGAGGCACTAAAAATGTGCCGCCGCCGCGCTGGTTCCGTGCATGCGGAGGTCTCTCTCTTTGCCTTTCTCCTCCCGCAAACACACCCCTCGGCACGCCATGCCTGGGCGAAGGGGGGGAAGTAGGCAAGGACGGAGCTCGCTTGGAGGCGGCGGGGGGAGAAAACTGCAGCAGAGCTGAGCGAGGACGGCAGCCTGCGTGTGTGGCTGCGCGGGTGCAGCGTGGCGCTCCGACTGCCGCTTGCCAGCTCTTTCCGCATTTACCTTGCGCTTGTGGGTTATTCTCCAGGAGCTCCTGCCTGCCTCCGCCTTGCTGGGAGGGAGGGAGGGGGGCCGGCGCCTTGCGAGCGGCTCGGCAAGCCTGCTGTATTGCATCTTTTCCTTCCTTTTCTCCTTGGGGGTGTGCGGGGAGAGTGTGCGTGTGTGGGGAGAAAGAGAAGCTGGCTTTGGATAGACACTGTCTTTTCTGGCTTCGGAGGCTGGCGAGGGGAGGGCAGCAGCTTCGCAGTGCGAAAAGTGACTCAACTCTCCAGTCATCCTCGTCGGCGCAATGAACCCGGTGGAGATGGTCGTGTCATTTCCACCAGCCATCCCCCCTTGCTCCCTCTCTCGCTCTCCTGATTTGCAAAGGGGAAAAGTTTGATCGCAAAGATTTTTATTATTATTACTATTTTCCTTTTATTGGGATGTCGGGGACGGTGGACCGCTGAGATCGGGCAGTTAGAGGACCCCCCCAGGGCACAATCTTGCAACCCACAGCAAGTCTAAAGGGAGGGGGGATACCATTTTCTCCCCTAGCCTAGTTTTGGCGTCATTGCCCCAAGCCTGCTCGACCCTCTTCTCCCTAAATCCGTCCCTCATGGCGCCCGGAGTTGAAGAACTTTGCCTGGGGAGCGAGTCGTCCCTTTGGCTTGGGAAGAAGCCCCGTGAGCTTAGCGAGAGATGCCCCAGCCAAGCCGGAAGAGTCCCCGCGGGGCTGCCTGGCTGCTGTGAGGCAGGATGTAGGTACCCACACCTTGGCTCTCCTTGCCGCGAGGCTTTCCTCCACCCAGCCTGCTGGAGTTCCTCCTTCCAAAAGGAAACCGCTTTCTCCTTGCTTGTCAACTTCCTTAATGGGCAAGCAGGAGCTAATCTGGCCAGCCAGCAGTCCAGTGACTCCAACCCCACACTGCCCTCATTGGTATTAAGGGTGGCGGCTGCTGATGGGTCTTGTTGTATAGCCCAGTTCGTTAAGCAGAATAGCCCCCCCCCTTTTCCTGCCCCCATCTGGTAATGAGAGAATCTGTGGACCAGGAGTGCTGTAAGAATTCAAGGAGCCTTTGCACAGCCCTTCGAAAAGCACGTAGCACCATATTATGGGTTATTCATTCATGAATTATTCTTGCTGATTATGGTGTAGTTTAGGAAAGGCTCCGAAGCTCTGCCACCCAACAGCAACCCTCCTTGCACCCAGATGATAAATATAGCTCTATGGAGTGAATAAGAGAGGCTGTTGTGTGTTGTGTGTAGGTGTTATCCATAATGCATATGTATAAGCCTTTACATTAAACAAAAACTGGAGGTTGTAAACCACCCTGAACCCTTTCGGGAAGACAGGGTAAATGTCTAGGTAAAGAATAAATTTGTTCAAATAAAAATAAGCCCATTTATGCAGAGTGTAGCTCTTGCTTGCATATTTGCTTTTCAGAATTGCTTTCCTAGAACCACTGTTCTAGTTATTGGGTCCTCTGTATGTGTGTGTGTGTGATACAGGTATAAAATCTGTGTCCAAAGCACACTCGCAAGGCTCCAGCATATTTGAGTGCAGGGCTTTGCAGACATTCAGATGTGGTCTGGGTCCAATCAATAAATGAATATTTGATCCTTTTTCCCCCCTTTGATTTTTTTATGTGTGTGCATTCTTCCTTTCCATCCAGTGAAATTCTCTCTCATCACCTTAGCCGTGTGTTTATGCATATTGATTAAGCGTCTGGATTGACCAGCTCTGACTGGGGGATTGTGAAGCAAGGAGGGTATAGGCAGAATTTACATGAGATCAGTAGTTACAGAATGAACCTAGTTAGGAATCTGGTAAATTAGGAAGAGGTGTGGGATTTAGCCTTTCTAGTTAAAAACCCTTTCCACACTCCCTCATGCTCACATGTTTTGAAGGAAGTATCCTCAATATCGTACAAATTAACATTTACAATAATCCTTTTAGAAACACAGCAGGAAGAAAAGTTCAGATCGAAAGCTGCCTTTAGGAAGTAGTTCCCCCCCTCCCTTAAGATGAAATCTGTAAGCAAACAGACTTCTTAGAATACAGTTGGTTATTGCCCTTTCAGTGGAATAAAAATTATTCATCCATTTTTTGTTGTTGCAATGATGGGGAAGAGGGATCTGCAAAGGATGAGCACAGGGCTATTGACTGCATCAAAGGTTATTCATTTGAAAACATCATTTCCCTCTGTATAGCATCTAATTGCTTCCTGAACAATCTCAAAGTCTTTTGTATGTACTCAGTGGGTAAAATGAGTGACTCGATATCTCTCTCTTAAGATACTGGTTGTGACCAAATTGTGCAGAGTGAGGAAATCAAAGCAAATTAGCAGGCCATCCCCCTACAACTTGCAGCTAGAGGCAGAGATAATTTCTTAAGTGGGTTATAAAGAGAAGAGGCTTAAAAATAAAATCTTCTGCTTCAGACTGTTTGCATAGTTCAACTTGTTTTATATTAGTAAATTACAGTGCTGGTGGTGCTGAGACAATATCGAGTCTGTGTGGGTGGGAAGGAAGTTTAGATCCAAAATATGTGATCGTGTAACAGAGCAAGACGCTGTGGGGAATGCTAGATGGTAATCCGCTGTGTTGCACTCTGGATCTGTATTTTTGTTTTGGATCCTGCTGATTCCTCCCTTTAACCTGATCTGCCTGTTTGGATTAAGATCCCATTGTGCCTAACATGCATGTATTCCTCTCTGGTAGATTTTGCAAAAACAATAGCCAGAGGGCGATTCTTGCTTTTTACAGTTGGATTACTGGGTGTTCTGTCCCATTGGTGTGATACCATAGCAAGCTTTTCAGGGACACTAAAACACCCCCCTTCCAAATTAGAATGTGTATTAAACTATGTACTTACGTTCAAAATGTCCAATTGTTGACAACATTCTCCATTGAGATCTGGACTGCTTGTTCCACTAGCAAGTGCCATCGTTTTCACTCCCTCATAGAGCACTTGCATTATATGTAAAAAGTCACTCCCTCATAGAGCACTTGCATTATATGTAAAAAGTCCCACCTTCAGTTCCCTGCATTTCTAAGGAAAGGGATCTTAAGTAGCAGTGCTTGGAAGCCCCTTTGCCTGAGATGCTGGAGAGCCAGAACTCGAAGTATTTATTTTCTACATTTATAGCCCACCTTACTTCCATCATGGTACTCAAGGTGGCATATGTTGGATTCATAAAGGTTGTCTCCTATCCACTGACCAGATGCACACCTGCTTCAGCATCATAAGATGGACCAAGGGTTTGATTTAGTATAAAGCAGCTTTATATGTTCATGTAAAATGTTCTTAATTTATCTTTAATAGAACGTTCAAAAATAGTATATTGAATGTAAACTTTATTTTTCTGGATCTCCCCACACCAATTTATTCTTTTAAAAACCCCTGTTCTCCCAACAAACAGTCATTTCCCACATGATAATCACACAATCAGATCTATTTACCTTGCTAAGCCAGTTGTTTCCATACAGTCACTCACTCAGTTTTTAGATTTCACTTTATAGGAATTGTGGTTTTTACCTTGATCCTAAACATGCAAACAAATGCCACTGATTTCAGGTGAGTTTGTTTCTTACAAGTTAAGTGAAGGAGTGCAGCCTTAATTATTAGGGAATTTACCAGTAGTTTCTCTCTCTCTCTCTCTCTCTCTCTCTCTCTCTTTCTCTCTCTTTCTCTCTCTCTTTCTCGCGCGCGCACACACACACACACAACTTAAATGCTGCCCAGCCTGGTGTTTGTGTGTGTGTGTGTGGTTGTTTGTTTGTTTCTTGCATGGTTACCAATTTTAAAAAAATAACTGCAGCTCACTCCTCCCCTCCCCAAGGAGAGTTGGGGCCAGAATGGAAGGCAGTGCTAGAGGCCTTATGAGAACGGTGTGCATTTTGGGGAATTGGAGGCTATTAATGACTCCTGAACTGATGATGAATTCTGGCGTTTATGCCCTCTGCCACTTGTGTCGGTAAGGGGGCTTGTCTCCTGCCTGAATGGAGGGTGTTCAATTGAGGAACCTCACCTTTTGTTTCTGAAGTAGGCAAATACCCCCTGGAGTCAGTGAGAGTGCTGCTTGCAGGATGCAGTTATTGGCGTCACATCTGACTCAAATTTATTTTGAACCACATCACTATCCTTAACAGTCTCCTTTGTAATAAAACAAATGCACACAGAGGCCCAGAGGCACTAATTACCTATCCGAGATGCGTATACCAAGCCGACATCCATAGAAATTTAACTGCCCTGCAGTACATACACAGTTATCCTCACAGTACCCCTGAAAGATAGCACCATGCTATTATCTCTGTTTTATAAGTTGTGGAGTGAGATGCAAGAGTGTTGCTTTACCTTACTGGGGTGTTGTGAGGACAAACACCCACACCCACAACTGTAGACATCTGTGTACATCTGTTAATGCTCCTTTGCATTCAAGCACATTCACATTTCCTTCAGTCTTCAACCTTGCCGTCATATAATGGTAAAATACTAGGGGGATTTAGCCAAAGTGATACAGAAATCAGTGGCAAGTAAAAACTAGACTGAGAAGTGTTGAGCCACCACAGTGGAACATATTCTGTGATTTGCTTTTTGTTGGGCTTCCTCTGATTAATGCGTTGCAACTGACCTCCTGATGAGTGGCCTTCTGGAAGCATACAACACCCAGAGTTCAGCATCTTCACTAGCTTACTGTTGTTTTCCAAGGGCAAACAAGGTGCATGGGATTGATGGGAATTGAAAACACCTAGAGGGCACCAGGTTGGGAAAGGCTGCTCTGTCACACCGGGGAGTGATTCCACCCTTTTATACATCATGATTGTGTATGCTGCAGGTACACTGGTGTTTTCTGAAGCAGTGAAATATGAATGACAGCTGCCCATCCTTTTGCACATGTATCAGAAGGTCACTTTAAGGCACAACCTTGTGCACTCATTTGTATGGGTGTTAAGAACATGTGTCTGTTTGTGCTTCCCATGACTGGGAAAACAATATAGTCTCGGTAAACATGGTTGCTGCCAAACATGGAGATTCTCTAAGATATACTGAGACATAAGTTTCTCTGATGATCCTGGGTTTTCCACTTTCTGCTCCAGTATGTTCCACAATATGTGTGATTTCATGGAATTGTTTTTGCTACATCCATCACCCTACAGTAAACATCTAGTGCAGTGGTGAACCTTACTTGCCTATAGCCTGATTGTGGTACGCCATACTCTGTGCGATGTGGGGCAGTGGTTAGTGGGAAATCTCCAGTCTGCTATGTGACGCTTAATAGCCAGCTTTGGGTAAGTCACTTTCAGTGTACCTCACGGGTTTGTTGTGAGGTTTAAATGGGGGAAAGGCACAATACAAAATTTTAATGTTAAAGGTAAAGGGATTTGGTGGGAGGGAGACAGAGTTGGATTGTTCTTTGTTCTTAAAAGCACCTAACACTGCAGGGAAAATGAATAAAAATCGAAGTTATATTCTTAGAATGGAAAACTGGGCTGAAACTAATGAACTGAAATTCATTAGAGATGAATGCAAGGGCAAAATAAAATGCACAAGTATAGGACAGGATACTTGGCTTGGCAGTAGTACATGTGAAAAGGACCTTGGGATTCTAGCTGATTACAAGTTGAACTTGAGTCAGCAGTGTGACGTGTCTTCATAAAATGCCAATGTCTTTAGACTGCATTAAAAGAACCAAGTCAAATAAATATTACGTAGTTTCATTTTATTCTGCACTAGTCAGACCACATTTGCAGCACTCTGCCCTGTTCTGGATGCCATCCTTCAATTAGGATATAGATAACTTTGATCAGAGCTAGAGGAGGGAAATGAAGATGGGTCTAAACAGCAGGAGCTATAGCCAGGGTTATGGAAAACCAAGTCCAATGAGCAGAGGTTGAAGGAACTGCCTACGTTTAGCCTTGAGAAGGCTGAGGGGGAAACAATAGCACCATTCAAATACCTGAAGGGCTGTCACATAGAAGACGGGCCCAGACTTGTCCTCTGCTTCCCTAGTGGGCAGAATGGGATCTTAAGTTATACAAAGGTAGGTTTTAGCTGAACCTTAGGAGAAATTAGTTGAGTCTAAGAGTAGTTCCAACAATGGAATCAGTTACCTGATGATGAGCTCTGCCTCGCTGGAGGTCTTCCAAGTAGAGGCTGGGCAGCCATCTCTTGAGGATGCCCTGGCCCTGAATTTCCTGCATTGAGCAAATGGCTGGACTAGATTGCCTACAAAGATCCCTCCAACTCTTGCGATTCCTCAGTGAGATGACCCGTGATGGTGGTGAGGTTTCACTGAAATACAGGTTTGCCCCACAAGTACCAATTCTCCCCTGCAGTGTGTGTCTGTACGGGAGTGTTCTTGTGGGTTCAGTTCTAATGGATGACACTGAGGTATCACAAGTCTAGCCACTGCCCCGCATGTTTGGAATATGCGCACTAGGATATGTCCCAGACCGCCACTGTTACTAAATAGTGGTAGCACGCAACTAGTGTTGTGTTAAGTGACCTTCTGTCATGGGAATTAGCAGCGAGAAAGGCATATGTGAGGGTGCTATTTGCTTTTGGATTTAATGGTGTTGCACATGGATTTCTCATTGTTGCCTATCTCTGATACCCAAGGCGATTCTTCTGGCAGCTGGCAGACTGTGAGTGCATACGCCTCGCTTTTGTGTGTGTAAACGCACACAACTTGTTCGTCCAGATATATTTGGGTGTGTTATTTGATCAAAAGCCTTTTGTGGTAGGATGCTGAAGTGGTGGATAAAAGGAAGGTGTACTTAGCAAATTCAGTTCATCTCAAGCGTGGGTAATGCCTTTTCATAAAGGATGTCTTTTGACCTGCTAAGAGGTGTGGGTCCAGTTTCACCCTGTGAAGAGCAGCCGCTCAGCACTTCTAGGGGCGGTCAATCCCTGTGTTTAGAAAAGAGCTAAAGAAACCACACTGCTCCTCAAATAAAAAGCTCAGTCATGTCTGTGCATTTCCTCCTGGAGCAGCCATTACTTTTGGATGATGTGTTTCTGTTCCAGCTTGACCTTTGCTGCTGTTGCTTTTATGTCATCCCCTGTTCCCAGACCCTTTAAACCCCAGGCAAATGCCTTTTAGATACCGGAGAAACATTAACTGACCATCAAGAGTTTTGTTTAAAACAAGTAGCATATACGTTGGAGGTTTTCCTCATTTAGCAGGGGCACAGAAAGCACCTGCCCCAACCTCTCCTCTTTGTTCTCTGTGGAACAAAATGCTGAAATTCCCTTCCAGTTGCCTGAACAGTCACTGAACTTCAGATGTCAAACCTCAGCCTAAATTAAATGTAAAGGGTTTTCCTCCCTTCCACTTCTGGTGAGTGAAGATGCTAGATGATCTCATAATATTATGTAATTAAACTCCATAAGATTAGTTTTGTAAGTGATGACATTTTACAGCTGCCAAGATTATCTGAGTCTTTTGTTTAAAGTATTTTCTCTTTGTAAACTCTGCGAGAGGAGCATTAAGTGGAAGGGATAGGCTGGGAGTGTTTGCTGTCCTCATTTACTGTTGAGGAACCGAGGAGTGTGTGCAGGCCCATGTGTTTTGCTGGCATCAGTTTGTCTCGGGAGACAATGGAAGAGTGAACCTTTGGAGGTGAAGGCAAAATGTTGGAGAGTTACCACGCCTGCCGTGGCTGTAGAGACTGACATTGGAGTAGTGGCGTAGCGTGGGTTGTCAGCACCCGGGGCAAGGCAAGTAATTTGCGCCCCCTAACCCGGGGCAAGGCAAGTAATTTGCCCCCCCCCCCCGCTGCACTGTCCCTCCCCCAGATAGTCCCTCGCTCTCTCTCCGCACCGCACCGCAGGCCTGGCACCCTCCCCTCCACAGTGGGCGGCGACCCGGCGGCTCGAATCGGATTCGCACAGCCAGCACTGCAGTGAGAGAGAGAGAGTGAGCCAGGTAGGGGCAGAGAGCTGCGAGTGCGAGCGCGCCCCCCCAGATGTTGCGCCTGGTGCGGCTGGCCCCCCCTGCACCCCCCACGTTATGCCACTGCATGGGAGAGAGATGTTTTGTTGCAGCAGGGGCAGGTGAAGGCATCCAGTTGTGCTGCTGCAGATGCATCATGGCGTTCCTTCTCTCTGTGCTCCTCACAGTGGTCATTCCTCCTCTGGACACTACTGTGGATACACAACCTGACTGATAGTCAACAGGCGCTGCGGTTGTCTTCAAGGGAGTCCCACATGGTGGGGTTAATGCTGCTAGCCTTTATGCCATGTTTGCAGACATCTTTGTATCGCAGAGTTAGTCTGCCAATGGGCCTGGTGCCTGAAGCCAGCTCCCTGTAGATCCTTGGGGATCCTGCCATCTTCCATTCTGTGGACATGACCAAGCCAGTGTGGACAAGAAGTGCGAACATGCTGGGAATGTAGTTGAGGAGAGCGCGTCTCTTTGTTTGAGATTCTGTCCTGCTATGTGGTGCCCAAAATCTTCCTGACGCAGCGCATGTGGAAGGTGTTGAGGTGCTGCTCCTGATGCGAGTGAGTTTCCCACATGGCCCTCGGAGCCATCTGCTGGAACTGTAGACTACATTACTTGTTATATCCGTTTGAGGACCTCTTCCTACTCTTCTGATACATTAAAGGATTTGGGGGGAAAGGAATACTCTGCAGAATCTGCAATCTTGTGTATTTTGCTTTTCTTCTGCCAAAGGGTTTACTGTAATACTTTACCCTGCCTCAATGTGGCAAGGTAGAAACCACCTACAGAAGAGTGGAGTGCTCTGTGCTCCCCTTTCTATCTTTCTTGCTAGAGGTGGCAGGAGAGAGGGTTGAGGCAGGAGACACAGTTTCCACTTGTGGGCCTTTCTTTTGCCTCCTGCCTTGGCAGTTGCTCCTTTCTGTTCTCCGATCCTCCAGTGACTCCTGCTTGCTACAGAAAAGAACCCCCTCCCCCAAACCCCCAAATTCTCGCAGAACATTGAAAACTCCTTTGCTGCCGAGCAGCAATTTGCTCTCTGACGCCTGCTATTTCAGGTGACCATGAAGGATAGGTACGCACATAAATGCTTCTTACATAGCCGCACTGGAAAACCCATTCTCTGGTCTTCACAGCCTCTTGGGTGGCATTGTTAGTACCTTTGCCTGCCTGTATCACTGAGAGTAAAAACTTGTTGCTCTGATCCTGGATCAAAAACGCTGACTATTACTGCGTATGAAAGATGGACATTCTACAAGGTGGCCTGCCGGGTAAAATCAGATTGGCTTTCGTTTGGTTCTCCGTAAACCTCTGCTGAAGTGGGCTGTTATCCATCCTCCCTCAGAGGTCCTCTGGAAATGCTATCATTTCTTTCCAGGGAGACGACTCTTTATTTCTGCCGAAAGCATTGCCTCCCACTTGGTGGCTGTGTCAGGCCCTGGAATGTTTTTTAGCGCCAGGGCTTGGTCGTGTCACAGGCAAAATAATACTAGACGTGTCTCTGAGGGTGCGCAGAGTGCACTTCCCTCCCGATGCATGATCAGAACCCCCCTGCGTCTTGGACACAGTCTTGACTCTGCAGCTCCAGCTCTTCTCTTCAGCTCTTGCAGGAGCCCACTTTGCTAAGGCTGACAGCTTGCAGAGCAGCCTGTGGGCTCTCCCTCCCCCCCCACTCCCCCCGCCCCGCTTTTCCTATCTCACACATCCAATCTGCTGGCCAAGTTGGCACTGAGACCGAGGAGAAGTAGTAATCCAATTTGGGCACTTTAACTGCACTTTGCTAACTGTGCCTCTGGCCAAAGCTTGGGAACTTTAATCTGCCTAATGACCTCGGCTTCAGGGACTGGGGGAACTGACTGACGGTCATTTGTTTTATTTATTTGCTTTTACTTTTCAATGGCTGTTGGGGGCAGGGTTGGAGGGGGCTGGATTTGACACAGGTGCTGAGGTTGCTAGGGCCCAGTTGCTGGTGTATGTGGCATCCTGCACAAGCCATAACTTTTCCTATAGCAGCGGAGAAATGTGGGCCTTTTTTTGCAATTTAATTCTTTTTTTAGCATCGTTCTGTCTTGTTCTCCTCCTCACCTCGTATTTTTTTATTTTATTTTAAAAAATCTTGTAGAGACGGCATCACCAGGCAAGTCAGTTTTGCAATATATTATTATTTTTCAGGAATGCTCAGCCAAGAAAAATAAAGTGCCTCTCTCTTCCTTTGGTTGCCTACTGTTTAATGTACAAAATACAGGGGTGGTAATTGCATTAAAATGTATATAATTATACCATAGGAAAAAAAGAAGTCTTGTTAATTGCACGGGTGTTTTGAACTGATAAGTGTTGAGTGATTCATGTTTTCTTAGGAGTTCACTAAAGCAGAGCTGTCCTCCACAATGGGAGAGGCTTGTTTTCATACGATTCAGAGACAGTGAACTAAACATAGAATCTGAGCTGACTTCACTATCGCTTAGGCCTACTGTGCCTTACTGGGCTCTTTGGAAATGGATCCTGCAAGGTGCTGAGTGCCCAATCAGAAGTAAGGCCCACTGAGTTCAAAGGGACTTACTCCCAAGTAATGGTCAACAGGATTGTGTTCTAAAGCATTCACACTCTCCTTTTTTAAACAAGAAAATAGGTTTCGTGAAGCTAAATCCTAACAGCTAAAAACTAATTGCACATAACACTAAACTACGGTTTAGCACTATGTGGGTGAACCTCAGCAAGCCTGGGGAACGGGCGGGATTCAACTAATGAGTCCTGTCAGTAGAAGCCCTGTATAAAGACTTGTGCAATGGGCCTCCCCCCGCAATACCCCATGAAATTGGCTCTGGGGGTTTGTTAGGCAAAGACTTGGAACAGCATTGGGGGGGGGGAGAGGGGGCTCATTCCATCTGGCAAACCAAAATGATTGCCTTGAGGGAGTGATAGCCTTAGCAGGAAGTTGAATCCTTCCCAAAGCGATAGGCGGACTTCTGCCGAGGTCACTTTCATTTTCTAAGAATGTTGGCTTAGTGTTACATGTGTGAACCAGAAATGCTGATTTAAAACAAATGATGGTTGTTTGCTAAGCAAGCCAACTTCAAACCATGGGTTTGGCATTACATACTAGGACCCACCCTCTGTTTTTCCAGGCACTTTTCTCCTTAACGCCACTTACTTCCAACACCGCCGCTGGACGGGGAAATACCTGCAGCAAAGCAGTGCAATGAGATGAGGGGGAGGGAAAAGTTTATCTTATTACGCGACCTTGCTGCATTACACTACCTTGCAGGCAGACGCATGAACAAAGAAATGTGACTGCATCTGTCATATCTGGCTGGTCCCACAACACATACTTACATTTCCAAGGGAGCAGTCCCCTTGACAATAAAGGGATGGCTCTAGGATTGTCAGGGGATTAAAATCTGTTACTTGATTAACTCTGGTTTTAAGTCAATTGCATGTAGAAACATTTGCATATTGCAGAATCTTGGTGAAGGTGCCTTTGGGAGGACCGGGAAGTAAACTGTTAGCTCGTTTAAAATGAACAAATGGATGCCACCTCTAATCTTTTGTAGAATAAGTCGGGGGAGAGGGAATGTAACAGACATAAAAACGGCTTTTAAAGAAGTTCAAGTTCCATCAGTAGTGTTTAAGATCAAGATTTAAAGGAGCATTGAAGTTTATTTCTGTTGAACATTGACAGCTTCAATTATCCATGGCTTTTGTGGTTGGAGGGAATGGTGCATTGTGATTCTGCCAGCTTAGGATACGAGGAAAGAAACAATCCTTGAGCTACTTACCTGCAGTCATATTTCTATTGGGACGGGAAAGAAGATGCATGTTTGTATTGTTCAGAAGGTCTTTTAAAAGACCTGAGTCCCAAGATCTTTACTTGTTGTCCATCAAGCAAAGCTCCACTGATTAACTGAAGGAAGGAGAGATAAATGTTAATCTGTCTATGCAGTGCTTTTTTCTAAAATAAATGTTTAGGGGGTACTCATTTTCCTACTCATATTGAAATAGTGCCCTTCAATGAGGCCAAACTTAGATTCACAAAATGTTTAGGGGTATGCGTCCCCCTGTGCCCCCTCCCCCCGAAAAAAGCACTGTGTCTATGAAGCTTTACTCAAGGGGGTGAACAAACTTACTGCCCCTAGGACTGAATGTAATGATCAATGGGTTGGGGACTGCATGCAAGGGGGGGGGGGACACAACTGGACAGTGGTGTGGTGGGTTGGGCTCCCCCCCACCTCCCCCCAAGCCCCTAGTGTCCTCCCCAAGAAACACATGATCAGGTACAATCATACTTGGTTTTCAAATAGCTTAGTTCTTGAACGTTTTGGCTCCTGAACGCTGCAAACCCAGAAGTGACTGTTCTGGTTTGCGAACTATTTTTGGAAGCCGAACATCCAACGCGGCTTACACGGTTTCCGATTGGCTGCAGGAACTTCCTGCAGTCAATCAGAAGCAGCGTGTTGGTTTCCAAACATTTTGGAAGTCGAACAGACTTCCGGAACAGATTCCGTTCAACTTCCAAGCCACCTCACTGCCCCAATCAATACTTACCCAACGTTCGCTCCATCTGTCCACGTAGAGGCCGGAGAAATCCCATCTTGTATCTGTGGCTCTCACCACTGCCCCACTGGATCTTACTTCTGAGTAAGGTTGCATAAGATTTCAGCTTACATGTATTAAATTATTAAATGCATAATGTCAAGATGTTAAAGTGAAAAGGATGAGAGACGCTTTGTCTAGGAATAGCTCTCCCTGTGAAATCCTCTTGAGTTACTATGGTACATTTTTCACTCCTCTGCAAGTCATTCCCCCTACCTTAGTCATTTTCATTCCTAGAAGTGCAGGCATATAAACAAGACTTTTTGCTTTGAGCGCTTTAGGCTCTGATCCTCAAAGCACTGCTGGGAGCTCCGTTGACTTGACCTGTTCTTCGGTGACATTGTTGTTTCCATCCCTGATGTTTCAAAAATGGGGTTGCCACCTCCGATGGGAGAACAAGCAAGACGTTCTCTCAGAAAGCCAAAAACCTGTTTTTCAGGCCAGTGCCTCCAGCAAAACTGAGGGGAGAAAAGAGGCAGTGAAACATATCAGGGATTGGTGGAACTTTTTCCAAAATAGGAAGTGTTAAATTTTGTGTGCATGTTAGTATTTTAAACTTCTCTTGCACAAGCCACAGAGCTGTCTGCTTTTGGCAATGAGGCCCTTGGCTGAGCCCAGACTGATATAATGTGGGACAATCCCGGCCCCAGGATGCTTTCCCCACACTTTATTGATTGAAGGACGTGATAACTTGTGGCTTCCTTTCGGTTTGTGGAAATATGTGAGCATTCAAAAATACATGGTTCATAATTGTACAGTGTATATATTTTTAATTGCATACCAGCTCCCACTTGTCACTGGTAAAGGCGGCTTTGAAAAACACGACAAAGTTTAAGACAGTCAAGAGGCTGTTGGGAAAACTGAGGAAACAAATAAGTGTTGTGGCTTGCAGAAAATTGGTGCCAGAGTCTCATGAAGCAGACGTCCCATAAGCTCACTATCCACAGTGCCTCCTTGTTCAAGGGATCATAGTGTGCTGTGACTGGGCCACACAGTTCAGTGGAATCCAGTGATTGGGTCACAGCCGCCTTTGTTAATGAGAACAGATCAATAGTTTGTAGGGCAAACGTTTAGCTGCATGACCACCACCAGTATTGCTGTGGTGTTTTCTGTGGATGACGTAATGTGTGGATGACACGTACGAGTGGCTCCTCCTATGATTGTGCAGGTGTATTTAAAGATTCACATTTACACACGTATGCTGTCCCATCTTCATATGCTTGCTGTGGAAAACAGTGTGCGTTGTTTTTATTAACACACCTTTCACCCTAAGGATCCGGAGGCAGGTCACAGCAATTAAAACACGACGTTAAAAACAGTTAAAAACAACTTGCAACACAAAAATAAGGTGGGTCCTAAAAACACTCAACTCAAGTGTCAAAAGCTGGGATAAAGAGGTGTGTCTTCAGTATTTGCCAAAAGCCGCGTAATCAAGATGTTGCAAATATGCTTGGAGCTACATTAAGAAGCTTCCCCACTTTAAATGCAATCCATGTTTTGTGTTTGAGAAGCCAAGTCCCGTCATTTAGGCTGCCTTGATAGTATGTGACTACGTGTGGCCTGTAGCAGTTATGAACATTTCAATAAATATGTTATGTGGTGATGCAACGTGAAATGGGCTGAATTTACACCTTAATGATCTTTGCTTGATTCAGCTTCTGTGCTTATTTTAAGTCACATTAAAAGTAGCTTCTAGGGCTTAGAGAATGCATTGGCCATCTCTTCTTTAGCTCTGCCTTCCAGGAGTGGGATTCAGCTTCCCTAATTCTTATTGCCAGAGATTGCAGTGGCCGTTGTTGAATTGATGCCACTTGCTTTGGTCTCCCTTGTGATAAGGATAATATAATCCAAAACCCTGGGGAGCAATCAGACCGCCTTTTAAAAAACTTTTGATTGCAGCATGGAAATTAAAATTGTCCATTAGCAAGGGAAGGTTATCGCTCTTTCCACCAGTTCTCTGGTTCCCCCCAGAGTGGTAGGGGGTTAATTTTGTGTGTGGAAGAGACCAGGAAGTGAAGGCTGTGTAGAAATTCTAAGGGAGTTAATGGCAGTTTGCACAAAAGCAGGCAGGGGTGTGTGTGTGTGTGTGTGTGTGTGTGTGTGTGTGGAGAGCAGGTATGGGGAACCTGTTGCCCTCTGGATGCTGTTGCACTACAACTCCCATTAGCCTCAGCCAGCATGGCCCATGATTAGGAATGATGGGAATTGTAGTTCACCAATATCTGAAGGGCTACTGGTTGCCCATCCCTGGTGCAGAGGATCTGGTTTCAAGTGGGGAGTTCGGGGGACATTTGAGAGTTGCATCATAATTCATGAAATTCATTGCTGCAAGTTGTATAGGGGGTGGCACTGACTTTAAATTGTTTTTTTAGTATGATGGTTCTACGCTACCTCCAGGGCCAGAGGCAGCATGTCAGTGAATACTAGTTGCAGGGGAGCAAGAAAAGCAGGAGAGGGCTGTCACTTTTGAGCCCTGATGGCGAGCTTCCTTCCCAGGGACAATTTTTTGGGCATAGCTAGAAACAAGGCGATGGACTTAATGGACCTTTGGCCTGATCTGGCAGGACTCTTCTTACATTCTGATCCTAGAGATAGCAGTATCTTTTAATCGGAACTGATTTGTGAACCATAAATGTTCACCCTGTTTTAAAGCACCTTGAGTTTCATGAGATCTTGGGAGGGCTGCTTGTGGTCTTCCTTTAAGAACACAGATGTATTGGGTCCATTTCTCCCATGGCCTTTGCATTCCTATGGAAGCCAGTCCGTATACATGGCATTTGCTGGGCTCCACTTGGATTCCTGTGTGCATGTCTGCTTTTATTGGCTACTCTTGGCCCTTTGGTGCCTGAGTGAAAAAGAGGCCTGTGTCACACTCTTGAAAAATAGTTTCCCTTCCCTTTGTTTTGTTTCTGTTGGAAGACTTTCAGACATTTTTTCCCTCCCTCCCTCCCCCCTCTTTTTCTGCGGTTCAGCGAGACTCCGGTTATCTCACTGCTTCCAGCTTTCCCAGGCTAGCTCCTCCTTAGGCAATTAAAAACTTTTGCTACATTGTGGGGCTTGGAACTTTGAAGTGAAAAGTGGATCCAAGCTCTCTTGAAATTTGGCCCTTCCTTCACTGCAGGCAGAAGCGTCTCGCACGTTGGCAAATCTGGAACAGGCTTCCAGCCAGAACAGAACAGGGTGGAAAGCTAGGGAGAGGAACCAGGCAGAGCGAAGTGCTTTATGCAGGGGCCAGGTAATAACTGAGGAGAAGAGGAAAAGCTTATCTCAGACTGAGACAGAGTTATTTTACTGGAACTTAAAATATGCCTTTCTGCGAAATGCAGCAGCAGTTTGTTCTCTGAAATGTTTAGAAGAGAGCTAAAAAGAACCAAACTGGTTGTCTTGTGATGCTGCTGTACTGCCAGGTTTGAGGGGACCCTGGAGAAGATGCCCTCCTGGTAACCTCCCCCTCCCCATACTGTCATGGCTGTTTCCCTACCCTTCCACTGCACTGTCATGGCTACTCTCATTTGCCTCCAACTTTCTCATATTCTATGGAAGGGCAGCTCCAAGGCAACCCTGCCTTCCATATCCATCTACCTCAACTCACTCTCATGGTCCTTACCTGGAGACCAGGCTGATGTGGTGAGTAGCACATCTTGCTTGGAGGAACCGTAGCAGTAGCTTACTGCTGGAGATGAGGGGGAAAGAAGGGAGAGATGCCTCCATCTCAGTGTAACCTGGGCAACCTTGCTTGGTGTTGGGCTACAGGTGGACTGAGAAGTATACAACCAAAATGGATCCCCCTCCATTTCAATCATTTCTCATGAGCCAGAGTGGCAGCGAACTCAGCCAGTTGGGCACCACCTTTTGGGGAATGGGGTCAATGAAAGTGATGTTGCTGTTCCAAAGTCTTAAAAAATGATTAATGGCTGTGCCTCTTCGCTATCATTATTATTATTACTATCATCATCATCATCATCAATTCCATTGCTACACACCTGGTATACAGCAATTTTGGTATGCTTCGAATCGGTAAGTGCACTTAACTAGAAGCAAACTTCATTGGGATCAATGTAATGTGCCATGTAAAAACAAAACCTGGATTTTGTGAACCATATTGCAGCTGTTTCTATGCAGATTTTTGACCATGCATGGCAGGTTCAAGCCTAGACTTCTCTTGACTTTCTTAAGCATCCCATTCTTTTTCTGACCTTTCCAAACCAAGGCTGACAGTGGAGATGAACTGCTAATGAGAACAGTTCAGAATGGCTTGGGCCTTTGGGATATTGACTCCTCTAGCAGGGTTGTTATGGTAGGGACTGGTGAATGCTGCAGAGGCAAGCTGGGAAATGGGAGCAGAACCAGCTGGGCTGTAGCTGATCCCCATCCTGTGCCCAGCATATGTCTGGTGGTTATCTATAAAGGAGGGCAAGCAACTGATATTTGGAAGGGGAACACAGTTGTAATAAATACGCGTTTTTCACTTGGGAATTGCCTGTATTTCATTTATTACTGTATTTATAGCCAGCATTTCCTCCATGATGGATCTGAAGATGGTGGTGTTGATAGGGTTCTTAGGTTGTTTCCAATCTGTGCTGTGACCAGATCTAAACCTGCTTAACTTCAGCAAGATGGTTGCATCATGTGCCTTCAGGCCATGCCCCTATTGACTGTAGTTGACGTCTTCCTGCTTATATATGTAGTGCTGCTGGTAGCTCTCTTTTTTTGCCCAGCTCAGTGATGTAAAGTCCCTTGTTTTACAATTTTTCCTCATCTAATTGCTAAGTGGTATATTTGATGGCTGAGATGGTTTTTGAGTGCTGAGAAACCCCCCCCCCCCCCCCCACTGATAGAACCCATGGTAACCATAAACCTGGATTTTGTTAAGAAAAAGCAACTGCAGTATAAACAGCGTCTCTGAAATGCTAGCTAGAAACGTATACAGGCTTATAAAATACCACCACTCCATGGAGATGATTAATAAATATCCCTCAGGATGGTTGAGTTTTTGTTTTTTGTTTTGGTTGGGTAACTGCAGTGATTTTACTGGGATGGGAGTGATGGAAGGCCTAAAATATGTCCGTTTGTTGATCTGGGGTGGTGCGAGGCACTCAAAATCCTCACAGGGCCAAAAGAAATAATAGGCTAAGTTGCTTGAGCACAAAGAATGAGCCAGAGCATTCCTAAGACTGCCTCTCTCCCCCTCCCCCTCCGCACTTTTTCCTTGTTCGCATCAAGAGCGACAGCCTGCAGGCGCTAGAAGAGGTTAATATCACAACTAGTTGAAATTCCATTGCCTGTGAGCTTGAATGGAATGGCAGGGCCCTGTTCAGATTCCCAGCCTCCGCCATGCTGTGGGGATCTGACTTCTCCAGGGACAGCTTTGTGTTGTGGTGCTTCCTGAGATTTTCTTGTTCCTTCACGATCTGATTCCAGACCCTGGAACTGTGCCAGATTATGCATCAGCCAAGCATGCCTCTGAAAAAAGAAAGAATGAAAGCGTGCAGGCACAGTTTGCCTCCCAGATCCCAAACCTTCAGTTCAAAAAGTAGATATTGTTCTCCTGAAGGCCATTCTTCCTCTGAAGCAGGTGGCTTACAAGAGGTTTTCCCATTTGCACCATGCCACATGTAACCATTAATCGCTTGCCTTTAAAAGATGGGGAACAGCGATTTTCACCAAGGTCACCCATTTTTACCCCTTGTGCTGGTGGTATAAAACTGGCAGAGGGATTCCTCCAGCACAGCCTGCTGTGATATCTCTGCTGGTGTGTAAATTCACTATGTGGGCAGGATTGTGA
This sequence comes from Podarcis tiliguerta, assembly GCF_965153285.1. NCBI lineage: Eukaryota > Metazoa > Chordata > Lepidosauria > Squamata > Lacertidae > Podarcis > Podarcis tiliguerta. The sequence goes on along the minus strand of NC_139535.1, from coordinate 39,388,637 downwards.
ACTCATCATTTTGCATTCTTTTGTGAGGGTTTTTGGTTGCAGTCCTATTCCGTCTGATAAGCATACCAAGGATGGAATCACATAAAATATCATTATACCATTTCATTTAATATTTAGTTATATTAAGATGATATTTGCACAGTTAAGGGGAATCTTGAGATGTAAGTAAGAAGTGCCCTTGAATAACTTATGTGAGGAAGCATGCCCCAGATAAGCAGGGCCTCTTTCACTGCTTATTTCTCTCAGTTATTTAAAAATGCTATACCCTGCTTTGTCTTACAAAGGCAGCTAACATGTAAGAAAAAAAAATTAACACACATGGACAAAATGCCGGCATTTTAAATGAAGCAAATAAGCAAGGCCAACACAAAAAAATGCCGGCATTTTAAATGAAGCAAATAAACAAGGCCAAGACTGCAAGACTCCTGTGTGTATATAGGCATGTACTGAATCCATAAACCTAGGCAGAGCTGCTTCACAACTAGCACAGTGACCTGGTAGACTAGTAAACAAGATGGTGTGGTTTGCATATGTATGCTTCAGTAGAAGACCCTGGCATTTCCTGCAGAGGCCAGCTAGGCAAAGAGGGGAGGTCATTTTGGAATAACAGCTGAATTAATAACATAGGTAACCTCTTAGTGTACCTTAGTATAGAAAGAGAACCCCTCTGCTTCTAATCAGTGGAGGCACTGTTTTCCATTCTTTAAGCATGACTGGTGATGGTGATGCTTGCTAGCTGTTGTTCTGCCTTCCAGCCATCCTCCCTCCCTGCCCCCATTTTCTTTGTTGCATGTTTGAAGGAACTGGAAATGACAGGAAGATGGTGATTGCTTCTGACAGATGTTTGGGGTATGATTTGTGTCACAAGGTGCCCAACGCTTGCCCTTGTTCTCCTGTCAGACTTCAGCAAAGCAAAGTCCTGTTGAAGGAAGGACTGGAGGATGGGGTGGGGAGGAATGCTGGCTCTGCCCTAGTTTGGAGACCGTACCCCGCTGCTAGAGAGGTTATAGCAGCCCAGCTGTTTGGCAAAAGGTCAAGGCTGAAGATGCTCGCAAAGGAGCCGGAGTGGAGGGTACATTCAGAGAGCAGGCTTGCTGTATGCCGTGCAGATTGCAGTGCCAAAAACTTCTTCCTGCACCACAGCTGCCTGTTTTTCATCTGCCGTCTTCCCAAGGGGCATTCAGGCAAGCTGCCTCTATAGATCGGCTGTGTGTGTATACATAGGTACAGCATGTCTTGGCAAGCATGCCCGATGCCTCATGAGATACAATCTCTTAGGGCATAGCCTGTACTGTATCTTAATGATTCCTTGCATTCTGCAGTCAGTTTTTGCCATTGCAGCTGAAATTTACTTAAGTATAATATAAAGCAGATTACTTATCTCGTAGGACAACAAAGTATAAGGCATGAAGACAAAGCATCCCACCAAACCTAGTATCGGCTCTGAAATAAAATCTATAGTACATACCCAGTAAGTCTTTTAAGCCACAGGAAAATGATGATTCTTAAAATGACCAATGGCAGGAGCTTCTGCATGAATTGCCTAAATCTAGATGCTTCATATCTGTAATCTATACACATTTGCAAGATAGGCAAATGCAACTATTGCTTTAATTATCAATTCATTCTTACTGGCCCAATAAAAACGTCACTTTCCCATGATATAAAACTACCCCTTGCTTAAAATGCTCTGCTATAAATATTCTGCAGTCTGTTGATGGCAGTGGTTGGAGGAGGAGCAAAGGAATATGGAAAGCAGGGGTCTATGTATGTGTTTGGCGGCAGAGGGAAATCAGGAGATCTGTGTTTATTTGGCTAGCTCCCATTCATATTCAGACACCTTGAAAGACATATAGGATGGATACCTAGTCCATAGCCAAAATTCCCCATTATCTCAGTGATTTCTTATTCCTAGTTGTTTAACAGCAGCAACAGTGGTGGGTGGTGGTGGGAATCACTAGGAGTTGTTTTTTCTGTGCAGTGACTGTGAGTTGCATTCACAAATTCCTGGACTCATACTTTGTTTACCAAAGCCTGTATCTTTTGCTTCTGCTTGATGGATCTTAGGATTTCAATAGAAAAAAGAATACCGTAGATCCTGCAGGCCTTGAAGTCATCTCACCTCCCGATTTTGAGGACAGGAAGGGAGATCAAGTGGCCGGATGTCATGTGCCTGTTAAGTCCCATTATTTGTATGGCTTTTTCTCAATCTCATTTTTGTCTTGGTAGAATTATTCAAGTTTCCTGGATGCCATATACTTTTCCTTAAAAAAAACTAGAATTGGCAGTCTTGGTGTGTGAGTGTGTATTTTTCAGTGCTGTGAGGGTTGAAACAGTCTAGTGGCTAGAGGTTTGAGTTTGGCTGTGGGAAACTTGGGATCAAATCCTTCTCTTAGCTAGAGACTGTAATGCTGGGCCTTAAAGCAAGCCAAAATTTCTTATCCTAACTCCAGTAACTCCAAGGGTTGTTGTGAGGTAAAAGTGCTGCTCAGCTCCATAGAAGAAAGCTGGAATACAAATGTAGCTAATAAAAATATAGTCAGCATAAAGTGTTGGAAGGAAATAGTATACAGTGTACGTATGTGCATGTACTTTGTAGGGAAATTCTCTGGTACGGGATACCAGCAAATCTTGCTCTGTCATTGGCTGCGCTTTTTTTACACACCTCATTTCTTTTTGCTAAAATTGCCAACCCTTTTATTGCAGAAGTACTAGATATCAGGAGTATCTAGAACAGGGGTAGGCAACCTGAGGCCCGGGGGCCAGATGCGGCCCAATCGCTTTCTCAATCCAGCCTGCAGATGGTCTGGGAATCAGTGTGTTTTTACATGAGAAGAACGTGTGCTTTTATTTAAAATGCATTTCTGGGTTATTTGTGGGGCATAGGAATTCATTCATCCCCCCCCCCCCAAAAATATATATAGTCCAGCCCACCACATGGTCTGAGGGGCGGTGGACTGGCCCACAGCTGAAAAAGGTTCTGAACCCTGATCTAGAAGGACTAGTATGGCCGCCCAGCTATACTACCTCTGCTGTACCTTGTCTGCTAATGTGGTGCTTAGAAAGAATTTCTTGGGAATAAGTGGATTTTAGGAAGCCACAAACTACTTATACAATTGAGGGCAAATCTAGCCAGCTTCTTGATTCACTGGGTCTGCTCTGTTCTCCAGACAACAATTTGGTAGGGTTGCCATATCTTGAAAAGCGAAAAAGAGGACAGCCTGAGCCGCTGCCAGCCCGAGCTGGGCATATATGTGGAGCTGCCACAACCATGCCTGCGCACCTCTTTCCACAGCTCTGGCTGGCAGAGGCTGTGGCATGCAGAGCCACCCCACTGCCCGAGCCCAAGCTGCCCAAGCAAAAAAACCCACCAAAAATAAATAAATAAAGCCCCCAAATCCTGGATATTTCCTTTAAAATGTAAATGTTGCCCCCCCCCCCGGCAAATGAGGACATGTCCGGGATTTCGCAGACGTATTGCAACCCTAGATTTGGGGTTTTAAAGAGCATTTTTTGCTGTGTGACTCAACCCTTTGGTGCAGTCTTGCTACATAATAATACTAAGGGCATCACAGTTATGTGGTAAAGCATATTCTGTACTGATATTGACATTTATATGAAAAATCCCAAACAGACAAGTAACATTATACCACGAAATAGCTCCTATTTTATTTTCTTGTTACAAGTGAAATTGTGGAAATATTGGGGCTGATGATCCAGCCCAGAAGTAGCCCATCTCTGCATTAGGATATAAAGGCTGGAAGAAGGTGAAGAGTTCAAGTATATTATGTGCACAAAAATCAACTTTAATTATTCACATTTTTTTTAAAAGGGTTTCTGTCTTGGTTGGAAGCGTGAGGCTGTTCACCCGCACTGGACTTGCAAGAGATGGATTATTTATCATAAGTTAAAAATGCACTTGGGGGCAGTTACTTCCCGTAGGAAACATCCCCAAACTATTTAATACTGGGAATGGGAACCTGTTGCGCTCCAGATCTTGTTGAACGACAACTCTCATCATCGCTGAACGTTGACTCTGCTGACTGATGGGAATTAGAGAGCTAAATGTTCCCCGCCCGCCCCGTGGCTCGCAACATCAAGTACAGAAACAATTTGGCGTTCAGCATTCTGGTACTGTATTTAAGCTGTTCATGAGGATAATAAACTTCTGCCTGGTGAAGGGCAAGGCCTTCTTGGTGAAGCTGCAAGTGGGCTGAGATCGGTGCTGAGTTGCCTGAATCGGGTGAGAGAACTGAGGCTTGTTACTGAAGATTTCCAGCTGAACATTTGTGTATAGAGGGAATAGTAGATACAACCTATAATATTAGAAAGCATAGTCTAGGAGCGGGGACATTTGTGAGGTTGCTGAAGCCTCTCTTTGTGATAGAGTGGGGTGAAGGACTTCTGCTTTGTCACAGCCTATTTTATTGGATCACCTTCCCTTCTCATGCTTTTTTTGTTCCTCCTCGCTGAGCACGGAAAGGGACACTGCTGAGTTGCCTGTCCAGTCCCCCTTTCCGCCACCCCTTCCCCCAGCTCTGGCCTACGGAAACTCTGCAAGAGGCTTCGGGAATTAGGTAGGGAACACTAAAGGCAAAGTGGAGGAGAGGCTCTCTGCTGATCGTGTGACTAAAAGGTGAGAGGGTGAGTTCCTCTGGGAAGCTCTCGAAACTGAGGAATGTGTGGGTTTTTTTACGCAGAGGGAAAAGATTTCAGTTCAGACCGAAACTGCAAGGAATTCTCTTGTCCAAACAGAATAGCTGTCAGTAGGAAAGTTCTTGTCAAACACCCTGGCTTTGTTCTCCACACACACACACACACACACACACACACACAGCTTTCTAACATGCCTCATATATTTCTTAACTTGTCTGTCAGAAGGAACTCTGGCAGATTGTTTATTTATTAAGACTTTTGTAGTAGGAAGATGAGCATCCTGAAGACTCTCTCTCAGGGCTTGTTAACCAATAACTATATAGCTTGCCAATCAAATAAATAATAAAGATTTCAGAGGACCTCATAGTCTGTGGCTTGGCAGCTAATGAGACTGTGAGTTACAGTCCTTCTGTTGTCCTTGGATGAATTTATGTTGAGGGTAGAAACTGCACACTTCTCTTTTTCCCTCTTACTGGGCCATGCTGCTGCCACTGGTGTAGCTGACTCATCTTACCAGATCAGTGATATTACTACTGGTCTGCCAATGAAAATAATTGATTAGTTATAATAATTAGCAGGTGCATATGCCCATATTACACTGATGTTGTTTGACTGTATGACCAAAGAAGTCCTAACAAACACAATACTTTCATGCCTGTGTATATGCTTAATAGATGAGCAGAGGGCCAGAGACTCTCCAGCTAGTCCGCCTTCTCTTGCAAATTTGTCCTGGGCTTAACCAGGGTGATGTTGACACTAACTTAAATCATAATTAATATTAAGCAAAGTTTGCTTTTAACCACAATTTGAAATCTTGTTTAGTTGCCATAATGCACAAGAGTCTCAGGGAACCATCTGGTGAGGAAGAAAGCCTTTGGGTACTAGTTAATTTACTGCCATGTTATTAACAGAACCCTTATTTAAAGAGGCTTCTGGTCCTAATTTGAGGTGGTGTGCTATAAGTGTTGGTTGTTTTCTGCCCATTTCTCTCTCTCTCTCTCTCTCTCTCTCTCTCTCTCTGCCTGTGTGTGTTTATGTATGATTACCTGTGCTGTCTTCATTCAATATCTGTTCTCTTTTCAGTCTGGAGAGTCATTCCTTTCCTGCTGCCTCTTGTTAATCTAATGGGCCTCATTGTTTCTCTGATAATGTAGAAGATTAGGATACTTTACTGCATGCCCTTTTAAAATGCTGCAGAATGACTTTTCTTTCAACTCAAACAGTTTGTCTTTCCAAACCCTCCTCTCAAAACCTGTTGTTCATTACCTGGACTATAAAACTTTGCTTGTACTGGTGCTGCATTGTTTGATAAGCAGAAGCCCAAGGCCTCCATAAATCCAGCCATCTGACACCTCTGTTCCTGTTATCATTAGACCACAGGTGCTGTCTGTGGAGATGAGACTACAAGTTCCAGCATGCAATGCCATAGTAATAAGTCAAGATGGAGCACTGTATCCTAGTGCCCTTATATACTAAATTCTATATCAAGGTGGCATGTGAAGTGTCCATGAGCTGTGCTCTGTGCAATAACCACCATTGTGTGTCTTAGCAGGTGGTATAACCCTAGTCCATGCCTTGTTTCTTCTACTTCCTTCTTACTGTTTCTAGGTCCCATTAATTAGCAGTGGGGAAAATGTGGCTGGACTACAATTCCCATCAGCCCCAACCAACATGACCAATAGTCAGGGATGATGGGAATTGTAGTCCAGCATCATCTAGAGTGCCACTGTTCCCTATCCCTGCATTCAGTAGAAATAGCAATCTAACTTATGATCATCACTTTGGGTGCTTCCAGATGGTGCTGTGCTTCTGAGATAGCTATTGTGTGGTTGTCATGTCTATTGTGAATAGAACAATATTGGTGGGAGCTAGTTCTTTGCAACAACGAACAATGTCATCCACTCTTTCTGTTGCACTACAGTGGTACCTCGGCTTACATACAATTCAGGTTACAGACTCCGCTAACCCAGAAATAGTACCTCGGGTTAAGAACTTTGCTTCAGGATGAGAACAGAAATCGTGTTCTGGTGGCGCGGCGGCAGCAAGAGTCCCCATTAGCTAAAGTGGTGCTTCAGGTTAAGAACAGTTTCAGGTTAAGAACGGACCTCCGGAACGAATTAAGTACTTAACCTGAGGTACCACTGTAGTAGAAGCAGACGGTGTGGATGCAACCCAAGTTTCTTTCAGAACAGTACCTTAGTTGTAATTGGCACAAACACCCAGTGAATCACAGTCAATAATAATAATAAATTTTATTTATACCCCTCCCTCCCCAGTCAGAGCTGGGCTCAGGGCGGCTAACACCAGTAAAATTACAGTAAAAACATAATAGGGAAAAAACCACCAATTTAAAGTACAGGTTAAATGCAGTTTAAAATGCAGCCTCATTTTAAAAGTAGCCCATAGATCAAAACCATAAGGGGAGGGAAACCTAAAGATCAGACTGAGTCCAAACCAAAGGCCATGTGCCCATTGTTTAGGTTTCTTTGGATCCTGGTTTGAGTCCATTCCCTGAAAATACTGATTCAGTTTGTTTCTGTCTGATAAGTCTGTAGATGGGCCATTTGGTTGACTGGGCTAATGAATTTACATGTAGGCAAGTATTTTCTGAATTGCTGGTTCCCCAAGTTAACATCACGAGCCAGACCCCTCCCCTACAATTTAAATGTGTTCTTAGACTTTTAGTTTTGGGGACGCGTAAGTTACTCACAATGTATATTTTAAGCTTTTATTTCCCTGCCATGGAATATCTTGAAAAGACTTTTAAATTAATGTTGTCATGCATTTAGATGTCATTAGTATCTGTAATGAAAGGACGAGTTATAGCAAGACTTGTGGTTAAATAAGCAGTGCCATAAGGAATATTATGTCTCTGGTAGATACCTGAAACAATCAGGCCTACTGTGAATTATCTTCACACGGAGGACAAGATAATAAAAACTTGTTGTGTTCCTGTTGAAAGTCTTGTTGTTAATGTGCTAGGTAGGCAAGTGTTGGAAGGTAGGTTGGACCATATGAAATCACATGCTTGTAGTGAGTGGAGTTAAAACTTTGACATGGGGTCAAGTTATTTTTACTATTTTTATTTAAAACAATAATATAAGAAAATCAAATATCTCTGAAATGGGAGTGTCTTACAGGGCAGTCTGTCTACATTTGACACCGGGCCAGCCTGTCAAGATACCTAGGAGTTTTCTGCATGACTTAATTTACACTAGAAAATCGGGACATTGAATTATTTTGTTCTTTTAAATGAGGAACACTGCTGTTTATATCAGAGGAATTATACTGCTTTGCTGATCTGAATTTTTAGTAGGCTTGTGGGTTTCTGAGTTACAAAGCAGGGTGACTTAAATTGTTTATTGGTAATTCTCTCCCTCTCTGTCTGTCTCTGTCTCTCTCTCTCTCTTAGCGCCTACTTATGCTTCTAGAAGACTAGGAGAAATGAGTAAAGCAGCTTTAGAGTTGCAGAGATGCTCAGAGATTAGGAAGCAGATGTGAAGCCCAAGGTTTCACTTATGGCTCATTTTCATGGTCTTTTTCTTCAGAGAGCTAGCGTGCTTCAATGTAGGCCTTGGAACCAGAAGGCTTTGAAATTACTTGCAGTTCAAACATATACTCATTAGTCATTTTGAACAGATCCTTCTCTCTACATCTTAACTCCCCATTTATCATATTGTAATGGCACTAGTGACCCACATCACAAAATTGTTGTAAAGTTGGTTGGGATAGGTGTTATTAATAAGCATTTTGCACTCTAATGTACTATATTATTAATTAGTCGTTATGTACATATGTGACCTAAACATTGGTATCAGGAATAGCTAAGGTCATAGCATCATGTTCTTTTTCTTGCCTCTGTAATCAGAGTCCAGAAATGCTGCTCTCTGTCTCTGAAGTGATCACTCACCAGATTAAAAGTGACTTTCTGCATGCAGCGTGAAGATTTTTTTAATATTCAGAATATATGGTGGTGAGCTGGCTCCCTTCTATGCTTCATTGTGAAACTCTATGTGCAGAATTGTAAAGGAAGAGAGATCACACCCCTATGAAATCTTGTTTTTTATTATATCTTTGTTCAAAATAACACATGGCTTTTCTATTGACCCTTTAACCCCTTGATCTTCATGTGAAGAAAAGATGAAGCCTAAGAATGTGCAACTGCTTAAATCCACCCCCTTTTACATTTGCTTCTATTCCTCCTGCTGGGTTATTACCCTTGCCTTTGCCACACACATACCTACATTTACAATGTAATATCCTTGTGCTGTGTACACTGATGGTGGAATAATAATAATAATAATAATAATAATAATAATAATAATGTAGTGAATGTTAATTAAGCTGTTATCACCGTTGCAGAGATGGGACAGATAAATCATTGTACAGTGTTGATGGATTATTTAATTTCTATACCGCTTGATATATTTAAAATATATCTAAGCAGTGTACAGAAAACAGAAGCAACAACAGACAACTTAAATGAAATATTACAAAAATACATCTAGAAATGTTACATTAATACAAATTTACTAATATATATGAATAAATACCAGTTCATTTTCCTTCTGACACACACCTTCCCTCTCAACCTCTGGGTTGTTACCCAAAATCCAAACAAACGCTCAGCTCACCCACAAAAATCTCACAATGAGAAGAATTCTTGGATACAGCAGACATCACCCTAGTCTCTCATTCTAGACTTGCTGTTGATGGGGAGACATCAAAGTGGGTTCTACTTCCTCAGGCTGCCCACAGCTGTGTCCCATTCAGCTGCACTTTCCACACCTAGTTCTAGGTACAGCAGGTTTGTTGGGTTTCCCGGGGGTCCAGAGAATGGGAAAAGGGCTGCCTTCCACTCACAGCCCTTTCTTCACTCTCTGTCCTTTCTTCTCCCTCCAGTTGGGACCTTCATGGAGAACTTTGTTAGGTTGTCCAATGATGATGTTTATACTTCATCGTTTTGGGGCTCTGTGTCCAGCAGTGTAACTGTAGACCTTCAAGTGTGGGGAATGTGTGGCCTTCAGAATGTCATTGGATTCCAGTTCTTATCAGCCCCATTCAGCACTCAGGGATGATAGGAGTTAGACCACAGGTTTCCGAACTCAGCTATAGACTTGTCTTGTAGGGCAAAGTGGAAAGAAAGCACAGAGAAAGCTCAGAGTTTAAAACCTGGTTGCTGTGGCATCTGAACATTGAAAATGTGTTTCTGAATCATAAATTGGAGCACATTTGAAAGAAAGGGAACAGGAAATACTTTTCAGACTAAATGGAAGGGTGAATCCCACCCATTGTGATTTATCTATCAGTGGAAGCTGTGCTCAAGGACTTCTGCTTGCACAATGGGGCTTCCCCAATTCCTGCCAGTGTGCCCTCCCAAAGACTCTCGGTGGGCCAAGAGAACCCCCAGAACAGTACATGGAAGGTGGAGGGGGGTCATTCCATTTGGTAAGCTGAAAAGGTTGCACTGATGTAACGATTGGAAGAATTGTTGGAAACCCCCCCCCCCCCCAATTCTAAATCTATTACAGTCTTGCCAAGGTTTTGAATTGAAAATGTTTTGTAACTGATGGTGCCTCACTTTACTAATTAAAATAGTTTTCAGAGATCTTACACTGGTACCTCCCAATTGGTATTATCTGAGAAACCAGTACATTTGTTTATGCCACTGCAAATTTCATAGTATTGTTAATGAGTGCGAGCCAAATCTACGAATGCCAAATCCATAGCTAGATTTCAACCAGCCTTTGAAACCTGCTTCTAACTAGGCCTTCCAGTACTGGTTTAGTGCAGATATAATGCAGGGAAAGGGAGGAGTTGAAGTGGGACAGGGGAGGAGGGTTGTGCAAGGTGGGGTGGGGTGGGCTCCAGTCTGAGGGGCACTTCAGATCTCTTAACCATGGTCAAGAGACTGGAAAACATTACATCTGCACTAGACTATTCAGTGCTGCTTCAAAAATCACAAGACATCCTGACCTTTTTTTGGCTTCTGTTGACTCTAAAGAGGGAGGAGCAGCCTTCTCCACCACCTTTACTAGAAAGTGATTGGGATGCAGGCAAGCGGCTTTACAATGAAAGGCTCTTTTGAAGTTTGTGTGCGTTGGCTGCAGCCAGCCAGGCAGAGGTTTCAGCCCAGTGTAGTTCACAGAGCAGCTGTGACCAGAGTTTGAAACAATAAGGGTCTCTTGGCCACTTTTAAAGGTGGAGCTGTTAGCAAATTTCCTTTCCAGCTTGGAATAAAAGGGGGATGATTTGGATCTGTCGGCAATGCGGCTGTTAGGCCAGATTTCCAGCTGATGTCAAGTTTCCTGCTGCACATATGTGAGTCAAGCAAAGGTACATACCGACAAACATTCTCAAGGCAGCTGGCAGCCTTTAGTGCTTTGGGTTTTTTTTTTTTTTGCATTGCTTTCCTCTGCCTCTGGACTTGCCACTGCGTCGCATTGTATTGTTGCTGTCTGAGTCATTGCAGAGGAGACCTCCCTCCTCCTCGCTCCCCCTTAGGAAGTTTGGCACTGTTTACTTTTTTTGTCCGGTTAGAATAATGGAATGTATTTTTAGGCCTCTTTGCCTTGCTCTCTGAATCGGCATTAACATGCTGAGTGGGGCTGCTCCAGGCGAACTTTTATTTATTTATCTCCCCCCCTTTTTTTGGGGGGGGGAGAAATATATAACGCAGTTCATTTCAAACCTGGGCTAAGCTCCAAGGCGTCTGCCTAGAGAGTTTGTGAAGTCCTGTAACCATGGTGGCCATGTTTGTGTAAGAGAATTCACTTCCTGTTGGCAAGCACACTCTGCTAGCTGGCGATTGGGAATGATGCTTCCTGCGTTAAGCATAGCTGGGTGCGGGGAGGCAATGACTGCTGAAGGCCATGCTAGCCAGTAGGTGTTTTGCCAGGTTCAGATTGTCATGCTCAAGGTGGAATAAGGCGGCTGTTTCTTTCTGGGTGGTGCCTACCTCCATCTTCTTTAAGTTTGCAAACCTTTTAGGACTGGGACTGGCATGCCAGTCCTGTGCATGATACACAGTGAGGGAGAAGCCAGTGATTGGGGTGGAGGGGGGACAGTGACTGAGGACTGGTCCACATACATGTGCCCAGTAGAATTAAGACTGGGGGTTGTGGTTTCGGATTTTGCTCTCCAGCCTTTGACACAAGAATCTCGAATTCCAAGGGCATGTGATGCAGCCACCTTGTTGAAGCGAAGCAGGTTTGGGTCTGGGTGGGAGACCTGAATACCACATGTAAGCTGCCTTGTGTTCCATAGTGGAAGGAAGATGAGATATAAACGTACATACTAAAATATGAATTGTGTTCATGCATGAATTTTTTCTACTTTAATTTCCACAAATTGGAATGAATAAGAAATTTGTTTAGCAAGCAACTTGCCTCTGCTAGATGCCCCTTAGTCTTCTAAAAAAAGGTCTCATTTTGGAGTACTGTACAGTCTTGCTTCTTTCTGGGAGGTGTCTTCTTCCATCTTTTTCTTTAAAAAGTTTGTAAACCTTTTAGGACTGGGACTAGCATTCCAGTAGAGTGCCTTATACATAGTAGTTATGATGAGGGAATAATTGAGAGGACTCTGAATGCTGCTCCACACACACAAAATAAGAATTTTGTTTTCCAAGCCACTCACCTTGTTAGGTGCCCCTCAGTGTTTCATAAAAAGTGTCATTTCAAAGTACAGTGTAATAACTCATGGTTATTATTACTCACAGGACCAAGGCCCTGTGTATTGGGGCTGTGTCCATTTTGAGAGGGTCTAGGTTAATATTTAAAGTGTTCTGCTTGCTCTTTCATCTTTAAAAACTGGCAGCAGGAGGGGGGTAGGAAACCACTTGCTGTGACAGCAAGGCACTTGTATGGGCCTTGGTGTTTTATGAGCAGGAAGCCAAATTGGATTGGCCAGCTGTCCCTGAGCTCTAATACAGAGCCTTCCCCATCATTCAATCACTGCAGAGCCTCATCTTCCACTTAATATGATCCAGACCTGGGCAGCCCAAATCATGCTGGATTTAAATGCAACAAAATAATATCAGCCTTCCCCTGTTTTCTTTCAATCAATTTTTGATGGCTTTAGGTAGCCATTAATAGTGATGCAATCTCGGGTTGTAGCAACCTGCTCTTTAATAAGAGGCCTGGAGGAGGGTGAGGCTGCCATCTTCCATACCAATAAAATGCAGGTGAAATGAGAAAAAGAGCTTATGGAACAGCAGGAAATGTTGTAAAGTGTAGCATTGCCTCCTCCCTGCCCCTTGACATTGGGTGGCAGTGGCGTAGCGTGGGGGGTGCAGGGGGGCCGGGCGCAACATCTGGGGGGGCGCTCGCACTCGCAGCTCTCTGCCCCTACCTGGCTCACTCACTCTCTCTCACTGCAGTGCTGGCTGTGCGAATCCGATCCGAGCTGCCGGGTCGCCGTCCACTGTGGAGGGGAGGGTGCCAGGCGTGCGGTGCGGTGCGGTGCGGAGAGAGAGCGAGGGACTATCTGGGGGAGGGACAGTGCAGCGGGGGGGGGGCACAAATTACTTGCCTTGCCCCGGGTTAGGGGGTGCAAATTACTTGCCTTGCCCCGGGTGCTGACAACCCACGCTACGCCACTGTTGGGTGGTGGTGCACTTTGCATCCCATGACTCCCTGGGAGACCTCTTGGTTCTTTGTAGTGTATTTGCCTCTGCTGAGCATTGAAATGTGTGTTGGAGCGGAAATGGAAAGGCACTAAAATGATGCAACCAGCTCAAAGGTTTGTTGAAGCTGGGCTACACACATTTGGGCAGAGAAGCTGGGTTGCTTTCTGTATTGGACCATCATTGGCCATAAGATGAGACAGCAGCTGGTATTCTGAAAGGTGACACTTCAGAACTGACAGTCTGAAAATGGCCAGTGCTTTTATTTTATGTTGCAGTTTGTTCCTTCACTTTATTCTTGGTATCTGCTTTTCTTAATAAAACTTTACCCTATATTTCACTGTAATTATGCACTGGAGTGTTAAAGGAGTGAGGAGTGGGGGTGAAATGACAAACTCTGGCCTGCTTCACAGGTAACACAAAACCAAACCATGCCTTCGTGTGAATGAGCCAATGCACAGGCTCCTGGAGAGGAGGTCACAGCTGCTTTGCTCCTTCTCCAGCCATGGCTTGGCTTAGCATGTTGTCTGGACCTAGAGTTGTGGTTTAGCTTTTTGCAGACAAACCATGGCCCATAAGCAAGGTTTGTTCTGGGAGAGATAAACCACAAATCCAGGTTTGGACGACATGCCAAACCAAACTTTGGTTTACCTCAACAGAGGGAATGAGCAGAACAACCAGAGAAGGAGGAAAACTATCATGATCTGCCTGGAAGCCTGCATATGCTTGCTCACTCATGCTAAGCCATGGTTTGGCTTAGAGTTATGCATAAATGAGGTCTCTGTAAAGGTGGTGTTTTTGTTCTGATACTTCTCGTGTTTTCTGAAGGGCTCAGGCTTTAGTTGGGGCATCAATTTGTTACCCCAGTGTAAAGGCTAGAGTGTGGACTTGTTAGGATCAGAAGGCCTGAAACTGACTTGATGCACCTATTTCTGTTTTCAAGTAGCAGACTAGAGAGGGAGAGAAATACAGGGAAAGCAAGAGTCAGCGGCTTACAGATTTGCAGGAGTGGGAGACAGGAGAAGAGTGGAGCCTCATCAGTTTACCACTGGGATCTCTGCCCAACTTGTTTCTGAGAATCATCATGCTCTACTCTGCAACCTTGAGAGCTAGGAATTGAGGGGCGGGAGTGATCAATGAAAGCTAAAGTTTTTAATAATTTCATCTTCTGTGGCAAACACATGAAAACCCTGTATTCGCATAGCCCTGGCTATATTCTGTCTTGTTCTCTTTTCCTTGTCTTCCTGTTTCCCCTTCTTTCCCTAAAAAGAAATCTGCTATCTGTGGTTGTTTCTATACAGTGGCCGCCTTCCTCTTTTTTGGTCCTGATCTCAGCCTCCTTCTGTGGGGTTATTTACTCCTGCTTTTATAACTCTGCCTTCAAATATAAACAGTGATAGACTACAAATACATTAAAAAGGCGATCTGGCAAGTTCTGCCAAAGGAACATTGCTTCCCTTCAGCAGTATTTATCTATAGCTCTATTTGCATGACATCGATCTCCCGCTTCTCATTTGCTTAATCTAGCATCTTCCTTTGCTCTTGCTCCCTCCTTCCTTTCTGCAGTTTATTGCCATTATTTGTAGGGTCTGGTTTAGACTGCAAATTCTTTGTAATCAGGAGCCTCAGTTTTAACCGGGCTGTAAAACTGTGATTCCAAATTGCTGGGTTTCAACAGCCCTGTGGCAGGTTGCCAGGCCATCAGAATTGGGCGGGTTGGGGGGTGGGAGGGATGTAAGGGGCAATGTGTAATAGAGGACTCCGGAGCATTAGTCTGAGGTTTGTAGTTGGAAGCCAAATGAAAGCAAAATGCTGTTGCTGTGGATCAGCTGCCTTTTTTGTTTTGAATGTTTTAAAGCTGTGTGTATATTTGAAGTGCTGTGAATGAAGCTTCTGACAAACTTACACCATAACAGAAGTTAGCAAGCCTTATATATATGGAGGAAGGAGTTTTTGCAATTGCAATCTTCACCAAACAGATCAGAGTCCGTGCTGGTTGACTTCATAGATTAAAAGTTTATAACCATAAGGGACTTGTAACACCACTTCATGTGCCTTGGGACGACTGTGCATGTGGCCTATCTAGAGCACTGCATTAAAAGGGAACTAAAATGCACAGAATCCAAGAGATTGTTAGGATGAATGTGTTATAATGTTGTGATTTGACATATCAAGACCCTGTCAAGGAGCATCTGGTTGCCAGAGGCAGGCCTGGAAGGCTCATTAAAATCCTAGTAGCTATTGGGATTGACCACCTGGAGGTGGGATGGAGATGAGAGCAGCAAACTCTTTAGAGAACTCCGCATGTGGGCCTGAGCTACCGAGGCGCTGGCGCAGTTTTCAGATGGAATTCTGTGACAGCCACGTTAATGACAAAAGGATTAACTGTGATTTGGTAGAAAATAACTTCAGTCACCTGAGTTAGTAAAGAGGGATGAGAGGCCTGCAGCTAAAAAACTGGCTGCTATTTCAAATCAAATTATGAACTTCAGACTTCCCTATCTCTCTCTGTCTCTTATAGCTTCATATTCAGCTTTCCCCTCTGCCCATTCTCTTCCCCACCTAACTTTTCTCTTTCTCAGGGCCCTCTATCTGGCCTTTCCCCCTTCTTTTTAGACCAGCCCTCCAGTACAACTGTCACCAGCTTCAGCCAGGATGGGAGTGGTGGAAATTGAGAGTCCAAAACAACTGGAAAACACTAGGCTGGTGAAGACTGGCAAGACCTGTTCAGGCTTCCAATCCTTGGTGGCCAGTGACCTTCTGCCTACCCAGTAATATTAAGGCAACTCAGCCAGTTGGTACCAGAAGCTTTTGTACTACCACCAGGGCATCTTGTGAGTGCATTGCAATATAGATTGTCATGTGGCCTTAGCAGAGGCTAGAGGTGGGCATGGGGATCTGTGCTTGTAATAACTGCATTGTCTCAGCAAGATAATCACACATAATTTTCCGCAAATGCAGCACTGTGACAGAAGGCGGCACACCCATCGGACTCCTCACCCTATATCAGAGACCATTGGAAGAAGTATTTTAACAGTAAGGGAAGTTCAGCAATGGAACCAACCAATGGAACCAACCAGGTGGTGGTGGGCTCTGCTTCACTGGAGGCCTTTCAGCAGAGGCTGGGCAGCCATGTGTTGGGGACATCCTGGCTCTGGGTTTCCAGCACTGAGAGATGCCTTGGATTTGATGGCCCACAAGGCCCCTTCCAGCTATGTGCTAAACGTGCAAGGATTCCCTTTGGTTTAGTAGTTGGCAATAGAAGAGGGAATTTTTTCAGGTGTGAAGTTTAGTAGTGCCAGTAGCCCCCCACCCCATTCCCAGGATCATTATGAAGGCTAATAGAGTTCCTTCTTTCAGTTGTTCAAGTAGGTTCTGCCTACCTAGCAGAGGGACGCAGGTGGTGCTGTGGTCTAAACCACTGAGCATCTTGAGCTTGCCGATCGGAAGGTCGGTGGTTTGAATCTGTGTGACGGGGTGAGCTGCCATTGCTCTGTCCCAGCTTCTGCCAACCTAGCAGTTCGATTGCACACCAGTGCAAGTAGATAAATAGGTACCACTGCAGCAAGAAGGTAAATGGCATTTCCGTGCACTCTGGCTTCTGTCACGGTGTCCCATTGCACCAGAAGTGGTTTAGTCATGCTGGCCACATGACCCAGAAAGCTGTCTGTGGACAAGCGCTGACTCCCTTGGCCTGAAGTGAGATGAGTGCCACTCCCCATAGTTGCCTTTGACTGGACTTAACCATCCAGAGGTCCTTTACCTTAGTTCATTGAGAAAGCTATTACTTGAAAAGGCTTGAAAAGCTACTACCTTTTCAAGTAGTAGCTTTCTCAATGAGTTAAGGGAGAGGAGATCCTGTCCTTGCAAATTGTCTCTCTATGCGTGAGGCTGCCTGTCTTTGGAACAATCTTGAAGGGTACCTGTAACGTACCTGTGGTTCATTACTCTGATATTAATAATGGAAGTGCTATTATTTAGGCAGTGCAATTGAGTTGTTAAGCTTTCCTTGGTGCTTGGCAATCTGCACCCTGCTGCTTGTAGGGATAAGATTAGCTACTTAGCTCAATCAAGGTGTTACAAACCAACTTGATGGAAATCAGTCAGCCAGATGATATTGAATGGGACAGACTTCCTGCCTGCCACAAAACTCCATTTGACAGAGGAGCACCCTGTGTAAGGAACCCAGGTCTCTGGCATCCCGAGGTCCTGTTTTCTTGTGGAAGCGGAGGGACTGGGTTTCCTCGGAAGAGAAACAGAAAAGATGGACTCAGAACTCTAGGAAGAGCCCCGTTCAAAGAGGGGGTGGGGGAAGAGACAACACAAAGAAAGGATCATCTCCATTGGTAGAACACAAAACTCTTAATCTCAGAGTCATGGGTTCGAGACCCACATTGGGCAAAAGATTACTGCATTGCAGGGGGTTGGACTAGATGACCCTTGTGATCCCTTCCAACTTTACAATTCTATGATCTTGCACTTAAAGGCCAGAGACTCAGGGACTGGAACCAGGAGACTCAGTCTGGGGAAGTGAACTAGACTGATGAGCTACCACAGGTTGTGTATCCTGATCATAGCTGTCAACATTTCCCTTTTTTAAAGGGAAATTCCCTGATTCCGAATAGGATTCCTTGCAAGAAAAGGGAAAAATTGACAGCTATGACCCTGAAAGACCTTTCCAGGCACAGAACTGGAATGAGTGGTTAGAAGGCAGTATGGAACCTTTGGGTTGGCCATGCCTAGAATCATTTCTCAAAGTGACAGACCCAAGGTCATCCAGAAAGCTTTATCCATATTGGGTTTTGCATCTGCCTGGCCAACAGACCCATGTATTTTGTTTCTTCGTTCAAAGCCCTTGAGAAGTTGGGGACCGGCAAGACCTGGTTAAAATATTAAAGCAGAGTATTGCCATCTGAAACAATGGGAGTACTATTGTGGTACCCAATCAACTACAGTTCTCTTCTGAGCCAGGTCTGATTGTAGGACCCATGGCTTATCACAGAAATCAACTTCTTAACCACTTGATCCTTTAATTGTACAGTTGCTCTGTTTTATTTAGACTAATGGCAACATTATCCCTACCCACATATGCTGTGTGAATCCACACACAGAATTTAGAAGTGTGTGTGTACACACAGCACTCCTTCACCCCAGGTCTCATCTTTGCCATATCAGTGAGTAAGGCTGCAGTCCCACTTACCTGGGAGTAAGCCCTACTGAGTTCAGTAGAACATACATCTGCCTAAGTCTGTAGTGCATCGCTGTGATTTGGGTTACGGGCAGGGATTAATGTAGTCCCTTTGGCTGGCAAGCTTTGGGAGTTGGTGTTGTTTCTGGTGGGAATAGGGGTTATGAGTTCTGTTTGTGAAACAAACAGCAAGGGCAGCTGCAACCTGGCACCTGCTCAGCTGGAAAGAGTTGCGTGGGCTGGTTAGAATTGCACTTACTATCTCGAACGCAAGCCAAGACCTTGCTTGAATTACTCCCATGCATGCCAGAGAAGAGTTAACAGGAATGCTGCTCTCAGGATGCTGTTAAAAGGCTGCACTTTGGTTTTTCCTGTACTGCTTGCTGGTCACAAGCATGCTCATAAAACGTCCTGCTCTGATAATGGGGAAGTGTTTGCTGTCAGATGTCCAAGGTTGGAGGAGGAAAGGATGCTTGTATACACAATCAATATTTTTGCATGGTACGTGGGACTGATGTTTCTGCCCATTCTAAGATTTTCCTGAGTCCCCTTATATCTCATATGGCGCTTTGCCAATTGCCTTACTGATGTTGGTTTGAGCTCTTCTTGTGCTGGTTGTGGTGTGGATTGGCACAAGTGGAACAGAGGTCTCTCTGACCTTTCCCCATCTATGAACTGGATTCTCCTCCCTGTAACTGGAGAGAAATCAAGCACAATGGAGTACTCTTTTTTTTTATGCTCATGGATCTCTGCAATGAAAGGGAGCATCTTAGAACATGAGCTTCTTAATCTCAGGGTCGTGGTACCTTGGGTTCCATACGCTTCAGGTTACAGACTCCGCTAACCCAGAAATAGTACCTCAGGTTAAGAACTTTGCTTCAGGATGAGAACAGAAATCGTGCTCCGGCGGCGCAGCGGCAGCAGGAGGCCACATTAGCTAAAGTGGTGCTTCAGGTTAAGAACAGTTTCAGGTTATGAACGGACCTCCGGAACGAATTAAGTACTTAACCCGAGGTACCACTGTATTGTAGTTTGAGGGATTGGTACAGGTAGATCTCATCACATGCAGGGATTACATTCTGAGCTACTGGCAAAATTGTGTGAAGCCAGAACTGCCCCATGTGACCATCCCTACCTATCTGAAGCTGGTGTTGAGTGGGCCTTCCCAAGAGGAAGCTCTTTTTAAACCCCTCACCTTGCTTATCAGGCTTTGGGAAGGTTGAGCTAGGGCTCCCATTAGATTTTGGATCTGTCCTCCCCCTTTTAATTTTCAGCAATCCACATAAAGTTGCAATCACATATGAGAAATCAGCACAAGATGTGATCTATGTGTACTGAATAAGAAGCAGATTCCATACAGAAGTGCTTCTTACAGGGACAATCAGTGCAGTGATGTTTGCAGTGTGTCTACCTGACCAGGTTTGTCAGTGGGTTGCCTCCAGAACGTCAGTTTATTGTGGAGGGATTCAAGCTCACACCAAGAAATTTAGGTTTGCTCAGTTAAAGTGCATTAAAGTGCTCCGCTGCCTTAGCACAATAAATTCACTTTGAAAAAGAAACGAAACAGACTTCTTGCTGTTAGGAATGTGACAAGAAAACGCATTGAAAAGTGTGGGGTGGAGAAATGTCTAATGAGAAGACGTCTGAACACCCAGTAAGCAAATCAAGACGAATGCAGGATGAATACTTATTGCTGCATAACCCTCCCGCAAATAGACGGGGACAAATGCTCGATAAGCAGCCTCTGCACAAGCTTTTTCCAAGTAAATCAGGATGAATGCTCAATAAATAGGTTGTCTGGAGGAGCCCAACTTCTGTGGGTTATTACTACTGCTGTCTCTCCCAAACAAAGGGGTTGTATTGCCAGGGGTGTGTCAGCCACATTCTTGCCTACTTTTCCAGCAAAAAAGCTGTCACTTTTAGGAGCTTTTTGAAATTTTATTTTGTCCAGGGACTGTAGCCTTTTATATGCCAGGTCAGGCTAATTTTTTTTGCAGCTGTTGCTAGTCTCCTCGAAGCACAGTCTGGTGCACCCTCGAGCAAGGATGCCAGGCACACTGTTGGGATTCCTGTTCTGCATTGAGATGTTGTCGCATAATCCTAGTAGAGCCAAGGAGTTGCCCGGGGTAATTTTTTTCTATTTATGCCACTCCCTGTAGGGAATTCTAGACACTTGACGCTTGCCAGAGGATTTCCCTGTGCAGCTTGACTGAGCCAAGACACCAAGCGAGGGGCTGGTTCCCTGCCTTGTCTTTGGAGCGTTTTATCTGACGGGTCTATATATAAAACAGGACCCTTTAGCTCGTGCATATTAGTTGTCTTTTTTAATCTGCAAAGTGCTTACGTATTTAGGATACCATTACTTCGATTGCTACTTCTGTTTAGCATTTGCTCATGGCAGCAGCATTCCAAGCATTGCACAAAACGTTACAGAGTTTTGATCCTGCTCAGATGGCTTACAAACTTAAGGGCCACACTTGATGCGATGGTAAATGCCTGGCAGCCGCCTGAAACAACACAAGTGACACCTACTAGACTAGAGCTTCCTTCACGTGGCGACACCCCAACAGTCTGCATTTTCAGAATCCCCATCTCCACATCATTGGTTGCTTGTGGCAGCAGCAGGCGTTCAGTCAACTAAATTTTGTGGAGTGGAAGGAGAGGGCCAGGCATGTCATTGCTGTGTTTGGTAGATTGCTGGGTCCCCCTGGGTGGGGAGCTCCATGATCTAGGCTGTGCTGCGGAGATGGCCTGGCCCCCTTTCCTTGCTCTCTGTACTATAAGAGGCAGCAGGATATCACCTTGCCTGATGACTGTAGTGTGCAGCAATACTCATACACAAAGAGATTTTTTTCCTGATATCCTAGTCTCATACCATTTGGGGCCTGATAGGTGATAAATAGCCCTTAGAATTGCACCTGGAAGCATATGAGGAACCAATTGGTATTGTGGGTGAATGACTGGATTTCCATCAGCAAAATAGCCACTGTGTTGTGTAGCAGTTGAAGCTCCCTGTAACTAACTTTTCAAAGGCTATATCGTGTAGATGCCAATATGTCAGAGGGCAAGGATGAAGAGCTTGTGTACACAAAACCCCTGCTTGGGTGGCCATTGTGTGGATCCACTTGCAGAAGCTGGAGCTCTGGGTGCCTCAGTGTGATGTGGTTTGGTGTAGAAAATCTCTCTGTGTGTGCTCTACTTGTGTGAGTCTTACCAGTTCTGCTGACAGTGAATGGGAGTGGTTCTGCGGGAGGAAGGTAATGTGACAGCAGAAGTCGTGCGGTTACGAGCATCTGCCCTCAGTGGTGCCAACAAATTCCTTGAAGGTATTCCTTGCTACTTTGGAAACCTGACAGGCTCACTTGTGTTTTGCAGTACAGCGTCACACAGTGTGGTGCGGTGACTGGAATTGTGGGCGTGGAACACCAGGTTAAATTGCTACTTGGTTATGAAAGTCTTCAGAGAGCTCTGGGCAAGTTACAGACTCTCATTCTAACCTATCTCATGGAGTTGTTGAGAGGCTAAATGCTACCCTGAGTAGGGTGAGATGCAGTGTAATAAATAAAATTAACAACTAAACGGCATGGTGGGTGGTATTGAATGTGGGACATTTCCTTTGTTCTCTGTAACTGCCTGGAGTTTGGATCTGATGTTCTTGAAGGCGTAGTTTTAATAGTTTCTGAGACACGGTAAGGACGCAAGGAAGGAAGGAGCTTTGCTATTAGAGCTCTTGCAGCAGACATCTGTCACTGCAGACAGGAGAGGGATGTGACTCTCTTCTGGCTGTTTCGGGGTGACGAACGAGTCTGATCATCCCTGTCGCGGGTGTCTATAAATCTTTGGCTGTTGGTAAATGAGCTCCACCTCTTGTAGAGGCAATCCTTCCCTGTAGCAATTTGGGTAAATAAAAGAGCAGGAGTGATGCAGGACGGAGAGTAGCAAATGGATTTCAATGGGATATCGCTTTGCAAGGCTGAGGCGGAAAGTGCAGCTTTATCACCAAATCCTTCTTGTGTAGTATCATCTAACCAATTCTTTGCTTGAAGCTTCTGTCCCTAGAAGAGACATCCTGCTTGCAGTTGTGTGTGTGTGTGTGTGTGTGTGTTTTGTTAGTAAGAAGGATATCTTTTATGAGAATGGGGTGGTGGTGAGGAGACACTAGCTGTTGCTGAATACCCCAACACCTATGATCACTGCTTGGGAAATGATTCCCAGCATATCTGGCTCAGCAGGCAAGTGGGTGATGGTTTAACATGAATTTAAGTATTTAGAGTATAGAAGTGGCTTAGTCATGCTGGCCACATGACCCGGAAGCTGTACGCCGGCTCCCTCGGCCAGTAAAGCGAGATGAGCGCCGCAACCCCAGAGTCGGCCATGACTGGACCTAACGGTCAGGGGTCCCTTTACCATTTTAAGGGGCACAAGGAGTAAGCTTCAAGAAGGATTTTTTTGTGATCCTCTATCTTTCTGACTTAGGGGAAAACTCTGTCCTTTCTTATTGCAATTAATAATTGCCTTCTCTATATCCTTCCATTGAGTGTCTGTCTCACAGTTCTGCTCTCTGTGTGTATTTTTGTAGGGGCGTGGGGGTAAGAATGCATTTATTTTTTATCTGTACATTTATATCATATTAGTTCCTTTTCGTTTGAGACACTGCCTGCTCAGCATAAAACCTCAACAAAATGTCTAAAAAAGGTCAATGATACAGAATACTACATAGATTCTTGCACCCAAATATCAGACATAAATGTATATTCCCTTGCGACTTTGGCTCTCGGCAATACAAGAGGTCCTATAGTGTTTCTGTGGATCCATAGAATTGCGTTTGTCCCTGTTTTGCAGCTCGGAGGGTGGGGAAAACACAGGTGGGTAGTGAATCATTTAGACTTGCTTGGCAAATCAGTGTCAGAACTGGAAGTCGGATCCCATAATTCTAACTTTCTCTGCTTACTCGAACAGCCGCCCTACCTCTTTGCAAATTGTCACCATTTATTTCTCTCCTCATTTGTGATGGTCTCTCTTTGTTTTCTCTCCCTGTCTTTATAAAAAGTAAAATCTCATTAATGACCAACCACTCAGCACATTAAAGTCCAATTAGGTAAATGGTGAAATGCAATGAACACTTCCACTTCTGTGTGTGAGTTTGCTGGTAGTGGGGAGAAAAAGAACTTGAAGGGTGAATGAGCAGCTTCCCCCTCCACCAACTGCCTCTCTACAGCAGCAAGGCTCCCCACACCCAGAGGGGGGGAAATGAAATTTGTTTCTCTTCTGGTGTAGGGCTGAGTGTGAAGGTATTAGTAGAGTGTTCTCTCAGTATGTGGAAATTTTCCTAGTGAAAGGAATTGGTTGCTGCTTTGATCAGCTGTGAGTTCTTTCAGACTCTTTCTATTTTGGGTGAGATTTGAGTCACATACTGGTAAATTCGGGTCCTGCATTTAAAGTTGATTTGGAGCTCTTGCATAACAAACTCACTTCCCCTAGCAAACTGAACTCTTTGTGATAAGGAGAGTGACAGGGAAAATGCTCTGGAAAGCATGGGTTAGCATTTGCTTGATGCAACTTCATTTAACCCTGCAAACTTTGTGCAAACAAATCAGAATGAATGCTCAATAAACAGGTCATAAGGAAGTGAGCTCTGTCTTCTTTTTCTGCTACCTACAGCAAAGCAATGTGAGCCAAAATTCCTTACCTTTAAGTTTGTATGCTAAGTCTGTGTATGGCAAATTATTAATCCTGGATGGCCCATTCAGTACTTAGCTAAGGCTATTCCCATTAATGTTTCCATAAGGGAAGTTAAAAGGCTGGTGTTTATACTAGGCTAGGTGGTCATACTGGGGGTCCAACAGATTCTCCATGCCTTGAGTTCACAAAGATTGTATGGATTTCTGATTTTGCTAACCTGTCATAATCTGGATCTAAACATAGAAGCAGAGGTCTTGATTTCAGTGCTAAAACCAGAAGACCAGAGGTTTGGGCTTTGGCTGTAATATTCGGCAGATTTGCTCAGACATTGCAAAAGGTGGATACCCTGGCCTCTGTGCCAGCCACTGTTGTCTTAGATGCTCATCACAATAGTCCCCACTGCTTGTTCAAGTTTTCTGCCGCTTTCAGGAACTTGAAGCTGGGGTGACTGACTTTTTTTGCTGAGTGTGACAGATCTCTCCCTCCCCTCCCTTCTGCCTTCTGATTCATACAGAACTGGGTGCAGGGGTGGTGGGTGAAAGGTTCAAACCTCATATTGCACCAGGCTCTGGTGAAGGAGAGAAGTGATGTTGGTCCTTCTTACTGTTTTCCCCTTTCCAATGCCTGGCGTGAAGAAACTATGGGATGCCTTAATCTTGCTCATCTCCAAGGGACTATGTTTGGGCTAGACGGACCTTATGAGCTAAATTGAGTTTCAGTGGCACAGGCTAAAGAAGTTGGAGGTTAAGCTTTAGAGTATGGGCTCTTGTGTAGCCAAGATTCTCTACCTCCATGTATGTTGCCCTTCATGTAAGCTGTGTGCAGCTATGTCTTTTGGGGGCATTTGACACGTCTAACCAAACTGGAAGAAAGAACAAGTTTCTTCTTTCCCTTTGTGCAATTGAAGAAAAATAACTCTAGTGAACTTCAGTCTTCAGGGTGGAAGCTCAAGCGATGTGCAACCCTCCCATGCCCCGCCTTCTGCCTGAAGACTGGTTCTGACCTTTAGGAGTGTGTTGGAAATCTAGGATCAGCCTCAAGGCTGCCCAGTGCTAGGAGAACGAGGAAGGTCAGAATACTCCCCTGCCTGGGCAAAGAGAAAACCCTGAAGATAAAAAGGCAGCCTTCTGTAGCTTGTCGGTTATGGATGGGTAGGCAGGACATTGCCAGCCTCCTAGTGGAGCTAAATACTTGGTCAAGCTGGAGACGTAACAGTATGGTCCCACGAGAAGCAAAATATCTTACTGAAATCTATTTTAGTGGGATCTTTTGTGCTGTTGGGATGTGTAGGCGGTGCTTTTTAAAAGTATTTTCTTCAAGGGTGGAGAGCCGTCTTTAAAAGTCACAAATACGGAATTACTTGGAATAGCGAGCTCTAGTAGTACACTGAATCCTGCTTGTGTTGAAGATGTGGGTAGAATAAAGGTCTTTGGGCCAAAGTCTTCGCAACAGTGCATGAAGGTGTAAGGGGAGATTAGGGTGGAGGCTGAGAAAGGCTACAACATCCCTGGGGAGTTGTGGAAGGATAGGGAGCTTGCTCACTGGCTTTGCAGATCTGGTAGTGGTGGTCCCCCCCCCCCCCCCGAGTGGAACATGATGTAGACACATTTGTTCATAATGCACTGTGAGTGCAGGTTAGCCAGCACATACCAAAGAAATCTCAGGACACTCAGGAAGGATGCTGTCCCTCAAGCTCCCTATAAAACCTCTAATGCTCCTCTGTGGAAAGTTCTACACCCACATACAGTGTCTGAGGTTGCAATCTTGGACACATGAAGCACTGCTGATGCAGTGGAAATTATTTCTATGTAGTCATGCATTTGATTGCACTCCACAACACATAACTCCTTTTTCTTTTAAAAAAGGAAGTCAGATTCTTTGTTAAGAGCAGATAGGATTTTATCATTTATTTTGTCATACTAATGTGTATGGGGAGGTGTTCCATTATTCAATAATAATAATAATAATAATAATAATAATAATAATAATAATAATAATAATAATACAGTCATACCTCAGGTTGAATGTGCTTCAGGTTGGGCGCTTTCAGGTTGCGCTCCGCAGAAACCCGGAAGTAACGGAGCGCGTTACTTCCGGGTTTCACCGCTTGCGCATGCGCAGATGCTCAAAATGATGTCACATGCATGCACAGAAGCGGCAAAACGTGACCCGCGCATGCGCAGACGTGCCCTCGCGTCTTTTGTTCTGTTCAGGATGCGAACGGGGCTCCAGAACGGATCCCGTTCGCATCCCAAGGTACCACTATATTATTATTTATACCCTGCCCATCTGGCTGAGTTTCCCCAGCCACTCTGAGCGGCTCCCAATCGAGTGTTAAAAACAATACAGCATTAAATATTAAAAACTTCCCTAAACAGGGCTGCCTTCAGATGTCTTTTAAAAAAAATAGGATAGCTCCTTGTTTCCTTGACATCTGATGGGAGGGCATTCCACAGGGCGGGCATCACTGCCGAGAAGGCCCTCTGTCTGGTTCTGGTTAATAAAGAGATCAGTTCTTTTGCGTTTCTCCATTTCAGTATTATGAACTTAGAAAAACAAATATAGAGGTATATCACTGTATCAGAGATAGTCTTTTTGCCAAATCTCAATTGGTGCAATGAAAGACCTGTCTTCACGAAAACACTGTAATACAGGGATCTTGTTTTAGATAGTACAGATACCCAGAAAGACAAGGCATCTGGGCAAGGTTGAAAAGTGCTAAAATAGGGGTTATAAAGGATCTAATCCCAGTCATTTCAGTTATTTTTTAAAGCCATTTTCAGATCTTCAAAGTTCTCTCTCTCTCTCATCTGTCTCTCTTGGAGCTTTTGCCAAAAGGTATAACACTATTATTCCTTTTATACTGTGAGTTCAAGCTTAAGGCTTCTAAGGCTCATGGCCCCATAAAAGCACAGAAAATGTGGAAAGCCTATATTGTCTTTTTTCTGATAACAATCTTAGCTCTCCTGAGATGTCAAAACAATTCAGCAATTATTTTCTGTAGTGAATGCACAAAATGGTCATGGGAACTTCAATGGGAAGAATGTAGAATGATTAGCAAATTCTGTGCAATGCTTCTTCCAAGACAGCTGAACATTTCAGAGATCTGAACTACCTTCATTCCTGAGATGTTTGTAACTGTGGGGATCTATTGTGCTGTTATGTTCTGAGTGGCTCACTGTTTGTCTAACCTTGCTTGCTTTGTGTTTCCTTCTAGGACTGAGCAGGATGCCGGCACCCACAATGTCCTGAATGTGGAGACTGGTGGAAGAAGAGGAGACATTAGTCCACAGACAGCTCCTTTCCCTTCTCCACTGCCTTCTGTTTTGCTTCATTTTTTTCCAGTGGATAGGTTAATGCACAACCATTGCTGGATGTGATTCTTTCGCCATGTGGCTCCTGAGACTAAAGCACCATTTGTCGGTCAATATCTGGACCTTGCTGCTTCTAGGGAGTGCTTGGCTGCCATTGGAAGAAGGCACTCCCAAGTCCAACTCTCCCTTTAGGACTTTCCAGGTCACCGACTGGAGTTTGACACACTTGGTGGTCCACAACAAAACTGGGGAGGTGTATGTGGGTGCTGTCAACCGGATCTATAAGCTTGCAGACGATCTGACACTGATGCGTACTCATGTCACGGGGCCCGTGGATGACAATGAGAAGTGCTACCCACCGCCTAGTGTGCAGTCTTGTCCACATGGGCTAGTCAGCACCAACAATGTCAACAAGTTGCTGCTGGTGGATTATTCTGGGAATCGACTGATAGCCTGTGGCAGTGCTTCTCAGGGCATTTGCCAGTTTCTGCGCTTGGACGACCTTTTCAAGTTGGGTGAGCCCCATCATCGCAAGGAGCACTACCTCTCCAGTGTCAATGAGTCAGGAACTATGTCAGGCGTCATCATTGAAGTCCCAAATGGGCAAAACAAGCTCTTCATTGGAACACCCATTGATGGCAAGTCTGAGTACTTCCCTACCCTGTCCAGCCGTAAACTGATGGCCAGCGAAGAGAATGCAGAGATGTTTGGCTTTGTTTATCAGGATGAGTTTGTCTCATCCCAGCTCAAGATTCCATCAGACACACTGTCCAAGTTCCCCACATTTGATATCTACTACATCTATAGCTTCAGCAGTGAGCAGTTTGTCTATTACCTGACCTTGCAACTAGACACCCAGCTTACCTCGCCTGACTCCACCGGGGAGCAGTTTTTCACCTCCAAGGTCGTTCGGCTGTGTGTAGATGATCCCAAGTTCTACTCATATGTGGAATTCCCCATTGGTTGTATTCGTGATGGCATTGAATATCGCCTGATTCAGGACGCTTACCTAAGTAAGCCCGGAAAGGCACTGGCCAAGCAGTTGGGCATCTCAGAGCAGGAGGATATCCTCTTCACAATCTTCTCTCAGGGCCAGAAGAACAGGGTGAAGCCACCAAAGGAATCTGTCCTTTGCCTCTTCACACTGAAGAAGATCAAAGACAAGATCAAGGAGCGCATCCAGTCTTGCTATCGTGGGGAGGGGAAGCTTTCTCTGCCCTGGCTTTTGAACAAGGAGTTGGGATGCATAAACTCAGTAAGTCCTCCTCCTCCTTCTTCTTATACTTTGTCATTTCTCCTTTTCCTTTCTGCTCTGATAAATCCAAAGCATCAGCTGAGATACCTGTGCTGTCCTTGAGTACGCAGCTGGAGATGTTGCTTAAAGATCTGGGATTTGTTTCAGTTAGCATGTGACCATTCTATTCTCAGCTACAGTATTTTGGTGTTTGGAGTTTTAGGCTTTGGTTATGGGGTATGAGAATAATTATTGGGTGTTGAGAAGTTCCGGCCTCTGGAATGACTTCTCCCAATCTTCAGTTATCCAAATAAAGTTTGTTACGCTGGAGGAATGGGGACTGCATTGATTTTGGAATGTGTTTTAGAGATTCTTTACACAGAAATTCTTGCCAAGACAGTTTTTCGGAAGGATTGAATTGAGAAGAAAGGCAATAAGTAGGAGCACTAACCATCTAACAGACATGCTGATGTTCCATTTATTCTAACCTGAGTTTACTTTCCACTGTTACCATCATTCATCATGGAATGAATTAGGAAAAAAGCAGGTGTCCATGTACAGGAGATATGTCCTGCTGGAAATACAGACTCAAGTAACTGTTAGATATACTGATGTGATGACAATTGCAGATGATTTGAAGTGTTATTCAACTTGCAACATGGTGCCCTCTCAGCACCACATAATGATATGGCAGGAATATTAGCCAGCCAGGATGATGTTCCGACTCTACCTAGGACTCTTGTTTTCTGCTTTTATCCTCCATCTGATTCCAAATCGGGATAATCAAAATCCTTACCTTGGGATCCTCTGATTCTGTAGTTTAGGGAGAGTGTGAGAACAGGACAGCTGTACAGATAGCAGCTTCGTACTGGCAGTGAGAGGACTCTCCAAATTCATAGGTGTATATGAAACACAACTGGAGTGTCAGGTTTTGAGGCCAATTAGAAGTGAACTCTTGCCCTGGGGGATATGGGAGCGAGCCAGAGTTATGAGTCTGGATATGTTCTTTCTCAACAGAGGGAAAGTTGCCTGCCTATCCTGAGGGAAGCATTTCCCATAGGCTGTTGCTATGGCAAACAGAGGAGCTTTATTGCCCTGTTCCATTGTGTTAAGTCTTTGGCAAGGCAGGGTAAGAAGCCTGCTTTGTTTTATGAGCCATAGCTGGGTTCCTTTTCAGACAATATCAGATATAACTGGGAGGCTATTTCAGCTACTTGCAGTGAGGATAGGAGAGTAATGTGGAAAAGATCTTTCAAAATGGGAGTGGAATGGGCAACTTTAAGATTTCCAGGACATATCACGAGTTGTAGAAAATTGGTATAGTTACGTCACTTAAAACTCTCAGCTGAACGCAAGGAGATATACATAGTGATTGTGGCAGAATTTGAGCTTGGACATCAGATGCCATAGGTCCACTCCCCAGACCCATATAGTCAAGTGTACTTTGGACTTTGGGCTGATTCTTAATGGATCCATTTAGCTTACTGACCCCTCTTCTCCAAATTGTAATGGTCTGTTTAAATTAAATTTTGTAAATGAATTCAGCTAAAGACCTGGCCCACTCCAAATGCATTTCTAATGGCTTTACAAGAAGCACAATGTTGAGTGTGTGTGTATGTGCAGGTTTGGAGCCTCCCTAAACACGAGCTCCATGTGTCAATTGTAGTGGACCTCGGGATTTAAAATTTTATTTTAGAAACTTCTTTCTCTGTTCTCCAATCAGCAGGCTCTCATTGTAATTAAATCAAAACCATACAAAGCCATGAAACATAATACATAAGATTTTAGATCTTATGTTCCTATAGGTACATGTATGGTATTGGGAACCATAAACCATGGGATATGTAATTCCTGTGGCTTATGTATTCCTAGATGCTGCTGCATGTATTCAAAGTCAATAGGAATTACACCACCCATGATTCCTGTCAGCCACAGAAGTCTGGTTGTGGGGATTACATTGGCAGCCAATGGATGGAGTGGTAGTACACTGGGCTCATAAGTGAGTGTCTAGGGCATAATTGGTATGGTATTGTAGGCAGTTGTGATTCTGGTAGCAGCTCTGATAGGAACAGCTGAGATCAGAGTTACAAAGCATGAAGTAAGAGCTTGTGCTGTGCTTCCTTATGCCAATGAACCCATGTTCATGAGAAATACGCTCCATTGTAAGGCTCAGTGTAGTACACATAGAACCTCGCCCCCTCTGGTCCTCAGAACATAGTTGCGTGGCAGTGTAGCTGAGAGATAGCATGTGGTCCATGTTCAGCCAGTGAGTTTCATAGCTGAGTGAGGAATTTGAATACACATCTCCATGGCTCTATTCCACCTCACAATGTGATAAATAATGATTTACAGCTGCTGTGGAGTAATGGAGACAAAGGGAGAGGTCTGTTTTGGCAAATTAGACAGGAACCATCCTTGGCCATGGTTTGGACACCTCTTCTTCTTCCCTTCCTCCTTCTCTTTTTAGGACAGATTCCCCAAAGGATGAGTGGAAACCCTCTGGCATGGTGTCAGGGTCCTGTAGGGCCAGGCCTGAAAGTGGTCAGATGTGAGTCCACGTCTGGCTGAAATCAAGGTCTGAAGCAACAGACAGAGATCATAGGGGACAGAATCAAGTATGCCACCGAGGTTGGGTAGACCGTAGCATTCCAAAGGACAGCAGGAAGTGAATCTGTTTTGCTTAGATTGTTACTGCAGGCTTGGTTCCTCAGTTTCTATAAAGCCACCCAGGCTTTAGGTAGGGAAAGGATCGTAGCTCAATGGCTGAGCTCAGAGTTTGCATCCAGAAGCTTCTAGTTTTGACTCCAAAGCATCTCAAGGTAGAGCTGTGAAAGACTCCAGTCTGAAACCCTGAAGAACCTCCACAAGTCTGTGTAGACTGTCCTGTGCGGTTCAATGCACTGTTTTGGTTTAGGGCAGCTTCCGATGTTTGCCACTATTGGCTCCACCGATCACCTGGTCTGGCTGCACTGATGAGCTGCAGTACCCCTGTTTGGCCATTTATCTGTATGGCACTGCAGTACACAGCAAAGATCAGACCAATAGCTCTCTTAGCTTGAGAGCTGCCCTTGTTCTAGTGCAGGAAGTAAGTCTCCTGTGCTTCATAGAATCTTAGAGCTGGAAGGGGTCCCAGGGGTCATCTAGTCCAACCCCCTGAAACGCAGAAATCTCAGCCAAAGCATCCATGACAGCTGGCCACCCAACCTCTCTTTAAAAACCTCCAAGGAAGCCTTGCTGCTACAGTTTCTGGTTTGAGCCCCCTGGTGCCTTAAGGATGGTAAATAAGAGCTTCGTACATAGTTCTTGAGGGATGTGTGCACATGTCAGGAGGGAAAACCTAATGAGTGGTTCCCAAACAGAAACTAACCTCTGATTGTGGTTCCTTTCAGCAGTTGAAGCTGCTGACGGTAATGCTTTTGCTGCTTTGTAGTCTGTGGAATTTTAAAGCCCTTAAGGATGCTGAAACAAATGCATTTTGGCTCTAAGTACAGATCTTATGATCGGTCTCCTCCGCTATTTTATTCCCCCCCCCCCTTTTTTCCTTTTTCTGTGTTATATGTGCTATAATGTAAACTTGCAAGCAGTGTGGCTTCTAAAAATAATTTTCCAAAGTGCCTAGCTGTTTTAGGTGTGTGTGTGAATAATAATAGCGAATAATAACAGGGATAGGGTTTTAGAGTAAAAGTGGAAGGAGGAGGGGAGTATTCCAGTCTTGGGGCTGGGGAGTGTTGGAAAGAGAGAAACCCAGCAAAATTATAAGGCTTGGATGTTTTCAAGATTAAGCCTCAGAGAAGCAGCGCATCTTAATAGCATTTGTTGTGGTTTCCTTGCACCTAGGGGTAATCTGAAATCCAGGGAGAGCGGGAGGGAGGGGGAGCAGTAGCCTTCTTCCCCGACCCTCCCTCTATGGCACCTCTGCTGCCACAATCCTAGAAGCTCCCCAGCCTTTGCTGTGGACTGAGGCATTGCCACTTCTCCTCTCTCTTATGAGTGTTCATGCTTCTGCATTCAGAGGCAGGTGCATTTCAAGGCTCGACTTCCGGAGCTGGGTGCAAGGGCTTGTGGCATGAACCAGTGGCTTGATGAGGGTCTCTGCCTTGTTTAAATGTCCAGCAGAAGGAGGAGTGTGAAATTGAGTTACTTTCTCTCTCTTTCTCCGCCCTCTTATAAATTACAGGTGCGGCAGGGGCATGGGGCTGCGTTCTAGGAGCAGGTGGTTCAGCTGCACCCACCTGGAGTAGTTTGTGCACAGGCATCCATTTGTAATTGTCCCAGGCAGCCCCTCCTTCTCCTCCTTCTCCGAGTTCTGAGGGAAACAGCTAACAGCTGCCTGACAAAGTAAAGGGTTTGCTGTCAAGAGTGCTGGGCTCACAAATCTGATTTTGGCTTCAAACTAATTCAATTTTGGTGGAAAATGATGAAATCGTTACACTGCTGCCTGCTGGGTCACATAACTGCTGACTCAGGGGAGGGAGGAGGCTTTCTCTGCGCTCTTGTTTCCCCTCCCCTCATTCTCGCCATCTTTCTTGGCTTGCAGTGCAGGTTTGGGGAGCCAAGTGTAGCTCAGATCAGCTGCCATTCCCCCGAGGTCTGCCCTGAGCAAAGTAAGCGGGAGGCAGAAACAAAGAATGCAAAACAAGGAATGTGACTGTGAATGTATGAAGGCAAGAGACAGTTAAGGGCATCATGTGAGCAGGAAAGAAGACAGCTGCTTTTCGCCACTCACATTCTGCTGTTGGGGAGATTTCGCTGTTCCAGAAAGTCCTTGACTTTCCCCAAGGGTCGGTGATGTTGGACCCTGGCTGCCAGGAATTCCCCCTCTGCAAAGAGTTCTTGCCAGTCCCTTGGTTCAAACTTTGCTAGAAACAGGAAAGCCCGAAAGACTTGCTTCCTGACAGATTCTGGTACCCTGTCTGATTTATGCAGGAAGTCCTGCTCTTCCTCATTGAATTGCTTGGCCGTGGAAGGGAAGAGGACGCTTCTGAGCATGTGGCTGTAGTCTTGGGTCCACCAGAACCAAAGGAATCGTCTCCATTCCCCCTACCTTCCAAAAGGCAGAGCAGGTGGAAGTGTTGTGTGATTGGCGATCCTGCACAATCTTGACACAAAGCCACTGGTTCACTCCATGTTTGGAGATCTCAAACCTTCTCAAAAAGCACACCGTATGCGTGCATGCACAGCTTTAGCAAGGGGTGGGGATTATTTGAGAGATTTGGTCCAGAGGCAAAGAGCTATTCCCAATGCTGCTTGTGCTATTAGTATTTTATAAGCTCTGCAGAGTTGTTGC
The DNA here is from genome assembly GCF_965153285.1 of Podarcis tiliguerta. NCBI lineage: Eukaryota > Metazoa > Chordata > Lepidosauria > Squamata > Lacertidae > Podarcis > Podarcis tiliguerta. The sequence continues at coordinate 39,354,653 of NC_139535.1, read as the reverse complement.
TTGGGAGGGAAATACTGCTGATCAGTGACTCATTCATTGGTGGTTTCCACTGAATTTGACCTGGGCCACTGCCCCAGTCTTCTGCTCATTAGAATTGCATTGTATTACTGGGGTGAGATCAAGGGCAGGACTATCCAGGCTTTTAAATAGCATATTATATAGTAGATGTCCGCGAAGCTTCTGCAACCACAGCAGTAATGAAGATAGTATTTGGAAGTGTGGGAATCTCATGTTCCCATACATAAAATATTGCATTTTTATGTGCTTGGCAAAAATGCAATATCCCTGCAATAAAGAACGTTTCCTCTGCTAAGCAAATGAGAAACAAATATGTCCATTTATGCTGCAGAAACTGATTGCATGGAAAGGCCTTTAATCTCATGACAGTCAGAAAAGTGAGGAGCGGGAGAGGGGAGGAAGGACTGAAAATGAACTTCATCCACTTGCTTTGAGCCCTGTCATATGGCTTTATAAAGATCCTTTTTCATCAGCTCTACAGGCTTTCCTCCCAAAGGAAGGCTTGTTTTTTATTGATGGCAATTGATTCAGCATGACTGAGCAAGCAAGGGTGAGAATGTGGGCAAGACAACAGGGCTTTTGGATTCATGGCCTGTTCTGTTGCAAAGAGTTATTCACATTCCTGGGGCATGGGCACAGTCTAGTGTCATTTTATGTATCAGAGCTGGTGGTTCACAGAATATTATTTCTTCTCCTTCCCCTTCTTCACACTCCTCAGGCACACACTTTACATGGACAAAGCAGTGTGCGAGCTTGGCTGCAGCAAATCCCTTGATTGCAGCTAGTGATGTTACCCAGCTTTGCAATTACCTGCTTTGGAATGTGAATTTCCCCCATAATGCTTGCACTTATTACAACTCAAACTCCATTTCCTTGAGAATCTCTTCTCCAGTCCAAAATGTATAACGTGACTTTGCATGTGTACAGAGTGTGCTCTTGTTTTGAGTCCAAGCCCTGGACACTAATCTCAGCTCATACAGAGCTAAGCAAGCACTTGTGATGAATATTTTTTTAAGGTTCCAAGGAACTGTAGGAGCAACCCCCAAAAAACTTTCTCCCCAAAGATCCGGCACCAAATAAAGACATGTTCAGGGATTGCACATCACCCTTTTCCCTCAAGGCTCTGGAACCTCCTTGGGCTTCGCTGCAGTTTCCTGGAGCCTTAGAAATCACCCTCAATGGGTGTTTGCATAGCTGTCATTAGTGTCTGTGTCTTGGACAAAAAAATAAATGAGGGACAATTGAAAATGATAAGGCAGTATGATATGGTGCAGCCAGCATTATGAATCAATTTAGAACTCTTAAAAAACACGCCAGCCATGATTTTTTTTCTAGTGTTCTCCAATGACGCTTGTAATTGCTGACCCAATTCTGCATCGAGCTGAGAGGAGTTCACCCATCACTAATAGCAACAGCTGGAAAAAGCGCTGTTGCAATCACAGTATGTGCTGCTGGCCAGATATGTGCTGGCTAGATTCACACATTACCTTTGTCCACACAATGGCATGTCTGAGAGGGACCAAGACTTCTTGCGCAAGAGAAAGTGAATTGTGTGAACCAGTCCATAGTCATTCGCCAGTGGCCTTGTTATAGCTTCTAGGATGCCTAATGCGTTGGTGCTTGGAGGTAATCTTGAACTGCTCAGAGCTGCCTTGGATCCAGGAGGAGAGGCTGCCAGGCTTGGCTGGGAGTTCAGGAGATGTTTGTACTTCTTCCCCCAATGCTGAGGAACTGAACACATTGGCTAGAGAACTCATTCCATCTTGTTTGTTTGTTTCTTTCCTTCACTGGCTTGGAACCAGGAATCTATCAGACTGAAAATGTGACCCAGGCTGAGATGCTCTGCTGAACACTCTGAGTTGCCTTGTGGTTCTTGCTATCTTCTTCCTGTTCCACTGTGAATCCTGGTCAACAACAACAACAACAACAACAGTACCCCACCCATCTGACTGGGTTGCCCTAGCCACTCTGGGCAGCTTCCAGCAGATATAAAAACAGAATAAAACACCAAACATTAAAAACCTTCAGGTGTCTTCTAAAAGTCAGATAGTTCTTTATCCCCTTGACATCTGATGGGAGAATGTTCCGCAGCGAGGGCACTGCTACCAAGAAGGCCCCCTGCCTGGTTTCCTGTAACTTCACTTCTCACAGCAAGGGAACCACCAGAAGGCCCTCAGAGCTGGACCTCAGTGTCCAGACTGAACAATGGAGATTTCTGGGTGCCATGTTGGCGACCACAGTTTAAAAACCTCTGTCTTAATCCATCGTTAATCATTTCCATCTCCCCTATGTGTGTTTCTCCTTCTTGCATACTAGGACAAGTGAATTGTTTTAAGAGCAAGCTACAGTCAAACAATGTAGTTGAGATCACAGAATTGTAGAGTTGTAGTATTGGAAGGGTCATTTAGTCCAACCTTCTGGCGAACAGACACTCTGTTGTGGTGGCTTAAGTTTAAGGTGTCATTTGGCACCTAGCTTATGTATCTGAGTTTCTAACACTGGATATATCTAATGTGGAGGATGGTCGTATCTCAAGTGAAAACAAATGCCATAAACAGTGCACTGCCGCTGAGAAAGCCCTGTCTCATGCCACCATCTTGCCTGCCTCAAGGGACACTCTGGAAGATCTTAAGTCTCAGGGTGGCAGGCCTTGGGAAAGGCATTCGGTCAAGTACCTAGACCCCAGACTTTTTAGGAATTTTGTAGACTGAAGTCAACACCTTGAATTGGGCCTGGTAGCTTACCAGATGTGCAGTCTGCAATGAACACTGTGTTGTGGAGTTGCGGTAAAAGTAATTTACTCCTTAACTGATTCCCTTTGAAATCATTTTATTTTGCTTCTGGTATATTAAAGACTTGAATTTGAATCACGGCCTCTAAGAAATATTTAAGTTGAGGACTTAAGGTCCTTATACTTCGCTATAAGATAATTTCCTGTCAGCTCTTCACAATTAAGTCCCAGCATAACATTTATAGTGAAATGAAACAAGGGTGTTCATAGAGTTCTCTTTTCTGTTGAAGATGTCAGGAAGCCCGGAAATGAATGGCCCTAAGGGACAGCTGAATTACTAGCCACTTAATAAAGCTAAACGAATGAATATTGTCTTTCCTGTCCACTCCTTCATTGCCCTCATAAGTGGGCTTGAAGTAAAGTAATGAATCAAGAAGACATCTACGTTTCACCCTGGCAAAGTGCTTTCTCGCTCTCTGTGTGAACTCTTGTGTCCTTCGGTCGAGTCTGGCCAAAAGGCAAGCAAATGCCCAGAGAAAAATAGTATTCTGCCAGCCAATAACAACTGGAAGCTAAGCCCCGCTATTAATGGCAGATTCAGTGTGCACAGGCTCTCTGTGCCTATATAGTGAAAAAACAGGTACAGCTGGAGAATGTGATTTAGGTAGTTGTGAGGTTGGGCCTGCTGTGAACCATGCCAATTTCCCTTCATTATTGGCAGGAGAATGAAGGCTCTTGTTAACCTGAGAGCTGGATGTCTGCTTCAGCAAGCAGTGTGGATGTAAGTGACCTTGTGCTTCAGAAGTGTACTATTGTCAGGAAGGAATTATCTGCCCTACATGATGTGGCTGGCTCTGATAGACCAGTGTGAGAATTTCGTATTGCAGCCCAGGCCCTTCTGCTCTCAGAAAGCGCCCCAAATCTGCTTTCTTCCCACCAAATAGTCCGATTGGATCTGGCCTCTTATTGGTGTGGCACCTGCCTGTGCATCCCTAACGAGTCATTTTGCTGCTAACAAGCTAATTGCTGGCATAATTATTTATTGAGGTGGTGTCAGTGTAGCATGGCAGGCGGGTGGCAGGCACTCTTCCGCAGCCCGGGAATGCAGCTGTATTTGTCGCTTCCCAGAGAGTTTGTTGAGACAAAGCAGAGAAGAGTAAACACCATAAACATTTATGCTCTTGCATATTCAGCAGCAGATGAGGTTGAGGAAGCTGCAAATTGGAGTGGGGAGAGCAGTGTGGAACAAAGATTGCACTGGCTGAGAGGTGCTGCCAGAGCTTAAATACCTTCATTGGTTATGCTCCAGCCCTCCTGGAAGTAGAATTTTTTTATAACCCCCTTTCTGCCACCATGCTATACATTCTAAGAGCTGAAGAAATTAAGACGTAATGCACAGGCCTTGCAGGGCAAAGGTCATGTGACCAAGGTGAAAGGTCCATGGAATAATGATGGGGATGTCACATTCAAAAGTGTATTAGCTCTGTTATTACTTAGTGTCTGTGCGTGGCTAAATTTTCAGAACTCGGTGGAGCACATGGGCTGAATATCATCCCTTGAGATTAATTCATTCCTATCCTGGGGCACATTCCCCCCCTCTTGCTCCGCCCTGTGCTTCTCTTAGACTGCATATTTCACATTAAGATGTGACCCTGCATTCAACTATGCAGAACAATTAGGTATTACTTCTACATTTTTATGTATGCCTTTATTGCATTCTGCCCTGGCTTTTAAGTTTTTAAAAATATTTGTCTTCTGAATGTCGGCAAATTTAGAGCTGCGTATTTTAAAATTAATTAATGTGTATAAATAAACAATTGGGCAGCGTCCTCTTCCTCCTCACCAAACCGGGAAAGGTGTCATTCCTGTCTGCAGCTAAAGTGGTCCCCTTCTGTCGACTTTGTGAATTATTTCTCAGGCCTAATTACTACTATTTATTATTTGCTGCTTCCTCATCACAAACCTCTGTTAAAATGAGCTATGGGGATTCAGGAACAGCTGAGCAAGCAAAAGGAGTCACAGCTGTGAATTGGTTTTCTGGGTCTGAGTAGGCTTCCTCAGCTTCCCTGGTTTTTTTTTGAATTTTGTTTTTAGTTGCTTTCTCCATCACCCTGTTTACTGAAGTGCAGAGGGTCAGGGGTTAGCTGTTATTGCCTTCAAAGGTGCGGGTCTGTGAGTGACTGTTGCAGTTGTGTGGCTGCCTGCTGAGGCCCTTTAACTGCACAACTTGAGAGGAATTGTTCTATGCTTGGCAGTACAAGGGCGGGAGGAAAACAACCCAGAGGAAAGCAAGCAGGGGTTTGGGCCTGAAAGACCACACATAACTGGATGGTTAAAAAGGCATCCCGGCTGGATACAAATAGGATGCGAAAATAAATGGTTCGTCTTCACAAAGTGTCCATTCTTGCCCCAAAGCTGTGTTTGTATTAGCACCAATTTTTGTTTACTTCTAATCCATTTCCTGCACTGCCAGCCTACAAAATGCTCAGAAATCATGATTCCGTTGCCAGGGATTTATAGTAGTAGTTAGATTTAACAGATACACAAGTGACCTTTTATTTATTTGGATTTTGGTGCCATTTGGGAATATCACAGTAAGGTTTTGAGTGTATTTGTTTTCAGCAGGAAGGAGCCATGTGCTTGTTACTTACAATTACTTTTTAGGAATGTTCTAATGATTAGATTATGAAGCTTGTGATATTTAAGCTTTTGAGGAAGCCTAGGAACATTTAGCCCTAAGAATCCGTATTAAGTCTCCCCCCGCCCCCCGTTATAGCTACTCCCTTATGTCCAGCTATTCACGACTGCCACAGAGATTGAAAGGAAAAGAAGGAGGGAATCCGGTCTCTGTAGTTTCCCCTTGTTGATATTGTTGGGTCTCCTATTCTCTGCTTGGCTTCAGGCAAAGATTTACACAAGCAGGCAGTCACGCAAGCTTCAGTAACGAGCATCTATTTGAAAGCTATGTGTCAGGCTTAAACTATCTGGAAAATTTCTGTCAGAAATAGAATTCTGCTTCTGTCGCCTCTCACATCCTGCCTAGATAGTACTTCTGGTGGATTGTATTGTAAATCAGAGTTGGTATGAAAAAATTAGAGGTGTGGGAAATTCCATACGGATGTTGGATCTCTGTACCTGTGTCTAGCTTTCATCCAAAATTAGGCGATTGTAAACTTACGCACATCATGCTCAAGTCCCACTAAAAGTGTGCATTGGGTTGCAGCCTATGTACCCTTGCTCTGGGCTGACTTTTAGGGACTGGTGCATGCTGATTATATCATTGGTGGGTACAGAACCTTCAGGACAGTGCAAGCTGCAGCCTGTATGGTATGGGTTAGGCCTGGCTACAGATTGGCTACGCCACTTTTCTGCCCTGAATGTGCGGTTTGGCAGTGAGCACATAAAAGAAAAGGCAAGGAGGTGCAATAGTGACAAATGAGCTGAGAGTTGTGCACAGCTAAGTGGCTTGCTATCCATATATAGTGTACAACTTTGTCAAATATTTCTCAAAGCCAATTAATTCACCACCCTCAATATGTGTTTTTTTAGGAATGTGTGCACATATACAAGTCCTAGGTGTGATGCTCTTACTACATTGCTGACTAAAGCTGCCCCCTTTGCACTTCCACTTCAGCCTGCAAATTTAAATGCCCATGGATGCAATTCCCTGTTTGCTAGGAACTTGTGTACTTCTGAGTGCATCTGGGCCCTTTCTTTTAGCAGTGTTCTCTCGGCTTGGCTTGGCAGTTGTCCGTTCTGGGTGTGCAGTGAACCCACTGAAGATTGCTGCGAACTGTATCTCTTTCATTACTGTACTGCTGTATTCTGCTGGAACTAGCAGAGCCCAGGATTTTTTGGTGTGCACCTTGTGGTTATTTCAACTCACACATTGCCATTCATGGTATTTGAGTACTTCAATTGTTTCTCTCTTCGGTCTTCCTCTCTGTTTTCTCTGCATCCCCCAGACCCTGAAATTCATGGCCAGAGACTGCTGGACTAGAGGTTGTCATGGCAACAGCTCTCTTCCTGCTGAGGTGGAGATAGGAACAGATTTCATGGTTCAAGGAATTTCCCCATTCCTGACCCCTCCTTCCCTCCTTCCTTGTGGTGTTTTCTCCACATCTCCCTGTCATCCTCTCTTAGTACCAAGCTGCTAGGCCCGCCTCAGAAGCCGACGGGAGCATACACACTGTGTGTTAACTGCAGACATTTTGCCATCCTTCTTGCCTCCTCCCTGTGCCATGATCTGTGACAGACTTAGGCTGGGGCATCTCATGGGATGCTTGCAAGGAAGATCTCATTCAAGGTATACTATATGAATGAAAAGGCTGAGGAGGAAAGAAGAGGACTTCTCCAGGCCCTAATCACTTGCGGTTTCCCTGCCTCCTTTTTTTTTGAACCAAAATGTTGGTGAACCTCAGTTCTGGAGGCAACTGTCAGCTTGGCAGACTAGGGTTCAGCTTAGGCAAAGGCAGAAAAATCTTGCCCAACGTTTTTTGTCTTTTGGTCAGAAAGCAGTGTGTTTGGGCAACTTGGCCCTTTCAGGCCTTGTTTCCTCATTTCAAATGTGAAATAGGTTGTTTTAGGTTGATGTCTGTGAACTGCCCTGAGACCCCGGGTATAGGGCGGTATATGAATTAAATAAATAAATAAATAAATAATAATAATAATAATACAGTCATACCTTGGAAACCGAACACCTTTGCACTCTTTGGTTCTCAAATGCCGCAAACCTGGAAGTGAGTGTTCCGGTTTCTGAATGTTCTTTGGAACCTGAATGTCCGGCGTGGCTTCCACGGCTTCTGATTGGCCGCAGGACCTTCCTGCAGCCAATCAGAAGCTGTGCCTTGGTTTCCAAATGTTTTGGAAGTCGAACGGGCTTCTGGAATGGATTCTGTTCGGCTTCCAAGGTATGACTGTAATAATAATGTCCAAATGACAAATGGTATGGGCAGACTAGGATTCCACTTTACCTGGCCATCTTCCAGCTGCTTGGGAGAGAACAATACAAGTTATTCTTAGTCTAAACTCCTACAGAGTTAGAATCACTTTCCTACAAACAAGACTGCACCAGTTTTTGGAAGTATCAGAATTGGTGATAAAGAAACACAGATTTTGTACCTAGAAAAACTGATTCTGTGACCTGCATTAATTGTGCAGATCTTCCTATATGTGCCTCTTTATTGCACAATTTATTCTGCTTATGAATTTTGAGAGAGTACTGGGGGCACCAGTCACAAGTTGGCTGCTATGGGAGTGGTGTGGCATAGCACAAAATGGTGGCCATGCAGAGCATGGAAAAACACAAAACTAGAGGCAGCCCCCCCAGCAGCTTGATTAAGACCATAGTTGAACTTTTCGACCATATTCAATCATATTGGATAATTGCTGAGAAGTGTTCTATTATTGGGCTAGCTGCTTAAGTGAGTCATGGGCCAGCTAGGCTTTTTGGCATTATCCTCAGCTCCTTCAGACCCAGGACCCAGTTTTAACCCAAACATGCATTTGGAGACCTTTTTCTAAATCTTTTACCATACATTTGCATGATAGTAGAGCTCCAGTAGTGACCTACCTTGGATCAGGCTCCTGGCCCACTAGTTGAAGACCAGTGATCTAGACCCATTTTGGCATGGATTTGGCAGATGATTTACTCCACCGGGGTAAATGTTGGCTTGCTGGTTCAGCTGGACTCCTTAGCAGATGCCATTGATGATTCCAGATTGCCAGGCTGCCGTGAGGTGACCCCTGTCCTTCTTGAAATATAGTTTTTAGAAGGTGGTACCAGGAAATTTCCAACTCACACCCTGGTTCATGGCAACCCTCTTGGGCTGCTTGGAGTTCTGAGAAAGAGTTGTTTCTCAAATTGTTTGCAGTTTGAGAAAGCCCTTGGATCCTACTTTTGCTTCCTCATTCCCATGTGGTGGCCATCTTTGGAGGGCAGGTTTCTTTGTTCTGCTGTGCTCTTCTGCACTAGCTTCAAGCTTGTACTGCTGAGGGCTTTTTGAGAAATTCATGGGGCTTTGAATCCAAAGCTGCCAGTCCCCTGCCTCACAGTGCCCCATTCCGGGACTTTCTACTGTGATACATTCAGTGGGAGCTCACTGCCAACCTGGGCAAAGCTTAAGCCATTGCTGTGGTGAAGCCGCCCTACCTGCCTCTCCCTCCCTCCCCCCCCGGCCATCTGGGCAGTGTTAATTGCACTCTTCCTGTATACAGTGGTACCTTGGTTCTCAAACGTAATCTGTTCCGGTACATGATTTGACTTCCAAAACGTTTGAAAACTGAGGCGCAAAGGGCTGTCTGCAAGTTCAATTGGAAAAACTGAAAAACACGCAGTGGAAGCCGTTCAACTACCGAGGCATGTTCAGAAACGGAAGCAATTACTTCTGGGTTTTTGGTGTTCGAAGACCAAAAAATTCGGCTTCCGAGACGCTCGTAAACAGAGGTACCACTTTACCTCATTTTTTACTACTCCAGTTACAGTGGGAGGTAACTGCCTGGAAGCATGCTAAGATACGATTGCTTTCTCTCCCTCTCTCTGATCAAGCATAGGTAAGGTTGTCTCTGCAGGAATTTTGTGACCCTGCAAACAATAGTCCTTTGGCCTAGCCTAGCTGGTTGAATACAGAAAGGAAGTTTACAGCTGAAACGAAATTAGTTTATTCTGCAAGGGCCTGCAGATGGATTGGGAGTATTAAAACTGCCCTCCACTGTTTTGGCATTTCGGGCTAACACACCTTCTCCCCCTCACCCCACCCCAGTGTTTTAGAAGCCACATATCAGTAAACGTATGTACAATAAATGCTATGGCACACGTAGGATTTGTCACTAGCGTGAAAGGCAAGGGAAGATAAGCCTTGCCGGCTTCTTCTCTATTTTGGATATGGCTTGCTAAAAATACACTCTATAAAGCTATTCTGCAGACCTCTCTTGGTCTCCCAGAGACCTGAACAGCCTTGCAACTGTTCTGTGAACAGGGTCCACTTCATCCTACCCCCACCCAGTCCTCTCATCCCTTGTTGAACTCTGTCTGTCTCTGGGGCAGAATGTAGGAGTTGTTTAACATCTGTGCAGACACAAGGGCCGGCAGCTTAGGACAGGATGTGGGCAACGTGGTGTCCATGCGAAACTACAGGGAGGAATGTAATATGGGTGGATTCTGTAGTTTGCATGTGTGCGTCTGCAGCTTGCAAGCACATTCCTCTTGCCGCCCATGAGATACAACATTCCCTATTTAGGAGTGACCTGGGGGAGAACTGGAAAGCACACAGGTGCAGAATTATATAGTGCCATTCCCCTTGGGCCCTGTAGCACAGATGCGAAGAGCTGCACAATGAATCCTTGAGACTGTGATAAAAGCTGACAAGAAGAATTCCTCAAGTGGTGCTGGTTAAAACATGTGCATGGAAGGCCTCGTCTCTTGTTAGACCAGCTGCTAGTCCCAGTATCTTGGCCCCTGTAAAAGGACAGGCAACTTTTTTCCACATGCTTTAGACCCTTTACAACACTACGCTCACTTTACTGTGTGGTTTCAAAGTAGGTTTAGGCACCAGGCAGCTGTCATAAAGCAGGGAGAGATGGCTAGGCCCTCTCTAGCATTCTAATCTCCAAGAACAGATTCTTTCAGTGGACATTCAACCCGCTTAAACTCTGAATGTGTGTATTTTCTCCTTTCTGCTCCTGTCCCTTTTTCCTTGTGTTGTGTCCATTGTAAGCCATTCTGCAAGGGCATGCCTATGTTATCTTTTGTACAGAGTGTGGTGAACTTTACAGCATAAATAATGGCAGTGGTAATGATAATAATAGTAATAAACTAATAATAGTAATAGGTAAACATAGAACTCTTCTGCCTCAAAGTAGCAGCAGAGGTCTTTTATCTAAAGGTGCTCCATTAGCTGAAGCAGATCTATATCTCTCTCCACCTGGAGAAGACTAATTAGATGAGAGATTTGCTGCAACACAAGCTAATATTACCAACTGTGGTTTATTAAAACAAGAATAAGCTGTGTGCCCACATGCTCCCTCTTCACTCCCCCCATCCTTCCTCCCTTCATAATCGTGGGTGTAGCCAGGATTTTTGTTGGGGGGGGGCAGGCCTTTTGTTAGGGGGGCAGAACCTCAGTTCGCTATGTATTTATATTGATTTTTATTTATTTCGGGGGCCAGCTGCCCCCCCCGCCCCCCTCCGTGGTTATGCTGATGCTTCATACGTCCAGCTTCAGCAGAAATTTCCTGATTTCTACTGTTTCTTTTGAAGAGGGAAAATATGGTTTAAAGTCTCTCTCCAGACCTGTAGCTGATCACTTCCGTTTTCTGTAGTTTATCTCTTTGGCAAAGTGGCACAATTGGTAGGTATGTAGGTCACCATTCTTTTGGAAACATTAAGTGAACAAAGAATATGGGGAAGTGACGGTTATTCCATTCATGGAAGGTTGCCCTTTAAATGGTTACAACACCCTGGTCAGTTTGCTGCTTTTTCTAGCAATTTACAGTCTCAACTTGAAGAGGACTATTCATGTAGCTGTAAACCATTGAAAAGGATACAGGAGCATAAAGGTTGCTATGACCTGCCATTAGGGTATTTGATTGAATCAAAAGTTGGCCTTAATGTGATGTGGATAATGGCAAGTTCCAAAGCTTCTACACTGAAAAGATTGACGCCTCACAGATGCAAAGCGAACCTTATATGACACTTGTAAAAGTGTAAGTTCCTCAAATTAAGAGGTTCAGTAGACACACATGGTGCAAGGCGGTCTCTTAAGCTGATTAGCATGTTGTTAATTAGTCTCACCCAGGTAGCTTGTAAACAAAGAAATCTTCACCAAAACTGGGGGTGCAAGGAAAGAGTGAGGAAGGAGTTTGCAGGTGCAAAACCTGTTTGCAGCCCCTGGGACTGCATCTCTGTTATTGCATCTGAACTGGGCCTCAGGTTGCTGCATCTCTGCCCTATACAGGCGTAGACTGAGCATTGTGCTAACTATGCAAGAGAATAGGATCCTGGCATACTGGTGACCTACTGTGCAATTTGCTGAGGCCACTCTTGAAAGAAAGATTTGCAGTTGAAACAGGTCCGTGTTAAAATTGCAGCTTGTGCTCACTTTACCTTGCAATGAGCATACTAGATAGGGTTTGTATTGGTGTGTTTACCACAAAAACATACTACAAGGAGACAGGGCTAGTTCCTACAGTTCATACGCACTTAAAAAGCAATGTTGCCACCTTGTTATGGGGTAGAAGCCAGTGCACACTAAATGTTAACATGTATTTGCCTCTCCCATGAAGTGTGTGAAGCGTCTCTTACTTGCTGCATCCCAGCAGTTTTTGTTTTTGTTTAATTCAAGTGTATTGATTTTTACAGTAATTTTATATAGATGTAGGGACTTCAGAAATGCTACCTTTTTATTTTGGTTTCATTCCTTCACTTTGATAATTTCCACATTTAGGAACTGTCCCATGTCCTTGTTTTGCACTCTTCTGAAAGTGGAAATTAGATGGTGAAGTGGTGTACCACATATCCTGATATGTGCCTGTGGAATTGTGGAATTTTTTAAAGGAACATTGATGGAGTGAGAGGCTGCACGGGCCTCTTGAAATTCATGGGAAGGAATAGGAAGAGGGTTTTTAAGAGAGTTCTCTCACCTGTGACTGCCTTACACATGCGTTCCTAAGGAAGCCATCAGCAACTGCACTAGAATTATATGTTTTTGTATCTGTGGTGACTTTGCAGATTTCTGTACCGTTTTTGCATTCACAGCCATTTGCATTATATGCTGGAATGCTGTCAAACAGCTAATCTCTTTCTTCCCTTTCTCTCCCACAGCCCCTGCAAATTGATGACAATTTCTGTGGTCAGGATTTTAACCAGCCATTGGGTGGAACAGTCACCATTGAAGGTGTGCCGCTCTTTGTGGACAAGGAGGATGGCATGACATCAGTGGCTGCGTATGACTACCGTGGGCACACCGTGGTCTTTGCTGGGACACGGAGAGGCAGGATAAAAAAGGTAGGGGGCAATGAAGCTCTTTCTCTGGGGTTTTGTAGGGTTATGTTGCTTGGACCATAAGAGGGCAAAAGCCAGAGGGTGAGAGCAATGGAATGGAAGGGGCAGAATGTGCACAATTTCTTCATAACATTTGGAGCTATTTCTGTATGGAAGGATTTGACCTTGAACAACTGTTACTTGCTTTTTTCTAGTATCCCTTCCATCTGCTCTTTCAGCAAAAGTATTACCCTCTGTACAATCTCTCCTGGGGCAGAAATATTTTAAAAATACAGGCCAATATTACATGTCAAGTGCCTTTTTCTGTGCAATGTGCTAAAGCCAGATTGCTTTTCTTCATGTCTTCAGCAAGTCTTGTAGGGAAAATAGCAAATAGCAGACTCAGCTGGTCTCTTTAAAAGGTCTCCTTAGAGCAGGCTTCCTTCTCGTTTAGAGGACCTTTGCCAGCCTTTTTGAGGTTGCCATCATTTCTGCTCTACCTGCCTTTGCCATGAAGTTGCTTTGCTACTTTCTTGTTAGCTTCTGCAGTTTTGCCACACACATTTGCCTGTGTTACACTAAGCAGATGCATTTTGGGGGGAAATTCCTGAGGACGATGTCTCTGCTCTGTCAGCAAGAACCAAAGAACTCTGATAACTGTGCATACGCCTTGGAGACTGCAGAATAACTCTGATGTGGATGATTTAAAACATCTGTGGGCCTAAGTCCACAAAGTAGAGGGAACTCATCCTTCCCCAGCTACACAAAGGGTTCTTGTTGCTGGTAATTAGCAAATAGCTGTATGCCTCTCCTCAATATCTCCACAGGGCATGGGTTTCCTGTTATCATAACATCGTTCCTATAATTACAGCTGGCTATTCCCTGTGTAAACACAGCCGGCAATAACTGCATCTTCTACCAGGCAGAATTGTATTTAGGGCCTTAGCAGAATTTTTTAGGAAGCACCTAATCAAGTAGGGGGCTCCTCTTTACCCAAGGCATGTTGATACTGGGGTCTGAACTAAGGAATGGCTTGAATTTTGAGTTGCTTCCACCTTTGATATTTTTGCCCCTCCCTGACGAAGGTTCTAATTTTCAAAGCTTATAAGTATTTTCTAGTACAGAAGTCAGTGTAGTGTCTTTTGAATGTGAATGTAGAGAGGAAGGCACGCAGTGGCTTAGTATATGCATTGGATGTATTAGTCTCTTGGGAAGAACAAAATCCTTGTACAAACAGAGTATATAATAGATGCAGGTGTGCATTAGTGGAAGTCAGCATGTGCTCATCAAACTCAGCTGAGAACGTTGCACATTTTGCTGCAAAAAAGGACTCGGGTTTGCTATAGGAGCACCCAATAGCCAATTCTGTGTCCCTGAGGAGGTGTACAGTACATGTATGACACATGTGTGAAAACGTGTTTAACCCATTCATACTTAACATGCATTTTTTAATATGTATATCTTAAAAGCATAATGTGTGAAGTGTTGGGTTGTGGCCCTTAAGATTGTGTCTTGGAAGCATAGCTTAGGAAAGGACTGGTGCGCAACATGCTAATTACGGATGTGGGGTGGCAGGAGCTTTACTCTGTTGATCGAACATTCTGAATTTGCTCTTCATCTTGCCCTGCTTGGAGTCATCTTGTCTATGTGGAATGTTTTTCTAGCACAGGGAAACTGGTATCTACGTCTAATCCCCGCAGACTGAGAACAAGCAAGATACTGATTTTTAGTTCAGTAAATCTGGACTGCAAAGACTGGCCTGAGGCCAGGTTGAAGGTCATTTTTAGGACATGTGATTAAGACAGTGTAGGCCCCACATAAGCAGAGAAGAGTTGTTTTGTTTATTAGGAAGGTACGGTAAATAGAGTTGGTTTTGGAGCTTTTTTTAGTCTGTAGCCTTCTCAGCTCAGCACTAGGAAAACTGTGAAACCCCAAGGTAGTGTCGTAGCTGTTGTATTACAGAAATCTAGGTGTTTTGTTCAATAAGAACAATCTAGACTCTGCCACTTTGAAGCAAAAACTCATCTTAGCCAACTTTGTTCTCTGCTCTAAATATGAGACCTCCTCAGAAAAGACAGCTCATCTAGACAGCAGGCGAAGCGATATATCAGTATTTTAAGAGAGAACACACCCCATGAGGTGGCCTTAAGACTGATCTTATAGGCCTCATCATTCAAAGATTACAGATATTTTGTTTGAACAGCCAAAGTGGGTTACTTCTTATAGGAGACTGAATTATAGGAGATACAAGGTATTGGGAGGAGTGGCTTTGTCACAGCTGCTTAAGAACTTCAAACAGAGGTGTACACCGCGGCAGCTAAAAAAGCCAATGCAATTCTGGGCTGCATCAATAGGAGTATAGCATCTAGATCAAGGGAAGTTATAGTGCCACTGTATTCTGCTCTGGTCAGACCTCACCTGGAGTACTGTGTCCAGTTCTGGGCACCACAGTTCAAGAAGGACACTGACAAACTAGAATGTGTACAGAGGAGGGCAACCAAAATGGTCAAAGGCCTGGAAACAATGCCTTATGAGGATCGGCTAAGGGAGCTGGGCATGTTTAGCCTGGAGAAGAGGAGGTTAAGGGGTGATATGATAGCCATGTTCAAATATATAAAAGGATGTCACATAGAGGAGGGAGAAAGGTTGTTTTCTGCTGCTCCAGAGAAGCGGACACGGAGCAATGGATACAAACTACAAGAAAGAAGATTCCACCTAAACATTAGGAAGAACTTCCTGACAGTAAGAGCTGTCCGACAGTGGAATTTGCTGCCAAGGAGTGTGGTGGAGTCTCCTTCTTTGGAGGTCTTTAAGCAGAGGCTTGACAACCATATGTCCGGAGTGCTCTGATGGTGTTTCCTGCTTGGCAGGGGGTTGGACTCGATGGCCCTTGTGGTCTCTTCCAACTCTATGATTCTATGATTCTATGCTTCATGAATTAAGGTTGCTCTGCATCAGGGTTTCCCAAACTTGGGCCTCCAGCTATTTTTGGACTACAATTCCCAGCATCCCTGGCCGCTGGTCCTGCTACCTAGGGATAATGGGAGTTGTAGTCCAAAAACAGTAGGCGATCCAAGTTTGGGTAACCTTGCTCTACATGGAGACAATCTGGGTGTGGAGACATATATGTGCTTTAAAGTATGTCTGTGGCACAAACATTTCCCCCACTGCAGATATGCAGATTCGGCAGATGCTGTGAATTATTTATGTACAGAAAAAGTGTAATGTAGAGCATGAGGTCTTTTTAATGGTGGAGCTTGGTGCTTTTTTTATGTCTTGGGTATATGGAAAAGCTGGACTACACCATTGAGAGAGAGGACCTGGTGTACACCTCTGTTTGAAGTTCTTGAGCTAGCAATCTACGCTCTCAGCCACACTGCTGTAACTGTTAGGACACCCATACTCTTGATTCAGTGGAGCAGTAAGACTTCATTCCCTTTTGGGCAGTAGCACCTGTTCTTGATATTTCCTGACTTCTTTCCGATAAAAAGAGGCACCAGAATGGCTGGCGGCCTCTAGTCCAAATGGATTGTGAGAGATTTCACATTGTCAGGGCTTTGGCTTTGTAGCCATGAAGACTGAGAGAAGACACAGGCAGATTGTCATCCCTTTTGGATTGATATGTGGTCTGAAGTGATTGGTGTCTCACTTCTACCATTTTCTCTTCCACTTTTAAGGTTCCAAATTGCAGGCTTTAAAGAGTTCTCTGCTGGGGCAGTTCTGCATGTGTGAGTGTGTGGACGGACATGTGGCAGGAGGATAGATGAAACCACTGAGATGGTGTGCTTTAGCATCCAATTGTTTGTCTCTGGTGAATCCTGATGTTTGCTTCGTGTCCAGAAAATTTCTTCCTTTGGTGGTAGTTTCCTCCTCCCTTAGAGGGAAATGAGGGGCAGATGGGGCTTGTCAACCTGGGAAGGTTGCCCTTCAAGGAGAAGGAAGCTCTAATCCTAAACCTCTGCTGCCTTGCTGCTATATTCATTCATGAGAAAGTCTTCTTGAGTAAACCCAGAGGAAAAATCTGTGGGAGAAGAAAATACTAAGGAGTAAACCCTACATGAATCCAGATTGAAATCCCTAAGATAGTTGGATAGCGTCTTATACGCCTCCCTCCTGCAGCCAGGTTGGTGCCAAACACCATGCTTTCTACGTCAGCAAGGCTGGGAACGGAGTTTTGTCCAATGGGCAGCCAGGGACCTTCATACACGGTACCCAGGCTTGTACCCTGGAGAGGGCACTTCAGTGCTCCTAACACAGAGAAAACAAGGAGGCAGCAGTTAGGAGTTACCGGTCTCTGCAGCCACAACAGGCATTGTGATTCTCCTGTGGGTTGACTTTACCCCCAGAGGCACAGTATCTCGAGACAGATGGCTGTCAACAACAACAAAAACATTCTGCCTCTTCCCCTAATTTTTCCTTTCTTCCTGCCCTTTTGATTGGCATATTGTTAAGATTGAAGACGCAATTGCCCTGCAAAGAAGCACAAAAGCATCTTCTGGGTCTACAAAGCAATGCCCCTGGTAGTTAGGTTGGTAAAGAATGCAGTTATAGGGTTAGTTAGGTCTGAAACTAGTTTCAGCTGACTTTTCAGAGCTTCCCTGCCCTCAACTTTGTATGCCAGCTAGTCCCAAAAAATGCTAAAAATAACCAAACGTTCAAACAGGGAAGAAAAGGACCTTGTACCTTTGTCATATGTCAGTTTTGAGTGCAACATATAGCGGAACTGTAGTGGGGCTTAACCCCCCTGAAGTATCTTCATATGTCAATGTATAAAGTGGTCTGTGTCCCCTGCTTTAACCTTGAGGTAGTGGTGTGTGTGTGTGGAACTCCTGGGGTGACATCGAGAACTTGGTTTTTTTCAGCAAGGGCCGCCTGACTGAGATTGGAAGATGGGGAAAACGCTGCCTCAGCAGTTACTTGATCCTCCTAGGGAGCCCTGTGCAATCAGACCCTGCCCCTGGCTGTCTCTGCAGCTACAGCAGGAACACAATTCTCCCAGGCTTCCTTCACTCTTCTTCCCCCAACCTAGAGGTAAATAGAGGATGGGACGTGTGGCTACAGAGATGTATATAATGGGAGGCATTATGTGAAGACTGCAAAAGAGATGGGGAACAGTTATATTACTAGGCACAGGACAAAATATTTGAGGGATGCAAGGCCTGAGAATTATAGGCAGTTTGCTGGCTAGGAAATGTTGCAGGAAGGACCCTGTGTGACACTGGAATTAAGTTTTCCTAAAGGCTTCCTGATTGTTTTGACTCCTAGTTCTTTTTAAAACCCAGTCCCTGTGCATATATAACATTGGGTTGTAGCCAGCATTAATCCTTCTCGGAGCTGAACTACTGGAATTAATGGCCATGTCTAACTTAAAGGTCCATTGATTTAAACGAGTCTACTCTGAGTAGGATTAATGCTGGCT
Organism: Podarcis tiliguerta; assembly: GCF_965153285.1. Lineage (NCBI taxonomy): Eukaryota > Metazoa > Chordata > Lepidosauria > Squamata > Lacertidae > Podarcis > Podarcis tiliguerta. The sequence goes on along the minus strand of NC_139535.1, from coordinate 39,336,506 downwards.
ATAACTCCTCACTCTCAAAAACAGAGAGCAGAAGCGGATGGGTGAAATAATGGGTGAACTTTCTACAGGGTGAATAGCTGGAGATGTGGGGCAGTAGCATAGCCTTCCATGCAGCTCACACAGTGGCTGTCTGCAGTTTCTGTCTCCTGGCAGGGTTGTTAATCCTTTCGCTTAAAAGCAGCAAAGCTTGTGCCAGAATTCCCTTTGGCACTTTGGTGAAAAGGCTGATCCTGGCACTGTGTGGCAAGGAAAATCTTCCCATCTCCTGTTTCTCGTAAAAGGAGGTAGAACAGATGCAGTCCTTGAGAAGGAATGTGGGCGCTGCAGGAAGGGGTGTGGCTAGCTTAAGGCATGCTTCCTCAATGTGCTCAACAGTTAGCTCAGACTTTCCCTTGCCAGTCGCCTATGGGTGTGCTGCCCCTCAGACGTGTATTTAGAACCTGCCAAAGGCTGCAGGCACACCATACATTGAGCTCCCCAATAATCTTGGGAAGTGCAGTTTGTTAAGGGTGCTGGGAATTGTAGCTGTGTGGGGTGAATTGCATTTCCCAGGATTTTCTGTTGTGTGCATCCTATGTACGAAGCCACAATTGGATGCCACTGCCTGGGTTTTTCTACTTCAAGGTGCATTCACCACCTCACAGGAGTCACTCTCATGAAAACGTCATTACGAAGAACAAAAGTGTTGCTTGAGCTAGGAGGCTGGGGTGGAGAGGATAGGAATTATGCTGAAGAACCTTGGGCTGCATCCTCTTTCATGACTGTTATAAATATGGAATAGCTCTCCTGGTTCAGGGATGGAAATCCTGTGTCGTCTTGTACTACAGCTCCATTATCTCTGACCATTAGCCATGCTAGCTAATGCTGATGGGGATTTGACTCCAGCAACATCTCAACGGTCACAGGTTTCACCTCCCTGCTCTATTTGGTCTGTGAGCTGGGAAACTGCTCTCATTTCTCTGTCACTTGGAGCAGTTTGCACTGGCAGAAGTGCTTTGGCCACCAGTATTCAGTGATCATAAGACTGGAAGAAATCTCAAAGGTATTGAGTTGAGCCTCTGTCCTGCATTCAGGGTCCCCTCTCTGGGACTTAGGTGTACTTTGTTGCATAAATTGTGGCTTATGCATTGTGTTCATTGTGTCTCAAGGAAAATGACCTAATGAGCTTGGAAGGATAATCATATTAAGAAATGCTGGAAATGCTTAAAAAGATATGGCTTATCTTAAGTTAGAACTCACCAAAGCTCAGCCCCAGGTCACGGTATTTAAAATATTTGTTCTGGACATGTGATGTCATAATACAGTGGATTAAATTCCTTTCCCTCCACTGAGAAGTAGCCATACCTTTCCACTGAATGAGACCTTTCAACAACTCAGCCATGCCTTGGTTCGTTTGTCTCAGGAAAAGACAGATGTGCATGGAGAGCTGTTGTGTTTGCAAATTCATGGGTGCCTACATCTGTAGTCTGAGAAACCCCAGTGCCTGTGTTGCTGGATATGGGCAGTGCTGCTTCCTGCCTAAGTTTGTGCAATATCGGAGGTCAAAGGGGAAGATAGGCAAGCCTTCTCCAGAAGATGGCCTTAAAAGAAGATTGTGAGCTCATGTCCTTGTAGAATGACCAGGGCCCCTCTTCTCCATGGAGAGCAGCCTCTTCTCTCCATGCTATCCTGCCCTCTTGCATTTGTTCAGGATGCCAGATGCAAACGCACAGAGCCCCTTTGTCCCAGGGAGCAACAGTGCAGGCTTGGCCCTGTTTGCTGTGCCTTGATAGACATGCCTCAGACAGTTGCCTCTCTGAGGATGGTCTGCCAGCCGACACCTGTTGCAGCTGTAGCCTCACCCTTGACCTGCCCTTCCTCATCCTGTCTCTTCTGTCACCCCTCCCCCCTTTCCTTCCCTCCCCATTTCCCTTGTGTCTCTTCCTAGCTCTGCACTGAGAAGGGGATTGTCTCATTGGTTCTCGCAACTGGATGGCAATTTCATATCTTGGCATTTGGGAGAAGAGGGGCAGGGGCAGCGATGCTAATCTGGAGCATAGTTTTTCTTTTGTCCTCCTCCTCCTCCATCCTGGAGCTCTTGAGAAAGCGAGACTTCAGAAGTTCTTCTGTACATATATTTCTAGCTGCAACTGAAACTAACAGGTCATACATTACACTCGTCAACACCTCAATTTCTTTAAAGCTGGTGTAATCATACACATTTTTTAAGACAAGTGATACTTAAAACATCATGACACCGACAGACTGGAAACTTAGGCAAGCAAATAAAAGAATCTAATCTTTATGCACTGACCTTCTCCCTGAGGTCCTTAAGAAGTAGGATTTCTTAATTTAGAACTTCGAAAGATGCAGGAATGTGGAGTTGTGAGTGTGTATCTCTGCCCTCCTGTACTGATCCCACCGAGGTGGACGGAGGGGCCTAGCAGTGTGTCATGAGCTCCTACTGTGGTTCAGGTAACAGCATTGCTAGGCTGCACACACTTTTGTTCTTCTTTGTTCCTGCCTCCCTCCTTTGGGTCCTCTCTGCTATTGGTACATTTTATGTGCTTCTGCAAATGTCCAAGATTCCCCTAAGTATGCCAGGAGCTCCCTCAATTTGGCTGCTAAGGGATCAGCACACTGTGCCTGAGCTTGGCATTAGTATGAGTGTTATGCTCTCAAGGCACTTTAATAAAAAATATCTGTGCATCTTCTTTACCTTAAAGAAACTACTGGTAGACACGATTTCTCACCTAAACCTTTGTGGGGTCATATGAACAGCCCTGCTGGTCAGAACACAGGCTAACAGTGGGCAGCCCCCCAAATATAGTCCAGCCCCTCACATAGTCTGAGGGACGGTGGACTGGCCCACAGCTGAAGAAGGTTGCTGACCCCTGATCTACACACTAAAAAAAAACCCCTGGATTGTAGCCAACTAAGTTCTACTCAGAGTAGACCCATTAAAATTAATGACTCCATGTTAGCCATGTCTGGTCATTTCAGTGGGTGTGCTCTGAGTTGACTTAACTCCTCTGAGCAAATGTCTGTCTGTCAGTCTGTGAGTATAGAAGTTCTAGCTTACCCAAATGCAGAAAACAGGCTTCTGGCACAAAGGGAGAGAGAGATTGAGAAGTGGAATTGCAATGCTCCACTTCAGCCTTGTAATTAGGTGTTCATGGATGCCTATGGCAAGTAGAAACTGCCTTTAGGTGCCCATTATTATGGTATGGGAGTCCTCATCCCCCTCTCTCCCAGAAAGTGAGAGTGAACAAAGCCACAGCAGCCACTGTTCCTGGGGGAATATAGCTGGGAGCTGTGGCTGCTGCATTTGTGCTTATGTTCTCTTGCTGTCAAAAGAGGGAGAATATCAACACTGGCTGCCCAGGAAAGCACTACTGCCTTTCTGATCTCTGTTGCTTTCCTGACTGAGAGTCAAGGGGAGAACTCATGTTCAGTCAGAGGTAAAAGAGGAAGGGATGGGTGGGTGCAACTTAGCTAAAAACAAACAAATAAATGTGCATTTGTTACATGGCTAAAATGGAAATTCAATGGGGCAGCTGCACTGTAGGAAGTTATAGTTCCTCTCCCTGATCGGTGGGTTTCTCATTAATTTACTGCTATACACACCTAAACAAAACTGCAGTAAGTAACCATAGCAGGAACTGATAACTTTTTAATCACTAGATATTTTGTTATTTTGGAATTCTATCACCTCTGTAGTGTTATAGAAGAGATGCCCTGCTGGCCTTCCCCCAGTCCCAGTCATTACATTTCTGTTGTCATGGGATTGTTGTGCACAAATGCAATGATCTTTGGATTTGCAAAGGTGACTAAATGTGAAGATGACTTTTTCATATGCTAGGATTGCCACATAGAAGCCACATCCTCTTTGTACTCCCTTGCCTGCGTTGTTTGACTTGTGGTCAAACAGACCACAATTCAAACAGAGAATTACATACTGTATTGCTGTTTTTCTCCACACCAACTCTTTGTTGTTCTTTGTGATTTCCTGTGGAAGATAGTGCAGCTTTTCTACCCCCTTGGTTTTGCCAAAATCTCTTCTTCGCAATTATTTGATTATAATTATTTAATTGGATCACTCTAGATATCCACCAATGCTGTGTTCAGGTTAGATTAGATTGGCATTGCAAGGGAAGAAATAAGTACTAATTATGAACACTTAGAGCATAGCTTGAGATAGGAGTTCTCTGTAGCTTGCTGTATGGCCTTGTGTATTGTCCCAGTTCTTGGTTCCTCCCTGTTTTTGAAAAGAGCAACCTGCTTATTCAGACAGCCACCATCTGTTATTAAACCTACAATGGTCCCAAGAAAGACAGAAGTCCCTTAAATATTGATGAGGGAGAAATGAGACCTTTTGAGCCTATTGCCTCAGGCACTTGGGCATTTACAGATTTTCTGTCACCCTGGTTGGAGTGATGGGGGAAGAGGAGAGATTAAACACTGTGAACCTCTTGGAAGGGGATTATCTGAACACCAAGTTCTGTTGGAGTTTTTATTTGTCTCTCTCAAGGTTGTTTACACAAGTTATCTAGGCTCTATTAGAAGAAATGAGAGCCTTTTAGAGCCAGACTCAGTTCTAGCCAGGAGAGTTTCTCTGTAAATGAGATAAGGTTGGGGCCAATGAGATTAGGATTAGGCCTGGCAGGGAATCTCCTTAGAGATAAGAGAGTGGGGACGCCATAAATAAGGCAGGTAAATTCCAGAGGGATCTGTAGGGGATATGTTTAGGGTTATTATATTTAGGGACTTCTTTCTCAGAGATGTTGGCCAAATATTAGTCTTAGTAGAGGATTCATGTTTATTTCATGATTGGAATGTAGTGGTTTACTATTTCATTATACTTTATCAACAAACTGATCTGAACAGTTTATGAGGAATTGAAAATATGCTGATTGTTGCGTTGAAAGATTAGGATGTTCATCATCAAAGTCTATGAGGAATAACTTGAGAGTTGTTTTTGTCAAGGTACCTCCTGCTCTGTGACAGAATCTTTTGTATTATTTCCAGTCTAATAGTTTATTAACTTCATTGACATATCTCCCATGAAAACTCTCAACTGAAGCAGAAATTGCCAGTCAGCATAGATGACTTTTACACAAGACATTTTATTTTATTTTATTTATGTATATAGTCAGTTACTTTCTGGAAACATGAGCTTTCTTTGGTTGGTCACCACAGAGCACGAGATGCTTTTGAAAGATTTGGCCTTAGGGGGAAAAGAATAACTGTCCTTGGAATTTTCCCGCTATCCTAATCTAAACCTAAGGCTTGGTGTGTATTTAACCATAGTTAAGAGATCCCTTACTTTTGCACATTCCTTTTCCTCCTCCGTTCTCCTTGAGTTTATCTTTGTGCCCCTTTCCCTTCCCCTACATAAGACTCCCAACGGAGGGTATATTTTTAGCAACTTGGAAAGTTTGGGAATATCTGACTGGTGTTACCTGCCACCCTTTCCTTGGATCATTGTTTTGCATCAGTCTCAACCAACCAATAAATCTGCATGGCTTTCTTTTTGTGTGGTCATTATTGCTTCCTCTGTTGGCCAGCTGGATTGCTTGAAAATGGCCACCTGGTTAGTCTGCCTTGGGTATAAACCCTAGACAATGGTATGCTTGTTTTTGTGTGAGAAACGCTATACACACACCCTCCAACAAGAAGACATGAGATGTAGGGGATTTTGCCAGTATAAGTCTTTTAGTTATTTCTTTCAGTTCATGAGGATTACTTCCTTACTTTAGAGACTGGGTGCTTTATATAGTTCCCACCCCCACCCCCCGAGAAAACAAAGAATGGACTTGTTGAAGCAGAGGGCTCAGAGTCATGAGATCAGGTTCTATTCTTGGTTGCGCCACAGACAGTGTAATCTAGGCCGTGTTCCTTCCCCTTTAATGCTTTGATACGTCCAAGGGAATAGGTGGTTTCCTGCCTTATCGTTGAAGTCATTGACATTTGTGATGCTCTTCAAGGCCCCGTTCACCCTCCTTAAGCTTTTCTTACCTTATAACTGGACTTGGACAGGTGGAGGACACTTTCAAGTGAAAGTCTGCCTCTCTAACGTGGGTCACTAAGGATAGAAGCATAGTGGGAATAGTGAGATGAAGTAGGACATGTAGAACGAAAACATTTCGGCAACAACTTGAACAGCTACGAAGTTTGGGTAGAATCTACATCATGGCTGAAGCACAGACAGCCCACCCCCATCTGTTTACATTCTTAGGATGCACTCTAAACTTACCCCTTCCTGTTTGTGGAGCTTTGCTGGGAGCAGGGCTCGGCTCACATCTGCAGCCCTGGTACTCTTAGCTGCAGCTCAAAGTGGTGGGTGGAGCAGGACAACCGGGCCCAATGCTGTCAGGTGATGACAGTGAGACTGGCTTGGGATCCAGTGGATCCCAGATTAACTCGCTCCAACTACCTCCCTGCTCTTGGAATGTCCTATTTTGGAACATTTGAAGGATCTCACCAGCAGGCCTCTCTGCCCTGCACACATGTTTGTTGGTTGGTGGAAAGCTACCTGAGCTAGGAGAGCTGGGTGGAGGGGCACTTCCACCATTCAACACTCACATGCATCCCAGTGTAGTGAGGATGGGGCACAGATTGTTCTGTTAGTGTGTTAAAAGAATTTGTGTTTCTTGTTTTATGCAATAGGATAAAATAAGAAAGAAAAAAATCCTGCCAGTTTCATGTGCTCGGGGTTTCCCTCTGTGCTGTTGGACCATGAGGATAATACCTTCAGTTGTGGTTTTAAAATCTTGTTTCTGAACCAGGAACTGGAATTTATTTTGATTCTGTTTCTGTTCTAACAGAAACTTCCAGTCAAGGATTCATTTTCCTTTCTTTAGGGGGTGGGAGGGAGGGGTTTGGTTTCTAGCTCAGATGCAATATGTTTTTGTGTTGTTTGACTGTCTTTCTGTTTTTTTCCTTCTATTAAAGGCCACCTTTCCCCTTCCTTGCTGAATTTCAAATATCTTTCTCTTGGCTCTGTACTGTTCTGTTGTTTTGTTGGTAATGAATAAATAAAGCTAAATTAAAGTGTTTAAAATGGATTCCAAGGCTGAATCAGTTCTGATTTTGGCAGGATACATGCATCTTTTCTTCCTGGTGTCAGGAAGAGACATTGACCCTGGAATTTGGGAGAATGTTTTCTTGTCTGCTTTTGTCTGTCCAGTCTCCAATATAATTCCCCTAACCCAGTTTGTTTCTCAAACCAGATGGCTCCTGGTGCTAAGGCATTAGGGAGGTCTCCAGAATCTGCACCCCTCCACTAGAGTTCACGCACTCTTCAGCTTGTTTATTCTCTCCCATGGAAGCTGCAGCTGATCTGGCCTCATTTCTGTTTTTGTTGGCTCATCTTCTTTAATAGGAATAACAACAATAAAATAAACAACCTCTCTGTGTTAAGTAGGTTATCCTGCCCTGGCTATGCTCTGTTCATCACTTCTACTGGTGAGCTAGAGTTTAAGAATTAATAGCCTTGTCTCCCCATGTCTATGATGACCTGAGGCCTAGTTTTAACCAGGGTCTACAGAGTACCGTGCTTTACATTGCTACTCTGGGTGATATTCAACTGTTTTACTCAGAGTAGGCCCATTTCTTTATGTATTTATAGCCTACTATTTTCTTATGGTGGCATACAAGGTTCTCTCCCTCCTCATTTAATCCCCACAGTGATCTTGTGAGGTAAATTAGGCTAAGAAGCAGTGATTGGTCCAAGGTCACACAATGGACTTCATGGCCGAGTGCGGATTTGAACCCTGTTCTCCCAGGTTCTAGTTTGATCCTCTAAATTAATGAACATGACTAAGTTAGGTCCATTAATTTCAATGGGTCTACTCTAAAACATATCACCAGTTTTTCACAAGGTGGTGGTCTTTTTTAAAAAGAGAACTAATTTTGCCTGAGTAACTGTTTTCATAAATGCTGTCTATGCCAAGTTCCATGGTATACAGTTAAGCCATGGAATAATAAAATGTCGCTTAGATTTGGGAGGAAGATGGGGTACAATCAACTGCAGTTCAGTGCACTTTAAAGAGAAAAAAACCAAAATCACATCAAAATGAATGGGAGTAATTTGTTACCTCAAGATAACCTTGGTATTCTCAAGGAAATCCTAGGGAGGCGATTTGTCATGTGTAGACGAGGCCTCAATGATCATTTAAACACATCCCAGGAGCAATGAAACAGTGGACTTTGAAAGTGAGAGAAGCTGGGATAGATCTCTTCAACAACCAGCGTATTGTACAGCCCAGGACGTTACAGTTCCCTGAAAGAAACAGTTTCCCCAAAGAATCTGGCTGGTCTGAAGAATTGCAAGATTTTGAGTGCAAGGTGTTACCTTAGTGTTCTTTCTCAGTTTCAGACGCATTCAAATGCAGAGTTTAGGAAGAATTCCTATCAATTAAACTTGAGAATGCATCTCCTGTACTTTCTATCTGGTTGACACCTGGCAGAAACTGGGGCCAGAAGCTCTGGGATAATTCTGGGAAGAAGCGGCAACAACTGTGGCTTGCGGCTTCCTGCTTGTGTTATCCAGCCTGCCCTGGCAATGGTGCTCGGGCTTTCGTACCTCAGCGCTTAGAGGCGAGGCAGCTTAAAGAGCTTCTGGCTGCAAATTTCTCTGCTTTGACTAAGCGTGTGAGATCATGTTGGTCTTGTAAGGTCGTTGCTTCTCATGTGACTGTGCTTTGCTGTGCCTTGTGAGGCACAGCATGGCTGTTAAACCATTTTCATAAAAAGGTGCCGGGTTTGTCAACAACATTATAAGGCACAGTCCACCAGCAGGAAAATGGCCATTTCTCTCTTGCGTCACTTTTCCTTCTCAACTGTCAGATAGTGCAGCCCCGGACACAGTTTGCACCAGTTCTGTCTGTTATTCCTTCTTAGGTCACGCTGTTCTAAACCCTTCAGCCTCTCTTTTAATTCACAGCTTTCCAAAGGCTTTTCGACCTTGGCTTCCTGTCACTCCCACCCTTGCAGCCTGCCCTTCCCAACCCCTGTGATGTCTCTCAATCAGTCACAGTGAGCTCGTGACACTCCAAGCTCTTTGCTCTTGTCTGTAATCCCATTTACTGCCTGTAGCCCTGTTGACAGGATTGACTGGTGTGTCTGTGATGCAGCTGTGCGTGCGTATGTCTTGGTACTTCTTTTTAAAGTGTAGATAGTTTTAAAAGAAAGAAACCAGGTTCTGCAATCAATAAATGGACGTTCTGCACTGAGAGTGAACGAAGCCGTAGAAATATATTTGTGCAGTATTATTTGTGAAATTGTGAATGTGCTGCGAGGAAAAATAGTGGGAAAGAGTGGAGGCAGCAGATTGCACAGTGGCAGAGGTAGTATTACATAGTTTTCCCTGGGTTGCCAACCTTTTTGAGGCCTGCGGGCACATTTGGATTTTTGAGCGGGTACTGTGGGTGCCACCCCCTCTGGTCAGTGTTCTCCCCCATCCTCCAGATCAGCCCCCCTCCAAGATACAGAAACCGAGAAAGTGCATGGCATGAACACACTCCCCCCCCCATTGAATATATCTGAATCTTGAAAAGCACACAGTACCCAAGGGGAAGTGGGATAGAATACCAGTCCTCTCAACTTCCTCTTTCAATTCTCTGTACTTTTCAAGGGAGGAAAAGGAAACCACCCTCAGCACCTCATGACCAAGAGGGCAGTGTGTATGTGTGTGTGTGTGGAGTGGAGGAGCTCAGAGGCTTTGTGGGTACAAGGGGAAGTCCTCAAAGCCACCACCACATCCACAGGCACCACATGGGCAGCCCTAAAGTGTTTTGTGGGATTAAGTTGCACTCCCTTTCAATTTTTGCCATATTTTTAATTCAAACTGCACATCATACAATACAATAAAATATATAAAAAGTAAATAAATAAAATACAATAAAAAATAAATAAAATACAATAAAAAGCAAACTTATCTAAATAAAAATAAAATGGGAAAAGGAAAAGAGAAAGGGAGGGGGGAAATCCAAAGCCCTCTTTCAAAGGTAGATCTTCAACCTTGTTTCACCCAGAAGTGGGTTGACCCTCCCAGCTCTCACCTGGGAGCTTCTCTTTCTTCTCCCAGCCTCCCACCGTGGGAGATCTCCCCTTCCCTGCCTCTCACAATCTTTCACCATCCATCCATCACCTTCATGAAGATGCACTCCCTTTCCATTATAAACCCTGCTTGTAATTTCTGACGGAATGACAAGAAACTGCCATAATGTGTTCAGATTTTTATTTTTTTTAATTCACAATCGTAAGGGCTGGGTGCTCCCCCTCTTCTTCTAAACGGAGGCAGAAATAATCAGGATTGTGAAGCAATCCTGATAGATTCTATGTAAGAAAAACAAATTCTATTAATTGTACTATGATTGCAGCCACACACAGATTCCTAGACTTAAAATGTACTAAAAACAACTTAATATTCTCAGAATGCACTAGAAGTGCATTTTCCTTGAAATTTTGAGAGACAAACCAGTACAGCGGCAGAGTTGGATCTCAGCCATGGCTTCCCCTTGCAAATGCTAGCTGAGTTGCTCCTCTTGCAACATTTTCCTAAGTAATGCCTTTGGATAACTACTTAATAAACATTGAGCCTCCTTTCCTTGGCCTCACAGTGTGGAGAGGGGAGCTCACCCTCCCTTTTAGCAGACTCTGTGTGAACTTGATGCCTTTTACCCACCTGCCTGTTCTGTTCCTACCCTCTCACTTGGGAGTTGCATTTTGGGGAATAGGAGTCTTTCCTCTTTTTGCATCCTAGGGAACTGCTTTAGGAGCAAAAGCAACCTTATAAAGACTAATAAATTTGTTGCGGTGTAAGCATTTGTGAACTATGGTCCTGCTTCCTCAGATGCATTTAGAACCAGTTAACAGCTGGCCCCATCCCTGCTTCCGTGCTGAGCGTTTGGCTTCAGGGTGCTGGGCTGACCTGCCCTGCTCTCAGTCTGGAATGTCATATGCTTGTCATGTGGAGAGAGCCTCCCACTAGAGCCCCAGGGTTTAGTCGCTGTAGCCAGCAAAGGAGAGCTGGACCCACCAAACAAGGAGATTGCTAAGCCAGCTGTCTTGTGCTGCACAAGGGCCTTTTGTTCTCATTCCTGGGCTTCTTTCTGTCTCTTTTTATCGGGTTTCTCTCCTCCCCTCGCTCTCCCATTCTCTCTGCAGTCCCTCTAGGCACCCCTGTTTTCTTATTTCTGAACGCAGGTAGCTCCCTCCGAGGGTGTCCTGTATCTTCAGGCCCCATGCGTTTGCCTGTTCGGCTCTGTATCTCTTACTCATTTCCTCCATTCAATAGCAATAACGTTAATGGCATGACAAGGTAGCCAAGTGTTGCCAAAGCGAATCCATCAAATACTTCTCAGCTACTCCCCAAACCCCCTGGGAGCCCTTTAAGTGCAAGCCCTTTTAATAAAGGTAGAGGCTGGTAGCTCTGTTGTGTTAAGTTGGGGAGTGGGAGACAGGAGAGAGAGAGAGAGGAGCTTGGTCTGGCCGCAGTATGAGCCGTATGTGGGGGAAGGCAAATATCCTTTCCTGCATCCACTGGCTGGGAGCTTGTGTGCTCTTTTGTCAGCATCTGGCTTTGTGGAGCCGGCCAGTTCCAAACAGGATGTTCCATTGTTGCAGGAAACAATTACAAATCTATCATTAACCATTGGCCTCAGAGAGAAAGGACAGGTTTAGGGCTGGTGGGAGTGGGGTGGGGGGAGAGGGTTTGACAGCAGCCAAGTGCCCTTCCGCAAGTGAGCTCAATGAGACCCTTTTACAAACAGGATTGGAGGCTCTTCCTCTCCTGTGAAGTCTGCCCAGAGTCTCCAGGCTGGCCGACTGGCCGGAGGCAGCTGTGTGTGCCAACTCAGGACAGAGGTTTCTATTGCTAATGTCTTACTGTGATCTTCTGACCCTCCAGCTTAGTGTTGCTTTTTGTGTTAGGTTGAACTAACAGGGCACTTTTTTCTAAAGTAGTCTTAACCAGTGCTTTTCTTTTAGGGGAAAAAGGTGCCAGTAATGCGTACCCTTGAGTACCCCCAGAAACCCCCCCCTGCTTAAAACATAATATTATTGAGAACGATGATATTATATTTTAATGGTGTTTCTACCTGGAATGAAGACACAGATATGCTGAGGTTTCAGAAATCGCCTGGCTGTGCTTGCATATTTCTCATGTTTGATCATTCTTAACATTTGTGCCCACCCCAAAAGAGAATTTAGACATGGAATTGATGTGTGAGAGCATATCTGTGTTGCAGAAAAGCTACATGGAAAGTGGTCATCTTTGATTACAAGCAACGACTGATCTGGCACATCCAAACGATGTGCGACTGCGCACGTGTGCATGGTACTGAACCCAGAAGTAGCCCCAGAATGTCATAAAGCCTTCATGGAAAGAGGTCGAACTGGGTGGGCTTATGCATGCTCCGCTGACATGTGAAGGGGTCCAGAACGGAACACCCATGCAAAATGAGGATTGTCTGTATTTTGTCATAAATGTATCTTGGCCTCCCCCCTCCAAGGAACTTGAAGCATTATCCATGGGATTCTAGTGTGTTCCATCCAATAATTGATCAGGTCCTGCTTAAGAGAACACAGCTGTCATCAAACCATGTGCAGCTCCTCACCCCACCCCAGACCTCTGGAATTGCTGTTTGCACTTGTGACTTGGACTGGTGTGCGTTTTCATTGACCAAGTACTAGAGCTACTGCATAACATAATAGTCTTTTCCTTTCCTTAGGTCACCTGTGATGCATGAGCAATAACATTTTGCTGAATCTGTCCTATATTTGGAACAGTGTAGAAAGATAAAAGAAATGAGGAAAACAGCCCCCTGCTTCTGTCTTCCAGCCAGCTTTCTGCACAGTACAAGAGGCAATAGCAAACCCTGACATACTCACTCCCCTGCCCCTTGAAAGTGCTGAGCTTGCACATCTCCATGGCTTCTGTTCCTCAGTGACTGGATAAGGAGCCGTGCATAACCTCTGTTCATCAGCCAGCACTTGCTGCTGGATTAGATGGATGGAAGCAAAAGGCAACTCAGGGTAGCAGGCTTTGCACAGACACCTAAACACTGGTGTCAATTAGGAAATGTTGCATTTATCAGGGTCTCCCAGCAGTGTAGTCAAGACAGCTCAAACATTCAAAGCCTGCGGGTGCTTCTCCCTCCCATTAATATGACTGGAAAGAGTGGAGGGGACTAAATAATGCTAAAAGCCAAAGAAATAATGAGCTGATAATAGACAACAAGCTTGACATGAACGAATGATGTGACTCCTCAGAGACTGACGTCGTTTTCTGAAAAGTAAACAGGGATGAGTTTGTCTCTTTCTTTCTATATTTTCATAGTGAGGCTTGGGATAAAGTGTGCAAGCCTGACACAGCCTGATTCTTTCTGGTCAGAGGCAGATCTATAAATCACAGGCAAGCTTGGTTTATTAGGAATTGTTCTCCTGCTGCGTTGTGTCTTAGTGCCCCATAAGATACGGGCATATCCGAACCTCCAAGTCCTTAGTCTGCCAGATAGGACTAAACGCAGTTGCCCTGATAGCAGTGTTACCAGTCTCAGCAAAACATGACACTTCTAAACACAGGATGCACATAAAGTTTCAAGCTTGCCTCCACTTCCTCAGCAGGCAATGATTGTTATAGGTTGTGGTTTCACTTTGCACCAGGGTGTTTTTGGACATACTTTCACAGCACAGAAGCAGGAGATGTGGAAGGATAATTATTATTATTATTATTATTATTATTATTATTATTTATTATTTATACCCCGCCCATCTGGCTGGGTTTCCCCAGCCACTCTGCGCGGCTTCCAACTGAATACAGTGGTGCCTCGCAAGATGAAATTAATTCGTTCTGCGAGTTTTTTCGTCTTGTGAATTTTTTCGTCTTGCGAAGCACCAATGTGTATTGACGGTTTCCCATAGGAATGCATTGGCGGTTTTTAAAAAAAAGGCGCAAGACGTTTTCGTCTTGCAAAGCAAGCTCAGAGGGAAATCCGTCTTGCGAACCAACTCAGAAAACGAAAAACTCTTTCGTCTTGCGAGTTTTTCGTCTTCCGGGGCATTTGTCTTGCGAGGTACCACTGTATTAAAAACAGTACAGCATCAGACATTAAAAACTTCCCTAAAGAGGGCTGCCTTCAGTTGTCTTTTAAAAGTAAAATAGTTGTTTATTGCTTTGACATCTGCTGGGAGGGCGTTCCACAGGGCAGGCGCCACTACCGAGAAGGCCCTCGATAAAAGGTACTATGTACAGCCCATGTGTGCTTCTAAGGGACCAACCTCTGTTCCATAGTTAAAAAGCTGTCAAATGGTTTCTCTCCATCCTCCAGTTCCCCTGACCCGCATTCCTCGCCTTTGACCCAAGCTTCTTTGCATAAAAAGAGAAGAGAGGTAGATCCTCTGCAAGTGACCTGGCTCCGGGGACCCCTGCAGGGAAAGGGGTTGGGGTGGCAGTGATGAAAAGCTTTAGCATTGAGATGGAAATGAGATGGGAGGCTAAAATTGTTGAGAGGGTCCTCCTGTCGGGGATCATTGTGTCCATTTAGAAGCTGGAGCGCTAATTAATTTGAGCCTTTCTGTTGGCAGAATTACTTCCACATTGTCCCCCACTGGAGGGGGAGAGTGGAGAGGAGGAGTGTGAGACAGCACCACAAGGTGAATAATGGAGGTGTCTTTTCTAGAGACAGAGGGGGGTCTATAGATCGTGCTGGTGTGGAAGGAGGCTGTTCCGGTATCCAAGGCAAGCCTTTGTCCCTGGCTAACACAGATTAATGGTGCTAGTGGAATATTGCCTGCTCTCTGTCTCATTCTGATCTCCCTTCCTGTGCAGGCGACTTTACATTTTAATGATGTATATGTGTGTGGTTAACTGTTTCTCCTATCCCAAGTCAATAGACCTATGGAGGATTGTTCCTTGGGTGAAGGACAGCAATTGCTGTAAAAAAATTTTGGACAGCAAATTATTGCAAAGAATCAAAGAAGGACATAACAGCCTGGTTCATTGTCAGTTATGGAGAAAAGCAAAGGAGCTGCAGTCCTGGCTATAGAAGCTGCAAAGGTCATTTCTCCTCAAAGGGAGTGTTGATTCTTAAAAAGCTAGCAGGAGTTTTGATGCTGTGCATATTAAGACAGGGGTAATAATACTTCTACTAATAAATTTTATTTATACCCCGCCCTCCCCAGCCAAAACCAGACTCAGAGCGGCTAACATCAAATATATAACATATTACCATAAAATCAAGCAATCAATTAAAATATACCCTAAAATCAAATCAGAATCAAAGTGAAATCTAATCAGATGGCAACTCGCAAATTAGGGATGGGGACCTTAAATGCTCACCACGCCTAACTGTTTATACTGATCTTATATGAGCCTGTGAGAAAATTTGGGGGGCTGCTTTCATGCAAGTTCTTATAAGGAGAGAGGGGGAGTCAGACTGGACCCCGGCCAAAGGCCTGGTGGAACAGCTCCGTCTTGCAGGCCGTGCGGAAAGATGTCAGACCCCGCAGGGCCCTGGTCTTTTGTGACAGAGCATTCCACCAGGCTGGGGCCACAGTTGAAAAGGCCTTGGCCCTGGTCGAGACCAGTCTAATCTCCTTGAGGCCCGGGACCTCCAAGATGTTAATATTTGTGGAATATTTGCGGAATATTAAGGTCCTCCGTGGGGCATACCAGGAGAGGCTGTCCCGTAGGTACGAGGGTCCTAGGCCATAGGAAGCATTGCAGAACAAGAGGTAAGGGAAAGCAGTCGAGATCTGGGTTGCTCTTTGACTTTGTAACTGTTTCCTTGCTTTGTTGCCTATATTTGGGTGAAAATATTTGGCTTTAATGGGGTCAACTCTTTGGCGATTCCCTCTGGACACTGAACTGAGGATAAGAGTTCTTGCTACTTGCAATTCACATCTTGGCCGAGTGGGTTCCCTGTCAGAGCAGAAGTGTTGCACGCCTCTTCGTCTTGCCTCGTCTGATGTAGCATGACTGAGATTGGCTTGGATGTTAGTGTGTTAGCAAGGACAGCTTCCACAGCTCCCATCACTTCTTCTTATACGTGTTCTTACACAAGTGCGATGACAGGGTAAGTCACCTTTTACTGTTCCTTCGTGGCTTGACCTCTGTGGTTCCTATGGTAACGACCAGCACATGTGACTAAAGCTGTGGAGACTTCCAGATTGGGAGGAAAATCTCCCATAAATCACAAGTGAAGTGGAGGTGCAGGCAGCAGTGAAACAGGGGGAGGAATGGGGAGGCTTTGGGAATGAAGGGCTGCTTCTGTCGATGCAAACTGCGCTGGCTGGTTCTGCCATTATTCTTGGAGCTTTTTGATAGTCGCAGAAGATTCAGTTATGCTGCATGCCCCAGTAGGGGCACTGCACTTTTAACTTTGACTCCACCTGCTTGGCCAAGGCATGCAAAAGCTACAGACAGGCTGCTGCTGAGTCCCACTTTATCCCCCTCATTCTCTTTTTGAAATGAGGAGTAAGTGCAGGTGACCTCATGATTGAATCAAGTCTGCTGAGAAGGATGGAGGTGCAATTCAGGCAGGCCTTGGTGATCAAAAGCGAATAGAATGAAATTTGAGATGGAATTCATTCAAGGGTGAGGGTATGTGTGAGTGGCAGGGGCCTGTTACAGGTTTCTTGCTGCTAA
Organism: Podarcis tiliguerta; assembly: GCF_965153285.1. Classification (NCBI taxonomy): domain Eukaryota; kingdom Metazoa; phylum Chordata; class Lepidosauria; order Squamata; family Lacertidae; genus Podarcis; species Podarcis tiliguerta. The sequence continues at coordinate 39,319,873 of NC_139535.1, read as the reverse complement.
TGCGAAAACAAACAAATCTGTGGCAACACTTTGTAAGGGGACCGTTCTGAGTCACCCCATATTTATTTCCCAGTAGATTATTTGAACATGTGCCTCAATGGCAGGAGCTAATCCCAAGCCCACCAAGGGCAAGAGGAAGCTTGTATGGGATGCTGTGATTAAAGCGACGTCTTGCAGTCTTGATTGTGTCTGAATTAGATGTAAGCAGTACAGTGTGAGGTAAACAAACTGACAGATCAGGATCACTGCAGTAATCTGTGGGTGTGTTACATTATTGCAAACAATCAAAGGCCGTGTTCATCAAAGGGCAGCCCAGATAGGGGGTGGCATACGGTGAGGATTTAGGCATGCAGCTGGGTTTAGTGCCTAAAGAATCTAGTCAACCAGTATGGGGAGACCTGTGTGCTAATCCCATCTTAGGCCACAATGGTAAAAACATTGGGGGTTTAATGTGGTGTTTCAAAATTGATGAGTTTTATAGCTTCTCAGCCTTATCCTCCACTAGAACTCATCAGAGAAGTCTTGCGTAGCTGACATCATTAGCATAATCTACTCAAGGGGAATCAAAGAATATTTGAGGGATGAAGAAAGAGCTGTGGGTCAGGAATCAGGAACACACTTGCAGTTGGCTGTGAAGGCTTCAGAGAGCAGCTTCAGATTGTGGTGTGATGTCAATCGACTGATCTTAATGTGAGGACCCGGAATTTGATGGGGTAATGGAAATGAATGCCACTGGTCAGTCCGTGTAGTTAGTAGGTCTGGTTACAAATATTTTCAGAATATCAGAAGTGGGAATATGAGTGTTGAACATTCGAGCAACAGAGCCCAAGGTTCTAAGATCAACTCCAGACATTAACTTCTACTTTTCCCACCAGCAAACATTTTATTTGCCTCATTGTGGTTTGTATAATGTTGGAAACCTGTTTATCTTGATGCAGATCAGTTTCCTTTGCTTTTCATTGTGCCCTCCACACCAAGTTATGGAGCAAAAGGAGGAGCCGCATTGTAGCCCCAAAGGTTTTGCATTGTGCACTTTAAAAAGCAGCAGTGAGGATGGCAAACCTTCCTACCAGTTTGTTCTTTCCATTCTTTGTTCCAGGAAGCTGAGGAGGACAAATCTGAGGATACATAGCATGATAATAATCAGACAACAAAGATTTCTGAAACAGCAGGGCATAGTGGAAGAGTTATCAATGGGTACAATACAACCCAAGATTGCCTAAAGGGCTGGATTTGACAGCTGATGCCTAAAATGTCTTCATAGCGTAGAATATATTTTAGCAGAGACATTGTGATTGCAGAACCCATTTGCTAATGCTAAACATCCTTGTGGCAACTACAGCAATTGCCTACATGAAAAGCAATAACAGGAAAGCTATTGAATTTATTTTCAGCATCCTTTTAATGTAATTTAGCAGCTGGAAGTAGGAAAGGGAACCAGCACCATGTGACAAGGTATTTCATTTCAGATCAGGAGTTGAGGAATGAGAGTGGATGGTTAGCAATATTCGGCTTGAGATTTCCACCCTGCCAGTTTAATTGATCAATAATACAAGTAGTTGAGCATAAACAGACTGAAAACCTCTGATACAGGCAACTCCAGATTTATAAGTACTCTCACTTTATATATATATAGAAAAAAACTTTACTGTAACACCATAATAACATTCTGGTCCTGTGAGCTAGTACCTGTTGGATTAAGCACAAGGACTATGGCACCAGCCTAATTTAACAATTTGTGACATTGTATTGCTCATCAGCAGTGTGTATTGCTGTGCCAGAAACATCTATCTCTTTCTATCACCACCCCGCCAAAAAGAAAAAAAAATATTCCACAGAGGAAAGAAGATACAGCTACAGATGACTCAGCCCTACTTCTTTTCTTGCCTCCATCCTCCTCTGGCCTCTATAATTGACAAACTCATTGGAAGAACAAATGTTGTTTTAATTTAATTTCCAGACAAACAATAGTCCAGGGACAATGTTAAATTCATGAAACTGGCATAATGTGATGAAATTTAATGAGGCAAATTGTGCTCTGCTATGGGCTTTGCAGTGTGCTTGCCCCTAGCTGTGTGAGATCGTGCTTTCGCTGGAAGCAAGAGGTCACACTGCCTCACTAGTACTTCCCTGCAAGTGTGGCATCTTCCTTTCCCCACTGTAAGTGCAATTCTGAGAACTTGTGTGCATACATTGGCAAACACATTTCATTGGATTAATGTAATGTTTACAAGTGTGGGTGATCTGTAGCTTCATATTCACTGCAGCATACACTTTTTTAACAGAACGTGGACTCGTATTTGATTAGAATAAGCTGAACATCGCCAAAGAAGAAGGCAACTACTGTGTATGAGGCTTTCACAGATGATGGGATGCAACACATAGAGGCTCAGAATGGAAACAAAAATGTCATCCTATGTTTTTATAGCTCCAGATGTCTTCAGGTGGCTCTGCTGATGTGTCTTAGGGCTGGTGTAATATATGTATTCATACTGATCAACATTATCTAAAAACAGGCAATTGCTTGTTGAGTCATATAAAATCATTTCCCATTGATGTCACTGTATGTTACTTAAACCCCTCCCCCCCAAAAGCCAACCTTTACATGGTGGGGCAGGAGTTAAAATAAAGTATACACTACCCAGTGGCGGAGCATATGCCCACGCTGCCCAGAGTGGGCACGCTTCCAAGGGGGGCGTGGCGTGGAGGGTGCCCTCCCATGGGTAGCCGCACAGGTGCATGGAGTGGCATGGAGTGGCACTCGCGCCCTGCAGCCGGGGGCGGAGCGAGCCGCCCATGGCGGACATTCAGCGTACTGCCCGCCCGCGACTCCCAAGCCCCCCCCAGCTGTCAAAACAAAGGGGGAAGGGGGGAATGCAGCCAGCAAAGTGGCATAGCTCCCCCCACCCCTGATGGCTCGGGACAGGTTTGGGAGTCACGGGTGGGCCATGCGCCAAATGTCACCCCCCCAGCGAAGACACCCAGAGCGATCTGCACCCCCCTTCCTCTGCCCCTGACACTACCTCAACTTTCTACCTTTTCATCCCATCTTCTGAGGAATTGGAGGACAAGTAGTTTTGCTTTCTCTTGCAAAGGAAACTGTATTACCAGCACAGTTTAGAGGAATGACGTGTTGGTCAGGAGGGTGCTTTTCTTCCTGGCTGCAGGATGTTGAGCTGCTCCTCACCTGTTGATATCTGTGAATAGGGCTGAATAGAAGTTGGCATAGCCTACCTCTTTCAGATTCCCATTGTATGTAGGTCCCGGAAGGCTCAAGCTTTTTTGCTTAGCATTTACCCTCCAGTCACTTTTTTAATAGAAATGAATCCAACCGGATGTTCCCGAAGTTGCTAGGTTTGTCTGAATCAGCAACTACATTTTAAAAATGGAGCTAATAATATAAAATATTCTTGGCCACAGAGGTCAGTTTAGGACAGGCTCTGAACAGAGTATTGAAAAGTTTTGTTTTCCCCTTCACCTTTCATTTGCTTCCTCCATCCCTTAACTTTGTTCTAATTAAAACCATGCTGAATATGCCTTTTTCTTCTACCTCTTCTGCCGACTTGAAGTCTCTTTGTTGGGGAAGAGCTCCAGGCATTATCTATTCCAACATGTGCAGCAGCAGGGACAGGCCTAGGCATTAGGAAGAGTTTGGAGGATTAACACTGATCTTGCTGCTAAGTCTCCATTGTCCACCGTCTCTAGAGCTGTTTCAGAGGGCAAGTTAAAGCAAGGTTTACCTAGTCCTGTCATATAAGAAGGGCGCTTGGAGCAATGGGACTCTCCACTCCCTTCCCCAGCAATAAATGGAAATATTTGTAGATGGAGAAAAACACATTAGCCATGTGGTATATATTATGTGTGTATCCTCCAAGGATCCAGAAGGTAGATACCAAAAACCCCGAAGAATTTGCTTCATTTTGCCCTCCTCTGACCAGCACCAGTTCATCTTGCATGATCATTCTGGGCTCTGAAGGCCTTGTTTATACTACAGGTTCAGTGACCTACGCTGCTGTTTCTCAACCTATTGTGTGTGACCCAGAAACAATCCAGCTTTCAAGGCATCTCTTATCGGTACAGAGGCTGTTCACCTTTGGCCTTTCAAAAAACAAACTCTTCCAAATGGCCCCTCTCCCAGTCAGAGGGCAGAAGGACAAAGTTCAGTAGGGCTGATCCAGCCCAAGAGTTGCTTTGGAGTTTGTGTGTGAATGTAAAAAGTCCTGCTGAATCAAACCGAAGGCCCATCTAGACCCAACATCCAGTGGATCCCTATGGGAAGCCTGTAAGCAGGGCATGAATACCCTCCCCACCCATGAATGTGATATACAGGGATGTACTGTGGGTTTTGTTGGGGGTGGCACATATTTGAGGACGCATACTGCAGTTGGAGCCTAATGCATATCTGTGTGTATGAGGGAACTGGCAGGTGGCCTGTGAGACTGTTCTAGGGATAACACATCAATAGCTTGCTTGTTGGAGGACATGAAAGACAAATGCACTTTCTTTCTTAGCAATGTATTACTGGCTTAATGGTCAATATCAAGGTCTGGCTTGTAAAAGCTGAATAAATGACACCTAGGTGTGTTTATGCATGGGTTATAAATGGTTGGAAATGCATCAACAGACGGTGTTACAGATGGTTATTAGCCAAGTTTGTCAGCAAGCTGTTACCCTGGCGTATTCTTTTTATCATCCTATAGCAATTGATGAATCAGTTATTAAAGTATTTGATAATCATTGATGAAATCACTTCATTAATCAACTGTCCCATTAATAAATGGGATTTTAAACTTAAAGTGTGATTTTTTCATGACACAGTTTCTCCTCTTACTTACATGAAGCAGCTGCAATAGCGCTGAATTCAGCAGAAGACAAATGTACAGTGATGCACACTGGGATATATACACAAGCACATTCCCAACATTACCGTAGATCGCATTATAGTCTGACCAAGAAACAGAACAATGTAGAATTGTCCAGGTACAGAGGCTATGCATAGATAGGAACAAGTTTGGTTCTTTGTGGAAGGGATTACTAGTTCATAAGCGTGGGGTGCGGATTAAATTTCCAGCAGTGTCCCCCAAGTGCACCACATTTTACTCCCCCCCCCCCCCAGTGGTGCATGGCAGCCATTCATTTATATGGGGGGAAAGTAAGTGGTAACTGCTATGATGGGAAAAACAACAACTCTGTCCTATATCCCAAACACTTGGGTGGCTGAGATGCCCCTGAAAAATATCCCACAGGGGATTCAGGCTGCCACACAGTCCCTCTAGCCATCATAATGCTGGGCATTTGCTAATATAAATATTCCAGTATAATAGATCTATAAAAGATCACCCACTAAATCCTGGTCAGCATATTGTGATGCAACTTCAGTGATTCAAACTAGTAGATCCTCATCATATCTCTATCTATCTCTATCTCTCATTATCTATCTATCTGTGTGGAGGAGGATCAAAACATCACAGTGTTATGTAGTGTGTAAAACAGGAAATGAGAAGACAGATTCTGGGTTATATTCAGATATTTGCTGCTGATATGACATGAAATGCAGATGAGAATAGCTCACAAGGGAGAGAGGTAAGGGTAAGTGAGTGCTATCCCTGTCTGAAAGGTGTGAAGATGATAATTTGCTGCATTTTCATGGTGGGTGGGCACAGCCCCCTCTCCCAGGCCTGAGTTAAAACACCTGGCTCTCTGTTTAGCATAAAGAGTCTTTGTTTCTTATTAAAGTTAATTAAATCTAAATAGCCGTCATTTAAAGAGAAATGCCAGTGAAATTTTCATATTCGGTAAAAACAAAACAAAAAAACCAATGGGAAAATACAGACATACTCTGTACTGTATGTTTGTAAAGCTCCCCCAAATAATCCTGTGTTGCAGCCAGCCAAGTTGACCATAGCTGGAATTGCCTGTGGAAAATAGTAATAGTCGCACTTCCAGAGCACTGTTCATTAAAAAGCATCTTGGCCTCGTGATAATTGGGGTGGGGGTACAAATGGAGAAAGTAAGTAAGAGAAGAGTGAAGTCACACAGCAATGGAATCGGAGCTGGCATCAGAAGTGGGAAGGTTCTGGCTCCTGATCTTGTGCACAGACATGAAGCCCACACAGCTAGTGTTGCAAAGGTAACTTCGGATGAGATTTCATGGACTGCATTGGATGGAACAGTGTGGCAAGGCTGGCTTTGGCATAGCATGTTTCACTTCCTTTAATCAGCTGTAGGTTTTGTAGAATAAATTGGCCTTTTATGAACGGAACCTAGGAAGAAGAGGACTTGCCCTGTGGCATTTTATTTAAACTGGCAGCAATGAGGTCTTTAAGCCGTGATTCAGAATTCCAGGGGAGCCATGCATTTGGAATGGGTGTGATTCACAGATACTTGGACCTATGTGTGTGAAGAGGTTTTGAGAACTTTGTGGATACTAATTATGAACAGGAGGCACTGTAGCAAACAAGTCTAAGGCCCAAATGAATTGTGACATTCAATTGCATGTGTATTTCCCCTTTAAATAAAAACCGAAGCAGTGAGTTTGAGCAGATAAATGCTTGGAAGAAGGCAGCCCTTTACTTTAGGATTGTACCTTGAGATTGTAAACTGTCAATTAACCAATCAAAAGCAAATCCACATTGTTTAAGTTGCTAATGAATAAATGTAGAATTTAGAAGCCTTGTTTTTGAGTTGCTAGGGGCACATCCAGTAATGGCATTACTGTTTCTGTAGGCATTCAGTGAGCGTCGATTCCCATATGATGTCTTTGCAGGAAAGTATTGTTCTTACACCTTTGTATGACAAGGCTGCATTGCAATGTTCACTAACCTGGAAGTCAGCTCCATTGAACTTGATGGGGCATGCTTCTGAGTAGATTTGCATAGAATTACACTTTTAATTGGTGTAACATGAGGAGAAATGCTTCCTGAAAATTCACTGTGTAAATCTGCTGTGAAGTTTTGGTGTTGCCAGTGTGCCCACCAGTACGGTGCCTGAGAAATAACTCAGCAAATTCCACCTTGAAAATCCACAATGAGATACTGTTTGCTGTTCCAGTTCAGGTCCTGTTTGCACTGACTCAGGCTCCCCAATATTGAGCATGCCCGTTTAGACAAGCCCACATTTTGCTAGATGCCAGAATTGGATATCTTCTGCTTTCACTGTTCTGATCAGAAGAGAGGTACAAAGATCTTCTCCTTGTGAGTGTGTCCACATTGGATGCAAATGCCTTTCCCCCAATTGATGGGGCAGCTGATTACAGGGTTTTGGGGGTGGTACACAGCACCATTTTGTGGTTCTGTCTTTTTTTCCTGCTCTTTTAGATGCAGTAGCCATTTTATATTATGCCACCCTCCTCATAGCAGCCATTTTGTAGCACAATTATTAATTTTGGCTGGGAAGCAACTTTATTATTATTATTATTAATTGTGTCCCAGAAGTTGCATCCCCAAACTGAGAATTAAAGAAAAGGTATTGAATTACTTGGGATCTTCTCCCTAATATCAGTGTTAGACAGCAATGCTTTGCATCTAAGCCTGTATATTTGGTTGCATTAAATACAGAGAATGGATATTTCTTAATGTTTATTTGCATAAATAAGAAAAATAAATAACAAAATATTATGTTTATTTATTATGTTTAAGGGGGAAATAATTTTTTTGTCCTCAAATTCATATAAGCATCAACAAAATGTGTACAACAAAAGAGGTGTACAACAGTTGTGACACATTTCATTATCTCCTATTTCTGAAATCTGTTTAAAAACATTATCTGTGTACTAAAATTTACTTTAATCTCAAACTGAGTTTCAGCGGTACCAATTTAGCAGGATGCTACAATCTGACTCTTGGCAGATTCATAAAATCAATCTGTTACTGTGTATTAATTAATCTGGGATGACTTCCATTTCCGGATTCTGCTTTTTTACTAACATGCAACAGTATCACCCTTCTTATAATTATGCATTGAAAGACTGGGGGGAATTCCACCTTTTTACCACCTGTTGGGAGTATTGGGATACAACTCTGCTTGCACTGGAGGCGGATGTGTTTGCATGGGAAAGAGTAGAAGGAAAAAGGAAACACCATATTTATAAGACCTGTCAGGACCCACTAGTGGGTTGTTGCCTGATTCAAGGTGATCAGGTTGCAACTAAAGTACAGCCATCATGCAAATAGATGGTAAAAGATTAAGAAGCGAGTCTAATAATAATAATAATAATAATAAGCCGGGCTCAGGGCGGCTAACACCAAATATAAATTACAATAAAACATAATAGAAAAAAACAAAAACAGTTAATTAAAATACAGCTTAAAATGCAGCCTCATTTTAGTAGTAACCCATAAATCAAGACCATAAAGGGAGGAAACATCAGATATTCACCCGAGCCAGCTATCCATGCTGGTCCTACATGGGCCAGCAAAAAGCCAAGGGAAAATTTATATGCCAAATCCCATATAAGGAGTCAGAGTGAGTCTGAGCCGAAGGCCAGGCGGAACAGCTCCATCTTGCAGGAAAGATGCCCTGTGGAAAGATGTCAAATCCCGCAGGGCCCTGGTCTCTTGTGACAGAGCGTTCCACTAAACCGGGGCCAGTGCTGAAAAGGCCCTGGCCCTAGCTGAGACCAATCTAACCTCCTTGAGGCTCGGGAACTCCAAAGTGTTGTTATTTATAGACCTTAAGGTCCTCCGCGGGGCATACCAGGAGAGGCAGTCCCATAGGTACGAGATTCATGTGTGGGCTAAAAGTGGGTCTGTAAAGGTTGAAGATACCTGTCCTAGACTTCCCTTTCTGACCTACAACAGCAATTATGGCTCAAGGCAACTCCACCTTCGTTAAGTAACAGCTCTCATCACCCATAGCAAGCTACAGTTCCCAGGATTCCTTGGGGGAAGCTGTGACTGTTATAAAAATGCTTTGAATGTATGGTCTGACTGTAGCCTGAGAAGCTGGGCTTGGAAAAAGAAAGCAAGCTATGCTTATTATACAAAATACATTTTTCATAGGAAAGACCCTAGCTCCCTCACAAATTTTTAGTTCCCAGAGTGCTTTAGCAATCGATCCCTCTTCCCAGGGAACTCTGGGAATTGTAGCTCTGAGTAGCAATTTCCAAACACCTCTCAGCACCCTTAGCAAGCTAATTCCCAGAATTCTTTTGGGGAACCAATGACTGCTTAAAGTGGCACCATAGTGCTTTATATGTATGTTGTGAATTACCTCAGTGTGATTATGGCCAGGGTAAAGTGGTGCTCCTCTAACTGGGATTCTGTATTAAGTTCAGATTCTCCTAAGCATTTCACTCCAAATGATTGTGTGTTCAGTGGACACTTGCAAATGCACTTCTTGGCCGTGTCTACATTCAGTTTAGTAATGGGATATGTTGGTGCAATTAAGAGCAGCCTCAGAAACAAAGGGCAGGCGTTCCCCTTCTTACAGGTGCTCTAGACTCCTGAGTTGCTCAAAGGTGGCTTTTCATATAAAGCAGGCTTCCTCAACCTTGGCCCTCCAGATGTTTTGAGACTACAATTCCCAGCATCCCTGACTACTGGTCCTGTTAGCTAGGGATCATGGGAGTTGTAGGCCAAAAGCATCTGGAGGGCCGAGGTTGAGGAAACCTGATATAAAGCCCCAATAAAGAATCTTCCTCTTGGCGCAGTATATGGTTCAGTTCATGCTCAACAGGCCTTGGTTTGGGAATTTTCTTCTTGATTCAGAGCCCCTCCTTTGTATTCCAGCCTGTACATCTGTCCCTGGGGTGCATCATAGCCATGCAAATAATATTGTGCTTCAGCCTGAAAGGAAAACCTGGCTGGCATCCTCCTGCTCTGCAGGGACATAAAATGACGATAGAGTCAGCTTTGCTGTGAGCTTGGGTCAAGCGTGTGGCTATTATCTGCTTCCCTATGTAACTGTGTACTGGGATAATGGTTGCTGGCAGATTTTTTTTTTTTTAAGTGCTGTATTTCATAGGGCTTCCAGCCAAGTTATTCTCTCTGCCTGGACATAAACAGTAAAAGGGTGATTTCAGTGAAGAAACGTGACTTTTAGTAGAGGTGTATTAGGTTTATTTCAACGAAGGAAGCTGTAATAGGGACATAAGTTTTGTGTTTCTTTTATTTAACAAAATGCCCTAAAACCACCCTGGGAGTATAATTGTAGGGCAGTATAAAAATGCTTCTAATAAATAAATAAATTAGTAAGTAAGTAAGACAATTTATGCTGAGAGAATTTGTCTATAATGGCTCTTATACATCTCCTTAGATATCTGGTAAGAGCCACCAAACTTGTTGATTTACCCCTCCTAAAAACATCATACCTCCAAGGCATTTTCAAAGCAGCACAGAGGATGGAAGCTTCCAACCTTCAATTCCATGTTTATTTCCCAAAGGTCATTCTGCTTGTGTGTCTTCCTTTCTCTTGTTATGTTTATGAGTCTCCTGACAAGTGTGCATTTGTACCCTCGACATTTAAAATTAAGAACGTGTTTCTTTTTAGCAAGTGCGGATAAACATTTCCCTACTTCTTGTTACAAGTTTAATGCATAAAAAAGTAGAAGCGTCTGGGAGTGAGAAATGGGGGATTTCCAAGCTGCTAGAAAGTGTCTTGCCTTCTAACCCCGAGGGAGGGAAAGAGAAATTAAATATGGGAGGTAGAAGGGAAGGGACCAGCAGCTATAGCTAATGTTCATCACTTAGGTGATGTAGTGAGGTCTAGTAGAATTGTTAAGTTACAGAGAAGTTTGAGAAAGCTCTCAAAATGGTTTCCATGGAATGTGGAGGGCAGGGAGGTGCTGAGTGCAGAAGCACTTTGCCTGGCAAAAACCCTCCAACACCGCCATTAAGAAGCAGAGGTTCTCCTGTTCATTAGAGCTTAATTGGACTAAAGTACAGGTGTGTGCTAGAAGAGATGAGTGTGGAACAAACCAACTGCAAGGACTTTAAGGTTCAATTTTGAGATAAGACTTCATTCGGTGCAAAGGACGGGAGGCGGGAGGGGAGCCTACAGTTTCTTTATGTAAAGTCTTCTTCTCTGCATTTATGATTCGGCAACCCTCCCCTGAATGTTACTTCAAATTATATTTGTACAAGTGAGGATGGAAGAAATTGGATTATAAACATCAAATGGAACTGTGTGTGTAAAAAAAAAATAAAAAAGGGAAAGGAGCTCTATTTTGCAAAAGGTTTACAATGGAAACTTAGAGCTGACTCTTCCCCATCCTTTATTATCTGTGAGGTGAACTGACTAACTAAGATGACTTGGAATTTAATATAATTGCTCTCTGATCAACAAAGACTAGAGCTAGGAAAGGGAGAATAGAATGAAGAACTAATCTACTTATGAGATAAAGAGTTAGGGCTCAGACTAGTCCCCATGAACTCAGCAGGGTCCACTATCAGTTTACACAGTCCTCTGTCCTGGGCAACTGGGTATGTGAACCTCCTTGGAGCGAGACTATGCTGGGCACTCAAGCGCACTGTGTCATGGTTTTGAGCCCCCTCGACTGGGTGGGCGCCTGACACTGGAGAGCCACCCACACCACGCAAAATCCTGTGCTATCCATTGATATAAAGGGCCCCTCTGCAGGAGGCGATTTTCTTGGTTCGCCCTCTCATATGGAGTCATTCCTAAAGGCTGCTTCACACACTTCAGTCAGCTGGTTTATGTTGTTATGTTATGTTGTTATGTTATTTCTATTCATGTAAACAGCCTGCATGAACAGGGAATTAACTGTTATAGTAGTTTTTGTGATCGGAGGAGTTCGCAGCCCGTAGATTATGCTACTCACATGAAGGGACTATTCATATGAACTGAAGGGGGTTGAAAAGAGGGGATATTAAACATTTAGGATTTTAGTGCACAACTTTATCCTTAGCCTGGTAGAATAGGAACATGCTGGGGAACAGTTTTTGGCACCCAGGGCCCCCTTGAAACCTAGAAAAGTTCAGGTGAAGTGCATAACTTAGGCTAGCAGCCATTTTGCTGGAGTTTTTACATTCCTTTCTGAGATTCAAGGGCCCTCTTTTGCTTCACATATACTGCTGTAAAAATGCCAAAGTCTAGTGTGGGCTGGAGTGTTTGAGGCTGTTGCTGTTCTTTTTGTATGTGTGTGTGTGTTTTGTTTTTTAAAAACAACAACCAAGGGCTTTCAATTGCACACAGGATGTTTCTGTTTATCCAAGAAATGAAATCTCACAAACAACCCACCCTATTTGGCTCTTACTGAACTTCAGCTGTGTGACCCAGGATCCACACAGAGCCAGAGAAATACTTCCCTCCCCTTTCCCTAATTCCTTATTACCACTGGGGCTTGTTCAGGAAGAGCAGGCTTTAGAATTGACTACAAAAAGGAGAGGAGGCAAGGGAGATGCTTTTTAACATCTGGATTAGAGTGAGATTATGTATTGAGACCAGATTGTGGCTTGGGTTCTTGCTTTCAGCAAAACCCAGTTGGCTGCAAGAATATAGTGCCAAAATGCCAGATTGTGTATGTGTGTGGGGGGTTGTAACTTATTGTTTTATTAAGCTTTTATAACAGGTAATACAGAAAGCAATAAACAGAACCTCCCTCCCTCCACACAACTGAAAAAATATATATAATTACAATTACCTTCCCTAGTTGCTCACTTTTATTTTGGTTCACTTAGCATAATAAACAGAAAGCAATATCTTCCGAAGCAATTAGTACAAACATATAGTTTTGTATTTATTTGGCTTATCCTAGTTCATAGGTTCAGTTTCTAAATATGCAAGTATTGGCCAGCAGTCTTCCATGAAACAATTAGATTTTGTCTCCCTTGCTGAGTGCTAATTCGATGTGTTAAGATGTCCATTATTAATAAATATGTAGCATCAGAAGCAAAAAAACCCCAAAAACCCAGCTAGGGAATTAGTTGGACTGTTGGACGACAAAGGACTTAAAGGTGTGCTGAAGGAAGAAATGGAGATTTTTGGGAATTTGGATTTTTTTGTACTTGTCGTCACTGCTGAATATGTAGATACTTGTGTCTGAACCAAAATTTCCAGGCTTCTTGAAGGAGTCTGAAGAAATTGTGGTTACAAGAGATGAGATTCTAGGGCTTAAAAACGAGCAAATTACCAGGTCCACCCAATAGTTCTTTAAAACTCAAATGTAAAATTGATGAACTTCTACTGAAAATGTGCAACATGTTCTTCAAACCAGCCTCTGGATCCAGAGAGAATGCAGGAGATTACAGTAACATCTGTTCTGGGAAAACTGGTGGAAAGCATGGTTAAACATAGATTTACCAAGCATATAGAATAACAAAACTTGCTGAAGAAAAATCAGCATGGCTTCTGTGAAGATAAGATCACACCCACATCATACATTTACCTCCCTCACAGAGCTACAATTCCTAGTGCCTTTAACAAACTACGGTTCCCAGGAATCTGGGGAAGTCATATGTTTTAAATGTGCTCTTCTCACTAATATTTCAGAGGCCTTTGAGAATGTCAGCAGGCATAGAGATAAGGGTCTCTCCAATAGACACTGTGTACTTAGTCTTTTAAAAAGCTTTTGACAAATTCCTTCACAAAAGACTCCTGAGCAAAATTAGCATGCACGGGATAAGAGGTACAGGACCTGGTTAAAGCAGAAAGTAGGAATAAATTGACAGTTCTCACACTGAAGAAGTGGAGTTTCACAAGGATCTGTATTGGGATCTGACCTTTTTCAATTGTTCATAAAAGATCTGGAGTTAGGGGAGAGCCATGAAGTACCCAGGTTTATATCAAATTATTCAGGGTGGTAAGAACAGAATGGGATCTTGAAGAGCTACAAAATGGCTTCTCACATGACAAAAATAGCTCTGTGTAAGTGTGAAGTGATGCACAGGGTGGCCAAAAATCTGAGCTGACAGTGACTGTCCAGGAAAGGCGTCATGAGGTCATTGTGGATAACTCAGTGAAAATGTTCTCAGTGTCCAGCTGCTGTGAAAAAGGTGCCAATTTAGAGATCATTGAGAAAGGTATTGAAAAGAAATCTGCCAATCTATGGTCTGACCAGCCTAGGAATATTGTGTCTGGCTCTGGTTGTCGTGCCTCAAAAGATATTGTAGAGTTGAGGGGAAAGCTTCAGAAAAATGCAACCAAAATTATCAAGGGCTTGGAGTAACTGCCCTACAGCAAAATATTGCAGCATTTGGGGCTTTTTAGTTTAGAAAAAAAGGTCAGTAAGGCGGGCATGATCAAGACATATAAAATTATACATTGTGGGGAGGCTGTGGTTAGAGAGAAGCTTTTTCCCTTTCTCAAAATACTATAACCTGGGTCATCCTGTGAAGCTGAAGAATGGGAGACTCAGGACAGACTAAAAGGGAGTACTTTGCACATTGTTAAATTATGGAACTCGCCACCACGAGATGTGGATGTGGACATCAGTGTAGGTGGCTTTAAAAGGGAATAAGACAAATTCATGGAGGACAAGGCTATCAATGGATTTCAGCCACAAAGTTTATATACAAGCTCCAGAATCAGAGGCAAGTAGGCCTCTGAAAAGCAGTTGCTGAGGACTTGCCCTCCTGTCGTGCTTGTGGGAACTCCTTGTGCAGACTCCTGAGGGTGAGGCCTGGTCATGATGGTGGGGCCTGAGTTGGCTTCTAGCGTCTTTGCCTCTGATGATGCTAGCTGGTTCATTGGATCAGGCCAGCCTCTCCTAAGTGGAGTTGAGCTCAGCCCAGGGTGAGTGGGTTCTGACAAAGCACAACTATCAGCTTGCATGGCTTGTGTGCAAGAACTACTGTGGTCAAAAACATGGCTTCAAATCTATATGTCTTGTACTGTACAAGAAGTCTTAACATTACTTTCCCACCCACCCTGCTGCAGTGTAATCCAAATTGTTACATTTGAATTGCTGGCTCAGATTCCCTTCTGATATGAATCACAAATTGGTGCTAAGCTAGGCAAGCGAAAGAACAAGAGGAGTTTGAGACAAAAATTCATTGGGAAATGTATTATTTCCAAGATCGGAAACTAGAAACGCCAAGCGTTCCAAGAGTTGATGGAATCACGGTGTTATATTGTTTTTCTGTTGGACTTTTTTCCTTGGCCTTTTTTTTTAAAAAAAAGCATTTAATGGAACAAGGGAAATGGGTCTGTCACAACCAAGTTCTCCTGGGCCAGTTTGTGTATATCCAAACCATTGCGTTGGTTACCATGGGAAACGAAAAGGCTGATAACCAAAGAAGAATGAAGCCTGCATCAGTGTTACATGGAATTTGGAGGAGTGAACTCCGTGGAGAGGATTAGAACGATTTAACAAGCCATTAACGAGAGCTGGGAAAACACTGGAGGAGTTTAGGAAAGGTTTGAGGAGGAAGGAATAGGGGAGGGGAGTGATTTTGGCAGGGAGTGGGTCACACTGGCAATCTGTTCCTCTTTCCTAGATTTGTTATGAAGTTTTTTGAGGTTTTGTGAAAAGTGTCTGGGGAGCTGTGGCAAGCCAAGCAGGCCCTGGGCCAACTTTCGGCTAAACATGTTGTTGTGTAAAATTGTAGTCAATTAATTTAAGACCTGCCAATTTCAACTGCAAAATGCTACGAGGTTCTGTCAAATCCGCACCAGGATGTAAAAGGAGGGGAGTGGGAAGAGGGGAGCGAGTAAGAGAGAATGTGATTCAAAAAATGTGTTTGGCAGCATGTTGTGATTAGAGTAGGCGAGGACTCACTCTCATTAAAATCATTGAGCTCCGTCCCTGCCTTTATCTGAAGATAGGTGCTCAGTCATTAATTGTAATAGGGCAGGAGGGCAGGCGAGGGAGAAAGGGTAGGGGTTGGGGTGTGCGTGTCTCAGGGCATTTTTACAAGTGATGCAAATAATGCCTTTTCAGCTGGAAAGTCATTTGTGAATGTTGTTAAGTAAGCATAGAACTCAGAAGAGAGCCCATTTTAAATCATGTGTACATTCTAGTACGTATAGAATTTACGCTTGAATTATAGCCACAGGAAATGCAAAAACCAACTTTTAAGTTGTAGAGAGCCTTGTGCGAGGTCAGCTATAAACCGAAAACCAGGCTGGTTCTGGTTACCATGGGAACTAGGAGGAGCGGTCACCTGGGAAGTTCATGAGGTATAGTGTGGTCCTGTGCATGTTACTCATAAGTAAGTCCCACTGAGCTTAATTGCACTTTCTTTCAAGTAAATGTGCTGAGGATTGAATGTGTACCAGTGAATGGTTCATAGAAATTAGTGGGTGTAGACCATTGCATCAGATTGTTAAATAATGACAAAGTTGCAGTGGATCTAGAAAGAGCCCAGGAACCCTGAGAAAGGCTCTGTTTCTTAATTTCATTATTTGAAATTATTCCTGTTAGAGGAGTTGTGAGTTTCTATCACCCAATCTTTTACTAGCCATTAGAGAATGTCCCAACTGCTGTTTTCTGGACTACAGTGAAGGAGACACACATCCTCCTCCCATTGTGTAGCCTCAAGTCTGTGGCTCCACAGACCAGGAGTTCTTAGCGGGAGAGTAGGCATATCAATAAAGGTGTGAACATTTGTACTGTAGTGCAAAGTCACTTTTGACCACTTTGTGCCCCAGTTCAAGAGGCAATGTTCTAAGCTGCCTAGTATATCATGGCCACTGGTCAGTTGTGATTGCTCATGCTTGGTTCAGTGGGGACGCAACCTATGTGTCTGGGGGTTTTCTTCCTTAGGTTACTGCAGTCCCCTTTGGCAACCCCCTAGGTTACTGCAGTTTGCTTTGGCAACGTTGAGCACATCATGCAATGAACTTACTGTTTTCCTATCAAATTGGTTCCCACCATTTTGCTTTTTATGTAATACATTTTATGTTTGTAGTACAGAACACTAGTGTAGCTGTTAGACAGGTAGTGTGCTGTGTTCAGTGTTTGAGACGTATAGGGAAATAATAATAATAATAATAATAATAATAATAATAATAATAATAATAATAATAATAATTTATTTGTACCCTGCCCATCTGGCTGGGTTTCCCCAGCCACTCTGAGCGGCTTCCAGCAAAGATTAAAAATACATTAAAACATCAGTCATTAAAAACTTCCCTAATCGGAGCTGCCTTCAGAATAGCTGGGCAGTGGGAAGCGAGGTGCAAAGGACCATGAAAACACCCTGTGGTTTTGATGGCACCTTCTCTAGTCCTATCAAAAAGGGAATTGTATGTGTGCCTGCTCCTGAATCTTTTTTCATATGGCATTTAGCACAGTTCAGCCCTGGTTTGGGCTGTCCCTCAGCTGAGATTCATCCTGTTTGTTCCCAGCTCCTGCATCATGTTCTGATCCTTAATTTCCCTGCGGGTGAAGGAAAGGGGGATGTCAGAATAATATTCCAGGGCTCTGCAGAGTTCCCGCCTTCTACTTGGCAGAAACTGTCACTGTTTTTGTAATATGTTTGTTGGAGATTTGGGGTTTGTTTTACTTTTTACAATTTAATGAAACTCATAAAGTTCTTAACAGTCACAAAACTTGCACAGAAAGCTCTGTTTGAGAGTGTCCCATGGGCAGTTCTTAGCCAACTTTGTAAGAATAAGTTCTAAATATTACAAAAAGAAAGGCAGCTTGTTCGACATCTGCCCAAGGCCTGCGTTTTTTCTCTTTCCATTGGCTTTACACTCTCTTACACTTTTTAATCTTTTGTTTTCTTTTTTCCTCAACTCTGAAAAGACTTGGGACTAAAACTGCAGTCTGAACCACACTTAGTTGGAAGTAATTTGAACTGAAATGAGTGGGACTTCTTCCAAATGAACATGGTTTTAGGCTGTAAATGTGCCAATGGTTGTCCTCTTACCTTGTCCATCCCTGCTATTGTCTCTCTCAGAACATTTGTAATAAAAGTTTTCATTCTACACATCGGAAAAAACTTCCTGCATCTTCACTGTGAACATGACATTGCTCTGTTCTCTCTTTCTGCTCCCACCTCCTCAGTGCATGAGTTACGAGGGAGTAAGTCCCTAACAATTCTTGTTGGGATTTCTCAGTAGACATTATTAAAATTATGCTCTTAATTTCCAGTGGTTTGTTTTTTTCCATCGGGAAGCCGATTGAAAATATGTGGAATTTAAAAAGATACCTGCCCAAAATGCTTATTGTAGTTTAAAAGCTGTCTTTCCCATGTGAGGGATGTTGGGCTTACTGTGGAAGTTGTGTGATGATAGTCGTCACTTAATATATTCCACCATTGCCTCTGTGTAATTTGAATTAAGCATGGGATTTTGCTTTATGTTTCATGCATCTATCATCTATATCTATCTATCATCTATCTATCTATCGGTCTGTCTGTCTATCTATCTATATATCTAGCATCTATCCATCTGTCTGTCTGTCTGTCTGTCTGTCTGTCTGTCTATCTCTATCATCTATCTGTCTCACACATTTTTAAAACCACATCTTACTCCATGATGAACTGATGTACTGGCATTATTTCATTTACCATCATAGAAACAAACACCCCTGTGAGGACATTTATGCTGAAGGACAGTGACTCTGAGCAATGGACCAAGTGGGCTCCATGGCCAGGGGTGTCTTACCCATAGAGGCTAGTGGCGCGGGGTGCCAGAGTGCAAAAGTTCTGGAGGGCACCAGGGAAGAGGCGGAGGCTGGGACGCAGCGCCTCCAGGCATCAGATTGCTGCCCTCACCCACCTCCGACATGCTGCGCCGAAGCAGCGCCGTGCCCGGAGCCTCTATCTGCAGTGGCCACCATGGCACGAAGCCGCCAGCTGAGCCGAGAGGCGCCTCGTCCACCTCTGCCTCTTCCCCGTCAGAGGAGCTGCCCTCCAGCTGCTGCCCTCCTCCTCCAGCCCCGCCGGCAGCGCTGTCCTCCTTAAAGGTGGTTTTGACTTTTAAAGCCCTTCACGGCCTAGGGCCTCTCCTGGTATGCCCCACGGAGGACCTTAAGGTCCATAAATAGCAGCACCCTAGAGGTCCCGGGCCCTAAGGAAGTTAGATTAGCTTCAACCAGAGCCAGGGCCTTTTCAACACTGGCTCCGGCCTGGTGGAACGCTCTTTCTCATGACACCAGGGCCCTGCAGGATCTGATTTCTTTCCGCAGGGCCTGTAAGACAGAGTTGTTCCATCTGGGCTTTGGCTTAGAATCAGTTTGATTCCCTCCCCCTCTTTCTTTTTCCTTTCTCCTCCTGTGAAGAGGCTGCATCCTAATGTTTTAATGTTGTATTTTAATCTTTTTAAATTGTATTTTAATTCAACTTCTTTTTATTATTGCTTGTTAGCCACCCTGAGCCTGGTCTTGGCTGGGGAGTGCTGGGTATAAATAAAAATTTATTATTATTATTATTAAAAAACTCTGGGAAATGGGGGTGGGGGGGGGCGGGCGGAGGGAGCCTTGCACCACGGTGCCAGATATGCTTAAGACGGCCCTGTCCATGGCTGAGTTAATATTTGAGCTGGAGGAGTCCACACTGTGGACGATTAAGTGAACACACCCCATCTCAGATGTAGCTGCAGTTCTGGATACCTCAGCTATTACTGGTTCTGCCTTGGGAGACAGAAAATGACTGTGAGATCACAACTCAGAGGGGCCGAGTAGTAAATGTTGCACAGCTCCACATATGCAGCGTGAAGCATCCTGGCTGCAGCTGGGCTTTGCTTTGTAGTGTATCCTTGCATTCCTGTCTGTGCATATGTATTTCCCCGGCATGCCTCATGGTAATTTCCTCTGACCTCATCAGCAGCTTGTTAATATTTTACTGGGACACAAGAGGAGGCTGTAAGTGTTTAACTTCAAAGGGAGACAGCTTCCCTTGGTTTTCATTTCAGACACAAGACTTTTAATAACTTTGTGTATTTCTTTTAAAACCCCTCAAAATTCTCATATATTGGAGAAGGTTGAAACATTGTAAGCCCAGGAAGACACTTTCCTCTCCTCAGTTTATGCCACATGTTAGATGGCAGCAAACCTGGGCTTGCCACAGGTGGCACACACTGTGTGTGGGGCCCTATCCTTAATGAATGCTAATTCCTTCATTGGGTTCTACCAGTGGTGTCACAGGGCTTCCTAGCAAACGTGTGCCTCGAGAGACAATGGAGTGTGCTTCTGAAGGTGAAGTCAAACTGCTGCACTAGCAACACCGGAGTGACCTCTTCAGGGCACAAGCCTGGGCAGTGTGTGTGGAGGTCCTAGGCTCCCCAGATGACCCCCCCCCCCAGCTTTGCTGATGTGGTGCAAAGGAAAGCAGAGCAATACGTTTGACACCAGCTTGGCTGTAGGAGTTGCTGGAAGGAGGCGTTTGGATGCCACTCCAGATTTGTGTAGGGTTTTCTCCTTAGCCTTTTCTTCTCCTGAAGCTATGGTGGCGCATAAGGCATGTGCACATTCCAGATGTTCCATGCTTCCTTGGTTGTGGGAACCACTCTCTTTTCCATCTTGATGAAGGAGAGCTATCAGTTTGCTTGCAGCTTTTTTTGGCTGTTTGTGACCAGTTTTGTCGTAGCTCACCTTCCCAAGCAAAATTTAGACCACTGAAGTGAGGTTTTGTGGAAACCACCCAGCAACACTAATCCACTTTGACAGCTTGCCTACAACACAGATGTGTCTTTGTCTCATTCACACATTGTATTTTTAGGTATACTGTTAGTTTGATGCTAATTGTAAATATTTGTGTGAGTGTATCCTTTTGCTTTTGTCTCAGTTTGAAGCTTTTTTCTGTCCGTCGCCCCCCTCCCAGACAATTTGCGCGCAGTCCTGTTCATGTGATGTGGCCATATGGAAGAGGGAGAATATTCTCCCTGGTATCTTTTGTCCAAAGTCTCTGTCTCAGTCTGCAAACAAAGGGGTTGCCACGTCCCTTGTTTCAGGGGACCAAACTAGATATAAAAGTCACATACGGTAAATCATATTGAAAGGTTGGGGGGGGGTCAGGGTCTGGTTTTGAAAAGCAAAAGCTTCCTCCTCTTGTAGTGTGCTACCCTGCAAATGGTGGATGCAGAGAGCATTTAGCACTCCCTATCTCTAATTTGCATTGAATTTGGGGCAATTTTGGGCTGCTGTGGAATGGCCAAACATCACCTCAGGCCCCATCCTTAAGTGCCATTGCCTACTGGGGAATTACATCTGGGGAGGAGTTGAGGTGAGTGACTGACCACAATAGCAGGAGGGTGAAGGTTCGGATCTGATGCGGTGAGTGTATCAGCAGTGGGGGACGGGGCCCCAGGTTATCAGTGTGTATGAAGGAAAGATCTGGTTTAGAAATCCACCCCACCCCAAAGATATCTTATCCTGCTTTGCCTGCCTTCATGCTACAAATATGTATTAGTAGTCTAGCTGAAGTAAGAAAGGCTGCTGCTGGATGTGTGGATGTTTAAAATCTTTGCCTTGGGTAATTCATTTAAACCTGACTCAGCTGTGACTCTGAGGTGACTTGGGGACTGTCATCACTCCTCTCAACAAGTGCCTTACCAACTACGTTAAATTCATTTAGGGCTTTGCCATTTCCTGAATCTCGGTGCCTTCGTGTGCGCTGCATTTTGTTTGCGTGTGGTTTCCTTTTGTGTGTGTGTCGCTTTCACATCTCAGTGGTTCCAGAAAGGCCCCAGATTGGCCCTCTAGGAGCGATAGCACATGAATTACTGCATTGCATGGGCGTCTTTATGTGTTTTTTAAATCGTGTCTCCTAATTATAAATAATAGCTGTGATATGAGATGTGATTATGATGAATGGTGATTCCGTATTCTGCGTGCATTAGCTGCTTTAACCTTGCCGAGGTAATTATGTCTCATTTAGAATTCTGATAGTATTTATTTGAGGTAGGGGACTGGGAATTTAATTTCTATGGCTTTGTCTTTTAGTATTATTATTATTTGAAAAGGATACCTTTGCAAAATTGTTTTTTAATAATTCCCTCCAGTGGCAGCTCTACTTCATTAATATTTTAGGGGCTGGCATGGAGACATTTTAAGGATGCTCTTAAAGGTACAGAGGGGCATGGTATATGTAAAATAAGGGTTAATATATGAGCCAGGGAGTTCCTCTGGGAGGGATGGGGGACAGACGCTGTCATGCAGTCACACATTCTCCCTCTCTGCATTAGAACAGCAGAAGGCAATCTGAAATCCTAGTTAAGATGTCGCTTGTGTGTCGGAATTGGCAATCAGTTTTCTTGCATGTTGTAATCTGTGCACTTTAAAAAATGCCTGGCATTGGAGCAGGCATCTAATGCATTGGAAGCTTGGTATATCTCTTTCTTTCTGTAGAAAATGAATTCTTCCCCACTCCTGAAACTAATCAAATGGATACTTGTAAAAAGTATAGCATAGGCACCTGAATACACAAAAAAGGCTAGAGGAGGACCTTCATCCCCTAAAGCAGGGGTAGGCAACCTAATGCCCGGGGGCCGGATGCGGCCCAGTTGCCTTCTCAATACAGCCCATGGCTGGTCCGGGAATCAGCGTGTTTTTACATGAATAGAATGTGTCTTTTTATTTAAAATGCATCTCTGGGTTATTTGTGGGGCATAGGAATTTGTTCATCCCCCCCAAAAAATAGTCCAGCCCACCACATGGTCTAAGGGACGGTGGACCGGCCCACGGCTGAAAAAGGTTGCTGACCCCTGCCCTAAAGAAAAATACTGTATTCGTTGTGGGATTAGCACTATATTGCTGCAAGAAACTCATTCGTGTACCATATTTCAATAAATAGTCTAGTTTTATATGGTTATAAACAGGTCTGGAGAAAATATTTCAAATCCCTAGATTCCAGCATTAGGTTTCTAGATTCTTTCCAGCCTTTGTTATAAATTGCGTCTTCAGTCATTTCCATCTCTGATTGCAATTCAGGTACTAAGCAGCCAACAAAATTTCACCCAGAGTGAGAGTTGAAGCAAATTTGTGTCTTTTTCCTAGGAGCACAGGAAGCTATCTTGTGCAGTGCTGGCACCTCTAACACATTGTTGTTTGCAGTGAATGGAAGTGGCTTTCCAGGGTTTCAGAGAGGGGTCTTTTCCAATCTTACCTGGGGAAACTGGGGATTAAACTCGAGACATTTTGCATGCAAAGCATGAGCAACACCTCTGAGTTATGGCCTCTTCCCTGAAGGGGAACTGCAGTAATACACAAAGCAAAATAGATAAGGAATTTTGAGAGAAGCCAAAACAGCTCTGATAAACCGCAGTTATATTTTTTCAAAGTTTCCTTAAATCTCTAGGATGTCACCGGATTTTGCCTAAAGTGAAATTCAGAACAGTTTTTGAGGCTTTTCTCTTGGTGAAACATCTGAGGGACTGCAATGAAAGTGGGGGGGGGGGGGGTTAGTTTCAGTAAGGCTAATTAAGTTCCTCAGAGGGGATTCTGCACATTCCTAGCCCTATGGAAGCAATTGCTTGATTTTATTAATCCCATCACTGGTGGTGAGGAGAGCCGACCTCAAATTTAAAAATGCCTGCTCCTTGGGTGGGACCTAGCACAGTTTGGCAGGGCTGGGGGTGTGGTATATAAAAGCAGAAAATAAGAACTCTTTGTTCAGCCAAGTTATCATTGAGAAGGCATTGCTCCATTTTACTGCTAAGCAATACATTGACTGAGGGAGAAATACTTTTCCATTACCAGTTAATGAATCAATGCTAGGAGATTCCAAGTACAAATACAAGAAGCTCTTGTTTATTCTTATCAGTAACATTTCACAGCGGGGCTGAGCAATATGATTTGATATAACTGATCATATGCAGAGTGACTTTCCCTAATGCAAACGGCAACCCATCATTACAAACTTTACTTTTTAGTTCTTTCTCACAGGGCCAAACTAATGCGATATTATTCATGTAAATAGCAATTGTACTGTGTTCGTAACCATGGAGGCAGATTAAAAATTATTGTTCTACACATATCCTTGCATGTGGCATGCATTGAAGCCAGCCTGATTTGTGTGTGTGACAAAACAATGAAAGAGGAAAATAATAATGGAGGATTTCTAATTAGGTAGCCGAGAGAGAGCAATCTTGTACTCCAGTTAGGTACCAAGAAGGGGAGGCGATAGTCTGTGGTTACTCTGGTGGAATCGACCACCATATATGCCTGCTCAGAGGAGGAGAGTGAAAACATGCCACCAGAACATACACATAGAAGTTGAAAAATGGCAGACATGCCATTAATCACAATTTGCTATCCCTTAGCCTCAGGGTTGCTGTGAAAATAACATGGAGAGGTGGAGAAGCATGTAAGTCACCCTGAGTTCCTTGGAGGAAAGATGGAATATAAATGTAATAATGAATAATAAAATCCTGCCAATCAGGAATTGTGCTGGTGATGATGCCCTAAAGTAATATTATGCACACTTGAAGTCAATGGGGCTTCCTTCTGAATAGGCGTTACAGGATGGTGTTGCACATGATTATGGGCATGTGCTTCCAGTCCCTTATGGCATGTATGTATGTGAGGGTCTGTAGCCATCCATAACAGGAAAAGGTTGGGAAGCAGAAGGCAGAGGCAAGTCAGGAAGAGATGGGGCTAAAGCCCATTGCCTAGCAAACCCCTCACCCATTTCTAGTATGTTTTAATTAAAAATCAAATCAACCCAAAGATTCTGCATGTGATTCTTAATCAGTTCGGAGTCTCCAGGAGAATAAAGTAATTATACCAGTCATTTGGTTACAGTAATTAAAACTTTAATTAACATCACTTCTTACCCCTTAGCCTCCCTAAACAGCACAGGGACTTGAGTGCTTCCACCCTGGCACCCTCGGAATCTGCCAAGACCACTGCTGCCTTTTTGATATTGGCATCAAAGGAACTGTTTGTTTTGAGGCGCCGTCCCCCCATTCCCTTTGCTTGTTTTTAAATCATAAGGCTGCTTAGAGAAACCATGCAAATATCCCTCTTGAAACATTTGCAAGGCAACTGTACTTTGGACAGATAAATGTCTGATGGCTTTTATCGCAAAATTGGGCTGGCAGGCACTGCTTCTGTGTGTAGGAGCACTTATTTCAAAGATGCTCTGTTTTTAGGCAACATTACAGATCTAACAAACCTAATGGAGGAATCTTATTTCAGAGCTCTCTCAGTTCCATAGCACTCTGTAAAAGGAGACCCAGTAGCAAAGAATATCTCTTGATAGTTTCTGTTTAGCCATTCATTATCTCTGTGCTTCCTGTTCTTGCCATTGTCTTGCTTTTTCCTAAACCAGACAAAAATGCAGGTAATTGTGCTGGTTCATTTTTTAAAAAATAAATAAATCCAAAAGCAGCAGTAGTGTACTGCCATATATTTGGATAACAGTAGCGAGTTCAAGTTCTGAAGAACTCTTTTTTTCCAACTAGATGCTTAGGAAACTTAATAAAAAGTGAGTGTTGCCGGGGGGGGAGAGAAGCAGAGGAATAGTGTTTCGGGGAATGATAGAAAATCCCAAAAGTCTGCGGTTCATGACAGTTTTACAGTGAGGTTTTCCCATCATGTCCTTGAAGCAAATGAATAGGCATAGGATGTATTGTTTTTAAATTCATTTGCTGATTGGCTTCTAGCACGCTTTTCTGAACTTCCAAAGTAGTCACTGTAGCACCATCCAGATGTGGACTACAACCCCCATCATCCCTAACTATTGGCTATGTCGACTGGGACTAATTGGCGTTGTAGTCATAACATCTAGAGGGCATCACCTTGCCTATCCCAGCTGTAGTTGTTCGTTGGTGAGCAAAGGGCACTTTGCTTGTGTTCAGATGTGCATTTCTTTCAGATTCTAGGACTTGAGCCCTGGCACTGAAAACAGGCTGCCTTGGTGAGCACTGGTACAAATTGCCAAGGTGAGAGGGAAGAGTAGGCAAGCCTATTATAAGACAACATGTGTTTTGTGTTTTTGTTTGTGTGTGTAAAGTTGTGAATGGAAACCCCTTTCCACTTTTGTGAAGACCTGCTGGATAGAGGAGAACTACTGAGGAGTAGGTTGAGCGGAGGGTCACAGAATTAATTATATGTTCTTCAGTTGTAGCTTCCTGGCAGTGATGGTGGAGTCAGTGCTTATTTCCTAAAGAAAGAGGTTCTGGGGTGTTAATCAGAAGATAGGACATCATTCTGTAAACACTGGGTTGTACTGAAATAGCACTATGGAGAAAGTTCTGTCAGGGCAAGTATTTCCCTTTCCACAATGGAACATTCTCCTCCTTTCCTCTCTCTGTGTGACCCCCTAAATCTGTTCTGTGACTTTGTCCAATCCTCTGGAGCAGATTTGGGAACTGCACGGCGGGGGCTGAAGAGGAGGGCACTCCTGTTGTATTAGTGCTAATTCTTGTGCTACCGCCATTATTTAGCTGAATATCACCCTCTGCCTCCTAATTATAAATATGTGAGACAAGAGGTAGGCCACAGTTGCTTTGAGGAGAATGGGAAGCACTCTGCATAGACTTAGAAACGCCGTTATCATTACATATGGTCATTACAGCCTTGGGAATGAAGCCCACCGAAGCTACCTACAGAGGAGGGATGAAAAACATGGCATTGTTATGGCTGGGGGTGGAGATGGTGGCTTCACTTAAGGAAAGCAGCCAGGCCACAGCCCACATGACCAATTTTATAGTTGGAAAACATTGAGGCTGAGAAAAAGCCCTAACAACAATAATTGATGGGGGGGGGGGGAGAACCAAAATGCACGTGAAGCAGATATGTAGACTAGATAGTTCACAGAAGTTATCCAAACTATATACTACAGGATTAGTCACAGATGTGTACTACATCTGATCAAGGAATTAACTGCAACAAACTAGATGCATATGCATATATACAAACCTAACCCACACATGGTGCATGGGTAAAAGAGAGATCAGAGTTTACCAAGTTTAACAGCTGAAATTCATTAAAAGAAGAAGAAGAAGAAGAAGAAGAAGCCAATTATTCAGTCCCCTAAGATCTGAACTCTACTGACTCCCAGATCTGCTGGTTGGAGAAGGTGAGGATGTTGATTCTGCCTGCGGTAGTTACGTAACAGGGTCTTGTGAGGGCAGGTTAGAGGCAGCCTTGGGTCTGCTGAGTCCAAAGGCAATTCATTCCCTTCAGTAGCCATAAGATTGCACCCCTCAATTATGACAGACTGGAGCTGGTGAAATTAACTTCCAGCTCATATAAATTGGGGGGGGGGGAGAGGATGGATAGATAGATAGATAGATAGATAGATAGATAGATAGATAGAGTACCCCCTCCCACCCGGATAAAAAACACACCAACCTCTTTCCCTGGTCGGCAGGAGCTGTCAGGGTTTATTTGGAAGTAGTAGATTATCCACCATTTCTCTCCTTCACCCCCAGTTGAGATTGCCTGTGTGTTTATGTGCAAGAGAATTAGACATCTAAATGGGAGGCATTTTAAAGTGTAGTTAAGTACTGTACTCCCTCTTTTACTTGCTTCCAGCCACAGGATTTGATTCTCTTTTTATCAACAGACTTCCTTCCCTCCTACATACTTCTGATTGGACATGCATGCATTTGAACCTTCATGATCACTTGCACAAGAAATCATAACAACTTTTGGTTGTGATTTTGGCAGATAAATAGAAGAAGGCCTAATTTTCAAATAAGCAGGTTGGAGGGCGTGCAAACTTAGGGGACAGCATGTAATTTTGCTTTTGAAAGAAGCATGGATCCTTAATGGTCATCTTTATTTCCCCCCTGAAATGAGCTCCAAAGCCCCATGAAGCACTATTGCTGAAATACCATTTAGTATTTAGATAGTGTTCATGGCTGTTTAATTGGATGCAATTTGTCAATCATGAACACCCCCCCCCCCAAAAAAGGAAAAAAGCCTGAGAGACAATAAGACAGCCATGAGAGACTTGTTCCTTGTAAAAAGATCAAATGTGTCTGAACCAGCTAAAGCTCAATCTCGTCAGCACAGCGAGGGCTTCCTTTCTCCCTAGGCAGTCTTGAATGGGCAGTGGATTTAGCTCACATTATGTACGTTTGTGCTGTGATGTACTATGTGGGAAATGACTTACCAATTGCACATAGTAGAAATAATGGGTTTAACACTCACGTGGCAGGTGCCAAGTCATTTGAAAGACACTGGCGCATGCTGGGATCAGGTTGTCTACCTGTTCGAAAGGCTTTACGAGCCTGTGAGATTGTGCTGAGTTACAGTGCAGGGTTATGTCAAGAAGTCTCATGGCTAAATAGGATTCTGCGTGTGACAAAGGGATCTTTTAAACAGCCATAATAATCTTTTCCACTGACAGAAGATGTGTTCTATATCTGTTTCCTATGGCAGTGTTATGGTATAGCGGTGGGGTTGCCAGGTAAGTGGGGTTTGATGTAGCCAGCAGTAATGAATATTTTGTTAGTTATTCTTTCTTCGACTCCATATCTATAGCTCTTTCTTCCAGCACTAAAGGCCATCTGCAAAGATCAGCTTACGCCCTACTAATCTCACTTGGCGTTAAGATTCTGCTTCCGAACAGTTTTCAAAGGTTTAATGTGATTTGATGATTAATTAAGGGTTGGTAAATTAATGACTGTTAAGAGTCCATCAGGCCAATGAGATTATTATTTCACTGCCCCCACCCAAAAAAACTACGTTGCTTGAGTGTTTGTGAAGAGAAAGATAAATTGAAAGGGGCTCTAATTTCATTTTGTTCTGCGTGTTGTAGCCTTCTGTTTAGTAATTATGTTACAAGTTGTCCCAGAGTAACTACTTCCCTTCAGGATTTTCTGCTTTAACCCACCTTTCAAAAGCATAGCATTGTACATACTGTGGGCATTCTGCAGTGCTTTCAAAAGTATCTAGCCTAAGACCACTTCCTTCATCAGATGCTTGGTAACTGTGAAACTCCTTTTCTGTGGAAAGTTCAAAAGCGCTAAATACATATGCTAAATGCTTATAACTTGAGTTGAGCCTGAAGGGTTGCCTTTTTAAATGAGTTCCCCCTCTTTTTTTGATCAGTTTCTAATAGAAATTGCAAACACTATCTCGTAACCACTGCACCCTTACCCAAGAGTAAGTCCCATTGAATTTAGTGGAACGTCTGCACAGGAGTGGACTGCATGCTTTTGCTTTTAATTTGTATTGCGACTCCCATCACCCCTGGCTACTTCACATGCTGGCAGGGGATGATGGGCACTGGAGTCCAACAACATCTGGAAGGCTATAGTTGCCGCACCCCTGCACTTAAGACGTTGGGATGAGGACAGGCTGAACCTTTAAATACAGAAATTAAGTTAAAATTGCATAGCTTTTTAGTGAATTCATTTGCCTGCCCACAGTTTTTGAATTGGGTGCTTTCCCTTCTATGCATATTATTTAGTTGCTTTTAATGTTTGCCCTTTCTATGTGTTTTAGGTGTGCTGTATTTTAACGTGTGTTGATTGCTACATCCCTGTAGCAATAATAAGCACACTAGACTGTCAGCTTGTCAGAGAGCATATTAATGTCATTTATTCAATTTGTTGTTAATTTCACTTCCTCTTGGCAATTTTGCTTTAACCCCCTTCTCTTTGTTCTTGACAATTAAGAGATGAGGCCTCATAAGGAAGGCAACTTATATGGCTAATAGGGGTTCTAGTTACTTGAAGGGGTAGTTAATAGAAAGGGGCAATGATATAGTTGTAAGTAGTCCACTCACGTATGTATGAATATCTTTCCTTGTTCTGTTACTTATACCAGCATGTTTGTCTCACACAAATTAAAGCCTTGCCCATGAAA
The DNA here is from genome assembly GCF_965153285.1 of Podarcis tiliguerta. Lineage (NCBI taxonomy): Eukaryota > Metazoa > Chordata > Lepidosauria > Squamata > Lacertidae > Podarcis > Podarcis tiliguerta. The sequence goes on along the minus strand of NC_139535.1, from coordinate 39,290,262 downwards.
TTTCCTGGGGCAATTAATGCAAACTCCACTGGAATATTCCCGTTGTTCCCCAGAGCTGAGAAATGCCCCTGGGTAGCAGTCTGCTGTGGCAGTCCCAGTGAGTGTGTTGTTTGTGAAAGTGCTTTCGGTGCCCTTTGCTGCCTTCTGATTCAGTCACTGGCACTTTGACCTGATGGAAGTTATACTAACACCACTGTCTTAACACATGAAGCCCTTTTGTTTCATGTGGATTCCTGGTTCTGATAGAGCAGTGGTGGTGAACCTATGGCACGTGCGCCAGAGAGGGCACTCAGAGCCCTCTCTGTGGGCATGTGCGCCGTTGCCCAAGCAGGGCTGTAGCTTCCATGCTGGGGCTGGGGGAAGAAGAGGGATCACACCATCCAAAGCAGGCACCAGGGCCTGGTAAGAGAGCGAGGGGCTGAGCAGACCTTGACATTTGATGCGCCAGGACAGTCTGTTTTTCCTACTCGGGAGTAAGCTGCCTTGAATTCAGCAGGGCTTAACACCCAGGTCAGTAAGCATATAAAGATGGCAACCTAAGAAGGGGCTGCTGGGTTTACATGTTCGCTGGGCTTTCCCATGGAAGCCAACAGATAAATTAATTCCGTGGAGGCTGCAATCAAACGGCAGCTGAAGAAACGGCAAATAAAAATAATAAATTATACCTTGCCCACCTGGCTGTATTTATTTATTAATTTATATTTATTTATTTATTTGCATGTGTGCATGCAGAAAATCATTGTTATCTGATATTAAAAATTGGGAGAGGGTGGCTCTTAGTACAGCCCTCCAGTATACGCTAGTGGCCAAAATTGTGGTACCTTCTGGAAAAAATGTATTTCCAAGGTATGATGGCTCATAACACCACTTTGTTTTGGAGTAATACCAGTGCTTTTTTTCTGTGGGGACGCAGGGGGACGCATACCCCTAAACATTTTGCGAATTTAACGGGAGAAGAAATTCACTGCATTTATTTTTCCTGCTTTGAACTGCATTTCTTTTTCCCTGGTGATGATTTTCTTGAGCCGAAATGAGAGTATCCCTAAACATTTTTTTAGAAAAAAAGCACTGAGTTATACCATAAAATTATATATCAATGGAAATATAATTTAATGAAGAATGTAATGCAATTTTTTTGAAGGATTATTTATTCCAACAGCAGTCATAAAGAAGACATGTGAAACACACAGAAAAAAATGAGATATATAGGTTAAATTGCCATGTTGGCACTTTGTGATAAATAAGTGGGTTTGGGGTTGCAGTTTGGGCACTCAGTCTCTAAAAGGTTCGCCATCACTGTGATAGGGGTTATCCCAATATATATTTTTGGTATACCTTCCTGTGGCTATCCTGCACTTAAGTACTCTATATAGAGTAATTTCTTCAGTCCAAAGCTGGAGAAGTCTCAAAAACAGACCCCCCTCCACTTTGTAGATGGCTTTGTGAGAGGGAGATTTGAAGCCGTGCTGTGGAAGGCAATTTTAGAACCAAACCTAAAATGCAATGTGACAAAGTCTGTGTTTGGCTCAACCCAATCTGGTTTCAGTTGAAGTTGTATTTATAAAATGGAAATACTATTGGTTTCTTTTTTTGCATCAGTTTAGCAGAGATCTACTGCAGGCCCTGCTTCTTCTCACTCAGAATGGAGAAAGAGAAGCCTGGATGAAACAGCAACACTGGTTTAAATAGAGACGGCTTAACTATCCCCCAAGGAACAAGAAAAGACATGGTTTCTTTAGTTGGATTGGAGGCAGGAAAAGAGAATCATCCATCAGAATGAGATGCAGGCTTTACTGATTGGGTGTGTGTGCTGAGGTTTCATTTCACCTTCGTGGGACAAGGCAGTGAGAAATAATCAAAACACAGCAGTGATTCTTTTCCTTCTGGCTGCTAGAAGAAAAACTATTCCATAGGGAAAGCAGTTATTAGAGTTACACCCTGATCTTTACCATGTTTGCTTCAAAACGGGTAGTCATGTTGGTTTCAACAGGGTTGCTCCAATCCAGCTTTAATTGTGAATAGTATGATTGAAGATCTGCGTTTGAATGCACACCAAGATGTGCATCCAGTTGTTTTCAATACAGTAGCATCACACATGTATGCATTTAGATCCACGTCTGAACGTCCACCTGAATTACACTGGTGGTTCACGATCCAGCAAATGATAGGTGTTAATAAGTCTGCTTACGCAGGCGGATCCCCTTGGCTAGACTGCCTGATAGCTTACGCACCATTTCTTCCCACTCTCCAAATGGTGGGATGGTTGAACTTGGGAATTGTGTGTGAATGTGATTTGTCTTAGTCATGGGTAGGCAAACTAAGGCCCGGGGGACAGATCCAGCCCAATCGCCTTCTAAATCCGGCCTGCGGACGGTCTGGGAATCAGCATGTTTTTACATGAGTAGAATGTGTGCTTTTATTTAAAATGCATCTCTGGGTTATTTGTGGGGCATAGGAAATCGTTCAGTTTTTCCTCTTTGAAATATAGTCCGGCCCCTCACAAGGTCTGCTGAAAAAGTTTGCTGACCCCTGGTCTTAATTTTAGGTAGGGATGCTTGAGAATTCAACAGTTTGCTACCAGAGGGTTTGAGCTTTTGCAAGTGCTTGATTTGAGTGCTCATGAAAGATTGAAGGTGCATGCAAAGTGCCTGGCTCATCTGTCTGCCCCAAAGTCCAAGAACTTGTTTTGGGGAAAGGTGGAAGTTGGTACTCCACTGGATGGAACTGCTTGGGACTGCAACTGGGCCTGCCAGTCCCAGAGCCCCCAGTGGAAAAATGACACTGTTCACACTGGGGAGCATGCCCTCCAAGCCCCAGCTGTGCTGCCCTCGGTGCTGCTCACAACCATTTGACTTGGGGAGCTGGCCTTTGTGGGTACTTTTGCGGGATTTGCTTGCAACTTTCCTTGATCTAATATCTAACCAATCCTTGAAAGATAAGTATGAATTCCTATGCAAAAGGCATTCATAAAATAGCATGTGAAGATGTTAAATATAAACATATTGTTCAGCTAACCCTGTTGTCCTCTCAGCATTTAAATGCTTGCCAAAATAGAAAGGCAATGGTGGTGTCCATTTTACAAATCAAGAACTGAGGCTGAGTGAGTGTGACATGCACATGATATGTTTCATGGGTGACCTGGGACTTGAACCAAGTCTCCAGATCCACAAAGTGGCTCTTCTGGTCTCTGCTGTTTCCTGTTGGACAACAAATGAAATGGCTCCAGGAGTATCATAAAAATGTATTGAATTTGTTTCTGCTGAAGGTCTCCTTTGAGTTGTGGAAATTATTTGCATGCTGTAGTGTTGTACATGCTGTCAAGTGAATCTTTCAAATAAGAGCAGCTTTTCTTGCTGAGATCTTGCTCTTAGAGCTTAGGTGTTGGATCGATGGAGTTTGCAACAGTTTGAATGCCCCCCCCCCCATGTTGAGAGCATCACTCTTGCAAGCTGTGTCACTTGTGATATGAGGTTTTATCAGTTATAGGAAGCCATGGTTTGCCTTAGCATGTCATCTGAACCCATTAGCTGTGACCACAATTCCGCCCCCTCCCCAGTTTTACAAATCATAGTTTATCTGGAGGAGACAAAGCAAAAACCAGGTTTGGATGACATGCTAAGCCAAACCATGCCTTAGCTTACTGCAGTGCAGCAGCAGCAGCAGCAGCAGCAGAGGACCAGCACAGGAATGTTTGGGTGAGTCCCAATAACTAAAGCACTGCAAAACAACAGACATTCATTCCTCAAGAGAGCTAAAGCTCCCTACTAAACAAACCTATTTGAATCTGTTTGCTTACGGCACGCAGGCCTTCCTTGTGAGCATAGCAGCCCAAATTGCCTGCCCCCGGGTTCCCTGTGGTATCCTGACTCTGTGAAAAAGGGTGAAGGCTAAGCATTGATTTCCTTGTCAGTCCCCCACCTCACCCTCCCTCAATTGACTCGACGGAGAACAATGTTGATTGGAAAATAATTGCAATAATAATAGAGATATTTGCTCCTGAGTAACTAGGCAATACAACCTGGGCACGAAGCCAGAAGAATTTTGAAGGGCAAAGCATGGAAATCAATGGCTCAAGACTGCTGGAGCAGCTGTCAGCCTCGGGAGGAGGGAGCAGGGCAATGGCGTGAACAGAGAAGATGAAGTTGCAAGTGCGAAGGATGGTTTTAGAATGGCTGTGGGAGGATTGAGCTTTCGCAGAGGGGGAGCTGAGGGGTGGCATAGTGCTGCTGTAGTGTGATGGTTAAGAGTGTCAGCTGTGAGCTGGAAAGTCCTCAAATCAAATCTCATTTTAGGTATGAAATTACAGGTGGACTTTGGGTAGCCATTGTCTCTCGCTGTTTCTCTTACCAAGTTGTTGTAATGGTTATTGGGGTGATGTATATGAATCTCTTTCTATGCTTTACAGCATTTCATAAATTCTAAGTATTATTGCTATTGGTGGTGGAGGATTAGGTTATAGAATGAAACACCTCAGTCTGCTGCTGCTGCTGCTGCTGCTTTCCCCCCTATATGAACATTTTATGGCTAAAACTGCTTTTGTATTTTACACATCCTGCATAGGTGGCAGTGTTGCCGTGCAATCTGCCCAAAGCCGCAAAGCACTGAGCTGGCGGCTTTCCAAGGGACAATCTCCAGGAAAGCAACATTACCGGCTTTTCAGGGGATTGGGAGGCTGGTCTACAAGTTACAATTCCCATGTGGAGGCTGCTTGAGCTGAAACGGCTTCCAGGTGGCAGCTGCTCCACATAGTGGCATGTTGTATGGGGCTGGCGCTCATGGGGCTGTGCCTAAGGGCATTAAAATTGGACTTTAGTTCAAGGAGTAGTGTCAGGAAGCTGAATAGCCAGAGGGGGGTAATTCCCTGTGTTTTCACCTGCTAAATCCAACTCAATCCCATTTACAGGATTAGGGTCTAAATGAGATGAACTTTCCAGGTCAGCTTCTGGTGTGCAGTTGCCTCAGTGAGGAAGGTGTTTTTAAGACACGCGCTCAAATCTGGCCACAGTGACAAATTGAGTCTGAGAGCCACTGTGTGCAGGCTCTTCTTCCCTGTTCTTATCATTGTTACTGATTTTAAAGAAGTGCAGTTGCAAATGTTTCCATTGATTCTGTTAGAGCTTTTGGATCTCTTTTAAGGGGTCTGTCCCTGGCTTTTTAAAGTCACTACGTGTGTGTATTTGGGAGGAGAATAGTCCCAAAGGTCCTTGAGCCTGCTTCTTAACAGTTCTTTTGCACAATGAAATAAACAGTTAACCAACAGTAGGTGAAGAATGATCTACCTTTCGTAGCCTCTCTGTAGAATGAAGTGCTTTACAGAGCCTAGTAAAAATGCAAAGTTGATGTAACATCCCTTGTTCAGATAGGGGACTTGTGGATGTGGCTGCACGGTGGCAACTTTGCTGGTATGTTTTACTTTGGCCAGGAGATCTGCCCCTTGACGTGTGTGGGTTATCTGCTGCAGATGCCAAAGCATCTACACGCAGTAGAGCAGGGATCAGCAAACTTTTTCAGCAGGGGGCCAGTCCACTGTCCCTCAGACCTTGTTGGGAGCCAGACTATATATTTTTTGGGGGGAAATGAACGAATTCCTATGCCCCACAGATAACCCAGAGATGCATTTTAAATAAAAGCACACATTCTACTCATGTAAAAACACCAGGCAGGCTCCACAAATAACCCATAAAGGCATTTTAAACAAAAGGACACATTCTACTCATGTAAGAACATGCTGATTCCTGGATGGGCCAGATTTAGAAGGCGATTGGGCCAGATCCGGCCACTGGGCCTTAGTTTGCCTACCCATGCAGTAGAGCATGGTCATCTCTAGAATTTATTTGCTGGTATCTATCTACCTGTCAGGATTGATGTTGCATCTGGTGGTGCAGTGTTCTTAATTCTTAAGAGACAAGGTTTTATTGGTACCATCCCTCTGTCTTCCTGCCGTTGATGAAGGGGAGACTACAGATGGTGCACCTGGTCATCCAAATGAGTAAAACGACTCTGTGCATTTGTTCCTATTCCCAACTTTCATGACTCCTTGTCCTGCTTCTACCGCTGTAGAGAATTTGTTACCCATTAGTCCACCACTGACAGGCTCTCAATCTAAGACTCTTAGTAGGCGAAGAGCCTTGGGTCGGTGGCAGAGCATCTTCTTTGCATGCAGAAGGGTTCCGGTTCAATCCCCAGAATCTCCTGGAGGGCTGGGAGAGAGGAACCCTTGTCTGAAATCCTGGAGAGCTGCTGCCAGCCAGTGTAGAGAATACTGAGCTGGGTGCAGCCAGCTTTCTATGTTTGTGTGTTCCCGAGAACAATGTCTGCTTCTCTCCAGATCGGGCAGGTCTCCCTGCAGTCCTGACGGGGCTGCGGAGCCCGGGCAGGTGTTTATTCTTCGTCACATCCTCTCTGTGGTTTCTTCACCCCCCTCTCCCCTCCTTCTCTTGTTATTTGCCTCTGCTGACACATTCTCCCCGAGATCCGTCTGCCCCAGAGAATGGTTTTCATGTCGAGAGCCAAAATTGTGTTGTAGGCACGCACACACTTCAGCTGCGTGCAGCTCTGCTGACGCAGCAGCCCCACTTAGTGCTGGGGTCATGTTTGGAGCCCATGAATAAGCTCACACAAGGATCATTTGGGGATTAAAAAAAAAAGTTTGACTTCGTTGAACATTGGCCAAGATCCAGCGTTGCCCTCCCCTGCAGGGAGGGAGATTAATAGCCCTCAGCAGCAGCGGCTTGGGAAGAAAGGGACCATTGTCTTCTATCTGTCTCTTTCGTAGGGGATAGGGGTGAAGGCGATTACTTGGGAGGGAGGAGTGGATTGCTGCAGCTCTCCAGCAGCTCATGCCTGGCTCAGTGCCTAGCAAATGATGGGTGGAGGGCAAGGGGCTTGGAGTGTGAGATCCGCTGTCTTTTGGTTTGTCAAATGCAAGGAACAAGGAGTCTTCTTAACTCTATGTTGTGCAGCACAAATGTGTGCTTTTCTTTCTTTCTTTCTTTCTTTCTTTCTTTCTTTCTTTCTTTCTTTCTTTCTTTCTTTCTTTCTGCTTAGGGCTGTCAGGTGGAATCCTTCAGCTGCTTGGACCTCCAAGCTTTTGTATCACCACCTGAGAACTGACTTCATAGTAAGAAGTCTGAACTTAGGTTCAAGAAGAAATCTTAAATACTCCTAAAGTTTAAAGAGGCAGAGTATTTTTGTGATTACAGTGGTACCTCTAGTTACGAACTTAATTCGTTCCGGAGGTTCGTTCTCAACCTGAAACTGTTCTTAACTAGAGGTGTGCTTTCGCTAATGGGGCCTCTTGCTGCTGCTGCGCTGCCAGCACAAAATTTCCGTTCTCATCCTGGGGCAGAGTTCTCAACTCAAGGTGACTCTTCCAGGTTATTGGAGTTTTGTAACCTGAAGCGTTTGTAACCTGAGGCGTTTGTAACTCAAGGTACCACTGTAGTTGGGATTGATTTTCACCTTCCCTCTGTTCTTTATCTACTTTCTCATGAGTCATGGGGGGAAGTTAAGGAAACCTGAGCTCTTTTACTGAATAAGAGGAGGTGCTGAAAGAAAACCACCTTTGAAAATCTCAAATGAATTCTTATGGTCAAGGGAAGCTTCATTTTGTAAAGCAGCATACTTGTAGTCTCAAACTTGTTTAAATAGACAAACCTATTTAAGTAGTTTGCAGAAGTTGCCTTGATGTGACCTAGTCATTTAAATGAAGATTGCTTTTCGTTGTTGTTGTTGTTGCCTTTGACAAATATTTGAGTTTTCACCCTTTGAAACCATTTACCTGAATTCACATTGAGTGTACTCATCAAAATCGAAGCAGGCTTTTTGTTTCCTGCATTGTAGCACATAACACACGGTATAACTAGCCAGTGACTACTCCTGCAGCAGCTTCATTCAAAAATGAATGGGTGTTTCATGGCAACTGTGCTGGGTCGATTGTACTTAGAGAACTCAAAAAACCATCAAATTACAAATCTGGGAATGCTAAAGAGAAAGGCAATCACAAAGTGACATTTTTAAGAGTTTGAAAGCAAATACTCAGCGTTAAGAATGAATTTACTTGTTGAAAACGTTGGCTGGTCAAATTTGGATGCCGTTTTCGCACTACAATGAACTTTCACTGTCTTCTGAGCGCACAATTGAAGTTTGACCTTTATGATTTTGCTTCTTCCTGTTCCTCTGCATTCTCAAATCTTAGAGCTGGTTCACACTTTCTGATGGCAGTATTCAGAGACACCTTTCCCCCACTTGTAGACCATTCTCAGCTGCAGCATCTTCCATGATCTCCTGCTCACCCAAAATGGACACTTTGGAGATGTTATAGTAGGAGGTTGCAGTGTCGAATCTAATGTGAAGTTCACATGTCCTGTCTTTAGTGTCTCTGTTAAACTGACAACTGCCCCCAAGGACTTCAGTAGAAAGGAGAGAAGCAGAGGAAACAGGCCTGAAATTAATATTAATGGCATTCAATACATGGGCAGAAAAGCACCTGGCCCCTCTTTCTGGTGTAGTGAGGCCTTTGGGTTGGGTATGTTGCAGCTGCTTGGGAAGTGGAGGCTAGTGTTGTATGCTACACAATGATTCCCAAAAGGGGGTCTCGAGTTTCTTATTCTCACAGCTTGGTTTGTGCAGCTGAATTTTATTATGTCTCTGAGAACAATATTCTCCCTGCCATGGAGCTAACATTTGGGGGCCTTTCCTGGGGCAGACATTTCCTTTGCTGATCTCAAATTCACCTGCTTTCTTTCCTGGCTCTGCTTGTTGACAGCTAAGAGCACAAGAGTTGTGAATTGAGCTCTGTGTGTCTACAGCAGTAGGAAGGTGCCAGCCTTTCATGCACATGGTCATAGGTTATTCAGAGAAGGATCTGAGGTGGTATTTGTTGTGGGCAAAGAATACATGCACTTGGGTTGTACAGCTGCTTTCTTTTCTTAGAATTGGCATTTATGAAGATGACAATGCTTGCCTTACCCAGGGAAAAGGGCCACAAGTGAAACTGTTTTGACATGTAAATCAAAGCCAGGAAACCTTACATTTCTGTCCTCTCAAATATGATTGGAAGCAACACTTAATCATGTGATCCACTGCCAACTCATTGGTTTTAAAAAAATCATTAATTGATGGCATCAGAACCAACTAGGATGTCCTGTTGCTGTTCCTAGTTTATATTTCTTACCAAGATGACCAAAGCAGTTTCAGTCCCCAAACTAGGTTGGCACCTAGATGGCAGTGGATCCAGATTATTCACTTCATAAAAGACCACCTGCAGTTGGGTTGTTGCAATACACTTTAGCACCTTGTTTAAAAAGAATAGATTAGTCACTGGGCAATAATAATACACCATGGAATTATTCATGGAGATATAATTTTTCCCTAGTACCTGTAATAGTTTCCCCAGAGCTTCCTTTAACACTGCTGGCATGGGATCAAGCATTTATCACCTGCTTCACTCCTTTAAACAGCCTTCTTTGGCAGTTTTAAGCTGGCATGATGAGCAAGGCTTGAGTATGCATGTGGTTCACCTCAGGCTTCCACGAATCTTGTCCACTTCCTAAGGTGGAATGAAATGAAAGGCATCCATTACAGTTGTACTTCAGGCACAGCCATTGATCTGGGGCCTTAAATTGGAATGGATGCAAGTGGTTTCATCCACAGAGTGCCTGTGCTAATTGGATGGCAGCAGGTCACCAAGGAGTCCTCCCCACCTTTCTGAGGGTCAAAACAGAACAAGTGCCCTTTGCCACTTGAAATACCTCTGTAATTTGTGCAGCCCACTGTGCTCTTGCAAGAAGAGTGTTTTGATTCCAGAGGTTGACAAGGGTTTCAACAGGCCTGTTCCATTGCTGGGAAGCTTCACCAGAGCCATCCAGAATCGCTTTAGATCATAAGCATCCGAGGGCAGATCATTGTAGTAGGTCAGGAGTTCTAGCAAATCTAAACTTTATTGGATAATGCCAGTAGTGGTGGGTGTGGCATGGTGGAGATGCTGCTCCTCCTTTAAAGCCCTAAACGGCCTTGGCCCAGTATACCTGAAGGAGCGTAATTGTTCACCCCCATTGTTCAGCCCAGACACTGAGGTCCAGCGCCGAGGGCCTTCTGGCGGTTTCCTCACTGTGAGAAGTGAGGTTACAGGGAACCAGACAGAGGGACTTCTTGGTAGTGGTGCCCGCCCTGTGGAACGTTATCCCATCAGATGTCAAGGAAATAAACAACTACTTGACTTTTAGAAAACATCTGAAGGCACCCCTGTTTAGGGAAGTTTTTAATGTCTGATGTTTTTAATGTTCTGTTGGGGAGGCCCCGCCAGATGGGCAGGGTATAAGTAATTAATAGTAATAGTAATAATAAAAAAATATTATATCTGGACAGGGCTGGGGCAGGGCAGCAGCAAAGCCACATGGGTGCACTGGAGGGACTAATCTGAAGCCCCTTCCGATGGACTGGCATGTCCTCCAGATCACTGCTGCCCTGCCTCAGCACTATCTAGATACGTAGCAATGACATGGCTGTATGGAGGGTGGCTCCACCTCTGTTCATGACAAGTAAGTTTGCTTGTTTGATTTTTGAAAAAAAACAACATATATGTGATGAAACATTGGAAGGCCAGGAGGGGTACACTCTGCAGGGTTGGTTTACCAGTATAGCAATTGGCCCCTTTAGCAGGGCCAGGAGGGTGTAAGTATGTCAGACTTGGAGACACAGCTTTGTATTCTGCCGTGGAGATCATGAACCCTAAGGCCACCCCAGTTGAGAAGAGGGTTGTCTTTTATTTCAGCAGGACCTGGGGTCTGACTTCAGACTTGGCTCGCAGGGAATCGTGGTCTAGCTTGATAGGGCCTGGCATATAGTGCGTGTGGGCAAGCAATTAAATTGCTAATGCTCGTAGGTAATCCTGCATCTGGTGTGGTCTCAGGCTGAGCAGGAGCTGCAAATTTAGTAGGCTCGCCCGAAGCTGTGGCCAAGGCCTAGTCATGCAGAGTGGGCCCATTAATAATGTTCACTTTAAATCAGTTTAGATTAACCAGTGTCATATCTGTCAGGGATGGTGAGCTGTGAGAGTTTGTTGCTCTTATGAACATTGATTTAGATTAAGTATCTCCCTTGCTTTTTTTCCCTTTGGCCTTATTATGCTGATATAATTAAAGTTCCAATATTTTCTGGTTTGTGGCAATGCAGAGTCTGGGACAGACGCCGCACTCGTATTAATCTTTATTAAATGGGAATGTATTTCTCAGAATAGAGGACAACAGCTAATCTTGCCTATCCCCAAATATGCTATCGATGTGGAGATGCTGTAGAGTCAATGTGTGAGAGGAAGGCTTCAGAGATCTGTGCTCCGTGCTTTGCTAGGAAACGTGATTTATAAGGAGCCTGGCCTATTTCTCCCCCACCTCCCCCATTAAGCATTTGGGAGAGCCGAAACTCCAGGATAATGGTCTTTGTTTAACGGATTTCTCTGCAGACCTGTGGAATGAAGATTTGGCTTTGGCTGCAAAGGAAGTGGCCTTTTGAACCAAATTGTAGAACTTCACCCTAATGACCATGTGGACTATAGCAGGTGCACCTGCACCTGCATGTCAGGTGGTTTTGAGTTCTAGAACTCAAACCACCTGACATGAAGGTTGATTCTGTCACATCAGTTCATCTGTCTGTGCAGAATGGAGAGAGCTAGTTCAGGGCAACAAATCAAAAGATGTGTTGGTGAGGATCATTAGTGTGCTCCCATGCCCACCCCTCCCCTGAAAGGCTACCATTTGACTGCCCTTTGGCACCCATCCATTCTGACAGGACAACTGCAGGAGATGGACAGGATAATTAACTGTGCCCCCCTCCTTGCACATATTTTCATGATGATGGGATTGTGTTCTCTTTGGGTTATTCTGGGACTGGGTGTGTGAGCTTGTGGAAACTAAAGGCTGCTAGCTCTGGATAAGGCTATCAGCAGGAAGGAGATCCATGAGCTTCTATCACAAGGCTTGTGCCAGATTTCTAGTTCCTGGCCAGCTACATTCCACCCACACACCCAAGCTCTTCATTTGCAATCCTGCACAAGCTAAATTTTCAGTCCGACTCATGCCAGCACTTGTATTTGACCATTGGACACTTGTAGGAGCCTCAGCTGTCTCTTGTTCTGATACAGTCCGACAGATGGACAGACACATTTGGTGCTTCGCATTGGGTATAAGTAATTACCTGCTTTTATGGGTGATTCAGGGTTGTATTGCCTGCTGCCTGATCTTGGCAGAGATCTCACAATAGCCAGAGCAAAAGATCACTACAAAATTACTAGCTCAGTGGTTCTCAGCAGAGAGCTTCCTTTCCTAAAGCTACCTGTGTTGCTGCTAAACTTTCCTAACTTTAATGATCCAGGTCCCAGGTATTCCAGTCCTCTAACCACTAAGGAGGAAAAATAAATGAACTGAGGATGTTGTCTCATGAGTAGGTGGAAGATGACAGCTGCCACCAAAGCAGCATGGTCTCGATCCAAAATACGCTGGTTTTGCTTTTATAATGGAAATATGCACAGTGTTCTCCTTTGGGAAACTGAGGAAATATTGTGTAGTTCTGTTACTGCTAGTACTGAAAGGAACTGCTTTGATATAACTGTTCATTGCCAATTGTTTTCTAGAAAATGCTGTCAGTTGGATAAATAGAATATATACACTATAAAAGTTGAAGGTAAAGGGCCCCTGACAGTTAAGTCCAGTCGCAAACGACTCTGGGGTTGTGGTGCTCATCTCTCTTTACTGGCCGAGGGAGCCGATGTTTGTCCGCAGACAGTTTTTCCGGGTCATGTGACCAGGTTGACTAAGCCGCTTCTGGTGAAACCAGCCGTTTACCTTCCCACTTTTACCTTGCACTTTGATGCGCTTTTGAACTGCTAGGTTGGCAGAAGCTGGGACCGAGCAACAAGAGCTCACCCCATCGCAGGGATTCGAACCGCTGACTTTCCGATCAGCAAGCCCTGGGCTCAGTGCCACCCATGTCCCTATCTATATACACTATATACACTATAGGGACAAGCATATCCAAAACCCCATAGCTTTTTAAGAAGCAGAACTGGATTGATGCTTGTCAGTGGTCAGACCGGGTCATCATCCCAGGACATTTTGCTGCCTGAAGTGAAGGACAAGATGGTAACAGTTCCTCCAACTGAATAGGCTGCATCACTCTGCTTAATGATAGGACTGCCCCTCCCGGCTGAGCTGAGCTGAGCTGCAGGCAGTCATTGAGTGGTAGTGGGATCAGGCATCAGAGCTGGGAGATAGAAAAAGGCCAAAGCATGACAGGACACTCATTGAAAAGGCAAAGGCCTAGCCTGAACAGAAAGCTGGTGAGGAGAGCCAATGGCCAGTCTGGATGGAAGGAGCCACTCCCAAGAGTCAGAAATCCTTTACTGCCTGAGGAAATACTCTAACCCAGCTTCCCAAACCTGGTGCCCTCCAGATATTTTGGGTATGGAACTTCCTCTGGGAGTTGTAATGGGAGTTGTAGTTCCAAACATCTGGAGGCACAAGGCTGCTCTAACCTGTAGTCAGTGGCTTACTACATACGGCAACAATGCAGAAAGCTATCAATTCCAGGTTCCAGCCCCAGCAGTTCCTGATATCAGTTCTTCAAAAGCCAGCAAGAAAGTTGTGTCTTGTTTGTTCATGCCAATTATTTCAAACAGTGGCATATATGGAATTGCCCAATTTTTAAACGATGAAGAGACTGTTCTAGTTTGCTTGGCTCCGGTGAGCATTTCAGTCCTCTGTTTCCATCCTTCCTCCATAAAAGGTTTATCTCTCTGTTTCTTTGTTGAACGAGAAGTTTTCTCTACTTATGATCACTAAAGGTCTTCTGCAATCATGTTGTTTTAAGTTTTTTAAAAATCAGTGTTTGGAGCTATGAGATACCTCTGTGCACAGCCATATTGTGCTGGTTCACCCCTCCCTCCATGATAAATTGCTGCTTGTGTATGATAAATATGGTAAAACTTGGGGGTGACTGCTACTCATTCAATCAGAACAAGCCACAAATTACTGGGTAGTGTAGCGTCTTAATTTCTTGTTATTTCCGTGTGGTTTCGAAACGGCATAGTAATGAACCACAAAGTGTATCGTCTGGGTAAGCCCTTGGACAGATGTCATTGGGGCTAATACTATTTTCTCAATCCCCCAGCCGGCTCACTTCAACAAAGAATGATCTTCCCTTCTTGTCATAAGCTTGTGTTTACACTCCTGCCATGTGTAGCATTGGCTCCTTTGCTCCACCTTGGAACAGCTGAATCTCAATGGTGTGGAAAGTGGTTTCCCTTTATTTGGGAGCTGTTGGGATCAGAGTCGCTGGGTTCATGGAGAGATGATTCCATATCAATCGCCTTTCAGATCTGCTGAAGCCCTGAGCGCCCCACCAAGACATGGCAGTGATAGCTGAGCTTCCCTATTAAATGCTTCCTGCTGTTGTCTGAATGTACAGCCTCTGTTCTCCCCACCTGCGTTGTCTTGGATCCTCTATCTGAGCCCTGCTTGGGGTCTTGGGGCAGGGACCAAAACAAAGTGCTTATTTTATAAATGGGGAACACCAAGTGCCTGAAGCTTGAAATGCACATGGCTCTGCCATGGTCCAGTGCAAAAGTCCACGTGGAGAGAGGGGGCAGGCAGGCAATGGTTGCTGAACCTTTGCTTCCACTATATCCAAATTCTATATCCCAAGAGTTTCTTAAGGCAATGCATAAGCTGGAGATGATGCAGAGTTGTGTGCTGCTTCTGGTTTTTCTGTGTTTTTCAATTTTGGTAATGGAGGTGGTAGCCTTTACCTCGAAGATCAAATACATTCTGGGTCCATGGTAATGAACATTCATTACAAAATGTGGCAAAATGGAGGTCCTGCACAACAAACCTTCTCCCCCCAAATGCTGGAGTTTTTGTGATAAGGGGAAATGCACTGTGAAGTGTTGGACAACATTTGCTTGACATTGTCTAATCTCCCTGCAAACAAAGCAGGATGAATGCTCAGCAAGCAGGTCATCTACAAGGGTCCTACAACTTTAATTGTGCAACCTGAATTTGCCAGCGTGTGATTGAATCCCACCCCAAAATAGTGACGTTCTGAAACCACCCTCAGTTTTTAATAAAGCAGCAAAGTTAAGAAACAGATTGTGTTGGGAAGGAAGGGAATGCCAGGGCTGATTCAAAATAACATTTCCTCCACGCATAAATATCTGCGGAACTGACTCACCCCATCTCATCCAGCAGGTGTCAGCGCAGAGCACAGAACGGTAGCTTGGGGATGGACAAGTAGAGAGGAAGGGAGGGGGGCTTTGAAATGCAGTACCATAAAAAAGCCCTCCTTTTGCACTGCTTCTCAGCACCCTGTGAGCCCCGTAGAACTGGGAAGGGTTCCCCTGAAAAGGCTGCAAAGTGTGTTTCAGGCAGATAAGTCTTTGCCTTTGAAGTATGGCAGCAAACTAAAGCGCCTCCCTCTTGTTGTTGCTGCCAGCCACTGAGAATTAATCACAGCCACATACAGATAAGAGTACAAAGCAACACAGAGCATTGTGCCAGAGAGAGAGAGAGAGAGGCAGGCAGGCAGGCAGGCAGGCAGAGGCAAGCAAGAATGAGAGACATGTGGTGGGGTGGACCCAGGGAAAGGAAGGACGGATCCAGAGTAGGAAGGTCAGGAGGAACAGAATTTGGCAGGCAGGCAGGAGGTGCGATTCCTATTCGGAGTCCTCCGGCAGTGTGGAAATGCTGGCAAACTGTTCTGACTCTCTTTCCTTTGTACTTTGTATCTGTTTGCTTGATGCAGCTCTCATTTTAGGGAACATTCTATCTTTGACTCCATAGAGCAGAAATACAAATTTGTGGTCTTTGGGAGATCTTTCTCTCTCTCTCTGTGTGTGTAGGATATATATACAGTGGTGCCTTGGGTTAAGTACTTAATTCGTTCCGGAGGTCCATTCTTAACCTGAAACTGTTCTTAACCTGAAGCACCACTTTAGCTAATGGGGCCTCCTGCTGCCGCTGCACGATTTCTGTTCTCATCCTGAAGCAAAGTTCTTAACCCGAGGTACTATTTCTGGGTTAGCGGAGTCTGTAACCTGAAGCGTATGTAACCTGAAGCGTATGTAACCCGAGGTACCACTGTATATGCCTTCCACTCAAGGGCTGTGGGGCTAACGTATTTAGGCCTACACGTTGGCAGTGGGCAAAGCCAAATTCAGCTGTAGATGAGATCAGAAGCAAAAGTAGGCAGTGGCACATCTTCTCTCTCCTCACCCCCTGTTCTTCCCTGCTCAGGAGGCTGCCAGGGGAGATATAGATTGGGACTGAGTACTGCTTCTAGAGGGCTTCCCACCCATCCCTTTTTCTATCACTCCATCCATTTAGGCCATTTGCCCCATTTCCACCCTCCTTTCCCTCAGGGCTCCCCCGACCCACATGAAATTATGTTGAGGGTTGCATGAATTTAAGCTAACAGCTGCAGTTTGAGCATTGCTGATTTTTTACTTTTGCAACTTGCCATATTCTTCAGACAGAGCTTGTGTTTATGACCATGTTATATATCTGCAGAGAGCCCAATAAAGCATGTAAACACCATTATTGAAGGAATATCGAGTCTGCAGCATCAGGTGGGTGGTTGGGGAGTCAGGAAATGCCAGTAATAAGTTTGCTTGTGTATTTAGCTTCCTTGTGTATAGGGCTGCCATCTGATCATCTTTTCCAAAATGACATAGGAAGTTTGTAATGCAGCCAAGAGATAGTAGGCAATAACAGCAGGGACAAAGGGCTAAAATCTTTTTATCCGGCATAAAATAATTGATCTGTTGAATTACAGTTCGGTGGAGTCTCAACACAGTGGGAAGTGGGTCAAGTTGTTGTCCTTTCAGAATGTGAACCTGATGGAATTGTTCAATTATCCATGAATATGCGAGTGGTAAATAGCAGCATCAAACAAAAGAATAGTATTTGCTGCCAGTGATTTACCTAACCATTTGGGGCAATTGGCCACTAGCCACCATCTATTTGCGGCAGGAAGCTCTGGATACAGATACCAGTTCATGGGAGGGCAAGTCTGTTTGTTTAGTTGCTATAGTCTGGAAAGATTCACATTTAAGATTGAAAGTCACAGGACAATCCTATGCATGTTACTGAGAAGTAAGTCCCACAGATTTTAATGGGTCTTACAGGCAGTCAAGATTGCAATCCTGAATGCACTTACTTGGAAGTAAGTTCTTCATAACATGTACAGGATTGCACTGTGCAGTCTACTTGATGCTATAGAGGTGTCCATGCTAATATCACTTCTGAACATGAGTCATTCTCCAGTTTCTAGCCTTCACAGGTGTTTATTGTACTTTGCCAGCTGTGCTAGTTGGCAGAACTGTCTGTGGCTGACGGGAGTTGTTGTTTGGAACATCTGGAAGGTACCAGGTTGGAAAAGCTGGTCCACAGTAACACCTATTCATCCTTTTGCAAGTTCCATCCTGAGTTTCTGAACTTCCCAAAGGTGATTTGTGCTTTTGTTAGCTGATGCTTGGGAATTTTTTCTTTATGACATAGCACCTCTTGTAGAGCAGGTTGCTTGTGTCTGATGGTTAGCCAACACCGAACTGAAATTTTTTCCTGTACAAGGGGATGGTGTCTGACTTACTTCAGAGCAGCACTAACATTATGATGACCTCTTTTTACTGGGGTGAGTCAGGCCCTTTTACTGATGGTTTGTATCTGTTTTAATAGCTGCGTTATTTTTAACACAGAAGGTTTTCACCTTTATCACTGCTTATTGTACAGCTCTTACAATTTCTTTGTTGAGTTGTGTGTTTTTGTTTTTCTCATAATAAGGCATGTTGCATGTCATGTGAGCAGCGGAGAGGATGTCTTTTTGTGTGCTCTTCCTTGGGAAGGACTATTACTTGTGGGTCAGCACTTCATTACCCATGTTATGCAATCACTCTGCAACTCACTGTTTGCTACTCCAGACTTGACCTAGTTTACATGATTTTCCCTGGGTTTCATTTGTAGGCCATCTTAAGAGTCCATTCTGTTTTCTGAATCCTTCTGTTGTATGTCTGGGACACATTTAAGGCAAGTGTGTTCCCATAAGCTCAAGATTTCTAATTTGGAAAGAAGTCCAGAGCTACAAGTAAAGAAACCAGAAAATTGCATGGAAGAATAATAATTTGAATGCTAAGTGAGGAAAGAATTAAGTAGCTATTTACACATGGCATCAGAATGATCTTTTTGCACCTGTGTTCTAGGTGTATAAATGAAAACTCCATGCTACTCAGTTGTGTAACATGGTTTTAAAGAGTTTTTCCCTTTTATAAATATCAGGTTTGAATTTTCTTCCTGTGTTCTTCTGCAACACAGCTGACAAAGCTACTGCTCAAGTTTGGGCTACACCTATGGTTAATAAATCACTGAGGATACTCATCAGTGGCCAGGATGTTTAAGCCAGGAACACATTATCTTCTTATCTCCTGTTTTTATATTGTTGTATATTCTCTAACCATGTTACATTTTAAGATTCTTCCCTGAATAATCCAGCCAAGTGCTGTGACTGACTTACATGAGATGGAGTGAATATGAGCAGAATTCTCAATGAGAAATTAGCTAGAGTAATTATTAGTATTTGAGTAATTATCAGCATCAGGATAAGGAGAAAGGTTAATAAGGGGCTTTTTTTGGTAAATGTTTATTCCCCTGGGTGGAAGTGTGGAATGGAGGGCAGGAAGGAGGATGTTTCTTAGGAGTGTTGCTCTGATTTACAGATACCCTTCTTCACATCTCATGCCTCTGTACCTTCCCACACCTGGTGGGAGATGGGGTGTGGAAGAACCTAGATGGATAGGACTCCTTCACAGTGCCACTGTGCCTTAATAGCTGCTTGGTTTCAAAGAAGGATCAAGAAACTGTCAAATTCCAGCTGTGTTAGAGTCCTACCCTGCTTCAAGCAGGTGAAGGTGGAACAGTCCTGGAGAGGTGTGAGCTGTAAGTCATTTACTGCATCTCATCCCGTGCTTCTGGTACTGAATTTGGTGTATATATATCCTTCTCAAATGCATTGTAGTTCCCTGTTCCTTCCTCTGTTTAAGAGGCCTGTTTCCTTAGTTTTCTACTGAAAGTGTTTTTGCCTACACTGCAAATTAAGTTCTAGGAGATAAAACCAGAATTCCCTCTGGGACAATAGGAAAGAGACCAAAACTGTTAACACATTGTGGCAGGTGTGCCCACTCCTCTACGAATGCCTGGAGGATAGCAAATACGAAGTGTGGCAAAAGCATCTACAGCTGTCCTTAACACTTTAACGAAAACAAAGAACAAGAAGCATCTTGTCCATGGGTTTTTGTAATCTGATTCCTTGAGCAGGAGCAGCTTGCACAGGGCATATTTCTTGGTGCACTTGCCGTGCCAGAAGTCTTCTGTTTTTCCTGCGCAAGACACTTGGTCCCCACCACATCTAGCTTTCTTTTCTTTTCTTCTTTTTGCAAGTATAGAGGTGCAGACTTGCAAACAGCCATTCACTTTTTCCCTACAGCAAATAAGAATCATTGCTGCACAACCAGTTAGAGCAACTCTGTACAATAATGAAATCTTGATGACCATGTTGCAAAAGCATCATGTTTGCTGCTTGGTTGTTGCCACTATTGCATGATGATAAACATGCACCTGATAGTATGCATTGACAGTTCTATGACCCTATGAAACCACAGGAACACAGGAAGCTGCTTTATGCTATTGGTCCCTCTAGCTTAGCACTGTGTACATAGACTGGCAGCAGCTCTCCAGGGTTTCAGAATGGGATCTCTTTCAGGTCTACCTGAAGGTCCTGGGGATTGAGCCTGGGACCTTTTGCATGCAAAGCAGATGCTCTGCTGCTGAGCAGCAACCTTTCTCTCTGGCCCTGTTTGTTTTTCCAACTTTCTTACCTGGGCAATTACAAACTTTTCATGAAAGTAATTACTCTTAAAGGGTATTTCTGTCATCAACATGGGTCTCTATACACACCCCAGGGCTCTGCAGTAAAACCCACCCCCGCAGATATTGCCTTTGTTCTAATGAGAATAAATCTGAATAAATCAGAATATTATCATGGTAGCCAAACTCAAGTCCAAATCTGGACTAATGCCACTCTAATGTGCAGAGTTTGCCTACACTGCATATGAATTTCAGGGATATCTACCAGAATGCCCTCTGGTTCCATAGGATTGCCCCCACTTGTCCCAAGCGGTGGCGCTCTATTCTGCTTGGCTAGAGAACAGGCATCAGCACAGCACTGGAGCAGAAGTCTAGTTTTTTACTTCCATAGTCAGATCCTTCTGTTCAGGTATAGTAAGTCACTATTGCCTTTGCTACCTCTGCTGCAGATTAGACACCTGTGGAGTAACATAACCCATCTCTTACAGGCCACTCTTAGAGATATTTACTCAGAAGTAAGTTCCATTGTGTTCAGTAAATGTGTTTAGATTTGGGGCCAAAGTTTCCTATGGACTTTACGGGAATTTCCTCCTCTTACAGAAGAGGTAAAGGTAAAGGGACCCCTGACCATTAGGTCCAGTCGTGACCGACTCTGGGGTTGCGGCGCTCATCTCGCTTTATTGGCCGAGGGAGCCGGTGTACAGCTTCCGGGTCATGTGGCCAGCATGACTAAGCCGCTTCTGGCGAACCAGAGCAGTGCATGGAAATGCCATTTACCTTCCCGCCGGAGCGGTTCCTATTTATCTACTTGCACTTTGACATGCTTTCAAACTGCCAGGTTGGCAGGAGCAGGGACCGAGAAATGGGAGCTCACCCCGTCACGGGGATTTGAACTGCTGACCTTCTGATCGGCAAGTCCTAGGCTCTGTGGTTTAACTCACAGTGCCACCGGCTTCCCTACAGAACAGGTACCTAAGCTTGAAAAACAAGTGTCTGTTTCTGGGATGTCCCACACACCCAGAGCTTGGAAAGTTTGTTTCAAAAAGTAACTAGTTATAGTTAAAAAACCCCACAAAAAAACCCACAACCCCCAAAACCCCTCCCCTCCCCTCCCCTAATTGCACTTGATGTTTGTCCTTTTACAAAATAGATTAGTTCAGTTCACATTCAGTTCAGATTCATCCAAATAATCCTTGGTAAGTTTATTCAGCATTTAGAAAGTTACAAGCTTCTGAGCTGAAGTGTAAGATACAAAAACCAAGAAACTAAGAAAAGACACACATAGTGAAATGTGAGTTGTTTATAACGCCCCCCCCCCCCACTTATTCTCTTTCAGGTTTAAGGCCCAAAGAGTCTATAAAGAGGGTTTTTTAATAAATAAAAAAATCTAAGGGAGGAGCCACCTGAAATTATCTCACCCTTTTCTCAGGCTTTAGACTGAACTAGAAATCGTTCAAGTTCTATCCCAATATGAACTTAATTAATGTACACTTCACACAGGCAGTTATGGGAACTGCTTTCAGATGCAGTTCAGAGATTTTTGAACTAATTCAGTGAATGTCATTAAAACCGAACTACTTCCTACTAAGCACTGAGCACACCGCAAGTCAGCTCACATCCATCGTATTTGATTCTGCTTGGGGATCAGTGTGACACAGATGGAGTTTCCTCCCTATACCCTCAGAACAGTCTTCTGAGGAAGGTTAAGCTGAGAGAGACTGTGGTTGACCTAAGGTCACCCAGTCAGCTTCACGGCTGATCAGGGATTTGAGGCCAGCTCCAAACACAGCATGCTATCTTCTGTGCCACCCTGGCTCTGATAGCTACTTCATTGACGCCGTTGTACAGGCTTTTTATGTTTTGCTATTGGAGATCTCATCCACTTACCTAGCACTACATGGTGGATTAATATAATTGTAGAATTACCCCAGTAGTTAAATGTTACTGCTGGAATGACTTAACACACCCACAGATCGATTTCAAAACTAGGGTAAGAGTGTATTGATCGATTGTGCTGTGAATACAGCCCATAAAATGACCGGAAGGGTGCATTCGACATGACAGTGCATCTTAGGTGAAATTGTTGCCATGTTGAAGAAAAGAAGAGCCTATATCTGGCTTCTCACAGCTAGTGCCTGTAGTTGAAAAAGCCACCAATTATAGTCCCAGATAATAACAAGTATGAAATAGGTATAATAATGTATTTTTAGCAAACCAGTGGGTTTTTATAGAAGTATGCAATGTTCAGAGTTGTAATGAGTTCCTTATCAGATATAATGGACTCTCTTTATAACAGATGTGGCTAACGTGGGCCTACAGTTGTGGACTTCGGCTCCCATCAACTCTAGGCAGCAGGGCCAGTGGTGAGGGATGGTGGGAGTTGTAGTAGTCCATGTACCTCTGGAGGGCACAAGATAGCTACCTTTTTCATAATGAGAGACGGAAGTGAGCTACAGTGGACAGAAAGTCAGACTTGGACCAGGGGGAACTGGGTTCAAATCTCCACTCAGCCACAAGGCACAATGGCTGAACTTGGTCAGAGTTAATCTTCTTTTGGCCACAGCTGAATACTTTTTGAACTCTGAAGGTGTGTTGGGCTTGGGATGGAAAATACCTTCAGAAACAGGCTCCATCTCTTATGTTCTACTGCTGATTTCTTCAGTGGACCAAGGAGAGCTTCTTAGTTGTGCGCCCAAGTATCTTCAAGACATCAGCTCACACGCAGAGAGTCAACTCCACAACAACATTCCCCTTGGAGTACTGCTAAAGCTTGGAATCCGAGCACCTTCTTTTTGGACTAGGGCAACTTTGTGTTACACTTGTAAGCTACTTTGGATGTTTTAATAGAAAAGTGGTATGTATGTAAATACGGACAAGAATCTTTCGGAAGTATTCATAAGGCTTTTCATTTGGGCTGGTTTTGGATATTTTGTGTGGGTGTTTATATTAGTTGTATCTGTTTTATATATTCTCCGTTCGTATACGTTTTAATGTAATGTTCCTGGCACAGAGTCTTCGGAACTGGAGAGGCTTAAAAAAAGAAAAAAGATAAATCTCAGTTGCATGTACAAAGCGAGGTTGATTGCTAATGCAGATATTCTAGTAACTTCAGGTAGTGGCCTATTGACAAAGCTTTTAGCATTCAAATAGAAATAATTGACCAGCAGGGGGTTACAGACTCTTGTAATGACCTATATTTGATATGCAGGAGAAAGAGCTTGCGGAATCAATGGAAGCTCCCCTTTCAGGGCCTTGGATTTCAGGCTAACTCAAAGACTCCTACATGTTACAATAGAAGCATGTGTTTAAAATGTAGCATATATCTGCTTGCTTCTGTCCTGTGCTCTGTGGCACAGCTTCCTTTCACTGTGTCTGCACGGTGGGAAACATGCAGTAGGAAGACAGGTCAATAGCGGCTCCCTGCTGTATGTTTCTGTCGTATACATGCAGTAAAAAAGAGCAGGTATGCCTGTCTCCTCTCGCAAGGATGGTGCACTGAGGGAGGGAGGGACAGCCCGCAGGAAGGATGAGGACGGAGCTGTTGGCAACAAGGAACTCCTAGATGCGGGCCTGTGAGTGAAATAGTGATTTTAGGGTCAGGCCCATCCATGGACTGGGATACATTTTAGCACAGTAATTGGAGGGACCATTGCAGGACTTCCATCAGGAATTGGCAGCTGCAGAGACGCATTCCAGTGCTTCCCTCCATTTTTGCTGTGCAGCTGTCAGGCCGCGTGTGAGGGCTCCTCACAATTGCACCTGCATTCCTGGACACCTTCACCACAGGCCCAGGCCCTCTTCCCTGTAGGGGGCCAACCTCCCCACGTCTCTGCCCCTGTCTGTCAGCCTTCCTTAGCTCAGGGGTGTCTCTCTTAATCAAATACATTTGTTTTGTAAAACTGACTAAAAATAATCCGGGGCTGGTGTGTGCTGGATGTTGGCGGTGAATCAAAGGCGCCGCTCTAATTAAACGGGCCCCAGTTTGTTTGTGAGCCGCATACATTTCCATGCTAATCAGCCACACGCCAGGATCCTGCCTCCTAAGCCCCACTTCCTTTGCCTGATTGAAAAGTATGCAAATGGACGGATGGAGTCTATTTATTGCAACGAGGGAAATGAAGCTGCAATGCACGCTGTGGGGCTTTATTTGGGGACTAGGGTGGGGAAGCGCTTTGGTTGGGGGCGGGTTGTGAAGATGAAGGATGCACCAGTTACTAAACATTGCCAGTGGAACTAGAGGGAACAAAATGAATTACTCATTTCCCATTAAGTAATAGCATAGCCAGGCACAATTTTGTTATTGTTTTTATGTGGCTTTGAATCTGTCACTTAGACTTTTCTCCACAATTTACCTACTACTACTGAGATCCAGTGGGAATGAATGGAAGGCTCTCTGACCGAGGCCCTCTGTGCTTTCGCTTCCAAATCAGGAGACTATTCCCCTATATGGGGACACCATGAGAAATCTCCAAGAATGGGAACTACATGGATGGTAAAGTCAGGAGGTGGGGCTTGGTCAGGGCCTAAAACTGAACTGTTGTTGTCTGTTGGACATTTGATGGGTGCTGTGTGGAAAGTGTTGCTTTCTACGTCTGGGGAAATAGAACTGCTTTTTTCCTGGTTCCACTTCAGCTTTACAGACAGGTTTGTTTTCTGTAATGTAATAGGCTGGGTCCATCTTTTGGAGTGAGATTGAGGGTGATGGGTGCAGAATGAAGAATTCCCCCTCTTACTGCCAAATGTTGCACTTGCCTGACAGAAAGACTGGAGAAGCGGCTTCAGTACCAGGCGCAAGAGACAATGGTGGGATTTGGTGCGAATTTTATGTGCCCACATTTGGTTATCCAGGAAGCTGATAGGGTGAAATAGTTTCTGCTTTCCTATATACCTCTCTCTGTGTAGGAAAGTACTTACGACATGCATCTCCCAGAAACATATAAAAGACGAACTGAATTTCTAGAGTCTGTTGGTAACTCATGTTAGCCACTGCTAGCATGGTAGATCAGTATCTCCTAATTTGTTACCCTCCAGACATTTTGGACTATCAGACCCAGCCAGCACGAGCAGTGGCCAGATTGTGGGAATTGTAGTCCAAAACATTCTAGAGGTTAGTGGGAAAGTTGTGGCATATCATCGCTTTAACTATACAGTGGTACCTCGGGTTAAGAACTTAATTCGTTCTGGAGGTCTGTTCTTAACCTGAAACTGTTCTTAACCTGAGGTACCACTTTAGCTAATGGGGCCTCCCGCTGCCGCCACGCCGCTGCCGCGCAATTTCTGTTCTCATCCTGAAGCAAAGTTCTTAACCCGAGATACTATTTCTGGGTTAGCGGAGTCTGTAACCCGAGGTACCACTGTATGTCATAGAATTAGTTAGGTCCAAAAGGCCTCTGAGTCTAGTTTCTTGCTGTGAGACAGGACTAGGTTACTGACCATTCCCCTCACAGTTCAACTTACACAAGTTTGACCATAAGTGTGTCACAAGCAGATACTCTCTGGGCAAGTAAACGACTCATGCTCAGCAGCCAGGTGGCAGTTAACTTTAGAGAATTAACCCTATTGTATTTCCTCCCTGCCGTGGGTTGGCTATGACCCTGGGGTGCCTTTTTAATGTGGTTATGGCTTCTATAGTGAAAGCAAGGTCTTTAGGATAAGCTTTATTGTCACTGTGAGTGGTAATGGGATTAGAGCATTTACTATATCCCTTGCCTAGAACAAAGGTGCTGGTTTACCTTCTCTTCTGTTATGAAATACAGGCTATAGGGAGGCAGAACATGGGTCCTTGATCATAAAACAAAGGTGATTATATGTGTTAACTCTCCACTAATGTTACATTAAATGCACTATGCCGTTGATACTTAGGGAAAGTGTGCTAGGCTATAAGCTTTCTGATGCTCCACCTTTTTTCCACACCAGAGAACATTTTAAGAAGGAGACAATTGCTAGGTTGCTGGAAAAGTTCAGCAGGGGAGAAATGCTGATCAAAACAAAGCTTAAATAATCCAGGTGTGTGACAAATGGGGTTGTAATAGCTGTCCTGCAAGTGCGTGGAGAGAGTTAATGTTAAGATGAGCAAAACATTGCATACAATGACCACATGAGAAAGAAGCTAGGTTGTGATGATTGTGTTCATACAGATATTTGGCGATATTTCTGTAGTTGCACATTAGGTGGGATGAAGTTCCCAGTAGATTAAACTCTTCCTCCACCTTGTGCTCTCCCAGTCTAGATATGTAATGGAAGGCTCACCCCAGTTAAAACCCAGAGCTTTGTGTTTCATCTCCTCTACAATGCCTGTGTGGCTGCCACTATTTCTCTGCACACCCCTTACCAGCCATTTGCACTTTCTTTGGAGCTATTAACACATTATCCAGAAGTCCCCTGCTTCATTTAAAGTTCATTAGATTTAATTGAAGAGCATTAATGTGCACTGAAGTGCATAATGTAGTTTTATTTTAAATGGAAACCAGGTGGAGCTATTTCTTGTCCTAACTCTTTCTCAAGGAGTAGTTTGATTAATGAACGGAGGCAAAAATAATAATATAAAAATAAGGCAACTTGGATAAGGGTTCTAAAGCAGCAAGGGTATTGGGAGGGGCTCTTGTTGGCTGGCTCTTGTTTTCTAAATAAAATATTTAGAAAAATGCATGAAAGATGGATTTCTGTTTTGGAGAATCGTCCTGACCAGGGGTAGGCAACCTAAGGCACCGGGGGCCAGATGCTGCCCAATTGCCTTCTCAATCTGGCCCAATCTGGGAATCAGCATGTTTTTACATTAGTAGAATGTGTCCTTTTATTTAAAATGCATCTCTGGGTTATTTCTGGGGCATAGGAATTTGTTCATTTCCACCCCCTTCAAAATATAGTCTGACCCACCACATGGTCTGAGGGACGGTGGATCGGCCCACGGCTGAAAAAAGTTGCTGATCCCTGATCCCGACTCTGCATTTCCTTCTCTGCTTCTACCTGTGGCAGCCAAAACATGTTGTTGGGATGGGGTTATTGGGATTCCCATTGGGCTGATTTATCAAACATCAGCCCATG
The DNA here is from genome assembly GCF_965153285.1 of Podarcis tiliguerta. Classification (NCBI taxonomy): domain Eukaryota; kingdom Metazoa; phylum Chordata; class Lepidosauria; order Squamata; family Lacertidae; genus Podarcis; species Podarcis tiliguerta. Next base: position 39,263,314 of record NC_139535.1, on the reverse strand, counting down.
ACTTTGGCCTAGTTGGAAGTCATGAAGTTTTAAGGAACATGGTGGTGGTTGACAGGGCAAGGGCTGACTATCATATACTGTATACCTAAAGCTCCTCATATGTTTTTCTTTCTTTCTGTTCCCCCCCCCAGCTAGTTATTGGTGTGTATTGGCACATTATTCCTTTGCCACCCAACAAATGGCTCCCATCTTGATGATACTAGGCATCATAACAGCAAATGCTAACGCTGCCGCCTTTTCTTTCAGATCCTTGTGGACCCTGCCAATCCCATTGGACGTTCAGCATTGCAGTATGAGAATGTCATAGCCCATGATGGCAGCTCCATCCTGCGGGACTTAGTGCTCAGCCCTGATCTCCAGTACCTCTATGCTATGACTGAGAAACAGGTAAGAACTTGAGTTTGTCCACAGCTGGCCCTTTTACGTGATTTTAAGCTTAGCAGTAATGAGGCACAGCCTTTTCTCTCTGCATAGTACATCTGTGTGATATTTCTCCAGCACAGTGTGAGGCAGGACTGTCAGATTCTCAGAGCAACCAAATAAAAATACTTTCTTCGAATACATCACTCCCTTTATTAGTACAGTTCTGATTAGATGTCGAGCTCATGGAGCGATCATGGAGCTCATTGCAATAAAAGTGCTTGTGTGAGTGATGGGCTACACCTTTACTTGATTCAACACCAGAGCGACAGCTCTCCTGAGGGCTCCTTTTTAATGAACAAGCAGATTCCATCATCTGATGGGTGACAGCTTAGGCAGAACTCTGTGTGCGTTGAGTTTCAGCACGCCCCGCAAATGGACAGAATCAGCCAAATGTGCAAGTGTGTTAAAGCTCAGTGTGCGCTGCCAGCCATCACACAATTGCATATGGTACAGGTGGTCACCACAAGCAAGGGCCGTGGCTGGTCATGAAAAGGGGCTCTTGGTCCACTCATTTTAACTCCGCAAGGAACTTCTCTGCTGTTTCTATGGCAGCACAGTGCAAGTGCTGTACTTTGCCATTCCCCCCACCAACAACTAAAGACCCAAACTCAGCTTTCCTCATTAAACCTTGCCAAAATTGGTATGGTGTGCATTAGTCACGACAACATTTGTATTATCAGTTTAAGCTGCTTAATCCTTCTTGGGCTGCTGCGCATATTATTAGTTACTCCTTTCCAAAATAACTAATAATATATACTGAGTGTCCGATGCCAAAATTATTATTTTTCTCTGTTTTCTTAGTCAATATAATTATCTCATGAATGTAATGTTCAAACTTGGCAGGACAGTAGCAGACCAGTCACATATAAAGTGAGATCTCATCCTTAGAATAAGTAATACATGGGTGAGGGAAACTTAAGCCTCTCCATGCCTACCACTCCAGGCTTGTGTAAAGTTTCCCACAAGCACATTTTACCCAGTTGATCTCACTCATTGAAATCATAGGTAGACGGACCTTAGGTAGGTAAGCCACAAACAGTGGAAGTGCCTGGAAGCTCTGACCCATCCACCTTGTTTTCATGAAGCAGTGGGCCCTCGCTTTATACACAACTGAGGGAGACCTGGGTATAAATGAATAGGTCTGCTGCTACCATGGCTGGTTTGGTTCTAAGAGTCCCCCCTCCCCCCATTTTGCTCTCAGGTTTCTTTTCATAGAATGAATAATATCTATTTGAGTCTGTCCTGAGGGGAAACAAACTTACTATTAGGAAGCAGATGAATCATGGGTACATGCAACATCTCTTCTAAACCAGACTCATTAGGTCTGTTTTGCAAAAGCTCTGTCATTTGACAGATTGTCTCTGCTGCAGGTATTGGAGAAGTTTCTTTGCACTCCCTCCAGCAAGATAAACTGGTGTTTATATGAGTTAGGAGCACTGTGGCTGAGTAGCCCAACCTTAATTCTGTTGGGCTGCAGTTTCTTTACCTTTTTACACTGGGATTGCTTTATTCTCCTCTTGCAGACTGTCCTATAGCTAGGTCTGAGGATCCTAACTGCCCACTAAACCAGGAGAGGGAGGACTTCAGCCATGCAGGATTTACTTTGTGTTTTACTAGAACTCTAGTTTACTAGAACTTATAATTTACTAGAATTATAAGACATACGCTTATAATTAAAGAGCTAGGTTCCTCTTAGCAGCTGCTGAGGACGGGGATTGTTTTGAGTATCAGAGCTGTTCTGAGCTCACAGCCCTTCTACACAAAAATTCAATCCCCAGTTGCCCAAAGCATACTTCAGTGCAGCAGCCTAATTTCAGGTAGTCATTTTGTTGTCTCTGTTGTTAAAGAATTGGGACTGAGAAATGCTTCCCGATCTACTGCGAATCACCAAAGTTTTCCCAGTAGATCCTGATTTACTTTCTGCCCATGCCTGCTCTAAATGAGTGGTTTGGATCATTTGGGGTTTTCCTTTAATTAGGGGCCATTGGACCACAGGGGGGAAATGTTGGGGATCAAAAAAGGTACCCCTCCTCTGGATAGGTTCACACTGGGTATTCAGTGTGAATCAGACCATGGGTTGGATTACATTAAAAAATGAACAAGATCCAGGCTGCAGACTCTTCATCCCTGCTCTAGACTGATTGTGTACAACTGGAATAAGTGGATCTTACAAACCAGCATCTAGAGCTGCTATCATAGGAGATCCACCTCTCCCTATTTAGGCACTGTTCTAGGTTTCCTGAAGCATTGTTATTTATTTTTAAACCTGTTGTCCCACATTTTGTCCACATTGAACTTTAGAGTGCTGAGCAGCATAAAAATAGAAAAAATAATCAAAGCAACATCAAGACAGCATAATGAAAACATAAAATAATTCAGAGTCAGAAAACTGGAAGGTCTTTGCCCTTCTCATCAGCAGATTAGGATCAGCATAGGTTCAGCCAACTCCAGAAGCCTCCACAAATAGCCAGATGTTCACCATGCATATAACGATGGGTTCACACAGGTGTTTGGGCAATGGCAGTGCTCTTCCTCCTCCCTCTTCCCACTGCCACACCTGTTGGACAGGGGTAACTAATATGGTGCCCGCCATATGTTTTTGGACTCTAACTGCCATCAGCATGGTCAGAATGAATGCGAGTTGTAGTTCAGCCTTGGTGGCTACCCATGATTTAGGGTCCTAAAGATAAAAAACTAGCACGTTGGGTTGAGCCTGGAAGTCTACAGTATCACTGAAGATCAAACAGGACCAGATAGGTATGCTCTATCAGGGTGGCTCTGTGGTCTAAACCACTGAACCTCTTGAGTTTGCTAATCGGAAGGTTGGCAGTTCAAATCCACGTGACAGGGTGAGCTCCCATTGCTCTGTCCCAGCTTCTGCCAACCTAGCAATTTGAAAGCATACCAGCCTGAGTAGATAAATAGGTACTGCTGCGAGGGGAAGGTAAATGGTGTTTCCGTGCACTCTGGCTTCCATCACTGTGTTCTGTTGCACCAGAAGCATTTTAGTCATGCTGGCCACGTTACCCAGAAAGTTGTCTGTGGACAAACACCGGCTTCCTTGGCCTGAAAGCGAGATGAGCTCTGCACCCCATAGTTGCGTTTGACTGGACTTAACCATCCAGGGGTCCTTTACCGTTACCAGGCCAGTTCTAGACAGTAATCTGGCAACAACATTTTGAGTCAGCTGAAGCTTCTGCATCTTTTTCTGCGGCAGCCCACTTGTTCTACATTACAGTAGTCCTGTCTAGATGTTACTAAAATGTGAATGACTTCTAGAACAACTTTCTTTAGGGAAGTTAGGTCAAAGGCACTCCTAGTCATACAGCCACCTAATTAAGCTCACCAGTTCTAATGCTGGCATTTTACGTGCAAGAGTAAATTGGAACAAAAGCACTAGGTTCAGCCATTTAAAGGCAAAAAGACAGTCTATGACTCGGCAGCACAGCATGTCATTCCTTGAGTTGTGTTTTTTTTTATAGGATGCAGGCTAAAGGCATTCACATAAACACACAACCTGCCTTTTATGTAAAATGTTATGTGGCAATTTGAGGTGTCTCGCCTAATTTTGTCGATGCAGTTGTTGGCCAATCACAAGTACCTTTTTTGCGTGGGCATTTCCATGGGCACTGCCCTGATGCAGCAACAATGGAGGCATATATAAAGGTAAGGGATGCACACAGCATTTGGCAGAAACACTGCAGTGATAAGTCAGAATTAAGGAGTGAATGGACTACTTATCCCAAATGAGCCAAGGAAGCTGCCCCAAAGGCCTTATCTGAGAGGCACCTGGAGGCTCTTTTACAGCAAAAGGCAACATATTATAACAAACATGGTTGCCCTTTTAACTAGAGAAATAGTAGAAGGAGCTACAATAGAAAATCTGCTCTACATACCTTCACATACCTCCTTCCTTTTGAGCTCTGAGACTGTCAAATCAGATTTATTTTTTTTTAATATAACATAGAATTCTTTCCCCTTTCATCAATGATTAGCAGCTTTTACTGAAATCCCCGCTCCCCTTGGAATGCATGCCTGTCTAAACCTTTCAGGCTTGCCTGCATGGCTGCTAAATAGCTCTGTAAAAACAGCTTTGTTGTTTGGTAAGGAACTGTGGAGTGGCACACCTGCTACTGATGGAGGCTGTTCTAATGGTCAAGCAGGGCTGGAAAAAACCCAGACACTTTGATTGCCCAGAATCCTAACTTCTGATGCCACTACTAGCAATTTTCTGTATTCAGCTCTGTGCAAGTCTGATTCCTAGAAATTTAATACACCCCCCGCCCCCGAACTGGTCAGGTACCCCCCAGCCCTGAAAGAGAGATCTCTGGATGATGAGATTTTATTTTTATTTTTATTTTTTTGCCCCAGCTGCCTTTCGTGAAAATAGCAAGCTATCCTATTGTGGTTGCAAGGCAAGTTGTCTCCATTGCATGCAGCAGTTGAAGAAAGGCGTACCAGATACGGAGCGTGTAGCTTGAGGCTGCTTCATTAGCAAAGTGAGGTGCTTAGCAGCCTCACTCACCATTTGGGAGTGATCTTTGGGGTGACTAGTGATGATCTTTCCCTCCCTTTCCCTTTCTACCCTGGCTTCTTTTGGTAAGCATGAGGGTGAATATTGGACTGCTTGACTTTTGTCTTCTTCTGTTAGTGCTTAAACACTACAGGTTTAAGTTTAGGTAAGATAGGGTTTGGAGAGTTGCTAGACAGGATATATTTAGAGATTCTTCTGCTTGTTTACAGTGTTAAATATATGTTGTTGTAGGAGTGATCTGGGAGAAAAAAAGTATCTGTCCTTTCAAGATCATAGGAAGATACAGACCTTTTTTATATATAGATCAGGCTATTCATCCAACTAGAGTAGTATGCCTCTTGACTGGCAGTGACAAGGTCTTTTCAACTGCCTTTTGAATCTGGTCCCTCTCAGATGTTTTGCTAGAAGTACAGTACACTGTAGTGGCAACATCCAATTGGGAGCAGCTGCAGAACAGCTATGGCCTGAGAGTTGCGGGCATGTTACACTTACTGTACAGAGACCACTTGAAATGGTCTCTTGGTACTGCTGGGAAGGTGTGGAGCGTCTTCACATCAGCCACAGCCAGGAATGTGTTTTACATGTTACAACAGCAGGGCTAAGCAATCACATGGAGTCCACTTCCTAGTAAAAATGCAATGTCTAGACCAGCTGTCTCTAAAACCCGGCTACGTGAAGAAAAGGGAAAAGAAGCATGAGTATTAGAAAGAACCACACAAGGCTCTTCTGAATCCAATATGCCAATCCAATGCAATGAGCATTGCTGTTCAGGACTCTTCTGCTTCCCTGATGACGCCTGTATGTACCATGATGCATCATGACATGCGTGTTCCAGAAGACAGGTCAAAATGATATGAAACCAGAGTGTATTTTTTTCCTGTGTTTGTATGTACTTCCTGCGAGGAAGGAGATCAGTATGGGGACTTAGTAGGGAGAATATTTTTTATTGGAAGGGCAGCACAAAGGTGGGAAGAAATTAAAAGAAGGGGCAAGCTTCCCATTCCCTTTGTAACTGGTGGGCTTCAAGGTTTTTTCCCAACATGGACATCTCTGTTAAAGTCTTTTGACAATGGGGTTATTTAACCCTCAATCTGGTGGCGATTAATTTTGCAGCCAGAATCCAGACCACACTGGATATAATGAGGGGAGATTTTGGAAGGTTGCTTAAATGGCTGTGAGGACATTCTTTCTTCCGTTTGCAGGTCCCCGTTCTCTCCCTTTGGCTTAATAAAAACCACTCTCATCCACAGCTTACTGTTATCAGGTTGTTGGTGGAAAGTAATTAAATGAGCAGTTGTAACAGAGCTCAAAGGGCCTGCAGAATGAGGGGATTTTAATCAAATCTGGAGGAGCAATTAATAAAGAGCTTGTAACCCTTTAAGGCAGACTCCTGCTGTCAGATTAAGAAGAAAATGGGTTATGACCAGTGTCTGGAACAAGGACAGGGCAATGCAGATGCCCCCAATATTCTTTTCTTAAACTAGGTTTCAACCAGCTGTGTGATGATTGTCTTCAAGAGGGTGGTAGGTAGCTAGGAACAGAGATGCCTGAATGAGAGAGTGCTATGCCTTTTCACTGTTTGAAACTAGGTTTTGAATGCTGTACCTAAATCATATCCAGCGTGGCATATGACCCACCAAGTCAAATACTGTTCAACAGCCCTGCATAACAACCCACCTGGCACTTCATTCTTGCCTGTCTAGACCCTGGAGGGAGGAATCAACTGATTGTAGATGAACAGGTTGTTCCTCAACAGTTCCCTTTCTGATGGGTGCTTTGCGCAGTGCCATTCTTTTATCCAAGGCTTTGCCAGCCTGGTGCTCTCCAGATGTTTTAAACTATAGCTCTCATCAGCTCCACGGGACGCGGGTGGCGCTGTGGGTAAAACCTCAGTGCCTAGGACTTGCTGATCGTAAGGTTGGCGGTTCGAATCCCCATGGCGGGGTGAGCTCCCGTTGTTCAGTCCCAGCTCCTGCCAACCTAGCAGTTCGAAAGCACCCCTAAGTGCAAGTAGATAAATAGGGACCGCTTTATAGCGGGGAGGTAAACGGCGTTTCCGTGTGCGGCGCTGGTGCTGGCTCGCCAGATGCAGCTTCGTCACGCTGGCCACATGACCCGGAAGTGTCTTCGGACAGCGCCGGCTCCTGGCCTCTTGAGCGAGATGAGCGTGCAACCCTGGAGTCGGTCACGACTGGCCCTGTCAGGCAGGGGTACCTTTACCTTTACCTCATCAGCTCCAGCCAGCTTGGTCAAGGTTTTAGGGCCCTCCAACAACTTCTGGAGGGCAGAGCACCCAGTTGGGGAAGCCCAGCTTATTCCATCACAGATGCTGTATAAAAGGAAGCTCAGTCTATTGTTCCTGGAGACCTCTGTGCTGATTATAGTGGGATAATAACAAAAAGATTAAAATAACTCATCTGTCTCGGAAGCCAGTATAGTCTGTGCTGTAACTCCTTGAAGCTAGAGGGCAGCACAGAGGTTTAAGTGATGCCTTATGTACACTAAGAGCCCATGTAAACGAAAACTGTGAACCACAATGCCAGCTTGTGGCCCTGCACTTGCTGTGCTTGTGTATGCTTGTCGATAAGTTCTTTTCCAGCTGAGAAGCGGAACAATTTCTGCAGCTTTGTAAAATACAGTCCGGATGACTGTTCTGTTTTTGGTGTGGGGTTTTGGGGGGTTTTTTTTGGTCTTGTTCTTGGATCATGATTCATCTTGTTCTGATCCATTCCTCTGTTTGGGTAATTAAACCCACATAGACACTGATCCATGCATATTCTCCCATGAATCACACTTAGAAGGTACTCCGTTGATATTTAGTATTAAAATTCAGCAAGTGCCCTATTGCCCAGAAACCAGCTTCCATTCCATATTTTTGCTGGCTATCAAGACTATTGAGATCAGTAGCAGGCAAGAGTGCTGTGATAGAGATAGAGCTCAAGAGAGGGGTGTTGGTCTTCAGTGTAGTTCAATTTCTCTTGTACACACAAATCTACATGCACAGAAGGCAGGTCTCAGCCTCCACTGGGTAGCTGGAGGCTTTCGTAGCCACAGGGTCAACTTCAAGAGGGGAAATTAGGGGAAGGGAAGATTGCACTCGAGTTCAAAAGCCATCTGTAGACAGAACTTAAAAGAAGCTTTGTTAGTAAGTGGAGGAAGGGGCTTTGCCTCCTGAACATCCCACATTGAAATGCAGGGGCTTGGTGGTAGAATCAAGAATAGTTCCATTCTTCCACAACCAGTCTGCTGCATTTGTATGCTTGTGAAGGAGGAAGGTGAACAAGTTGGGGAAGGAGAGACATAGCTTGGAGATTGTCAGTTTCCCAAATATGCCATTTGAAGGTGGGGAACATGTATGCTACCCCGCTCCCGTTGTCTGTGTAAGTGTTGGTTTCAGACAAAATGGCTGTATAATGGCTAAGGAATGACACACATCTTGAATATTACCATCCTGAGAGAGAGCCCTCAGACAGATTGTTGTAGTCCTGTCCCATGGAGCCCTGAAGCCCTCTTCTCATGACACGCTCAGGGTGAGTGGGTGCATATACAAGGGAACAGGATCATAACACCGGGCCCCACCTCCCATCTGTGTTTTGTAGATACACAGCCTATTTCTGTGCATAGAACAGATTTGCAGCACCTCCTTTTAACCCTGTTCCCAGGCTCCCGCTGTTTCCTTCCTCCCCCTTCGAAGCTGCCATGGCAGATTTTGCTTCTCAGCAGATGTTCAAAGAGGCTGCTCTGTGGTGGGGTCTGGACTAATAGCCCCCGTGCTTAATTTCCTAGGCACAGGGATGCCTCTGGGGAATGGAGAGGGACTTGAAAGCTTAAGAGCAGGCCTCTGTATCCCCTCCTTTCCCCCTGCTCTGATCACCAGCCTCAAAGAAATAGCAGGACGCCTCAGTTAACACTGAGCTTAGAAAGAGCCTTGGGCTTTGACCTATATTTTGTTGACCCTTTCATGGCTCCTGATGGTGTTTGGGTTTTTAATGTGGTGATAGCAAGGCATGGGATCTGGGGAAATTATTTTAATCCATGATCAAAGCGTGGCTCCTGCTCTTCTGTTTCTTCCTCCCCTTCCTCCGCCACATGCACAGAAACAGCAGGGTCCTTGTGAGGTTTCCCAAATCTTTTGTTGCCCTTCCCACCTTCCATCGTACCTGTAATTTAGCTCTTTGTAACATTTGGAGCTTCCTTTTTTGCCCATCCGTGGTCCTACACCTTTAGTAATTTCAGTATGAGCTCCTTTAGGACGGCAACCTCTGAATATGCAGTTCTACAGATATCTAACTATTCTGGATTTCTGCCAATTTTGTACCATTGTATGCTTTGTGCCAATTAAAAAGTTGTGACTATGCCATGCTCTCCAACAGCAGAGGCAGCCAACATAGTGCCCTCCAGATATTGGTGGACTACAATTCCTATCATCCTGAAGGTTTTCAGCCAAGCTGATGGGATGTGTGTGTGATGGGAATCGTAGAGAAGGGACAAAGGTTCATGCAGCTGATAAAGGCTTGAGTAGCCTGGAAGTTCCTGATAGGAAAAATAATTTAACTGCCTGTCCTTGTCCCTCAGGTGACCCGTGTGCCAGTGGAGAGTTGTGAGCAATATACAACCTGTGCGCTTTGTCTGGGCTCTAGGGACCCTCACTGTGGCTGGTGTGTCCTGCACAACATGTAAGTACCCAGTGCCCTCTTCATATCCCTACAAGACTGACAATTGCGGGAAGCCTTCTTTCTTACTCCTTGAATGCTTTTGAAGCTGCATTAGCAGGAGCTGGTAGCTAAGCTACAACTGCTGTTTTAACATCCTTTAATATGAATTATGTGCATTTGAAAGAACACAAAAGTGACATAGTTCCTGCACAGGACACTTACAGTCTGCATGAAATGGACAGGCTAGGAATTGGGAGAGATTGGGGAGAGATAAGTGAGTATTGGGGATGAGGGAGAGGGTGGGGATAATTCAGGCATAGCAAGCAACATGCCAGATGGCACAGGGTAGGGAGTAGACAAAGGTGGCAATATGAAGTGGCAAGAGGTGAGCTTGTACGGAGTATAGTTGTCATGGTGGCTATCCGTGTTCCAAAGCAGTATATGCCACTGAATACCAGCTGTTGGAGAGCAGCAGCAGGAGAGAGCAGTTTTCTTGAAGCTCTGTGTGCGGGTTTCCTGGAGGCTCCTGATTAACCACTGTAGGAAGAAGAACACAGGACTAAATTGGCTTTTGGTCTGGCCTGTTCCACTAGAGGTAATAAGAACATAAGAAGAGCCTGCTGGATTAGGCCAATGGCCCACCTAGTCCAGCAACCTGTTCTCACAGTGACCGACCAGATGGCTGTGGGAAACCTGCAAGCAGGATTCTAGCACAAGAGCACTCTCCCCTCCTAGAGCTTCAAGCAAGTGGTATTCAGAAGTATTGCTGTCTCCAGCTGTGAAGGCAGAGCATAGCCATCATGGCTAGTAGCCATGGATAGCCCTCTCCTCCATGAATTTGTCTAATCCTATTTTAAGACATCTAAGCTGGTGACCAGGACTGCCATGATCTTCTTGCGGAATTCCAAAAGGCAGATTTTGCCTTAATCAGGAACTCACCAAGATGTGTTTTTTTGGGGGGTGAAGCCACTGTCTCTTACCCTTGGTTGACCTGACACACCCACACCCTGTCTGCACTATGTGGATAATTATACTCATCTACCTCACAGGATTGTTCTCAGGATTACTGTGATAATGTATGTGAAGTGCTTTTAGCGCTCATAAGAAGTGCTATAATTATGATTCTGTGATAAGGCATGACATATTTCCTACAAGGAGATTATCTCTTTATAGGAAAATCCATGTATATCATTGTGTGAGGTATGGTGTGATCATTGTATTTTTTAAAATACTTTTATGAATGCCACGGGTTGAAGAAGCTGCTATCTCTACTGACTTCCCAACCTGTATAATAAACATTCATTACATGCTTTAAAAATGCAAGGGGGAAGTGTGTCTGATGTGGCTCATGGTTTGGTGTAAGCCTGAGGACTAGAAACCTTGTGAAGAGATTAGTAATAACTTTTGCAAGATATAATGAAAATAGATAAATTTTGGATCTGAAGCTTTTCTGTGACTTTCCACTTCTGGGCTCAACATATAATTCTGCAAAAACCATCATTCCCGGTCTGCAGTTTTTTTCCATTCACTTATCTTTTGAAGACTGCCCCCACTCCTCTCTCCTGCAGCTTTGAGTATCTTTGCCAGAGATGCACTATTGGCAAATTAGCTGCTTTGCTTGGGTGACTAGTCTTGCAGAGGTCTCAACCTGGAATCTCATGACTTGAAGGGAGGGGAGTGGCAAAAAGTCCAGCTCAGCAGATTTCGCACTGACTGTACCAGTGTCTAATAGCAGTGTCCATTGCGGCTTCCGGTAGAGTCCCTTTCTTACCCTGCTGAGCTGACACGAGCCTTAATGTGGAACTGGACACTGCAGGAGACCAAGAAGTGAATTGGCTAGTCTTTGGCAGTCTGCATCAGGCAGGGGCAAATGGGCCTTATCTGTCCAGCGTTGCCTCTACAGTCCATCTTACATGCTGCAGAGCTGATTGACAGCAGCCTGCTCCAAGCTACCAGTTGTCTAGTGGACACACACATACATGTGTGTGTGTGTGTGTGTGTGCACGTGTACACATTCTGAATATCAGGCATGTAGGGTGGTTTGAGATCTAAAAATGCAGCTTCCTGTCCTGAAAAGCAGCAGGAATCTTTCCCGCTCAAAGCATAGATGGACAAAAGCCATGCGTCCAAAAGAGAACTGCTCATGTATATCATTGTCCAGCCTTTTTGTGAGAGACAGCATCATCTTAAGAGCATTGTGTGTGTTTTAGTAAAAAACCTGCTCTGAGTCCATTGAATGGCATGAAACAGAAGGCGACCATTCAAGTCCATCAGCCCTTGGATATGAAAACATCTTATTCTTGTCTTGCCTGTAGTTCAGAGGAAAACTTATTCAAATCTCCTTTAAACACATACCTACTTCTTGGCATAAAATGCCAAGGTTTCTAGCAATGGAATGTTTCTAGCTATGATGGCTGACAGCACCTAGCTGCAGATGCCACACTGCTCCCTGTTTGTCAGATGAGGAGAGAAGTCAAGGACTCTAGAGATTATTCCCTTTGACAACTGCCCTGATCTGCGGAGATCTGGAGAGGCTGTCTTTCTTCAGAACTGCAACCCAGGACCATCTGGCGAGCTGGTAATACCTTAGGAATGAATAGTAAGGAGTAATCCTGTTTTAGTTAGCTTGAGAAAGAGAATATGGGGGCTCTGCGTCTCTAAATATTAGCATGCAGTATATGTCCCTTGCAGACCAACATCTATATACCGAACCCTCTCTCTCATTCTCTCCCTTTGCTAATATTTGGTCCTCTTCTGAAAATGGCTTGCACTTGCCATTTAGCTCCCTGCTAGTGATCTAATTTGGCCTGCGACCCAAAGGCCCTTCAACCCAGCAAATGGGCCTCCCCACATGGGAGCAGAGTTGCAACTTGGAATAGAAGGAACGAAACATCAAGGAAAAGGCATGGGGGAGGAGACGTTTCCTCTGGGCTAGAGGGAAAAACCTCCTCGGAAGCCGCAAAGCCCTGGCTGTTTAGCCATGTGGAGCATTTTAATTAAACTCAGAAACATCTCTTTCCCTGAAGCACCTTGGGGAGATGGGTGGGATGCAGAAGTGGTTCAGGAACTCCACAGCGCGATGTCATGCTGGCACTTGCTCAGGAGATAAATCACCAAGATTACCGGGACCTTGAAAGGCGCATGTGTATCTGCTCTTCTGTATTGCCCTCCGCTTAATTAAAATGCTTTTCCGTAATGAAATAATGTTATCGCAGATGCAGGGAGGAGAAATGAAGGAAACTCGTTTAAACTCATTAAATGGAGGCAGCGTTACCTGGATAGAACAGTGCTCTGGGGGCAGGGGAGTGCCTCTCTCCCCCCAACCCCACCCTTGTAGTAAAGCAAGTGGGATGTGGGATGGCTTCCCATAGGGCAGAAAGGAAAGTGAAGCAGAACTTCATCTAGGATAAATTAATGCAAGGGATTAGAAGTGCATGGAGCCAGGGTGGTGTAGCCTGCTGGTGGGAGAGCCCTGCGATAAGCAGATTTGAACATAACAATGCACAGGTACCTGCTTGCATCTCTGGCATACAGTAGTGGTTGAGAGCCTGAGCTATAAATTAGGAAGTCCCTGGTTTGAATCTCACCCCTAGGTGGCCTTAGGCAAACCAGTCACAGCCTCAGTTTTTCTGCTTCCCCTATTTACAGTATGGGAGATATCAATACTGGCTTATCCTATAAGTTTATTGTAAGTGTTACCGCTGGAAAACGTATGCGAAGTGCTCTGAACACTAGCAAGTGCCATACGAATGCTTATTATTGTTATCAGGCCGTTAAGTGTTCTGAATAGGCTTTTAGTTTAGTTTATTGTGTTAGCTAAAGGCCTTAATAGCCAGCATAGAATTCAGCTGCTATATGCAGATGAAACAGATATCTCATAACAGTGCTGTCCAAATAAAAACAATGTCCATTTTAACTAATTCAGTTTGGACCAGAGAAATCAGTACTTCAAGTCATTGGAGGGGGGGGGCAGGGGGAAAGAATATAAATAGTGATAAAAGTTAAAAAATAATGTGGTTTTTAAAAAGACTTGGTTTATGAAGAAAAGGGAACCGAAGCCTTTCAATTACCTGAGGCCAGAAGAGCAAAGCTGCCGCTTTTCCAACAATTTAATTGCAGTAATATGCAGATCTCATAACTAGATAATAGCTTTCTGACAGCAGAGAGAACTTTTTCTGATGCCATTGAGGTGTTATACTTTTTCACCCCACCAGCAAGATTAATTTTCATAGTGCAAAAAGTAATGTGTAAAATAACCTTCAGAAGCCCAGTTTTTATTATTCAGATATGTTTTGAGACATTGAAGTACAATAGCAAACCGTTGTTATACTGCCCTGCAACTAAACAAGATGTTTCTTTGTAGTGTTAGAACCTGCTTCAAGCACCAGAATACGATATAGAAATAAGAAGCTAAATTGCATGAGAGAGATGCTTACAGCAGGGATCACCAATGTAGTCCCTGTGAATGAGCCTGCAGAGGCCTTCCCTGGCGTCAAGCAGACCCCCCCCCCCCCCCGGCTGAAGTTCAGCTTGAAAGAAGCATTCTGTTGTGGCCAATAGAATAGGTTGCGCCTTTGTCTCATTTCTTTAATGTAATCATAGACCCGAACAAAATAAAAGCAACGACCATAAAATAAAATGGCTTGTGATGCATATATAGATATATGATACAATATGTCAGGAATATTAAAATGTGGAAATTAAACGCAAGTCAAAAGGAATCTTATAAATAAATAACATAACATAACCAAATTAAAAACTGTAACAGCAGCTGTACAGGATAGGTTTAATCAGGGGAGATTCTGCAGGCAGAAGGAGAAAACTAGTCATAATCTCTGTGGCTGGAAATCTTGAGAGGATCTTGAGAAAATAGGAGTAACCAATCTAATTTGGTCATTAGAAGAGGCTGCTGCAGCTGTTGTGTGGCACCCAGAAACGTTTGCAAAAAATAGGTAGCAAAGGAGCAAAGAGAGAACTTGGGGTGTTGAAGTAACACACACGTTACTGCTCATAACCTAAAACAACAACACTGTAATGGATGCTGCCTTCTGCTTCCCCACAGCTGCTCACGGAAGGACCGATGTGAAAGAGCTGATGAACCTCAGCGCTTTGCTTCAGATCTACGCCAGTGCGTCCAGCTCACCATCCAGCCCAAGAACATATCGGTCACCATGTCAGAAGTCCCGGTAGGTGGCTTAGCTTCACTTTGGTCGGCCTTGCTTAATACCAGTACATTTCTTTAGGATGTTGAGTCCGTCTGGAACAGTCTGGGCTTGGGAGAAGGTGTACTGTGTTGTCTTTGTTCTTAGATCTTTTGTCTTAATGAACCATGGAACAGGTGTTCGCTTGTTTTCTGTGTGTGACATTCTCCTTCCTGTTCTCTCAGCTGGTTCTGCAGGCCCGGAATGTCCCTGATCTCTCTGCTGGCGTGAACTGCTCCTTTGAAGATTTTACGGAGTCTGAAAGTCGCATTGAAGATGGCAAGATCTACTGTAGTTCTCCTTCTGCAAAAGATGTCATCCCTATTACCAGAGGGCGAGGTGAGTTTGGGGTTTCTTGTCAGCTTGCACCAGTGGAGTCCAGAGCAAAAGTTCTGGGGGGGTAGGATATTTGATTACATACTTCAGAGAACATGAGTTTTCAAAAAACAAAACAAAAACAACCCCATTTGAGTAACACAATAGCTGAGCTAATATCTCTCAGTTTATTTATTGCCATGATGTAAGATGCTATGGATTATCCAGGTTATTTTTAAACCTGTTTGCTGCTGTGGGAAGGCTCTTTCTACTGTGCTTGTGTATGTGATTTTGAGAGTATTCATATCCTATAATGCTGAGGGGGAATTGTAAGTTGTAGGCACCTTGGGGTGCACTTCCCCCTCCATTGGTATTTGTAGAGTGAAAATAGACATTAACTTCCCTTGAAGGAGCTGAAGTGGCACAAAGGAGGAGCCAACCGCATCCGCTGCAGTGCGGTTGAATCTGATAGAGAGGCTTCCACTCTGGACAGCCAAGAACGTGAACTATGCAAAAGTATTTTTCTCTTTCTGTTTCCGCATGGAAGGCAGGCAGTCTAGACCTTTGTGCCATGGTAGGCTGTCCTTTGCTCAGTTCAGATAGCATGTCATATTTGAGGCACAGAGGAGTTCAAAATACCAATATCTATACCTTCTGTGAGAAGGATCAACATATTTGTGAGCAGGAGAGCAGAGACTGAGGCAAAGAATTTGAAGAAAGGAGAAGACAGGGAGAAAGAAGGCAAATGACTGAAATGGGTGCATTTACAGAGTGGCAGGGAATATATTGTTACTATTCTATTTAGTAAGGAATGTATGAGCTACCCTTGGCCAAGGTGATTTACATGTCCTCACCACGGTTCGAAACTCCCACTGTTCTAGGCACATTTTGCGACAGGGAATTTCGTTAGCGCGAGCAGTTTCTGAGCTCTGGGCGCAGTACTACGCCTAAGATTTCAGATTAAAACTGCAGAGTGGAAGGAGAGGAGGACCTTTTTCTACCTCACCACTTCCAGCTGCTCTCTGAAGACTGGAGAAGAGACCCTCTTAAGAATATTAGGGGGACGGGCAAGGGAAAGACTAGACCGTGTGAGAAATGAACATAATATTTTAGCTACAGTTCATTCATTTTCAGCTTTGTATTCTTGTTACAAAAAAGCGTGCCTAGACATTCCGTTGTTGTGCCCATAACCTCGGTTTAAGGTGCCATTTAGCTCCTAGCTTTCATATCTCCGTTTCTAACACTGGTTCTCACTATAACTGGGGATAGCAACATGAGACTGGTCCAGTGGTTTGCTTGGGCTGATTGCTGAGTAAGGCATAATTGTTACATACCTCCTAGATTCCTGGCCTCAATACGATCAATAACCCACTGGTTTCCCAATAATTCCACAAGAGGCTCCTAAATTTGACAAAGTCAGATTCCCTCCTTACCTGTGGAGGTAGTAGAAAGCCAAATGTTAACTCTGAACTAGGCAGTTGGAGGCCCCTGGTCCTCTTCTTCCACCTGTCATTTTACTTACATGCTGAGCAGGATCACCTATCCTCTGCATCCTGCTAGATTTTTAGTGCAGGTCACTCACACTTCTCTTCAACATCAATAAACTAGTGTTTTTGTCCACTAACTAGGATTCATTGGAACTGCCCCTCAGCCCAAACTCATTTGCGTGCTGCCAAACCCTGCACTCTGTTTTCCCAGATGCCCATGCTGCTATTTCTCTCTTTAATATCTGATCTATTTTCTGCCTGTTTTCTGTTCTAGGCGACAAGCGAGTGGTAAAGCTCTACCTCAAATCCAAGGAGACTGGGAAGAAGTTTGCAGCTGTGGATTTTGTCTTTTACAACTGCAGTGTTCACCAATCGTAAGTGATATAAAACAACTTCCCCTCCTCTGGTTTTTGAGCTTATTCTGGGGGAAAGCTGCAAATAGCATGTGGCAGACATAATAAAACTGGGGAGAAAGGCAGATGTGTGCAGTGTAAAATCTTGTTAAATACAGAGGGGGGTATTTGGGGGTTGCCACACTTATTGTAAGGAAAGCCAAGCCACCTTGCCTTGCTGTTAAAGTTTGCTTTGGGCAAGAAGCTTCTTGGGCATCAGAAACCACATCAAGCTGAGAGGATTATCCTTTTCTTTTGTCTTGGTGAAAAGAAACTGCACTGTGTTCATTGACTACTGGTGTAAGAAATGGTTTAGTCAGGAGCATCTGAGTAAACAGGTTTAGCAGAATTGCTGGACCTCAATGACTGTGTGTGTGTGTGTGTGTGTGTGTGTGTGTATGTGTGTGTGTGTGTGTTTTGCTCTGCTTGCCAATTGGAAGTGTAATTTGCTTGCAGAACCCTATTTATGAATTCTTACCCATGAGGAGAACTTGGGTATCTCCAGTTGAAAGGATCAAATAACAGTAGGAGCGAAAGACTTCTTCCAGGGACCTTAGAGACCCCCTGCCTCTCAGATTAGACATTACTGGGCTAGATGAGCCAAGTGTCTGGCCTGCTAGAAAGCAGCTTCCTATGTTTCCTGTGTAGGTGTGAATTGATGATTGGTAGCACAGTTTGATCTGACTGCATCTGCTAGAGGCCTAACCTCATGTATAGCTTTAATGCAGCCCATCAGCACCCAGCAGGTTCTAATTTAGAACCTCATTTTCATATAAGCTGCACTGTAAAATAATAGCCAGTTTCTTATATTGAAAACTATAAAAACTAAATCTGTGATCTCCCAATGTTTATGCTTTACAGCAATCTATAGACGGGAGCGATCTCTGTGGCATCGAGTGTTTCTGTGACAGAAAGCTAAATAGGGCAAAACTGTCTGTGCTACCCAGAAGGGAGCGCTTGCATGCTGGATCCCAGGCTGCAATGGTGAAATGGAAGATCCTGGTTACCGAAGGCATTTGTTAAGAGTTTCTCCAAATGAAATAAACAAGGCCTTAGCTTTGGCATCTGCTTTCATTGTGCCTTTGCATGCTATGGGTGCCATATCTCATCCATAATGGGGTTGTGGTATGATCTCTGAAAGGAAGGATTTTCTGTGCCCGAGTAACCAGTCTGAACGCTTCTACCGAACGCTGCTACAGTTCACTCGTTTGGTTTTTGTTGCCTGTTTGTAGCTTTCATAGCCCCAGCCCTGTCCTACAGCCTCTAGGGCAGTGGAGGGTATGGCTATACTGAAGCCACACCATGTCAAAGTACACAAGCCAGTCTGGGAACAGTCAGCAACACCCTAAACCAGGGGTAGGCAACCTAAGGCCTGTGGGCCAGATGCGGCCCAATCACCTTCTCATTCCGGCCCACGGATGTTTTTACATGAGTAGAATGTGCCCTTTTATTTAAAATACATCTCTGGGTTATTTGTGGGGCCTGCCTGGTGTTTTTACATGAGTAGAATGTGTGCTTTTATTTAAAATGCATTTCTGGGGCATAGGAATTCGTTCATCCCCCATCCCCCCAAAAAAAATAGTCCGGCCCCCCACATGGTCAGAGGGATGGTGGACCAGCCCACGGCTGAAAAAGGTTGCTGACCCCTGCCCTAAACCATGTATGAGATGGCCCCCGCTGTTCCCAACCGCATGTCAGGGGTGAGGGGTGTGCCCATTTAAATCCCTCACAGAGAATGCACAGTAGGGGGAAGAGAGGAAAAGAGAGGATTGTGTATTCAGTTTGTTTCTCGAATATAGGCCATCCTGGAAGATAACCAGAGGGGCAATAAATACAATCTTAACCACTTAGGTGTTTTGGTATTGCTTTTTTATTTTCCAGATAAGAGTGCAGGTTAAGTACAGATTAAGGTGGTTTTGATGTGTCCCTCCCCAGGGAGCATATGTTAAAGAGCTAAAACATCCTATACTTTAAATGTGACTTTGTAGGCTTGCTAAATTACTTGACTGACCCTTGGGCTGTGTTCAAATGTAGTGGTTTGGGGAAAATGGCAACACAGGTGTAATGGGGAGGACTAGTGAACCATGTGTGGCCATCCTCCATCATACCCAGGTTTCCTATCCCTGATTATAGTATTATGAGAATTAAGTTTCCGTGATCTTTTTGCTTATGTGTTCTCCCGTTCTCTGGTGCAACCGAGAGGAGGAGATGGGAATTTTCTTACGCTTTCTTGACAGTTTAGTTATTGCACAAATCCTAAACTGTGGTTTATTTTATCTATGGTTAGATGAAATAAGTCAGACTCATAAACTGTGGTTTGAAGTTGGCTTGTTTCAGCAAACCATAGTTATATTTAACCACAGTTTGTCTGGTTGCCGGTGACACAAGCAGCAGTTAGTTGTAAAAAAATTGAAGCAAAAGCTTCCAGGCTCCAGAGAAGGGGGGTAGTGCAGGAGTCCGGGGTTTGCTGAGGCTTGTTATGATTTAGCATTACATTGGAATTTAATGTTGAAGTTCAGATTACTGAGTAACCTATAATTCTAGTCATACAGTTACAGTGCGATAGGTTGGGAAGATTAATGGGCAGGAGAAAATAATAATCAAACAATTAGAAGGGGTAGCCTGAAGCTATTCTGCATAAAATGGCTTCAAAGGCAGCTCTTCACACAAGATGAATTCTTTAAACTTTAAAAAGGAAGGAGCAGCCAAGAGACGGAAGAATCCCAAAAGGTGCCAAGATACCAGAAGTGAAACCTGCTATTTCAATATTGAGGCCTGCTGGTGAAATGTCTGTCAGGAAAGGCGGGGGGGAGGGGGGAAGGAAGAGAGCCTGCGGGGGCCTGCCTAGACTTGTCTGCTGGGAAGATGCTCTTATCCAGCAGCATGCTCTAGTCTAGGGTATAAAAGTTGGACAGCAGGTTGGAGCAGTCAGGACTCTGATCCGGGCAACAGAGTCTGTAATATGCACAAAGGAAAGTCCCATCAAGGCCCTTTCTGACACGGAGGAGATGCCAAGTCTGCTGCTGGGAAATTATTCCCACCTGCTGTTCCTTCAGAGTGCAGATCGTGGCTCCTGGGGGGTGGGGGGAAGAGAGGAGGCGAGGATTCTTTTGAGCTAGATTTTCTGCCTTACCAAGGTTTTCTTACCTTGGTTTTCTTCGAAGGAGAGATTTCTTACTCAGTCTTTCATGTTTGTTCGATCTTGACAGTTGGATAAGTTTTGGCACAGGCAGGTTTCCAGTTCAATTTGGTGTTCAGGTTCATGTCTGACCTGTTAAATCTGAAGCTCTCTTTCACCCACATTGGCTAAAATGCAGGATCTAAAAAGAAGTCATAATCTTTCCTTTCCTTTTCACATAAGTTGGTGAAATTTGCAGGGAAATGGAGCCTTTCCAGGGTGGGTTAAGCCTGCCAAATTTCAGGGAGATCCAGCCAGTGTTTTGTGTGTTTGCTTGCTGGGAACCTTTAAAGAGTTTTTTCTTAAAAATGGAAAAGTCTCTAACTTCTATATTTTCTGCCAAAACTGGATTCAATTTGTTGTCATAGCTGCCCCTTCTGAGGGAATGATGTATGCCAAATTTCAGAAAAATAGGCACAGTGGTTCTCCTACAAGGGCTGACTGTTTTGAGGTGGGAATATAGAAATCGCATTCCCTTCCCTAATTTTGTTGCTGGACAATCAGGAGGACATATGAGAGAGGTTTCCTTTGGTAAAAAAAAACCAACTTGTCAGAGTTCAGACAAATAAAGGTTATTGTGCAGCTAGGTGATTTTACCTCCTTTTTTTTTTTTAGAAACTGAAAAAATCACCTAACAATTCGAGGTACACTCAGAGCCAATACATATGCCTGGTATATACCACTGTTTGACACAAATACCCAATAAAAAAGTAAATGTGGTTTTAAAAAAACAAAAGTTGTCTCTTTAAACTAGAACATTGCAGGCCAAGCACGATGAGACATTTTTTTAAAAATGTAATGTATGCAGAACATAAAAAGCAGAATAACCTGCAGTTAAGCAGGAACTGAGGCTGATTTATAGCCAGGTTGAATTTTAATTTTAGATGAATTATTTTAAAAAGCAAATTATGGTTGTATTAATATTTATAAAATCATTTTAGAGCTATTGATGACAGTGGTTGTTTATAATCGGGTTTTTTGCTTTGTTTCCTTCTTGCCTTGCTTTCTTTGGGGTTTAAAGGTCTTCACAAAGACCAATCATGGAAAAAAGAAATATTAGTCACCATGTACTAGATGCAACCAGTTAGCAATCCGATTGGAACTGCACTTGCCTGCAAATAATTCCCCATGCCTGTTGCTAAGTGAATTGCTTAAGCAAAACTCTTCCTGTGTCTTTCCAAGCACAGTGGCCTACTAATGCCAGTAGTGTCTTTTTGTAACATTTTCTAAAAACCCAAACAAGATGCTCTGTTTCTTTAGCCTTAACTTCTGTCCCCCCTAAACTATGTTAATCTTGGCTAGGCTTCTAAACTATGCACGCGTACTAGCCTGTTTTCCAAGCTGAGGAATGTAGGGTCTGGCCTCATCTCTAAAAGGAGGCTTGTGGAGGAAAATCAGATTCTAAGTGATATTATGCCTCACATTTTCAGGGACCAATTCATTATCTGTCAGGCAATAACTAGTGCTATACATACAGAGTGGGGAACGTAAGCAGAACTGTGGTTAACTGGACCAAAGGTCATCCAGTCCATCGTTGTGCTTCAAACAGCGGCCATCCAGATGTGTCTGAGTGCACAGCACCATTCTGTTGCTTGTCCTCAGCAGCTAGAATCCCAGGCATAACAGTCGCCATGGTTGATAACCATTAAAAGACTTACCCTTCATGAATAGCCATGTGACTGTGTGTGTATATATATATATATATATTTGTGTAGGCTCTGTGGGTATTAAAAGGCGCACCTGGCAGCAGTTGCAGATTGGTCTTTGTCTGTGACCTACAAGTGCTACATGTTTCTTGGACATGTTTTGACACAGCCACTTTCCTGATGGTCCCATTAGCACTTAGCGACCACCTTTTTGGCCCGCTGCTGCAAAACCATTATTCGTGAGGTTTAGTTTCTAAAAGGTAGCTTTTCAGTGTCTTTGACAGAACTCCTGGGGTCCCCATGACTTCTGGCATCTTGGTCACTGACAGGTTAGTTTGTTCCGTTTCTTTTTTAGAATATATGTTTATTTAGGTTTTCAATTAAGTACTGACAAAATGGATAATGTAAGAAAGCAATAGCACCAACGTGCACAAAAATGGAAACATAAATTAACATGAACATTTCTGTTTGATCACTTATTTGCCATAGCATAGTGGTGGGGCGTCCTGGAAAGCTGCTGTTAAGGGTAGGCAATACTGAACCAGTGGCCTGACTGCATAAAGCAGCCTCCTGCATTTGTTGAATATTTCTGTCTCTTGTGTGCTCACTTAGTTTCTTTGTTTTGATTTATTAGTAGCTGGTTGTGTTTTTTTTAATGATGTTTGGTAAATTAGTTATTTTTAAGTCTATTTAATACATTTTATAGTTTTGGTGTGGGTTTTGTTTTTTAATAATGTATATGCTACTTCTGCAAGCCACTTTGGATCCCCACACCCACCCTGGGCAGGATAGAAGTTTAAAAAATATTTGAAATCAATCATAAATAAAATTTAAGGGTTAAGAAGTTATAAAGCATTTAAAAATGTGGTTCCCACGTGTCAGAATTCTTTTTTTTGCCAAGAAACATGACAGTATGCAAGATGATACACTACATTTTTTATGGGCAGGCAAACTCAGTGGGTATCTTTTGCGTTTAGTAGGCTTTTGAGATTGGGATCAAGAGCTATTTGCCTCTCAATGAGGCTAATGTTCTTTCTGTGGAGTTTTCTGATCACTGGGCATTGTGTTTAACTTTTATTATCTGGGCAGCCAGGTGCATGAACGTTATCAAATCACTTCTCTGCTCAAGACTGAATGTTTTATAAGTGATGTTCAAATGATTAAAGGGAATCAGAAAAATCAGAACCATCCAAATGTCTAATTTGGACAAAGCTGGCACTGTTAGTTGGCACCAGCTAAAGAACTGGCCTAGTATGTATTCAACAGTCCTCCCAAGCCTCCAAGTGTTTGCAAGGTAAATAGCTTTCAAAAACTGGCTGCTTGCACGGTGTATCAAGCGGCCTTGCCCCCCCCCCCCCCATTTTGGAAGACATGGGTTCCCTGTATATTTCACAGGACTGCCGGCAACTTAAAGGAATGTAGCAAGTTCTGTAGAAGATTCCTCAAAACTAATTCCAACAAACCTCTAAAAGCTCTTGGGACATAGGGTCAGTGCCTGAGAATGCTAGTCTATATCGGATGTAGCACAGTGGAACAATTAGAAGGGTGTTCTTTTGTTGGTTTTAGATATTGTAGTGAGTTGTAGAGGAGAAAATAGTCTATTAGATCTCATAGAACAGGTATTCAAGATGATGCCCTCCAGAAGTTGCGGATTACAACTGCCATCAGCCACAGCTTACATGTCCAGTGGAATGGGATGATGGGTGGCTGTAGGCCAGGGGCTACAATTCACATCATCCCTGACCATAGTTAAATGCTAAGCACATGTTTTAGCATTATGTGTGAATCAGGCTACTGTTAGCATCTCCTGCTGGATAAAATTAAGATTTTTCACTTCCAAACCTTTTAAAACATGGCCAACTGGGTTAAAACACCATGGAGTTTTGTTATTATATATCCAATTCTGATTTCCAGCATACCTTCTGAAAAGGGGAGGATACTGATGTAGGGAAGAGAGGTTTACAGTAACTATGTCACTTTTGGAGGGGGGGAAACCTGCTCTAGCTATTAGTCAAGGGAAATGGGGAAGCTTTGAGTCCTTCTTGCTAAGTACCTCATGAATCGAGGACAGGGTTACACTTTGGTTACAATCCCCCCAGTGTGGTGCTATGTGTTGAGCTTGTCAATATTTTGTATATGCTGAAAAAAGAGAGGTGGAGGTGGAACAGCTCTCATGTCTTGCATTGTGCTTTCGGTAAGAGGAATTGTCATGGTGGTAGGAATTAGACTCCTATCGCACCTCTAAATACAGATTATCCAGTTCCCACCAAAGGCTTGTTGCCTGTTGTGACACGGTTACCCCACAAGACGTTTGTCAAATCCAGACCTTTGCTACATATAGGGAGTTTGTAGGAAATGATCTAGCTGTGTGTTAAAAACCTGGAAAAAGAGAAACCAGCTGTCTGATTTTAAGCATGGTTTGGCACACAAGATGTTTTTGCAAAGCCTGTTATGAATTCCCCCCGCCCTGTGTGATGAAGCCGCAACTATTAGATGCTGCTTGATTAGATGCAACCAAGTTTCTCTGATGTTGCTGCTGCTATGATAATGATGACGGTGATGATGATTTCAGTTTCTTGCCCACCATTCCAACAGGAGGTTCCAGAACGGGTTACCACAATTTAAAAATACAATATTGAAAACTGTTAAAGCAAATGACAAACAAAAGTTGCCAGTTAAACGACAGCTGTTAGTCAGAAAAGTAAGACTAAGTTCTGGCACTGTAGAATGTCCTAAGACTATTTACTATGTATGCCTGTGTTTCTTTCAAACACATTTTCATTCTTTAGCATCTGTACAGAAGTGTGCAGAGTTTGTTTGTGCTTACAGAGATGCCAGGATCTTCTGCAACCCTCACTTTGATTAGATTTCTCTCTCCCACCATATCGTGTAGAAAGCTGATCACATGCTATCACATGATTTGTTTGTTTCGGTCCCTGTCTGGTCTATAGTTTGCAGGACAATAATACAGCTGGGATGGCAGAGATATTAAGCAACCATACAATTGCTCTTGTCTTCACCAAACTATTCTGTTTTGTGGGTGGGAATATAGCCTGATCTTCAGGGAAATAAATCATGATGGTTTTGTCCTCCTATAAGTGCTTCCAATGGAGATAACTTTGTGGTTACTGCAGGCAGCTTAAAGAGGATCCAGTTGGGTTCTGATACTCTGGTTCAATCACATCTTGTCCAGAATCTGAATGCACAGGTGTAGTGATCCTCTTTGTTAAAGGCTTAAGCTTCATCTTCAGAGTGTCCTCCAGGAAACAGAGTCCTCTTTGTAGATAAAGGAACTTTAAGCTTCGTGTCTTTTATCAACCTTGCTAAAGACTAGCTGTGCTCTCCAGCTAGGAAGGCAGATGAGAAAGATGTTTTGCGGAGGAGGCTGGGGTCCCAGGAAGAAAAGAAACAAGAGACTATAAATACACTATGTCCTGGGAGAGGTGCGTCTGAAAAGAGAAATCCTCAGAGCTCAAATAACTAGATTTGCAGGAGGAAGAATTAATCAGTATGAATACAGGGCTGTATCTAATGTGAGCTTATAGAAACAGAGCAACTGCCAGAGCCTAATATCGGGTCTCTAAGGGTGGCCAGTCTCTAGCACTTCATGTGCAGATACTTTGGAGGAGTTAAGCCATATTTTGTTTCCTTTAGGCACTTCAAATGTGTGCTTTTGGCACATAGCCAGAAAAATGTGGAGACATTGGAAATGTTCTATTTAAATACTGTGCTGGTGGTATTTTTAAAAACCACATGTATACACTGTCCCTTATAGGGTTCCCTTGTGTGCCTCAGTTGCCTTTTTGGGGTACTCTGTTCTCTTCTCGTGCCAGCTGCATGAAAAAGAAGGTGCAGGACAGACCAGCCCTATGTGGTAGCCCATCACAATTATGTTGTTGTGACCAGTACTTACTGGGAGGGAGGCTCAGAATGTCTCCACCCAAGCCAAAACTATGATACACATGGTGAGGGGCTTGGGTGCAACCTGAGCATGGTGCAAAATGAAAGAGGATACAGCGGAGTCCCATGGGGTTGCCTTTCGTTTTCCCTTAGAAGGGGCTCTGCCAGAATTGGAAACAACAGCTTTCCAAGAGAAGTTGCTCAGGGAGTGGTGCTTCCAAGCAGAAAGCAGCCCATGAAGTTCCTCGTGTGCCACTTTTCATCTGGCTCTGGGAGGTTCAGAGATGGGTGCGACCTGTAGGCTGCCCATTTGGCCATGCCTGTATTGGAACAGAAATAAATATGGGGATTGGGGTGTGTGTGTGTGGTATTCAGCAAGCAAGAAAGCGGAAGAATAGCCACTGGGGGTGGGTTGGGATATAGGGATATATGTATTTCCAGCAACCACAACAGGGAAAAGTTAGCAAAGAGAAGAGTAGGTTACTGTTTCTAAATTTAGGGATGGGGAAGTGGGGATGAAGATGCTGCATTTGAACGAAATAGATTTTTCTTACTAAGTATTTATTAGGAATGTCAAATTCATACATCACTGGGGTCTGGAGACTGTTTGGCAGTAACAGGAGTTGGTGAAGGGGCTACTCAAGACTAGAGATGGGAAGGCCTGGGGGGGGACACAGAAAAACTTTCCCCGCCCCCGTTTCCCCCCAAAGTCACTTTTTACCAGAAAAATTGAAAAAAACCAGTTTGATGTAGTTTGTATATTCCACACACTCCCCCCCCCCCATTTTCCCCAGAAAAAAACGGCTTTGGGAAAAAAACAGGAAAAAACCTGGGCCCCCCCCCCTTTTTTCCAGTTTTTCCCCAGGTTTTCCCATCTCTACTCAAGACATTCTTGAGTCTCTGCTCAAACCTGCTACATTGTTGCATTTATTTATTTTTATAAGAAAAATGCTTTTGAAATAGAGGCCGAAACGGTATGCTTTGCAAGGTTTCCTGGCAAGTGAATAATGACTTCTTAACCGTTCACATAACTTGCTATCCCTGCCCCAAGATGTCTTGGTTACTATTAGGTTTTCCACCACTTTTAAAGAGTAGTAGAAAAACTCCTTGCCTATATTCACTTTCTGTCCCTTGGATTTTGTAGTGATGCAGCTCAGCTGACAAACCCACAAACTTACAACTAAACAAGATGATTTAAAACCAGTCCTGTGATAACAATTGCTGAAGTCCCCCACTACCAAAAACAAAAAACCTTCTCTGCCTGGATGAGATAATGCTGATATTGTTGGTTATTTTAATCAGAGCATAAAATTAGTATGAACTGGCATCTTAGAGCCGTACATATGATTTACATACTTCTTATATAAGATTTTTATGCTGATTTTTCATGGCTATCTGGGCAAAGGTCACAAGCAACACAAAGAATATCTTCTAGTCTGAAATGCGTCACTTGTAAATGTTTCAGCAGGATAGAATTTAGATTCCATTTTTAATTGAGTTAATGTCAACCCCCCCCCCAAGTGTAGGATGTGTGTGCGAAATCCAAAAACGTTCAGGGGAGGGGTGGGCTTACCTCTAAACACCAGAGGTTCAGGCTTTTCCTTTTTTGAACAAGTAAGTAGGCTTTGTCACTGTTTCAAGGAAAGGATTGACTTCTTTAGTGGCACTCCCTTTGAAATTTGGGACAAATGTCTCATGGGAACGATCCCATGTCACAATGTAGTGTTGTAGTCCCATAAATGTTCTTGTATGCGGCGGGGGGAGATGGCTGCTCCCATTGGCCAAGTCACTCTAGAAAAACTACACTAGTACTTCAGAAAAAAACCCTATATTTCCCAGCATACCTGGCATAGCAGTGTTCTGCCCTAACAGGGTTGGATTTGGAGGAGGGAGTAAAGGATTGGGCAAGAAAAGAGGGTCAGGAGCTTGTGTTTTGATCTGTTATTGCTTTGGTTATGTCACTCTGTAGCAGGGGCAAGCAACATGGTGCCCTCCAAAATCATAGAAACATTGAATTGTAGAGTTGGAAGGGCCCTGAGGGCAATCTGCTCCAATACCTGCAGTGCTGTTGGACTTCAGTTCCCATCAGCATGGTCAATAGCAAGGGATGATGGCAACTGTAGTTCAATATCAGAATGATGCAACACATGATATCCCTTTTTTATACAATGCGCTTAGTGACCGTATAAGAATAATAAATCTCCATGGGGCTATTGTTTCTGTTGGTTAGTATGCTATATATTTTTATGTTGTAAAGTGTAAACCATCTTGTGATCTTTGGGTGAAGGGCAGTATACAAATTTAATCAATAAAATATAAAAATAATTAAAATACAGTGGAACCTCGGGTTGCTCACGTGATCCGTGCGGGAGGCATGTTCGCAACTCGCAGCATTTTACTGCTTCTGTGTATGCGCGAGCGCCGAAACCCAGAAGTAACCCATTCTGGTACTTCTGGGTTCGGCGCGTCCATAACCTGAAAACGCACAACCCGCAACGATTGCAACCCGAGGTATGACTGTAAAATAAAAGATGTGTCACACGACTTTTATGTTTATACTCAGGGGTGATGTTCTCAGTCCGCACATGGTGTTGCAGATTGGCTGGGACCATACTCTGTAGCATATTCAGCATAATTTTGCCCTGCTTTTTAGAGAGATGGACAAATCCCCAGCAAAGGTAAAGAGAACTATCTATATTCTCACATCAAGTGGGACGGCATCTTGGACATTCGGGGGGGGGGGGGGCGGGCAGGGGGGGAATGAAATGCATGCTAATTATGCTACCAGTTCCTGCTGCTAGTTCCTGGCACTAATTAAGGCTTCATCAGACCTTTCATCCTCCATCTATGAAAATTAATAGAAGAAAATACAATGATACTTATTGTTTCATAAGTACCTAAAAATATCCCAAGGCAGTATCCAAAATGGTCCTGCAGTGCCACATGTAAGGTATAATGAAACGCTACGGAAAAATAGTCTTAAAAGAAGCGCTGGAGATCCTTAAAACCCTCTACAGCAGAGCCATCTATGCAGATGCTTTTTCCATCAGTATGCATCATGTATGTAATTTTCCTTTCCAGTACAGCTGTCGTGTTTAACATATGCTTGTAAAAGTACTTGCCCCTTTCCTCTCTGAATGTTTTCCTTCTCTGGCTTGGCTTGTATATAGATATGTTGCTTCAGGCAGCGCACTGCTCCCTCGCCCCTTCACAGAGTCTTTGTAGCACCCAATACGACAGAACCGAAAATTGCTTATATTGCTTATGTAAAATACTCGTATTATTCCCCCAATGCTCTTACCTTCCTCTTGTGTCCTCATTCTTTCTTCCAAGTCAGCTTTCAAAGCTTTCCGCATCCCCTCCCTCTCCCATTTTACTTCCTTCCCTCTGCTTGTTTTCTTGCTTAGACTTCTCCTGGCTTATCTCGCCCCTGTGGATTCCTGTTTTGTTCATACTCCCCACCAGAGCACTGAAGTGCTCTCAGCTTCTAAAGCTGAAGATAAGGGTTCTTTTACAGGCCATAGGAATATAAATGCAAGAGAGGCACATGGGGAGGGGGAGGTGGTGGTGGCAGTTCCACAGGCTACAGAAGCCGGGAAGCTGGAAGCTAACGTAGGACTATGTCCAAAGCATCCTGCCCTAGATGGGCTATTTCCTTTGACTTCAGAATTCTTTCACTGAGTGGCCACAGAGTTGTGCTTTCAAAATGGTCAGTGGTTAAGTTGTGGGATGCTGCTAACTTCACAGTATCACTTGCCGTTTGTTGGATAATATAAATGTTTGCTGTAGCCTTAAGCTTAAAAGATTTTCAAGGACATATGCCTCTTCTTTAGGCAGTTGGAGCTGCAACCCTACATAGACACACTAGGCAGTAAGTCCCATTGAAGTCATTGAGTTGACATGTTTAAGATGACGCTCTAAATGCACTGTTTCAACTGGGGCTCAAGCTTTAGTCAGAGGCTGTGAATTAAGGGCACACTTGTGTATCTTCTGAGGCTGTTTCGATCTTGGTTAGTTCCATTATAACATGGAACAAAAATCAGTACTGAATCTACCAATACTTTTCTTTCAACATTTCTTTTCATCATCTTTCAGCATCTCTTTTTTGTTGTGGTACTTACTGTAATAACTTCATGGTGAGTACCAGCACCTGTTTTTCTAGGGGGGAGGGGACTGCTTTCAACACTGGGTGGTAGCTTTTGTTTGCACAACTGTTGATTGTTTTATACTTTCTACAAGAAGTCTGTGCAAAAACCTGGGATTTTATTAAAATTTATCGATGAAGATGCTTAGAAACAGCAGGTGCTTAGAAATCCTTTCATCTGTTGAAACTTGGTTTCAGTGCATGCAACCCCTATAATTCCCATTGAGTCAGTCTACATGCTCACCCATATTGTTGAATGGGGCAGGTGTCAGATGACTAGTCTCCACAGCCATTTCCCTTACTTTTTATGCAAGTAAGCCTTGGAGAAAAAGGTTGGCCTCTTTTTGTGTTCTCAGTTGCAATGTGATACTTGGAACCTGAATGATACCATGGAGGTGTGCTCTTTGCATTTGGTAGACAAATGGAAATTGATGGGGGCCATTCTGAACAGGCATTGGAATGAGATGCAAATTAATGAGCAGCAAAAGGGAGGACAGGAGAATGTGAAGAAATAAACATGTATAGGATCAGGTGCCCAAGAAGCAGTTTTCTAGACTCCACATATAGTTTAGAGCCATAAAGCAGATGGAATGATTTTGTGAGGGACTCTAGAGCAATTCAGGAATCCCCTCAATGGCAGAGGAAGCCAAAACTGCTGGAAGTAAAGTAGATCGAACAAAGCAGTTGCAGTATGACAGGATACTCTGTGTCTGTGTCCCAACTGTGTAATTGAGGTTAGTGGGTCAAAAAAGCTTTTGCAAACCAGAGCACGTTGTGACTACCAGTGTGCAGTAATTCCTTCTGCAAAAAACAAACAAATACCCAGCTCCACAGAGGCAGAGTCCACTGCAGGACTTTTAAGGAGCAAACATCCCACAGCACCTACAGAAGTTACCAGTCTAATGCTTCTTCCTTAAGTGGTCCTCTTCTCACAGTTGTAGGAATGGTTAGCTTCTGAAGATCTTGAACCCGTAATGAACAGGAATGGTATTTTGAGAGGAGACCCTGCTAGTTTTAGTTCTTTTTCATGAAAGATTCATAATTTGAACATTTTAACTGCTACTTCTTTTTATCTGTTTCTCCCATAACGCTCAGTATGGAATGCACATGGAAGCTTATTGATGCATCATAATTTTGTAAATGATGCATCTTTCCCTTTATTTGTTAACACTCATTCCCACTAGATGGCATCATATCCTCCGCTTTCCCAAAAAATCCCATGAAGCTTTGGGAGTTTGGACTATTTCTACAGCGCTGCTCCAAAGAAACCACTCATGTTTGGAACAGTGCCAAATTACATTAACCTGTCCTTGGGTTGGTGCGAGGATGAAGAATCATCATTAATTTGCAATATTCCGGATCCGTGGAGGGCAATTTCCAATGCCATGAAACCTGTTTAATGATGGCAGAATGGAAAGGAACGAAAGTGGCCCTAATTGAATCAAAATATAGGCCCCAAAGCTCTAAAGGTGCTGCTGTCATTGTTGTTGTTTATAGAGCATCTGAGATATAATAGTCAATTAAAAGTGGAAATTAAAACCGCTTGTCTATGCAGCTCACAATCCAAACAAACAATTTAATCATGACCTCGAGTACCATTTTGTGACTGAGGTGCAAAACCCTTCTTCAGTTTAGATTTGTCTGGCCAATAAAACCTCACAAACCCTTTGTTTAGCTTGGGATTCTTAGGGAGCAATCCAAACCCAAGATTTGTCAGGATTAGCTGGGTTACTGGCTGCTGTTAACAGAGTATACAACTTCTGGCCATGATGACTATACTCTCTCTGGTTGGGGACATACTAGTTCCAGGAGGCTGTAGGGTGGAGGTGGGGCGTGTTCTTGTGTTTGGGTCTTGCTTGAGAGTTTCCCACAGGCATCTTGGGTGGCCGCTGTGAGAATAGGATGCCATTGGCCTGGTCCAGAAGGCTTTTCTTACGGTCCTTGTTTATAATGGACAAATGTTTGTCTGAGTCTCAGCTTAGCTTACCTGAGGCTGTGCTGACTGAAGTCCTTCGTCCCAGCTCAGCAGAAGATTTGCTGGCACAAGTCCTCCATCTGGATAGCTCTGCTCCAGAGTTCATAACGGGTGGTTTATAAGGCCCTGCCATGCATTGAAAAAGACACAAAGGGGTTTTACAGCCATGCTTCCCCAGTCAATGCCCATATGTTCTGGGTACATTTAAAGAGTTATCTGTGTGAGAAGGTACCCTGGGCACATTAGGGCCCCTCTACGCATGGAGGAACACCCAGCACATGCATGTGTGGAGAACTCCTTCCCACATTCTTTGAACATGTCTATTTCAGTGTGTGTGTTGCTTTACCAGGCAGCAGCATCAAGGGATGAGATTAGCCAGTGTGGTACCCTTCCCAGCTTTTGCTGCTCATTAATTTGCACCTTGTTACTGTAACTGTAAGGTTCATTCAGATTCTGGCCTTGCTTGCCTGTCAGAGACACAAGTAATGAAGTCCTTATGGGAACCAGTGTTGAATGATCTGCGGATTGTACCTGCACTTAGGTGTTTATTGTCATTTCAAGCAAGCATGGGTTTCAGCCTATTTTGACAGACACAAACCAAGTTTGAACGGGGGTGCATTTTCTCCTCTAGCGTTTAGTGTATTGTGGGAAAGGGCATTTCCTGTTTCCGCCATCAAGAACGATGTTTAGCCCGCAAGTAATGAGAGTAAATTGTGCTCACCCAAGGAAGTGAGAGTCTTGGAGCAGATGGTATCATGCTGCAAAACAACCTGCCACTGAAACATAAACAGACAGCAGTGACATATGGATATAGGGGATAAACCCCTCAAACAGGCTGTAAAGCCTTGGCTGAAACAAGTTAGTCTCATAACAGAAAACTGAAGAGCCTGCCTTCTTATTGTGCGCTGGATCTCACTGGATCCCTTTGAGGCGATAAACTGAGCTCAAAGTTGTTTTTCCTTTGAGCAGAGGCATGCTGTGCTCCAAGTTTGTTTGTTTTTACATTTATTTAAAAATATAATGATAAACTTTCAGAACAAATGACAGATATTAATTAGTGCAGCAGTGGTACCTGCATAGGACTACTGTCTGCTTAATGAGAGAGCCCCAACAGAAAGAGCTTCTCTTCATCATTTCAAAGATGGTAATATAGCTCTGAAGTCTAATTACCTCTGTATATGAAAGAGCTGACTGCATCTTTCTTCTTATCAGTAGGATATATCCTGTTTTTCACCTAGAATTATTCAGTCTTGTTGACTAAAGGGTATGACAGGGTTGAGATCATTTTGGTGCCGGGTGATGCATGTTCATTTTCACATGATTACCCTCTCAACCACATGAGGACCACGGTTGCATTAAGCCCAACCACATGGGTACAATTATTTCTTTATTATGGATTGTAGTCCATGCTAGCCCTACCCATTGATGTTAATAGGCATGACTAACTTAGCTTCATTAATTTCAGTGGGTCTGCTCTGAATAAAACTTGGCTGGATATAACCCTGTTTATATAGTGTTTCTAAAGTTGCATGCCCACAAAGCAGTTTATGATTATCTTTTTTTCCCTCTACACCCAGATAAATTGAATGATTCCAAGGATTGTTGCCAGTTCTTGTGGAGATCTCCAGATATAGTATTAAAGTTGCATGTTAATCCTTCCGTGAGGCAGTAGCATGCAGAGTTGAATGTGTGACGAATATGTTATTCATATTTTGAGGTGAACAAGTTGCCACCTCTTTCCCTGCAAAGAATGTGAGAATTCCAGTGATACTAACAGAATCTTGGCATTAAGATCAGTAGTTTTGATATATGGCATAATGCTAGGTACCCCATAGGTATTTTTCATTGTTCAGGACACTGCCAGTTGAAACTTAACTTTAAGATTTTGTCTCTGTTATCCTTGCCTGATCCTCACCATAGATTTCTGTTCTCATGGGTGACATGAAGCTTGTTTTCTGGCTGCTACAGATTTCCCTACTGGTCTGATGCTTAATCAAGGGACTATGCATTGGGGTTAACACTGGGACAAAGCACTAGGTTCTTGGGTAGCTCTGAATGGAAAGGCAGAGTACAGACTAACCAAAATAAATAAAGTAGATGTGAGACACAGATCCAGCCTTTTCTAATTACTGTTCATCCCTTGCCCCAGAGTTGGATGGTTCACTCTTTTTCCATATTTATTCTTCTTGACTTGTCTGCTAAACCAGGCAATGACAGTCTTTATTCAAAATGATGCAACTTGAGTTGATAATAGAAATACAAGGAGTTGCCTCGTACCAAGACAGACGTGTTCACCATCTAGCCCAACATACTGTACTCCAGCTCTCCAGAGGTCATTCCATCACCTAAAATCTTTGGGCTCTTTCTGCATTTTAAGTATGTGCTCTTCCTTTGTGCTATGGTCTGTCATCAAATAGTCTAGTTATTCTGATATTTTTCTCTGGTGATAAGCACATCCGTTTCATATACATGGAATACATGGATTGCATTAGGAGTGTCTCAATACATTTATTTGTGTGTACCACTAAAATGGCTTTTTTGGGGGGGGGGGTGAAGATGTGAATGAAACATGAAAATGATTTCCAGCAAGCAGCCTATTAATACTTTATGTGTGTTAGGCTATGAGAAGTTGCCATGAGTAGTTAATAGAGCATGAAACTCTAGAGCAAGAAGTTATTGGGTCACTGAGGTCCCAGAAGTAGATGTGGGAAAAGTGTGCTGCTGCTTTTTATTGGTGCTACAAGAGTATCACATACCTGCTTTTCTAGGTTTCACACAACCAAGTGTGGTGTGCATGTTTGATCAGAGCTGTGCTTGCTACATCCACAACTGGCAATTCAACTCATACTGATTTCACCACCACAAAGCTACATAAAGTGGACTGGGCACATTAGCTGTGGGCTGAGTTACAGTCAGGAGAAGCAGTCTTCTAGTTATTATTTTGTTGTTATAACAAAGAGGAAACCTGTCTAGCTATCCTGAATGACTGTGCCCTGGAACAGTGGGTCATGGAAGCAATCAGAGGGAGGCTGGTGACCTTGGATTTAATTTTAAATGGGGTCCAGGACCTGGAACTGTTGTTGAACCGACTGGGAACAGTGTCCACAGCGCGAAAGGGATCCTGGAAGCTACAGGCCACTTAGCTTAGCATCTGTTCCACGAAAGCTGGTGGAAAGCATTTAACGATAGAATTAACAAGTATATAGAAGAACAGGTCTTACTGAAACAAATCCAGCATGACTTCTTCAAGGGTAAGTCCTGCCACACTGACCTTTAAGAGTTATTTGGGAGAGTTTCAGAAAGCATACAGATAGAGGTGATCCGGTCAACACTGCGTAGTTAGACTTTCCAAAAGCTTGTGATAAAGCCCCTCACCAAAGACTCCTTGCTAAGCTTAGCAGTCATGGGAGAAGAGGAGGGGTCCTCTTAATGGACAGTAACTGGTTAAGGAACAGGAAGAGTAGGAGTAAACAGGAAGATCTCTCTCAATGGAGGGGGTATAAGAAGTGAAGCCTTCCAATGGTTGGTATTGTGAGCTGTGCTCTATCATTTGTTCGTGAATGGTCTAGTGTTAGGGATGAGCAGTGAGGTAATAAAGTTCCCCCACTACGTATTGTGGAAGGCAGTGAGACTATGTGATGACGATACAGCGAAGGGACAGGGGCAGCTAGTGTGGCCTTAACTACCCCCCCTTCACACAATTGTAATCACATTTGTTGTTGCTGTTATTTCATTTCATTTATGAATCGCTTCTTATTAAGTATCTTGAAGCAATTTCACAGTGCAGTAGAAGCATGTATGAAACAAATTGCATGTATTGGAGCAGTTAAAACAATTGCATATATAAAAAACTATTTCATATCCAATACAGAGCAAAATACAGATAAAAATCTCCACTTAGAAGGCTTATTGAAAGAGGAAGGAGAATGCCCCAATAAGGGAGGTAGAGTCTGTCTGTCTGTCTGTCTGTCTCTCTTGTTTTTGTGTGGGAGAGGGAGAGATGAAGTTGTTTTGGGCTTAGCGGCAAAATCTTCTCCCACCACAATCAGGAAGAAGGCTATTTTTGCCTTAATAGCAAAACGGTGAAATCTCTGTTTGTCTCTATACAACTGAAAAGGGAAGAGCTCCTGAATCCAACTTCTCCAGTGTGAACAGCTGGAGCCCCAAAGGAGAAGACTTTGCCAAAAGTTGCCTTGCTGTTCCATGTTGGAGGAAAGGGGGTTGGTTAGATTGCTAACTTGTGTCTCAGCTGACATAGCCAATGATGCTGGTGCTTCAAACACTGCACAGTTCAAAACGTGGCCCTTCTTAGTATTTGCTGAGCAGGACCTTAAGAACTGAGGAAATGATGTTCAAGGTCAGAAACTAGAGAAAATGGGAGATAAACAAGGCATTGAAGGAGAAGACTGTATGTATCAGAACACCAGGAAAATACACGGATCAAAACTTGTGACCAGAGGGAAGGGAGGAACATGATACGCACACAAACAGTGTGAGTGGGTAGGAGAGGAAGTAAAAGAAGGGAGTTGCAGTATGTGGCTGCATAAGCATATGAAAGACATTTACAGTCCCAAAATGTTAATCTGACTCAAGCGTTTGCTCGCTGTATAAATTTCCTATGAATTACTCGACTTTAAGACTCAAGGATTTTGCTTCCCGCAATGGAGGACTTTTGTTTTTCCTTCTGTTCATTAAAATTGCCTTTCATGAATCCAAAAATAAAGCTCACAAAGTCTGTGATTCAACCCACATGCAAATGGATGGTGAGGAAAGGATCCTGGCGCTGCCAAGTTAGGAGGAGAGGTCACAGGGGGTGCACACTTGACCACATGGAATGCATTATGGGGCCTAATGTGGGAGGAGGAGAAGGCGGTTGGCACAGGGATTAAGGAATGAGAGCATTAAGCTGTGACGTTTGTAACGTTCTGTTTATGCAGGCGTAGGAGGCGGTGCCGCAGTCCTAGGGATGCTCTCATCTTTGATTCAATAGTGACCTCAGCTGCTCCTGCATGATGCTGAGGAGACAGTGCTGCAGGGTATGACATGGATGACCCAGTAGGGGACATCCAAATCTTTGATATTTCTCTCAGTTCCTCACTGTGGCTCTAAGGCAGGGGTGAGCAGAAGGTAGTACATGATATTCTGGTAGATTTCCGGGTGATTTGAAGGTTTCTGACTCACCGTTGTTTAACAATAGTAACAATTCGTGTGTGGGAAGTGTTTGTTTATGGTACTCGGAACAAATTTCTTGGCTCGGGATTCTCTAGTCCTAAGTGTGCATGCTTTGTACCTGGCTCCATTTGGTGGATCTGGGAGTTTTAGTCCCACAAAATTCTAGTCTGCCCTGTATCCTCCTGGCTCCACATTGTGGCTCATCCTGAACGTTTTGCTGGAAAAAACGTTGGGTGCTTTTAGAGAAATGCTTCTGGGCATCATAATGCTTATGGTATGGTATGTCCATATCCAAATACAGTGGTGCCCCGCAAGACGAATGCCTCGCAAGATGGAAAACCCGCTAGACGAAAGGGTTTTCCGTTTTTCGATGCGCTTCGCAGGATGAATTTCCCTATGGGCTTGCTTCGCAAGACGAAAATGTCTTGCGAGTCTTGAGATTTTTTTCCGCTCCCCACCCCCTTTTTCTAAGCCGCTAAACCGCTAATAGCCTTTTAGCAGCTAATCCGCTAATCCCTTAAGCCTTTAATAGCCGCTAATAGCCGCTAAACCGCTAATAGCGCTAATCCGCTAATCCGCTAATAGGGTTGCTTCGCAAGACGAAAAAACCGCTAGACGAAGAGACTCGCGGAACGAATTAATTTCGTCTTGCGAGGCACCACTGTACTTGTAAATCCACTCTTCAGCTCTGTAAAACCTTCTCTCCAACTGTGTTGGACAATGCAAGCTTTTCATTTCTCATCTTTGTCTAGTGTTCCCATGTACTGTTAAGCTGTCCCTGCCTCCGTCTTGCTCGTGAAACGTTGCACTGGACTTGGGGATAAATGCTCTCAATATTTATTGTACATGGAACTCTGGGGATCCTGTATCTTAAACAGCAACAGCAACGGAAGTATTGAATTGTTACATGGGATAGTTCCAGAAATATTTATGCTGATTTGACCTCTTTTTCTTGCAGTTGCCTGTCCTGTGTGAATGGATTCTTTCCTTGCCATTGGTGTAAATATCGTCATATTTGTACCCACAATGCCGCTGACTGTTCCTTTCTGGAAGGGCGTGTCAACATGTCTGAGGTAAGTTACCAAGACTGCCTTTGCAACTCTGTATTGTGGATCCTCTCGTTTCTCCCCCCATCCCTTTTTTCATAACAATGCTACATACAAAAAGACCTGTACCATTTAAAAGCATCTGATCCAAGGCCCAGGTAGTAAAAAATAACACCACCCTGTTTTGTACTGTGGTAATTTGTATATGGGGCTTTGTTCTGGGCATCACTGTTCAAAAATGTGGAAAATGATTTAAGAGAACCACAAGGGTAAGAGAGAATATAAAAGGCAGGTTATACGGGGAAAGTTGATTGCTTTTTTTGATTGCTTATTTACTTTCCATACTGCTTAATATATTAAAAGTATCTCCAAGTGACGTACAGAATACTGAAGCAACAATAGACATCTTAAACAAAATATTACAAATGCACAGTTACATATTAAAACATCACATTAATACAAAGTTACTGATATATCTCAGTCAGTATCAATTCATTTTCCTTCTCAGCCCCCTGGATTCTCACCCAGGGTCCAGACAAATGCTCAGCTCACCCACAGAAGTCTCACAATGAGAAAAGTTCCTGGAAACCATGACGATCACCCTAGTTTCTCACTCTGCACTTGCTTTTTATGGGCAGGTATCAAGGTGCATGCTACTTCCTCAGCTATGTCTCATTCAGCTGCACTCTCCACACCCAGTTCCAGGTGCAGCAGGTTTGTTGTGTTTCCCAGGGGGTCCAGAGGAGGGGAAGGTGTCTCCCTCCATTCACAGCTCTTTCTTCACCCTCTGTCCTCTCCTCCTCCTTCAGCTGCTTGAAGGACCTTAGTATGTTTAGCTATGGAACAAGATCGGAGAAAAGGCTTGGAGGTGTGGAAAAAAGTTAACAGGCTTCATTGGGGGAGAAAAAGAACAAATAATTGTTCATTCTGTCCACTTCTGTGAATTGTTCCGTCTGTGATAGTATAAGAAGTAATGGTTTAAAAGTATTTTGGCTAATCTTTAGGAAGACCTGCCTGGCTGAAATTCCACAGTGTAAGAAACTGTCTTGGAAACTTGGTGGAATTTTCTCCATTTTGAAGTTGTAAAGGAAAGGCTGGACAGGCATTTAGTGGAGCAAAAGAAGACAGACCTTAACCTACTCTCCATGTTAATCAAGCGTCTTGACCCTTTATGGAAGCAAGTCCCATTACTTCCCAATGCACTACTAAGTGTGCTTAGAATAGCATCACAAAACTTCCTTAAATCTGATACAGAGAACAGGTTAGCAAGTCACGTTGTGCCATTACTTGCATGAGCTGGAACGAACTTGGGCAAGCCTTGGGCTCACACGTCACATAACCTTACTCCTAGCACCAACTCTTTTTACTTGCTACATGGTTGAGAGGAGAGCTTTCAGCAGTGTGGCTTTAGTTTCAGTTAATCTTAGTGCGCTGTTGCCTGTGAACCAAGAGTCATGGTTTATAACAAACTCTAGTTAGTTTAGCAAGCCAGCTTCACAATTCATGGTTTGAAGTTATCTTGCTTTGAAACTGTTCAGAGTTTGTTATGAACCAGAATACCTTGTTCACATGCAATGATGAGCCAAAATTCATTGAAAATGAAAGTACAGTGGAACCTTGGTTCTTGAACCCTTTAGTTGATGAAGAAATCAGCTCCCGAACACTGAAAACCCAAAAGTAAATGTTCCGGCTTTTGAACTTTTTTTGGAAGTCGAACGTCCAATGTGGCTGTCAGCTATTGTTTCTGGGGAGCCTGCACCAATTGGAAGCTGCTCCTTCTTTCGTTTTCAAACATTTCGGGAATTGAATGGACTTCCAAAATGAATTAAGTTTGAGAACCAAGGTTCCACTGTAAATGCTGCCAGGGGCCTCCTGCTCTCCACATGAAAGGAGAAGGGAGAGTGTATGAGCCCAAGACTCATTCTAGCTGTAAACTATGGTTTGTCATACTGGTGACATACTTGCAGTCCCTGGTCCAGATATGGCCCCTAAGGCCTCCCAAGACATTTTGCTTTCAGTGGCGGTAACAAAAATTAAAGGCATAATGAGAGCAATACAGGGCATGTAACTGTCAGTGGCTGGGCTTTGTAGGGATTACAAAGGGCCCTACAGTTTTCTAGGGTCTCTGCATTGAGCTGTTGCTGCTTTCTGCTGCAACAAATGCTTCTGGAGCTCTTGGAGATTTCTGTAAGTGCTTGGATGATATCACTGCTATGAGCATCACTGAGGACAGTGTTATGCAGAGGTTCTCAATGGTGCATTAGTAAGGAAGGTGCCGTTTTCCTCCTCATGACTCTCAGCCCAGGACCATGATGGGGAGGAAATTTGAACAATGGTCACCAGTGAGAGGGAGAGCTGCAACACAGTGAAATGGGGGAGGTGTTGTCACCTCATGGAGAGGCTTTTAAGCTTCAAACCCAAAGGCTGATGTTCAGAGAAAGAGGAGAATTTCAGTTCAAAGGTAGTAGAACAGGGCCCCTACAGATGGTGCTTTATAAAGGGAATTGTAGACTATCAATTGTACTGAAGTGGTTGCCATTCCACCCTTCTCCTTATGCCCCAGGCAGGGGGAGCAATGACAATTAATTCATTAATGTTTAAAGGTGGTGCTGTGGGGGAGAATAATAATTGCTACAGACCATTAAAGTCAAGCAGTATTAGTTTTTGGTGACTGTAACAAACCATACCAGGGCAATGAATTAATTTCAATTAATGTTTTAAACATTAATTCCAGTTAATCATATGCATTAATAAGATTTTCAAGCTGGCCTCAGTCATGTGCACTTTACACTTCAGCCACACCAACTTGGGCAAGTGGTCCCCAGAAGGTTTGCAGTGGGACGGCGAGGCCCTTGGACTGGAAACGTTAGCCAGGCTGTTCAGAAGATAAGGGCCTGGCTTGTGAGACCTTTGTATGGCGGGATGCTCTGGAAACTTCAGTGGAGAGAGATCCTTCCACACCAAGAGGATTTTGCTTCTTCACCCTTTTTTGATTTACCCTGGTTGCACAGTCAGTCTGCAAGCCATTAAGAGAGAAGCCTGCGGGCCAGAATGTCTGTTTCAGATAGGTCACTGTTGCACTCACTGGGGTCCTTCCTTCCTCTTCCTGTCTTATCTTTATTAGTCTGTCATTTCAGTCCTCAGGCACATCTTTAACTCCTTCTTTGCTGCATTGATTGAGTGTTCCTCCAGTAAATCCGAGTTATGATTGCGATAGATTTTTCAATTGTTTTCTAAGCTACCTTGCAGGTGAGACACATGGAGATTTCCACAGTATATATAGTGAATCCTCCAGTGTCCTTAAGGATGACTTTAATGTAAGAGCCGAGGAAACTAGCCATTTCCTAAAATGCATACTTTATTTCATTTCTGATTTGGTTCATGTGATGTGGAGTTTGAATTGTCAAGGAGAATCAGTGATTCCAAGGGACAGATCACCTGCCCTGCAGAAATGAGCATTTGTATCCTGAGTGTCAATTCTTAGAGGCAAGGACAGAGTTTCGCTTTTAGATTGCAAAGGAGCAAGGAGTGCTAAAATAATACAGTGCACTGGCTAATGAACTCAGGACAACAGAACAATCTCACTGTGTGCCTTTTTGTTGCAATGAGGTTTTTTTAAGACAATGTAATGTAATGTAATGCATCCTCCCAATAAAGTAACCAGTTACAGGCTTTTCTTACATTTGCTCTGGAGGATTACACATTTTGAAGATTCCTTGTATAGCAGCAATTCTTGTTATTCCACAGTGGCTAGTTGTCTATCTAGCTACTATGAGCTGGGTGAGTAGTGAAGGCAGGGGCTGTCAACTCTGTACAGTGTGACATCCCATGTTGAAAGAAAATAACTCCCCAGGAATGAGGTATAATTTGAGGTAGAGTAGTTCCGGAGTCTGTTTTCAATTCCAGTGTTTAGTTCTTGGAAAGAATGAAGTTAGAAAGAGAAGTAAAAAAGAGAATTGTTTCTAACATGTACAGAGTTCCTTTCTGTCACCACTTGCTGACCACAGCCAGCCTCATATGTTTAGGATCAGGGTGACACTTACAAGTATTCTGAGACAGACTTAAACCCCAGTTTGTAATTATTTTGGAAATTAAAGACATTCTGTGAACACCTGCTGAATGTTTTAGTTAAATTCTACTGCCTGTCCAAAACAGTTCCATCCATCCTTCTACTTGGTTGATTATCTCAGGGGCTTTTGCCTTTTTGGGAAGGCATCATCATCATCATTATCATCATTATGAGCATTTAAATAAAATGAAGTTGTAGAGGGCTCTCTAAAATATAGTTGAATGCATATAGAGAACTTTGGTGCATTTGGAGTCAAAGGTGATCTGGTAGAGAGCTCTGATCAACTTATCAGGGCTTAATTTTTAATCATATTGCTGCTGGAGATAAAGTCTTCCTAGAAGGCAGGCCTCGTTCCCCTCTGATTCTAGACATGTGGGCACTGGGGTTAATAACTGAACAATGAGTGAAATGTATGTTTTCATACAATTCATACAATGAGTTTCATGTGAAGAGCATAGATTCATGTATGATATTATGTTCTCCACATGTTCTAGTGACGAATCATGGCACTGAGAACATACCTGAGAGTTAAGCCTTAGCCAAACCTGGCTCAAGGCAAGTGCCATGTTATAGTTGTTTCATTAAAGGGTAGCATGGTACTTGATCATAACAGGCATTTGTAGCTAATTTAGATATGTTACTATTCTGATTGTGAGATCTGCTTTCAAATTGGAGGCTAAATCTAAAATGGTGGTTGATGAGACATGTTGAAACATGAAACACTCTGTCTAGAGAAAGTAGTTCATAGCTACCTGTGATGCTCAGAACTGTTTCACTTAGAGGTTAGGGTGTGTTAAATATATGACCCCAACCAAGATGTACAAAGGGGGAACTATGGACAAAGAGAGGATGCAGGATGGATTTGCAGAGCCTTGATGTCAACAACTGCAGCTGCAGTTAGGTGACCTTTCAGACACCTTCTTTTGGTGGTTCCAAAGGCCACTATGTGATGTCCCTGATAAACGACAGGGCTATTTTTGTGGTTTCTGCCTTGTAAATTATCACCTTCCTTCATAGGTTAGGCAGCATGCACTATTTCAAACAGTTTCCTGCCTTTTGTGGGGTGGGATGAGGGGAGAAAAACCACCCCTTAGTTTCATTGAACCAAGGGCAAACTGAGAACACGTAGCTATGTTGCCATCCGGCAAACCGTATTTGGAAAATACTGAAATTCATATCTAACTCCTATTGTGAAAATGAGTGTGCCCTTGGCAGGCTCAGATGACCATAAAATCCACCTCTGCCTCCACAGAAAGCACTATGGACAGACCATAAACAGTGGCACAGTATCTTAAGAGGCATTTTGCTATTCAGCCCTGTCAGCAGAATGCAAAAGGACTTGTGTTCTTCAAAAGGACTTGGTGGGTCACAAAGGACTCCTGTGTCTAATCCCTAGAGAGCTCACACCACTCTGTGGCTCTTGCCCTTTAAGATGCCAGCAGACCTCGCTGCCGCCGTTCTGTTTCTTTTTTGCCGCAGCAGAGAAATAAGGACGC
Source organism: Podarcis tiliguerta (assembly GCF_965153285.1). Classification (NCBI taxonomy): domain Eukaryota; kingdom Metazoa; phylum Chordata; class Lepidosauria; order Squamata; family Lacertidae; genus Podarcis; species Podarcis tiliguerta. Next base: position 39,219,681 of record NC_139535.1, on the reverse strand, counting down.
CCTTCTAGATTGTGTGTGTCAGAATACAGATTGAAACCATTTGGAAGCAATTGCCCTCCACTCTGGTGGAGGGAGCCGTTATAAGTCAGGAGTGGGGAAACCATTTTCAGCCCAAGGGCCACATTTGCTTCTGGGAAACCTTTTGAGGGCCACATTCCAGTGGTGGTGGGTGGAGCTAGAGGCAAAAGTAGGTGGAACATTTGATGCAAATGTTACCATTGTGTAGTAGGCTAGTACCTACACACACTTACACATCCCTCTCTAACCATACAAGCAACAGGAACAACCAGAATTCAGAAACATCCTAGCCCGACAAAAACACAGTGTGTGTGTGTGTGTGTGTGTGTGTGTGTGTGAAGCAGGACCAGTGAGAGACTTCCAAGGACCAGGTTTAACCTGCTGGTTGAAGGTTTATAACCCACAGTTTATAAAGTGAGTTTTTTTTAAAAAATGGATCTTGTTGATCCCACTAAGTGACAAAGAAATCTAGGTGACACACTTGGCAATTCAAGCAAAGGAAACCCCTCTTCTCTTCCCAGTAAGCAAAACTTCACAATTCAGCACAGAGATGGGAAACCCATGGCCCTCCAGATATGACTGGACTCCCAACCCCCATCAACCACAGACAGCATGGCCAGGGATGATGGCAGCTTGTAATCAAACCACATATGGAAGGCCACAGTTTCTCCACAGTGGATCTAACATCTTGACCAGAATGAAATGGAGAAAGGTTGCATTCTACTAACTTGGCATGTTTCACTGGCTGCCTAAAAGTACCCCCTTTCCCTTTTCTCTGGGCTTACAGAATACATTATGCTACCACAACTGCCCTTCCCTCATTTGTAAGCATTTCCCAGCTGTCCTGTTATATTTAAAGGAGGTGGGGGGGGGGGGAGAGGTTATGACCCCTGAAGAAATCTAAAGAAGGCCAAATGCCCATTAGTACCAATAGAAATGAATGCTCCTAAATAGCCGTTTGGCTAAAGACATTTCAACAGAATCTTCTTCAGTGCCTGATACTTCTATTTAAAAATAAAACAACTTTTTGTCATATAGATATACTATAGTTCTTAACCTTAACTCTTATTTTTTATAAGCTGAGCACCTTCAAGGATAAGCTAAAACATTTAAGTTATTTTGGGTCCATAAATGCCAGTTCCCACCTTTTAATAGGTACTCGTCTTTCCTTTCTCTGAGAAGTTTGAGTCCGGTCTCATCAACGCTTGGCCACAGACCCTTCTTGGAGTTTCATAAAAAGAGCACCTCTGAACACACCCAGAACTCTTTCCCCTCACTGCACCAGAACCTCACAGTTCTGCCAGTGAGGTTTGAGTCCTTCTATCTCATTTTTTAAAAATGTGTGTATCAGCAGCTACATCTCTCATCTTTCTCCTCAGACCTCCTCCTTCAGTCTGCCCTAAACTCCTTTGCACTTTTTAATCTCATTTTAAACCTTTCCAGCCATTCTGCATTCTCATAGCTAACACATATTCCTCTCTGGCTTTGAGTACGAAGCAGTCATGTCCTTTGGGCTCTGCCTCATATTAGCTCCTAGCACTTGTTTGTTTTGGGTCCTCTGCTTTCATGGATTACTCTGGACAAGGCGTTTTGTGCTGTGCTGCGCTACAGCCAGCTTGACAGCTCCCGTGTTGCATTAGATGAATCCCGCTCTAATCTTTTGCTGTGAGTGCTGGCATAGCGGAGGTGCCCTCAGCTGTATTTTTCACTTCCTTCTCTCCCTGTGTCATTTCCCACTGTGACTCCTGTCTCGCAGCCCCTCCAGGCTGATGAGTGTCGGGCTCCACATCGAAGAGGTCGAGCTTCCAGCAACGAACAATTAATTCCCCTCCACCCCACCCTTTATCATCTCTGGGAGTTTGGGCCCTCCAGGAAAAGGAACCATGGGAGATTGGCAGTTACTCATCCAGCACCCAGCCACCAGCAGCACAATTTCTTTTGCAAGGGCTGCTTACGTGGGAGGAAAGAGGGATTTATCTTATTTACGACGGGTCAAACTCTGTCAACTGTTATTAAAGGCAGAAGCTGTTGCTGGTGAGCCTGATCCTGTTGACCTGGGAAGAAATGGATGAGCAAGGCAAGCGGGGCATCCCTTTGTACCCCCAAGAGCTGAAGGAGTAAGCTTGAGGAACAAGCAGACACTCATCAGTATGGAGACTCCAATGTCTGTAAACTGTGAGACCAAAAGGCTGTGAAACGAAAGACTTTGAAAAGCCCTTAGCCTTGAATGGCATATAAAAAAAAAGAAAACGCCATTAAGCATTTATGTTTCTTTTACTCTGCCCATGTTGATGAGCGTTCATATTTATTGGCTGCTGGATGTGGAGTACCTGAAACAGGAAGGGGAGTCACAGCTAGCAGGAGTGGCATAGTGTCACATTTTTAAGCAGTTTGTAAGAGCTGTTGGCGGCATCCTTCCCCTAAAAAAGAAAAGAAAAAGCCAAATCCTTACTCCTGTCCCTTCAGGGAATGGGGAAAGGGGCCATAGCTGTATCCACAGGGTACAGGCATACAAAAGGGGATGCGTTGGGATATATAGCTATATAGAGAGGTGAATGGTATGTTGTTGTTGTTTAGTCATTTAGTCGTGTCCGACTCTTCATGACCTCATGGACCAGAACACGCCAGGCACTCCTGTCTTCCAAGGTATAGCGAATATTGTGAATGGTAGTAGTAGTGAGTGGTATAGTGGCATGCAAAAACAAGCAGGTGTAACTGCTTGGAAGAACATATATGGTGATTTAATCCTTTTTCTTCTAAGCTGGGGCAGCATGTATGGCCCAAGTCTTTCAAAAAGACTCAACTCAGGGACGAAATAGCAAGCAAGCAAGCAGCCTTGGCAGATGTAATTCTAAACCTTATGTGGCTGAAGCAGTGATCAGTGCATGACTGTGGCTGTATGCACATTACCATTTACTCTGAATCCAGTGTGCTCCCACTGCTGGTTGGGGAAGCGGTGTTCACACACATCTATCCTTCATCTGTCCTGTTTTTTCTTGAGAAATACTGCATTTTGATGTGTTTCCCCCTAAAACAACTCTGATCCAAGTTGAGAAAAAGCACAACCTAGCTGTGTTTTAAGCTGTGAACACCTTATGTCTGCTCATGCTCAGCTGAACTTGCCCAATGGGCAGCGGGGTGGGAGTAACAGCCTGATCACCTCCATTGTCTTTAACAGAAGTGTGATATGCAGCAATCAGCAGCTGAAGATTTTCATCACATTGTGTTAAATTTTTATTCCTCCTCAGCCAATTGCATGATGTTTGGAGAAGCCTCCTCCGAACCTGCTTCCTTCCTCTTTGGATACTGCCTCTGCGCTTCTTGGTTTGGAGGGAAGCAGAACAGACAAAATGCCATTGGACTTGATGTTCTTATTGGCCCACTGCTCTGGGTGGAACAAACAGGCCTTGGCTTTTACTCAGCTTGTTTTCATGTGGCTTCCACAGAGAAGTGGTTAAAGAGGGACCTCTGAATGTGGTGAGGATGCCAACACACTCCCCTTTTCAGTGCCTCCTGCTTACGTTTTGGGATGGGCTGGGGCCAGAGATGCATCCTACCCTTTGCATCCTACTATTCTTTTCTGCATGTTAGATTAATCCTTGGAGCTATTTTAGGCAAGCCTTGGTCTGCCTAAATTGCAAGCTTGTCTGTGTCTTGTGGGTTTTGGCCAGACAGGTGTAATGGAAAAATCCTTTAGTGCAGCGCCCACACAGGCTGTTAACCCATTTTTTTAATAGTTTCTCATTCATTGTCTCTCAAATTTCTGCTGGGAACAAAAACAGATAGCAAGCAGCAGTACGTAGAAGGTTTTTCTTGCTGCCTATGGGAAAGTTAAAACATGCTCATGTGAAGTCATCCAGGAACGTTCTTCTTCATTTCCTAATTCCACAGATTCTTCATTTTTAAAAATAATTGCTGTTCTGTACTGAATTTCCCAAATTTCAATTTTTTTAAAAAATTAAGACTTTTGCATGACAACGGAATGTGATTGGCTATTATAGCAAAATGATCTCCTAATTAAAAGCATGATTTGAGGAGGTTGAAAGTAGGGTGGGGGAGTGTTTGATGTTGAATAGATGAGCACGTGCTTTGAAGGCAGATGCTTACTGTGGAGAATTTCACCACTGAGTCTGTTCAGCTCTCCTTTACTCTGGTTCCCCCCATAGGTGAGCAGTGGAGAGCACAATCCTATGCATGTATCTGAGGCAAGCCTCTTATTGGTTCACTGGCGCTGACTCCCTTGTAAATTTACATAAGATTGCAGCCTGAAAGTTCCTATCATTCAATCACAATTTTGGAATAATGGATTTCATGGGTTGTGCTTAACTAACATTTACTCAAAATAGGCCCATTAATAGCCATTACTAGCTTAGGTCTGTTAGGTCTACTCTGAGTAAATATTAGTATTCAGAAGCCTATTATGCAAGTTAACTGAGCTCATTCGCATGTTTTCACTTACAGAAATTTTGGCAAGGGTTTTGATTGTGGACAAGAAATGTAAGAGTTGTTTGGCATTATTTAGCAATAAGGGAAAGACAGGGGATGCTGAGCATGGGTAGAGAACTCTGATTCCTAAGGATACCTTTCCATGATCCCCTAAAAGGACACCCCACTTTTCACTTTTTAAAAATGTTCTTCTCTTGCAAACTCCTGTTCACTCAGAGATCTGTTAACCACAGACTCCAAAAGTTGTGGATTAGTTTTTTGCACAGGGCAGAGCCCTCCCATCTTCTCAGCTGTTTCACGCAGGTGCAATTTTGCTAAATCAGGGATGTCCTTTAAAATGAGGGACTTCCGAGAAGAGACCTCAGCAGATGTGATGTAGAGGCTTTCCTATTTATCTCTGAAATAATATGGCCTGACAGCTTGCTTTTCGAACTGGAGACTGGCATCCTATGCGCTCAGAATTAGTTCCAAATTCCGTTGCTTGCAGTATCCATGAACGTACATGCTGAAAATATGCAGACCTGGCTAAGGAGATGACAGACGTGTGGAGTATGGGTAAGGGAGCGTTCTCATTAGTCCTTGGAATTGGCTGCTCCGGAAGAGGGAACAGCTGGGAAAGGCCTGGCCAGTGTCAGAGCCATTTCTGCTGTGTAGCTCCCAGCCCAGCATCACGAGTGTGGAGCCATGAGACTCTTTAGGAAAGGCTCCTTAGCACCAGGTGTTTCCTGTTTTTGAGCGGGGCAAAATTGTTGCTGGATGACACACGGCTCCCTGTAGACGCCAAACATGTGACGTAGCAGGATTGAACAGGGTCTGTTTCAAAAAGCCAGTCAGCAAAATGTGTGCATGTTTTGGGAGAGAGGCTCTTAGCTCATGTCCTCCATTTGCCGTGCACCCACGTTTTGTGGTGTGTGCTGGGTGTGTGCTTTCAGGCACTCTGTGTTTTGGGCTATGGTATTTAGGTATGTGCACTTAATCTGTTTGCCCAGGACGCCCCAGAATTAGTGAATTTGAGGACAAAGAGCTATGTGGGTGTTATTTTCTGTATGTCAGTGAAATCATGGAATCTTGGGGGGAAAGTTGGTGCAACTCACCTTCTTGGAACCTCAAAACCCCAAGAGAACTTGAAACCTCAAGGTGTGGGTATGTATCTCCTGTACTGCTTTGACTTTGTGGTTTAATCCAGCGAGCAAAGCAAGTATTGTTCAAGGGTTAATGAGCTCCCATAAATAAGTTTGAGGTGTCCTGTTTTTGTGTAGTTGGAAACTGTTCCTGGAATAGACACACCCACTTCTGCTGTTCCTGCCTCTATTACAAGTTTGCTTACTGGAATTGGTGCTGGTAAGTTGGGCTGGGGGAAAGAGCTGGTCCGCCCCCTGTTGGAGTCTCTGGTGAATGTGTTTGCAGGCTCCTGAGCAAAGTTTCTGATCCTAGCGCTTCAAAACATGTTATTCTCCACCCTTTCCCTGTTATTTAAAGCAGGGATGCCTCCCCCCCCCCCCAGGCCCAGTTTGAATCACCTGGGGATTGCATCAGGCTATTGTTGCCAAAGTGGTACCCTCCTGGGATGCAGGGCTGTTTTCTTGCCTGGTCCTGTTTATTTTTATTCTCTCCCTGTGCTCTGCAACCTGGCTTTGGGGAGGTCAGGGTTGTCCTCTTGAGAGCAGCAAGGGATGCTGTAGAGAGTTTTATGTGTCTGCTTTGCTGGGGTGCTGAACAGCCACTCGCTGAAGGAGACTGCGAAGGTTATGCCATGACTCAGGTGCTAGCTGAGCTCTTGGCTGGGTCAGCAAATAAACCCAGCCTCTGTCAGGTGCAGCTGCAACCTTTCCATCATGCATGCCCCTTTGCCTCCAGAGATGGGGCTGATACAGCGATTGGTTGCCAGTGATTAGTGGGGACCTTGCAGATAAAGGAGCATGGGAGATACTAGTGAGTACGGTTAGCAGGGCTGGATGCTGCTCTGAGAAGTTCATCATGATTGATTATTGGCTTCATTGAAATCCTGGAGGTGATTTCTTTACACTAGGATAGGGCCAGTTTTCTAGGTCAGGCATGCTGAGAGAGCTGCAGTCAGAGCTATCATTTGGTTTGCAAGGCTTCATGAGCCAGCTTGGTGCTCTGCAGCTTGGGCTTGTTTACTTATTTATTATTTCAGTTTGTGTCCCTCCCCCCTTCGTCAAGTGCTGATGTCAGGGCAGGTCGCAGAATAAAGTAAGGATATCCATTAATTTCACAAAACAGTAAAATCGCATAAAACAGGGAAAGCATCAAATGAAAGCATCATGCAACAATGCAGAAAGCAATCCCTTTACAGCTGGCAAATTGATTCAATCCCCAACAAAGGCTGGAGTGAACATACACTTTTTTACCTGGTGCTGAAAAATAAGCAACAATGATGCCAATCACACTACAAGTGGAAGGGAATTTCACTTCTGAAGTGCTATCATCTCACCTGACAAAACACCCTTTCCCCTCTATCTGGAATGGCATGAGGACTTAAAATGGGGATAAAGGTAGTAGTAGTGGTGGTGGTAGTGGTAGTAGTAGTAGTAGTAGTAGTAGTAGTAGTAGTAATTGTATACCACCCTTCATTTGTAGATCTCGGGGTGGTTCACAAAATAAAAATACAGTATAAAAAACACACCAATATAAAAACAAAATAAAAACAAACCAAGAATCCCTCCCACAGCATATTTAAAAGGGCATCAGATGTTAATCAGCCCAAGGCCTGGTTGAAGAAGAACCTTTTCACCTGCCACCTAAAAATGTATAATGAAGGAGCCAGCTGAAGCTCCCTGGGGAGAACATTGCAGAAAATGAGCATTCTCTCTCTCTCTCTCTCTCTCTCTCTCTCTCTCTCTTTTTAATGAAACAGCATTTATTAAACCAAGGATGAGAACCAAAGCATTTGCAAAATTAATTTCCAGTAGAATACTCACATAAACTTTTATGTGTGTGGGGGGGGGCTGCTAAACCAATTTGTACACCAAACAAAACACAGAACAGGAATTCGACAACATGAATATTCTTTGTTGTTTGTGGACTTCTGGTTATCTTCACAATTAATCTTTTGAAAATTGTCCCCAAATGTTGTAGCTAGAAATGAAAAGTTTTTGGCTAAAATTTTGCATAGTACCGGTCACGGTTTTGGAAATCTCTATGTGCATATTTTGCATCTAATCTGCTGTGAGGCACTCTGTCAAACGGCTCGTGACCTCAATGGTTCAAACACGATTCAAAGACTTCATCCACAGCTTTCTCATCCATCTCTTTGCTGATGTTCCGAACAGCCAAGATGGAGCAAACAGCTCTGTATTTTACGCAGGTCTGCTGATGCTGCTTCAATCCAAATTTAAACCGGATTATTTCATTTAGGAGGGAGCAATCGCCACTAAGATTAACAGCTTGAATCTCTGAGCAAGCTAAATGCCTGATCTTATTGAACCAGTCCACATGTGCACGACAGTGATCAAAAGCATGGAGAAGCTCATGTGCAACCACTCTGGTCATATGAGACTGGTGATGAATATTGTTTTGGCACAGTTTGATTTGAAGAATCAAATCCTCCACTGACACACCCATCACACTCTTCACATGAGAAGTGTCGGTCTTTGAAAATAGTGCAGCCAGTATTCTTCATAGCATCAAGTAGCAGTTTAGCATTTGGACTGCTTTCCAGGGCGATCTGCAGCATCAGCTGGTGAAGACAGCCTTATAGAGCATGGACTGCTGCTTTTTACCGCCTCCATGGCTCCTCTTGGGAAACAGGCCATACCCAAAGTTGTCATCCCACTCTCCGCCGGAGCTGCGGCTCCCGGGATCCTGCGGCTGCTCCGGAGGAGGCATCTCAGAAGAGCCTCCTTCAGCCATTCAAACACGTCAGAAACAGCATGGCTTGGTAGGCCTCACCGGCCACTGTAGGTCACTCACCGTAGTGATCAAAAGGATCATTCTTGTGCTGCCGCCCTCAACCTCTTGTGGAGGAGGCCCACAAAGAAGGGCCTCAGTTGGGTATGGATAGGTTCATCATTCAGGTATTGTGGTCCTGAGCCATGTTAGCATCACTCCCAGTGCGCTAGGGTGCATTGGCTCTTCTTTTGATCTTCGTGCATTTAGTGCAGACATTTGAAGAGAGTTTCTGTGTGTGTTTGGTTGAAAACAGAAACCTTCTTTAGACCCCACACTCAACATTGTCACTATTGACTCAGGTGGTCCTATTGATGGGGTTTGTGTCCACACCTGCCCAATGACGTTATGACTGGGTGTATACCAATATTGCAATCTCCACTAACTTCTTCGTTCACTTAAGGCAGGACTTTATGCTTTAATCTGTTTTATGATCTGTATTATTATTTTTTATATGTGAATTATGTAGCTGCTTGGGTATGCTCTGAATGCAGACTCTGAAATAACAGTACAGAAGTATGAAAGGCTTTTGTGAATAACCTCTTCAGAAATACCTAGTGTTTACTTGAGTTCATCTGAACACAGCCATAATAGCGTATGAACTGTTTACATCTATTCTGAGGTCTGAATATAATGTTTACATAGACTGGGGAAACTGAGTGACAGATCACTTTTAACACAGCACTTACCATGGTTTGGAACTATGAAAGGGCTTGAGGAAGTTGGGCAGGTAGTCGTCTAATACTGTACATGAATTCCCTTTGGCAAGGTATATAGAAGGCAAGGTATATGAAGAGGAGATTAATTGACAGAGATTTTAGAACATCAGAATCTGAGGACAATCAACTGGAAGACTCATTAGCTAAGGTGGATTGATAGGAGCAAGAAGCTTCTATTGAGAATATATCTGATTGGTGGTCAGCCTTTAGCCAATTCTTATCACCTGGTTGAGGAGCATATTTTATGCGTGCTCAATTTATTCTTGCAGAATTCTTATGTGTGGGGTAAAGTCTTTGTGCTGTGTGCTACTTGAGGCTATGATCTGTGGCTAATCATGACAACCTGAATTTGAAGATCTTAATGCTGACTGTTTTTCCTCCACCTCTCTCGCAGGACTGCCCGCAGATCCTTCCATCTACCCAGATATATATCCCTGTGGGTGTGGTGAAGCCCATCACTTTGACTGCCAAAAACCTGCCACAGCCACAGTCTGGACAGCGCAATTACGAGTGCATCTTCCATATCCCTGGCACATCCCAGCGTGTCACTGCCCTGCGCTTTAACAGCACCAGCATCCAGTGCCAAAACACTTCGGTGAGTCTTTGGAATATAGTTATCTTTTGAGAAGGCTGCTTTGGGGAAACGCAGCAGAAATTCCCTGTTTGCCTCTTATGCACGTTTGGCCTCAACTGTGCATGTATCTGAGAGGAGATCACATGTTACCCTCTCTGCACAAAAGGTGTCCATTCTGGGTCTTCCCCTCCCATCACACAGCTCCTTTGGTGAAACGGCGCCCCAGTCATTCCCGTTGTTTCGTGCTGCTTCCTTGCTTTATTGGAATGTACGAAGTGTGTGTTCATGGCGCTCCTGTGGCCTTGGAAGCAGTCCTGATCCTCTTTCTGCCGTTGTGTTTATCCGCTTTCCTTTTTTCCTGTTTCTCTTTCTCTTCAGCTGTGTGAAATTGTTCTGTGCAGGATCAACATCCCCTCCTTCCTCCGCTGCTCTGCCAAAGCTACCCAAGGGGACTCTGCTATGTTTTATGAGCATTTCCAAAGAAATTTGCTTATGAAAGCCAGAGAAAGCTGCCTAGGCCTGAGCCAGCTTTGCTTGTGTCCCAGAGGAACTCCCATCCTTCTCTCTACTCTCCCACACTTGGGCTGATCCAACTTTGCAAACAGAATTTAGTCAATTCTGATTTATATCTGGCATTGTACACCTTCCCACATCCTCAAACACTTTCCCAGATTGTATTTCTCTCTCCCCCACCCCAACCCCAATTTCTGCTCTTCTGCTCATTCTGTTTTGCTTAATTCAGTCGATGCCACCCATCCCCTCACGAGCTGGTGCAATCCCTAGCCTGGATTCTCCGTAACAATACTGGATCTGTTTCCTCAGCTAGTCAATCTATAGTAGCTTGACAATCAGAATCTGTTTTAAAATGTTTCTGCCTACTACTTACAGAGCTCTGGCTATGTAATTCTGCCTTGCAACCATAGCCTCTCCAAAGGTCAGGGTGGCTGATGCGATGAGGCATTTCTGCAAAGTTTCCTTTCGCAGACTGGTGTCTCTGCACCTCACCGGGACAGTGTGGAGCTGGGGCTGGATGTGTAGTAGCACCGGTGAATATGCTGTATTGGCTCCAGTGGTTCCCTCTGACCTTGCCATCACGTAAACTGCAATCCTGGCGTCAGGAGGTTGGCTCCATGGCACTACCTGGCTGCTCCTGCCAGATGTACTTTCCTGCTGATAACCTCTTCCACTTTATCATAGCCACTGTGTTGAGAGGGGGAAGTTTGTTTCTCCTTGCAGTCAAGCCAGATCAGTGATCTAACCTGATAAACCTCAAGAAGTTCCACATGCCTTACATTAATGGATGAATTATTTGCACTACACTCTTAACATTAAAGACTAGCAGGTCTAAAGTCTTAATAGTCCTTTCATCTGCAGAGGCATGCCATTCCTTGGCTGACCCGCTGGGCTGTCTTCCAACCTCCACTCATTTGCATAAGAGTAGCCCCTCCTCCTCCAGCTTCCAGTTTAATCCTTTTAAACATTTCTTTTCTATCACTTGCACTGTGAAAGCTCATTTGCAGCCTGGTGTGAGCAGCATTCCATAAACTTCTGCCCTTAAGCAACATGAATGACATTGCAGAGTTATGGAAGAGCTAATGTTTGCTTGAAAAGGGATCTTTCCTCCCTCCCATTCGTGCCAAGGATTCTCTTGGCGCAAACCAAGGTTGAGAGATCTTGGAGAGCACCATTTCCCTCTTATGCTCTGGCAACATCCTTTTGCAAGTTTTGGGTGGGGGAGAGGAGAACTCTAGCAGGAAGCTTCTTTAGAAACACTAGTTCATATTTAGTTCCACATTATCTGATGTTGCCTCTGATGGGGAAACAGTGCAATTTGGAACAGTGGAGACTCAATGGTTCAGTAGACGGTAGAATCCAAAATGTTGTCCGGCTTTTTAAAAATGTAATTATGTATCCAGGAAGCTCAGGCAAAGCAGTAGGAAACAGAAGGACAAGAAAAGTCAAATTGTGAAATGAATGCTAAACTAGAAGTAGGGGTTGGAAATGAACAAATAATATTTGGGCTGGGAAAGAAAACACAGAACAAAAAAGGGGGAACACTGAAGTTATACTTTACAGAAAGGAGGATAATTTTTTTTTTTTTAAATCTAGCCTGTTGTTGACCTAGTGAATTCCAGGGTGCCGTGCAATATTTTTTTAAATGCCTGAGTAAATCAAAATGTCTTAACCTGACAATGAAAATGTTGTAGCATCAGCATCAGTAGAGCTTCCTTGCAGAGAGCATCAACACTGTCCCTTGAAATCTACACAATGTACTCGACCAACTAATGATTACTTGTAGAAGGGGGTCTTGTTTGAAGATCTTCATGCACAAGGATGCTAGGATGGGTAGACATGCTGCTTCAGATATTTGGGTCCCAAATTGTTTACAGCTTTGGAAGTCAGCACCAGCACCTTGAGTTGGTCATGGAAGCAAATAGGAAGCCAATGCAATGCATTGCTTTAATCGGCTAGTAAGTTTTGGAGACAATAGCTTTGGATTGGAAGTTATACCCCCATATGAAGGAGCATTCACACATCAGTAGAAGCCAGGGAAGAAGTACTAGTGACTCTAAATATTTTTCTCTCCTCCCTGCCACCCTTGCACCTGTTGAATTGCACCCTTAGATCCCCCAAATTATCATGTGTTACTCTTGATTCTTCTCTTATATAGGCAACATATGAATTAGGCCTGAGGAAACTCACATTCTGTCTTGGGAAAGCTTAAGCCAAGGCAAAAGAAAGTTTAAAAACCACAGGACTAAGCTGGGGTACGCTAATAGCCCTGTCTTAAATTGCTGGAATGAAGGAAACATCCATGATGGATGAAATGGAGGATGCGAGAGAGAGAGAGAGAACAGTCCTCCCTCACCTTTGCTTGTAAGGGCAGACTGCCCCTTGCCCAATGACAATGAGTCTGTAGAGGCTGGTTGATCATCCTTCTTTGCAACACAGCTTTTGCCACTCCCAATTGCCAGCTTGGAGAGGATTCTTCAGAGGTCAACTGAGCAGCCATTTGCCCAGCAGGAGACCAGTTACACAAAATACCTTCTTGGCCGTCTGAGTGCTGTTACTGAAACATATACGCAGCCTAATCACATCTAGCTTGCAGTACTTGAAATGGTCTTGATTAGGGGGTGGGAGAATCTGCTCCCAGGCAGTGTAAATGCTTCAGAGGAGCCATTTTCATCTGCTTCAGGAGAAAGCAAATGGGAAGGAAGGGGATTTCTGGCCTATTTCAAGAGTAGGAGACAGCTGCTAGTATATCTTGTTTCACATCAGCTGCACTTCACCACTGGAAACTCAAGCATGAGTCTTGGAATTGTCTCACAAATATTTATTCTATTTTGTGTGCATGTGCGCACACCTGCATTCATACTGCCCTTTAGTTAATATACTATTGGGATGGTTAACAACCAGTAAAAACAATTACAGTAACAAAACAGCATATCTTAACAACCTGATTAAAACAGTGGAGACAGTAAAAAAATAAAAATGCAAGCATTGCAGAGGACGTTGGGAAGTCGTACCACTGCATCATGCGGCTGTTTTATTTGACTCCTAGGTGTGGCAGGATTAAATTTCTTGGGGTTTCTTTGGTGAGAAAAATAAGTACACAGTTAAAAAGTACCATTTTATATTGAATTCACAAGTCACATTACAACTTTTCAGCACCTCTCATTTTGGGAATTTGAAAGTTGCAAAATTCAGCATGTCTTGTTGCCCCACAGTCGTCAGCCTTCTTGACTTTGCTCAACTTGCTAGTATTAGAATGATAATGTGATATATTCCTTACAGGGGTTGGGCTTTATGTACATATAGTGGATAGAAATTTATCACTTGAGAATTTATTCTCCACTGATACCTACTGTAGTCTATCCTGTCCACTTTGCAGCTTTGTACTGTTGCCTCCTTTCTCTCTCTTCTCTTTCTCTCTCTCTCTCTTACTCTGCTGCCACCTTCTTTCCCTCTTTTATTTGAATTTTTTAAATAACACTTTTAATATTTTGAAAATGGAGAGAAAGAAAGAAAGAAAATACTCTACCTTTAGCTAATCCCTTATTCCCTCCCTGCACTATTCAAGATCCTGGCTTTTAGCTAGATAAGATTACAAGTAAACCTGTACGTCTTTCTTCATCTCTTCCTTATATTAGCCCATTTCCATCATGCTTTTGAAATTAAGATTCCAAAGCTGAATCCTGTTGGTACTGAGTATCCTCCTTCTCATTATATTTACCAGGACGTGAGCACTCAGGGTCAGGGTCTCCCTCTCCAAATCTCTTCTTTAAACCCTCCCATTTCACTTCAGCACACAATTGAGCTTAGTTCTCTCTAAGGAGATTTGGGATGCTGTGTACTGAAGGACACTGTTTAACAATAAACGCTATGGTTGAACAGCAGCAGAAGCGCTGGCTTAATGGGTCTTGAAGGTTGTATCTGAAATGCAGCCTGTGGGAGAGGAATCCTGTATCTATAGCAACACAAAACCTGAATGAAGGGAGGGTGTATTCTCATCTATAAGCGGGAGATTGGATCAGGATTAGAAGGCCAGGAGGTAACTTGCATTCTGTCAATGCCATAACTATTCGATTGACAAAAAGATGCCAAAGAAAGCAGTGCCTTGGAGCATTACCAGAATAGTTCCGTACTTCCATCCAGTGGCTTACTGTAGATTTTGCTTAAAGCGCATCATTATAGCTATTGAACCATTATATAAGAAACAGTGGAGTCACCCCTAGTCTCCTTATTATGTATATGATAGCAGCATAGAGGTGCCTCCATAGAAAAATTGGCCTAGAGGTCCTTGCTGTGTGGACAGACAGAAAGCAATTCTGAGCCATATTGTTAACAATGGAAGCAGCCAAAGAGAGGTCTTAAAGAAAAAATGCAGCTTTTGCAATGCAAATTGGTGTCTGCATTGGAATTAGAATCCAAATCAAGGGGGGAAGAATCCAATAAAAGTTAGGGCACTGAGGGCAATTCACACTGCCCGTGATTGTGTGCGGTTTCCCCAAGGCAAAATATAATCAGATTAAATGCATGTTTTAAATAACACTGATGTCTAAAACACACATTGCTAAAAGATTGGTGGTTGCCTAATGCTAATGTTTCTGCTAACCTGTAGAGTTTGTGGAGTATGGGAACTGACCTCAAGACCTGCAGAAACGGAAGGGACTTGAGAATGCTATTAATCACTCAAGTTCCATGAATTTCAATAATATTTGGGACTATACCTCATGTGTCTCAACTTTCAGCAGAGGATCCTACCAGTACAGCTGCACTGCCTGCAACATTCAGTTTTTGTTTGTGCGTCTATTTAATTTACAGGGACCCAGATTTAGCTTCTACATTATCAAAATCTCTCTATGTATGCAGAATGCAATACCAATATATTTTTGTAACATTTTTTCAGCTGCTTAACATATTGATGTTCCCCATTTCAAAGTCTTTTTTTTCATCTTTATTTTCTTTCCTGTTTGGGTACTGGAAATTGTAGATTTCAATGACATCAATATCTGAACTCCATTTTTACACTCAGTTACCATTCTAGAACTCTCTTTCTAATTCAAGAATCTGTTCACACCTAGAAGGGACACAAGTGTTCTTAACATTTAAAGGCAACTAGCCAGGCAGTTTTAAAGGCTTCATGTTCACACTTTTCCAAATTTTTCTCTATTCTCTTGCTTTCCCCCCCACTCCATCTGGTTTCATTGTATTGCTTCACACTTTGCAAAGTTGGTTAACTTTGCAAGGTGACATGAAACTTAGAAAACAGCTTTTTGTCCATACCCTATGTTTCTACTTTATGGTAACAAAAGCGGGACAGATTTTTATCAGGCGCGTCTTGGTGTATGCTTGCGAATGTGGCGCGTGCTGCAGCCCTTTGAGTCAAGACTATATACCGTATTTTTTGCTCTATAAGACTCACTTTTTCCCTTCTAAAAAGTAAGGGGAAATGTGTGTGCGTCTTATGGAGCGAATGCAGGCTGTTCAGCTATCCCAGAAGCCAGAACAGCAAGAGGGATTGCTGCTTTCACTGCGCAGCGATCCTTCTTGCTGTTCTGGCTTCTGAGATTCAGAATATTTTTTCCCCCCTGTTTTCCTCCTCCAAAAACTAGGTGCGTCTTGTGGTCTGGTGCGTCTTATAGAGCGAAAAATACGGTAGTTATGGAAGTCTCAGATGGAGTTCTCCTCCACAATATGTGGGGAAAACTAGCCAGCTTAGATGACTATTAAAAAAAGCATTTGTCTACTGACTTATTAGCTGTCTTAGACATCTTTCTCCAACCCTGGTGCCCTCCAGATGTTTTGTGTTATAACAGACACCATCCCTGGGCACTGGCCATGCTGAGTAGTTGGAGTTCTCCAACATCTGCTGTGTACCAAGCTGAGGTTGACTGTTCTAGGGCTTTAAAGCTCCAAACCCAGCACAGTGCAGACTGGCAACTAGTACAAAATCAGTGTTACATGCTCCAGCTGTCCTATCCTCATCAACATGTGCGTTCTGCCCAAGTTAAAGTTTCCCAGCTGTATTCAGTTTAACCTGTATGTCACTAGTGCGTGGATCACTAGGGTAGCAGCCTCAGCTAACAAGTCACTCCTAGCAGTGCCTCTAGCCGTGCTTCCACAGACAGAACCCTGTGAAGACCCCTAAGATGTGAATTCCGTCCTTCAGGGGACGTGCAATCCTGTCCAAGGCTAGTTGTAAACCTCCCCCCAGATTTACCAGTTTCCTCTCCCACAGAACCTCCATCTTGTCTAGATTAAGCTTCAAGCTTCTTCTCATTCATCCCCAAGCCACCTCTTGAGCAGCGGCTGAAGAGTTTCACAACCTACTGGGACAAGCAGTTGGAAGTGAGAGGCAGAGCAGCGTGCCACCTGCATATTGGTGGCCCCTCACCTCAGGCCTCCAAGTGATCTCTTGCAGAAGTGTTGTGTAGTTTTTTCCCCTCAAACAACAACAACATGGCAGACAGAATGGAACCTCGTAAGCCAAAGGCCGTTTGGCTGGAACAGAGCTCCCCCAGCATCATCTTCTGGGTTGATTCTTCAGGAAGTTCTCCTGTAACACTGTGCCCCCAACCCTGAAAATATCACTTAGAGGAATTCCGGTGCTTCCCCAAGCATTCTGGTATCAATATTTCCTTGCTGTGTGAGTGTGATCCCTGCCCCCTTGTCAACCAGTGCTTCCATTGTGACTGAGACCCCTTAAACTGCAGTTTCATTGCTACTGTAAACATCTGTTGAGCAGTGCCCAGACATCTCCATGACAAATTGTACCTACTCTCCTGGCTCCATTTTGTGACATTCTAAAACTAGATTGATTGATTGTTTCATTGATGTAGAGGTTAAGAATTCTGCTATTGTGGCAAATACAGAGTGGGGGGACGACGACATCAGCAAGGCCAAACTATCATTCTGCAGCAGCCCTCTACCTCACAGCAAGGCTACAGGTTACCCCCACCTCCACTCCCCTTCATTACAGGGATGGGATAAAACACTTACACTGATCTGTCCTAGTGTGGGTATAGCTTTGGAGGGAAAGTTGCTGTTTGCCAGAAATGTATTTATTTATTTTTATTTTATATCCCTCCTTTATCCCCGAGCAGGACCCAGTGCAGTTCACAGCATGTATTAAAACAATTTAATTAAATGACTATGCCTATACCTATTGAAAGCAGCCCTATTAAAAGCAACACTGAGAACTATTAAATAGCAGAACGACAAAAGAGAAGAAGAAAATGTACACCACCCCTCTCAGAAGACCCGTTTGTGGCCAAAGGCCTGTCTGGACAAAAGATATATTTGCCTGTCTGGCGAAAGGAAAGTGGAGAGACAGCTAGGCTGGGCTGGTGTCACTATCAGGGAGTAGCCACTGAGAAGGCCCCCTCTCGTGACCTCACCAAATGTGTCTGTAGAGGTGGAGGAACCCATAGAAAGGCCTTCCCAGAGGATCTCAAAGCCCCCGTAGGATCTTGCTTCTTCTTTTAATATCCCTAAGTTATTTTGTTTTGTTGGAGGAACCGGTGGCATGCTGAGTCAGAGGGATGAGCTTGGGCTCTCTTGTCCTTTTAGTGGTTCACAAGATATAAGAGCAAGGCACCCAAGAGATTATGACATACATTTTTTATTTATGCATTAAAAAATGCAAACGGCACCTTTTAACCTATAAACAAGCAAGGTTCTCAAGGGTGTTTACAACCATTAAAACACAATAAAGGTAATTTTAAAACATACTAAAATATACTGCGTAGCTAAAAAAACACACACCCTAGAACTTCCATTCTTCACAGCAGCCAAGCATTTTACATCCCAAAGGCCTATGAATATAAAATAATATATATTAAATATACAAGTATAAATTAAACATCCAATAAATATTCAATTAAAAACTTTGCTTCTGTTCATTTTGGACCTGAGTCTAAGGGATCTCATTATGGCTGCATAAAAACCCGAGGCTCTAAATATGCTGAACTTGGGAGATGTATAGTTTTAGAATTAGGCAAATTTATAAGGGAGGGAGGCTGAGTTACAGGCGGTGATGGAGAAACATAAATGCTAGGCAGGGAGAGAGCAGATGTAAAATCAAAGCAGATGTCAAGCCCTGGTGTGTGTGTGCGCGCGCGTGTGTGCACGTGTACACACACACACACACACACACACACACACACTGATATTTTACTGGGCCTTGAGTACATTTGCAGGGCCCCATAAATCATATACACAAGGCCCTTTTATGAGCACTGCACACCTACAGTGTGTGTGTGTGTGTGTGTGTGTGTGTGTGTATTAGCATTAGCCAGGCACAGAGAGGGAAATAGCACTGGATCTTACAAATCCAGAAACATTGGTGGAGGGGAGAGCCTCTCTCTCTCCAAGCAGCAACGACATTTATCTTTCCTGCAGCAGTGTTTAAAGTGAAAAGGGAGTATCAGGAGAGTTTGATAGGATCCAATTAAATTCTAGCAGATAAAATAATGATGAATTGCAGTTGAGCCCCGGCGAGACATGATGCGCATTACTGCCCTCCCTATAGTGCTGGGAAGGCATTGAGGTCATCAACTATAGAAAAATAGGACACAGTTGCAACTGTACTATTCGTGCAGAAAACAGCCTAGGGAAATGAAGTTGGAAGCTGATTGTGTGAGTATATACGTTCAAGGTGGATGTTCCCACTGTAACATGGTTGTTTATGAGTCTATGAGATTAGCGGACAGGCCGTATTCCTTGTTGAGAGCCTTTCTCTTTAGCCATTGCATACACTCTGGATAGGGGACTGACAAAAAATAAACAAAAATATTGGATACATAATTTTCTTACTGTGATGGAGAGCATTTTTACAGTTTTGTACTTCTCTGAATGAATGAAATAAAAGTTCAGAATAGGTCCACTAAGCAAGCGTTGATAAAATTATTGATTGAATTGCTGAGATTGCTTACCTTTTTCAAATCCCTCCTTGGTGCAATTGGGTGCGTGTTTAACCTAAACTAGACTTGCTAGAGTTCCCCTATTAGAATAAATAAGGAAAATACATTGAAGGGACTATTGTTAGTCAGGAATAGCATGCATTACTTAAGAGTGTGAGAATCAGGAATGAGTTAAAAACATTTCATTTCTTTTATCTTTGGGGTGGACCGAAACTTTCTCTACCTGTTTCCAAAACCATCCATCTGAGTGTTTTTGTGTCAAGTGTTTTAGATACTTTGGTGGAACACGATAAAGAGAAAACTCATCAGAAAACAATCTGAAAAACTCCAAATAAAGTATCCTGGGGGGGATATAGGCAAATCCCTTCATTTGAGTTTAAACCTGGGCTGATTTGGAGCCTTGTGGAGACAACACTGTAAAAGTGTAGCATCTTTCAAGGAATTCGCTGTTTGAACATGAGGTATTCATTCCATACTGCAGACATTTGGAGGGCGGGATGCCTAGTATAAAGATCTTGGGCATCTTAGCTTTCACATTGAAGAAACAGGGCCTAGCCTGCCTAATAATAAAGATGCTGAAAACGTGTATGCCATGAGCATCTTATTTTTCCTCCCCCTGTTATGTTCCTCTGTAGTGGATCTTTTGCACTGGATTCTGATGCTCTTCCTCCTTTCCTTCCTCTGCCTGTGTTTCCATATCTATACTATGTCTCTGGGTGTCCTTCTGCATCCATCTGTTTGCTTGCTTATCATGCTGTGTGCCCATCTGTGTAAGTTTCTGTCCACCTGCATATGTGTGTTCCTCTGATTTTTAAAGACAGATCAGTTGTTTTCAATATTTGGTGTAGACTTTGGAAACAAGGAGCATTTGTGGTAGACTTGCAACAGGTGATGGATTTTTCAGTCAAGAACGGAGACAAAATTATGTCAAAGGATGGAGGCAGGCAGGCAGCTAGTATCCACTTTGGCCCACTCATAATTAAGGACAGCCAGGATAGGCTAAGAAGTTGGTAGGAACATTAAATAATGTTTATGATGTGCCTGAGTCCTTGGGTTCATTGAATTTTGATGCCACATAAAGTCCTTTCTGCTGCTAAGTGAAATTGTCAGAGTGCCACCCATGTTTTGTCAGCCTCTTACTGTGTATAGCCACATGGGAAGTCTGCATGACTACATGGTTTAGGCATGTTATAGCCTCTGTGTAGATTGCTGCTTGTGGAGATACTTTTATGCTCTACTGTTGAGATATAGAAGACAAAATTTGGACCTTGATGAAGGGTGGGGAGACAGAGCTGCATAAGGCAGCTCAGTTTTTATGGACTCGCTCATCCTGTGTTGGATCCTGACTTCTGACCAGTGTGAGCCAATGCCATGTTTCACAGTGAAGAAGAGTTTTGACACGCATCGGGGGTGTGAAGAATGCTAGACATTCCCAGGGCGGGAGCAGAGGAAGCTGGGCCATCTCAGGTATAAAGCGTTGCTTGGGATCTCCTATCTTTCTTTCAGACATCCTAACCTTTATCCGAGAGAGCTGAATAACAAATAGGAACCACATGCTAGCTTCACTCAGAGAAAATAGAGGGGCAGGAGACAGACTTTTCTACACAAAGGTTTCCAAACAGACCAGGCTGTGAAGCCATTGCTGAAAGTTGGCTTGTGAACCCTGGCTTGTTTGGAAGCCATTGACCATAGTTTCCTGGCTTGCATGAAACAGGAAATGAAGGTTAGCTGCAGCTTCCTGGCTTGTTTCCGCACATGGGTGAAAGGACAACCAATGCAGGGTCCAGAGGGGGTGCGTTCAGGTTCATGGAACTCATGCATATCCTTACTTGCTAAACCAGGATCTGATTGTCCAAAGATGGCCATTGATTAATTTTAATCTTACTTTATTTTATTAATATGTTGCCAGCTTTCTGGAGGTTGCTTTTAAATTTTGTAAACCACCATAAAATCTTGAATGAAGATCAGAGGGACCAGAGTTCAGCGGTAGAGCAGCTGTTTTGTACACAGAAGGACCCACGTTTAGTTTTTGGCATCTCCAGTTAATATAGGACCATTTAATCCATTTAGTCCAGTTTGATCTACTCTTACTAGCAGCAGCTCTCCAAAGCCTCAAGCAGGGATCTTCCACGTAATCTGCTAGTAAAACAGAGATGCTAAGGGACTGAATCATCTCTCATTTGCATGCAGAATATATGTTTTACGTGCCCCAAATTTGGTCCTGCTCCAAATTTACCTGACCATTGCACACTTTTGGCCATTTCAGCAATTTAATGAAGAGAAAAACAATGCCAAGAAAGTTATTTGAGATATTTCCCCCCCCCCCCCATTTAATTCATTTTAGCAGATGAAAATAAGAGAAGCCACTACTATATGATTACCCAGCCTTCTTCAGGCCGCTTCTTGGAAACCCATTTTATATAAAATAATTGCACTGAAGGTGGCTTGTCCTGCTTTTACAGCTGATTCTTTCAGTTGAGGCAAAACGGCCTGTTGTGAGCACACAGAGCAGAAATCCATGCACATCTCAGTGTTCGTTGTGACAAAGGCCTGTGTTTGGACCGCTCACTTTGCGTATATTGTTATTGTTGTTGCAACTCCCTCGTGTGTAAAATGAGGATTATAAAATAGATTTGCTTCTCACATTCTCCAATGAAGGCTGCGAGAGGGCAGGTGGGAGTGTTGATTAGTTACTGTGTAAATTTCTGTGGTGCGTAATTGCAGAGTGTTGTAATCTAAATATATGTATTACGGAAAGTAAAAACAAATCCTTTTTGAGCTTTCAAGGCATGCACAGGATCCATCTGGGTATCTGTCAACAACAAATAAATACAGCTTAAATGAAAATAATTGGAGTGTGGCCAAGTCTTGAGGTCAGGGATCTGTAGCAATCGCGACTGGCAAATCAGCAAGACAAGTGCAGGAGCTTTTGTTGTAGGAGAATGGCACAGTACGTCAAACTCAGGCTAGGCTGGTTAAATGCTCTTCTTCTTGGTGCTTTCCAGAGATGCACTCATCTATGAATACAATACCTCTCTACCTCCACCCCGCCCCCTTAAGGCACTTGCCACCAGATGCAATTTATGAGTGTTTGGATTATTCATATCTTCCAGTTGATTCTCTTTAGATCCTGATTTTGATAATCTGCTTAGTAAATTCTTCAAGAAGAAACAGGGCAGAAGACTGACACTTGGGTTGGACCGCCAAGCGGGGAACCTTGATAGTGTATATGTACCAACAGTTCAACTATTAGGTCTGAAGTAACACGTTGTACTATTAACTTGAGAAAAACCAGCATTAGTCATTTTTACTCAGATGTATAGATATTCATTCTCATTAGTTAATGGTGATTTATTGACAGCCGTTTCCACTAGAAACTAGATTTGTTTGTGGGGATGGTCGTATATGTATTGGGGTGACTGTCCCCCAAAGTCAAGAAAATTGGGTAGCCAACATGGTGCCGTCCAGTTGTTTGTGAACTACAATTCCCATCATCCCTAACCGCTGGCCTTAATTGTTGGGGCTAATGGGAATTGTCATTGAACATTTGGAGAACACCTCAATGGCTTCTACTCCTGTTATGTCCTGCTATTCCAGAGATGTTATTTTGTCTATGTATAGTGTAGCACGGCAGAAATCTGAAAGGCCAATCCAGGTAGCACTTTGTCATAACTATTGACTCAACCAATAAAATATCTTTAGAAATGTGTATTTATAAACATTCAGATCGAGAGAAAATAAGAGCATTGGCATCATGCTACTACTAAGACATCAAATCAGCAAGCATTATTACTATTTTTATAGCCAGCCTTACCTCATTGTATGTTTATTTGGAAATAAGCTGCTTTGATTTTGGTGAGAGTAACTTGCAAATAAATGCACCAGACCCTTGTTATACAGTGGTACCTCAGGTTACATATGCTTCAGGTTACATACGCTTCAGGTTACAGACTCTGCTAACACAGAAATAGTACCTCGGGTTAAGAACTTTGCTTCAGGATGAGAACAGAAATCGTGCTCTGATGGCGCGGCAGCAGCAGGAGGCCCCATTAGCTAAAGTGGTGCTTCAGGTTAAGAACAGTTTCAGGTTAAGAACAGACCTCTGGAACGAATTAAGTACTTAACCCGAGGTACCGCTGTATATTGTAGAACATTTACAATCTGGGTTGTTAAGTAAAGGGAACAAGTGACACAAACACACACATACCTTTCAGTCTCAATACATATTAGCATGAGGATTCTTATCTGCGTTAACAATTATGGCCACAGTACTATGGGGTATATACTTTGCATATACTTTGAATAAAGGGTGAGATTTTCTGTATGTGCCTTTAAGAGGGTTAAAAATATCAAATGGCATAGAAAATAAAAACAAAGTAGAAGCACGAGTAAGTGTTTGGCTTTGTCTGTGTAACTCGAGCATGTGGTGTCAGACTCCTGGCCAAAGCTCGAGCTTGTTGGCTGCTTTCTGCTCTGTCTCCTCCAAAACACCCACCTTCCCTGGCTTCCCCTCTGGCTCTTGGGATGCATGTCGGGCTCCCTTCCTATACACAGTGTTAGGAAATCCAGGAATAGTTCAGGCTGTTGTTGGCAAGACCCAAAATCTGGCTTGTTCTTCCTCCGGTTGAGTCATGGAGAGACTGGCAACTGTGAAGGCAGACAGATTCCTAGTTCTTTTCCGCCCCCCAGATGTGCCCCTCTGTCCTTCTTTCTGTCCATGGAAGAATTGAAAGAGACAAGTGAATCTCTTTTAGCATGTTCTTTAATGTGCACAAACATGGTGGTGTGTTTTAAGCAAGCCACTCGTCTTCTTTGCAATGCTTAGGGCTTAGTTCTCCAAAATAGCAGATGAGATGGTAGAGCCTATGGTATATCGAGACAGCAGGTAAAGGCTCATATTACTGACTCCCCTTCCACACTGCACACAGAAAATGAGAGGTCAGGATTCCACCCTAGCTCTAGTTTTCTGTGCATAAGCTATCTTGGGTTTCTTCTCCAGTACATTCTACAGGATGTAACTGAGCTTCCTCTTTCTACCCCTGCAATGGCTTGCTTTAATGGTGTTGTTTACAAGGCAGAAGTAGAACACTATCAGGAAATGTTTCCAGAGTTCTAGATAAGTGGGACTCTTGAACTACTTGTAGCAATATTGTGCTATCTGGGTTCTGATGTTCCACAGTCTTTGGCAGAACAATGAGAGTGAGATCTGGATTTTGAAGATTGTTGTGGGTTCAACTCTCTCCCACAACCCACTCTCTTGCCAGATAATGATGGCAGGGAAAGAAAAGTGTAGTGCTGCTTATTTCAGAGGGCAAATAGTGATGATGAGGAATCAAAATACAATAAAACAACCACAGCAATTAAACATTAACGTGAAGCCGCAGCAGAGCAGATAAAATATTAATATTGTTAAAGATAGAACAAAGTTGTTTTATTCATTTATGTTGCTTTTAATATAGTCTTTTGTTTTTGCAAGCTTCCTTGAACTATATGAGGAAAAGCGGGGTATAAGCATTTCAGAAATATATATATATATTAAAAGCATGAACTGGATCAGTTACCTAACCATCTTTGGGATCATTTATGTGGGAATCAGTATTGTGCACGGTGGTTGTGGGAGACTTTTGTCTTGATAAATTATTGGCTCATAGTGTGAAGTTTCATTTTGACTCAGTCAAAACCTGTGCAACATGTTGTTTCCAATCTCCCACAAATCTTGCTTACTAAGGAAGGCAGGCCTGCATTTCCTGAAGCAGAAATGCCCCTCTCTCCTACATGTGAGTTTCTTTTGTCAATGCAGGCACCTGGAGGGTTAAATAATCTCTCCCCGCTTCCCCCTACTCCACACCCAAATCAGAAGTAACTCATTTCCAAAAGGAGCCAGGGCAGAGAAATGCAAATAAGTGTTTCGGACAGCTGCAGGCTGTATGCCTTCCTGAGATGCCAGTGCCCCAAATGAGACATGTCAGAGTACAAATTGAAAATGCCAATTTCACTTACTCTGCCACGCTGCTCGTCACAGCTAAATCCTTCTCTGCCGCCCCTCCCCCCCCACTTCCCACTTACCGAATGATGGGTGCTTCTCCTTAATGTAAATCTGCCTGACTTCTTGGGTTATTTCTGCAGTGGGTCTCTTCGGCCAGTCTTAGTGGGACACAGCTACAAAGGATTGGGAGGGGAAAAGGTACACAGAAACTCTTCCCTCATCCATATTATCTGAATGTCAGTTATCTTCTAGTGATCCATATTTAACTCCTGTACTGCATAAAGGCCTTATTGATGTGAGCTTACAGTAGCTGTACCCCCATTTATCTGAACTTCTGGTTGTTTCGGCGCTGCCCAGCCCATTTGTATAAATTCTTTTTCTGGAATTTGTGTGAAGTTGCTTGGAATGTACTGGGTATATGTTTATCTAGGTACAGATGTAAATATAAACAGTGACTAACAGATTACTTTTTTAGAACAGAACATTTCGCCTCCTGCCTTCCTCAGTTGCCCAGCTGTGAATTCAAGTCCATTGGGCCAGAATTTTTTCCCTTGTTTCCAGTGCTCTTGGATCGGGTGGCATTGCCATTGCAATAATGGATAAATCAGAGAGGGGGTGTGGCTATCTGAATGGAAGTGTTTTCCAATTGGTTGTTGCATCCCCCCCCCCCAGGATTAGCTGTGTGAAATCCTAAAGCATTTGTGTGCATCAGTTGCTGTTTTTAAGATGGAAAATAAGAGAGGAGGGACTCCAGGTGTTTGAAATAATGTTCATTCCAGGCCCAATGTGTTTCGGAACAAATCCATCCTTGGGGGCACATTTTTAGCAGTGTTTTGCAGTAGTAAGAGTCCTCATGCATTTGGTGAAAATTGCTTATAAAACTGTGCCCCTGAGCAAAGCTTTGTTCCCAAACATGTCAGTCCTGAAATAAATCATATTTCAAACTCCTGGAGAGTCTCCTATACGTATATGTGTACATACACAAACATGTAATTTTCTTCTAGAGGTGCTTCCCCAGTTTTAACGGCTGGTTTCCTTCAGTTATCATTTCACCTATGTACTGAGCATTCACAGTCAATGATGTAAATTAAATTGCTGGACCTGGCAGTGAACTTTTTGTTTGATATACTAAGTCATAGTATATCATGGTTATAGCCAGTTGTGGTGCTCATGAAGTAACTGTCTCCAGGAGATAAAACACAGGTAATGCTAGGTTGTATCCAACGTTAGGCATACTCAGATATAACCCTTAAAATGAACAAACATAACTAGCTTAGGTCTACAAATTTCTATGGGTCAATCTTACTAGAGCTTAGCTGGATACATCCTAGTACATTTGAATCCTTCCACGATCCAGAGCAAACTTGTCTGAAGTGCAGTTTGATGCTTTGAAAATCATCTCTCTGGATGTAAAGGTAAAGGTAAAGGTACCCTTGCCCGTACGGGTCAGTCGTGTCCGACTCTAGGATTGTGCGCTCATCTCACTTAAGAGGCCGGGAGCCAGCGCTGTCCGAAGACACTTCCGGGTTACGTGGCCAGCGTGACAAAGCTGCTCTGGCGAGCCAGCACCAGCGCAGCACACGGAAACACCATTTACGTTCCCGCTATAAAGCGATACCTATTTATCTACTTGCACTTAGGGGTGCTTTCGAACTGCTAGGTGGGCAGGAGCTGGGACCGAAAGACGGGAGCTCACCCCGCCGCGGGGATTCGAACCGCCGACCATACGATCGGCAAGTCCTAGGCACTGAGGTTTTACCCACAGCGCCACCCGCCTCCCTGCATGTACATGCACACAATTCAAGGAGCTGGGGAAGGAAGGGCTCAGTTTGTTTAGAACATTAAATGAACCGTGGACTTTTGCATAGATCTTGGAATAACATTGATGGCTTGTGCAAAAGGATCATTTTGAAGAATGCACTCCCTTGTGTGAGCAGAAGTTTTGCTCAGTTGTGTCATCAGTCCATTTTTTTTAATGCTAAAGTTACATTTTTAAAAAATAAAAATAATAATTACCTTTTAAAAATGTAAAGTGCTCTTTTATGCACATTATTGTGAGCATTCTAGGTTGAATTTTGTTTTTATAGTTGTTTTGAAATGTTTTTGTAAGTCAAAACTTAGGGAAATGACAAATACATATAAATCACCATCATCTGCCTTGGGAGTTTTTATTGAAGGATGGTATAAAAGCATATTAAAGAAATTAGTTCCTGAATGGGAACTTTTGGCTGATACGCTTATTTTCTCCTTCAAAATTATTGTGCAGGATAGACTGTCATGTTCAACACCTTAGGGCAGCTGAATTTTACTGATTAGACCATACTTATATACAGTGAATGTCTTACTATATACAGTATCGCCTATGTTGCACTCTTTGAAATTGAAGGAGCATGATGTAAACATATAATCTGTAAAGTAGTTATACCCTACTGGATTATTTTGCAATTGGTTGTCCTGTGACAAACACCCTGGTCTTTTCTCAGGAGCTCGGCCTTTCTCTGGTAGGTTTCTTACGTTAGTTCTGAACTTTCACCTGAACGCTTTACACTGCAAAGCATTCAACCAGAAATGCAAAACCAGAGTCCCTTCTGTTTCTTTGCGCTTATCACTGAATTAAGCACAAAATAGGCTTTGAAGGAAGCTGAGGCGTGGAAGCTTCTACCTTCTTTGAGTGGCAGGAGGATGTGGAGAAAGGGTGCCTGGGGGTACGGATATGCGGGGAGGGGAGGGGACCATACTTTCACTTCTCTGTGTCCTCATCAAGGCAGACTCAGTGCCATGGGCTGAGGGTAGGTGGGTGGGGTGGAGTGGGGGGGGGCGGGAGGATCCAAGGCACAGGGAGAGCTGATTCTCCAGTGTCCATAGCTCCCTAACAAACTCCAGCAAGCCATGAATCTTTCATTTAATCTCTCCTGACACGCCTGTCATTTTCTCCGGAGAGAAGCGGAGAATCTCTCGCCGAAGGAGGTCATTAGCTGTCAGGGAAGGTTCCGACTGCCTTCCTGTCTCTGTATCGATCAAGCCTCCACATGCGCGCAGGCACTGTGGAGGGAATATTGATGGGGCTGCCAGAAGTTTGGCTTGGGCTAGAGATTGGGTGTATCTTTTCACTGGGTGGGAGGGACAAGGGCTCATGGGGCTGCTTGATGAAGATATAACCCCAAATTTGTCTGCCTCTACAACTCTGCCCTCACAGAGCTATTGTCCGCCTTAGGCTCTTGCTTTTTCGTTTTCTGTGTGGGAGCTTTATTTCCCTATACCCTAGGAAAGGCAGAATCTAATATTGCCAGCTCTGGAGAGCAGAGAGTGATGACTCCAGCTGCTGCTTAGTTTGAGATATCACTGTCACTCAGTTTGTACAGTTCACAGAAAATCCTCCTCCTTTCATTGGAGGAGCAGGTTCAACATGAACACTGAATGTTAATCAGAATCAAATGATTAGCATGTTTAGTTTTTATTATATATCACCATAGTGACAATATTGTACAAGGGCTGTACACTATTGGAGGGGCTCTGAAAGCCACTTAGTCCACAGTGAGTGTATGCCAGCAGTGCTTTTTTTTTTTTTTTTTAAGTACAAATTCTTCACTCAGGTAACCTAATTCCTGTGCCAAGAGAAGCTGGAGTCTGCAATGCAAATAAATTATGCACATGACGTGACTTCAAATAGATTTGCTTATTTCCCACCAGTGATTCTGTTTCTGCTAGCTGTAGGAGAGGCAGAAGAGCTATACGGAAGCATATCCAAACTCTTGCAATATTGTCTGTGCAAGTAAGAAGATTTGCAGGGGGAGGTTCTTGAGGTGCCTTGGAGTCCAGACTCCAATTCCTTTCCCTCAGAAAAGGCCTTCCGCCTGGCAGAATTCTAGGAAGCAGCTGGGAACTGGAAATACAGTGGTACCTCGGGTTACATATGCTTCAGGTTACATACGCTTCAGGTTACACACTCCGTTAACTCAGCAATAGTGCTTTAGATTAAGAACTTTGCTTCGGGATAAGAACAGAAATCGGGCTCCGGCGGCGCGGCGGCAGCAGGAGGCCCCATTAGCTAAAGTGGTGCTTCAGGTTAAGAACAGTTTCAGGTTAAGAACAGACCTCTGGAACGAATTAAGTACTTAACCCGAGGTACCACTGTATAAGTGCTGCTTTTGGAGAGGGGGAGGCCCCTGGATATTGGAGACTTTGCATTTGACCAGAGTGTCTTGCTTGGGACATGTCATCATCCCTGGCAACCACAGATCCAGATGGGTACACTTAGAACGAGCCAGAAGAATGCAAAGCTCCTCTGTGCTCTGATTC
This sequence comes from Podarcis tiliguerta, assembly GCF_965153285.1. Lineage (NCBI taxonomy): Eukaryota > Metazoa > Chordata > Lepidosauria > Squamata > Lacertidae > Podarcis > Podarcis tiliguerta. The sequence continues at coordinate 39,190,305 of NC_139535.1, read as the reverse complement.
CTGATGTATATCTGTTTCTTTCTGTCTGAGGGTGCCTAATGGACTCTTTCTCTTGTGTTTCCTCTGGCAGTATTCCTATGAAGGGAATGGCATCAGTGACCTCCCGGTGAACCTTTCCGTGGTATGGAATGGGAACTTCATCATTGACAATCCCCAGAACATCCAGGGTAAGCTGATGAAGTCGGGTGGGGTGGAGCCCCCTTAGCAAGATACAGCAGGAGTTCCCTGCAATGAACTGCTTCTGCATTCCACTTCTGAGCCATCCACCTCAGGGCCAGATTGACACCAGTGCACCCCTACAGGTGTAAAATCAAATATTGTGCTAGCCTGAGCAAACAAGCTTTCTAACACAGAGCAAAGTTAGAAGTGGTGGTCTGGGGATTACTGGTTTCTCTCCTGCCCATCAAAGCGCCTTGACCCTCCAAACGCGGTGTACTTGCTCTGAAATATTTTGTCTGTAGTGTGCTGTCCTTATAAACATGCCCAGCCATTCAATAACTCATTTGAGACTTAAATGCACATTCACTTCCTAGACATAAAATGAAATCACTTTGAAGGCTGCTTTACGATCCTGGCTCCCGCTGCAAGGAACTTAGGACATGATAGTTAGGTTATTTCTGTAATGGGCAAAGATTATTTCACACACACACACACACACCCCGCAAATAAATTCACAACATTCTCACAAAATCGTAAACCTCAGAGTTATTTGGGGAAGCCGTGACAACTATGCCAGATCAAACCACTTGAAATTTGTGACCCTGGTTGTGGCTTTCAGCTGAGATCCTAGACCAGGGAAAGGCAATGTTGTGCCTTTCATATGTTGGTGGATTCCAATTCTCAGCATCCCCAGCCACCATAGCCATAGGCTGGGAATGATGAAAGTTGTAGTCCAGCAGCATGTGGAGGGCACCACTGGGTTACCACTTCATTAGTGGATAGGTATTTGCATCATAAACAAATCCCTTGCTGGCTGTATTCAGTAGCCAGAGGACCGCCTCTCCTGGTATTTCCCACAGAAGAACTTGCGGTCTGCACATAAAAATATCCTGAAGATCCCAGGCCACGGAGAGGTTAGGCTGGCCTCAACTAGAGCCAGGGCCTTCTTGGCCGCAGCTCCAATCTGGTGGAACGCTCTGTCACAAGAGACTAGGGCCCTGCGGGACCTGACATCTTTCCGCAGGGCCTGTAAGACAGAGCTGTTCCACCAGGCCTTTGGTCAAGGCGCAGCCTGACCCCCTCCTCTGGCAATCTGCACAGAATCTTGCTTAATGGTTGCCATCAATTTGATTTTAATTAATTTTTACAATGAAAGGTTTTTAGAATGTTGGATTATTTTGATTTTTGTTAGCCGCCCTGAGCCCAGCTTTGGCTGGGGAGGGCGGGGTATAAATAAAATTTATTATTATTATTATTATTATTATTATTATTATTATTAGTGAAAGCTGAAAACTATATAGGCAGTGAATACTGTCAAAACTGGTCTGATGCAACAAAGCATATGGAAAGTGGTAGACCCTGAGGTCCTTTAGTGGGCACTGTCAACAATAACCCATCATAGGGGGAATCTGTGTAGCAGTTCTGTTTCCACCCCACTCCCCAACTTCTTTTTGAATGTAAGCAGGGATTTGTGTTTTCTTCTTGCAGCTCACCTATACAAGTGCTCAGCTCTGCGCGAAAGCTGTGGGCTGTGCCTCAAGGCAGATCCACGCTTTGAGTGTGGCTGGTGCGTGTCAGAAAAGCGATGTTCCCTGCGCCAACATTGCCCAGCCTCTGAGAGCAGCTGGATGCATGCCAGCAATGGCAATAGCCGCTGTGCGGACCCCAAAATCATTAAGGTATGCTTGTGAAGGGTAAGCAGGGGGGAGGTTTTTCTTCTTCTCTTTTATCCTCAGTGCTGAATAGGAAATCGCCTATGGTGGAGGGTACATGGTGGTGGGCAGTTCTGAAGTATTTTAAGGCGTGACTGGCCTAGCTACCAGCGTATGCAGTGTTCTTGTAGCGTATAATACAAAATGTAGTATTCTGCTGACACTTTCTTTGTTCAGACACCAATAACTAGTGCGAAGCCTTCTTCCCACCAACCAGTGAGTGCTCAATGAACAGTAGCGAGCAGAATTAGTGTCTCCTGTGATATGCCACTGATGGGGCAATGCAGCGGTGATTGTAATGGAGAATCAGAGCCATGTGGTTCAGTGGTCAGAGTTGGATGGAGCTAGCCTGTCTTCTGTTCCTAACCCCAATTGACATTTCCCCCACTTCCAGATTCTCCTTGTTCTCCTCCATCTATAGCAGGGATGGGGAAACCATGGCCCTCCAGGCATTGCTGGGATTACAACTCTCATCATGGTCAGTGGTCACTGTTTCGCCATTCTTGATCTATAGAAGCATGGTTGTTTTGGAATCTGTTACTGTGGCTTAGGTTTTCGATGTCAACATTTTGCTCTTAATGGGTATTGTTATATATGTTGTGAAAATCAGGCAAAGTGTACGCTTTTAAATAAGACATAAATAGGATGGAGATGAATAATATCAGGTGACACTTGTGACCTGTGCAAGTTCATTGGCCAGTGCTGGTGAAGACAGGCGTTCCAAAGAGGGGTTGGACTCAGATTCACCGCATTATGAGAGGGCTTTGTTTCCAGGACTGATGATACATATTGAAATTTTGCTTAGAATGCCTTTCTGTCGACTTACTACAACAGGCAGAGTAGTAGGAGTATATATTTTTTGGCTTGCATACCACTTTCTTTCTCTCCTGTGTTGACAGTGAATGTTTGATTCCTATTCTGGCCTGTTTCACAGGATTCCTAGCAAATAGGATTCTGGAAGAAGATGAGGTTTGGTGTGTCGTGGATTCCTCACTCCCCACCCCGGTTGTGTTCACAGTTTTTAGCCACCCATCTTTTCACTTCCTTAAGACTGGTTGTTTATCATCCCTCTTCTCTTGACAGCTGCTATGACCTTCATTTAATAAGATTGTGTATATTAATGTTAACATGTCGGTTGGGCCAGGCTCCAAGTGCATTAGCAGGGATTGGCAGGTAATTCTATTTGATATGTTCTATTTACCCATATACTGCAAGCCAGGCAGGCCTTGGTGGTGTTAATTACCAGAGTCTTAGCACAGTATCTCATCTATTTGGGTTTCGGTGTCTTATCTGTTGAAGGCTAGAAATTAGAGCAGTGCCTCTTGCACTCCCCAAAGCTGGTTGCTTCTTATTGCTGATTGGCATTGTGGGGCCCTGCGCTGCGTTTGCCAAGGCCTTCACTCTTTGGAAGCCCCCAGCCCACCACAAAACCTGATGGGAGAGAGCCTGCCTAATTAGTGTCTGCATCTTCTATAAAAAGAAGTAATGACTGTAACACTGGAGATGGGAGGTGGGGGAATGACAGGGGAGTCTTACTGTCTCAAATCACGTAAGTTATATTACAGATTTCCAATGGAATAGTACTTAGCATTTATACAGTGCTTTAGGGTGCTCAGGATGTTTCAAATACTACTTATCAAACCTTTATTAGGCATTATACAAATAAAACCATAAAAGAGAAAATAAGATATAAAAGCCTTGAAATATATTTAAAAAGGCAGCAGTTGGCTACATACATATATATATATATGCATATAGAGTCAGTGGTTTTCCTTGTTAACCTGCTCCTTGGAGAACTGCTACCAAAAACTCGGCTACCCCCGCCGTTACCCTTTGGTCAACGTCGGATAGGCAGAATCCCACACATTCACCTTGCTGGGGTTCCAGACCACCCAAAAGAGGGGACAGCACGCGTTGACGGAGCGTACGGTACAATGGGCAATGAAAGAGAATATGCTCTACGGTGTCCGGGACATTCATAGAACATCTGCAGAATCTCTTGTTTCTGGGAATGTTTTGATATCTTCCCCTGACAAATGCTGAGGGAAAAACATTCAAACGGGCCAGCATAAAAGCCCTACGTTGGGCTGGGATTATTAATTTAGTGACGTAATTGGCTCTGCCAGCTAAGATATTTAAACCATAGAATATGGGAGAGCAAATTTTGTTTACAGCTGCCATAATATTTTGCCTCTCGACATCCTTTAGTCTAGTTAGGATATTATGGAAAATGTATTGCTCATTAGAATTGTACAGGGGCTCCAGCTCGATGCCTAAAGATTCAATCTTTTTTTCGAGGTACTGATACCATCTTGATTTGTAGGAGTCTTTGAGCAAATCTGCGAGCAGACTTGATGGAGGGCAGCGAAAATGGCAGCGTAACCAGTGCTTTATTGAGGTGGACCAGGCCCAATATTCCATTGTGTGTATGCCTATTTCTGCACACATTGTTTCATATTTAATCGCAGCTGGGAGTCCAAGAATACGTCTCAGAAAGCTGGAGTGAATCTTTTTTAAATCACTATTATATGCATATGTTTCAAATACAGTGGCCGAATACTATTTATTTTATTATATTTTTATACCGCTTTCCAGACAAATGGTCTCTTCCAAAGCAGCTCTCATCAATTAAAGAGAGAGGGAAGAAGAAAGAGAGAGAAATGGGGAGCCTTCCATCAGGCATCCAAACTTAAAAAATAAAATAAGAAGGAACACAAAGAAAGGGGAGGTGGAGGGAAAAGGTAGAGCAAGGGATATCATTTTGACAATACTACAGCAAGGTGGTGAGTTGTAAATAGGCATTTATTTGATTGTGGGTTGTGTTTATGAGATGACTCATAAACTAAATATTCCAGGTGGCAAGCAGAGATTGAAAACACAACAATAAAACCACACTACAATAAAACCCACAGTAAGATTAAGTGACATAAAAGCAAAGTACAAAACCAGCACAATAAAATGCCACAGACAGCACAGAACTAAAACAGCCACCAGATGCATGCGCTAAAGCCACCATATGCCACAGGACTGAAAGTCTGATCTTAAAAGACCTGGGAGAATAGAAAAGTATTAGCCTAAAAAGGCAGCAATGTCGGTGCCCGGCAAGCTACCCTAGTCAAGGGCTGCCACCAGAAAGTCCCTCCTTTGTTGCTACCCTCCAAGCTTCACATTGAGAAGCTACACAGAGAGGGGCATAACCAGAGAGAACATAGACATTGTGACTAGTAGCAATTGATAGCCTTGTCCTCTATGAATGTGTCGGATCCTCTTTTAAAGCTGGTGGCCATTACTGCTTCCTGTGGGAACACATCCCATAGTTTAAGTATGCACTGTGTGAAGAAGTGCATCTCTTCCTGGGTCACCAGCTCCTTTTAGACAAGTGTATGATACTAGAATCCTAAAACTTGATTTAAGATATTCACACTGACTCCTGATTGCAAGGTATGAAGCTCTCCAGAACCAATTCTGACTGAACCCTGTTATGTGAAGTGTGGGGTTGTCATGAAGAGGTTTGTGAACCATTATGTAGTGTCAAGGCTACTAAATGGTGTTGATAACGCACATCTTGTTTACCTGCCAATTTTTGAGCACTTGCCAGCATTAGGTTTTAATGATACTCTCTGCATCATTAAATAATTAAAATCAAATTAAGAACTTGTCACACTAATTGTAAGCCCTGTGTAGGCAAATCAAGTAGTGTGCCTTTCCATGCATGCATTCCAAGTTTGGGGACTTAACATTGGTGCTTTTTCCAACTGTTGCTCTGGTTGAAGCCTTGAAGGCCATGCAGCCTTCGTAGGTGCTCCTCCAGACAATTGTTGATGACTTCCTGGTGCTTTCTAGATGTTGTTGGGCTCCAGCTCCCATTAGCCTTGACCAGTGTAACCAATAGTAATGGGAGTTGGACATAAACAGCACCAAAAGGGCGCCACGTTGGCTACCCTTGCGATAAGATCAGCTTCAGTGCAGTGGAATGAATGATGGGCACAGCATGCACAAAGAAATAGAATATGGAAAATGTTAAACTGTATGGGTCATTAGTCTGGAACAGGTGGAGAACTTTCTGCTTGGCACTCGGATTCCTTCTACTCCAAGGGTTCCAGAAGAGCACCATTTGAGTTAAGACTAGAGCCATTGGATGTCCTGCTGAAATAATTTATCAGCCTGCATTTTGCTTTCGCTATCTCTGTAGCACCGTTACTGTGCAGAAGGCTTTACAGTGTTCTTATCTCCTCAGAACGATAACACTATGCCAAATAAACGAGTTTAGCCTTAATTTTACGGTGGCAAGTCAGTACTCCATTAGACCTTCCAGACTTGTCTTTTATCAACCTGGCATGATGCTATGTTCCAGAATCAAGCCCAAATGTAGTGCCTTTCTTTCTTAACACAGCTTGGGAAGCAAACCCATCATTCTAAGTAGCCGTGCTACCGATGTCAGTATCGCTTCACTTTTGAAAGCCTGATCTCAGAGACTCCTAATAGAAGTTTTGCTGCTGCACAAGAAGACGGAAGGTCGCCTCTGTGTGCTTTCAAAGCTCCAGTTTTAAGTGGTACATTCTCAGCTAGAATATATTCATACAGGCACAGGAGGGCTATTCTGAAATGAAATGATCAAATGGCCAAACCGGTTAGTTGATGATTCATTATCTCATCTTTTGGGCACTGATATATCTTGTGTCCACTTCATTTGGCAGATCTGAAGGGTTTGTGCTCTGAAACCAATTAGCAAAAGAGTGCTGTTGTTTGTCAGGGATGGAGCTGGGGTGGGAGAGTGCCTGCTTCTGTGACTCTGTGTGTGAGTGTTTAAGGGGAGACGGTTCAAGAAAGAGCCAGATTTCCCTGCCAGCTCTGGTTCCCAAGTGCCTTGTTTAGCCGCGACCTCCCCACACAGTGTGTCAAGCAGTGTCAACTTTTTCCCAGAGTTGCTGCTCCCCAAACGTGTGGCCCTTGTCAGTTTTGCTGCAGTGGAGGGGAAATCTAACATACCACGGCAGCCTTTAACACTAATTTAACAATACCAAACAAACAGCCACGGCTCACCAAGTATCCCAGAGGAGCCCAATTTAGGAAAGAATGACTCGGGTTGCCTGCTGCAGCAGCTGCCTTAATGAGTTCTGATCCAGGACTTTAGCAGATGATTGGATTGAATTTAGGCGAGCAGCAAACCCCCAAAGCTCAAATCGGTTTGACTGTTGTATAAATTCTGAGGCATAGCATGTGATTGCCCTAGGCCTGCTTGTAAGTTAACTCGTGGAGCAGCCTGCAAGTCAGGGAGCAGAGAAGGGAGCCAGGGTTTGTGGGCTTTGGATACCTAATCCAAGTTGGCTTTGGGCATGCTACAACCTCTTTGTGCCTTGGCTGCTGGTAATTCTCCAACGTAGCCTCCTTTTGCTGCTTTGTTAATGAGACTTGGATGGTGTTTGTGAGGCAAGAGTCGGAGAATGAAAAATAAAGTGTTATGTTTTAATGACTCATGTTGATGCCTTGGTCAGGTATGTTGAAGGAGATGTTCTTTACCTTTGCACTGCCCCCTGGGGCTGGAGGAAATAGCTCTCTGTTGGTTTGCTACTTCTCCTCTACCAAGTCTGTCTGTCCCAAATTATGGCCCATATTGTAGAATGAAAGGGCCCTGTTCTGGAGGCGAGGAGTGTCTGAGGACCTGTGATTCTGAGAGTACAAGCCTAACAGAAATTTTGCCTGTCTTTAGGGGCGGCTACTGGAGGAGCGTAGTGTTACAGAGGCTGAGATCTCCCCAGCTAGAAAAGAGTTGCATCATACATGAGCAGCCTTTTGCCATCTTCTTATTGTAGTGCACTCTGCATGCTGTTACCCTCCTTGACAAATCTTCAGAAGAGATGCCTGATACACAGTGAGATAGCATGGGGACTGCAGGACTGCTATGTATTTTCGCTCAAGTCTGTGGCCCTATTGTTAGACATGGTAAGGCTGTCTGCCTGAAGCAGCATAGTTTGGGGTAACATTAAAAGGCAGCCATTCCTGCCCCCACCCCCAGATATTTTATTAATATATTTTACCACCATCGGTGGTGGCAGCAGAGTTGCCATTTGGATTATCGGCCTCAGGCATGAATTTTTGGGGAGCTGTTTCTCGTTACGTTTATGTTTCAAGATCTCCATTGGTGCCTTACTAGTTATCCAGCAACAATAGAAGATACTGGCTTAGAACTAAGAAGTTTGGCCCACACATGCCTTAGAAATCTCTTTCCCATCTTATGACACATCTTTACTGTTAAAATCAACACAGTCTGTGCCTTCCTAACAATGCAATCTGTGCAAGAGCGTGGAGTGAGGTAACTTTGTGGCTGCCTCATAATTATAGAAATCCCTGCTCCTGGAGGTTTGCCAGAGCCTGTGCATTATCTGTAGATAATATAAGGCTTTTCTGTTGGAAGCAGCAATGGGAGGCCTGTAGTGGCTTTGTCTTGATGATATTTTGATGCCTTCGGTCTATTTTTAAACATGAGATCCTTTCTGAACATTTGGAAGCTGGCAGGATGCAGATTTAAACAAATAATGGGGATGTGTTCTCAGGCATGGTTGCTACTTCCCACCAGCTTAGAAAGTTTAGGCTGTATGCAGAGCCAGCAGGAACAGTGGGACCAGTAGCTTTAATGTTGACTGGTCAGGTAAGCAATCTGCAGTTGGTTTTGCTAGGCCTATTTCAGTGCATCAACAATGACTATGCTGAGGCTTCTTTCTCCTGGAGCCCACTTCCCTTGGCTTGGGGTTGCCAGTGACCCAGCACAGAGCTTTCCCCACCTGCATGCCCATTAATCGTCTTATCACTTGCAGGTGTGTGCTGAGCACCAGGGGGCCAGCAAAATGTGGTGTAAAATTGCCCATAATTGCCTTGTTAGTGGCAATGGTGGGCCCGTGCCACACTGCTCATCCGTCATCACGCAGTGTGTGTCAAGCCACACCTGTCCGCTTTATTGGGAATCATCTTAACAAATGAGGCATATCGTGCTCACTGGGGCTCCCCTCCCTCCCCAGCTGGTGCTGTCAGAAACTTCACATGCTGGGATACACCAGAGTTGGTAGGGGAAGAGAGGATCCACTTTACAGGGGTTAACTGGTGTCTCCCTTGGTGGGGAGGGCTCTGGAGAGATTACTTTCCCTGTGCTAACTCACAGCATGAAAGAAAAATAGCCTCTCTGCAAGTGTCCACTGCCCTTGCCAAGGATATGCAGAATGCCAAAAAAAAAGAAAAAGTGGGACGTTCTGTGCCATTCTGAAGGATAGTCCGTTGTTGAGACCATGAGCAAGCCATCCTATGGGAAAAAAACTTTTACTGTTTCCATTTTCATATCACCATAACTGCAGAGTGAGCCAGAGCGAATCAAGAGCTTACATACATTAGCCATTGTGATACCTTGGAGCCACCTGCTTGAATATTAGCAGGATCAACAGCCCAGCCATTCCAAACATGTGGTTTAGGTGTCCTGAAGCTTATTCACAGGTGGATAGATGCATGGGTGTTATTTTCTTTTTGCTGTGCTCCAGCACAATGAAACTCCCAGTGCTTTCCAGAAATGTAAAATGTATTTTCGCCGTGTGCACGGCCCAGATGCCTTCTCTCCAGTTGCTGTGGTTGGAAGGGAATGGCTGGGACTTGGTCCTTCAGGGCAAAGTTGAAATATTGCACTGGTTGTCCTTAATACTACCAAAGTTCTTAGCACCATGCAGGTGGTGAATAGTTGGTGTAAAACAATACCTGGTTTGTGTGGCAGTACTGTGGGGAGCAGAGAAGAGGATGTTGTGTTAATAGGTTGAGGTGGGAAAGGTGGATTATTATCACTGCTTGGAAGACAGCAACCTATTCAGAACACCTGTCTGGGTTTTAAGCATTTGCAATCTTCATTTTAGTTTACCTGATTATATGTTTATTTTGTAACCTGCATGGAGCTGTAGATATTTAAATAAGCCTTAGATATATAAATGTTGGGTGGGCTGCTGAGTTGTTATGGCATGCAGGCAAACTGTTGACAATGGCCTAATGAATCCAATAACAGTCTGGTTTGTTTCTTCCTAGCTGACACCTGAAACAGGCCCCCGGCAGGGCGGTACTCGCTTAACCATCACTGGAGAGAACCTGGGCCTGAAGTTTGAGGACGTACGCTTGGGTGTGTGGGTTGGCAAAGTGACGTGCATGCCCATCGAGAGCGAATACATCAGCGCTGAGCAGTGAGTAACCTCCAAAAGAGGGTTGGTAATGAAGGGATGGGCTGTGGGAATATCTCAGTAGTATATTGGTCCTCTGGTCTGCTGGACCAAGATAAAAGCCAAAGCTTTGCTAAAGAAAAGCTTTTGCTAAAGATGCTGCTTAGGGTTGATGAGGTCATATCTGTTTCTTATCCAGTCTGGTTTCAGGCTTAGTTTCGGGACCAAAACAGCATTGGTGGATTATCTGTGCCAGAAACTAGTTGGGGAGTTTATCCCTGTTGGTTCTGCAGCATTTGAATACCATGGAGAATTCCTGGGATTCTTGGCTGGTATAGGCACTGGGAACATCATTTTATGGTGGAAGAAGTTCAGAAGTAGTCTTGGGGGATGTGTTGCTCAGCCTCTTGGTTGTTGCCTTGTGGCTCTTTTTCACCCCCTTCTTTTTTAAAAATGTCTACATGAAGCTGTCAGGGTACGGCCTCATCTATACACTGATGATACCTAGCTCTATCTCTCCTTTTCAACTAATCTGATGAAGTGGTGGAAATTTTGAACCGTCGTCTGGATGCAGTGAAGGACTTGATGGGGACTAACAAGTCCTCAGTCCACATAAGACAGAGGTGCAATTGTTCAGTAGAGAAGCTAATTCAGGACTGAGAGTCCAAGCAGTCTGAGGTGGGGTTGCATTAGCTCTGAAGAATCAGATTCACTATTTGGGAGTGTTCTTAGATGCAGCATTACTCCTGGAAGTTCATGTAGCTACTGTGACCAGGTGGTCTAACTGTCACTTGCCAGCACATCCTGGGATGTGAAGGACCAGTGTGGTCTAGTCCATAAGAGTTGAACTGGGACTAGGTTCAGCTCCCTGCTTACTTATGAAGCTCACTGGCTACCCATAGGAGTAACTACTGTATCTCTTGTCCTCCCCATATGGAGAAGTTACGATAATAAATAGGATGACAAGTGAATGAACACCTCACTTGAGTTGTTTGGAGAAAAAAGATGGATGGAAGAGGGGCTAGAAAGACCTAATGAATCTTTCTAGATAGCTTCTGTATTTGGTTGCACATAATTCTGGCAAAATGTCAGTATTTTGCAACATTTTATAAGAATGATTCATCTGACTTCATTAGTAAGAAATCTTTGGTGAATGGCTCTACATGACTGACTGGAAGAGTTAATCTTCCAGTCTTTCATAGGCTTTCTTGAAGCTATGATTTTGGAAGATTTTAACTTTCTGTCCTTAGTGGTGGTGGGTTCTTTTGCAGAGTTAGCATTAGCTAAAAGTCCCACTCTAGATATTCTGAATGTATTTTCTGGCTTCTTAGCAACGTCCTTGATGTGTGTTGGGAGATCTGCACTATCTAAAGCTGATCAATTCTGGCTAGCCAGCTGGAAGCAATAACTTCCTTTTCTCTCTGTATATCCTCCTTTGTTCTACTGTCTTAACAACTCAGGCTATTCCAATTTAAAAACATGTATAAATTTACAGAGCAAGTTCAAAAAGCAAGTGGATTTAATAAGAGAAATCAATTTATGAACATGTGGGTGCCTTTCCTTTCATATGCAGATAGCAGTGATTTCAAATACGTGTGCTGGAAATGTGTAGGATTTTTTTCGCATTGTTTAATTTATGGACGGTGCATTAACACAACTGCAATAGGAGTAAGGGAGGAGGGAAAACAGGGGTTCTTTTCTGTTTCTCTTTGTATTTTGTTAAATTTTAATTGATTTCCTGCTGAGTTGAGTGTTACAGCACTCGTAATATTTTATATATTTTGCAGTTTTGATATGCCTATTGTTCAAAAGTCAATTTGATATGTGCTGAGAAATCACTTCCTGAAATTGTGAAATGGCATTTAATTAAAAAGCAACAGCAACAGCCCAGGAAAATGTGACGACAAGTGCTTGTCCTTACTATAAATTAGAGCAGAAATAACTGGCTTCTTGGCCTGAGCAGGTGGCCTGAGAACTGCAGGCCAGCTCTGCTGAGGCATTGTGTGCATGTTACACAATCACTTACTGTGCCTTCCCTAGGATCGTCTGTGAGATTGGAGAAGCCAGCCCAAGCAAAATCCAAGAGGCCCCTGTGGAAGTTTGTGTCAGGGACTGCTCCCCCAGCTACAAGGCTATATCCCCAAAAAGCTTCACCTTTGTGGTAAGGATGTTTTCTTTTCTATCACCTTTCCTTACTTTGAATCCCACTTCCCTCCTATAATTAGTTTTATTTATCTGAATAATGCGCTTGACTATCTGACCCACTTTTCATTATCAAGAGGTGTCCAGTAGAGTGAAAGAATGTATTGTGGCCCTGTGGTGCACAAAATGGCTGAGGTCAGAGGAATTTTCCCAGCATTTCCCTTGCAGCATTCACTTTTATTGTTCCTGGGCACCAAGGACACCTTCTGAACTCTGTGAACTTGCTGTGTTTCCCTTTGACAGACTCCCACTTTCTCGCAAGTGTCACCAGCTCGGGGCCCTGTCTCTGGGGGCACCTGGATCAGCATAAAAGGAAAGCACCTTGATGCAGGAAGTGACATCACAGTAACCATTGGAGGGCAACAGTGCGCCTTCCCAAGGTGAGCCTCTCATGGGTGGAAACCATTGTGGAGTGGAGTGCTCCAAACGCACTGAGCAATGTGAACGAAGGGGATGCAAGGATGTGTGTGTGCGAGAGTATGTATTCTAAAATAAGGTACCACTCTTAAGGAGCCAAGCAAAAACTCCCGTGTAATTCTTTTCAAGGCTCGTTTTTTTTATATTTTGGGGTTAAAAAGACCGAAGACTGTTGAATTTCTTTTCCCTCTAAAAAGCACAAATCCCTGAGCCATGAAGTGGATAATTTTTAGATTAGGGATGATAATGGAGCGGCTCTTTAAATATTTTCGTGCAGTAATTACTGGTTATCAGCTCTAATCGCTGCTGTTTGCAGCAGCCGCACGATGGGGAACGCTCCGGAGTTGCGCTGGCTCTGCCGGCTGCCTTTGCTTTATTTTTCTTTTTGTGTTAACTGATAATTTTAGCATCACTTCCCCAAGTCAGGGAGAAATGGGGTACCACATGTAGAGGGTGGCACTTCACTCCTTTATTCCTTTGTGTCAGATGTGAACAGTTGGACTGATCCATGGCCTGGGAGCAAGGCTGGATTCTTTCAGGCCCCATTGGGTTCTCTTCCACATTTTATTCATATATGAGCTCAGGGCTATGCCGACATGGGATTTGCATTGATGCAATCAATAGCTCAGCTGTCCTTGGGCACTCCTCAGCTCCTGCTAGAATTTACAGGAAATGCCATGTCTAAACCTTTTGGTAGATTTATTTTACCCTTTTGTAGATTAGCAGTCTGCCCTTCAGCTGAGCAGCTTTGGGAATCAGACATACCGTATGTGGCCCATGGTGCTTGTGGTGAGAAGGCATTGGTGCACTACACATATCTGGTTAATGGGGCAAAGTTTTTCTGCCATGTAGTGTTGGTAGAGAGATCAAAAAGCTTGACAAGGATTCCCAGGCAGAGTATCCAGCAAGTTTGTTGCTGAGATTGTGGCATGACATGGCAGCAGGAAGAATATTTGTTGGCCCTTCCTATAGCTAAAGATGTTGATTTTGTTTCCCTCTTTCTCTGCGTCTTACAGGAGAAATGCTGTTGAAATCCGGTGCAGGACACCACCTGGCCAAAGCGCAGGAGAGTCTCCCATCCTCATCCATATAAACCGGGCTATACTTAGCAGCCCTGAGGTGGCATATTTCTATACTGATGACCCCACCATTCAGAAGATAGACCCCGAATGGAGCATCAACAGGTAGCACTGAAGGGAGTGGATTTGCAGGATAAAAATAAAGAAAAGAATGTGCATATTAGGAATATTGGTGGTTGTTCATCCATTTAGTAGCAGCTTTGCTGTACTTTGGAAAGCTTTGCGTTTTGCTAAGTCACTCTGCCAGAAATCAGGATGATTTCCTCAGAACCCCACTTCCCAGAACCCACTGCAAGAGGTGTGGTGTGACGTGCATAGCACCCTATGTGCTGGCCTGTCAGTGGAGAATAAAATGCTGTTCTCATGTTCATTCTCAGTGTCTAGCCGTAACAATAATACTTTTATTATTTTATTATTATTTATACCCCGCCCATCTGGCTGGGTTTCCCCAGCCACTCTGGGCAGCTAGCAGTCTCTAACAGACGTTAAGGCAAACATTAAGCCAGTTAAATCACATCCCTGCAAATGACACTTTGCCTATCCTCAATTGACAACAATGGAGGGGGCTGCTTCTTTGCCTTGCAGTGCTTCTCTTGAGCCACACATAAGAACTGTTGTCTGCTGGCGAGTTCTGTAAAGCTCCTGAAGCAGCAGACCTTTGAATCTGATGCTGACTTTCTTCCATAGTAGAAATACGAAATGTAACAACCATAAGAGCTATAGCAGCAATTACCTGTTATTTGCAGTGTATACTTCAGTCATCTAAGGCCCAGGATCAAAAGAGTCAAAGCAGGACCCAGGAAATTTTCCTCTGCAACTGGGCGTCATGTGGAAGTCCAAAATGAAAACTGGAAGGAGCATGACTCTTTCAGAATGGAATTTGCTATCTGCTAATACCACTGAATGTGTGTTTGAAAATGTGTATTATGGTTATTTTAAAGAGGATCTAGTTATGTAGGGAAGAAAGTAAGCTCTGGTTCAATAGGTTAGGCCAGTGCAGGAGATGTGACATAAAGTAGTAGGCCAGTGCTGCCTGACACCACTTGCTAATTGTATATTTTTCCTCTGTTTTGGTGATTTTGATTAAAATCTATGTGTTGCTCTACATGGTAAGTGCGTGCATCTGTGTGCAAAGCATAGTTAGATGTGATGTAAGAAGATCTGTGATGTCAGGAGGGTCTCCTTTATTTTCAAGGTTAAAGGAACTATGATGGTGATGGATTAGATTGGTGTCATGGTGATTGGAAGTAGTGGTAACACTGCAGCATTTTACCTTCTGAGTGACTGTTTTCTCCTAGGGAGGAAAGTAAACTTTTTTTGGTGGTGGGGGGGTCAATTTGAAAAAATACATGTGAAGAAAGGGTCGGCCCCCACCTCCAGGCAAGTGCCGTGACTCCATTTCAAGGGTCTCTGTAGCTGCTTTTTTCTCAAAACAGCTGTAAGATCTTATTATGGATCTCCCAACGTCATGTCCCTTTGAAATGGTCCTCAGAAATATTAGCCTTAAAAAACAGCCTACATTGTCATCTTTGTAGAATTGGGACCCAAAAGAAGCACAGCTAATAGACTGAAAACAGCTCCTGTTGTATGGTGCATCTCTTGTAGTCCTGGCTCTTCTGAACACAAATGCAGAAGTGGTAGTCCGGGATAGAAGATGCTGGTCGTCCTGGTATTCTTTTAGTGTGCCAGGAGGGCTTCTTGGTTGGGTGCACCCTGGAGATGAGTGGAATCCAGAAAGCTTTCTCATTTTCACCAGTTGCTCTCTAAAATTAATCTTGTAGTTTGGTTTCCCCCAGCCTGAACATAAGGTAAGAGATACCATGCAGCTTTTAAAATAACAGAGTAGAAGTGACACGCTTGTTCGGTTCATGCTGCTTGTTCCCACCCCACTGCAGTTTTTGTCTAACCCCAACTTTTGCTTGCTTTCTAGCGGTGGTACATTGTTGACTGTGACAGGCACCAATCTGGCCACTATCAAAGAACCCAGGATCCGAGCCAAGTATGGCTCTGCTGAGAGTGAGAATGTAAGTAAATCTTTGACTTAAGGGAGTCATTTTTAAAAGGAATTAGAAGTCACATGGCAGCCATGATTGCCCACACTGATTCTTTTGTCCAGATGTGGTATTAGACTCCCAAGTCCCATCAGACCCAACCAGCATAGCCAATGGCCAGGTATGATGGAAGTTGTGGTCTAGCCACATCTGGTGGCCACAAGTTCCCCATCCCTAGCATAGATGGAGAATGTCAAAGTGCCTTCAGTCTGAACCTCCTACCTAAGCCAGCACTTCTCACCACGTATTATTATGCTGCTACCTCAATGAAGGGAAAAGGTACAGATAACCTTCTGGGAATTAATTATACTTGAACTTGGTGTGTGTGTGTGTGTGTGTGTGTGTGTGTGTGTGTGTGTCAGATGAAACCAATGAAACGCAGTGGATTAAATTTAGTGGCTTCTTCCTTTCTAGAACTGCACAGTCTACAACGACACCACCATGGTGTGCTATGCTCCCTCCATTGACAACCCAGTCCGGAGTCCTCCAGAGTTTGGGGATCGCCCAGATGAAATTGGTTTTGTCATGGATAATGTCCAGGCCTTGCTGATCATCAACAAAACCAGCTTTGTCTATTACCCGGACCCTGTGTTTGAGTCTCTCCCCTCTGGAATGCTGGAGCTCAAGCCAAGCTCTCCACTCATCCTCAAGGTAATGCTACCCCTGGGCCCATTATTGCAGCTGTGCATAAGCTATCCCACCTAGCATAACTAGGGTCCTTACTTCTGCCCCATTCTTGGCATAATTGGATGATTCTCGCCCCCCACTCACACCTTCCTGCTGACTCCTCGCCTTCACTGCCAGTACAGCATGGGAGAGAAATCAGATGGAGTAGAAGGAACTAGTTTTCTACTCACAAATGTGGTCTTCACAACCTATCTTTGTTCGGTGTTAAATGAGCTGCACTGAACCCCCCCCCCCCCAATCTATACATTTGTTTGGAAGGAGAGACTTGGCAGTCCCTACAGCAGAAGCACTGCCAAATTCTAGTAGTTTGTTCCAATATTACAGGGAGAGAAAAACTATATTATAGGAAGATGCATGAAGCCATAGAATGAGAAACAGGAGATCCTAGTTATAACTCTTCTCTCTTATAATACTTACGAGTTGACTCCAGCCTTGCTAGTCTGCTCCCTTCAACTTAAAATTGTCTTGAGCACACTTGTCACATATTCCTGGATCCGTTGAGTGGTGTTTCTTTTCATTAAGCTAGAAATCCTTACACTAATGGTGTGCTACAGTAGGCTTCACACCTTGTTCCTGCAAGACTGTAGAGAGGAGAAAAATTGATTGTGTTACAGTGGAAAAGGCAGGGAAAGTGATGCAAATGTTAGCAAATATTCTGTCTCCTATTGAGCATTTTGTCACCCATTGGTCACTTCTGTTCAACTAAGGATAGTTTGAGGCTGCTTTTGGACCACTTTTTAAGCTGCATAATGTGGATTGAGATATTGCTCCTTTTGCCCCCTGATCTAGAGAACAGAACTGAATGAAAAGATGTCTCTCCTTGTGGGTTAGAAGGCTGAGAGTCTGCCGGTAAACCCAGTGTTATTTTTGTTTCTTTTTTAAGGGCCGCAACCTGCTTCCTCCAGCACCTGGAAATTCCCGGCTAAACTACACGGTGCTAATTGGCGACACTCCCTGTGCTCTTACGGTTTCTGAGACCCAGCTTCTCTGCGAATCACCCAATCTCACAGGACAGCACAAAGTGACGGTAAAGCGAGCCAGGCGTGGCCTTCGTTTCTTCTCTGTCTTGCTTTGACAGCATTGTACTATGCACCGGGTGCTCATTATTTTTCCTCCTGGAAGAGCCCCGTGCAGTCCGGGTTGCAAAGAATGTGGAACACATCCCGCTTTTTAATCTTTTCGCTCTCTCCCACCTATTCCCAAATCAAGATCCTGCCTTTGGGAAATCTGTTCTCTGTCAGCAGCCACTCAATACGCATCCAGTTTCTGTGCACCAAACCAACCTTGTAAATACACCCACAAAGGTTGCTAGCCTGAAAAGAAAGTTTACCAGCCTGCTGGGGGTTGGCAGAGGAGAACCAGTCCCTCCTGCAGCAGCTTCCCTGGCAGCTCGTTTGGTTTCTCAATTGGGAACAAAAGAGGGATGGAACACTCCATCCTTTCTCCCGGAATTGAACACTTACCTGCCTGCAATTCCTTATCACTTTGCACATAGCTTGTGCATAAATACAAGGTCACGCCAGGCTATATTATGCATGCTATTAATGCAATTTTTATGTGATTAATTTGCATGTTTGTAATCTCTCTGTTTGAGGCAGCATCAGAGTAGGAAATCTTGGCAGACTGAAGGAAAGAAATCCAGATTTGGGGATTTGGAGTAGATGATGCTTTTTTTGGATCTTAGTGTTTGGTGTTCTGCAGGAGGGACTTCAAAGATCTAGAAGGCTTTTAGATGATTGATAGATAGATGATAGATAGATGATAGATAGATAGATAGATGATAGATAGATATATGAATGAATGAATGAATGAATGAGAGAAACTATTCCAATTCATATAAAAACCTTTCTGTGGGCCCTTTGTTCCCCATTTCTGATTCCTTCATGAGTTCATCTATAACAAAGCTTTTAATGCTGCTCTTGGGTGTCAGTTGAGCCAGGTGCACAGGGTTCAGAGGGGTGTACAAATTCCAGTGGTTTCTGTTGCATTATAGAGCTTGTGTCTGGATGGCATAGTTGCAACTGGAGTGCATGGATCAGTGCTCTCTTTCTCTGCTCTCCTGTGGTCCCTTTTCATGAATAGACTTCACTGAACTGTCTTCTCCACCATTTCACAAATGGTGTTCATCATAATGAGCTAGCAAACATGCCAGCTTTTCCTTAGCGCTTACTGCTGTTACTTCCACTAAACACTTAACACCATTGCTAGTGAACATGCAAGGGCATGTTTTGCCTGTGTGCCACTGTTCTTGAAAATATCATTTTTACCCTTCAGCTGGGCCTCTCTCTTTCTTTTGGTGGAGGTAAAGTAAGCCATGATTGTGTATTTTGGATTGTTTTGAATACCACCATTTGGTAGCCAAGCCCCAAACCAAAAGTCCTGTTGGGATGCATTTTGGTTTGCCTGCTGATGAAACTCAGTGTGTGATGATTGATAATATTGTCATTTATCCATTTTAGATCCCTAAGTAGTAGCAGTTGCCAGGGCATTGTCCTGTCCACCTCTGTTTAGTTCCATCCTTATTTCAGACCTTGCGGTACAGTAGATTGCAATGTCTGGCTGGTGATATTGCGAGGTTTAGCTGCTGATAACAATTGCAGTGTTTAGCTGGCAAGTTATCATGATGCTGAAAATCAGATATCGCCTAGCCCTTACACACATTGTGATTTGCGATACATTGCCCGCTCAAATATTATGAAACTATTATCACAATGTGAACGTCAAAGCGGTGTTGGATATTGATATATCGTCCAGCTCCATAACACTCCCTGCCTGGTGCCCCGTTCTCATTTTTTGGATGCCTCCAACTAACTGTCATGATTACTTGCTCATTTATTTCCATTGCTTTTAGAAGGGGAGAGATTTTTTATTTATTTATTTATTTATTTATTTATTTAAAAAAAAACCTTGAGGAATTCAATTTCTGTGACTTTTGGTGTGAACTGACCTCCTGGACTTATGTGCTGACTGGGGCGTAAAATGTCCTCTGGATTTCACACTTGTCTGAATTTTGCGATGTAGTTCTTGATTCAAGAAATGGACTGAAGTGCAGTTAAAAATATGTATGTTGGGGTAAAATGCATTTATAAATGCATACATTGAAATAGAATATATGTTTAAATATGTACTTTGATATAAAATGCACATTTGAATTTTCATTTATTTAAAAAACAGAGTAAAGCAGAAGCAGGACAAAACGGACTCATGAATGGGTTAAGCAGGATTAGTTGCACATTAGACTGCGGCACAGCAGTTCTGACTCACTCGGGGGCTCAGTGTGGCCTTGGGTGTTTGAAAGGGACCCAAAATGTTTCTTACTTCAGGCACCTCATCCATCAGGGAATGCACTGTGCATCCCATCTGTTATTACAACGCTTTGTGAATGAGACATCAAACTTGCTGCCTGCTCAGCAACATACCAGCCTGTTCCTGCATCCCATCAAATCCCTTTGCAATGCTTTGAACAGGCAATGTGAGACTTAACCCTGCACTGCTTGGCCATTGTCCTTCTCCACTTAGGCATTTGCTTCCCTCTGATGGCTGCAGTCAGTGCTACCTAGAAGATGCTTGGGATATGGGTAGCTAGGCAGGCGTAACCATTACCATGAGTGTATTGAGTGGCAGAGACCCCCCCCCCTTGCTTGTTCAACAATCAGTGAACTACCCAATGTGGCAATTGTACCTTTCTTATTAATACTAAATTTTCTGCAGCTCAGAAGTTGGCAGCTATTCGCTTACCTCAGGATTACAAGGTGGTAGCAGTGGGCACCAGCTTGAAATACTTAAAGCCTTGGTAACATTCTCAGTGCAAGTAGCTTGCTATTAAACCATTTCAGGGGTAGCAGGCAATGGGCAAAACGTTCCCCTTCCTGGCTGTTCCTGGAAGACCTCATCTATGCTGGATTCTCTGTATATGCTGGCAGAGAACCACGTCTAAGAATCTCTTCTCATTTGACATTTTATACTTGCGTTCTGATACCTGAATGTGAGAGGCATACTATTTGCCTTGGTTCTGAATGGTGCATGTTTTAAAATTAATTTATTGAAAAGCAGTTTGAATTGCCATTTGCTGTAACGCTGTTGAGAGCTTGCACAGGCCATGTGCCCTCTGAGCCCCTGTGTAGGAATTGGGTCTTGCAGCTTGAGGGAACTGCTTCCTTGGCAGCTTTTCTCGGCGTGGTCCATGGGCACCTTTGGGAGGATGGAAGGGATATAAATTCAGAAAATAAGAAGGACAGACAATTCAGAAAATAAGAATGTCCTCCCCTGACATTTTTCATCCTGTTATGCCCAACAGCCAACAGTGCCTTGGGATCTTTGCCATTCCCTTAATAATTGCTATGTCAATAACCCAATGCTCAGTTCTTTCACCTTCATCACACTCCCAAAAAGGAGGAATCCCAAAATACCCAATTTCATAAACTACCCAAGTCCCTTATTTCATTATTATTGATGTTGGAAAGCAATTCCCCATCTCTAGCAAGTGGATGGGAATATAAAAGTCCTTTTTAGCAGGAAGGTGTGAGCTAATATATATTTATATATATTCTCTCTCTCTCTTTTTTTTTCTCTCTCTCTCAGATCAAGGCTGGGGGCTTTGAATTCTCCCCCGGGATGCTGCAGATCTATTCAGACAACTTGTTGACCCTGCCAGCCATTATTGGAATTGGTGGGGGAGGGGGTCTTCTCTTACTCATCATCATCATCGTCCTCATTGCATACAAGCGGAAATCCCGAGATGCTGACCGCACCCTCAAACGTCTACAGCTGCAGATGGACAACTTGGAATCCCGCGTGGCCTTGGAGTGCAAGGAAGGTGTGAATGATGGGCCCAGGGTTTTTTCCTTTTCTTTTTCATGGCTCTGCTACTTATCAGTCTGTTACTTCCCATTTAATCCCACGCCTTGAGAGAGAGTTTTTTCCTGATTTTTGGGGGCCACACCAGTTTCTAAAGTCCTTCATTTACTCCATATACATTTTTAAAGAACGATAGCAGCAATGTCATCCTTTAAAGCAGTGTTTCTCAAACTTGGGTCTCCATCTGTCGCTGGACTACAGCTTCCACAATTCCTGATCACTAGTCTGGCTAGCTAGGGGTGATGGGAGTTGTAGTCCAACAACAGATGGAGGCCCAAGTTGGAGAAACACTGGTTTAAGGAAAAAGAAGGGGGGGGGAATCTTACCATGAAATGCAACAAGCTTTGCCACCATTTCAGGCAATTAGGAAAATGGGTTCATAATTCTACAGGTGGAGATGAACCTTCCCTGTACCCTCTACTTCCTTCCCCCTAGTCTCTCCCCACATGGGTTTTTCTTCCAACTGAGCTCACTTCCAGTATCTGAACTTGGCAAAAGAGAAAAGCAGCTGGGTGGGAGGCAGACTGTGGGAGAGAGGTGGAAGTGGGTGTCAGTACCCCCCATTGGTGTACTCCTTTTGCTCTGAAACAAAACAAAACAACCCTCTCCTGCCACATAATGTATGATTGACACATCTGAGTTTGAAGAAAGAGACCCACTGGTTTCACAGGTAGTTTGACTGTCCCATTATATTCCTCCGCTAGTGGGATGCCATCCAATTCGTTTCTGTAATCTAGGTGATTGGGAGGCTCACCAAAACTCACTCCCTTATGGCTGTGTTATATTTGCAAGCTGTTACTATGTGGAACAATCCAGTTGGATGGAGCATCTCCTTGCCAGCACCATATAGTCCCAGCTGGCACTGGCAATGAAGCAATGCATAGATTGAAACCTCCATGTTGAACCTTCTGTACAATAGAAAGCCTCTGTTGGAGACTTTCAGAAAATGGCTTTGAAGGCACATGGTCCATTTTATGTTGCTTGAATCTGCAGAGGTTTGGCTCTGTCAGATGCCTGGATAGGAGGCCACCTGGGAACCACGTAAGCCTCTCTAAGCTTTTTGGAGGAATTAACTGTGAAATAACAACCAACATACAATTGGGCAGATCCATATGATTGCAACTTGGGTTGACTTCACCCCCATGTGGAGCACTGTTGTAGAAGTTCCCTTCCTGCCAGCAGCCTCCCACTTGGTTGAACCTTGCCTGAGAATGCGTACTAAGCAATTAGTTTCATCTCTAAGCTTTAATGAGACGGGACCTGCCCTGCTCATAAAGTATCCTAATTACCTACGAAGAGGTATCATTAACCAACAATCACAAAAATCCTTGCTATGTTTGCAAGATGTTGGAGAAAATTGCCCACTTACCAGTGCTTTGTTCATGCTGCCTTCCCTGCCCAAAATATGAAAACCTGGCACATAGATTTCTTTAGCCAGTGTGGTGTATAGATGTGCTAAATTAGGATCAGGAAGGTACACGTTCAGAGATCTTGCTTAGCCATATAACTCACTGAGTGACCTTGGGTCAGTTATTACCTCTCTGGTGAACTTACAAGATTGTAAAAGGGGTGTGGGGGAAACTTTGTTCATCACTCCAAACTCCTTGGAGGAACAGCAGGACAGAATGTAGGTAATAACAATAATAGAACTAGAATCTGACCACTATTGATTTCACCATCATTAATGCCCTCTGGGTTGTCGTTGTAATATCGCAGGTTAGTGTGCTTGGATGCCACTGTCCTTTGGAGTGAAGGTCAGATTTGGCCAGTACTGGCCAACCTTTTTGCCGCTCCCCCATCTAAGCAGTATATTTGAGTATGGGAAGGAACCCTATCTCAGTAAGTTGATTGAAGCACAATAGGTTTTATGCTCCGCTTAGCGTGTCCATGGCTCACTCTGACGCTAAGGCTGTGCCTCCATCTCTGGTGCTTCTGCAAAACTGGTTCCTTATTCATGGGTTGTCCTTTTGGGGAGAGACAGAGGGGTCAAGTGAAGCAGTTTTATTGGAGGTGGTAGATTTTTATTTGGCGCAGTTTGAAGGAAGTTAGCGAGGTTTCAAGAGGAAAAGTTTTAAAGGCAGAGAGAAGCCTGCCTGCAAAAGGCTGTGGGTCTCTCATTACGTGACAGACAGATGCTGAGAAATTGGACAGAATGCTGCTTCTGATCCTGCTGATAAAACCTAATTGCCCATTATCGCCACAAGCCAGTGCCTGGGGCTGTGACCCTGCCAACTCCAAGTTGGCCCAGAGGCTGCGACAGAAGCAGGCACCTAAAATGAGATAATAAAAAAAGAGGAAGGGGGGGGGGAATAGCCCTGTAGATAGAAATAGTGACAGAGAGGATTGTAGAGGGAGGGGGGGAGCATGTGGAGGAGATTTCGCCTTGTCTTCCACAGCTGGCAGATAAAAGGATCTGCTTTTAATTAAAAGCTGCAATATCTTCTCTGCCTTTTCTCTTTTCTAGTCCCACTAGTTACAGATAAGATAGTGTGCCTTTCAAGCTGACAGTTTGTTTTTTCTCATCAAACTGATCAGCCTACAGCCCTCTGCCGCTTCTAGCTTCCTTTTTAAAGTGCCATTAATTTGATTTCTCTCTCCCCCCTCCCACATCCCCCCCTATAAACTCTCACTTGTACAGCACTGGAACCTATGCACAAACAACCTGCTTCCTCTTGTAGGTGCCGTTAAAGGTGCAGGATGCCATTTCTCCTCTGGCATGCTCCTCCCTGCAAAGCCAACTGCTATAGGACTTGTGAGATGTGAAATCAGAACACAGTGAGGACATTCCTGTGACATAGAACTGTTTCCTCTAACCCAAGGGTTCCTTTAAAAAATTTAAAAATTCTGCCGGCATTTTGTCATCTCTTTTTATGTGTGCAGCCACAAAGGCAGTCTTATGCCAAAACACCAACCTCCAGGCCTTGTACCTACCTGCCTGCCACCTCTCCTTCAGTATCATGGAGCTGGACTAGAGGGCAGAAGAAAGATCCCTTCTGGTTTCTTTTCTGTAAATTGGGTCTTCTCTGCTGTCGCTTTGTAACTTTGGAGGAAGCCATTGTATCTTTGTGCTGCGTTTTTTCTTCTGTCTCTTTAGTGGGGGGCAAGAAGCTTCTGATGTAATGTTTGTTTAATTTTCTTTTCCTTAAATAAAGTTGGGGATATTGTTTTAACTAGCCATGGCCTTTTGACACTAGACTATATTGGCCAAGATTAGGCCTGCAGGCTATTCCTTGGCCAGTTGGGAGCTGATGCATATAGGCTTCTTGTTTAATCTGATCTTTCCTTCCCAGCTTTTGCCGAGCTGCAGACAGACATCCATGAGCTGACCAATGACTTGGACGGAGCCGGCATCCCCTTCTTGGATTATCGCACCTATGCCATGAGGGTCCTCTTCCCGGGAATAGAAGACCACCCTGTGCTGAAGGAAATGGAGGTGTGGTAATGTGTGTATGTGTGTCTGCTTGGATAACATTTCAGCTTGGCTTACATTTGCCTTCATGAGCTTTGTGAGTTTATGCCTGTGGGGAGGAGGGATTCCTGCTGCTGCAGTTTCTCTCTGTCTTCTCTCCTGCTTTCACAATGAACTGAAGTGTCTGGGGTCTGGGTTTATTGGTGGCTCAGGCTAGACTGATGACCTTAAAGCAAGACAGCTTCACCACTTCCCACCACCCACAGGATTTGATTCTCTTTAGAGAGGGCACATTGAAGATTCTGCTGCTTATATAAGCTTAGGGGGTTGTTTGTTTTGACCTCAAGTGTGTCTTGGAGAGTTTTTCGGCAGGATAACTGTACTGTTGTGTCCATCGTTAACTGTTCATGGTGTATTTTTATTTGACTAAAAAGTGAACAACCACTAAAAATGTGAGGGAGACTTATCTGAGATAGTTCCCCAAATGCTGGCTCATAGGACCTTTTTTTCAGAGTGGGGGGGATTTCCAAACTGCTAGGAGCTAGGTTTAAAGAGAATAATGGGGAAACATTGATCCATGGGTGCGATGCACATTAGGGAGTCAGACTGACTGGGAGATCCAGGAATAAAAATAAAATTCTATTGAGCTTTCCCCAGTTGTTGCCATTTCTTATAGCACGCTGAACAAAAGAACAAGTTTGAAATTCTCATTTCATTCATTCTCACAGCAACCTTACAAAGTAAGTCACTGTCATCCCTGTTTTACAAAACGGGAATTAAGCCTGACCAAGGCCAACTAGCAAGCGAATGGCTGCAGCAAGATTAGAGCATTCATCTCCAGCAACCATAACTGAACCAGCTACACTGCTTCATTCCTACTATTGCTGCTGGTCCTCTATCACTAAATTCCAGAGCCAGGAGACATCAGTTCTGCTCATTTTTCCTTTAGTTGCCCTGAGAATAACTGAAGTATTGTGCATTGCAGTTGAGCGTTGCAGTTGCAGAAAGATGTTGCTTGACAGCAAGTAAGAGAAAGACGGTGTTGCTGTTGTTCTTTAGGTTGTTATGGATAGGTTAAATGGGGCAAGAGCAGAGTGAGCCGTATGTAATATGGCTAAGCATTGAAGATAGGCAGCAAAGTTGTTGCTAGAGGCAGATCCGAGTAGATAGGATTTTTCAATGAGTAGGAGCAGAATGAAACCGAATAAAAGCAAATAAGAGCAGAGACATTTTCCTGACAGCAAAATCTATCAGGGTGTGGGAAAGTCTCTTGATTGAATTGATGGCATCGCTGTCATTTGGCACGCTGAAAAATAGACTGGGCAAATTGTTTGGAAATATCTGTACAGCACTGGGCTGTTCTGTACTGCACAGCGGGGCATTGCTGCTTTGTGCCATTTTCATTTCAGTGCTTCTGCTTCTGTGACATGAACTGCACTGCTGCTTTGGATCTCCTTTGCAAGATCACTGTGCTGGTCTTTATTACCTATGCGGTCTCAGAATGAGCCTGTGCTTTGCATGTGGATTATTTTGTGTGTGTGTGTGTGCAAAATATCTCAGAAATAGCTTCAGCTTCTTGAGAGCCAATGACCCGGTCAGTTGCCTCTGGTGTTTGTGTTGCTCTGTCTTGAGGCCCTCACTGACAGGTCCATCCTTTCTTTGCAGACAAAGTGTGTGTGTGGGGGGGGGGTGTACATCTTTAACCAAATGCTCTCTCACTCTATGGAGAACTTTCTCTTGAGAGGCACAGTTTGTGTTTATCTTCAATGCTCTGCACACTTGGTTGGATCTTCACATATTGATTGATTGCATGTGGCTGTGTACTTCCCCTTTGATGTGATTTAAGAACACACACGTGGACCAGAGGGGGCTACCACTATAACTGAGATAGATGGCTGCAGTTCTGAGGTGTTATCTCTGCAGAAGGAAAATGTACAATGGTGCTGCCATCTCTGTAACGTTCAAGGTCAATGAAGGTCTAGTATCTCATAATGCTGAAACCTGTGGCCATATTGAGCAGCTGGGTAGTGGGAGATTCAAGATAGCATATGTGATGTGAATAAATACTGTCAGAAGATTGGATGGCCCCGACTTGGATCGCATTAAGGTGGTACTAGGCAGATTTGTGGGGCAAGGAGGTAAGGCAGTTGATGGCTGCTGGTTGTGGTTGCTCTATGCTGCCTCCAAGATCAGAAGCAGTATGCCTCTGAATGCCAGTTGCTGCCGAATAATAGTGGGAGAAGACTATTGCCATTATATGCTGCTTGTGGGCCTCCCACAGGCATCTGGCTGGGCACTGGGGGAGAATCAGGATGCTGGAGTAGATAGGCTTTTGATCTGATCTCTCAAGTCCTTAATAAAAGGGCCAACATGCTGGCAAGGCATACATTTCCACATGCTGGTCAGAATGATTTTTGGGTCACTGCTGCGTGGCTACCATGCTCACTGACATTAATATCAATATTTATATTAATATCACTGCTACTGTCATTTTCTGCAGCACTTGGTTTATTCAATTGGGCTTGTTTGATGCATGACCAGCCGCACATTTCCAAGAGACTTGTCTGACATCATCAGATTCCCTGGCTCCATTTCCCCCAGTGTGGCCTCTCCCTTTCCTTCCCCCCATACCGACTCCCCCTCCCCTCGCCAGCCCTTACACTGTCCGCTTAATTTAGTACAAGCAATTGTGCAAAAATTGGCTTTACGTTTTCCTGTATAACAAGGATGTTTTTGATTGGAGAAGTGAGGGGTGGCCTTACCTTCCCCTCACTGCTGACCTCACAGAGTAATTAATGTTGACGCAGGATTCGTAACATATTTGGGAGACGTAATCAGCTCCAGAACACGATGCAGTTATTAATTACAGAGAATCAAGCGCCTGTCAGTGCAAGTGCACAGGTTGCTCACTGTAGCAGAGCACAGTCCGGTGCTTCTGTGATCTAGTCTTACCCCAGTTGTGGGCCTGCCATCAGGTCTTCTCGCAGTGGTCCTCCAGTTTAAAAAGCTGTTGGATGCTTTTAGCTCTCCAGCACAGGGAAGGTGTTGCTTCGAGTAAAGAGGAAGGGCCTCCGTTGTGAGGATTTCACATTGAAAATAGCAGACCATTTACAAAATCAACGTATCTGAAATAAATATGGATTGCCTCTTCATTCAGTTCTTATAGATTAAAATTCTCATTAAACCTTTTGGGACACATTTCCATTGCTCTGTTGCTTCTGGTGTTTGTGGCCTTTGTCTTGCTCATTCAGTAGGGATTAATGGAGTCGAATAGGCTTTATCTACGATTTTGTTCAGTTAGTCAAGGTGGACTTCCATTAATTCATCCTGTGTTTATAGGAGCCTTCTCACTAACCAATGTTAATCTGTGGCGTTTAAAAAACCACCACGCTCTTTAAAATGGTCTTAGGCATGGTGGGGGAAACCTTCTGTTTGGCTACACTTTAATCGGTCCTCCACTCATAATTTCTGGTGGAATGTACATCAAATATGTGAAGTCAATTCATAATACCCTTCATTTTTGCTTTGGCAAAAAAAAAGAAAATTCTGCCCTTGTAATTAAAGGGATTCCACTTGAAATGTAAAAACCAGTACAGTATCTGTGAATGAGTCCTAGTGATTGTAGTCTGCTATCACCACTTCCCCTAGTTTCCAGTTAGGCTTTCCTACTCATGTATCCCAGTTGACTTTCATCTAGCCAACCATCACCTGCTAATATATCACCATTATCCATTCCAAAAAAACCTGCCCCAACTCAGCTGTTGTTTTTAGACTAAGGCATGTTGCAGCAAATATTGGCTTTTTTTGGGGGGGGGGGTATGTTCATGTCTTTGATTAAGTTGCCTAAATTTTTTTTTTGAGCACAGAATGTGAGTTACCTGGGTGTGACAGATTTGGGAGGCACAAATTTAGAGTCCTGCCGTTATGCCTAGTTGGACTGTGTGAATTGAAAAGGGACGCTGTTAGGTTCAAGGCGTACACGATCTGTGTAAAAATGATTGTGTGTAAAGCCCCTTATGAGTTTGAGAAAGCAAAAGTGACAAAAGTAAGTCGCAGTTAATTTCATGGCGTGTGGATTCTGGTTGTGTGTGCATGCTGGCGATGTGGAGGGGGAGAATAGCAACAGAGTGATGGGCAGTTTCGTAGGTCCATTTCACATTTTTGCTATATATTAATGCTGGTCAGTAGCAAGTGGTTACCTTGGAAAAGTATTGTTTCCCCATCTTAACTTGTACCAGAACGTGTATCCTTTGTGGATTTTCAGATTCCGTCTGCAAGGGTAGCCTGAAATCTAAGCATCTGAATCTGAGAGTTCTGCTTCTATCCTCTCTGGAATGTGCTGGAGGTTTTTTGGCCCATCTGTGTTTCAAGCTCTTGGCAGTTGCTGTGTTGTGATCACACTCTGCCTGTCATTACCTCCTTAATGATCGAGGGGGAAGAGAGTGAGAGAGGGGGCACACAGCAGCCAGGAGACAGGGACTTTAAATTACTGGTACAAGGATAAGGTGAAAACAAAACAAATGAACCACAAACCTTCCAAACACTGGCAAATGGGAGACTCTGGAGAACAGTGCACCCATTTTAAGAAGATCCATCTTTCCTCATTATTGGAGTTTGGTGTGCTTACTCCATGTATGAATCCCTGTAATCCTGATGAGTAGCATTCCCATTATTTACAATTTTTTATTATTACATCTGGATAAATTGGGATGACTTTAGAGTGTGGAACAGTCCTCTTGGAAAAGGAAATGGGAGCATTGCCCCATAGGCTAGATCTGGCAGAACTTTGAAACTGCAGTGCATAATCAGGTATATAAGTTCAAAGAACTAATTAAACAGAGGACATACAAGGCTTTCCCAGCTGTAATTTTAATTTCAGAGAAACCATATATGTTTGGTTGGTAAAATGAAATTACAAGAGGGAAAACCCTGTATTAAATATTACTGGCATGGCTTTTTTTTTAAAAAAAAAGACTGATATGATGTGTTTGTAATCTTCTTTTTGTTTGTGATCTTAATTAGAATGAGTTTAGTGCTAGGTATTGCAAATGACTAGGAAGGAGTAGGCACTGTGTGCCCCCACCCCCCCATTTCCCTTCGCCACTCCATGTGCACTCATGTAATAATAATAATAATAATAATAATAATAATAATAATAATATCCAGAGCCAAGCATAGGGCTGTCATTAGCACTTTTTCTTATCTTTGGGGTTGTTATTTCAGTGCTTTTGTGCAAATTTAAAGCCTTGTTTAAATGCTTAATTCTTTTTTGGTCATTTGCTTTTGCTAAAGATTGCACAAAAAGGAGAAGAGCAACAGAGTAAGGGGGTGGGGTGGAGAGGGTGTCAGTTTGCAAGAGGGCTTTGCTTCGTTGCTTTCCAAGTTGTAGATGGTAAGCCAAGCCTGCTGAGATCATTTATGTGACAGATGTTTTGTGCTGCTGCTACTGCTGCTGCTGCTGCAGCCACCACCACCCTGCTCTATTTGCAGCATGCAATTCTGATAAGATCGCTTATGTAGGACAGGACCAATTTCCGAGCTTATCAAGTGTCGCTGACTTTAGAAGCTGAGCACACAGCCCAGATAGGAGGAACCTGCCATCTGATCCTCCCTTCATGGCTTCTGGGAGAGTGAAGGGCTTTGCTTTATTTTGATCACTGGAAGTACAGGGCAGTGGCCTTGCACAAAACCGTCTGTGAAATCTACCACGAATGGAGCATTAGGCAGCCCTGCACACTCAGATCCTGGCTAGGAAGAGCCAAGACAGTGCTGGTTGAAAGACACTTGTGCCTCCCCCAAACAGCTACTCCTCTCTCCCATCTCTTTGTTCTTAAACATAAAGAACTCTGGAGGGGTGAGAAGGAAGTCACTTTGTGGGAAAACTTGGAATAGAGTGAAGTGGAGAGAAGAAACAGTATAACCAGCCATAGCTGTTGGGCTTTAGTTACATATGTCTGAGTGTCATTTGGAGGTAGGTTATGGGAGGTAGTTTGGACATTCAGAAGATGAGGGGATTTTAGGAATATACATTTGGCTTCTGAATCTTCACTTCTGTAAACTCTGGTGCTGGGGGTGTCTCTAGAAATATGGCCGGCTTGTGTGTCTGAAATTCCTCCTCCTTCTGAATTGACCTGCAGATTATCCAATTATTGCCTGCTGGGCTTGTGTTGACATGTGTTTTTTTTCTAGACATTAGGAAGCAAGGAAAAAACCCATGTTTCAAACTGTGAGCATTTAGTTTTCAATGACAACCTTCAGTAGCTGCTGGTGAGAGCCATTGATTGGAGCCGATAATTCCAATATGTGCATACTTAAACAAAAGATCTTAAAACATATCCTGCAGCATTGACCCTTCTGTTTGCTCTTCTCCCCATTTCCCTCCCCCTGCGCAGTATGCAAGACTACCCAAATGCAGGAATACTTCCTGTAACCTCATCAATGCAGATTCTTCTCCTTTTATCGTTATTTATTAAAGGAGGATTAGGCAACCTGCAGGTACCATTGGACTTTAGCTCCCAGCAGCCCTAGGCAACATGACCAGTGAGCAAGAATGATGGGAGCCTAGCCCAACAACATATATAGGACCACAGGTTCCAAACTCCTGCTTTACAAAGTGACATAAGCAAAAGAAAAGTCTCTGCCCAGAGAAGCTAACAGTCTGACTTTAAACAAGGGTCCATTTTAGTTTTGCCCTGGACTTCTTGGGGGGGGGGGGAATCTGTAGATGGAGATTCAAGACAGAGGCTATTGTTAACGGAGAAAGAGAGTTACTTGTTTCCTGAGTATGGGGCACTAAAGCACCTAAGCAATCTCTGTAGACCAGATGTCCTGATCAGATTTAGTCATTAATTATCTGCTTTATGGCTAGGGAGGCACTGAGATCCACTTTGGGATGTAGGGGTGCTCTGACCAGCAAAATCTGAGGACAACTCAGCAGCCGCAGGAGCAGAATATATGTGGGAGAGGAGGAAATGCCCTTTCCTGATTTTTTTTTTAAAGCCACTCAAAACAAAACCAGGCATGCTTCAAATGGCATCACTAATCTCAGGGACAGACGGTAACATTTAAGACCATATGCAGAAAGTGCAAAAGATCAGAATTTCCTGTGGGGACAGCTTGGTACACTCAGATCTATCCAGGAAGAATTTGGCTGTTACTCTCCAGCCAAGCCCAGCATTTTGGCAACTTTTCTTATGGAAAAAAAGGATGCCCAACTGAATTCTATGTTTCTTTTAATAAAACCAGAAAATGAGACCCGTGTGTGCACAGGATGGAAAAGAGTATGTATTATATATACTCATCCCCCCATGGAGATACTCTCTATGTATGCACCTGTGCTACAGATTCAAGAGAATCTTATATAGTAGACTTTGCAAGCACTGTAAAAGGGAGAAAAATAAAGTATCATATATATATTTGAGGCAAGTCAGTCAAAAATTGGTTGATATGTACGTGTTTGACAATATATCCACAGAGAGCAGAAGGCCAAAGAATGACTTTTAAATGGCAAGGGGGAATGGGGGAAACCCCATTGCCTCGGAAGCATCCAGAGTGAAGAGATTATTGGTCAAAGCAGTTGTATGGTGTACAGGATGGATACATGTACGTCTGTACATGTATGGGATGCAACGTCTGTACATGTATGGGATGCAACAGACTTTTGAAAGGACTTGCACGTTATTGCTTTATCCTCTAAATCATCACTAAATGGTGATGGCTGGAAAGAAACTCTCCCCAAACGGCAATTCTCAATAATTAGAATGTGGGAGGACAGAGAGGACAGTTCTCACTTTGAAAGTGAATTTTCCTGGTTGCTGCTAAAGTCCACTGGCTGTCGGGACAGCAGGCTTTATCTGTTTTGCTAAGTACTTGTGGCTCTTAGGTCCCTGTGCATGGCCTTTTGAAATACCGAGTCAAAGGAACTCTTAAGATAAGCCTCTGGACTTGAATCTAATGAAGTTTTCCCTCCCTCAGGTCCAGGCAAACGTGGAGAAGTCTTTGACCCTCTTTGGACAGCTCTTGAACAAAAAGCACTTCCTGTTGACCTTCATTCGCACTTTGGAGGCACAGCGCAGCTTCTCCATGAGGGACCGGGGCAACGTGGCCTCTTTAATCATGACAGCGCTGCAGGGCGAGATGGAGTATGCCACTGGGGTGCTCAAGCAGCTTCTCTCAGACTTGATCGAAAAGAACTTGGAGAGCAAGAACCATCCAAAACTGCTCTTGAGGAGGTGAGCATTTCTCTCGGAACATGTTCAAGTGTCTTTGTGAGTTTTTGCTGAGGCAAGCTTTGGTGTTATACAGAACTTGACCTGGGGGAGGGGAGGGGAAATGTGAATGACTCACAGACTTCCCCTTTTCATACTTCACCCTTTACATATTATATTCTAATATAATGTAAGATAGCCTTTGCCACCCTTGTACCTTCCACATGTTTCAATGACAACTCCCCTCAGGCCTAGCCATGTTTGCTGGGGCTGTTGGGAATGGTCATCCAAAACATCTAGGAGAAGCAGGTTGGCAAAGGATGATGTAGGATGATGAGCCCTCACAGGCTATCATGAGATGTAGTTCTATAGACCAAGGCGGGCAGAAGGAAGACCTCCTGCTAGATCTCTGAGTGAGATGCGGTACATCAACATGGATTTCTGACTCCTGGTTTTTTAACAGTAGCAGCAACGAAAGGAATTTTCCCACCTAAATTTGGTTGCCGAAATGAATTAATATTAAGCAGAAGTGGACTTTTATGTGGAAAAAAACTGAACTCAGTTCAATTCTGCTACCAATAGTAAATTCCATGGCTCAGAGGCACCCTGTTCTTTCATTCTTATGTATGTCTTTTGCATCTGGCCCTGGCTGGTAGATATTGAGGTTCTGGGGGAGAAACAAAAGTAGATTCAACAAGCCTACCTCTACTATAGAGTACTAGTATTTTAAATTTATTGAACTCACAATATTACTCCTGTGTCATGTGGCAAAGAAATAGTCATTATTTTCTGCTGCAGAGCAGCTTAGAGAAGTTCAGTGGACAGAGGAAGATAAGTGCCTTGCCCGTGCCAAGGAGCTTGCAAATAATTTGATAAGGGAGTCAGTGCTAAAGTAGTTTGGATCTTACTCTGTAAACAGGTCTATGCATATTTTACGATTCTGTGCTCAGACCTTGCAAGGAAATAAATTGTTATTGGGTGGAAAATTCAATAACCCAAGAATCTTCCCCCTCTCCCTTCTGTCTTTAAAAAAATAATAAGAAAATTGAAGCCATCAAGGTTTCAGAGATGGGCTAAGAGCTTAGAAACCAGAGGTGGGTCTTTGCCTTTAAATGTTTCTTCTACACAGCCTTACTTTGTGAGTCAGATAATCAAACCGTTGGGGGGGGGGGACAGCCTCCTGCCTTGGAATTAGATGCATATTAGAGAGAATTTGTTTGTTTCAGAACTCAGTAGATGTCCTATTTCTGTGTTTTAGCTTAAGAACAGTCTCACTCTGTGAGAGCTGGCATTTTAAAATCCGAGTGCTAGAAATGGCACCTGTTTCATTAATTAAAACTACTTATCACTGAAGGTTTAATGTAGATTTTTGCCACTTCTCACTGCACCCTGCATTACTTCCACTCTCACTGGCAGTATCCTTGCATCCTTGGCTGCCGACCGCAGCAAGTCATTGCCTGTATTCTTGCATCTCAACCAGCAGTCTTTCCCACAAACCCTGTATTTTACAAATCTCGTAAATGCTCCTGGATGGTCCTGAGGTTGTTAATAGCAAACTCTTTCAACCTACATCCAAAATGACTATGGGCCTTCTCCTGTTGCCCCTTAAACACTATCTGATGTTTTGAATGGATGGCATCAGGAGCAGGCTTCTTTGCTCATGGGTCCAAGAGAAAGGTGTTCTCTTCCTATTCGCTTTTGCATTGGGCTCTACCTTCCCTTGTCATTATTTTCCAATCATTTCTTCAGGGCAGATCCACACCACTCCTCCCAGGTGATTGTTGGGATGGGTTAATGTCAGAGCCCAGCAGATTTTCTTAAGCAAAGAGCCTCAAGACAGGTGAGGGAAGAGTGTGAGCCAGGGGCAGCGTTCCAGCTCCACTCTGCATCTGCTCTGCTCCATCAATTTTTAAATGGTAGCTAGATAGGTCTCCTGTATCACAGGCCAATGAATATTGAAAGAAACACCAGCTGCAGAACCAGTGCAATTATTAAACATACACCACGGTGTCTGTCACTGTGCTTCCCCTTCTTTGTCCTTTAGCAATCCAGTCCTTGAAAAGTTGTTCCTAATGAAAGCCAATATTTAGAATAACAGCATATTAAGAAAATATATTTAAGATTCCTTATCTGATCATGGGCCATTTGGAAAAGGTGGTGCCAAAGACACAAATGAATATCCTTTCAGAGTGTTCAGCCTAGGATTTGGTCCAATTCACACTTTACAGAGAAGTTGCACATGCTGTGTGTATACTTGTTTTTGCACTAGACACCATTAGCACATGAAGGGAAGATGCATATCTGTATGCAGGCAATGAACATGTGCCTGAGATGAGTTCCTTTGCCAGCATCTCCCCACTGCATATTCTTGCATGTTTGAAAATGTGCTTTACATGTCATGTTGGTGTACCTGTGGCAAACAGAACTGCCACATGCAGTGTAAAACTGAGAGGGTCTGTAATACCCTTGTTAGGTGAATGAGCTCAGGAGCCAAAGGATGGTTACTTAAGAGAATATAGTGTGTGAATTAGCTCTTATTGTGAGTCTAGTCATGGTGGATATAGCGAAATCTATCTAAAAACGGAGGGAATTTTCAAATGTGCAGTGAACTGAGCAGGAATTTGAACTTAGATCTCCCGGAACCTAGTTCAATAGTTTCCATCTTTCTTTCTTTTCTTCTTTCGCGATCACTCGTAGCCGAGTAAGATTGTCTTCCATAGACACAGTTTTAACAATGAGTCCGTAAGTGACTGTGGAGGCCAATTCTGGACCCACACATCCTTCCACAGTGGGGACATTGCTTTCTCGATGGCAAATCACAGTGTGGATTTGCCAAGCATGCCTTCCTCTTAGCACGTTTCTACCTTGCATCCTGAGTTCGAGTGTCTTCAAAGCCCATGACACCTTTGGTAAAGGCTGTTCTCCAACTGGAGCGCTCACAGGCCAGTGTTTCCCAGTTGTCAGTGTTTATACTACATTTTTTTAGATTTGCCTTGAGACAGTCTTTAAACTTCTTTTGTTGACCACCAGCATTACGTTTTCCATTTTTAAGTTCAGAATAGAGTAGTTGCTTTGGAAGACGATCATCAGGCATCCGCACAACATGACCAGTCCAACGAAGTTGATGTTGAAGAATCATTGCTTCAATACTGGTGATCTTTGCTTCATCCAATACACTAATATTAGTTTGCCTGTCTTCCCAAGTGATGTGTAATTTTTTTCGGAGACACTGCTGATGGAATCTTTCGAGGAGTTGGAGGTGGCGTTTATAAGTGGTCCATGTTTCACAAGCATATAGTAAGGTTGGTAGTACAATAGCTTTGTAAACAAGCATTTTGCTTTCCCTGCGAATGTCCCGGTCCTCAAACTCTCTGCACTTCAATCGGTAGAAAGCTGCACTCGCAGAGCTCAGGCGATGCTGGATTTCTGCATCAATGTTGGCCCTTGTGGAAAGATAACTGCCTAGGTAGGAGAAGTGGTTAACATTTTCCAATGTTACACCATTGAGTTGGATTTGTGGCGCTGCAGAGGGGTTATTTTGTACTTGTTGGTGCATCACTTTGGTTTTTTGGATGTTGAGTGATAGGCCAAGCTTTTCGTAAGCTTCTGCAAAGATATTTAGGATGGTCTGGAGGTCATCCTCTGAGCGTGCGCACACTACGTTGTCATCAGCATACTGAAGCTCTGTGACGGGACGGAAGTTACAGTAGCCTTCCTCTTTGCTTTCAGCCTGCTCAGATTGAAGAGCTTTCCATCTGTTTGATATATGATTTCTACTCCGGTGGGGAGTTTCCCTTTGACAAAGTGTAGGATCATGGCAATGAAAATAATGAATAGAGTTGGGGCAATAAGACAACCCTGTTTAACACCTGAGCCCACTGTGAATGGTTCACTTTGAGAGCCATTGTTATCTGCGATTGTTGCTGTCATATTATCATGGAGGAGCCGAATGATGTTTATAAATTTATCTGGGCAGCCAAGGACAGTCCACAGGGCATTACGATCTACAGTGTTGAAAGCCTTAGTCAGGTCAATAAACGCCATCACAGCACACTTGTTCCTACAGAGTTGTCACTTTCAGAACATAAGCCAGAGCCACACACTGTTTGATCCATCAACCAGAACATAGCCTGCTGCCGAAGGCAGGCTGCAGCAGCAGATTACCTGGGCAATGGACTGCATTTAGCTTGTTGGTAACAAGTGGTGCAGGCCTCAGTTTTTATGGGAAAGTGAAAAAGAAGGTTTTTGGGCATTGATAATGTGCTTTCTCTTGCAAGCACGGATCTGCTCTTCTAGGAAAACAAAGTCAAGGAAACTCTCCATTTAATCAAAGCAGAAGGTGAAAATCGGCAGGAATTATATTTGAGCCGACTACGTGAGAAATAAGAAAAAATAAATTTTAGGGACGCAGGTGGCGTTGTGGTCTAAACCACTGAGCCTCTTGGGCTTGCCGATCAGACGGTCGGCGATTCAAATCCCTGTGACGGGGTGAGCTCCCATTGCTTGGACCCAGCTTCTGCCAACCTAGCAGTTCGAAAGCACACCAAAAAGTGCAAGTAGATAAATAGGTACCGCTGCGGCAGGAAGGTAAACAGCGTTTCTGTGCACTGCTCTGGTGTCGGTGTTCCATTGCGCCAGAAGCGGCTTAGTCATTCTGACCACATGACCCGAAAAAACTGTCTGCGGAGCGGACAAACATTGGCTCCCTCAGCCAGTAAAGCAAGATGAGCGCCGGAACCCCAGAGTCGTTCGCAATTGGACTTGACTGTCAGGGGTCCCTTTATCTTTTTTTGTTGTTTAGTCGGTTAGTCATGTCCGACTCTTCGTGACCCCATGGACCAGAGCACACCAGGCACTTCTGTCTTCCACTGCCTCCTGCAGCTTGGGCAAACTTACGTTCGTAGCTTCGAGAACACTGTCCAACCATCTCGTCCTCTGTTGTCCAATTCTCCTTGTGCCCTCAATCTTTCGCAACATCAGGGTCTTTCCCAGGGAGTCTTCTCTTCTCATGAGGTGGCCAAAGTATTGGAGCCTCAGCTTCAGGATCTGTCCTTCCAGTGAGCACTCAGGGCTGATTTCAACAACAGGCAAGGTGGTTTCTCTCAAAGCAATCTGCAGTAATTGACTCTTCCCTCCTGCCTGATAACCCATTGTTTCATGGGAATTCCACTCAAAATCTGTGCAGCTTTTGGTGGGATTTTGATTGTTTTGGTTTTGCTATTTTCAATAACACCCCTTAGCCCCTCCCGTCTGCTCCCTTATAGCAATGAGGAGCAGTTTCCTTCTTGAGGTCATTAGCGTCGCTTGTACTTTTGTGAGCATTTGAATATGAAATAACTGATCTGATGATTAATAGATGGAGCAGCCAAAAAGGCATAAATAAAGAATTTCAATCAGAGCCACCTGCATATTTTTCTCCATTTTAAGGAAGAAATGTGCATAGTTTTAAATATTGTTTGATAAGTATGTTAAGGTGAATCTTAATTTTTGTATCAGAGCAATGTTTTCATTGGTATGAGCTGATGAATAGTGAAGGCAGTCAACACAGACTCAATTCTTACAGCCCTGTCTGTGTATACTAATCTGCTCATGTCTCTGGTGATCAGGCCCTGAGCCTCCACCAGCAGCTCTCTCTGTCTGCCTACAACTCTCTACGGTTTCAGTTGTATCTTCTTCCCAGCTCTCCCTTTGGCTTTGGCCTTGATCTCCTCATTCTGGGCTCCTGCTTTGAAATACTTTGGCTTTTTTGTGTGTGTGTGTGTGTGAGAGAGAGAGAGAGAGAGAGAGAGAGAGAGAGAGGCTGATGTGCATAGGAAAATATATTGAAACTTCCTTCCTTTCTGCTGTCCCCCAGTTTGCCATGTGATGTGCTTTAGACTGGAACTCTTCCTTCCTAGATGACAATGTCTTTAGTCATGGACAAAAAGCAACAGAATGATCATATAATGAGAATATACATTCTGGAAATGCAAGAAGGTTCACTTGCAGTTAAATGCAATTACTAAGCATCTGCACTCTGGAGTAGTATGTATAAATATAAAATCCAAATCTTATATTGTCAGTATATAATAGCACATCAATGGGAAGCTAGTATGACGCCCTGTTTCTTTACAAAACCTTAACGAGGATCCACTGATATATTGACATATGAATAATTCATTTTTTGTTATATTCAGCGGTTTCTCCAACTCATGCAGACATTGGGAACTTGGCAAACCCCAGAATCGCAAGAGTTTTAGTTTTCCATTAAATGTCAGCATACCAATATACACTGCTGCAGATCCTCATGATGTCACTACATTGATCTGTTTAACATGGTCCCACACTCAGACGGAGGGAAGCGAGACTCCTTAGCTCTTTCTTAGCATATCTCTATCCGGTCAAGTATTATGGTGTGCTAGAAATGATAAGTGAGAAATAAGTGCAATAAAACCGAGCCTCTCAGATGCAGATAAATTTTGGGCTCTTTTTATCTCACCTTTCTCACAATACTAAAGAGGAGGAAGAAGCTTTTCATTGATCACACTTTCTCACATGCAGTGGAATGGCTCTCCCCATATTTTGCTGTAATAGAAACCCATGACTTCTGTGGATGGGACAGGCATTTGAATTGCAGCTTAGAGATGTAAAAAATAAAACAAAAACCCTGTTTGAAAAAAATTGCAACATATTCTAGACTCATTCATGTGAGTCTAAGCTGAAATTGGTTGTAGACCTCCCCTCCACAACCTATTGCAAGAAAACAAACAAAACCCATCTTAATATTTCAAGTGGGGTATAATCAATGACAAGAGGCAACTCTACTAGACCAGACCAGAGATTGCAATGATGCTTGGCAGCATTGTCTGAAGCATCACTTACGCTTCTGGAGGCTGTCTTCCTTTGTGGGGAATAAGCTGGGCCAGTTGCTCCCCACCCCCCAATTTTGGAAATACTATATGTTCCTTTTTTTCCTTTTTAAGGGGAGGCAATGTCTACCACCTGGTTTTGGAGTTGGTCAATGTGAGCTCTGTCATGGATGCTTTAGCTGAGATTCTTGCATTGCAGGGGGTTGGAGTAGATCACCTTTGGGATCCCTTCCAACTCTACAGTTCTGTGGTTCTATGTTCAATTATGTATGGCTGTTGCAGAGTACTTTCCAGCTGAGATTATTCACTGATATACAAAAGTATTTCAAAATAGTTCAGAGTTTTCTTGCCTTTCCCAGCTATTGCTCTCCTACAAAATGTTAACTGGGAAGCTTTGTGAATTCCATTAAGCTCAGTGAAAATACAGATCCTTGAACTCTTTAGAAATGCAGAGCAAGGGCCAGAAGATGATTCTGGGGAGCAGTCTCTGGAGATTTGCTGATGGAGGTTGGGTCACCTCTTTTTCTTTAGCTGTATTTTTATTGCTGTGGCCAGCAGGAGTCCAGGTTTTACTCTAATGAGCTCTGTGGGGGCAAAGTGGGATTGGCTGTTGCCAGGACTATCTTTAGATTTTGTCATGGCAACCCCCGTGTTCTGGCTACCTTCCTCTTTGCTTTGAGGTTCCTGCCTTTCATGGTTTGACCTTTAAAGCCTTTAAGAGAAAAAGCAAAAGGATCTGAGACTTTGAGAAAAGATCAGAGGCCTCTGATTTTTCCTGTTCTCACACTTACTCCCTACCTCCCCTACAGGACTGAGTCGGTGGCTGAAAAAATGCTGACAAATTGGTTCACGTTCCTTCTGTACAAGTTCTTAAAGGTAAGAGTGGAGCATCTTGTTAACCATGTAGAATGAGGCTGGGGAAAAGATTTGGGTGCTTGATTTGTAAGAACCATTGCTTGTGCCTTGGGAATCGGGAACACCAAGGTTTGGGGGGGCTGGTTCCACATTTGGTATACCCCAATTTTCTGCAAAACCAAGCGAACAATTGTTACCAGTCTTCCTATTCTTTGCTATCACCATAGGGACATCTAGATAACATTTAGAGAACCTGGGTGCGTTTAGAAGTCACTCTGATGCACTGTTCCTCTCACTTTCCTGATATCCCCAACCTTTTCCCCCCTTCATGATAAACCAGTTTAGTGCAGAGGTGGGTTAATGGTTTTAGGGAGGTGCTGATAGAAGGAGGGACTGAACGGCTGAAGGATGATGGAACAGCGTAAACAATTGAATTCCCTATATGGAAGGGAAACAAAAAAAACGGCAATTGTCATTGTTCAACCAGAATTGTTGTGGCACTGAATTACAGTATTTCCCAGAATCTCAGTGGAGGTGGCATGGCTGCAGCTGCATTAAGTTGGTGCAAAGGTTCCCTCCCTGCCCATTACAGCTCATTAGTATGTAACACATTTCTTCCTTTGGTCTTGTCTGCTGGAAAAAATCAGTAGGCACAAACAGATTCAGGTACATTCCGTGGAGGTAAAACCTGCAGCCCCTGCCTAGCCCCGAGCTACGAGCTGCTGCACCATGGATGAATTATGGCTGCCATTGCCTGGCACTGCTGTGGCCCATGTGTCAGGGGAGCTGTAGTTTACCCGCACTCCAGAAGGAAACCCAGGTTAATGACTGTTACATAGACCTGTTTGTCAGTCAAAAGTGATGCTTCACTGGGATCTTGCCAGACTTTCACTCAGCAAGTCATTGTGGCGCAGAGCTGTTTTTCGTGGGATACCATCCCTCATTAAGATAAAGAAAGCTTGAATTGTTTCCAAGCAAGTTGAGAGCTATGCAGAGACTGCAAGTGATCGGCCACTGAGAGGTGATTTATGTTATCGCTTACATGCACTTCGCTCTTCGCCTCTGTCTAGGGACGTCCCATATCTATAAACGTATATCGCTACTGTAGAGCATATATCACTTTGCAAGGATGTAAGGAGAACAGTGCTTTGTTGCTGTTTAAACATTTTTTCTTAAAACCCAGCTCTGTATATCCTTGTTTCGGTGACTGTCTAATCACCATTGCGTTAAGTTGGTCCTATGGGCTACAATGTTTACTTAATTCTAGCTACAGCTCTTGCATGACTTTGGGATTTGGCAGGGGCCAGGTGAGGAAATAATTTAGGAGAGCTCAGGTGGTGAAGTCATGGAATACATGAGTTTGTTGGGAGAAAGGCTAGAAATGGAAGGAACCCATTCCTAATATACTGCTGCCTCTCTGCCACAGACTCTCAGCTGTAGAGGCTGCCTGAAGCTTGGGATGGGGTTTGGCTCCTTTCCAACTCTACACACCAAGGGATTCTGTAGCCAGAAGCTTTTTTATTTTATTTTTGCAGCTCTTCTGCAGAAGCCTCAAAGTTCTGCAATAGCCCACTCTTTAAGGAAGGCTTGTGGATCGTGCTTTGCATGAGAAAGGTCCTGTGTTCAATTCGCAGCATCTCCAGGTATGACTGAGAAGAAGCCCTGCCTGAAACCTGGAGTAGCTGCTGCTGCTGGTCAGACAGTTCTGAGATAGATGGACCAATGACTTGACTCAGGCAACCTCATATATTAGTGTCTTTACTGGGTCTGTGACAGTACAATAAAGATAATAATTCTTGAATTTATATTCTAGAGTTTTAAGGAGACCCCTGTTCCCTTCACAGAACTTAACATTCAGCCAGGGATCTCTGGGAATTGTAGCTCTGCGAGGGGAACAGGGGGTCTCAGTTCTCAGCATCTTTAATAAACGGCACTACCCAGGATTCTTTGGGGAAAGCCATGACTGTTAAAGTGGTATTGTAGTGCTTTAAATGTAGCCTTAGCCTTAAATGTAGAGTTCCTATATAGCCATGACCAAGAGAAGGCTCCATGTAGCGTTTCAAGCAAAGGTACACAAGTTTTTGAGAATGTGGTGCTGTGTGGTCTGGTCTGGAAATACACCTCAAGCTGTGTGTAGGAGACACCAGGAGCCCATCTGGTGCTTT
This sequence comes from Podarcis tiliguerta, assembly GCF_965153285.1. Taxonomy (NCBI): domain Eukaryota; kingdom Metazoa; phylum Chordata; class Lepidosauria; order Squamata; family Lacertidae; genus Podarcis; species Podarcis tiliguerta. Next base: position 39,147,474 of record NC_139535.1, on the reverse strand, counting down.
TAAAAAACCCCCCAAAAATTCTCTCCTTCAAAAATATCTCTGTGCACTGAGCTCCTGGAATAGATAAATTGCATTCCAAGCTGGATAAAGGAAGGGTTGACTTCATGCTGCTGGAATTTGGCAGCGCCATTTGTCACCACCCAAATCCAATGGACTGGCTCTTTCCATTCCTCCATTCCTTGTGCATGCAAGCACAAGTATATAAATCTGTCCTGCAGGTTAGTTACCAAGCTCTTAGAGCTGCTTTGAGGAAGAGGAGCAGGATCACATCAGTTGCTGAAGTTCATTTCCATGCAGCATTCTCCTTTCCTCTTCCCACATCTCTGAAAGGTACAAAGCAATCGAGCCTACCAGAATGGTTGCCATTGCAGATGGTCATTAGTGAGCCAACATATACCGAGTTCTAATGATAACACACACACACACACACACACACACACACACACACACACACACTTATAGCCAATGTTGTTTTATGTGCTTAAGCTTCTGGAAAGCATGGTCCTTGGATACATTTGAACATTGATCCCCACCGCCCCCAGATTTTCTGCATTCAGAGAAATGGGCTCTACAGTCTCAGGGCAGCGTTCTTTCACAGCACAGATCAGAGTACACATGTGGTGGCTTTTCCCCAATTGATTTGGGGACAAAATATTTAATCACCTATCCTTAATAACTAAGCAAACTGTCCCTAAGTCTCCTGTACTTGCTCTTGCTGCCCATTTACCAGCCCAAGGCTGCTCCATAGAGACATTTTGACTTTCCTCCTGACAGATACTTGCATGGCTATTGGGATGGAAAAGGCCTGATTTTATGCTTGAAACATGGTGCCAGTGCATGTGGCAAATAGATTTATCAGAAAATTGTCTTGAGTATGCGCGAATTGTCTTGAGTATGGACCAAGCAAAGCCTGATGCTTTTGCTGTCACCCAATTTCCCTTCCTCTCATTTATAAATGATTCAGTGGAGGAATTCCTCCCATCTGCTACCCAGATGGTCTTCTGGAAAGACTCGATATAACAGTGACCCCAGGCCATTGCCTCACCTTCCACCTAGCCTTTTCTTCCTCCCCTTTCCACCTTTACTCAAGATATATAAGAAACTGTGCCCCATTATTTTGTTCTTTTAATCTCCTTTGCCGCTTGCTTGCTTGCTTGCTTGCTTGCTTGCTTTGTTGTTTTGTGCTTGTGTGTTCTGTTGCTTGTATTATACAGTTCAAAATTCTTCAATAAAAACCTATTACAAAAAAGATAGCTCTGACAATATGTGAGAAGGAAACCTTCTTGCTGGTTTTTATTTTGTTTGGAGTGGCAGTAAGCCAGGCTTTATTTAAAACACACACACACACACACACACACACACACACACACACACACTAAAAACAGACTGGTCAAAAACTGACCATATGGCATGTTTTAGTTTGAGAGTATATGAAGGAGAATGAAAATTTCCCTAGACAATAGAAGGGTGTGTTCCCTGTAGACATGCTATTGCTGACTATGATGTAGTTTAGTTCATTGTGTTCAGACTTGGTTCTTAGAGCTCTTCAACCATTACATCTCATATGAGCCATTGTCATTTGAACCAAGTGCACCACAGTTGCAGCCACCTACCTTTACCCTGCTCCGTGTTCCAGTCTCCTCAGTACAAAAGAGCAATGTATGTAACCAGCAGCAAGAGACAGCTCCCATCAGCTGATGTCTAGAATATCATTTCTCTGAGTAGCTTTAAAGGGATGAGGATTGCAGGTGGTTGTGAAATGAGAAGTAGTAGTCAAGATACTTGAAACAGGCTTCCCCACAAGCACTTTGCTAGCAGGGAAATATATGGTCCCACCCCACACTGCCTCACACTGTAGCAAAAGCACATGCAAATCCAGGAAGTGAATGTACTTGCATTTTTGTGTGTGTAGCCTTTGGTGATTTTTTGCGAAAACATGTCTTTGGAGAAGGACCCGGCAAGGGAATGCCTCTGCGGCTGGGGCATGAGTTTGTGTCCTTGAGTCAAAATGAGCTGTTGATGACCAGAACAAAGGAAAGAAAAAATGGTGGTATCTTATATTTACTGCCTTTCCTGTAGGGAAGGGTTTGTAGGACCACCTCTGATTTGCAGCACTAAGGATGCCCCCCCAGATTTGGATTATGTTTGTACACTTGCTTTTCGGTCCACATGTCCTCAGATAGGCACGAATTATTCCCATGGGTGTGTCAGGGACCAGAAGAGGTGGTGGAGCTAAGGACTCCAAATCAGAAGAGGGAGAGCATATGTAGCCAGTTCAGAAGTGGTGCTACCCAACAAGCTTGCGGGGACCAGTGTCCCATCAGTCAGAGGATGTGGCACTGCCATCTTTTGACTCAGAGAACTCTGTTGAAGACCTAGTGAGACCAGAAGCTCTCCCTCTCCATTGCAGAAGTAGCTCTACTGGAGAGGACTCTACTCAAAGCAGCACCTTCCAGTATGGGCAGCGGGGCTCACAATCTGGATGCAACTCTTGCTGCTATATACAGCCGAGCTCTGCTCTCCCATAGCTCAGTGCTTATCTCCAGCCTGAGCCCTTCATGAGATGAACACTCACAATAGGTGTAGCATACAAGGATGTAGCATTAGCTAGCCTCTTGTGACAGCTACACAGCAACAGCACAAGGCCCTTAAAGGAATGAAAAGAAACCCTGCCAATCATCTGTGAGGGAAATGATATATTGATTCAGCACCACTGAAGGCCGAGATCAATGTGCTGCTCTTCTTCTCCCTCCTCTCTCTGTCCTCTCCCCACTTCCTTCGCCCTGGCTGCCCAGGTGTTGTTTGTGGCAGAGGTAGGGACAGGCAGGCTTCGTGGAATCGGCAGGCCCGGGCAGTGGTGCTTTTGTTGAGGCCTCGAGCGCCATTCATCAGCCTCCTAATGAGCCATCCCAGGGAATGGGAGAGCGAAGCAGATAAAGAGGAGCATTGAAAAATGCACAATATTAGGTGCCTGATGAGCTAAATCTCATCAATAAGACACTGTGAGCGTTAGATAGTTTGGCTCATGCTGCTTCAGGCTTTCTCTCCACATACGCAGGCACTCATATGCAAATGCCAATGTTTACACTTTACTCTGCATCCTGCAGCTTTTCTTAATCTGTTGAAGGTTAAAGGAGGTGCTCTTCTCAAGAGCATTTGGCCTTTAGGCCCTTCTGCTTTTCACAGGAGCTGGGGTCTACAGCCACTGTGCCTACTTAATATTGGCCAGAGAAAGCTCAGAGAAAGCTATAGATAGGAGAACTCCTGGAAAGCTCAGAGAAAGCTATAGATAGGAGAACTCCTGGAAACAGTGCTGAGTTGTCAGTGGAACAAAGGTAATGGAAACATTTGCAGACAATATGTAAAGAGCAGAGCAGGCCTCTAGATCCTTTAGTTTATTTGTGAGATCTCAGCCCTGCATTCGCGTCAGAGATGGCCAAGTGATCAGTGGTAGAGCATGCAGAAGGCCCTAGGTTCAAGCTCTGGAATCTCCAGTTAAAAGGTTATCGGGTCAGAGGACCTGGAAACATCTCTGCCAGAGATTGTGGTGTTTTCAGTAAGAGTTCGGTGTAGTGGTTACAGTCCTGGACTGGGAGAACCAGGGTTGAAATCCCTAGTTGGCCTTGAAGCTTAATGTATTAGGCTTCTTGTACGCTGCTTAGCGATGATTGTGATTAAGCAGTATACAAATAGTTGAAAGGAAATGAAATAGATTCATTTTGATAGGTCTCCTCTATTTAAGTTACTAACGACCATTACTTTTAATGTGCCTACTCTGAGTAGGTTTTACATCGGATAGAATCCTATGTTAGCTTTCCTCATTGTGGTACCCTCTTGATGTTTTGGATTATAAAAACTGGCAGGGGCTGATAGGAATTTCACTCCAAAACATCTGGAAGGCACCAGGCTAAATTGAGGAGGGCTGGGCTATGTGCTGGAATTGCCATACTTCCAGGGTTTGGGGGGAGTCATCTCAGCAAGTTATCAATGGCTTTCTTCATGCTTGGTTTTGTATTTTATGCTCAAATGTTTGGTTTTGCCTCAGATCCATTCCTTCCAGGAACTGGGTTCAGAGCCGTGAATTCTAAAAGCTCATCCCATATTGACTGTGTAGTCACTGTCCTGTTGCATAAAAGTGTGTTTTGGTCTATGTCATTTTTAAAAGATTGTGCGCAGACTTATGATGAGCCCAGGAAAAGCATTGTCTCCTTACACAAAGAGGTTGTTAGAGCTATGTGGTAGGTGCTGGCTGGTGTCTTGCTGTCAGCTGCTAAAGTGCTTCTTATCTTTGCAGATCAGCACATAATCCCTGCTCCAAAGCTGTTGGGGGAGCATGTGGTGTTAACATAAGTCCTTGCCTAAAGATGCCAACTTACCTTTGCCTGGTTTTATGGGCTTGGTTACTATTTTATACTTATTTATTAATATCCCATCCTTCCTCCTAAAGGAGCACATGGCAGCAAACCACATCCACAACAAAACATTTTTTTTAAGCATTTTGAAAACAGCTACGGTTAAAAACGTTCTCTCATCCTGTGATTTTGCAGTTGCCAGGAGCACTGTCCTTCAACTGTCGAATGCCTGGGTAAACAGCAGTGTTTTCAAACCCCTCCTGAAAGTCAATAGTGATAGAGACAATCACACCTAACCGTGGCATTCCACGAACAGAGCCACCACTGAAAAGGCCCTGTCATGGGTCATAGCCCCCTTCCAGCAGCCACAGCCAACAAGGCCTTACTAGCTGCTCATAGGGGCTGAGATAGCTGATAATGGGGAAGGTGCTCTTTTGGGTCCTTGGGTCATTTTGGGTTTCATATGCTGGCACTAACACCTTCAATTGTGCCAGTAGCTCATTGGCACCCAGTGCAGTGCTTTCAGAACTAGCGACACATGGTCTCATTGGACTGCCCCAGTTACCAACCTAGCAGCCTCATTCTGTACTGACTAGAGCCTCTGGACTTTCTTCAAGGGCAGGTCCTCATTCAGCACATTACAGTACTCTAGACAGAAAGTCACCAAATTATGGGGGTTTGCAAAATGTGTGTGGTGAGGGAGAGATTTGGGATTTTGGCCAGTCCTAGACAGTATTCAGAGTGCTGAAGACCAAGGATGGACGGAACCATCTTATTTCCAGTCTGCTTCAACTTTGCATGTGTTTATAAGTCTGTTCCATCCTATTTCCACATTAATCTGTGGTTTTTAAAAGAATCTCTATGAAAATTAATATTTACACATTATTGAAATACATATTTTATCACAAAAAGCTTATTTAAATATGTATTTTTTCTCAAAGTATGCATTTCTAAACATGTTTTATGTTAAAATATGCCATTAATACTTTTTTACACATTTTGGTGCATATTTTGAGCCATAAAATACAGAGATGTGCAACATCTGAATAATAATTGCATTCCAATCTGTATATTAGTCCAGGAGGTGCGAATTAGGTTGGTTTGTATAAAAATGTGGACTGAATGTAATTATCCTCTACCCTAATAGACACTCACTGATTTATTCTACAGTGGGATCCATCTGGATTTCACTTGCCTTCCCCATGTAGCCAACCCATCGTATCAGAACTTGGTGCCCTCCAGTGATATCAGCATACAAGGGGGGGTTGGGGCTCAAGGTCTTCTATGGCCCTGGCAGGTACCATTCATGCCTCCAGCATGTACTGCACCTACAGATCTCTCAGCAAGCCTGGCATGGGCCTGGTGCAATGAGGGACCCAACCAAATGCTTTGTGAACCCTATTTGCCCATGTACCTCCCTTAAGAGAAGGCAAAAGTAATTTCATCTTTTGTGTTTGGAGACTTAATAAAAGTGGCAAAGAGCCAAAGCAGGTTATCCTGGAGTCAGTATGTGTGATAGCCTTCCCGTAAATAAGAAAGAGCTGGCTAACACATCATTTGGCATAAAGTTGATCTACTGAGCTCACTGTTGGCTGAGCAGATTCAGTGGCCTGTTTTAAATGGGTGTATCACTGTTAGCTTGAAACCACAATCTGCTCTCTAGCAGATCCATGCCAAATCCTCCCAGTTCCCTTTGCAAACAGATATTGAACCCGCTAATTCTTAGGGAAAGTTCTTCTACTATTGCATGATTATGGCAACCTGCCCAACTGCACTTTCGTAGCTGGGAGTCAGACAGTTCAAGAGCAGTTACCAACTGTAATTAACTAGTTAATACTTACCCCAAGTTTTAAAGAACACGAAGCCCTCTCTGTCTGTTGTCCATTGTATAAGACGCAGTATCCAGAACCTCTCAGGACTGAGAACATTAAAACAGGGTTAGTCTTCAGAGGTGATCAAAAGGTAAAAAGCAATCCACTGCTCTCAAGAGTGCCTTTAAACAGCCCTGATAACAGGTCAGGCACCTCGCTCTCAAGCAATGCATGGCTCCTCAGCTGACTGCAAGTGGGAGAAAACTGTGTGATGAGAGATCACAACAGACAAACAAGATACGACCAAGGAGCCATCTTCAATTTATTCTCCATCTGTGTTGCTTTTTTGTGCCTGAATGGTTTGCAGTTAGCTTTTATAAGTAATAAAAGCCCTCCTTGGAAGAGGCTTGAATTTCTGGCCTCACCTGAAAAGGGAGGAGGGCAGGCAAAAATGGGAGAGTCTTGCCATGCTGGAGTGTAATTGCCATGCATGCCTGTTAATGTACGGCCATCATTTGGCTTGTGCATTATGAGGAGACAAGACAGTTATTAATAAACAGCATAGCACCCACATTGGTTCTCTCCCTCTCTCTCTCTTTCTTTCCCAAGCAGACTTAATGAAGCCAAGTTTGCAAATGAAACATAATTTCAAAGACAGGCGTGTTGTCGGTAGGTCTAGGGATGATGTATGCCTGTTCTTGCTCGTTAGCAGCTGTCTCTTTAATTACTGCAGATGCTAACGAGATGCTAACAGCATATGGTGGCAGAGAGAGGAGATGCACTTTGCACCAAAGTAGAATTTGTTTTGATGGTGGCCAGCTGGGAAAGAGGTGGCAGGACTGAGGTCACTTGGGATTTTTGTCTCTACCCCTCCTGTTTTCATCTTCACCCTAGTTGGCATAAAAGATTGCACAAGAAAATACTGAAACACTCCTGGGGACCAGCTATGTAGCATTACTATACGTCTGATCCAAACACTGTTGAAGTCAATGTCTCAATCCACTGATAATAGTTTTCAGAGTGATGTCTCTCTAGTTCCCCCCTCACCTTCTCAAATGTCTTTCACACTCATCCTATTAATTTCCATCTCTTCTCCCCTGCTTCAGCACCTCACTTCCAGTCCATTTTAATCATACACACCTGACTGCTGAGGTTGACACTTTTCCAGCTGGGAGTCTACTGGCTCCTTTTGTTTACTGTCTTGTCCTTAACTTTTAATTGCACAACAAACACAGACTTCCATTTCTTTTATTGGAATGAAATCGTGTGACCATTTAGTAAGTGAAGAAGAAACAACAGGAAGCATTTATTTCACGTATCTAAGGATTGACTTATGAGGCACATGGCTATGGAGAGTTGTAGAATCTGGATTTTTTTGTACTGATGAGACAAATTCATAGAGGATATACAAATCCATTCCTGACTATTGACCATGCTGGCTGGGACTGATGGGAGGTGGAGTCCAACAACATTTGGAGGGCCAGTTTCCCCATCAATGTAGAGGAAGGCAGATTTATGTCCAGCTTGTCTCTTAACTTCATAATGCTGGAAGCTCTGAGTGAACAATAGTTAATGGATTGTTTTGCAGTTGTCATATATCCTTTTCTGAAGAACCAGGTCCTGGCTGTTGTCGGAGATTGATTCTAGGTTATATGGCTCATTGACTTGATCCAATAATGGGTAAGAATGAACATGGAGAATTAATTTGCAGAAAAGCTTGTAGAAAACCACACCAGTCAACCCAGATACCTACTGAACAACCACTTGAGATAGCCCTTTATGGTCTGCTTTATCTTATGAAGTCTTTGCTCATGCCTTGTCCATCCCCATGTATTGGATATTTTGTGCTGCCCAATTGAGCCTACACTTTGGGGGGAAATTAGGGTTATAATCCCTGTAGATCAGTGATCTTCGGTGAAGTTCTAGAATTTATAAAGTTCACACATGCTTTTTCACTGCTTTGTTTCTCAAACCATCATGTACCTCAGAATTAATAGCTGGCATATATTCAGAAAACACCTTGTCCATTATTTTGTTTGTGTGAAAAGCCAACTGAAACAATTGACTTGTATTTTGCAAAGAGTAGGATTTTTCTGATAAGATTTTCCAAAGAATGGCTTTTCTTGGCAAGATAGGGGTCAAAGGAGATACCATATGAAAGCAAATGGAGCAAGATCCAAAGGTACTAAACAACATACCGTAATCATTAGCCAAACTTTGATCTTACTACAACACTGGTCATTTCTGTGTATACATTCGAAGCATGTTCTCCAGGGTCCAGCAAATTTTTATTGTATGTATGTATGTATGTATGTATTTATTTATTTATTACATGGAAGTAGTGTTTAATAAAATCAGCCCCCAATTCAGGTTTGATTTGGAAACAGCTGCTTATTTTAGGTATTTCAAGGGATGTTCTATCTAATGCCCTGTCTTCCTCCCTTCTCTTTAGGAGTGTGCAGGTGAACCTCTGTTCATGCTTTACTGTGCCATCAAACAGCAGATGGAGAAGGGACCCATTGATGCTATCACTGGAGAGGCTCGCTACTCCTTAAGTGAAGACAAGCTCATCCGTCAACAAATTGACTACAAAATGCTGGTTAGTGCAAGTGGGAGCCTGGTTTTCTGGAATCTGAACAGCAGGGTCAATGTTATTGGGGGGTAAGAAATTCCACTGCAAAATTTTGCATTCCCCAAAATTTCCAACCTAATGACTGGAAAAGGGGGTAAAGCTTCCAAGGCAGTTTGATGACTTCTCATTCTCTTGCCCATTTCCCTCTGCATTCCCCCAATATGCAACCATAGTGCAATGTGGCAAATCCCATCATGCAAATATATTTACCTTTTTCTCTCATATAGACGCTGAACTGTGTGAACCCTGAGAATGAAAATGCTCCCGAGATCCCGGTCAAGGTTCTAAACTGTGACACCATCACACAAGTGAAGGAGAAGCTTTTGGATGCTGTGTATAAAGGAGTCCCTTACTCACAGAGACCTAAGGCAGGGGACATGGACCTGGGTAAGTTGCAGAGTTACAGATGTTTGCTGTGCAGTCAGTGTATACTAAAGGGTGGATTTACACAACCAGTTCATATTGCATTTGTACTTGCAGAGGTAGCTATGTTAGCTTGTTGCAGCAAAAGCAACAGTCTAGTGGAACTTTAAAGAGTAACATACAGAGCATCAGCTTGCGTTGATTTTGTCATATACAAAGGTCTCTAGTCCATGAAAGTCTATGCTACCAAAATAAAATCTATTAGTCTTTAAGGTGTCATCTGTTGCCAACCACTTTCCTCCCCACAACCTTTTCCCAACTGCCACTTTCCCAAAAGTTGGGCTCTGATATAGAGAGTCCATCAACTGCCTTGCAGGAAAGGCTGCATGAAGGTAAGTGGTTGGCAGGTGACTTAGCATCCCAGGCCTGCTTGCATACATTTTAACTTAGAAATCAGGCCTTTGTCATTGCCCAATGTAGTTTGAAACTTAGATGCCCTTCAATTTGCAAGCAAGGTCATCATTCAATCTACTGCTGGGGAAAATGTTCTTAATGTGTACTTGCTGGTCCTAGCACAACATCAGATGCTGCACCATGGAATGTAAGAAGGAGCAAGTCTCAGTGGTGCATTCTGTACTTTAGTCTTTAGAAGAGCTATACATTTTCTCATTGATGCTTGTTGTGAATCACCTGAATAGATTGTTGGACCCAGAGTTTGGAAGCCAGTGTTTTCATTGGCTGAGAAAGTAGTGCTCAGTCGGCATTGAAAATTTGAGATTCTCAATAAGGGAAAATGAAAGGAACATGGGTCAGCTGCAGATATTTCTGTTGCTTGGAGATTCACTGAACGGGGTCAAGCAGTAGGATGGTGCTGCTCAAGAACAGTGATATCCCATTTTTGCAAATGGAGTACAGACAGGAGAAAATGAGTCAGTTATTTCTCCATCTAAATGTTTGGCCAGCCTCATCAGCATAGCTGCTGGCAGCGCACAAGACAGCCAAGGGTTTAAAGTGGGGTGTGGCTTTTAAAAACTGTTTGTGCCACGCCTCACTCACATGCTCTCCATGCCTTTCGTTCTGTGATCTGTCCAAAGTGAGCACGATCCCCAGTGACCCCATGCCCTTCTCTTCCATCGGTGCAGAGTGGCGGCAGGGCAGGATGGCTCGGATAATTCTGCAAGATGAAGATGTCACGACAAAGATTGACAATGACTGGAAAAGGCTCAACACTCTCGCCCATTACCAGGTGTGGTGGTCTGCTGGCTTTAGCTGTAGAGGTGGGGCACAAGAAACTGTGGCACATCTAAGTGCAGGGTTCACTCAACTTTAGATGCTTCATGTGTACAGTGTGAGAGAAGGGCACTGCAGACAGCCTCTGCATCTGATACAAGAGAAATGCATGATACACTCTTGACTGTAATCTGGATATTGCGTAATGTAGATTAATGATCAGTCACAAACAGGACAGTTCCTGAGTATACTGCCAAACAATCTAGAGTGGTCTTTTAGTATACAGTGGTACCTCAGGTTACATACGCTTCAGGTTACATATGCTTCAGGTTACAGACTCCGCTAACCCAGAAATAGTGCTTCAGGTTAAGAACTTTGCTTCAGGATGAGAACAGAAATTGTGCTTTGGTGGCGCAGCAGCAGCAGGAGGCCCCATTAGCTAAAGTGGTGCTTCAGGTTAAGAACAGTTTCAGGTTAAGTACGGACCTCCAGAACGAATTAAGTATTTAACCTGAGGTACCACTGTATACCCTGATGCACCCTTTGGGGCATCTAAGGGGGTTGGCTCAGCCTTTCAGAAGGGATCCAGTTTGAAATGACATGGGTTGTGGGCCAGTGGGAACCACTCACTGCTTGCCTTTGCAGCTGCCCGCAGATAGTAGGCCACCTTGTCACTTGCCAGCTTTCTGCATTCACAGTCAGCCTTGCTGGGGCAAGGGACTGTCAAGTTTCCATCCTCTACACACCTAGCCCAACATGGCTTCTCCTCAGAAAGGATTAAGGCAGGGACAGGTAACCCTTTCCAGCCCTAGGGCCATATTCCCTTCTGGACAAGCTTGAGGGCATCAAGGGGAGGGGCAGAGGCAGAAGTGGGTGGAGCAATGAATGAAAATTTATCTTTGTACAGCAGGCTAGTTTCTACACACACACACACACCCCTATCCTCCATACAGTCATGCAAAAACATGTAAGGAAGAGTGCACAGTAGGGTCAGTGAGGGGTGTGGCCTACTAGGCAGAATTTTGAGAGAATTCTGGAGGGCCATATTTGATCTTTAGGCCTCAGGTTCCCAACCCCTGAATTGAGGGGTAGTGTACTAGTGTGGGGGTATTTCCTCAAAGTGGGGCAGTTATTAGGACAATACCTAGCTAAATGTTTTAGAATGCGAGCAAGATACATGAAAAAAGAGAAAATGTTTAAAAATGTAGAAAGTAGAATTTGCCTCAGAGCAAATTAGGCTGAGGAGAGGATAGAATGGGGATGTTGACTGAGACTACCTCAGCTTCCATCTTTTCCCTGAGGCATGATGGTCCATTGGTCCATTGTATTGAACTGCGTTTGGGAACCCACTGAATAGGCAATTGCAATTTCAGCTTGTCTTAGTGTGAGGAGCTACTGGGATGAGAGATGCATGATATGTGGATCTGAAAAGTCCATTCAATCTTTGTTTTGCTAATATTCTTGCTATAGGTGACAGATGGTTCCTCTGTGGCCCTGGTGCCCAAGCAGAATTCAGCTTACAACATTTCCAACTCCTCCACCTTCACCAAATCACTCAGCAGATATGGTAAGTGAGAAAACAGCCGTCATTGCTTGCTGTCTGGAATTCCGGAACAGTCTGGAGATTAGGAATCAGTCTTCCTGAAGCAAAGGCAGAGCAGAAAAGATGCAATATTGCAGCCAAAGCAACTTTTCTTAACCCCTTTCCAATGTCTCATGCATCAGTTTTGGAAGAGAAAATCACCCAAGCCCACCTCAGTGCTACTTATAGCAAACCTACCAACATTGCCACTTCAGAAATTCTTCTTCTGATTCTGTCTCATCCCTCTACCTGTTGACTCGTCATATCCTGTGTAATTACTTCTGCAAAACTTGTATTTTTTGTCAGGGTCTCTTAGTTAAAGTCCCTGGCAAGAATAAAGTTCCATGTTAGTTGATGAGGATAGGTAAGGTATCTATTGTGGCACACCCTTAAGTTAGCACTTTGTTGCGGAAAGGGTGTGGTGGGGGGGGGGGACTACAGCTCTTTAACGTTTATTTAAGAAGTGTTTTGATTTGAGCAGAACTTCCTGTGCAGCATTAGATACAACCCAGTGTGTTTGAAGAAAGAGTTTCCTTTCATCTTCCCCCTTTAAAATGCAAAAGCAGCCAGTTAAAACTAGCAGAGCAGAAAAAGATGTCTGTCTGTCTGTCTGTCTGTCTGTCTGTCTAACGATATTTATAGCCTGCCGTTCCTCCTCAGAGATCCCAGGGGTCCTTCAGAAGTATCTTATATGAATGGCGCAGCAGGTTGATGTCTCAAGTATTTGAGAGAACATGTATTTGGGCAGGTTAGGACTGGAGAGAACCTGCCAACAGTATGAGCTGGCCTTAGGTTTTAGCAGCTTCCGCTCACTGCTTGCAGTTCCCCTGGCAGTAAAAAAAGAAAGAAAGAGGAAGTCCAATGATTTCTTGGTTAATAGAGCCACCCAGCCTATGAACTTTCATTGCCTGGTTCTAAAGGGTAGCCCAACACGAATCATATACTCTTGGTGGTGTGACAGGCCTTGCTGCAAACTAAGTGAGGTGGAGGGAGGACAGCTGAGGCTGGAAGGCAGCGAAGGAGGGAGAGGCGGTTCCCATTGCATGTGGTTTCCTCACAGAGAGTATGCTCCGGACAGCCAGCAGCCCTGACAGCCTCCGTTCCCGGACCCCCATGATCACTCCTGACCTGGAGAGCGGCACCAAGCTGTGGCACCTGGTGAAGAATCACGATCACATGGACCAGCGAGAAGGTGACCGTGGCAGCAAGATGGTCTCAGAAATCTACTTGACCCGCCTGCTAGCCACCAAGGTAAATCGGAAGGAAGGAAGGCTCTACCTAGATGCGTTCTAAAGTTTGAGTAGATGTACAGACTGCCAAGTCACACACAGAATCTGGTGGGTCTTTCATCCTACCATGCTGTCAAGTTTCTGCCCTCTTCAGTCTTGCTGTTATAAATCAGCAGAGAGTATATGGAGACAACTTATTATTCCATTTGCGATGATTTCTGACCTCTTATCTGCTTAACACCAAACACTTAAGGGTTTGGAGTTCTCACTGCTGCAGTTGCATCGCAAGAGATTCTAATGATAATTGCATTGCAGCAGCAATTGAAATCCAAGGTTCTTTAGAGAAACTTATCCCTTCCCCACAGCATACATTATCAGCCTCTGGGCCCATTATCACAAGATGGGTGATAGCCAATGCTTACTCTAGATGCCTTGCTGTCCCAGAGTGATCTGCTCCCTGCACATGCTAAGGGCATATGTAACATTTTGCAAGGATGATGCACTTTTCTTGCCCAGCCCACTCATACCTAGCTCTAGTAAAACCAGCAAAACTAAACCAAACCACACTTATACACACCCAAAAACCAGAGGTCATGAGCAGAAGTTCCCTATAGGCTTCCCCACTAGCTCTTGGGCTTCTGTGATAGCACGGCTGCTGTTGTCTTAGAATTTCTGACTCTGTTCACCTGCTCCATTCCTTGAATTCCTTACACAACTTCTGACCTCAAGGAATAAGCAAAAAGAAAGGAAAAGAGTGTGTTTTGGCTTGAGTGACAGATGATCAGGCAATCAGACAGACAAGCCAGTTTCAGTCTTCAAGGTACTCCCTCCAGCCCAGCCCGGTGTCATGCTTTAAATACAAAGACAACCCCTAGATGGCATTTTTAAATCTCTTTCTTTATTTTTCCGGGCCACTGGTAATCCTAATCAGCCCACTTGGCCTGGTGATAGGCATGGGCCCAGGTTCTTCTGCCTCTCCATATATGCAGAGGGACCTGGCTTCATTCTTTTAAACTCTTCACCTACCTATGGAGCATTTCTGGCCCCAGTTACATTTGGCCAAAAGGAAAAAAGGAAAAAAACCCAAACACCCAGCTGCAAAGACTAGTTTTGCATCCTAGCTGTTGACGAAGCAAAACTGAATCCCAGCCTCCGGTTGCTGCAATCACTGATTTCCCCTGTGCTCATTGTTCATATGCTTGATAGACGCCCTCATTTTATCAGCACTCTGCATCAGCAAAAGCCGAGGCAAGGGAGCTTTAAAAGTCCAATGGCTACTCACACTGTGTAATTGCTGCCCTGGTTTCTGATGTAAATCAAATGGTCAATAATATAAGATTTGTACAAAAGCAAACAATAATAATATTGTCGAGTTCTGAGAACTGGAGAAAGCCACATTAATTGCAGGAGCTGGCATGCAAATGGCACAGCCGAATCTCTCTCTCTCCCTCTCTCCTACTTTATTCCCAGACCAAATAATAAATTGTAATAATCTACCATAGCTATTTATTTTCTCACTGGAGGTTGGCTGCTGTGGGTTGCTTCTCATCCTGAATCAAAAACATTCCTCCAAGAGCAGGTGGAGAAACAGGCTAATTCTTGCAATTTTCAGAGGAGTGTGAAGGAATATTTTGGGGGGTGGGCACAAAATTCGCCAGAGTTCTCAATGCTGTAGCAAGCCGCCAGCTGCTACATTTCTTATCCCAAAATGCCCCCAGTGCAAAGTGCATTCTGAGATAAAAATTAATAGTGGTGCCTGCCACAAACCACCTTGACAATCTGGCTCAGCATGTGCCATCTAGCTTCAAACAGCCAAAGAAAAGAAAAAAAGATGAAAATGGGCGTGCTTTTCATGAAGCTTCTCATGGATTTCTATCATAGTCTTATGTGAAAAACTTAAGCACAGCACTAATTACTGCTGCTTAACACTGCAATTTCAACACAGTCCTGGGAGGTTCAGGTGTATTATACAGTAGAACCTTGGTTCTTGAACTTAATCCATTCCAGACGTCCATTCGACTCCCAAAACCGTTAATAAACCAAGGCACAGCTTCTGATTGGCTACAGGAGCTTCCTGCACTCAAGCAGAAGTGGCGTCGGACATTCAGCTTCCAGTAAACCTTCGGTTACTGGAACACTTACTTCTGGGTTTTCGGCATTCGGGAGCTGATTTGTTTGTCAACTAAGCTGTTTGAGAACCAAGGTACTACTGTAGCTTCATGTATTGAATGTATTTCATACTTCAGTAGCTATGTGTTTATCTATCCTTGTAAGAACTTAAAACCTTTTTTAAAAAAAATAATAATATTTTTATTAGGGTTTTTACATAAAAAGAAAGAATAAAAGAAAAATACAAAAATACAAAAACACAGAAAAAACAAATAAAAACAATTCCATTCTCATAATATTCCTTGCGTTTACTTATTTCCCAGACTTCCCCACACCTCCCCTCACTGTATTCCAATTCAAATATTTAATCAGCAAATCCCTTCCCTCTAACTTAACTTAACTTAATCTTTATCTTAATATCTTAATATATTGAACCTTTAATTTTACACCTTTTTACCTTCAAATTTTCCATACTCCTTCACCACATTGTTGCTAATAACCTTTTAAGCTCAATCCGATGTCATTCTAACATTCATTAATCTTATAATATTTCTGTAAATAGTCTTTAAATTTCTTCCAATCTTCTTCCACCATCTCTTCTCCCTGGTCTCTGATTCTGCCAGTCATTTTTGCCAGTTCCATGTAGTCCATCACCTTCATCTGCCATTCTTCCAGAGTGGGTAGTTCTTGTGTCTTCCAATACTGCGCAATAAGTACCGTTGCTGCTGTTGTGGCGTACATAAAGAAAGTTCTATCCTTCTTTGACACCAATTGGCCGACCATGCCCAGGAGAAAGGCCTCTGGTTTCTTCAGAACTTAAAACCTTCAGCAAGCCAAGTATAGCATTCGACTGAACATGAATGAACTTGTGGCTAACAGACAGTGACCTGGAACTCTCAAAAGATCAGGGTTATAACCAAATTCCTTTCTCTGCCTATAAAATAAGTCTTACCATCAGAAGGGGGTTTTTAAATTCAAGATTCATAAGTGACTGATACTGCAAACAAGTGCCCCCTAATGGATGGATACTAAGAGGGTATCGTCTGGTGCCCCCATGGGAAAAATGGTTGCACTCTATGACAGTCTGCTATGGCTAAGCCTACTTCTGAATTGCAGATGAAACACACATGGCAGAGTGCTTAGATTCCTTGTGTTTTACTATGTAAAACAGCCTTCATTGATGCTTCGGTCTTACTATTAGAGTAGGCCCAAGAACAGGTGTCACCTCATCTGCTTTGTCTATGGATGTTGTGAAGAGATGAGATCACTTCTGTAACACAGCCTGTACATTTCTGTGGCTTTCACTGGCAATGCCAGTGTCATTTCAGGGCATAACTTTTCTTCTTATAATCTCAATGGGATCTTTATGCCTCCCAAGCAGACTATGCCTTCATTCCATTGCCACCATTTTTCTACATCCAGGGAACCTTGCAGAAGTTTGTTGACGACCTCTTTGAGACCATATTCAGCACCGCCCACCGAGGGAGTGCCTTGCCTCTCGCCATCAAGTACATGTTTGATTTCCTGGATGAACAAGCTGATAAGCACCAGATCAATGACTACGATGTCAGGCATACTTGGAAGAGTAATTGGTAAGTAGGGCCCACAGCTCAGTTGTAGAACGCAATCTGTGCATGCAGAAGGGAGTCTCCAGGTGGGGTGGTCTGCAACCCTGGAGAGCTCCTGCCACTCAGTGTAGAATCACTCTACACTCTATATGCAACTCTGGGCCTGCCTAATTCAGCCCTGCCCACCTTGTGGTCCTGTCCATTGCTGGCGTGTGGCCTTTGGGGGAGTGGGCAACAAGGAAATGTGGCCTTTGGGATTGAAAGAATTCCCAACCTTGGTGCAGACAATGCTGAGCTAGGAAACCTCACAGGAACTCTTGGTTTGCCCCAGTTTTTCTCAGATAAGAGATCAAGTGGTAGAAATCGCTTTAGTCGTGTGGGAAACCAAGTTCCCAAAGGTGGAAAATGAATGTACAGTGGTACCTCTGGTTACGGACGGGATCCATTCCGGAGGCCTGGCAGTATCCTGAAAAGTCTGTAAAATGGAAGGGCCCTTCTACGCACACATATGGCGCGATTGAGTGCTTCTGTGCACGCACACGGCAAAGCCCGCAAGTATACACTTCCGGGTTTACCGGGTTTGCAACCTGAAGATTACGTATCCAGAGGGATACGTAACCCGAGGTACCACTGTACTTAAACCCCACTTTTTCCTAGGGTAGGTGAAGCCTCCAATATGCATTCAAACAGTTTCTGCTAGATCCCTTTCTGCTGGCCTATCAGAGCCAGTGCAAGGGAGTTGGGCACACTGCCCTGGACCAGTGCAAATTGAATGTAAGTTTATATAACCATCATAGCTAAAGATTGGAGCAAACGTCACCATCATAATTAGTTAAGAATACGGTAGGAAAGTTAGCACCAGCAGCATGCATAGCACTAGAGAGCCAAATTCCGACTTCCTATCCATTTATACTAGAGCACAGGGGGATTTGGGTGCTCAGCAAGTGGTGAGATGCGACAAGCCCTCTGCTACATGCAAGGTTTCATGTCTCCCCTTCTGCCGATTTCATCTCTCAGATCCTCTTAACTATTTCAGGGGACAAGAACATACACTCTCATCTCTGGCATTTGTTAAATGGAAGTCCAAATTGCTTTTGTATAGTTCAGTAACTGTCAGTAATTAGCCGGGCTGAAAAAGAAACATTTTTAAATGGCGATATGAGAGCATGGAAACGCTTGGAACTGATTTATCGCTATGCTTTCTGTAATAAAGGAAGAGTCGTTATGTTGGGAGGGGAGAGGAGGGAGAGAGGGAAGAATCCCAATGATGCCTGGTTTCCAATTCAGCAGAGTCCAGGGAGGCAGGCCCCTGCATACTAATGGCCATGCTTATTCCAGGGTGATAATTCAATGTGCAGAGTTCATTTCTTGAGATCATTTCCTGGAATTAAAATGTGCATGTGTGCCCAGCACTCACATGATAAGAATACTATGGAGCCAAGCATTTGGTGTTTGAGTCAAATGTATTTCATGGGAACCTGTGCCTGAGGTGGTATACCTGTGTGCCTGGGCTATACCACTTCAGACTGCAGCTGAGGGTCCAGATCATGGAATACTGTTCCATGCACACACAAAAATCATTCCACATAGAAAATGAGATGCCAGGGAGAATGAATTTGAATTAGCCTTCTCCCTTACATGGTAGGTTTCTATGTGTAGGAATCTCTCCTAGCTAGGCTCAGAAGCTGTGAGGAATTACGAGAGGGGGTATCCCCAGAAATCTCAGTGTGTCGGCAGGGGTCTGAAACTTATTTCTCTCTCAGAGAGAGATTGCTTGAGCTTCCCCAGCAGCTGTGAATTTCTGGGGAAAGGAAATAGGAGCCACTCAGCTGTACAGAATGGATTTTGAAGACCCAGTCAAGAGAAACATGAATTCTGGGTTGGGATGGGTCTGGAGCAAGTAGCAGAAAGGGGCAGAAGAGCTAGTAAACCACATTTCCAAATCACTACCATCTATGGAGATTAAGAGAGAATATCTACCCTGTTTTCTGGGAATCTGACTAGCCAAAGGTTATTGCCAGCCAGGGTCCTGTTTTTAGTTACCAAATAATGTGTTTCCCCAGCCTGACTTTCCTCCTTTCTTTTCCTTTGCAGTCTACCTCTGCGCTTTTGGGTGAATGTGATTAAGAACCCCCAGTTTGTGTTTGACATTCACAAGAACAGTATTACTGATGCCTGCCTATCAGTGGTGGCTCAGACATTCATGGACTCCTGCTCAACTTCTGAGCACAAGCTAGGGAAAGACTCTCCCTCCAATAAACTACTGTACGCCAAGGACATCCCCAACTATAAGAGCTGGGTAGAAAGGTGAGTGGCTTCAACCATGGGGAGGTGGCCTTGCAAGATGCAGCTGTGTAAGAAGAGTTGCTTTTGTAATGTGTGCTCTGAATGGCTGGAGAGCCTGGCAAACCTGCACATGTCTATGAAAGAACCTCCCAGGACTGGAGGGTGAAGAAATCTTCCTAGCCAATTGGAAAAGACAGGTTGGTTGGTTTTTCAAAGCGAGGACAATTGCTCTCAGTCCCCAATGACTGACAAATAAAGCACATGGGGGGGGAGGGGGGAATAATGGAGGCACCCGTTTGTAATGAAACTGCTGCCAGTGTGATTTGTAGGGAAAGGAGCAGAGCAAAATCTCTAGCCAAAGGAGCTTGCAATCTTAATTAATTTTGTTAAAAGTGCAAGCATGTCATATTGGGTAAGATGAAGGCAGGTTTTGGATTTTACCAAGAAGGTTCTGGTTCACTTTTCCAGGCATGTTTGTCTTGTTAACAAATTATTTTCCCCACCCCACAAAAAGTTTTCCTACTGAAAATGCGTCACACAAGAAGAGAGTGGAATTCACTGGAGGTAGCTCAGTTCTGTGAAAGACCTATCTGTTGCTACCACTACCACCATATTGATATACCAAGCAAAACCATGACATTTTTCTACCCCAGCTGACAAAGAGGGGGGAAATTGACAGAGGAACATGCTCTGAAAATGGGGTTGAAGCCTTAGTTCTTCCCACCAGGCTGTTTGCAGCATGAGAAGCAGTTTCCTTGAGCTCATAGGCCCCCATGGAAAATGTGTAAGAAATGAACGGGACGCTGTTAAGTAGGCTTGCTCAAAGAATCTCCTTCCTCCTTTTTTGCTGGACTCCTTTTTTGCTGGACTTAAAAAAAAAAGTTCTAGCAGCATTTAAATTTCCCCAGACCTGTTGTTCTTCACAGCATGTCTAGATTTCAAGATTTGGGGTAGTAGTGTGGAGTTGGGGTAGTAGTGTGGAGTTGTCAATTTGTTTATAAGTTTCCTGGGGACCTGAGGAGTGTAGTGACTTCATATTTCTGGGCCAGTTGTGATGTGGATGGATGGAAGATGTCATAGCCCAAGAAAGATGAAAAGGAAGCTTACAGGTATGATGCATTGAATTGAGCATCCTCAGCAGCTGCAAGGAAGGGACCAGCACAATCAGGAGTCTTCTGCTTGAAGCAGTGAACCCCACACCCACTTTGAGAAGATGAGGGGAAATCCTTGTCACTGGTGTCTCCAGATGTCTGCCTCCTTTGCACTCCAAATGTATCTGTGGTTTTGGGTAGGAAAGTGCCCTTGTAAGCATCTTAACACCATCCCTTGGCAGAGATTGTGGCCAAAGGATAGGGGAGGCCTTTGATCTTCACCTCCCAGAGGCAATATGTTGCCATTTGCTCCTGACCAGATGCCTGTTCAGCATTGCTCCACTTTTCTTGGTTTCTTGAGGATGCAACGATGTTCTTCCATTATCCCAGCTGTGCCACAGCTTTTAATTCAAACTATATTAATGCTTCATATTTCTGATTGAGAAAGGCAAAGGACATTGCATTCAGAATTATTTCTACTTATTTATACCGCTGTGTGACAAATACAGACAGAAACTTTTGACTGCCATCATGCAGTGGTCCCCTTTCTCTTCTGTGCCTCTGTATCAAAGTGAGAGCAATTGGGTCAAATTTCTAATAAATATAATAAAAAAATATTTTTAAAGGTACATACACCAGAAATTTCCCCCCTCCACTGCTCACCTGCTCCATAGAGCCTACCTCAGAGAAGCTCCCATCACAGGTGTGCTGTTCAATTTCTATCTGCAACAACAGAACAAAGCCCAACAGAGTTTTTTGGAATTGCATAGAGCCCTCCATAGCAAGCAGCTGCTTCACTACCAGCTGTTACTGCCAAGAACTACATCAACCAATATCCCTCCCCTCAGTTTATATCCATGTTGCCTCCGTGTTCCCAAGGGTATATGCATCAAGCATAGATGATTATATCTGGGGGGAGTGGGGGACAATATCTGATTGATGGGCTGGATCCTGAGCTCCCCTATTCCCCTCAGGCCATTTTGACAGGTGGGTAAGGGTGTCAGCCTGTTAGTTACCTGACATCACCATGACATCAGCTGAATGTACGTCAGAGGAAAGACCCAGGCATGCAGTCTAAGTGTGCTGCTGATTCTTTCCTTTCTCCCTTCTCGGCCTAGCTTGATCTGAAGCAAAGCGGCAAAGGAAGATTCCTGCCAAAAGCAATGATTGGCTGCACTGCAGAGTAGTGCAACTGATCCCTGGAGGACTTGCTGTTGCCTCTGATAAGTGCTGACAGCAAGCCTTACTTGCCAAGGAACATTCAGAAGCACACTTTACGGTTCCTGATTGTTCCTTTGCAGCCGTGTCAGGTGTGTGGGAGGTGGCTCTGGTTTGAGGGAAAAAGACTTGCGCCACTCCTGATTGGCCTAACTTGATTTCCCTCAACTGATGAAAAATTTCATTTTTTATTGTGTTCTCCTTCCATGGACCCAGGACAGCATGAATGGTTCTTCCTTCCTCTATCTTTTTAAACTTCAAAACAGTCCTGTGAAACACTAATCCACCCACACATTAAGATTGTCAGTGGAGAGACTTCTGACTTGCCCGCCTCTGAGAGCTCTTGTGTTGGCAGGCTCAAGGGAAAGGGCCTTTTTTGTGGTAGCTGGCAGGTATCCATTGGCCCTCATTGTCACAGGTGTTTAAAGAAAGCCTTAAAGACCTATTTGTTTTCACTGGCTTTTGCTTGTGTTGTTTGCTATAGCTGTTTCATAATATTCCTGATGGTTCTGGATTGCACTTGGTATTGGATTCAGTTGGAGAGGTGTTTTTTTCCATTCCTGCTGATTTTTAATATTGTGATTGCATTGCATTTTATCTTGCATGTTTCAGTGAGTAGACCTTAAAAGGTGCTGTACAAATCCTTTTTTAAAATGAAGTGATTATATGGCTGAGAAAGAGGGAGAGAGCTGGCCAGGGCTGAGTAACTGAAACCTGGTCTTTCTGGTCCTAATCTAGAAGTCTATCCATTACACCACACTAGTTCTCACTAAGGTATCATTGTGGATTCTCTATTATGCTGTTATGGTGACATTGGCAATGGCAATGGCTTGTCTGCGGACAGCCTTGTGTATCTTTCCCAGCTGTCTGCTGTTGACTGAATATTCACTCTATATCTGTCTTTGATGTTTACAAGGTCTGGGCATTCCTCTGATCCCTTCAAATACCCATTTTACATGCTCCTAACACTTCCTAATTTGCCACACACTCAACTGATCACCACAAACTTTTCAACTAACCAACCTATTGTGGTTGAAGTTACACAAAGGTTTTCTGTACTCCAGTAGCGGTCTGCTTTCAGTTTATTGATGGGTGGATTGAATTTCCTCCATAAGGAGCCCTGTTGTCACAGTGTGACTGTGCAATAGGAAATCCAAAGGAACATGAGATTCTTAATCTCGAGCCCCATGTTGGGCAAAAGATTCCTGCATTACAGGGGGTTGGACTAGATGACCCTCGTGGTCTCTTCCAGCTCTACAATTCTGAGGTTCTATGAGTCATTTGGCACAGGAGTAGAAAACTGTTTAATTTGCTTCGCATAGTATACTGTACTCAGTTGCTTCAGATTAATATTTTGCTTTGTTACAACAAATCACTTGTTCTCCTTCTGGATGTCCCTAGATTTGTCTTCAGAAAAGGTTTTCCTTCTGACTTTCTGTCTCTCCTGCTCCCTGCTATAGATATTATGCAGATATTGCTAAAATGCCAGCAATCAGCGACCAAGACATGAGCGCCTACCTGGCAGAGCAGTCCCGGTTACACCTGAGCCAGTTCAACAGTATGAGCGCGCTGCATGAGATCTACTCATATATCACCAAGTACAAGGATGAGGTAAGGGGAAGCAGTAGGGGAGGATCAGTGGGAGGGAGAGGAGTCGATGACCTCTTTCCATAAGGCTGGTCTGCCCTGTATATCCACAACCTCTTCTGAGGCCTCTCTGCCCTGCAAACTAGACTTGCTTATTTATTTTGGAGCTCAGATTTTTTTTTGGGGGGGGGGAGTTAAAAGCTGACTGGCAGTGCAGTACATGAAAGGGATAACTCTGGCTAGAATACGGATAAACCTCCGCACTCCAGCCCACTCCTTTTCCTCCATTGAAGCCCCTTAACCCCCTGTGTTAGTGCTCCAAGGTGGGAACACTGTGCTTCTCTTGTGATGTGCAGTTTTGCCCTCAGGTGTTCCTGTCAGGATCCAGCAGGCTATTATATACTCATGTTTCCACCTTTCTCCCCCGTTCCTCCCCCCGTGCAAGTGTCCAAACTGCTCAAGGTAAACAAACAAACAGGCCAACTTTAACCTTCATTCCCCCCTCCCAACCAGGAAAGAAATAATAATAATGATGATGATGATGATGATGATGATGTAAGAATCACAACAGTGTTAGCAAATATATAGCAGGTAAATACAAAAGAGGGGACTAAATCACACAGTGGGAAAGCATATAATTAATTAATTAATTAAACAAATAAAGTAACAAAAGAAAAGAGAGAAAATCCCGCTTGCCCTTTGCCATTCAATCACCAGCTTAAACTACAGGAACATGCAGAAGTACAGCAGAGGAAAACACTCTCTTAGCATGTCACTTGACTGTTTTCAGTTATCCCTATGCTGGGTAGTCTCCAATGGTATCCTAATTTGCAATCCCAGGAGGGGGGGGGCATGTTTGCCATGAAGTCACTTCAGCCAGCCTCTTAAGTTTTAAGGAGTGGTTAAAAGCCCATCTGCCGTAATTGGTATAAACTCCATAAAGTACTTTTCTGTGAACACATTCTCTGCAATCCTTTATTAAAGCAATAAAATATATAACACTAATAAAAATATATGTAATAGGATCACAGGGATTTTATTGCCCGGCTGAACGACAATGAGACCTGGGGGAGTGGGGGGGGGGGAATAGTGGCTTGTGTAAAGCAATAAAAGCCTTTGTACAAGAGTTTGCCAAACTACTCTGGGCAAGGAGGTTCTTCCAAGAGCTGGTGAGTGGCCCCACAGTTTCTTACGTTCATAAGTGGATAGAAGGTGGGGAGAGAGAGGGAGTTATCGTGGGAAGGGGCAAAGGTTGCAACACACAGAGGTGGATCTAACAGACTGCATTAATGAAGAATTAGATAGGGTGCAAGGCATTTGGAAAGCAGGTTGAGGCTCAAGTTACTGCAGCTCAGTAGAACAGGCATAAACACCCATATCAGTTGTCTTGTCTGTCTCAAGCCATGAAGTAGTTGTTTGCACACTAAGGAAATTGACAAAGCATTATTTCTGAGTGACAGCAGATTAGTGCTGGGCAGCTGGACTAAATGCTTCCTGTCAGTGAAAACTGAACAATAATGTAGTTGTGGTCGTTCCTTCATACACAAGATCCACGTGTGGCCACCTGCCGGGTGCAAGAAGATACGTACATGTTTCATGAGCAGAGACTTAGGATTGCTTTGGATATTCTCTACATTTCCATTGCAGAGTTCCTGCCAAAATGGGATGTTGTGCTGGTGTTCTGCCCTCCAGCCCAGCTCCCCCTTTTGCAAGCTGCTTTCAGCAGAAGTCGGATGGCCATCTGTCATGGATGCTTGAGATTCCTGTGTTGCAGTGATGGACCTATATGACCCTCAGAGGGTCTCTTCCAACTCTGCAGTTCTATGATTCTAAGGGCTTCAAAGCTATGGAGCACATTTGCTGAGATAGCAAAAGGTGCTTCCTAACAGATCTGCTCAAGGAGGAGACTGGCAGACCCTTTGCCTTTCCAGTTGTCTGCCAACAGGAGAGCTGTGTGTATATGAAATGACACACAGAGTCTCGTTATTGCTTTTTCCCCCTTTGCATATTAAACCGTAAGCAACTTTTTATTTTACAATACCTTAATTTAAATTTGAAAAGTTGCTGTGGCCTCAGGTGTAGACCTCCCTGTTGTAAGCCAAGAATCCCTGCAGCAGGTCTTTCCTGTAGGAGTAGGCACGAGTATCTACTTCTAGGCAATAAGGATGGTCCCCATACTAGGAAATAGCTAACAGTAGCAGTGCCTTAGCAGCCTGCACAGTTGCAGGGCTTCTTAGCAACATCCTAGCCATCTGCCTTAGACCAAAATTCACCACAAAGCTAAAACCAGAGGTGACCCCCCCCCCCCGGCTGTTCCTAGAGACATTTTCATAGCAACTGCCTGCTCTGGGGCTGGTCTCCAGCTCCCAACATTCCCTTTCATTAGTATTACAAATAAGCAAGGCCTTAAAAACAGAAATCAATAACAAGGCAAGCACTACGTGTTTGGAAAGCGTGATCTTAATGAGCTGAATGCAGGGTGAGTTGCCATTCCTTGTCTTTCCCGGTTAACCGCTGCCTGGCATCTGCTGGATGTGCATCCATAGCCCGCTCTAAAAGCACTGCTTGTGTGTTCACAGCTCCCAGGAACTTCTTTTATTATTTGTAATGGGATTAATAAATAGCAGCTGTTCCCTTTGTTTGTTTTCATTCATTAAACACAATTACATGCAGCCCGATTGCACCCTCTTTGATGTGAAATGGGAGAGAATAATTTTTCCTGTTGTTCAGTGCTATAATATGCTGTCATTGGCACTGAATGAAAATCATAATTAATTTTCATTTGGGTTTTTGCATCTTCCTAATCACGGTGGTCCCAGCTCCTTAAAACAGGTGACAGACATGCATCTCCCGCTCTCTTCTTATGCTCCCTGTAGTTTTCCTCTTTACTGTGCTGCTCCCAGAAGGGCAACACAATAACAGAAGATCAAACAAATACAAAGCAGGTTGTAAATCTTTCAGAAGGTAGTGAGTCTTTCTTGAATCAAGAGAGAAAGGGATTCACGAACCATGAATAGAACTCCTGTTCCTAGTCACTCAATAGCTCCAGTACCCTTAATAACTTCATCTTTTTTATTTCTGCCAGATTAACGTGTCATTTGCATTCAGAGCTTGGCCACCTAGAAATCACTGTGATTGGCGTTTTCTGCGCTTTGGATGGAGTATTGGGGTCCTTCCATATGTGCCAATGCAGGTCTTGGTTATCCCCATGCAGAATTGCAGCAGGCTCAGTTTTTGTACAGAGGAGGTGGTGGAATCACATTTCCCATGGGAAGCTAACAGTAGTTACCCTCCCCTAGGGAATGAAGTTGAGCTGCTTTACCCTCTTTTCCAACTCTTAGGATTCTTCATGCATTCGCTAACTATGTGGCAAATCACCTTTACAGAAACTGCACTGAGCTTTTAAGTGTTTCATCATCCGCAAGGTCCTGCGCTGCAGTGCTGTGTACTCTCCACAGCACGTTCTGCACGTTTAGCGCTGGAGACCTGTAGGGCGCCACAGCTGCTCTTAATCAAAAGGAGCTGATTTCCATATTAAGGAATTACCTGTAGGGCTTGTGATGGACCTTTCCTGCCTCCTAATAGTCAGTCTATTAATTATACAAGAGTTTATTTCCAATTATGCAGCCAATGAAATGGTTAATCAAGTCCCCTTTGATGGATGCTTTGACATTTAATTGGAAAGAGAAATCCACCTTGCACTCACAACAAACTTAGCCACTATAATGGGATTTCTGATGGGTTTGCATTTTAATCATCTGTTCTTTATCTGGCAGCGCAATTTAAAGGGCGTGGGACTTGGTTCAATGGACTCCTGATGATGGGCACCTCTCTCTCCTTTTTGTAGAAAAATCCCACCATTCCCTCACTATCTCAGCCCCTTTCACTAGCTGCTTTCCTGCCAAACCCCATCCTCCCCCCCCCCTCAGAATCCAAAGCCCTGTTCACATCTCTGATTATCTCTCAGTTCATATAGTCTGAGTGCCTGAAGATGCAGAGTTTTTCAAGATTTCCTGGATTACATCCAAAGAGTGATCTAGTGATTCTCATCTGATTCTGAGAACAGAACTAGAAAGTGGACTAGGTTTAATTATTCCATAATTAAAGATGCCAATTTCATAAATGTCCCCAGTGTTTCCTTGTCCCCAGGACCATCAGAAAAGTCCCAGATCATGCCATTGCGGGAGAGTTCTCCTATTCTCTGAATTCAGAAGGGCTGAGCAACCTGTGGCCCTCCAGATATTACTGGACTACCAGGTTTCTGCAGGGGAAGTATTGGGCCACCTGTCAATATCCCTTGCTCTGGTTGCCGGACGTCATGTGTGTGAGGAGTCCTAGGAGATCTGCAAAAGTATTTTTGCAGATCTGCTGCTAGTCAGACATGCTTCCTGCAAAATACAGGAAGGAAGATAGATGGGCAATTAAGCATTGCCTTCAATGTGCTCTCTGACTCTTTTGTCTTTTTCTCACATACTCACATGGGAGCGGGAGGAAAAGGACAGCCACTTCAGCTCACTAGGGTGATTGGGGATAGTGTGTGGCAGCCTGCAACCCTGGCAGGATGGCGATTGTTCCTCCTTGCTCAGCCACTAGAATGGGACAACACACTTGCTGATGCACTGTTGAGTTGCTGCCATTTTTAGCAGCCTTTCCTAGTTGTGACGGTCAAGAGAATGGCCGTCCCATATTTCTTCATCCTTAAAAGAGGGGGTTTGGAGTGTTTGGTGGGGAATCTCTCCTGGCTTCTCTTTCTAGACTACCACTGGTGTGAAGCATGCTTCAAATTACTCCAGAGTCTTCCTTTACTAATGATTTCATCTACACGTCTTTCCCCTTGCCAGATTTTAGCTGCTTTAGAGAAGGACGAACAGGCCCGAAGGCAACGGCTGCGGAGTAAGTTGGAGCAGGCAATTGACACAATGGCCCTAAGTAGCTGAAAAGGTCGAGATGGTGCTGCAGACTTCCCTGGCAGTGGACTCTTAAGGGAGAGAGAGAGCGGCAAGTGAGTCGCGGCAGCAAGAAAGCAATCAAGGAATACATTGGGGCCTGGCACCAAACAATGCACAGAATCTGCTGCGTCTCAGAACACTTTACACACAACGAACAGCAAAACAACAACAACGTAAGACCGCCGTTCTCAAAAGCAAACGGAGCCTATCTTAAAGACCTTTTGGAAGGAGCGACGTAGCAAAGAACCTGAAGGACCCCAGGAGATGTGCAAGGAGGGCCAGCGAGACAAATCCCTGCTCAGCTGCCACTGCCTCCCTTCTCCGGCTCCCACCAAGGCCTGCTCCAGATTTGGCGATGGAAGGTTGGGGACTGCACTAACGTCTAGGACAACCTTTTTACATTATGGTTTTTTCCCCCGTGGCAGGCGGTTTGGTAGGCTTATAATTCCCTGCCCCTTCTCCCTGTACTTCCTTCCTTTCCCGCCTTGCCTGGACAGCTCCACTCTCTACCTTCTCTTCCATACTCTCTGGCCTTCTTCCTCTAGTGTTAACTGCTATATTTGCACAATTTCCACAAGCTAGGTTTTGTTTTTGTTTTGTTTTTGAAAAAGATTTAAAATATATGAGTGTGGGGAGGTTCTAAATTTTAAACAAAACATTGCAGGATTTTTTTTTTAATTTTCGTTTCAACAAAAAGAAAGGAGCATTGCTTGCTTGGGATAGAAGGGGGGGTGCTTGGAGTCCAAGAGAAGAGCCCCTCTATCTTTGATTCTTCCTACACTTTGTCCTGTGCCATATTTTAATAACATTTAGCACAGGCCAAATTGATGCTCTTGTTTTGAATGCTGCTTACGCGGGTGCCGAAGGTTTAAGGTACCCAGAGGGCAAAGAACTTGCAAAAGGGAGGGTGGGCCATGCATGGCAAACCCCTGCAGAGAGATCTTTTCACCTGTTTGTGGTGAATTACTTTGTGGAAATGGCACACTTTTGAGAAAAGTCCCTGCTTTGCCTTTTTATAGATTAAGACAGGGCTAGCTGTTTGTAAGCGGAGTTTAGCAACTTTCAAAAGTTCTCATTGCCCCACCCGCCCCAGAGTAGCCCGCCCCCAGCTGCCCTCATCTGTACATTTCCCACTCATGGGGCATTTAGACAGAGGGGTACTGCCACGTATTGCCACTGCATAGGCACAGTGAATGGGGGTGGCTGTTTGAACCAACTCTCAGTATTTCCCTCTTCCGTTGTAGAGGAAAGGCATCTTAGTAAGAGATGCAGTCAGACTTGGTAGGGTCTGGGTCATGCAGGAAGCCTATGAGTAGATGCTTCTTCTGTGTTGTCTCCATTTCTGGCAGACCATGGCAACACTGGGTCTGTTCAGAGAAATCATGAGGTCAGACTTCATGCTAAGAGATGAGGAACATGGAGCTGCAGTTTAGCACTGACAGAAACATTAAATATAAGTGGGGTGCCCCTTTAGTTTTTTCAGGTGTGTAGGTGTGTACACGCACCACTTTAGAATATTTTATTTATTCCTCATCCCAATTTCTTCAGCAAAATGCAGAGCTTCTCTTTTTGTTTTGGTAGCAATGAAAACCCAAACTCCCAACAGTCTTGTAATTCCCCTCTATTGGGATAAGCAGCTTCACCAGCGGATTTGGTTCTGGTTAGGCCAATTAGAAGAGGGTGAGAGAGTGCAGATAAGAAATGAGTTTTGTGGAATTGTAGAGTTGGAAGGGACTCCAAGTGTCATCTAGTCCAACGCCCTTCATTATTACTTAATAATTACATTATTACTTTTGTGCAGGAATCATTAGATTATGTGTGATCTTCTCCATAGCTTGCTTTGGCTATGGACTGCTCCAGAGAGCAGGGAAATGATGATCTTAGTGGGGAGAGCAGAGCATCATTCATTCCAATCCGATGTTAGCATTACGAGAGGGGTAATTCCTGCAACTGAGTTCTGCTTTCTATTCTCTGCTACTTGGTTCAACCCAAAGTCTGCCTCCTCTTTCCTCTATGCACCTGGTTCCTGGCTGGCTTTGGGCTTCTCCTGGTTAGCAAACTGCAGTGTAGGAGGCCAGAAGGAACAGGAGAGGTCTGCAGAAGAAGACCCAGGTGCCGTTAGTTACTGCCACGTTGCCCAGGTTGTGACCAGGTATTTCCAGCCCAATTCAAGGCAAAGGTTCCTGTGTTGCTGTCATGGTGTTTCCCAAGACATCCAGCACTGTTTGGAGATGTTGTATGTACCTTTGTTTTGTGTCTGCTCACTCCTTGAGAGTCAGAAGGTGTCCTCATTTTCAAACTGAAACAACTCCCGTCCCTGGAATTCAGTAGCTCCATCTTTGAAATGTGAATTATGTGCTATCGGAAAGGAGCATTTTACTTATTAGTTAGGCTTGCAAATTTAGGAGGCAGCTATTTATTCTGCACCCCACCACCCCTGCATTATTCTCATTCTACACCTAAAGAGCAATGAAGCTATGTGAGAGTAGTCAAGAGAGACTGTCCCTAGTTGAACTAGGGTTTGGGTCTATGGCCTACAAAGTGCATGTTGGCACTCCATAATTTAAATTTCACACTGGCCTGGATGTCTTGTACCGAAGGGCAGTTAATCAATTCACTGAAATAAATAATTTAAAAAATAATAATAAAATAACAATCCTGCACACTGAGCAAAGCATTTCTGAAGGTCCTGAAATGCCCATTGGGTCTAAGTTTTCTGGTCTAACCCTAACAAAGAACCAATACATCCCATATCCAGCCTAAACCACAGTATGTGAGAGAAACAAGCTCCTGAACTCTTGCTAAAATCTGTTTCCCTTTGCTCCTCTCTTTTTCATTATCTCTACATCATTCCATTCACTGTTCTGACCCTAGGAATTTTAATCCCCTCGATTCAGTTCCTGACAAATGTAATGCCTTTAATTATCATTAAAAGTTTACCAGTGTGATGAAGCCACTGCCCTAATTCAACTCAGGTGACCAAACCCACCAAATTTTCAGCCTTCACCCACCCACCCAGTACCAATAAACTCAGTTGCTATCTCAAGTCTAGGTTGAAGTTGAGAGAGAGGCTATTGCAGAACATACCAAGCCTGATCCTACCCATTCCCTGAGAGTGCAAATAAGGGGAGGAGAGGGGATGTAATGAAGTTTTTAATTAAAATTTAAAATGTGTGTGTGTGCGTGTATATATATATATGTTGTTACAATCTAATTCTTGTGCCCCAGTGGGGCACTGTATAGTTAACAGAAAGAGCTCAAACCAGTATCACATACGGTTTTTACACAACCAGTGGAAAATACCAAATGGATAAAATTTCAAACATTTCTCATCAAGCAGAACAATCATTTGAAGCCTATATACATCTCAGATTGCTTTGTAATTTTGTTTTTATCCTTTTTAATTATTTTTAATTAAAGAGGAGGAAGAGAAGAAGACAAGACGACAATAAAAATATAATGGAAAAACACCTAGGGATTCCCGAGATCTCTCTGGATCCATAGGACCTGTGGGCTGTTGCATGACTGTGCTAGAGTTTAGTCTGAGTTGAACTTTTTTTAAAAGAAAAAAAATGCAAGTGTTGAATACTAGAGGTTTGTTTAGACCTTTTTATTTTTGAAATTTTGGAATTAATTTGCCACTTCTTGTATAAGAAAAAAAAAAAGAATTAACTGTTTATTTCTGGAAAAAATGGTACTCAGAAGCCTTAAAGGACAGCTAAGTGTTTCTACACACAAAAGATACTGTAATATTTTACAGGTTCCCCTCCTTGGACTTTGTTTCAAGTGTACTTGGAAGCATAAATCATTACATGATTGACACTTAAAAGAGATAGAGGCTCGATCTTTCGGCTTGATGTAAGTCAGCACCATTTTATGGAAAACTAAAATGCTATCCTGACTTTTTAGAAGCAAATGACAAAATCCCCCTCTGTTGATTGCATAGAGAGCAAACGTTTGACTGGAAAATGCCATATACCATTCCTCTAGAGCCACTCACTTATCTTATCCAGGTATCTCAGCAATAACATATTGGGAGACTTCACTATAAAAATAGTATTCAGTGGCTTACCTCAAGTGAACAACTTTTATCTTTTCTGATAAAAACTCAACAAAGTGCATTAGAAGTTGGCTTAATTTGAAGGGCCTGCAGAATGCAAGTTGGTTTGTTCAGTCTTCAGGACTGTCCTTTAGAAAGACCTAGCTAATTGCATCCTATCTTCCCAGTTCCTAGCCTTCAGTGAACCAAGTCATCTCCATATGGGCCATGGCAGCAGGGGGGTGGGGGGAAGAGTTCTTAGCCTAACGCTTAGCAGAATCGTAGATATTTAACTTGCCACTAGGGATGTTTGTGGAGTGGAGGAATACTTTCCCTGCGTCCAGACTCTCTGCACAGTGGACAGACCACCAGCTGAAATAACTGGAAAGCAACAGCTAAATCAGCTCCTGTGCAAATACTTCAGGTTGATACAGTTTGTGATTCAGTCTGTCAGGCTGCAAGCTTTCTGGACAGTTCGTATTTAATGTTTTGTACAGAATCCCAGTGGAATCTCAGCAGCAGCAGCATAAGGGGCACACAGGCAAGCACCAAGATGGCAAGGCTCAGTGCTTTTTTCTGGGGGTACTCAAGGGTATACTGGCACCTCTCCCCCCCCCCCACCTAAAAGTAAAGCACTGCTTAAAATTGTGGCACTTACTTTAACAACTTCATGGTGAGTACCGGCTCCTTTTTTTCCTAGAAGAAAAGCACTGTTCAGGCTTAAATTGGACATCTTGGCAAACAGATTTCTACACGCCTTCAACCCACAGAAAATGAGGTAAATCATAAATATGTTGTCACCTCCCCCCTGTTTTCGGTGCTTGTGCATGGATGTGTAATTGCCAACACTAAAATGCCTACTGGTGGTCTGCTCTGTGACCATGCACACCACACAGAGTTGGGCTTCCTTTGCCTCTGGCACTGCCTTCGCCAGTCACAATTCTGCCACAGAAACCAAGCCAGTCACTTTGCAGACAGTGCATGGGGCAGAAGAGAAACTCGGTGGCTTCTCCCCAAAGCGGTGAGCAGAGACAAAGCAGATAGCAGACAAGCAGCGAGTCCAAATTTTCATCTTCTTTCTCACCCCAGTGCCTGCAATTCCACTGAAATCAACAGGATTTTTTAATTTTTTCGTCAGCAGACATTCCTTCACTGTGTTAAAAAGATTTACAATCTGGCTCACACCTAGAGGATCTTTTTTCTTTCTTTCTTGGGCAGTTTTAATCTTAGTTGCTTCCATATTAGCCACTTTCTCTGGAATTGCCTTCCTTTGTTCATTTGCTCGTTATGGAACATTCAGACAGCATCGTTCTTAAATCACTGCATTCCGGTCTTTCCTGTCTTGTCCTGTCCCCCCCCCCCATACTGATTCATGGCTAAATTTGGGTAATGAAATGCAATTGTATCACCAGCCTGTACTGCAGGGCTAGGCAAAATGTTGTTGAGAGTTCCTGTGCCCTTAATTTAAGTTTTATCTTGTTTGCAGATCTTGCCTATTTTATATCTTTCTCTTGATCATGGCTGGAGTGTTAGTGATGAATAATTGCTTAATTGCCTCTTATCTATCTATTTATTTATTTATTGGGGGGGGGGACAATCAGTAGTGACTTCCTCTCATCATTTCCCTTCCCATAGTGGAAATCACCAATAGAATCACATACACAATTGAAATTGGGGCAGTTAATAAACCATTAATCACTAATTTTCCTATCTGAACTCATCCAGAAGCAATAAAGCAGGCAAAGATAAAACTCTTAATTAATGTTGCTGTGACCCTTTGCTAAATAGGCTTTACATAGGAGCAAACATTAAGGGAGGATTGGGGGCGGGGTGCACAGAAAGACATTGACAGATAACGTTAACACTAACCTCTTGTTTTAGTTCAGCTTCCGGCTAAATACAGTGCCTGAGCAGTGCTAAAGGGTTGCAGCATGGAAGCAATTCCGTGTGTTACTCTTCATTGGGTTGTACACATCCACATCTATCCAAGCAAAGGCACATCTGGGGACTTCAGTGGCAATGTCAAATCTCCTGACGTTTCTGACCTATGCAGGACTTTGAATATGATGTGCAATCATGCCATTGGTACTAAACTCTTTTGCTATGCATTTTGATGCTCAGACGATCACCTGAAAAGCAAAACCTACAAGCCATTAACACTTTGGGAGAGGGGAGCATAACTTATGTTCACTAATTATTGATCTGGCATGAATTGCAGCAGAAAAAGACATTCTTCAAAAACAAAAGGGCAGGGATATAAAGCGGTAAGGCGGTTACAGGGAAGAGGCCTGGCTGATTTGGAACAATCTCTCAACCAGATACATTTTTGTTATAGCTGTATTGGCATAAGGCGAGCTGAATAGGTTGACATTTTCTGCTTTGCCGTAGTGACATTCGTGTGGCAAAGGATTTCTAAGAGCAATGCCGTCAGGAGCAAGTGACTTATTTCTTTCTTTTCTTTTCTTTAAAAAAAAAAAAAGGTTTATAGCTTCATAATTTTCTCTGGTTTTCATCCAAGCATCACCAATCCATTCCCACCAACATTATGTGAGATCCCTTCCCCACAACGCCACTATTCAATGTATTAGTTACTTCTAAATAAGGTCTCCATGACTCATAGAATCGTAGAGTTGGATCATCTAGTTCTAGTTCAACCTCTACAATGCAGGAATCTCAACTGAAGCATCCATGATAGATGGCCATTCAACCTCTGCTTAAAAACCTCCAATGAAGGAGAGCCCACCACCTTCCAAGGGAGTCAGATCCACTGTCAAACAGCTCTTACCGTCAGAAAGTTTTTCTGTTATGTTTAGTTGGAATCTCCTTTCTTATCCAACCCTCCAGAGCAGGAGGAAACAAGCTTACTCCATCTTCCATGTGACAGCCATTTAGATATTTGAGGATGGCTATCATATTTCCTCTCAATCTCCTCTTTTCTAGGCTAAACTTCCATAGCTCCCTCAACCATTCATCTAAGACTTAGCTTCCAGACCCTTGATCATCTTGGTCACCCTCCTCTGCACACATTCCAGCTTGTCAGAATCCTTAAACTGTGGTGCCCAGAACTCGACACAGTACTCCAGGTGTGGTCTGACCAAGGCAGAACAAAGCGGTACTATTACTTCCCTTGATCTGAACACAATACTTTTGTTGATGCAGCCAAGACTAGCATTAGCTTTTTTTGCTGCTGCATCACACCGTTGATTCATAGAATCACAGAATCATGGAATTGTAGAGTTTGAAGCATGTTAAACTTGTCCTCTACTAAGACCCCTAGATCCTTTTCACATGTACTACTGGCAAGCCAGGTGTTCCTCATCTTATGTTTGTGCAGCTGGTTCTTCCTACCTAAGTGTAGAACCTTACATGTTGTTAGTTTGGGCCTGGTTCTCTTAATCTGTTAAAGTCATTTTGAATCCCGATTCTGTCTTAATGTGGCATTAGCTACTTGTCCCAGTTTTGTGTGATGTGCAAATTTGATGAGTATCCCCTAAACCAAGCAAACTAAGGTTCATGGGCTGGATCAGGCCCAATTTCCTTCTGGATCTGGCCCGCGGGCGGTCCGGGAATCGCCACGTAGATCGCCAGCGCACATGTTCTTTCCCTCCCTCTCCCTCACATGGCGGTGGCGCCTCCTCCCTCCCTCCTCCTGGCTTCTCCCCTCCCTGCATAGAGGAGGCTGGGCTTTGTTGGTGCCAGCAGCAGCAGTGCTCAAGCGGCCACCATTTTAAGCAGCCCCTCTCCACTGCTCATTGTCCCTCCACCACTGCCAGCCCCTGCCACTCGCAAGACACAGGTAAGCAGCCACCGGGGCTCGTCGTGCTCTTGTATCATGCCCCCGCCCCCCAAATAATATAGTCTGTCCCCCCCCCACAAGGTCTGAGGGACAGTGGACTGGCCCCCTGCTGAAAAAGCTTGCTGACCCCTGCCCTAAATTCTTTCATCTAAGTAATTTATAAAGAACTCTGTGGCACCTCACGTCAGTCTTTTCCAGGTTGATTAGGAACTATTAGTAAGCACTCTTTGAGTTGGGTCAGTCAACCAGCTACAAATCCACCTAACAGCTACCTCATCCAACCCACATGTTACCAGCTTCCCCACAAGAATACTTTTTAAGTATTCCTTGGGAAAAGTGCATGTGAAACGTACCTTCTCTTTTTCAGGTGCTACTTTCACTTTCCTCTATCCATTGTTAACAATGCTTAATCATATAACCCCTGCTCTGTCAGCCTCCTACCACCGCCACCCTGTGCCCTCAAACACTGGTGCTATGTAAGGACAGGACATGCTAGGAATAGGGACTGAAGGAACAAGTCAGCTATTGAAGGCTTAGTTTTAGAGGGTATCTCAATGGAAATGTCAAATAATCAGGTTCCAAAAATACACAGCTCTTCGGAGAAAAATGGTTTGAGCCAGCTAATAAGGAAGTGTCTGGTGTTTTCTTTATTTCTTAAACTCTATGATAGTGACATCCCCAGTTCCTTGGACTCTTAAGAGTTTAGGGATCGTCTAAAGAAAGGGCTGGTGCATTCGTCAGGATGGTGAGCAAGACCTTCCCCCGCCTCGCCCCCATTGCAGCTTTTTTAAATGGAGCACTATTAACTCCCCCCCCCGGAAAATGTGTTTAAAACACGTAAAAGCCTTGTAAGGCCTGCCGCTCTCTCTTCTTTCAAAGCAATGTCAAGTCCACAGTTAGCTGTCCTTTAAGTAAAGGGGAAGGGGGTTGGCATGGGAGGGGTGGAGCAGAGAAAACAATAAGAAACAAAGAATTTTAATAGTAAAATAAAAAAATAAAAATGATGAAAACTTTATGTGATTGTTTCAGACTTGAAGCAACTGTGCCAGTGTGGCAGGTCGGCACCCTTTGATTGTGTAAATATCCTGCTATTTCCTATTTTAATGTTCTTCAGATTTAGTACTTGTAAATAAACACGCGCATCAAGGAGAGATTAAACATTTTTGCTATATAACTTGTCTTGTCTGACTTTGTGAGTTCCAGGTTTGGTGCAGAGGGAGGAAGGAAGATGGAAATACAGGAGGCAAGGGGCAGCTGTGCGTTGCTGGGCATGCTTCTACAGCCCTGCTTGGACTTGACCACAACCCGTCTTACCCCCCTGCCCCGTTCAATCACTTTATGTGAGCTTCAGCACTAGATTTCTGCACCTTCACCACGTACTATATTCAGCATCATGGGCCACCTTTTCAGCTGCGCTTGGCTCTCATGTATGTAGAATGTCTTAACCACCTACCCACCCAGTGGCCCAGCAGGAGTTGGGGTTATTGCTTTCCTGAGTTTCCTAGCACAGAAACTAAACCATCTCCCACCTTACACTGCCTTCTTTTAAAAGTGGCAGCTTGTACTGAGGTGCCTGCAAGTGTAAGGTGCGGAAAGAAATGTGTTCCTGCAAAACTCTGGTTAAAATTATCCTATAGTTCATCTAGCTCAGTATTGGGTGAAAGACCAAAAGAGCATAGAAAACCACACTCTTCATTTCCTAGTAACCAGCCTAGTTCTTTTGGGTGCAGACTCGAGAACTTTGGGCTGCCCTACTCCAAGACTTTCAGCCACAGCCCTGTTCACTGCACTGTGGCAGCTCAAGACCTAGTGCTTGGTCACAGCATCCCTAGAGCTGGCAGAATACAGGCTGGCTGGAGTTAAGCATAACAGGTTCTGCAGCTTCTTCATCCTTGTTCTAAAAAAAAAAAATGCTAAGGGGAACTGGAGTAAAACTGCTTTACGGCAACATAGGACTGGGTGTCTGCTGGTTTGCACAGCACTGGCTGTGAGCATGTTCTAGTGTTTGAGAGCTCCTTCAAGCGCTGAGCTAGATGAGCCTTCTTAACTGCTGTGTCCCTTTTAATCCAAGTCCATTAAGAAGCAATCCAGAAAACGGATCTTAAATGTTGCATCTGTGCTTGGTGCTGCCATGATAATGTCACTATCACAACTCAGCCTGGACATGCTTGACCCAT
Organism: Podarcis tiliguerta; assembly: GCF_965153285.1. NCBI lineage: Eukaryota > Metazoa > Chordata > Lepidosauria > Squamata > Lacertidae > Podarcis > Podarcis tiliguerta. The sequence goes on along the minus strand of NC_139535.1, from coordinate 39,109,455 downwards.
AATCTCGCCTGGCAAATTTAGTCCTGTGCACTGGCCTCCATTTGCTTCCTGACACTGCAGCAAGCCTTCATATCTCCCCCTCACTTATCCTCCTTGCATCACTGAGCAATGTCCTGCCTTCTCATGCTCTCCTACTGCTACAGAGCTGCTGCACCACCTGCCATGCCAATGGCATAACCCAACCTGGATGTTGAGAGGATGGGTTGGTCAAAACAAGCAAAGTAAGGATGGCAGCTCTTAAACATGAAAAAGCAATATGGGCTATTGGGATGGAAGAAGTGGCGCCAATTGAGAGATGTGGATGTTGCATCTTCGACTCCCATATTGCATAAACTTTGGAGATGGTGACATAGACATCTACCCTACATCCAATGTGCAAAGGCCACTGTGCTCCTTTTGTATTCTTTTGCCATGGCAATCCTTATTCCCATTTTACAGATTATGGAATTGAGGCAAATAAGTAAATATTGGTCCCTTTACTCTGGCCACTTAGCTACACCTTTTTTTCAGTACAGTGTCAAGTATGTGCCCCACTGGGGCTATTCTCAGGTTCCTATGAATTTGTAAAATGAGGCTAACACTGCCCAGGCCTCATGAGACTCCTGTCTGCTTGGTGGCAGTAAGGAATGCAATTGACCACTTAACTAGGGAAGTGACGGGGACATGAAATAATTTGACCAACCCCATATAGCATGTGTAAAGTAAAGCATACCCCTAAACATTTTGTGAACCTTTGTACTTTTGTCCATTTCCTGTATTTATTTTCCCCAATTTGAACTATAAAATGGTGATTTTCTTGAGTCAAAATGAGAGTACCCCTAAACATTTTTTTAAGAAAAAAAGCATTATGCAAAGCCATAGCTCATGACCTCTTCCACAAAACAGAAATGACTTTCTATGAACATACTAGCAACTGAGGAAAGTCTTGGGAGTGCAGAAGAGTTGGGCCTTAAAGATGCTTCCGTCTTTTACAGTAACATGTAACCAATCAACACTATGTAACAGGAGAGAGGCCTGCTTTGGCCCAGATATAGTGGGGGCATTAGAGAGTGGCCAGGTGTGTTACTTCAATTTCTACCCAACTCAGGTGCTAGACAACAGAAAGGCCTGATGAGAAAAGATGTACTTTTAGACCAAGACCTGATATTTACAGGTAATCCCTGAGTAGAAACAAATTATCTCTGGTGATTGCCTTAGCAAAAAGCCTGCAAGCACACATTCTCTTTCCCCCTCCTCAAGGTCAACATCAAAATTCACCCCCACAACCACATCTCTCCTATGGCTCGTCATTGTTGTGGCACCCACTGCGGCGCCTTCTTGGCTCAGCAACTAGTATGGGCAAACTAGTCGCACACCCCTAAATCTGCCTTTGTACTGAGAAACTCGTTATCTGATAGCAGCCATGTGACAGCTGTTAGTCTATAGGAGGAGGAGCCAAATGTCCTCTCCAATTATTGGACAACTCCCTTCAACTCCTGCCAGCTTGGTCCAATGATCAAGGATGACAGGAGCTGTAATACAACAACATCTGAAGGTCATCGTGTTGACTGTCCCTGCAATACAGAGTGCAAGGTGAGGGGGACGGGTCTTGCCTTACATATGCACAAGAGAAGCGACCAAGGTACCTAGTGCAGAAGCTTTCAACCTTTTGGGGTCCACAGCTCCCTTGACAAACTACATTCTTTCTGCGGCACCCCTGTGGGGCTCAGGAGCCCAGTTACGTCACCTCTTGCCTGCAGAGTTGGCAGCCTCTCACGCTTTTTCAAACACCCTCCCTTGTAGAGTGTGCCCTCAGCCTCCTCTCCTCTCCCCTCTCCTTGGGAGTCCTGGGCAGCCGCAGCTGCCGCCCCGGTCTCTGAGCTGCTTCTCCTGCCCCAAAGAGAGGTGCCTCCTCACGCTGCCCCACGGGGGTCTGGGAAGTACTCCCAGAGGCACCATTCGCCTGGGGAGCTTGTAGCCAGGGCTCCTGCAACAAGCAGCTGTGCAAGCCTTTGGGAGGCAGAGAAGGGAGAGGGCATCAGAGGAGGGAGGGAAGGAGAGAGGGACAGAGGCCAGTGTTGCCCGTGGTACCCCTGACCATCATTCAAGGCACCCCAGGGTGCCACAGCACAGTGGTTGAAAACCACTGACCTAGTGTAATGATAAATGAATTCTAAACACTGTAGGTGCCAAAATCTTGTAGCTGGAATGAATTAAGGAATAAATTAAGCAAATGGATTATGCTAATATGCTCGTGTTGATTTTTAAATTTATATATTATTTATTTTACACAAACATGTCAGTCAATAAGAAGTTGTTTTGAACTGTTTATCATATGCATGTTTCTTGATCTCCATTTCACTCACCAACCCCCCCCTCCCCCCGCCCTGCAACCATCCTTTCAACTTTGAAATTATGAGAACAATCTTCCATAAAAGTTCCACACTATTAAGGACTTTGGAACTTGTTATGAATCTTTTATATGTTCAGCCACACACTCACATCTACTCATACTTCCACAGCCACAATAAAAGAGAAAATCAAATGAGCAAAAATGCAGTACAGAAGGAAATAATAAAGGAGAAAGTACAAGGGAAGAAAAATAATTGGGACAGGATGGGAAGGGGAAAAACAAATTCAAATTGTCCTTAATATTGCCCTCTTTTTAGGCTATGCATATGCTCACAAAACGTCTTCATACTTTCCCCTGCTTTACTACTTTCCCATTCCTTAGTTTAATGTGCCACTTATTTCAGCCACCATGTCCACTGGCTTCTAACACCCAAGTATCTAAAGTTTGTTTCCATGCATAATTTGTTTGTTCACTTTTTGCACGGAATCTATTTTTTTTTTAAATTTCTGACAATAATGCACAATTTCCGCACCAGTTTTTCCAGTGTGGATAAGAAAAGTGTTATTGGAAGTTTTAAGGGCAACAGTTCTTTTAATTGAAAGCTGCTTGTTTGCTGGTTCTGTTTTATTTTATTGCTTCTGGGCTAGAATGGTTAGTTGGGGTTGATGAATAGTGTGATGAACCACACTGTTATCCAGTTTCTGTTCCCATAGAGAAGGGCTCTTTGACTGCGGGGAGAATAGATTTGTGTCATGCAAACCTTATTCCCCAGGGCATTTCCCCACCCCTTTCATTTCCACAAGGAGCCTGATGGGGACAGAGGGCAGGAAGCAGGTCTGCTTTGCAAGAGTGCCAAATCGACTTTTAATTGCCCAAGTGCCCTAGAATCCCACCTGCAAAACACAGGCAGCCTGGAAGAGGTGCTAATGTTTAGTCCTGTCACTTGAACTGGAGTGCGGGTTCAAGAGGAGTGTGCTTCTGATTCTGGTGCTTCCCATTGTCCGCCACCTGAGAGAGCAGCCTAACTCTGCTTAATGGGAGGGCCAGCCCCACCAGAATGCCTTCTGCCCATCTAATTCAAGTACTGCAGTTTAACGTTGCTCTGATGCTGTCCAAGCAGGACACCACTCTTTCCTCTGCTTGAGAGCAGGCCTTAACTTTCCATGGGGAGGGGTGGGGAATGAAAGGCAGATTTGCCTATTTCATCACTAATGTCTCCAATTTTTCAAGGGGTGTTTTTATTAAATAGTTAAACACACACACACACACATGCACATATTTGATGTTGTTCCCTTGCTTTCAAAGCTCCCATGGTTTCTTGATCAGCTGCAAAGGAAATAAATCAATTATATTGGGAGAGAGGCAAAAGCAGATGGGGGGGGGGTTAAATAATTGGCAGAGCTCATCGTCTGGTTACCAAGTGCTGGGATCAAAGAGGCCAATCATGGTCCTTCAAAGGAGGAGGCGGGATTAGGGGGTGACGGGTCTTTAATGTGGCTCTGTGTAGTTTTCTCTCTCTCTTTCTTCAGCCTTTGCTTTTCCTTGTTCATTAAATTCCAGAATCAGAATGCTCCTCCCTGCTATTTCTCTCAGTGTGCCTTTACTAAAGTCATCCTGTTCCAATCTCCTCCTTCCTATCGTCTGGGCAATTTCTTCTTCCCTTTCCCCACACTAGGAAATGGAAACTTACCACTGGGTGACTGTCTCCCTTTCACGTTTAAACCTACTTCAGACTTCTACTCAACCCATTAAAAAAGCCTCAGACTTTAAAATAAGAAAGAGTTCAGCTGCCCTGTCCCAACTCATAAGGGGTGCCCATATTGGAAGAGGCCTCTTCTACTAGGGCTCCAGACCTCCACGATCCAATTTCCCAATATCTTTTGCTTATCTTAAATCAGTTTCAAAGGGCTAGAGGGTGATCGATTCAGAGCAGCTGAACCCTTTCCACCACCCCTTCCATTGTTTTAAAATGCAGACCCCAGAGGTCACCCAGCTCACTTGAGGTTTGGCCCTCAGAAACTTGTTTTGAACTCCCATCATCACGAGGTGCCTTTCTCATCCTTGCTGCCTGCTCATTTGAGTGCCCCCCCCCCGCAATACCCCTTTGCATTTCTGAAAGGGACAAAGCCCTCATACTGCAATATCACCACCTCATTTTCATAGGGGGAGGTATTTATCAGAAACAGCCATCGTGACAATTTGCATTCCTCACGGCACCTTCAAGCCAGCATTTTCTCAGATGTGGGAAGCCAGGAGGTTTTAATTTAGGCGCTATTTTGGCCCAACACCTCCCCACGTGAAAATGAGATGGGTAAGAAACCACATGCAAAATTAAGGTATAAATTGTCCCGATGAATGCACCTCTGGGTTGTTAAATAGCAATGCAACCACAAAAACCCTGTCATTAGCTTTCAGTGAATGAATTTCACATAGGCATTTGCACATAGCAGCCTCGCCATGTGAGGCCTCAGAATGAATAAGTATGGAAGAATTAAAGAGAAATGCCAGTGCAATCTTACACAGGCCTGTGCAAAAGTAGTGCCTATTGAGTTCAGTGATAAGCGTGTCTCAGGTAAGAGTGTATAGGATTTCAGCCTTCATGGTGACGTTTCTATGTAAAAAAAACCTACCTCAAAATCACCTTCAGCTGCCCAGCTTCCAAGTAAAATGAAAAAAAAAAGGAAGCAGGTAAAATCTGATCATGATAGAGATGTTTCCTTCAGAATAATTTAAATCCTATTTGTGAATGATTCAGGATAAATTGCCCCTCTCTCATAGCACTAGAACTCACAAATATCCAATGAAGCATAGCTAAACTATGGAACTCACTCCCACAGGATGCAATAAAGGCTACCAACCAGGATGGCTTTAAAAGAGAACTAGACAAATTCATGGAGGAGGGGGCCATTGAAGGCCACCAGCCAGGACTCAATCCCGTTACTTCTCCTAAACATGTAGGATGTGCCACAACTAGGCACATGGGCTAGGCAAATAATGCTAAATAAGCCGGTTCTTAGAATTTCAAGCTGGGTATACAGAATATCAAATGTAAGGTTGCCTCTCTCCAGCTTTCCATGAGGGAAAAATAGTTCCCCTCCCCTAATCTTTACCATCCCCCCATCTTTACCTTGTGTACCAGGAAGGGGGAGTATTGGCAGATCTAGGAAGGTCCACCAGTCAGGAAATGACAACATGTGTGGAGAAAGCACTGTTCAGGGAAGTTTTTAATGTGCGACATTTTGATGTATTTTTAATCTTTTTTTGGAAGCTGCCCAGAGTGGCTGGGTACAAATAATAAATTATTATTATTATTATTATTATTATTATTATTATTATTATTATTATTATTAATGCTTACTGATGGCCAGGGAAAGTGGGAGGTGAGAATGAAGCGTCCGTTCCCCTCTGCCAGACGGAGCACCGGCAAACTCATTTAGGGTACCCAGCAGAAAATTTGTTTTGCTCACCTTGAGTTCATGAAGGAAAAAGTTCTCTGGGTTCATAAGAAGAGCCCTGCCGGATCTGGCCAATGGCCCACCTAGTCCAGAATCCTGTTTTCCCAGCTAGAAGCCTATGGGTAGCCCACAAGCCAGACCTGAGAGCAACAGCACTCTCTCCTGCTGTGTTTTCAGGCAACTGGCATTCAAAAGCATACTGCCTCCAGCTGTGGAGGTAGGGAAGAGGCTTTCTTAAAGGGACAAGCTCAGTTTGGTAGGCTACTTCTTCACAGGTGGGTAGTCAGCCTCCCAACAGTCTCCCATCTCCTTGCTCGCTCACTGTCTGAATGGCTGTGCTGACGTGTAGCAGAGCCCCTGGCCATCACCATTAGGGTGAAAACAGAGCTGGGGTCCTTTTACACACGCAAACTGAGAGTGTGCAAATTTATTCCTCCGGATTAAACAGTCCACAAAAGGGTATGGTGGTGACAATGACGTTGTGCTTGATCTCCCCCCTCCGGTGCACACACGCGCCTGCTGTGTGTTGGAAGGCTGCCAGCTGTTTCGCTCCTTTGATCATTTATCTGCTCATCTGGCCTCCAGTCAGGAGGGCAGCTCCTCTCTGCCTGGTGCCCAATTACCAAGAAACATAGAAAGGGAGGAGTGTAAAACTCCTTTCCCCGGAGTCATCCCCGACCATTAGGATGAGGCATTGATTACATTTCAAATGTATTCTTTTCGGGGATGGTTTAAAAAACAAAACAGAACACCGAAAAACTCTACTGCCACCAGAAGGGGATATAGATCAATGTGACAAATGAGTCATCAATCAAAACACATTGACATTGGTGGCTGCAGGCTGAAAAATTCAGCAAACGGGCACTTAGAGAGGGCCAAGTGGAAGTGTGTGTGTTTTATTCTCAGCTGCAAGACTAGCTGGTGCCCCTAGTCCCACCGCTGCTGCTGCTGCTGCAGTGCAGTTTCAAGAATACCTTTTCCACAGGCACAGCTACATTTGCAGAACCTGCAAGCAGGAAAGACTGTGTGGGACAGATGACCCATCTACCTGGTTTCTGAGGAAATGGCTGCATCATGGACAGAGGAATTGAACCCTGGGGAAGCAGAGGAGGAGAGGCATTATTGTTATGAGGTGGGAGGTTCTGTCATGACCCTCCCTCCCCCCCGCCGCCTCAGCCCCTCAGGGATGCTACAGTTTCAAGGCTGGGAGCTGCAGAACAGGAAGTCTCCCTGAGCGGTCAGACCTGTTGCCTTCCATCTGCTTTGGCAGGTGGCCCAGCTACACCCTTATCTGGGCACAGATAGTCTGACTTCTTCTGTTTATGCTCTGGTCAGTCACTTGGGAAAGACGGTCTGAGCACGTAACACCAATTCTGGCCTAACTGCACTGGTTACCAATTAGTTTCTGGGCCCAATTCAAAGCACTGGTTTTGACCTATAAAGGCTTATGAGGCTCAGGACAACAAGACCTCAAGAACCACCTCTCCCAACACGAACCAGCTTGGATCCTGCATTCTTCTACAAGGCCCTTCTCTGTGGAGAGAATGGGCCTTCTTAGAGGTGGCTCCCCAGTTATGGAATACTTTCTCCAGGGAGTCACATGTTTCTGGTTTAGGTTGTTTTATCCTTGTTTTTAATGTTAATTTTTGTAAGTCACTTCAAGTTGATTTTTTTTTGGAGGGAAAAGAAGCAAATAACAAATATATAATTAACAATAATACATTGTAAAGATGCTGGCACGAAAGGTTATGCCACATGGTACGAACAGCCTGGGGATCAAGAAAAGGGAAAGGGGAAATTACTTACATTCTTTAATCTCAGAGACACATTTTCAGCGATAGTTTTATTCTCAGATGATAGCCTCCTTTTAAAGGAGAGCAGTTAAAACTCACCAAAAAAATGCCAAGCTGTGCATGGTTAGCACAGTTAACAACCAATATTAACTTCCTCCCCATTACACACATCCTGTATATTTTATGGTATACATTCATTTTATGGTATACATTTTACACTGAACATAAACAGTAATGTACTGAACTGTGCATTAAATGCAGAAGCTAAGAATATAAAATGCTACATATTTCTAATATGATCGAGTTAATGTAGCTGTTGTCTTGGAACTTGCTGGCTATTGCCAGCACTCAGCAAAGTTCAGTGCTGTATTATACTAGCTTTATTGTTTAAACGTTCATTAATATCAGAAAGAGGAGAAGGCAGGAATGAATTATCTGTACCTAATAAAAAAAATCCAACAAAAGACTTCTGAATGAGCCTCAAAGTCATCATCGTCATCTAGGCCAAATATTCATAAAAGCAGATTTTTTTCAGCAGCCAGAAACATCATAACTAGACACTGGAGAGACCTGTCAGGAGTAAGCATGGACCAATGGTACCAAATAGTATGGGAAACAGCCTTCCTAGAAAAATTAACCAATACACTGAAACTGACACATAGACAAATAGAAGAGGACACCTTCACCCCGGTATGGCTCCCCTTTATCACATACACAGCCCAACAAGACAATGACAAAAATCCACCAACAGCATATAAATCAATATGGCTAACCTGAACCAAACACCCACCCATCCCACTCACACATGAAAACAAAGACCACCACAGCCAACCACAAATGAACAACCACACCCTAGACCAACCCCAACCTCTCACCACCAAAGGAACACAAGTGAACAGCAAAAAACCTGCACAAACAACGCTGACACCAAACCCTACATATATTAAGTAAAATAGAAACATTGCCACCCGACCCCACCCCCACTCACCTTCCCCCCTCCACCCCTTTCCCCCTTTTCTTCCTAACGTCTCAACAAATGAAACTGATTTGTAAAAATCTTACATGGAAATAATATGAGAGAGACTGCACATACTTTTGTAAATCAAGAAAATCTTTAATAAAAATACATTAAATAAATGAATGAATGAATGAATGCAGATTTTGGCCAAACCTGGCTTAAGTAAGTCGTCCACCTCTCAGGCACATAATGTCCTGGTTCACACGACACGGTAAACCAAACTATGACTTCCCAACATGGTGGCTCCTGCAGAAGAGCTCACCTGCTTTGCTCTTCCCCGGACATATTGCCTCAGTCTGCTGGAGCAACCTTGGTTTTATTGTGTTGTCCAAACATGGGCTCATAGTTAAGCTTTTCTTTTCTTAGCCACGAGCAAAGAAAATGGCCACAACTCGTAGTTGCACGTTTGGCCTAGTAGCAAACCAGGGATGAACAGCATGGGGGATCTGAGCGTGTGAGGCCTTTCCACTGCTTTTGAAGACTTCACCATTTCAAATAATATTTAATGTTTAAATTTAAGCATATAGCTTATACCTAGAAAACCACTCCATCACATTTTAATGTGGTAAGCATGTGCACTTTTATCATTCTACCCCATCTCACTGATAGTTTTAATGTGGCTGTGAATGCAACCTAAAGTAGAAATAAAATCCATCAGCTTTCAGAGGATCGTCATCCTGCTTATCATCAGCATAGCACTTTCCACACATTATCTCAAGCCATCCTTCCAACAATTCTGGAAGATAAACCCATACTGAAAATGGGGATGGGGGTGGCCAGGTGCGGCTAAGGGAATTGCATCTATGTAAAGTGCGGACCTGTGTATGTTTAAGGAAGTCACATTGAGTTTAATAGGGCTTACTCATAAATAAGTGGGGAATGACCCAACTCTCCAACCAACTCTCATTAGGCCTTAGCAGCATCAGGAATAATAATAATAATAATAATAATAATAATAATAATAATAATTTATTCATTTATTAATTCCCCACCCATCTGGCTGGGTTTCCCCAGCCACTCTGGGTGGCTCCCAACAGAATATTAAAAACATGACAAAACATTGAACATTAAAAACTTCCCTAAACACGGCTGCCTTTGGATGTCTTCTAAAAGTCAGATAGTTGTTTATTTCCCTGACACCTGATGGGAGGGCGTTCCACAGGGAGGGTGCCACTACCGAGAAGGCCCTCTGCCTGGTTCCCTGTAACTTTGCTTCTCGCTGTGAGAGAACCACCAGAAGGCCCTCAGAGCTGGACCTCAGTGTCCGGGCAGAACAGGGTGGGGGTGGAGACACTCCTTCAGGTATACGGGGCCAAGTAGTTGTGTTCCAGAAACTACACCCGGAGTACCACAGATTTCTCACCCCTAGGCTACAACACAGCAGCTCTAGGTAATACACAACCGTATTGCCTCACCGAACTCAGTGGGATTTACTTTTGAGCAGGCCTGCATAGGAGTATTCTGCTAGCTGAAGTGAGATTAGAAATTCCTGACACACAGTATTTTCATTGCTTCCTGCTATGCCGCATCGCCATGCTGCTCACTGTGCATTATGATAATGACTATGCCAGTAAGAAAACTTTGGGACCCACATCTCCTTCCCCCAAATATTACCATTTTCAGAATTTCAGTATGCAGTGCACGTTACCAAGTCTGCAAGTTCACTTTCCAGGTGAGAGACAGACAGATTTGTGCCAGCCAGATCTGTTCTAGTGATGTCACTTACCTCTGTGTCCACATGACCAAGCCCAGCCAGGACCTCCTTTAGCTGTCACTGACAACACGATCCTCTTGCATGGTTGGGGTATGTCAGTCTCAATGTCAGTCTTGGGTTTAATATTTACCCTCCTCCTTGGACAGATGCAGCTTTTTCCTGAGAGGGAAAGGTAACAACAGAAGGAAACATCTGTGCAATTGAGACTGCATGGCCATGTTGTCATATAGCTGAATTGTTGGGGGGAAGAATCAATTTTTGTTTTCAGGACAACGCTGAACACTGCAGACCCTATAATTGCAAGCTACATTATGCCTTATTTTATGTTTGCAATTTGCTCCTACACCAAATTTCCTGAAAGGCACAGAGAAGTGCCAGTTATCAAGTACCATCCTGACCAATTAATGGAGCAAAGTGCCTCATTAGTGCCTCCCCACCCTCCCACTGCTGTGCAGCAGCCCATCATGTAATCTGCACAGCTGCCGAGCAATTTAGGCCTACAGAAAAGACCTTATCAACTTAGTGCAGAGTTATTTGCTACGGAGTAACTGCAAGCAATTCTCATACAAAAAGTGCTGTGCAGGTCAAGTGATCAGCTGCTTTGCCACAACAGGAGATGCTGAAAGGCTTATGAAGCACTTTGCCCAGAAAGGAGAAAGGGCCATTGTTTTAAGAAAACAAGGCTTTTAGCACAGGAAGAAGTTTCACTTAAGGCAACATCTTCTCTGGATATAATTGCTTTATTTTGGTCTCCTGTTTTTCCTTAGCTCCACTGTTTATTAAAGGAGGGCACCTTGCAATTCACAGTGAAGGAAAGGAGTAAGTTTATTATATGTTGCCTAAATAGTTGATCAGATGACTGTATGTTAATTTAGAGTATATCCACACAGCAACATCCAGGTCACACCCAAACCAGTCCATATGAAGCACCTGCAGCGTAACAACACACAGGCAAATTTGTGCAAACAAAATCAAGTATGCAAATTAAGCAGGGCACAAAGCATACACATTTGCACCAAACAAAAGTTCCTATATCTCCGGCAATGTGGGACCCTGCTGCCGTAGCTCTTTCTGTCAGCTGCAGCAGCCCTCCTGTATGATGTACGCCAGGATTCTCAACTTTATTTGTTTGTTTGCTTGACTGATTGATTGACTGATGAAACAGCATCAATGTTCATGGTATTTTACAGATTAACATAAGCAAACAGAGACTGTCAGGGGACTGCTGGGTCTGTGTGCAGCTCCCCAGTGTGGTGAACCTTTGAACTGCAGGTGGCAGCTTCTCAGTGAAGTACTTTCAGGAACTCCTGGGAAAGATCCCAGGGCTTGATGCTGCCACTGGAGCCTCCTGGAAAGGAAGGCGCCTAAGAGGGCATGGGCGTAGCCTGGATTTATATTACGGGGGCAGGATCAATGTTAGGGGGAGTAGAACCGAGCTATCTGCGACGCGATTAGTCAGTTAGTTAAGCATTTTTTATTATTTACTTGATGTGGGGAGCAGCCCTGTTTCAGCCTAATCTTACTTGGGCAAGGACTTTTCTGAGCTCAGCTGCATTCCTGTTTATGCCTCCATTTTGGCCTCCAGTTCTGACTCGCTCATTGGCTCTGACTCGCTCATCCCATGGCTCCTGGTTCTTGGCTCCCAGCTCACCTCAACCAATGTCTCACCCTGCACATGATCTAAATGTAGACAGCAGGACAAACAACTGAGAGGCAGAGAGGGAAGTGAAAGAGGAGGCAATGGTAACAAATCCTAGAGGCAGAAAAGGAGCCGAGATGCAAAAGACACAAGGGAGAAATTGTGAGCCAATATCTGCCGGTCAGGAATTTACCGTATTTTTCGCCCTATAGGACAAACTTTTTCCCCTCCAAAAATGAAGGGGAAATGTGTGTGCGTCCTATGGGGCGAATGCAGGCTTTCGCTGAAGCCTGGAGAGCGAGAGGGGTCGGTGCGCACCAACCCCTCTCGCTCTCCAGGCTTCAGGAGAGCCGCAGCGCCAGCCCCACAAGGTTGGGGGACAGCAGGGAGGCGGAACGCCGCCATCCCGCTGTCTCCCTACGTGGTTTAGAGGCTGACGGCGGGGAGATGCGTGCTTCTCCCCGCCGCCAGCCCCGCAAGCTCCGGGGACAGCGAGGAGGCGCGGCGCGTCTTCCCCCTGTCCCCGGACCTGACGTGAAGGCTGGCGGCGGGGAGAAGAGCGCTTCTCCCCGCTGCCTGCCCCGCAAGCTCTGGGGACAGTGGGGAGGCGCGGCGCGTCTTCCCCCTGTCCCCGGACTTGACGTGAAGGCTGGCGGCGGGGAGAAGAGCGCTTCTCCCCGCTGCCTGCCCCGCAAGCTCCGGGGACAGCTGGGAGGCGCGGCGCGTCTTCCCGCTGTCCCCGGACCTGTTCTGCATGCAGGCGGTGGGGAGAAGAGCGCTTCTCCCCGCTGGCTGCCCCGCAAGCTCCGGGGACAGTGGGGAGGCGCGGCGCGTCTTCCCCCTGTCCCCGGACCTGACGTGAAGGCTGGCGGCGGGGAGAAGAGCGCTTCTCCCCGCTGCCTGCCCGCAAGCTCCGGGGACAGTGGGGAGGCGCGGCGCGTCTTCCCCCTGTCCCCGGACTTGACGTGAAGGCTGGCGGCGGGAAGAAGAGCGCTTCTCCCCGCTGCCTGCCCCGCAAGCTCCGGGGACAGCTTGGAGGCGCGGCGCGTCTTCCCGCTGTCCCCGGACCTGTTCTGCATGCAGGCGGTGGGGAGAAGAGCGCTTCTCCCCGCTGCCTGCCCGCAAGCTCCGGGGACAGCTGGGAGGCGCAGCGCGTCTTCCCGCTGTCCCCGGACCTGTTCTGCATGCAGGCGGTGGGGAGAAGAGCGCTTCTCCCCGCTGCCTGCCCCGCAAGCTCCGGGGACAGCGGGGAGGCGCAGCGCGTCTTCCCGCTGTCCCCGGACCTGTTCTGCATGCAGGCGGTGGGGAGAAGAGCGCTTCTCCCCGCTGCCTGCCCCGCAAGCTCCGGGGACAGCTGGGAGGCGCGGCGCGTCTTCCCCCTGTCCCCGGACCTGACATGAAGGCTGGCGGCGGGGAGAAAAGCGCTTCTCCCCGCTGCCTGCCCCACAAGCTCCGGGGACAGCGGGGAGGCGCGGCGCGTCTTCCCCCTGTCCCCGGACCTGACGTGAAGGCTGGCGGCGGGGAGAAGAGCGCTTCTCCCCGCTGCCTGCCCCACAAGCTCCCAGGACAGTGGGGAGGCGCAGCGAGTCTTCCCCCTGTCCCCGGACCTGATGTGAAGGCTGGCGGTGGGGAGAAAAGCCCTTCTCCCCGCTCCCGGCCCCACAAGCGCCTGAGGGGGAAATAAATTTTTTTTTCTTTATTTCCCCCCCAAAAAACATGGTGCGTCCTATGGGCCGGTGCGTCCTATGGGGCGAAAAATACGGTATATACCCTCATCCTCTTCTACCTGCAAAGGGCAGGTCTCTAGTTTTCCATCAATATGTTACCCCATTCAACCCAACTTCTGCCAAGCCACTGAAGCCACAGGATTCATCTTTGGCTGCCTGAAGAATATCTCCAGTCCCTTTCCTGACTTTTCAGCTTTCATGTTTAAAAAAGTAAATCTCTAGCTCCTTTCTCTCAGGGAGATGAAGGGGAAATATATGCAAGCAATGTACTCAATTGATCACTCAGAAATGAATCTGCTCCTGGAAATCAATGGGACTTACACATGCTTTGCTTGGGCTGGAACATGTGCAAAGACTGCAAAGGGCTTTGCAAAAGAGAAATTCTATTTTGTGGTGTGCATTTTTTTTCTTTATAGAACCTGAGATCCACCAGGGGAAGATTCCCAGGGGGAAGAAAAGTGACTGGGGTAGGGGACCAGTGGATACACCCTTAGAAGAGCTTATTTCTTGGCATATCCTCAGCCCAGGAATTTGTTTTCAATAAAGAAACCCAGGGGCATAACATGGGTTGCCAGTGTCCAGGGCAAAGCAAATATTGGACTGTTAGCACTCCACCAGTCCAGTATTGAACACCTTACCCCAGTACATGTATTTATTTTAAGAAAATGCTGGTGTTCTATGCTTCTGTCTTCAATAGCATAATTTTGTAAAGTCCGCAACACCAAATCAATCAATCATTTTATTTGTATGCTGCTCTTCCAAAGTTAAAACCATGCTCAAGGCAAGCTACAACATACAAAAAATTACATAACTACAAACATAACAACGGTAGTCCTAAACAATAAACAAACATCAAAAAGTATACAAACAAATTTAATAATTTCTACATAACAAGTTGGGCAAGAGATTCCTGCACTGTAGGGGGCTGAACTAGATGGTCCTCATGGTTCTTTCCAACTGTACAATTATTTGAGCCTTTGATTTTAAATCGTAAGATCCAAAATAAAGATACAAAAAAAATTAGCACCACACACACTATTACAGTCCACTGCCTAGCAATGTTTTTCCTGTATCTCTGCTGTATTTTGCTTCTGAAAATTAACATCAATAACAGCAACAAAAAGCTTCAGCAAAAAACCCTAAATGATATCCCAACTCTTGTCTGCTCAGCAGCCCCAGCTTTTGTAGCTGGAGTCCGCCCTCCCAGGCCAGGTGGGAAAAGGCCTGCAAGACACAGAGCAGGTCTTCCAGGACTCACAGGTGCCAATAGTACACTGCCTGCCTTCTTAGTGACATCCAGTATTAAGGCTGGCTTCATCCTTCTCCTCGGTTTCGGTGTTGTGTTTGCAGAACTCAGCACGGAGGAAAATGGAAAAAACTAGAATTACTCAGTTTTGTCTGTCGTTGGCTCTGACTCCACATCCTGTCACTCTCCCTGCCTTCCACCGTACCAGTCTCAAAGGGGACCAGCTGCCAGTGCTTCCCCACAAACGTGCTATATGAGCCAACTATTGCCCCTTGGCCACCAATTATATGGTCATCTATGAGGAAAACAGCTTCTACCAACAAATGGGCCAGACTCTCTTTGACATTCTCCTACACAGCAATTTGTCAGTGCTTGCTTTCCATACTTTCATTATCCTACAACAGCTTCTTAGAGGTATTCCTCTCTCTTAATATTTGAGTTGCTGGATGGTTAGGGGGTGGAGGGAACAGTCCTAATATTTCATGAACTCTGGGACATATTGTAATACAAATTGCAACCCACTTCTCTAAGGAGCAAAAGCTCCTGGCAAGAAGCCACAGCCTCCAAAACAGCAATAAACGTCTTTGTTTGTCTCCAAGTTCCAGGACACAGCTAAGCAGAAAAAGATTATCAGGGACTGTGAATGATTGTGTAATCCACAAATGCACTTTATTTGATTAAACGATAAAAAAGGAACCTTCCCACAACAGCAACATATGCTATAATTGTGGCCCGAGGCCCGAGGGGTAATCCGGTAAATCAGGAGCCATAGCAGCAAGGAAATTAAAACCCCAATCCTTTCGGATAGGAAATTGTTTTCTGCCCTATGTGTCCCTGTTAGGCCACACTAATCTCACCAGGTACTGGGGCATCAGGGGTCATTGGCATTTTTGAGAGCCTGGCATTTTCTTGTTGCCATCAGTCTGTCTCAAGAGACAATGGAGTGCACCTCCAGGGGTGAAGTCAAACCGCTGCATTACCAGCATCAAAGTGACCTCCCAAGGCACAAGTCTGGGCAGTGTGTATGGAGGTCCTGGGCTGACAGATGACAAGACCTCCCTCTCACCCTCACTGATGTGGTCCAAAAGAAAGCAGAGCAAAATGTTTGGCACCAACCTGGCTGCAGAAGTTGCTGGAAAGGGGCCTACAAGGCGCCATGCAAACATCTTAGAGATTCCACTCCTTATTTGTGTATGGTTTACTCTGGAGCCTTTTCTTCTCCCAAGATATCCTGCAAGACAGTGGAGGTTTACGATCACAGTTTTCCTTCTCCTAGATGGGCAACCTTCCCAGGTTGATGAGCCCCATCTGCCCCTCTTTCCTCTACAGCAAGTGGGACCCACTATTGGTCTCATCCTCCAGAGCCCTGTCTTTGAATGCAGGGGAAGTCCTTCACACATCAAGAGTTTGAGACCCATGGGTTACCCTCACTAGGCAAAGACGTTTCCTGGGTTGTGGCTACTGCCACATGCTCACAGCCTGGAGTAGCAGCAGAATAGAGCTTCTTACATTGAACTGAATGGAGCAAGTCCCCCTGGGAGCAACAGAACTCAATGACATTCCATTGGCTCTCACGATGAATGAGTTAACTCATGGGCAGTATCTGATTACTTTTTGAGAACCGTTTAATCTATTTTTATTGTTGTATACCACTATGGTATTTGTTTTAACATCTAGCAGCTTGTAAATATTCCAGATAAATAAATAACCTTGTGATCCAGTCCCCAACTACTGGAAATCACCCTGAGTTCACCCTTCCACGTTTCTGAGATTTCAGCAGGCATTGGCCACATAATCCAAAACACGCTTTTCCAGCCAGCAGCACTAGAAACACACCTGCACACACTTTCGTACTCCTTCTGCACTCCCTACAGAGTATTGGCAAATGCAGAGTCTGCTGCCTAAAGGTGTGCCTTCCTAAGTAAGAGACGGAACAGGAATCATGGGTAGCCCAAGGGAAAGTTGTCCTTCCTTCCCCCTGCTCCTCCCCAACCTGCTTTGTTACTAATTTGTCCTGAAGCTTAGACCGCTGGCACTTTGCAGCATCATGTGCACAGTCCTGAGTGCGCCAAAGTAATCTTCTTAAGCTGCGTGCAGGGGCTGAGCATCGAACAAGCTCCATTCTCAGCGGCTACTCTGAACAGCTTAGCCATTAAAGATGTCATTAGAATCAGCCTCTTCTTAGACTTAGCAAAAGGGCAGGGAGGCAGGGGTGGGGGAAGTGCTGTCGCTAACTGGATGCAAAGCTCCCGAGTCCTGATTTACGGGCTGCCGGCTATTGTTCTTATGTCACAGATGTCCAGAAGGCCTTAATGTGTTAAGGAATAGGCTTGGGCTGCTTGTCTGGAGCAGCTGCACCTACTTAATAAGCGCACAGCCCGTTTCCTCATGCTCTGTGCCGCCTGCCGACTCGGCTGGCTCTGTGCTTTGCGCTTCAGCATCTTCTTCCCCTAATAAACTGAACATCACTGTGTCGTCTCTCTCGGTGCCTCGTCTACCTGGCATCCTGATCTCCCAAACAGGCCATTCCTCAATTCCTGTAGGGTATTTCCTGGCCCTAAGCATGCAATGGATAGGCCCTGTGGGCTACAAGCCCGTCCTTTCCATTCTATAGCTCAAGCCATTTTGATTCAGTATTTTATTCTTACATTTCTATCCCACTCTTCCGCGTGAATGGGGCCATTGAAACAACCAAAACATCACCAGATTAAAACCAAGGAAATGAAACAAAACTACATTTAGGCCATCAATGGAAGTAGTAGAGTTACGACACCCACAGGAGATGGCTGCCCACCATACTTCTAGATAGATTGGTTCCATTATCAAACTGCTCTTAATGTAAGTAAACTTATCTTAGCTGAAATCCACCCTCCACTGACTTAAACTTAAAGAAAGGGACCTTCCTTGAGTCAAACACACACTGGGAAAACCACAGAGCAATTCCCAAACCACATGGCAGCAGACTAAAGCGTTTTCCCCATATGAGGATGAAAACCAGCAGACCTCTGGAGTGTGTTTGTGGCTGCATCCGCCTAGTGGATGAGGAAGAGTCCCTTGAAGCAGGTGGTGAGTGACTTTCCTTCGGATCAAGACTCGGGTCCCCAGATGAGGAAGCAGGGCTTCCAAGTCCCAGAGTATCATAACTATCAGCGATAGCAGGCCCTGAACCAAGACAGTTGATTACTGGCAGACTGTTGTGGCTTTCAATATTTTAGTTTTAACTGCTAGCTTGCTCTAACAGAGTGGGGGGGGGGGTGAGTGGGTGGGTGGCCAGGACATCTGATGCATCAGTTATGCCACTTTGCATAACATTTTGCATAGCTTTGCAGAGAGTACTTTAAAAAAATTATTTTTCAGCCTCTGATCTCTGCTTAGGCCCCCTGAGTTGCTCTGCTTCTGGCACACACAGATCCTGTCTTCTTCTCATCTCACTGTGCTGCTGAGCTTGCCTCAGATCAGATAATGGAGAGGGGGAAGTGGGGAGGGGCACGGAGCTCCCGGCTCCTTGCCCCTCCCACCTTCCCCTCTCATTTACAGCCCTAACTCCACTGACCAGGAAGTAAGCCTCACTGAATTCAATAGGGCATACATTTGAGTAGGCGTGGTTAGGACTGCGTTGTGTTTCTGTGCAAAACTGAAGCTGTGACGTGTCCAGAGTAGGTTGCGCTTTTTGTGATGTTTGTTTTATTTAAAAATGAGATAAACAGACTGCCACCATCTCCCCCCCCCCCATAGCAACACCACAAAATAAATAACATACAAACATGTTGAAAATGCAGTGTGCACTTCAAGCAAATAATTTCTCTGAGTGCCTGAAAGCTCTGGTTGAAATAAATAAATCACTTGACCAGAAATATACAGGAGCACTTCTGCAGAAGCAAAAGGGAACACAGACGTGGAAGACGTGGAGTTGAATGACCCACACAGGAAACTGTGGAGCAAGGCAACTGACAACCCCTCCATGCGAGTCGTTTGCTATTGATATTTCTCTCCTTTTCAGAGTATCCCTGGTATGAGAAAATCTGGATTGAGGGAGGCAATCTGTGGGAAGGCAGTGATTGGAGGAGAACGATGGAGAGCACCTTCCAAATTAAACTGAGCCCTTTGTGCCTGAGCAGCAATGTGTTGCCCTAACTAGCGTTGACTGCTGAACCATAGGCCTGGTACCCTGGCTATCTAGGCTTTGCCATTTCCTGTACCCCACACACTGATGGCTATCTACCTGGGCCTACGTCCTGTTGTTTGCTCCACATTCCTCCCTGTCCCCACCTTTCGACAGTCCACAGCCATATGCCATGGACAAGAGGGCTGCCAGTACAGTACAGATGTGGCAGCTGCTGTATCTGAACGACGGTTCATCTGTTATGTTCTGCGTGGATGTAAAGTGTGGGGCTGAAAGGCAAAGGCCAGAGGCAAAGCTCCTCTTGGGCATGCTGTGTAATAGTTACAGGTCACGAGGAAAGGCCTGTGGCTTCCAGGTCACCGCAAATGGAGCCTTGTGCCTGCCACTTCGACCGGCCTGCCTCTTCTGGGACTCCCCTTTGCTCTTTGGGGATGTTTAGAGCGAAGCCACGGATCCATTAGCTCATTGTTAGCAGAGCAGAGGTGGGAGGTGGGCAGAGGCTCCAAAGAAGCGCTATGGCCAATGCTAAATTACACCACCCAGAATCTGTGTGATGGATGTCAAAACCAATTTATCACAAACTGAAGTCATTTTCGAGAAATAATGTCCTAGGAAAGCCGAGTCTCCGACTCGCACTGCGTTCAGTAAATCACATGGAAATGCATCCGCACCGCTAGTGATAAGCAGGAAGGCCTTCGGTTGCCAGGATTCCTGACCTCTCTCTCGCTCTTTCCGCCCGCTCGTGTGACACGCCAGCTATACATAGGAGATTTTTAACAAGTCTGGCGCTCAAGTGTTGATGGGGATGTAAGTAAGCTAGCTGTGATGGCTATGGCCAGATGCCTACGTTGCAGTTCAAATGGTAAGGAAATGCGTTGACTTGTCTATACCATGAATTATAATAACCCGAGAATGAATGCAGCAGTGCAAAGACAGCTTTGGGCCAGATGATGCTGTAGTTATCCTTGTTGCAGCACACTGCCTGTATGTAGTCTTGCAGCCACAAATCTAGTGTGCCCAGTGTGGCGAAATGGTCAGAGTGTTGGATTGGGACCTGGCTGAGCAGGGTTCGAATCTTCACACAGCCATGAATCTCACTGGGTGACCTTGGGCAGTCACCATCTCTTAGCCTAACCTACCTCACAGGGTTGTTGTGTGGATGAAATGGGGGGGGGGAGAGCCATGTACACCATGAAAATAGGGGCTTCCTAAGGAAAAGTGCGACATTCCAGGATCAAATCAGAAACTGGGATGGCTTCTGTAAATCCGGGACTGTCCTTGGAAAATAGGGGCACTTGGAGGGTCTATGACCTGCCTGATGCTACCAGGCTCCACCTCCAAGTTTCCACAGATTTCTCCAGATCTGCCTCCTAGTGACAGCTAACAGTCACCAGGATCCAAACACCTAAGAGTCACTGGGGTTTAAATTGGAAGTTGGCCACCTTAATTCTTTCTAGGATCCAGCAAGTTTTTTGAAATATGTTTAGTGGTCGAGGCCATGGCGAAAACTATATTTGTGGGCATCATAAATGAGATGCTGAGGTGCTAGTTTGCATGACACAACACATGAAAATAAAGAGACATCCATGGGACACAAGGTCTGTTAATAAAGAGTTTTGACTATAGAGACTTGGTTGGTGGATTTGTGCGGCACCACCAGGGTTTTCCTACCAAAATTGCTTCTAGAAGAGTCTTTTGATCTAATTGCTGCTGGCCTCTTGCTGACATCGTAAGGCTGCACCTTTTATGGTAACCATTTGGATCTATCACTGGATCCTGGGTCGGTCACCTTAATTTCACTTTTATGTTGGTGGAGAATAAATGAGATTCTTCATCTTCCCTTGTGATCATCTTGGGGAATCTTCCACCTCTTTGCTAATCTAATTTCTTTTTATAGCTCATACAATGGTTGGCCTAATTACTAGGAAAACAAGAAATGCTCTAATCAAATCTTTTAGTGTTCCCGACAAAACTCAGAAAACAAGTAAAATTTGTGACACGTGGAAAGAGAAAAGACTGGAGCTAGGGCTAAAGCAGAGACCAATGAGCAAAGACAGAATAATCTTCCAAGTGTCATCAGCTGAGTAAGAGGACTGAGGGAGCCACGAGGTCTTTGGGGAGTTTTGTTCATTTTGAGGCCCATTCATAAGGTCACACTCTTATACAGAGACAGAAATGTCAGCAAAGTTCGTTGAGCTCAGACCCGGAAATTAGCTCTGGGGGCTCAATAATCCTCTCCTCAAAGGAGGAGAACATCCTCCTGCTCCAGCTCAGATGAAAATCTTGGAAAATAGTTTCTGACTTTGAAAAGCTGCTTCTGGGGAAAGTGTTGCTGGGTTAGGGCAGCCTTAAAGGTCTCCTTTCAAATTGCCCCCCCCCCCCCCGCAGCAGTGTAACTCTTTAAATTAGCCCGATGCAAAACAATGGAGAAGTTCCTCTGTTGCTTTGCATGAGGAGGGGGGACCTTGATCCAAAGAGCTGCTAAACCTAGAGGTGACAGCAAAAAACCCACCTGATGCAGGGAACCCTTGAACTTGTCTAAACAGGAGAAGTAATTTTTTTATAAGGAGCATTCCCCCCCCCCTTCAAGCCTCAAATTGGCTAAGAAAATGGTCTGAGCTCTTCCTGATTTTGAGAGGAAAGAACTTGGATAATTTCCAAATTACTGCAAAACGAGCAGAGACGAGCTCCCACACCTCTACATTTTAAATTTTGCACTGATTAATATGCAATGAATATTTCCCCACAACTGCAAATGTGTTCGGCACTCCAGCTTTTAGGTTGTGTTCGCAGGTTTGCTCAAATGTGGATAAGTTAAGCTTTGGCAGGCTCCTAAAATTATTTGCTAAGCCTGATCCATATGTAATATTCTATTTGTTATTATGTACACAATAAAAAGGTGTTGCAAGCAGAGGTGACCTTCTCTTTTAGAAGTTCAGGTCAAGTATGGCTAAATGTAGGCCTGACATCTAAATCTAAGAGCTGCGAAAAGGGAAGGAAAGTATCAGAGCAAAAGAGAGGTGGGAGAAGCCCCAGCCAAGGCTTTCAAGCTGTGGAATTTGGGCAAAATTCTATGGTGCCAAGCAGCACTTCAGCCTTGATTCTATCTGCTTCCTCCCCAGATATTTCACTTTGACGGGACTCATTCATATGAGTAAGCTGAGATCATGCATAAGTGCTTTTTAAAAGAGCCTGCCTTATCAGATCAAGAGATTTATGCTAAAGCAAAATAAAAAGTTCATACATTGGCCAAACGAGGCCAAAGCAGCAGGAGCGGATTTCATAGTTTGATCTGAAGATGGTAAAAAGGCAGCTGCCCCTGCTGATTCTTTATGCAATATAGCTTCAAGTTACTCCTGTTCCTCAGACATGAAAATAATCCCTGTCTTAAATTATGCAATTCATGGACTGCTAATTCTACCAGATGTTTCTAGGCACAACACTAAAAAAACTGGGTTTGTGGCCAACAAATTTTTCTAATGGTGGTGGTGACGTGTCTTGACTGGTGTTCAATCTTGAAATATATTAAGTACATGAACTGCAGTCTCATTATTATTATTACATTCATTTTTCTACTGCTTTATATTTTTAAGAAAAAAAATCTCAAAGTGATGGACAGCGCATTAAAACATCGAATAAAATAATCCAGAATAAAACATTACTGAAGAAAGTCAAATATAAAGCATCCATTCAAAGCAACATAATTAAAAGGAACTTAAAATATTATCTTAAAGATTTCAAAAGAAAACATTACAAAGGAGGTCAACTACAGAATGCACATTTAACGCAGCAAAGTTAACAAAAACATTATCTTAAACATTTCAAAAGAAAGCCTTACTAAAGGAAGTCAAATATAATATGCACATTTAAAACAGCTTAATTAACCAAAGAATGAAGTATTATCACAAGCCCTGAACATATCCGCTGTTGTTGTTGCCAATCCTGCCCAAGATGGTTCATGGCAGGCTGTGGCTGTGGAAGCTCAGGCTCAGACATCTGCACTAAGAGACAGCCAAAGTGGTCTCTGGCCTCTTCAGTAGCCTCCGCTTTTGTAGCTGGAGTCAGTCCTCCCTGCCCTCCCAGACCAGGTAGAAAAAGGCCTGCAAGGCAGGCAGCAGGTCCCCCAGGACCCACAGCCAAGATGGAATGCTCTTAGTGGGCACACCAGTCTGGGAGCCAACCAAGAAGTTCATTGCCTCTCTTGAACATGAGCAAAAGAGCACAAGACACTCCTGATGCCATCCAGATACTACAAAGTTCAGTGCTACCTAGTGTCTAAACTATGTAATAGCACAATCCAGACCTTCCCCCTTTTGTTCCAAGAGATAATTAACCCAATCGGTGCTGTTGAAATGTTTGGTAGTAAAGGGAATCAGACACATAACTTAAGAAGAGCCCTCCGGAATCAGACTCAAAGGCCCATCTAGTCCGGCATGCCGTTCTCACAGTAGGCAAACAGAAACCCATGGGAAGCACACAAGCAGAACTGAGTGTGACAACCCTCTCCCCACTTGTGATTCCCAGCAACTAGTGTTCAGAGGCAGACTGGCCACAACAGTGGCCAAACCTCCATCTAGATCAGCATTAACTGTACTCTTAAAACTAATTTAGAACTTAAAACTATGAGTATTACAGAAAACAAAAACGAAATTATTTACTTTTCATTCTATTTCTTGGTGAAGAAATTGTGAGTCTTGACGGTATTAATATTTGTTTCATTATCTTTTAATGTGTTAAAGTATTTATTTAATCCATTTATTGTCAGATGGCAGAAATTTGTTAGATACCAATGGTAAATGGGAAACTAAAGGCTGGTGGTTTTATGGCAATGACATCCTATGGATGCTGCAAATAATGTGCATCCATCCATGCACAATAAAGACCCACCTGAAATCACCCTAAGTCACTGGATATATATTACCACTTAGTTTTCCATAAGAGCCTCCTAGGCTGTTTCTAAGTAGTTCAACTTCATTGGAAATAGTTTATTCCAATTCTGCTGGTGCTAGTGGGCAGGAATAAATTGTTGAAAAGCTTCCTGAATGCATTTTTAAAAATCCACACTGTCTCCTCAAGAACAGCCTTGTCAATTTGTTGCCATATTACAGGCCCCGCCATTATTTTAAACCTAAGTATTGGTCTTTCCCCCTACCTCCCCTATTTTCCTTACTCATTATTTTTGAGTTGTATCAGGTAAAACAGGGTGGCGGGTTTGGGGAGGGATCAGCAGAGCAGGAGCAGCAATACAGGAGTTAATTTGGAAGGCCTTTCCTACTGATGCATTCCCATCTCCGCCACACTTGATTCTACCCCTGTCACTCACAAACTCCATATCCCTAAAAATCTGACCAGGTTTCATTTGCATGGGCATTCTGAATGTCAGCATTCAGAAATGAAGGCACATAGATACCAGTGCAAGAAATTCCTCCCTCACTAAGCTGCAGTGAGTTTCAATTATCGCACAGTTTGCTTCTGAGTGGATTTATCAAGCCAAGTCTATAAAGCAAAATGAATAATCTCGTCCTTCAGACCTATAAAAATATAATACTTGAAAGTACTTTGACAAAGTAATAAAGACAGAGTGAAAAGAAGGAACATCGACCCCATTTTAATAAGATTAGAGGGGCTTGATATTGTAACTAACCCTTGGCATTTAGAGCTTATTCTCTGGGCTGATTGATTTATATTATTATTTTGATGTGGGGAAATCATTGTGTGGTGTTGTGAATGGTGTGCCACATGTTGATAATATTACAGGTCAGCAGCAACACCTCTGGGGCTCGGTACCCATGATTGGTGGGCCAGAGTTTTCTTGCGGCAAGAACTCATGTGGCCACTTGCCACACTGAGAAAATCAACCAATCAACGTTGGCTTTATCCACAACATCATTAAGAAAATGACTGTGTGGAAATGTTAGAAGGCAAGTGCGTGTTGTGTGTGTGGTAGCCCCATTTGTTTCCGTCAGGGCTCCTGCCTCTGCACCAGAAGCAGCAATTCAACATTTAAAGCTTTTCTCCACCATTTCATTTCTGTTGGCAAAATCCTCAGATCTTGTGTGTGTTGTGCAGCCGTTAAAGACTCTGACGGAAACAAATAGGGCAGTCAAACAAATGAGACAGAGCCTATTCAGTCCAGCGCACCGACCACAAATGGTGGGTAGCCCAGCCTCACTGGGATGCGCAGGAGGTGATACCGGGGGTGGAGGTTTGTAATGAGTACCCCCCTTCCTCTCCTTTCGCAAAATCAACTCTAGCAAAGCTTTCCTGTAACTTCCCCCCCATCACGTCCTTGCTCTTGTACAGCAACTAAACTAAGTGAAATATAATTGACTCAAAGTAACTCAGAACACTTGACTATCCTTCCCTCTCCCCCCTTCACCCAACTTGTCTCTCCCCATTATTCTGTTTCCAAGTGTACATTCCTCAGGGAAAGAACCTGTCTTTTTCTTTTGCTCTTTAACACACTGATACTCTGATAGAGCTGTATAAGGTAATAGTAATAATAATGCCTTGTGATTCTGAGTTTTCTATGTTTATGTTATTTTACATTTTGTGGCCAGGCTGCCTTTTGTCTTTCAGTCTATCAATTGGTCCTTCCTTCCGTCCTTCCGTCCTTCCGTCCTTCCTTCCTTCCTTCCTTCCTTCCTTCCTAGAGAACATGGTGCCCTCCAGATGTTGCAGAACAAATCCCATCAGCCCAAGTCCATCAGCATCTGTAGGGTTGCAGGTTTATCACCCCTGTATTAAATAATGTCCTCACATAACATGGGCACCCCACTGCACTGGCAGAAGCGACCAGACATTGGCTCAAAAGGTGCACAACACCAGAGATAAAGGAAGAATTGCCTTCTAATTTCAACTAGTGGGGTGCCTTCTGTCATGCTGGCAAAGTCCGTCCTGGCTCAACCAAAATGAGAAGAAATGGGGGGGGGGGTGAAGGAAGGCTCTCTGGGCCCTAAGAATTCTGGCCCCATTTGGTAAATCTGTACCGCACCCTCCCCTCAAAAAATCCTGCCTTCTTTCAGCATAAAGCATGTGACAGAAGCTGATGTTATATTTAAATAATAAAGCAGAACTGGGGTTGTTTTGTCTGCTTCCCCCCCTTCCTCTCTGATCTCCCCGTTGAAAAATGCATGGAAGGCAACAGATGTTTCGACTTTGTAGCTTGAACCTTTCTCAGCTGTTTGAAGATTTGATGTAGAATTCTTTGAACATCAGTTTCAGAGGAGACTCTCTTGGTAACGGTTGCCATGCAGAATTCATAATTAAAGAAGGTTCTAGGGTGATGGTGGGTTTTGTAAAACTGTATTTCATTAATTTGCTTAAATATACTTAATGGGATGAGAGAAATGGTTTTATCCACGGAGAAGAAACTCCTCAGGCCTTCAGCTCTGCCTACTGGGGAATAATCAAGCAGACACCTCTAGACTGCATAGCAACGTGGTTGCCGCAAGCTCTCTCCAAGCTAGCCACAGGGCACGGAGGTACATGATGTGGAATGTGTCGTGCTCACGAAAGACGTGGCAATATGCCAAACCCTACGCTTCTGTGTAACACTGTCACCACCCACAGGACAGAACTGCAGCCAAAACAGCAGGGTTGGCTCAAAGATTTTGGGGGCCCTTGGGCATGGCGCCCCCAGTTCTAAACCTGGAGGTGGGGCATTTAAACTGATAATTACTTTAGGCTGCAACCAGTTTTCTTGGATACATCCCTTCCAAGTAGAAATGGTAGGGCCATTACAGCAGTGGGCCTTCCACTGATCTCACGAGGCCCTGGCAAATGCCCCACCTTGCCACCCTATAAAGCTGACCCGGGAAAGCAGTATGGTGGTGGCTGCATGTAAAGTGTTTGCATGAGTGAGTTGTTCATATGTGCACCATTGTGTAAATGCTCTTACCAAGTGAGCCAGCCCATTGGTATGTAGAGCTGGCATGTCAACCGTGCACCTGCCTGGGCCCTACAAACGCTGAGTGCTAGCTCTGCAAATAGACCGCAAACAAGCTCATATGGTAAGTGCATTTATACATGATGAAGTGTGTGTAATGCTTGCACAGTCAAGCGCTGCCATCTGTTTCAGTCCTTTAAGCTCTTCTAATGCAGAAGATGAAATCACCCTACCCCAAGAGTCCAATGGAGAATTTGTAGAGCTTGCTCATATATACCTTGCTTATGCTTCATGTCAGGGATAGTTATATAAGTAAATTCTACGAACGACGGCACTATGTCAGTTTTGTTACCTCTTCACCAGAGGTGCAGAACCACCTCACACCCAGGGGTCCAACATAGCCCTCCAGAAAGCTCTAGCCAGTCTTTGGGTCTCTCCTAAGGCTACCTCCCCTCTCCTCAGGCCATATATCTTGCTGTCACCACTCTGTGTTTGGCATGTGTCCTTGAACTGACCTCTTGGTTGCCCGAATAGAAGATGGGGTTATTGGGGGCAGGGGGAGAGAGAGAATAAATCTTTGGCTTTTGTGTGGTTGGAATTTAGCTTCTCTATTGTGCTGGAACTCACCACAAACACCTCCCTCGTTCTCTTATAATGGCAATGGTGTCCACCTGAGAGGTGCCAGTACTGAGTTCTGGTTTTAAAAAAGCCCTGTTAGGAGCTATTGATTTTCCCCAGCCAGTGGAGGCTACTTCATATAGGCAAGTGGGTCATTGCCCCACCGAGCTCCCCTAAGCCAGCCCCCACCTGTCTGCCTCCTTACCAGCCTAGTGGGTGACACTAGATTTCAGCCTCCTCCTCTTCTTTAGTCAGTGTTGTCTTTGAAGGACTCAAGAGGGAAGGATACCAGAATAAGCTGGTTTGGCCTCTCATGGGCTCTAGTTCTGGCGGCCATTTGCTCTGGTTGCCCCTGTGGCTGACCTCCCTGCCTTCCACCCTCCCAGGCCCAACAGGAACCAGACCCCACTAGGCCCAGCCTTACCAGGTGGCCAGTTGAGACAACCACCACGAGGCAAAGTGAGGCAGCCATTTTGGGTAGCAAAAACTGAGGGCCACAGTGTGAGCTGAACTGTGTGCCAGGCACCACGACCTGCACCTGTTACAAGTAGCTTGTCATCTCTGAGAGCAGTGGAGTAGTCTGTCTCATTGACACGCCAGTCCTTTTGTAAATGGCAGATGAGAGGTATCACCACCTCAGGCAATGCAACAGCTTCAGCCGTCCCTGCTCCCATAACCTCTGGTGCTGTTTCGGTTCCTCTTGGCATTTTCCCTGCTTTTATTACAGGAAATAAGATACAATCTAGCACTCATTTTGTGTCCAGGCAGAAAGAACAATATCGCTTCTTCCCCTTAGTGGAGACTATCTTCACAGCAGGCTAAAAGCCTGGGTGAGCCTTCACTAGCAAACATGGAGCAGAGGCATAATTATTGCTGAAGCAGTGTTAACTTTTCGGTGGCAGGCAGGAGCAATTTTAATGGCAATTAGGGCTGTCACCTCATTAAATAAATCTTAGATGATTAATCATATAATGTTTAATCAATTAATCGCATAAATTTGCATAGGAATAAACAATAGATCCACAGGAGGGGGGGTTCTCCTTTCCTTTCCTTCTTTCTTTTTTTTTGCAGGATGCCCACGTCTCCATCTTCCCAGCCTCTACCATCCCTTCTGTGTAGAGACAAAGGAAGATATATCTTCTCCGATATCTGCTATCCATTTTGTTTGTAATTTCTCATACTACAAGTCATTCCTCCACCACCCCACATCTGTTGCCTCATTAATTGGGGGGGAGGTGTGCCACCTTTTAAACCAATTGATCTACAAAGGTTAATCCGCAGGGAGTGCAGTCTTATATCTCCTCAGAAGGAAGTCTGATTGAGTTAAATGGGACTTACTTCCAAGTAAGTGGGTGAAGCCTAAATGCAGACCTCGTAATTACAGCATGGAAGCAATTTTGTGTGTGGAATGCAACCAATCAGCCTTCTTTCAGGGGAAGAGAGAAGTGCATAACCCCAATCCAGATTTCCAAAAAAATAATAATCATTTGATGCTGGTTTCCTTGAGAACTGAGTAACTATTTGGTGCCCTCTAGGCTAGGGTAACAACGTATTAGTCAACTCCCAAATGTAACCATGGAAATGATATCTCATGCATACAGTAGAACCCAGAGGACCTCTACATTTGAGGAAGCATGGAAGTTTGGAACTCACCAATGCTCATACTGGCATCTTACACCACTTTAAACATTTAGTTGGGTTTCCTGATGTTTATATATGCCTGATACTGCACCCTTGATGTTATTACATCAGTTACCTAATGTTTATACATCCATAGATGACATCCATGCTACACAGTTGCTGCAGAAAATGCTGGTGTACCTAACACTGGTGTTTCTGACAACACTGAAACTTGTTTTTAGGTCTTTGGAATTTAGTAGGTTTTCTGGGTCACTTGAGCCTTAGGCAGCTTACACACCATAGATTTAAAAGAATCCCAAGAATCTTGGGAACTGCAGTTTGTTAAGGATGCTGCGAATTATAGCTTTGTGAGGGCAAAACCACGATTATTTTGTGTGTGCGTGTGTGCGTGCGTGCTATAAATGTATGCTGTATATACAGCCTTACACCCAAAGATTCACAGGACTCATATGTCTGGTGTCAGAGTGAGAAGTGATCCCATACCTCTCCTTTAGCTGATCCAATTGTGGGTGGGCAAGGATAGACTCTTCTGCAGCATAAAAATAGATGAAGTGCATCACCCCCTGCACCTGATCCAAATTTGCATAAAATTCAAATACAGTGGAACCTCGGGTTAAGTACTTAATTCGTTCCTGAGGTCCGTTCTTAACCTGAAACTGTTCTTAACCTGAAGCACCACTTTAGCTAATGGGGCCTCCTGCTGCTGCTGCCACGCCGCTGGAGCACGATTTCTGTTCTCATCCTAAAGCAAAGTTCTTAACCCGAGGTACTATTTCTGGGTTAGCGGAGTCTGTAACCTGAAGCGTATGTAACCCAAAGTACCACCGTATGGTAATTTAAAAAACAAACAAACTTTCCTTTAAACAGAAATGCAACTTACCACAGAGGAAGACTGTGAACCAGGCGATTTGTTTGTGTCTGCTGCCCAGGTACACAGTTCAGGCTACAGGCAACCCCCCTCAAGTCACTTCCTTTGCTCACACCTTATACAGACCAAACTAGTACACTCCACAAAGCTGGAAGGGGGAAGAGAAGTCCCATTCCCCAAAAGGGGTCTTCTTCTAGAAAAGCCTCAAAACTGTTTGTATGAATGTTGTGGTTGTTTCCAGTTGTGATTACTTAATACAAATTAAAACCATCATCTCCGACCATTAGCTTCTATGGCAGATGATGTGTTTGGCAGGTTTGACCCTTCAAGCCATCATTTCAGACTCCAACCAGAGAACCACTCAGTTGAAGGAGGCCTTGATGTTATCCACAGCATTTTACAAAATATACTTTGCTCCCTCTCCAGATTCTCTAAAATGAGAAATCTCCTATCTAAGTGACAAGTGGATGCAAGCTTGTATTGAGTGCAGATGTATGTAATTATTACATTAAGATCCCACTTTTCTTCCAAGGAGCTCAAGGAAGTGTATGTTGTTCTCCCCCTCTTCATATTACCCTCACAGTCACTGAGAGGCAGTGACTGGCCCAAGATCACCCAGTGAGCTTCACCACCAAGGTCCTAGTCCATGTTGGCTCTCGAAAGTTTCCTAAGGCTACTCAAGTCCTCTTAGTGCTCAGCTTTGCGACTGAATGGGGATTTGAACCTGGGCTCCAGCGTCAAAGCCCAACACTCAAACCACTACAGCACACACATTAATGCATGTATATACTGGCAATCAATACTAGACTTGTCTGCTCAGAATACATGTCTAGTATCTGCTCAGAAGTTAGTCCCATTGCATTCAATCCTGTTTACTCCCCAGCAAGCATGCGTCGGATTTTACCTTCAGGTCACAATCAAACAGCTCAGCTTCACGCTGCCAGCACGCAAAGCAGCGAAAAGCCAGACACACAGGAGAAGAGGCCAAAAGTTGCCAAATGGCTTTGCAACATTAAGCCGCAGCAGCATGGGAACCATGCACAGCCTCTGCCACTCCCGCTATGACCAGTCGTATGCAGCAGCCACCAGCAAGGAGCCACTAGCAGCAGTGGCAGCAGCAACCAAGTCATGCATTTAATTGGTGTCTATTGGATTTCCCCCCCTGAAGCTATACTTTGTGCTACTCACTCTGACATGGAAGGCAGAAGTTTCATTTTGTATCTGCATCTGACTCAGAGACTTTTTTCTATACTGGCATTTGGCCTCCTGCCCCGATGGCAGTTTTTCTTGTATCATCAGGCTGAAATGTAGAATTTCCCACTGAGGAGATAGAGGAATGTGTGTGTGTGTGTAAAAGCAGGGTGAGGGAGGAAGAGACATTGATGAATGGAATAAATCCCTGCCACTCTTCTAGTTTCTTCGCAAAAACACAGCGGCAAGGTCTTTCTTTATCCTGTCACATAAAGATGCCACTGTCTCCCTAGAGAATAGCTCTTGAGAGACAGCAGCTTCTTTACGATCAGCAAACCTACAGCTGTAACAATTGTAGAGCCATGGGGATAGTATAGGAGCACTATACTCCATCCAAATGGACTTTCTCCTCTGGAGAGCCTCTGGTAAGGGAACCCTATTCTGCAACTTGAGTTTTAAGTAAGAAACCCAGCTGTAGATGGCACCGGTTGGCTAGTACCTGTGACATCATCAATACACCTCCCATTAAAAACCCCCAAAGATGCACCCACTTTAAAAAAAAGCCAATAGCACAGGTGAAATGAAAGGAGTGCAGAAAATACTGATGGCTGAATCAGCATTCAGTTTGTGGGAAGCTAGCTACATAACCGCACTGAACTTCTCACATCTGATATTAACCTAAACAGAAGACTTTTGTTAATTTTTACAGTTATGCTACATGCTGAACAGATTCATCTATGCTTACATAGAGGGTTGGATTCTATTAGGTTGGAATATTGTTTTCATACCTTGCCAAGTAACTTTTATTTTATTAATACCCGATCTCGGCTCCTAATGTGTCGTGTCCACCACCTCAGGCTAGGACACCTCAGGGAAAACGTATGTACAAAATCTACTGTGAAATATGGATGTCAGTGTGGCATTTGCTTTCTTCCACCTTTATTGTTTCTCCCCCTGCAAATAATTCCCCCCACTGGCCTTTTCAACTACCAATTCGTAATTAACATAAGCCAGCAAAATACAAGTGGCCTCTTTCTAACAGTCAAGCTACAGTCCATTCTCTTCTCTCACTTCCACCTGCCCTCCATTACAGCCATTAACTGCTCTCTGCAGCTTATACGCCAACAAAGAAAAAGATGGCTTCACAGCTGTGACAGAATTCCATGTATGGGGGTGGCGAGGAAGGGGAGAAGCATCTTGGGACTCTAATCCAACCAGACAGATTGAGGTCAAATGCTTCTTGCATTCAACAAGCATAAAGGGGGAAGAGAAAGGAAAAGCCACAGAAATAAGAGGTGGCAAGTGCCTATAGGGTGCCTCACATTCTGCTGTAGGACAGCCACTGCCAACCTGGTATTGTTTAGACATTTGGGCTACAACACCTACCAGCCCCAGCCAGCATAAACTCTGGAGGTCAACGAGCTGTCCGTGGCTGCTACCCCAAAGCAGCTGAGAGTTGGAAATGGCTCTGAGGACCAATGCATGTAGGATATTTGAAAGCGTCTGCAAGTGTATGCTTTAGATGGCTTGCTTTTTCTTGCCTCCCAGATCCCTCTCCTCATTTCCCCCCAAAACACAAGCCAAGGAGTTCATGGGCCCATACACACCATAC
The DNA here is from genome assembly GCF_965153285.1 of Podarcis tiliguerta. Taxonomy (NCBI): domain Eukaryota; kingdom Metazoa; phylum Chordata; class Lepidosauria; order Squamata; family Lacertidae; genus Podarcis; species Podarcis tiliguerta. The sequence continues at coordinate 39,076,590 of NC_139535.1, read as the reverse complement.
ATTTTAAGCATCACCACAGTACTTTAAATAGTCATGGCTTTCTCCCAAAGAATCCTAAGAAGTGTCGCTTGAGTTGTTAGATCCCTGTTCTCCCTCACAGAGTGCCAGTTCTCAAAGTTCCCCTGGAAGAGGGACTGAGAGTGGAACTGAACAAGCCTGGAGATTGAGAGCAGAGACAGTAAAGGAATTTGTACCCAGGGTTCACAGTTTAAAGAGGAGGCAAGGAAGAGATGACACAAAAGAGGTGTGGAGAAAGTGGACAGAGAAGTTTTACTCCTCCTCTCGCAACACCAGAACTGGGGACATCCAATGAAGCTGGTTGGTGGAAGATTCAGGACCAGACAAAAGAAAGGACCCCTTTGACACAGCGCACACTTAAACTGCAGAACTCACTCCCACAGGACACAGTGATGGCCACCAACTTAGATGGCTTTAAAACAGGATTAAGCAAATTCATGACGAATAAGGCTATCAAGGTTATCTGAAGAAGTGTGCATGCACATGAAAGTTCATACCAATAACAAACTTAGTTGGTCTCTAAGGTGCTAGTGGAAGAGATTTTTTTAAATTTTGTTTTGACTACAGCAGACCTACATGTCTCTAAGGCTATCAATGGCTACTAGCCATGCTGGCTAAGCTCTGCCTCCACAACTGGATGCAGTATGCTTCTGAATACCAGTTGCTGGAAACAAAAGGAGGGATAATGACCTGATGCTCAGGTCCTGCCTTTGGGCTTCCCATAGGCATATTACTGCCTCCCCCCCCCCCATGAGAACAAAGTGCTGGACAGGATGTGCTTTCGATGTTCTTTCCTAAGCATCTACAGTGGGAGACACAATTATTGACTAGAGGAGGAGAAGAAGAGGAGTTTGGATTTGATATCCCGCTTTATCACTACCCTAAGGAGTCTCAAAGCGGCTAACATTCTCCTTTCCCTTCCTCCCCCACAACAAACACTCTGTGAGGTGAGTGGGGCTGAGAGATTTCAAATAAGTGTGACTAGCCAAGGTCACCCAGCAGCTGCATGTGGAGAAGTGGAGATGCGAACCCAGTTCACCAGATTACGAGACTACCACTCTTAACCACTACACCACACTGGCTGTAGATGGGTGGAGGTGTATTTTATTCATATGCTGAACTGCCCTTTGACCAAATATTGCCAGAAAATAAAAGACAACAACAACAACAACCCACTATATTTATACATACATACACACAAAGTCCTGAGTATTTTCTCGGGAAAACCCCCCAAAAAACTTGCTCACACCAGATAGATATTAATTTAAAATGGCACCTTTGTTGTGGAAACACTGGCAAATTTGTCATTCTGGCTCCCTATGTGAATGACTAGTAGGTATGTAAATAAGCCACTCAGCTTCCTTTTATTTTTATTTTTTTTTCAAAGCAATGGTAAGTCAGCAGGTCATGACCTAGAAGGTGGGAAAGGCAGAGCTGTGGATAGAAGCTCTTGCCTCCGCTGCACCAATGACCCAGTGTTCCTTGGAGACAAGGCACACAGCTGCCACAAGATCAGCACCCCTTTCAAAAGGGAAGCAAGCCAGACAATATAGCAGGCAGAGACCACCACCAGACACATATATAGTCAATGCCAATGCCCCCTGCAGCATAAATAACACCCTCTTTGCTCCTCATAAAAAAATCTCCAATATACCCAAAACATCACGTTCATAGTTCTAAGAGTCATCTTTCCCCACAAAAATTATCAATTCTTTCTTCCCTGCTTCCATAGCAGCTCAGCAGGCATCCACATTACTGCTATGGACATCACCCTGTTCCTATGCTTTCAATTTGCCTTTCCCAAAGCCCCCATAAGATCCACCTAGGAATGAAAACAGTTTTGAGGCACTTGCAAGCATTCCATCTCAGTATTTTGGGTGAGGAGAAGTCACTCCACAGAAATGGCTTTCCGTGGAGCAGGAATCTGGCCCACCAGTTGTAGAACCCGCTGGGAAAGGCAGAGGCTGGTAGGATGGTGGGAGATATATTGACACAGAGCGTATGGACAGATAGAGATAGACAGCACCTGGGGGAGCAGCAAAGACAAAGGGGAGTTTAGGTAACCCGAAGTCAATGGCTCCCAGACCTCACCCCCCTTCACTTCATTTCCACCCCGACACTTAAGTCCCTCCATTCCTCTGACTCACCTTGCCACTACGGCAAACTCCCAGCAGGCTGTGGGGCCTCTCATCATCAAGTACAGTAGCGAAAAGGATATCTAAGACCAGGTGGATGCGATGGATGGTTTGTGCCGTCTCCACGTCAGCAAGGAAGAGGAAAGCATGCTTGGTAAGAATGACCACCACACCCAAGTGGGGCAGGAACTAAAAGGATAGAAAAGCAGTTGCTTGAGAAGTCTGAATCAGTCCCCTTCCCACATCACATCAATACTATTTAACTATACTCTGACTGGGATTACCAGCATGGCTCTTGAGTGCATAATGGCACTCTCAGACCACCCATCCAGGGGGCCCTGACCTCCCTTAATAAAAAAATATTTTGTTTGTTAGTTTGGGGTATCCCTGTCTGCTTCTTTTGTCTATTTTGTTTCTGCTCTTGGTGTCTGTCTGTGGGGGGGACGGACAACCCATGTTTTGCCTGTTTTTTCAGGCAGTGAGGGAGTTCTAAGCACAGGCAGTTTTCCTTGTGTGAAATTGATATCTTGTGATGGCCACAGACGTTTTAGATTTAGAAACGAGTCCCCAGGCCCGAAGAGGTTAGGCACCCGTTGCCAAAAACAGGCATGCGGAACCTTTGGCCCTCTAGCTGTTGATGAACTACAACTCCCATGGCTATGTTTTCTGGGGCTGATGGGAGCTGTAGTTCAGCAACATCTGGAGTTCCAGAGGTTCCCCGGCAATGCCCTAAAAGCTTCTTCCCCTTGTCCCAACTACTCCTGGGCACTTGGAAAACATGACCGCCAACTCTGGATCAAATAGCCAGACATCCACTGAGTTAGATGGGGAAGGCACAAAAAAACCCCACCACCAACTACATCAGCCTAACTGACACCTTCCAGATGTTTTGGATTACAATTCCCATCAGACCCAGTCAGCATGGGGATGAGAGAAGTTGTTGTCCAAGGTTCAGCAGGTCCATAAGCCAACTGTCTCCAAGGCAAAACTCACCTGCACTGCACTGGGGAAGTCCCCTAGCTGAGTCCCCTTGAAAGGCAAGGTGTCGCGGGCACTAAGCAAGGCGGCGTTCCCTGGCTGATGTGGGCCTAGCTCTACCACATGAAACTGCAGACACAAACAAGAAGCAAGTGCAGAATTAGAGACTTTACTGGCTCCCTACCCAGTAGACCTTGGCTCCCAACTTCCTCTTTGCCCATCCTTACTAAGCCCCAGTCACCTGTCCAGCCTGTTCCTTGCCTCTCCGCACAGCAGCTAAGAGGGATGTTGAAGGTTTTGGATTCCTGGAAAATCTGTGCTGAGGCAAGGCTACTGCTTGGGCTTCTATGACCTGAGACAGTGGGCCCCCTCGCCAATACAGCTGGGTCAAGCCCACAACTTGGCTCTGTGAGAAGGAAACGAAGAGACAGAGATTCAGAGCAGGGGTAGCCAATGCCGCTTAGACTACAACTCACACCATCCCTGACTACTGGGCCATGCCAGTTAGGGCTGGTGGGAGCTGGAGTCAAACAATATCTGAGGCACAATGTTGGCTATATCTAGGTTAGAACAGAGCCACCAAGCCGTGTAATGGGTTTAGAAACAAGAGACTTAACTTATAACATTTTTTTAAAATTTGGGGGGGGGGGGGAATGGATAAGCTGAAAGAAAAAGGGATTGACAATGAAAACCAGAGAAGGGTGGTGGGAAGTCAGGGGATTCCGAGAATCCTAAATGTGAAGGTGAATGATATGTTTAAATTGAAACGTGTTATGTAAAACTTAATTAAAATATTTTAAAAATATAAAATAGAAACAAGAGACATACCATAGCCATGGGGTCAGAGAATTATGTACCTGCTCAAGTCCTAGAGCTGAGAGAGCCATCCACATATGACTCGCATCCCGTTGATATCCTACCACCTCCATGCCACAGAGACGTTCATGTCGGCTAAACTGCCAACTTGGTCCGGAACCTTGTAGGGAGATTACAGACAAGGAATGGAGTCAAAGTCTTCTGCTCAATTCATATGGCTTACGTGATAGATTAAGTAGGGAACTTCTGGCCAAGGGGTTCAACTTGACATGCCAGGCCCTTTCCGTAACCAGTGGTGGCCAAACTTGGCCCTCCAGCTGTTTTGGGACTACAATTCCCTTCATCCCTGACCACTGGTCCTGTTATCTAGGAATGATCGGAGTTCTAGTCCAAAAACAGCTGGAGGGCCAAGTCTGGCCACCACTGCGCCTAAACCACACTCACCTACCCATCAGTGATTATGTCAGCTGATGGGTGAGAGGACAGGGTTCAATCCTGCACTAGCTATGCCGTCCTGTTCCTAGGAGGCAACAGGATCACACAGCCAAGGCAGCAGGATTTAATCTAATGAGCTAATGTGCCAAGATTGAAGTGCTCTGTCTTCTCCTTAAAGCTGCATATGGTGCTACTGCTGCGACCCGCCCACTTAAAGGAGAAGCTGAGCAAAGTGTCAATTGAAACAGAGTCTGCTTCAAAGGGCACTTTGCTGCTTTAGGCCAATCCTTGGATAGATCCTCAAACTACCCCTGCTTTTAATTTTCATCACAGTAGACTGTTGAGGCAATGCCAGCACACTGCTTCCTCACCAATTCCCTTCAATAATCACTAACTTATCCCATAAACTAGACAGCCTGCCTCTCCTACAATGCATGTGTCCTTTGTCCTTTTCCTTTACTCCCAACTCCATCCATCAAGCACCCTTGGTTTCACCACTTAACTCCATTCATCATTCTGCCCACACCCTGCCCCTGCCAAGGATTCTTTCATTACAGCCACCCCAACAACATCTTCCCCAAGTCCCTCAAACACTCACGTTTTACAGTCCAGTGGAAGACATCCTCCTCTGTCACCACAGCCAGAATGTCAGCGTTCAACCACACCCAGTACTCTATAGGATGAGCAAATTCCCACTGGTACCTTAAGGAACGCTGGTCCACGTCGTAGACCTGGGCCAGCTGCCCCGCTAGAAGGAAGAAGAGGGAAGGTTAAGACAACTGCTGTGGTTTGAGGGAGTGGAGCCGCTTGACAGTGAAGGCCCCTCAATTTATAAAACAGACAATTCACTGTATTTTAGATGCACCTGTGTCTCTTCTGCAAAACTGAATGAGAAGCCCCCACAACCAAATAGAAAGCAGGTAAATAATACGGAAAGCTACAAATGAGAACTTTAGGACATTGGCAGCTCATTCACCAGAAATGTCTTGATGTTTCCAAAGGCTGCAGAGAGCGCTTGGCATTACCAGAACATTAAGTGGGTCAGAGACAAAGAATTCATTTGGAAATGTTGCTGTCCCAAGGGATAACAAATACTCCAACCTCTCCCACAGTTTGAGAACCACCACTGCCCAAAATAAAATGACAGCTGGACGGTGTTACCACCTTCCCTCTTCTAAGCCTATCTCCCACTCAAAGACACCTCAGTTCAATTCAAGCCCTTTACTTCTCTGCAATAACACAAGTCCTCCCCCTTCAGGACCAAAATGACCCTCTAGCATTCGCTTTCCATCACTCGCAATTATTTTTCCTTCACCCCATCCACACTGGATTGCTTCCAATGCAAGTCCTACTCTAGAGCAGACCCACTGAAACTTAAGGTCATTTGTAACTTAGGCCCACTCATTTCAGTGGGTCTAGTCTGTGGCGAATTTAGTAACACACAACACCCCGACTTCCTCTCCTTTGCTCAACTCTCCTTTCCTATAACCAGATAGCGTTCCTATTAATGAAATACTGGGGACGCTTGGGTTGCGAACCCGCAGCGTTTGCAACCCGCGTCTGCGCATGCACAGGTTGCGATTCGGCGCTTCTGTGCATGCACGACCGCCAAAACCCAAAGTAACCCGTTCCGGTACTTCCGGGTTTCAGCGATCCGCAACCCGAAAAAAAGCAACCTGTAATGGCTGTAACCCGAGGTATGACTGTACCTCTGACAGCAAGCAGTGGACGGCTAGGATTAGCCAGAGCCCCTTGCACATGATGCAAAGTCCAGTTTGGTGGAGCCTGATCCTCCTTGGGAGATGCGCGGGGATCCAAGAGCGTCAGCGATTGCCGGGAGGAGTCCCCAGGAGGGCTGTGCCGGACACAGAGGCGAGAGGCAGACGAGAAGGTTACACGAGGGTAGGTGATGTATTCCGATACAATGCCATGGGCTTGAAGCTGCAGAGAATGGGAGCGTGAGTGGAGCTTTCCTCCAGAGAAGAGTTTCAATGCCCACAAAACTGTTTGGAGCCGAACCAAGGCTAAGGGAACAGTGTCCTTGTATGTGTACGATCTGGTGTGACCCAAGGTTGGGGTGAGGGAGAAACCCAAATATGTCAACTTCTGCTCCTTATTTAAGCTGCTCATGTACTTTTTTTGTTGATCAAGGAACTGCAAACCAGGAACCACCTTGAGCATCATTAGGAACCCCACCCAGAAGTCAACAAAAAGTATAGGACTGAACTGCAGCTGAACTCCATGGCTGAACAGCGATTTGAACCCAGGTTCCCCACCCTCCAACTCTGCCGCTATTCATTCTTTCCACCTGCTACCTCCTTGTAATATCCATCATACGCTTTCAGGCCATTTGCTTGATTAGGTCTGACCTGCTCATTAGGAAATTAACTGCAGCAAAAATAAGTGTAGAAGAGTGGAAAGATTAACAAGTACTTTGTACTGCTGACTAGTTAAAAACAACTTAATATGAAAATTAGAAAATCAACACGATAAAAATGGTTTCATGAAGATCTAATCTCGAGATTATTTCTGCCAAATGTGACGCTTTTATATTTCCCCTGTTGGAATAGAAAAAATATGGACAGCACTGAGAAATCAATTTAAAGTGTTGGTTTTTGCTATAAATTAAAGACAGAGGTACTGCGCAATAAAAATGTACATGAAAGAGTGACCCCTAAAGAGTAAGACCAGAAAGAAAGAAAGAAAGAAAGAAAGAAAGAAAGAAAGAAAGAAATTGCAGGTAGCCATTTTGATAGGAACAACGTTAGGAAAAAAGTCAATCCAAGTCAGGCATTAGCATTCCCATCTTACTCAACATGGAAGTGGGGATGCAACAAATAACTCCACCTTTGCATGAAGAATGCAACTGACTGTACTAACAGAGCCACTCCCTTTATAGGCACAGAAAATGTAACCTTATATAAGTATATTTGGAAGGAAGCATGGTCACTTTCATTGGTGCTTACTCCCAGGCAAGGAAGTGGAGGATTACAGCCTTAACGACTACACTCAATACTGCTTTTCCCTTTTCTTTTCTACACCCAGAAAGCAGAAGCTCAAAAAAGTCACTGGAGAAATCCAAGGTTCTAAGGCAGCTGTGATCTGGCATCATGGGCAGAAGTCACACACCTATGTCCCCAAAGAAGTTCACAGCCCAATTATTTTCAGATATATCCAAAGAAGCTTTAAAAGTGAAACATGTCTGCATGCAAGTCAATAGAGGACAAGGTTTGCACATAGCCAAGTACTGGATTTGGGCTAGCAGGTGGCAGTGTGACTAGACTGACCTTGGCTACAACCTAAGTGGTCTTTTAATGCAGGGGATTTTAGGCTAGAAATCACCTGAAAACCCAGGCTGAAAACTAACAGGCTGAAGGGCTGGCATAAGCAGTATCTCCCAGCAGCCGTCCCCAACCTGCAATATGGAGATAATGGGCTGTATTTGTGATGGCAGGCATGGGCATTGCCAGAATTTTTTTTGGGTGGGGCAGGCCTTTTGTTGGGGGGTGGGCAGAACCTCAGTTAGCTATGTATTTTTATCAATTTTTATTGACTGGGGGGGGGGGCAGCTGCTCCTCCCTGCCCCCAACGTTTCTTGAAACACCAAAAAAATTAAAAAGGCCCTTCCTCTCTGCCTGAGGACAGTGCAGTAATACTTCTTTTAAGGTTTGCTTGTGGGGGTGAAGGCATGCCCAGTCAGAACTCCCCTAACCCACCACTGATTCCTATAGGAGCAACTCTCATTTATGACCCCAGAAGAGATTTTAAAATGGCTTCCACCGGAACCCCGAAATCTTCTATCCACACAAGCACCTCGCCCCTTTCTCAATCTCTGGGCGCCGCAACCAACCCTGAGCTCGACCCATTCCAAATCGCGCACCCGCCCAGGCCCGTCACCACCTCTCGAGTAACTATTTTCCCCACAGAGGCCCATAGGTTGAGCTACGTGGGGTTTTTTTAGGGGGGGGGGTGTTTCCTGCTTACCTGAGTCAAAACTTCCACGCGGACTGGAGACACAGGTTCGCTCATAGCTCGGTATTCCGAATCAACCTGCAGTGCAGAGAAAAATAGGAGCGAATCGTGCGCGGGAGAGAAAAGGGGGACACGTGGGGAGAGGAGCGGCTTTGGGGAAGGTTTATGAAGTCGGGAGTGATGACCCAGGCTAGCAAGTAAATTAAAATAGGAGTTAACAGTAAGAGGCTAACCTCGAGGAAAAACTGCAACTAAATCTGTGAAAACAACTGCACCACATAGTTCAATATTTGAGCCTTTAAAAACTTACAGGGAAGCGCCCCGCGTAGCTGGCAGTCTTCCCCACCGCCGCTGCCCAAAGTTCATACTCTTTCCTCCTCCTTTTTTTCTCGGATTATAATGGCGTTTCAAGGCCATTCCTGCCCTCTTTCCCAGGTGTACCTGATCTTGCTTTCAGACACGATCCAATTAGCCCTAGCAAAAGGGAGGATCCCTCAGCCACATCTCTCTCTACTACTCCTACCGGTTCGACCAATCCCAGACCAAGGGCCCCATGGAGAGCAGCCTGATGCGGACCCAGGAAAAAGGGGGAGGAAAGCAACCAACTCGCCCCACCCGGAGCAAGCGGACAGGAAGCCGTTGTGTATGAAAACCAACAGCCTAACGATCTGCTACGCGCAGAACACAGATCGTGGAGTTTGCACACCCGCCTTGGTATTTTGCACGAGAAAGCGGCATATAAATGCTTTTATAAATACAGTGCAATATATAACTCTTGGATGTTAAGCTTTAGAGGCATATCAGAAGGAGCTGTGGCTAGCAGAAGATCTGGGTTGCAGACCAGAATCGGAATCAAGTTCGTTGCTGGGTTGTCTTCAGCCCAAGCTCCTGATAGTGCAGAGAACTGAAAATCCATACTGGCTCCTCCTAGGTTTATTTCGGAGCAAGTCCAATTAATTTCAGCGGTGCTCATTTCTCAAGGCCTTGTCTTCAAGAAAAGGTAGTAAATGTGACTCTGGATGGTGCTGATACGGACGTGGAATCACCCTGCAGAAATTCTTTTTCATGCAGAACCAACCCTGCACATCGAGAATGGGATATCAGAGAGCAAAAACTTCTCGCCTTGGTGCGCCTGTTTTCTATGGGGTTTGGGGGGGGGGGAGGCGGGGAAGGGAAGGGACCTTTGCTTATGATCAGAGTAGCATGCAATCAACGTGAGCCCCCGCTTTCAAATTGAACTCGAGCTACTCTGATAATTGGTTAGTCCTGTTAGTATCTGAGTGAAAATAATACCCAAGTAATAACTTGAGCCTATGAGCACGTAGAAGTCTCACCTCATTCCACAATATTCACTCCCAAGTAAGTTTGCACAGGATCTGGGCACAAAGCAGCAATCCTGTGCATTCTTACGTTGGAGCAAGCCCCGCTGAAATGAGTGGGACGACTGACTTGAAAAAGACTGGGGTTGGGAGCAAAAGGACCCTTAGCAGATTTGCTTTAAAATAATTGCTACGTACTTCGACGGCACTTACTTGGTGGTGTATTTAGGATTATATCCTTCATTGAACTCCAAAGTAGCAGGATTGCTGATTTAGAAGGGTCCATATTGCTTGAGCAACGATTTGGTAAACACTGCTCTCTAACAAAATTTACTCCTGCTCTTGAAGGACTCCAAAATCTGATAATCACCACTATCAATACACATGAATCCTGGGAAATGTAGATTGTTAAGGGTGGTGTGTGTTATAGCTCTGTAAAGGTAAAGGGACCCCTGACCATTAGGTCCAGTCGTAACCGACTCTGGGGTTGTGCGCTCATCTTGCTCTATAGGCCGAGGGAGCCGGCGTTTGTCTGCAGACAACTTCCGGGTCATGTGGCCAGCATGACGTAAGCCGCTTCTGGCGAACCAGAGCAGCACACGGAAACGCCGTTTACCTTCCCGCCAGAGGGGTACCTATTTATCTACTTGCACTTTGACGTTTTTTCAAACTGCTAGGTTGGCAGGAGTATAGCTCTGTAGTGTAGGGGTAAACTACAGTTCCCAGGATTCAGGTGGGGGTGGGGACAAGAAATGTGATTTAAATGTGTGGTGTGTATGCCCCAGTGCGCACTATGTATGTCCCAATAGGGTGTGCTTTAAAGTGTTTGCGTTTGCATAGGATTGTACATTTATAGTTACTGGAAGGGATATTGTGCTAGAGCCCAGAATTCCCCCCCCCCCCTTAAAGTTCTTCTTGCAAGACATTTCCCAGTGTTTGTAGCATTTACCCACTGATCGCAATCAGGAACATTTCATAGTAATAGCTTAATGTTGCATTTGAGCTAATGATTCTGTAAAAGTATTTTGTTGATGGTGTGTGTGTGAGAGAGAGGGGGGGGGGTTCAAGCATTTTGTAAACCTGAGGAGTTTTTTTCCCCTGGACCTGTTTTCCAGATTGCAATCTTTGCAGGTTAGAACTTATCTTCTAATTTTCTTGGTTAGGCTATTTCAGGGATGTTGTATTGTCAGCTTTTCAAACCTTCTCCAGCATTCTAAACTGAGCAACAGTGAAATTCAGATCTTTCATCTCTCTCAACTTCCTTTAAAAATGTCTCTTCCCCCCTTTTTATTTTACTTTATTTCATTCCATTCCATTTATGAATCACTTCCTATGAAACATCTTTAAGTAATTTAAAACATTAACAATAAAACATATATGAAAAGATTTCATATATGAAAAGGATTTCATATCCAATAAGGAAACAGACTGGGATAAAAGGCTCTATTTAAAGGCTTGTTGAAAAAAAGATGATCTTCAATAGGTGCTGAAAAGGCAGTAGAAACAATGTCTCTCTGATATGTAATGGAAGCCTGTTCCAGATTGATAAAATTAATCTGAATTAATTAATTAAACTTCCTTTTAAGAGTCTCTGTTTTAGTGAATGAGGAGGGAAGTGAGGGACAGATGGGGCTCATTAACCTGGGAAGCTAGCCCATCTAGAAGGAAAACTCTTGATCCTAAACTTCCGCTGCCTTGTGGGACATCTTCCAGAGAAAAAAAAAGACTAAGGAGTACACATATCCGGAGTTGATTCCCTAAAATGGTTGGATGGCATCTTGAATGCCGTCTCCTGACAACTCCTGCAGCCAAGTTGGTGCCAAACCTATTGCTCTTCTTTCCCTTGGACCACATCATCAAGGCAGAGAAGAGGGGGCTTGTCGTCTGAGCAACCCAAGACCTCCATACATACTGCCCAGGCTTGCACCCTGGGGAGGTCAACTTAAGTGCCGCTGACAGAGCAGTTTGACTTCACCCCAGAGGGGCATTCTATTATCTCTCGAGACAGATGCCAACGATAAAAAATACTGTTTCTGGAGGTCCTGAAGTTCCAGCTCCCTTTTCTGAAGGTTTTTTTTTTTTAAGTCCTTCGTGCTGTTTACTCATCTTTTGGTCCTTTTAAACCCATTCCTGAAGCTCTTATTCCTCCTAGGTAATCATCCACCTGGAATCTAGAGTCTCAAAATGAGTCCCCCTTCCTGCCACAAACCCCCGCAACCTAGTACTTTTGGCAGTAGTGTGGGGCTTTCCAGCTGAGATCACTGCAGTGCGTCTAGGTATCACCCTAACAAAAGATAACATTCCCCTCACCTCCAGGACAGCCTTTTCTTGTGAAGCATTAAGCTGGCAAGAGCCTCTTCCGGAACATGGAGAACTTTGGAATGTCTTTTCTCACAATGAGATCAAGGCGCCTAGTGACTTCCTTTCAGCACTCTTTGAGCAGTGGAGTATTCAAAAAAAACAAAGCAAAACAAGATTATTTGGTGAATTGGTCCAGGGAAGAACATGGTGGGGTGTGAGGGGACTGTGTGCTCTATAGTTGTGATAGGAAAGAAGTGACAATTTCTATGAGGATAAATGGCAAAGATCAGGGAAACTGTGGCACCTTTCTGGTATAACAGAGTCCAACCTTTTATTTATTGTTTGTGTGAAGTTTACATTTTTGCTGGGAGGATATTCTGGGAGGGAATGAGTGGGCCCAGGGGAGCCTTAACTCTGTGCTAATGAAGTTTGTTTGTTTATATATTGGCCAATAAATTTCCCCGAGTTACTTAAAAGTTAGATTGAATGGGGTTCCCTGTGGTGTGATTATATGGGTGTCTTGCGGTTGAATGTGGCAGCAGGGTAGCAAATGCACATTTCTGCCACCCTCATTTAATTCACACATCATACTGGCTTATTTTTAGTATTCTGCTGCTTCTAGAGTTCTCTTTCACTGTAGGAAAGTTTGTGCTTGGCAACACTGAGCCTACCAGTGGAGAGGATTACTGAAAAGAGGTTACTAGCGTCAGGGTTCCTTTGTTGGAGACAGCATTGCCAGGTCCAGCCCCCAAGTGGGCTTCTCCATCTTTAGACAGTTGCACAGAAGAACTGGAAACGTCACAAAGTATGGCTCTTCTTATTACACAGCAGTGGTGGAAAGAGAAGCTTCGCGAATGAAATCTTCTCTTCTATGGAATTTTGAGCAGTTAAGAACATAAGATATGACCTCATAATGGCCAAATAGATGCCTATGGGAAGCTGGCAAGCATGGCCCAAGTGTAAGAGTACTCTGCCACCCTGCAGTTTCCAGCAACTGGTATTCAGAAGGACACAGCCTCCAGCCATGGAGGCAGAGCATAGCCATCATAGAAGTCACAAACCGAAATATTTCTGAGTTCTGTGAGATTTTCACTCTTGTAAGGCTGCAGAATTAAGCAGACTTTATATTACTTCCTAGGAAGTAAGACCCATTAAAGTTGATCAAAGTTAGTGGTGAACTTATTTATGGGGAAACTGTTTAAAATTAGGGTGTAAGTAAGCTTAGATCTGCAAACTTAAAAGTTCTGGAATCCCTTTGTACTCTGGAGAGACTCAGAATTCCTAGCTGAGCACTCGGAGTGCGTTGTCACCAAGAACTGTGCCATTAAAAATTCCTTGTTATGGATCTGAGCTTTTTGTGACTGGAATGAATAATATCACTTTGCAAAATTTAGTTCCTCTTTTGAGTGCTTTATACTGCTTTTTAAAATCATAAACCTGGGAAGGAAGAAGTAGGGGTCAGCAAACTTTTTCAGCAAGGGGCCAGTCCACGGTCCACAGACCTTGTGGGGGGCTGGACTATATTTTTTGGGGGGGAAATGAACAAATTCCTATGCCCCACAAATAACCCAAAGATGCATTTTAAATAAAAGCACACATTCTACTCATGTAAAAGCACGTCGATTCCCGGACCGTCCGCGGGCCGGATTTAGAAGGCGATTAGGCCAGATCTGGGCCTTAGTTTGCCTACCCATGAAATGCACTCATTCTGAAAATCGGGAAATTGCTTAAGGTCATTCATAATGGCTAAGCAGAAGGCCAACAGTTTAGATATAAGACCAGTTAGCAGAAATGTTCCCTGTAAAAGAAGTGCAGGATGAGTTATTTATTAATGGAGGCAGTAATTTCCAATTATTTATTATAAACTTTTTTTTACATTCAAGTCAGATGGAGCTAACTTCTGGTCCTCCAAATGTTGCTAAATGGGTGGGTGCGGATTTGTGCTTTTAATCTAACATGCAGTTCTGCCATTAGTTATGTGCAGATGTGGGGACTTCATTTAGCCAATAGGCACAAGATGACTACTTTAATGTTTTGATGAAAAATTGTCAAAAATAGATGCATGAAATTTTTGGTGGCAATTGAAACACTTTGATACTTTGTCAAAATGTTGACGTTTTCTTAAAATCTTTAGCGTTCAATTTGTTAAATACAATTTTTTCCTACTCCCTCAACCAGCTTTGGTGTGAATTGAGAAGCCATATGTGTTTCAAGTGGCACCAAATCTGTGCTGTTGGGATGCAGATGAGAGGTGTGAATTTGAATTTTGGATCAGGTCCATCCAGTTCAAAACTAGTGTTCCAATACTGTAGTGATGTACACATAATTACTTTTAACAGCTGTCCTTCTACTTTATTCAGGAATGCTTGGAGGACCAATGCCGTATTTGAGAACCAAGGGGGCTTGAGTGTGGTCTGGCTGGTACTCAGTAAGGCTGTGATTGTACCAGGTGATATGCGAACCAGGAGAAGCAGAACCTTGAGGTTTCTGCCCTGAGACTGCAAAGAGCAACACAAGGTATACTTGGGAATAGGCAGAGTGGAAGGCATTCTTACTTATCAAATATTCTGCTGGCTGTTTGGCACAGCTCACCAGAAATTTTCCTTACAAGCAAATTTATGGGGCGAGAAGGTGTTTCTGGCCCACTGATTTGCATTGTGAATCAGAACCTTTCCCAGACCGTGAATCCTTTCATAAAGGTTATGGTATGCTGGCCCAGAGCTATCCCTTTTTGGCTTGCCTATCATTAGGCACATACCAGCTTGTTATCTGAAATGCAAGAATCTGGTCAAATGTATTGAAGTGCCCCCAGCTTGTTGTTCCTGTGGGTAGGTAGGTTATATGCGGGACATTAGAGAGAAAGTTTGAAGGTGAGGAACACTTTTAAAGAGGTACTTTTTGTAAGACTTGGCTGTGGATGTCACCAGTGAACGGCATCAGAAAAACCAGGACCAAACCACTGGTATGGCTGCCCCTTTGGGATATGTCAGGAAGAGTATACTCTGTTTCTGGAATGGAGTGGTGTTTCTGACTGCATGAACCAGATGCAGGGGATGCCATTCCCCACTTTGATTCAGAAAGCTAATTGACTGGTTCTAGTACCAGTGTGGGTGCTGGAGGCTGTGGTGCTGGCCTCCACTAAGAAGCATAGCGGTGTTCCGAGAGAAGTGCCTAGTTTTCCCTTGGACACATTCTGCACTTCCCAGTGTGTGCTATAACTCCAAACCACAGAGTGCAGTAAGTTGCCACCTGGGTATATCTCAGGATAGTTAGTTAATGCAGTTTGCCCACTCCTGTGTTGGTAATAATGAAAAGTTTTTTTGGAATAACATATATAGTACATATTGAAGCATTGGTTGGACTGATTCTAGCCATACTGACTCCAATTTCATAAATATCACGCAGAACAGGGTATGGTTGGGCGTGGAAATAATTATGCCATGACGTCACAGGATTTGTGCCCTTTCTCACATCCAGGAGCTTCCAAAACATTAAGTGTTTTTTTCTCTTCTTGGATTTTTTTAAAAATATAAACGATTAAAAACCTATGCACAATGGTACCTCCCTTTTGCTCCCCTCTTCTGTTTCCTCAGATCCCCAAATGCTAGTGGATTGCGGAGCCAATCTGGATTATATGCATGGCTCTGATCCTGTGTCTGTAAGGTTAGAATCCCTAAGAGGAAACCTGCTGAATCAATCAAACCAGTTCTTATGGCCTTAGCTACACAGCTAAGTATCCATCATCTGCTTCTTAAAGAATGAGCCCTGTTGCCAAGTCAAATGGATGGGCCTTTCCCCACCGCACCTGGCTGAATGCCATGTCATCCTACGTTGGAGAGCAATAGGACAAGTGGGGTTGTGTGTGTGAGAGCTCCTCTATCAGTACCGGATTTACATATAAGCTTAACAAGCTATAGCTTAGGGCCCCACTCTCTTGGGGGCCCCCAAAAAAAATTAAAGGGAAAAAAACCTGGATGTACATTTCCAAAACAGATAAACAAATAAAATAAAACCTACATATAGCAACAGTGTTTTGTGTTGTGTAGGTTCCTATGATGTAAGTAATAGGCCCCACCTGCTAGCCTGCTCCCTAAAATATCACATATGAAGGGCCCCATTACCTTCAGTAGCTTAGGGCTTCATGAAACCTAAATCCGGCCCTGCCCTACATCCCATGCTCAGGTTGCATATATGTGTAAATATAGCCTAAAGACATCACAACCTCCATTGGCCTTCAAGGGAACCAAACACTGACAGGTGTGGACATCCCTGAAGTGTCTCACAGGTGGGAGACTAGGGTGTGCACAACAGTTGCCCATGTTTTCCTATGGCCCATGTGTTCCTGAGTCTACCTCACAACTCCTCCAGCAAGTGTTTATAGAGTTGCTTGTTGTCAATGTGCCTGTTCCATAGCTGCCACATTGTCAGCAGCTGCTGCTATTTGGGCCTCCTGGGATGCCCTGAAGGAAAACATGAGCAGATTTATTTTCTAGGTGAACAGCCTCTGACACGTTAACCCAGCTTTCTGCTACCTGGTGCCCATGCTCTGGCTGATGGAAGTTATACCTCTCAGAGGCACCAGGTTGAGGAAGGCTGGAGTGGATTCCACCCTCTTGCCCTTTTATAAACCACAAAAGATCAAAGTGTGAGTGAAGTAAGGCCATACAGGTTTAACCTGTCACACTGATGTCCTCCAGCTTCACAGTTTTTCATACTGGCGTTGATAGTAAACCTGTTAGCTAATCCGGCCTGTGGCTAGGAACCAGGCAGCTGTGGCTTTGAAAGGGTTATATGTTAGTAAAACACTTTCTGTTGTTTAAATTGTTTTGTCTGTGTATGAGCTTCTAATCAAAGCCTATTTCTTCTCTTCTCTTTTCGCATCCTCCACCAACTTGCAGCTCAAAATCAAACATTCTGATTTAATAAGTGGGTGCTAGCTACAGAGGCTGGAAGCAGCTGGAGCTGAGATCAGCCCCTAGATCCCGTTCTTAGCACAGATGCTTGGCTGTATCCAAAGGAGATGCAGTCCTCAAAGACACATTGATGCTCAATCTGCACCCTGCACCATTAACTCTGCACAGGGATTTCATATGGCTGAAATGGCTTGACAGCATGGCTTGTAGATGGGTCTGTTTGAAAGTACTCTGCAAACATTGGGCTTGCCTTCCAGAGACGCAGTGAGGTTGTGGATGTCTTTCTTTTGAGGATACCGAGGCAAAACAAGCAGGATCTGTGTTGTCTTAGGTGCTCCTTCCCAACATCCAAACAGTGCATTTTTAATGGCAAATCTAATCTGCAATAGGATTCTTTCTCTTGGGAGTCGATTCTTAGGGGAAGATCGTGAGGGTTAAGGAATGATTAGTTGTTAAAACCCTTTTGTTCTTAAGGAATGATTAGTTGTTAAAACCCTTTTGTTCTTAGAAGGGTAAGATGCTAAGTGAACATTTGATGCAACTTGGTTGACATTTTTAGAGGAGAAAAGCCACTTCAGGTGGGGGTTGATTTGAATCAGAGAAGAGAGTGCTGCGTGATTCAAGGACTCTGAGCACAGGCTCATATTTGCATATGCTAATTTATATGTATAGATGCAAAGTAAGGCTGGCTTCCAGAGGGGGGGCGGGGAAGCAAACTCTGCCTCTTACTGTCAGGGCTTACTCTGAGCAACATGGCACCAACAGGATTTTCTGTATGCTGCAGGTAGATTGGGCAGAGGACTCAATCAGTTGCCAAGAGCTGCTGCTTATGTACATACAAATACTCACATAACTCTTGTTCAGCATCTGACACGACTTTCTCATGCAGGCACACTTTTATATACTTACATGCCCCTGTCACAAATCAACACTGTTCACACATGATGTTGAACAACCACAGATTAACACCATCTCTAGCCACAACTGGAAAGCAAATTGTGATGATAAGTGGTTGAGGTCTGTTTTTTAAAGCTTTTTAAAAGGAGGGAGGAGGGGTAGGAGAGCAGGACTCAGTACAAAAGACCTGGGGCTCAGGCTCCCAGAGCTACCCTGGGTGGAGCTGTTTAACCATTTCTGTGCTCCAGGTCTCTCTCTCTCACACACACATACACCAGCTTCGTTTCCAGTGCCCCAAAATATGTATGAACAAGTCCATAACAGATGGCTACTGGAGTAATATTTCAGCCTTCCCTCTCCAGGGGGCAGAACCACAGCATTATCACACATGCTTTCTTATAACAGTGTTTTTCAGAGCCTCCGCAATCCCCACTTCTCTTTAACCAATTGCCTAGCATCTGGACGGCTGCTCAGAAATGTATAGATTCATCTCCAGTAAGTGATAAGGAGGACCACCACAAAGTGAGCTGTGTGAGGAGATTCTTAATGCTGTCTGGTATGTAGGGAGGAATTAAGATGTTCCTCATTGGTATTCCTGCTCTGATGTCCTCTCTTTTGTCTGTGTTTGGGGTACCAAGGTGGTGAGCGCTCATCCTCTTCTTTGTTCATGGCTGGAAATGTGAAAACCAACTGTTCTGGGTACTGTCGCCTGCGTTGCTAATTTTGTTTGCTTCACAAACTCACTCTTCAAACTGAATACAAAAACAACAACCCCCCCCACACACACATTAAGCAACAGAATGCTGGAGGTTTTTCTAGTCGTAATACTAAGTGCTGCTAGTGGGAAACTTGAAAGGGAGATCCCTCCCCTTGACTGAAACGTTTTCCTCTGTTACCTATTGCTTGCCTGCCCTGAGTCATGCTGGGCTGTTGCTGCTCTTTGCTCTTCTTGAGCAGTGGGCTATGTAAGCTGCCTTGTTCCTAATGGATATCTTTCTTCAGCCTGATGCCCTCCAGATGTTTTGGGTTAGAACTCTCATCGCCCACAGCCGGCACATCTGGAGAAGCTGTCCTACCAGCCATCTCTAAACTGCTGAGCTAATAACAGAAGGAAAGCCCAGCTGGTTCAGGCCAACGGCCCATTCAGTCTGGCAACCAGTTCCCAAAACCGTCTCTTTTAATTTAAATGGGTTTTATGAGTCACTTTTCAGTCAGCATATCCAAAGCAGCGCATATCCATAAAAAGGAACTATGTAGCAATAAAAACAAAGCAATTAAAACGCTAAAAATATAAATGAATTACTAAAACAAGCTGCAGCAGTGGTCAGTAGAGAGCAAATAAATACCAAGAAGCACCAAAACAATAAAAGTAGCAGGACAAGGAGCTTCCTGGAGATGCGCAAGCAGGCCATGAAGGCAGCAGAGCTCCCTCTATTGTCAATCTGCAGAGCCTGTCGTTCAAAAACTACACTGCCCCTGACGGTGGGATGTTCTATTTAGCTATCAAATGAAAGTCATTTTGATGGTGATGGGTTTTTAAAGCATCATCTTTTGGTTTAAGTGGCAAATTGGTCTGGTCTGGGGATTATCAGCACTAAATATATATTTTAAAATAGTTTTATTGTTTTCTAAATAAACATGAACCACAAAACACGCAATTTGTCACATAAAAACTCTTCCTCTCCACCGATACAAAGTATGACCACAGACTTAAAGGAATACAGTAGTACAGTAAATCAACAACCTACACACATTTAACTTGTGCACATTCAGCTTTATACACTTCGCCAAAAAGGGGGGGGGGCATCTGTGGGGGGGGGGATACTTTGGCAATCTCACCCACCATTGTGCCCAGTGTGTTTTGACTACATGCATTTTTGGCTTTAGGTGCAATTCCCGGAACACAACCCCCTCATAAGTTGAAGACTTATTGTACTGGATAGATTATGGTACCATTGCATTAGTTCAACAATTGTCTCCGTATTTCCCCCATGTGTGCTTGGTGGGGGGGGGGGGCGTTCTTCAGATTTAATCTTTGTGACACATAGAGGATATAAAGGATTGCCAAGTTGCATATAAAGACCAACAGGTTTGTTTTCCCCTTTACTGCACTAAGCTGACAGGTCAGTTTTCTGCCAAAGCAGAACCCGAGTGACAACCTTTCTGTAGTGCACCAACACCTAGTGATCTCTAAGCTCACTGTGACAAGCAAAAATGCTAGCAGTTCTTTATGACTAATACATTGAGTAGCATCATCCACTATCCCAACCAGTGTGTTATAGATTGACTCCCAATTCTTTGAACTCTTCCAGCCCAAAGGTCTGTATAACCTCACTTTGCCACCATAAATGCAGATATTGCCCTGAACCTCACAACCCCACCAACCATTAAAGCTCAGTGAGCGCAAAATGTGAGACAACTGCACTGGTGAAATAATGTGCCAGCATTAAAAATTGCCCAGTGACTTGGGCCACTGGCCACGGAACTACAGGTCCCTGGCAGATTGTACCCTCTGCCTCCCAAAAAAAGAATGTAAAAAAATGAGAAACTAGTTCTCGAAAGTAGCAATTACTAATGTTTAGTGCAATGTGTTTCAGAATGGAACTTTCTTCTTCAGGAGCCATCACATTAAAAACATAAAAGCCAACTATTGACATATAAACAAAATACTGTTTAGAATATTTGAGACATCATTGAACAGCAAACATTGATCCTTCCATGCCAACCTCACCACCACCACCTTGGCCAAGAAGAACCTCATGGCAAGGCTTGGTTGAGCAACCTGGTCCTAGTTCCATCTGTTGCCCAGAAACAAGGAGCAGCTGTTGAGAGCTTGCTTTCTCCATGCTCCTTGCTGGAAAGTACCCTCGGCTCCAGCAGAATTGGAGGTGCAGAACCGAAGAGAGCTGTGCTCCAGCCCCATCCATCTTCCAGAGGATGAAAGGCTGCTGGGTTTGCATGTATGTAAGTTCTGGCAGGGTTTAGGTATTATTTCCCTGACTGAAAAGTGGGGTTTAAACTTTTGAAATAAAACAATGCATGTGATAAATAGTTCTTAATGCTGTATTTTATATTGCTGCGAAGGGCGGGTAATCTAATAACTATCATAATAATGGTTGCATTAAATTTTTGACTGATTGCAAATGAGTGGGCAACAGCTTTGGGGAGGAGGGAAGCGTGTGTAATAAATGCCGCTGGTCCCTGCTTTTACTGAGTAGCAGCTAATTCCACAGGCTATACAGCAGGCGCATGGACTAAAATTTATGATGTGTGAAAGTATTTTGAAGATTTTTTCCGCCTTCCTTCAAGCCAGTCTGCTTGTGAATGGACAGGACAACACTGAAGTGAGCAAGCCTTACTCTGCTTTCTATATGAGGGACCCTCTGCCATTATGAACTTGGTGCCATGTGGATGAGTTAGCTCCTTCTTTCATTCCAAAAGGATTATGAGCATTCTTACTGCAGCTCAATCTCATTTAGGCACAATCTCCCGAGGGCAGATCATGAAAAGCAGTTGAAAACGGAAACTGTTATTGCTTTAACTTGAACCTCATTTCTATAATATACATCTCTCTCCCCCGCTACTTCTTGCTAGAACAAGTGAATCAAGGATTAACCCACAAATAATTACTTGCTATATAGCAAGAGGGAGCCCCCATCATTCAGCATGTGGCCTCCTTTGGTTTGGGGTTTGGTAGCCACCTTGCCTGATGAGTGATTGAGATATAAAAATGAATTTTACTTCAGTCATCCTCTGTAAGTGCTGACGAGCTAGAGGTTTTCTCAAGCTATATTTCCTAAAAGTGATGGAGAAAAGTTACACCTGTCCCTGGGATAAAGGTAGGAATTTCAAGGGATCTATCACCAGCCAATAGTTTTGAAACTGTTGGTGGTCAGGAGCTGGAATGGCATGGAGACTGCTTCCTCCCACATCTATGACTTCATCTGGAGTAAGTGGCCACCACCACCTGCATTACAGTGAGGTTGTGCTCTCCCAGGAATGGACCTTTTGTGTATAAGTGTGGCACCAGTAACTGGGAGATCTCCAAGGCTCACTTGGTTGACATTTTTAGGAGGTTAATAAGAGATAACCAGTGGTCCACAAAATCTTATGTCAGGTTAGTCTCTAAGGTGCCACAAGAGTATTGTGGTTTTGCTGCAGTTGACTAACGTGGCTATCGCTTTGGAAACTGTTCCAACAGACTTCAGAGGGTCTTTGGCATAGTGCCACGAATGGGCCCCCACTCTAATGTGGCCACATAGTATTCCCCCCCCCTTTGCTACCATTGACCATGGCAACACTATTCCCCACCATCTCTAGCAGAGGCTTGGGAAGCATTTTAGCTTGGCTTCTATTCAAGACTGCTACCCAGCTACCACTAAAATGGCTGTCCAAGCTGCTGACAAGAAAGGAAGCCTGTGATGGCACAGCCATGTCAGGCCGGTGAGGGGCCTCTTCAGTCCCTGGGGCCCTTGGCTAGGGCTCCACCTGGCCAGCTGCAAGCACCAGATCTGGTTCTCCTATGCACTCTATTTCAGGCCTTCATACTTAGTTAAACAGAATGGATTTTTACAATCAAAATACTGTGCTGTTTGTTGTTAGTCTTAGGAGTAAGTAGAATAATGATTTTCCACCTATTGATTTTAAGTGATGTCTCGTTATCATGTCAATTATTTTATTGTAAAGCTGCCCACAGAGGAAGCTACCCACAATATCCCTGCATGATATGCAGCTCTGGTTTCACCTTCTTGCAGTGCAGAGAGCCTTGTCCAGACCAGCAACTTCTACAGGAATACAGTACACGAGTATCTTTATAAGTGGGTAATCCTTTTTCTTGCACCCTCTGAAAAGCTGACTACCTTTTCTTTTTGCTATTCTGTTTTGTTTCAGGGGGAATGTGTGCGCTGCAGCTTTTCAACATGATTTGCTAGAGAGACCACAAGGATCTCTTGCCCGTTGTGTCCGCTTCTGTCTTTGGGAACTGACTTCCTTATCCCTTTTCCCTACCAGGCGCCCCCTTTTTGTGACAGTCTGAGACGGGAGATGCTGGGCATTGCTGACTGAAGTGAGCTTGCTGAGATACTCCAGCCTCATTGGACCCCACTTCCATCTAAACCAGCAGAGCAGAGAAATTGCCTGTTACCTTGGGTCGATTTTTCATGCACTCTTAAATTGCTTTGTATTGACACACTGTCAGAAATGGATTGTCACATTAACCCGCCGAGCCAGGCCCTGGGTTCTTGAGCATGTGCAATTGGACTGATGTTCTTCCAGGTTTAGGCCAGAAGGATGTTGGCTTTTTCTGTTCCTAGTCTCTTTTCCTTCCCTGCCTGATTATGTCCATCTCTTTTGCTCACTATTTATTTGCAATATTTGTATGCCACTTTTTTTGGAGGAGGGGGACCCTGGCACGCAAAAGGCCCCCAGGTTTACTTCCAAGTGAAAAGGATCAGGTAGCAGGTGATGGGAAATGTTTTCTCAGCCTGACGGAGTCCCTGCCAGCCAATGTAGGCAATGGTGGGCTCGATGGATACAGAGGTCCCGTCCCCCCACTATAGGGCAGCTTCCTGCATCTTCATTTCAGTCTAGTTCACAATAGAATAATTCAATGTTGCAATAAGTTAATGTCCCTTAGCAGGGTACTAGATGTGCTAGCTGAATGATTTTGCAAGGGAAGGTGAAGGAAGCCAGCATGGTTCTTGCGGTTGGTTGTGCCCCAACCCTTTCTGTCGCACAACAAGCTTCTGCTAGTGCAACTATTTCAATGGCTTTTGTATGGCACACCCATTATTCTCACCCTTACTCGAGCGCATCAGCCAGGCCAATAAAACTACTACTTAAAAGTATCAATTAGAATGGGTGGGGAACCTTTTTCAAACCAAGGATCACATTTCCTTCTGGACAACCTTTTTAAGGGGAGGTTACATGCCATTGCGGGGCAAGGGGAAAGTGAGTGAGCAATTAATAAATGTTACCTTTGTGCAGTAGGCTAGTTTCTACACCCCTCTGTCCTCTACTCAGAAAAGCAAAAGGCATCATTAAAGTTTAGGGGCACATTCCAGTCAGGCAAAAACACTCACACATAAAGCTGGCCCAGTAGCAGCAGGCTGGGATATGAACTGAGGAGAGGGCCGGATGAGACCCCCAAGGATCATCTAGTCCAACCCCCTGCAATGCAGGAATCTCAACCAAAGCATCCAAGACAGATGGCCATCCAACCTTTGCTTAAAAACCTCCAAGGAAGGAGAGTCCACCACCTTCTGAGGGAGTCTGTTTCACTGTCAAACAGCTCTTACTGTCAGAAAGTTTTTACCTGATGTTTAGTCGGAATGTCCTTTCTTGTAACTTAAAGCCATTGGTTCACATCCTACCCTCTGGAGCAGGAAAATACAAGCTTGCTCCATCTTCCATGTGACAGCCCTTTAGATATTTGAAGATGGCTATCATATCTCTGCTCAGTCTCCTCTTATCCAGGCTAAACATACCCAACTCCCTGAACCATTCCTCATAAGTCTTGGTTTCCAGACCCTTGCTCCTCTTAGTTGCCCTCCTCTGCACATGTTCCAGCCTGTCAGTATCCTTCGTAAATTGTGGTGTGCAGAACCGGACACAGTACTCCAGGTGTGCTCTGACCAGAATAGAGTGAGACCGTCACTTTCAGTGATAGGCTGTATCAACAGAAGTATCCCTAACATTTGATGCACCCCTGTGTTCTGAAGGTGCATGATCTAGCAGCACTGTTGAAACTAAGTGGGGTTGGGGCTAGCCAGTGTCTGGATGGAAACCTTCCCGGGAACCCCATACCTTTAAATTTCCTGGCAGTAGAAAGGTAGGATATAAATGATATCTGGTAAGTAAATTTAGCTGTGGCCTCCTCAGATCATTATATTTCCCCAAAATGATTGAAGAAACTTCATTGTAAAACATTTGAAATTTCAGGAATAAAAGATATATGTAAGGACAAATAGTAATAATGGCTGGCATTACTGTCTTTGTATATTTAAATTCCTACTTTTTAAAAATTATCAGGTGATATGTCTGAAATCTCTGTCTGAAACATCACCCTTATTATAAGCTCCTTGGCAAAAACACAAATCTTCATTTTGCTTCCTGAAGTGAAAACATAATGCTTGGTGACATTGATACAGTGCATTTCAAGTATTCAATGTGCTTTACATCATTATCTCAACAATTCTCACTGAAACTTGATAAGGCAGCTGAGGGTGGGAAACTCATAGCAACTGAGGCCACCTGAGTGAAAGTGATTAATTCAAGCACATCCTAGAGCAGTTGACCTGCCCCTACCAGAGGAGCGTGACCCTGTCCATTACAGGTCATCTTCCTGCCTCCTGGGCGTGGGAACCTGGTACACATCACACCTCTGTCTTTTCAGGATTCAGCTTCAGTTTATTGGCCCACATCCAGCCCATCACTGTCAAGCACTGGTCTAACATCTCAACCGCCTCTCCTGATTAAGATGGAGCAGAGAGACAGGTCTGGGTGTCATCAGCATATTGATGATTCTTCAGCCCAAATCTGATGACAGCTCCCAGTGTCTTCATATAGATGTTAAATAGCACGGGAGACAAGATGGAACCCTGAGGAACATCACAGGACATCTCACATGGTGTTGAACAACAGCATCCCTTCTGTAAGCAGTTCTGGAGGTAGGAGCCAAACCACTGAAGCTCAGTGTCCTCAACCCTGACTTCCCTAAGATGCTGCTGAACGATACTGTGGTCAACTGTAGTGAAAGCTGCCAACAGATCAAGGAAAGCAAGCAGGGTCACCCTACACCTCCTGATAAATGTCATTTATCAGAGCAACCAAGCTGGCTTCACAGCCATGGCAGGCCTGAAAACCAAACTGGAATGGATCCAAGTAATCAGCTTCCTCCAAGCATGCTTGAAGGTGGACTGCCACCACCTTCCCAAGCACCCTACCCCCCCCTCCCGGGGAATATTTGTCACTGGGCAATATTTATTTAAGAGAGGAGGGCTCCCCAGCCATGCCACGGTTTAAATTTACCGCTGGCACACCTCCTGCTGGCGCTGATTGGACAGTGGGACCACCCTTGGGTGTGGACCACCCTGTGATGCAGCCCAGACAGCAACGAAGGAGGCGTCAATCTCTGTCCGCCGCTGGATCACTGAAGAAACCCCAATGCCTAGCCACAACGCTGCCACTAGAAAAAGTGAGCAGACTTCTGGGGAGGCTTCATACCTTTGGACTGCTAGTGCTATCTCTTAAAGCAAAGGAAAACTGATGAAATTGTCTGGCACCTAGATGCTCTTTAACACACTGGTTATTTTCCGCCAGAATATATATAATTCTAAAATGTTATCATGTTGATCCTTGCAGCCTTCTTTATTTAGTCTAACAAGTTACCTCCTCAAAGATTATGAAATTTTCCCTGACATCTAATAGCACACTCCTCACATAAACAAGGAAAATTGTCACAGCAGCAGCTATAATAAAAATAAAAATGAATTTCATTGTAATGAGATTTTGGTCTCCTGATAAAGTTTCTTGACAAATGGGATTAATTATTTTTCCTTGCACTTCATTTGCACTGTATTTATGCTATGTCTATTACATTTTTATATCCCACCTTTTCACTGGAGAATTCATAGTGGTATAACTGGAGGTTTCTTGGTGAACTCTGACCAAAGTGCTGGCAGCCCCAGACCTGCTTCTCTTCATAGATGGAACTACATCAGGGACCTTCAAGGCAATTATCCCAATGTCTTTGTTGCATTATATGTGAAGGTAGTGGGTGTTTCCATGAATTAAGCTGGAGACTAAGGTCTGATCCACACTTTCCCTCCACCCTTTCTAGGCACAGTCCACAATTTAAAGCTCCATAGCTGAGCGCCCCCACTTTTGCTCCAGAGCATACCTCATGAAAACCCACTCTTTAAGGTTCAATAGGAGCAAATGTCAATCTGCAGAAAACCTGAAGTTTGCTCCGATTCAGCTTTAAAGAGTGGGATTTTGCGGGGAAAGCTCAGGGCAAAAAACCCAAATACTTGGATACGGAGCGTTCAAGCACAGACCTCTGCCTGGAAAGAGGCAAGTATGGATATGCCCCGAGGCTGCTTCAAGATGATCACTATTTTGGGGTGGGACTCAATCATGTACCTGTCCCCCCCCCCAAAAAAATGGATGTTTTGTGATAAGGAAGGGGTGTGCGCAATGGAATTTGTGCAATAATGCTTGATGACATGTTTTATGACCATATCTGCGAGCAATGAAAGCTCAGTAGATAGCTGACATTGTCTAACCTCACTGCAAATCTGGATAAATGCTTAATAAACCGTTCATCTGGAAATGACCTGAGATTGGGACACATGAAGTTCAGAATTGTTCCTCCTGTGCTTAGCAGGATTTGGTCTGCTCCCCTCTCTTCACTGAAGCAGATGGAAGGAATGGAGATAGACTGGCATGTCCATGGAGAGGACAGTTACAAATAATATCGCAAGAGCCCTTCTGGATCAGATCAAAGACTCATCTAGTCCAGCATCCTGTTCCTCATGGTGGCCAACCAGATGCCTCTGGGAAGCCCACAAGGAGGCCTTTTCCTGTTTTTACTCCTCAGCAACTGGAATTCTGAGATATTCAGTCTTCGAACTTGTAAACTCTTCTCGGATGACCTGATTATTTAGCATTCATCCTTACTAGCAAGTCAGAAAACTTAGGTGGAGGTTATACAATGTCCACGCTTTACTGGAGCTTCATTCTGATTTGTTTCTGAGGAGCTTACATGACAATCAACATTCATCCTAATTATTTTGCATGGAGATATATGTCTTCCTGTTACTCAATAGGTAGTCTACACTTTTAGTGCATTTCCCGTTCACTTTCCTAACTGCAAGAAGTCCGCGTTTTTTTAAAAGTGAATTTGTTGCGACACAGCACTTTAATTACACAAACTTAAATTTCTAGTATGTGATTGAATTCATTCTGCAAAATAGTGACAGCCTTGAGGCAGTCACATTCACATTGAGAGCCATTTGTATTGCACTCCTTCTTACATAAAACTAAAATCCAGCCCTCTGGTTTATGTCTGTGGCTGTGTACACGCCATACATTTAAAGTGCAACACTCAAAGAATCTGGGGAACCAGTTTGTTAAGGACGTTTGGGACTGTGGTTCTGAGAGTGGTAAACTCAGAATTCTTTGAGGGGTGGTCATGTGCTTAAAATGTATGCAGCCAGTTTCCCCAACAGCCTTTCTAGTACCTGATTATTGCAAATATTCTAAAAATTCATTTGAAAGGCAAAAGGTGATTGCTACATGGAGTATTTGACATGCACATGATTTGTCTTCTGCAATTCCCTTGTTCAGGTGCTTCTGCTTGTTCCTGTGGTTCTCTTTCTCCCCTCCTCACAAATCCATCATAATTCTAAGATGTGATGTGTTGTGACTGGGCTTGATTGACGGTGCTTCATGCCTGCCATGCTGCTTAGCTGTGCAGCCAAAGATCTGCATTTCAGAGCAAAGCTGAATTGTAAAGTGCCGTGTGGGAGTTTCATAGAGGGGGAAGGGGAGAATCAAAACAGTGTCAAGCTGATTCTCTTTGCCAAGAACTGCGGAAATGTCACCTGGCGTTACTTCATGGTGAAGTTTCAGCAAGGGAAAGTTCTGGAGTAGGATGGAGCAAGTGCAACATGCCCTTCCTTGATTGCCTCATAAGAAATTCCAAAAGGAGTGTGTGTGCTCTACACAGGTTGGTCTTCAGGTCACTTCCCAACACAAGGAGAAGGCAAAAACTCCAATTTCCGAGCCTCTCAAGTCGCTTGCTTTTAACTGTTCACTTTGGTGAATGTGACATCAGCTAGATAAATTATTTGTGGGTCACTGATATTTCAAGCTAAGGATCTTCGCTCATCACCATAGTTAAGTTCAGGGTTGAGTAGAAATTTGCCCTGCAGCAGATCTCATTTCTTCTTCCTACCCACTCAGTACACAAGTTTGCTTCCCTTACCTCCTACACCTTTTCACTTTTACCAATAACGAATTAATGGAGAGAGAAATAATTAGCAGACCATTACAGACCATCAAATATATGTTTTAACTTTATGTTTGTATTTCTGTGGACCAGTTTTCTGCCTGTCTTCCTGTTCACCTATGGCCTGCCCCCACGGTCCAGTTATTGCTAATGTGAGAAAACCTATGAAGAATCTGCTCTCATGAATCCATACTGAAGTGGGTGTCTGGTTGCCATAATGGGCTGGGGAAGCAGGAACAGCTGCTATCCTTTAAACCCATATGCCTCTCTAGTAGTTAGGGCTGGAAGATCCCAGCCTGACCTATTTCTTGGGTCCCTTGTCCCACTTCCTGCAGAGACTGGGGGAGGGGAGCTATGAATAATGTATCAGTTTGGAGGGGTAAATGTCCAGAGCAAAACAAGCACATATTCTACACCTGACAGATCAGCTGGATGGCAGTAGGTTCAGAAGAGACAAACTGAAGGCCCATTTCACCGAGTGCATTAATGTTATTTATATATAGATATTTATAGCCTGCCCTTCACCATGCAGTCACAAGTAGGGTTACATTCAGCTCTATTCAAATCAGCTATGTAACACACAAACATTAAATGGGAGGAACTTTCTGAACTCCTCATCCAAGTGCCTGTGCTAAAAGGTGCATCTTAAACTGACATCATTTTTGCAAGGTGATACAAAGGTTGTTCAAAGTGCACCACCTTAGTCCTGAATCTCCATGATTCTACTTGGATGTTGTGTGCTATCTTGAAGGTGCTACTTCACAAGGATGTTAGTAGCAAGCATAAGGATACATATCAAGAGCACCATTGATGGGGGGGACCAGAGCGACCCACCAAGATGACCTCAGTCATGCACGTTGCAATCTGTGTAGGTAATGTGCATGCTTGGACCATCTTGGATGAGTTTCCCCATTGCTGATGGAAGTAGCAGCTGAGCAGCAGTAGGTAGCTGTAGCTGGCTTAGCCTTTTTGCCTGAGGTATTTAATTGGATCCTGCTCTGAAGAGAGATTTAAACCTTAATTCCTACAGTTCACAATATGAAGAGCAACTTAGAACCTGAATGAGCTTGTCAGGTTCAGACCAACAAGTTTCAGACCAACAGGACTCTGTGTTTCCACATGCCTAAACTATGGGCAGTAAGGTATACAGGAGCATATAGGGAATAGTGGTTTTGGGGTGGGAGGAGACATGCTGTTTTGAGGAGAAGCTGTTGTGTCTGATGTGTTCAGATCTGTGGGCACCTCAGCATCTATATGTCAAAGCCTGCAAGGAACCTGGCTTTGCTTATCTGGACAGCTGTCCTGCCATATAAGTTCTTCCCCTAGTGTAGTTTACACTTATAAAATCCCATCTGCTGGTTTCTCTTGGGACCCCAGGTGTTTCCTGAATACTCTCAGAGAAATAATCATCCTGTTCAGATTGCACCATCATTCACTTTCAGTCCCTGTCAGATTCCCCATTTGCTTTTGTGTTCGGCAGAATACCAGAATTACTGTAATGATGGTTTCCTTCCTTCCTCCCTTCCACCCCTATCCCACCTGGGGCTGTGCAAAAGGTAAGGGGAGCAGTGGGTGTTGGAAGGTCACCTTCTCCCCCTTTAGCACACTTGTGACCTGACTCTCCCTTCCTTTTCATGACTGACTTGGAAAATGAGTTAATAGCCTGCCCTGATCAGTGGACCAGCTTTAAGCTTTCTGTCCTTGCTGCAGCCAGGCTGCAGAATTGCTCTGCTGTCAGGCCAGATGAGGCAAAACCAGGTGGCTCACAGGCAGGTGAGAAGCTGCCTGTCTCCTTGGTAGGAATTGAAAGCAATATGACCCCATAGTGAAAAGTAAAAGCCTACTCATGTCATCCCCCCCCCCCCATTTTTGCTGGCTAATGCTGATGCTTGCACAGTACATTCAGCCTTACTTGGCAAGATTTTCTTCTGTTGCCGCTGTACTGTGGAATGACCTTCACTCTGCCATATGTAAAGCAACAACTCTCAGTTGCTTCAGACATCTTGTGAAGATTCATCTTTTTGTCCAGGCTTGCACATTTTGACATGTTCGAACCTGCCTTTCCTAATTAATAAACCCTTTTCAACATTATTAATGGTACAGGGCCCACATGCTCCTTTGCAGCTGGTTACTCCAGAAAGTGCTTAAGAATGTAAGGTGAGTCTTACTGGAGCAGACCAATGGCCTACCTAGTCCAGCACCCTGTTCCCACACTAGCCAACCAGATGCCTGTAGGGAAACCCACAAGTGGGACCTGAGCACAAGAGCACTCTTCCGTCCTGTGATTCTCAGCAACTGGTACTCAGGGACATATTGCCTCTAACAGTGAAGGTGGAACATAGCCATTCTGGCTTCTGTTCAAATTGATTCCAGCTGTGAGAACTCCAGTGAATTGCTTGAGCCTGGCATGAGTCGTGACAAATCCTGCCTCTCTTCTACCCAGCACAGGAATGCTTATAAGCTTGAGAATGTCAGAAATAACTGTGGTCTTGGCAAGGGTGACCTTTTTGCAACGAGTCTCGAATAGAGCTGTAAAAAGGTTCCTGATTGATAATTTATCTTGGCTAAATATCAGTTCAGCGGATTGACTTGGGCCTGCTACTGGAAGAGAGACATGGAGAGAGAGAGACACACACAGTAATTCCTGTGCAGGAATTAGCAGTCAGTGCGCACCTGTTACTACAAGAGACTCCAGCTGAAAAAAAAGAGGCACTTCAATTTAGTGCAATTATCTCAATTTTCCCAGGATAAGGATCCTTGAGATATTTATCTGATTTACAAGGGTGTTCTGTCGAGGTGGCAGGCATGAGACCTTAAAGAGGCATTCATCAATTTCATGTGCACAGAGGGAGGGGGAAAATGTATGAGAGAGACGTATGGTGAAGAGAGGTTGGGAAGGAGCAACAACTCTCTGTGCCTGTCTTCAATTATGATGAATTAAACAATTTGTAGGAAAAGGGACCAGGCAGAGGGAACACAAGGGTGGGGTAAACATTCCCCCTTACTTGGGAGATGTAACAGGGTAGACTTGGAATTCAGAACAAGTCTCTAGAACAGATTATGGGACAGACCCATGTTTTAGAATCTTGAATTAGTTGCTTCTATCAAAACAAACATTTTCAGCTTCCTTTTCTCCTCTCTCGATGAGTATATGTGTTTCCTTGCTCTGCTGCCATGAGTAGCCCTCATAAGTAATACTGAGCCAAAAATGTTATGTGTGTGCACGAGTATTCAACTAAATAACTATGCATTTTTAGCGTGTGCAAATAGACCTTTGCCCATGCTGTTCCCAAATCTCTCATGCCTCCATGATGTTTTACATTTATTTTTTGTCGAAAAAAATGTGTTGGTAATAATAAGGTTGTGCGTTGCACATATAGTCAAAAGTAAGATTGCATTCTGGTTGCTGTTGCCAGTTCCTTCTTTCCCAATAGTCCCAGGCCACTGATCAAAATATTACTCAACTCTTGCATTAAAATTACCCAGGCCTTAGGCGTCTCTGAAAGGATGGCATCCAGCTGAGAATCGGCATCCAGTGTTGGTGCATAAGTGCTTAAAATAGTAGCCTGTTGGTTTTTGATGAGTTTTATTTGAAGGGTTTAAAGTTGCTGATTAATGCTGGTAGGGACTTCTGACAAGAGCTCCACAAGATGGTTTTTGATAGCAAAGCCTACTTCAACGTTCTTGTTCAGATAGACCTTTCCAAAAGAATTTGTAGTCTCCTCTTCCTTCCTTCAGTTGTCCTTCTCCTGCTTTTCGAGTTTCTTGAAGCGCTGCAATATTGATGTTAAAACGTCGCAACTCTCTTGCAATGATGGCAGTCTTCCATTTGGGACGCTCATTATCTGCGTTATCCAACAAAGTCCATATAGTCCATGTTCCACAGTTCATTTGTCTTTTACGACCACTGGGTGGTGACCCCACTGGGCACAGTAATCCAGTCAGAGAAAAAGGGAGGCAGACTATGTTTAGGGCACCTTTTCTAGGCCTTCCCCCTTTTCGAGGTGAACAGAGTGGATCCTAAATAGGAATGCTCAAGTCATGGATACAGCTGCTGAGCTACTCAACAGCCTCATTCCTTGAATCAGAATAACTGAGTCTGTATCCACTGCCCATGTGCCAGTCCATGACTAGGGGTTCAAGATTTCATGGTCCTGCCCCTGTTACCATTTGCCGATCGCCATGGGATTTGGGTTTGGGATGGGTTTTTGGATCATCCCCTGTTTGTGGTGAGTGGGCTTGCACGTTCCTATGATCCTTGTGAGTGAAGCCATCGGGAGTCTCATATTCCCAGTAGGGTCACTGAAGGTGGTAAGGTCAAGGGGGAGGAGCTAGACAAAGAATGATCCAAGAAGTCCTTAATGGCAGAACAGGCGAAAGATAACAAGGGGTATGTTACAATGGTTGTGAAGGTGGATGAAGGCTGCAACAGATAAGAATCTATCGGTCGTCGTGACACTCATGCCATCGGAATAGAGCCTTACTGCGAAGACTGTGTTGGTCAGCGTGCACTGATCTACACACATAAAACAAATTCACGCACAGGCGTCTTCCACAACACAGGCACAGCATCCTTCTCCTGGCAGCCTGGCTTTGTGTTCAGCAAAAGGCTGCATTCTACAGTCATTTCTCTCAGCAAGGGGACATGCAGAGGCTGCACACGGCAGTTCCATCCAGCATTGCTTCAGCCTTCACTGGAGGGAAATTGTTCATTGCCCACCAACAACTGTGCTATGTACGGACCTGGTGGATAACTGCCCACCTTTTCCCCTTTCCATACTGTTAATCTCTCCAGAATGACTCACTGAATTGGCAGCTCGGTGGCTGAAGCCTCAATGGCCTCTGTCATATAGAGATAATCTTGTCATTCACAAAGAAAAGAGGCAGAGAGAGAGATCCTTTGCTAGAGATTGCTAGGCTATAGCTCCCATCATTACTGACTGCTGGCTAGGGCTGATGGGAGTTGAAGTTAATGTCATCTGGAGGGCAAGAGGTTCCCTTACCCTTATGGCAGTTGATATGCCCTTGCTGAGGGAACACAAGAACTGGCCACAAAGCATATCATAGCTCCCTAGCTTGTTTCTGTCAAGGAGGCATATGCAAGTAGAAACTGACCTCCTTTTTGGTAAAGAAGGAATATCAAGTAGAGGAGACCTTGTCTTTGGCTGCCATTTTTTGGGGGGTAGCTTTGCAGATGGCCACTGCTGAGATTGCAAATGGAGAGTGCACGGTTGTACTAAGCTCCTGCTTTTGGGCTTTCCATAGGTATATTCTGACTGACCACTATGGAAATAGGATGCTGAACTATATGGGCCATTGGCCTGATTCAGCATATACTTCTCATGTTCTTAAAATGATTTTACCATGTTCTATTGGCACATTTAGGCACCTTGAAAGTAAGCTAAGCACACACACACACACACACCTGCACTTCACCCACTGATGTTTTATCTCCTCTTTGAAAATTTTCAAATGCGGCTTTTTTGTATGGAGGAGGAATGGTAGAAAAAACATCAGGATAAATTTTCTCCAGACCAGTAGTTCTTTTAGAAATGGTGTTTCATGCTTCCAGCAACAAGGCAACAACAATATTCCACATGGCTGCCTAGCCACTTCATTCTGCACTAGCTGCAGCCTCCAAGTTGTCTTCAACTGAAGCTCCACATTAAGCACATTGCAGTAATGAAATTGGTGCTGTTTATTTTGTAGAAATATTTAACTACAACAGTCAACCTTTTACATAAACAGTGGGCCTTATTAGAAGTGAGCCCACTGAGTTTAATGGGACTGCCTCCCATGTAACTATGTACAGGATTATAACAATAATGGCATGCTCCAAAATATTAGTTGAGGGAGCGCATGAGAGTACATATTTTTGACTAAAGTATGTCTTGTGTTTTATTATCCCCTTGTTACTTATTGAAATATTCACACTGCAGGAATTTATTGATTTAATGTTTATGGACTTTGTAATATGTTTATTAATTGAATAGTTGGGTTTTCCCTTAGGAACTGAACTGAAATTTTATTGATGTTATTGTACAATTTTATTGCCATTCTCCTCCCTGCTTTTCTCCCTCTCTTTGCGACACACACATACAAACGCTAAAATTATTGTTAGCAGCTTTTGACTTTACTTTTGGAAAGAAAAGTGAGGCACAAACATTAAAAGGAAAGGTCTTGGATGTGGAACAGGTGGATACAATCCTGTATTCAGATACAAAGTTGATAGATGTTCTCACCTCACAGCTTGACTAACCTCATAGCATTCTTTCAGGGATACAGTAACCCCATATAAAGTAATTGGAGTAAGGGTATCTTACAAACTGAGTCTAAAGACCCACTTATCTGGTAGTAAGTCTCACTTAATTCCATGAGACTTACTTTTGAATAGACACTATATAATTGTGCTATAAATGCAAAACATTTGGAAATGAAGGGGGAAAGAAAATAGAAAAAAATAATTGTGAATGTTATATTGGCTGTGAGTCTTGGAAGACCTGCTGCCTGCCTTGCAGGCTTTTTCCCACCTGGCCTGGGAGGACAGGGGCCTGACTGACTCCAGCTACAAAAGCTGAGGTTGCTGAACAGACTCTTGGGCTAGGGCATTGTTTAGGGGGTTTCGTTGTGGGGTGGGGTTGTGTCCATTATTGATGTTATCATTGTGTATCTTTATTTTAGATCTTATTATGATTTATGTGGTGATTGATTTGATTGTGCACTTTTTGATGTTTTATTTCGTCTTTATGTCTACTTTTTATACCTGTAATTATGTAATTTTGTTCATGTTTTAAGCCGACTTGAGCATGGTTTTAATTATGGAAAGGCAGCATACAAACACAATGATGTATGTATGCATATGTATTTTATCTTCTGTTGTGAGCTGCCCTGAGAAACTGATTATAGAGCAGCCTATAAATACTATATGGAAATTATAGGGGAGGTGAAAAGCAAGGGAAGGGTCACCAAAGTCTTAAACAACAGTTGTAGTGTCCTCTGGGATCAGTGGAGATTATTGGAAGTTGAAGTGAGGGGAAACCCAGGGCCTCCCTCTTCCTTGAATAATGCAGCTTTGTTTTAGATAAATATAAGACAGTGGAAGTGTTTTATCTGATGTTTGATGTTGAGAAGGGAAGCATCTCTCTTGTTTCCAGGTGTTGCTCCCACTCTTCAAGTAAGCAGGCTGTACCACTTTAACCAAGACAAAGTGGCAAATTTATGCCTGCTTATACAACTTAAATTTCCAAGATCTTGTAAAGAATTAACATTGATTTGGGTGACTTTCAAGAGGCACTGGAGCACATGTAAATTAGGAGAATGGTGGATATCTGGTTGGAAGCAAACAAAATTGGCCAAAAGAATAGGTGAAACCCTTTAAAAATAAATAAATAAAAGGAGACAAGTCTATATATACAATTACTGTTTCTGCACACTTGCATTATTGTGATTCATCCCCCCCAGGCTTGGGCTAAACAGCAGAAACGATAACAGTATGGTTCATAACACACTGGGCACGAGAAACTTTATTGCTCCTGCAACACACCACAGACAAGTTGTTCATGACTATTGTGTGATTCTTATCACAGTGCTGATCCAGTGGGCAATACGGTATAGACTGCTCAGATCTGATGCATGTCAGACCTCCACATCTGCAGGGGTCCAGACAAGGCCTTGAACTATTTGCTACACCAGGCACAGCCCCTGAATGGCTCTGTAACTCTGTCAGCAAGGAAATGGAAGTTAAGGGAAATGGGAGGAGGGGAAGAGCGAGGGAAGAAATACTGTAACTGGACTTGATTGTTGAAGTCACCTTGGGGAGTCACAGACTTGGAGGTCATGGGCCCATATGTTTAAACCTCTGTAATAAACCAAAGCAAGAACTGGTAGGCCCAAGTGAGTGAGCTTGAAAATTGCCAAAGCTGAACTCCCTGCAAATGCAATTTGCCAGGGCCGTTAGAGAGTGTAAAACTCTTGCCAGCTGCAGTAAGGATTACTTTTCCTCATCCCCTTAAGTTCATCACTCTTTTTACAATGTGCTGTAACGTTGCCATACATTTGCTGAGTGGGTATGCTGGCAGCTGGCCTATCAAAAATAATTTATGTCTCTGGAAAAATGCTCTTGGACAAAGCCTCGTTTAGCAAACCCTGTGAGTGGCTGGCCTTATTGGTGAATGTAAATAACTATATCCTTAAAGACCAAAGAAATCCCACCTTAGGGCTCTGCCTAAAGCACTGTACTCCCTCCTCTGAACAAATCACTAACATGGTTTCCTTGTTATGCCATTTGTTCCCCTGCTTGTGCAAAACACTCAACTGGCACATTATATCCAAGTAATTTGTGCTCATGTTGAAACCTGTGCCTGAGGCCAACCCCTTGCTGCAAAAAGCAATCTGAGGGTTGGTGTCTTCAGTGACGTCATTTGGTTGGGGAGAGATGTACGTACGCTCACTGGAGGAAGAAGAGGAGTGCAGGGGGAGCACACCACCCCCAGCAGCGCAATCCGGGTGGGGTGCCATCATGGTTGTCCCCCCCAGCACTGGATGCCATCCCCCCAGGACGCGCGCTAGCCCCACTTCACCTGCTCTCCGCCCCCCGGGGCCGGAGCATGAAGCTCTGCCACTGCGTATGCTGGGGTTGCCCTCCTTTGTTTCCCCAAGTCCTGATGCAATAGTTGAAATGCATCTTTTTCTGAATCAAAATATGGAAGCACACTTCATACGTATATTCCAAAAGGTTTGCTTTTCAATAATATATCAATAAGAGCTACATGTCCTGAAAGGAGCACACACTCACGGTTAATGTGTGAAGGTTACAAAAGCATGTCTTTGCTTACTTGTAGTAAATATAGATGGTAAAACACACTCCTACCTCTTGTCACTGCTACCACCGCTGGCTGCTTCTCCAGGAGTATGCCAGATCCAAGAATACACCGCGACTCCAAACCTGTTCAGTAGGGGTAGACAAGGTGGAAGTATCATAGACATACAGAGATGGTAGGTCCTGCAAACTTCAAGAAATATACAGTTGAAGTGTCTGTTGATGAAATGTGTTGCCAAGGCTCTGGCTAGTCTCCCAGCAGTTCCATGTACATCGGCATTTCTCAAAAAGTGGGCTGGGACTCTTGGCCCATTTTTGGATGGGTCTCAGTGCCACAGTCTACACCAGGCATAGGCAAACTCGGCCCTCCAGATGTTTTGGGACTACAATTCCAATCACCCTGACTACTGGTCCTTTTAGCTAGGGATCATGGGAATTGTAGTCCCAAAGCATCTGAAGAGCCGAGTCTGCCTGTGCCTGGTCTACCCAGTGCCTCCTCACTTGCCTGGCCCACCCCCTAGCCATGCCACAGCCCTTTGGGTTGGATTAGCCCCAGCCAACTCCTTACATGCTAAGTAAAAATGGCCAGGACTGTGAGAAGTTCAGTGGAGGTAGAAAGTATTCCTCCTCTGAGGGGAATGAACACGATGAAGTGTTGATGGAAATTAGAAAAGGAGATAACAGGCTAACTAACATTTATTATCATTATCAGTAAATAAAATGGGAATGAAAATGCCTGAAATTGTTCTGCTGCCACATGCTCAATGAACTGCCCTCTAGAAAGGAAAGAGTGGAGTGTATAATTTCAATGAAATACACTTATTGTAATTTACTAGGGTACTAGGGCTGTTTAAGCGAAAGAAAGTCTCACTGAAATTTATTTGTTTGTTTGTCTTGTCTTATATACTGCCTTTTGCCAATAAGGCCCCAGGACATTTTACTTCAATATAAACATATTGAAAACAATAGAATTAAATACAAACAAAATATAATCAGAATAATGCCATAACTCTAAGAACATCAGAAAAGGGTGGCATCAAATTATTTGTCAGCTAACAATTCTTCACCACACCTTTCCTCCAGAATCCTGACAAAAGAGATGTTAACCCATTTCCAAAAATAATATATTGGAGAAGTCAGATGTACCTTAGTGGGAAATGAATTTCACCACAAAAACACACACTCTTCCCTGAGCTGCTGTGTTTTACACTGTGCAGGGACCATTCCGAGGACTTCGTCTGCAAATCTCAAGGCATGAAGAGCAGGTATTCTCTGATATATTTAGGCCCTAGGCATTAAGGGCTTCAAGTCTAAGCACCTTGAGCACAATCTGCACCCAATGTAGTTGTAAAATTGAGATTACGTACACCTGACTCGTTGCCCCCATCAGCACCCTGGTGGCTGCATTTTGCACCAATCGCAATTACTGAACCATTTTCAAGGGCAGCCCCATGTAGAATGCATTACAGTAGTCTGGAGGTTAGCAGGGCACTGGTGACTGTGACCTGTTAGTGGTGTTTTTCAGTAAACCTACAGTAGACTGGGCTGCAAGACTGAACCTTAGGGTGCACAACCATACATAAGAACAAAATATATTTGATGCACGATGTGTGTGGTGATTTCAAACCATGATAAATGCTAGACAAGACAAACTGACATCATATCATCAAATCAAGCACAACACAACTGCTGTAAGGCTGTACCCGATTAAGAGCCAGAAATGTTCTGTTCCCGTTCCCTTCATGTACTATTATAATCCGTGTGCTAATATTTCACATGGAAGATGCAAATACAGGGTGCCAGCTGTATTTACTAGACTGATTATTTATTGAATTTAAAACTTTTTTTTTTTTTACCTTCCCTTCGTATCCAAAAGGCTCCCTAGGCAGTTTACAAGAAAACAAAGAGTTCTATAAAGCAAGGATGAAAACAGTACAGCCAAAAAAAAAAAAAAAAAAAAGTTTGCAGTAATAATTAGCAACTGCAAATACAAGATTAGCAAAAGTGGAGTGATATGGTCAGCACCTTCCCTGGACTACTTCAAAGTAACCAAGGTTTCACTTCCTTCCCAAAAGTCAAATGGGTGCTCCTCAGAGGGTCGTCCATAATTTAAGAATCTAGGCCTTTCCACCTTCCTGTATTCTTGAGGGCAAAGTGACTTATTTGCACAGGACTTTATTTAAATAAAAATGTCAGAGAATGTGAAATTGGTTGTAGTTTGATCTTTGAGGAATGTTGAAGAAATCTCTTTAGGCCGCTGCCTCTCCCAGTAGGGCTGGTAAAGAGATTATAGGCCTAGTGTATTCACAGAAAAACGCCAGGCCTCTGGGCCTAGCACGCTAATCCATACAAAGGATAACAGAGGCCTAATTAATTCTCATGTCTCGGAATCTGATAACAGCACTGCACACAGGCAAGTCCGTAAGGACTTAATGAGTTTAATCGACTGCACTTGATGATTTTATTTGAAACCCTGTGCCACAAATTAAACTATTAAAAATGCACTTGAACTTGATTGGCAGCTGTAATCCCAACAAAGTCTATTTAATCCGCTGAGTCAGAGAGTGGGGCCCAGAAACAACTTTTCTCATGCTCCAGAGAAAGATACGGAGGGAATGTGAGGTTTCAGAAAGCTTGTTTTATGGCAACAAGAGATAGATGAATTTAGCGAGGAAGACCAACCGAGCAGCTACTTGGTTTTTGACGGGGGTGGCAGAAGCAGAAATAATGCAGATGGTGTGCAATGTTCACGGCCGGAAGCAGTTAATGTGAAAAACTGGCTTGAATATGTTTAGGAATGTTGAAGGAAACTGTGCAAGGTAGCCTTGGAGAAATCTTGGTAGGGATTGCGCATACTTATACTGTATCATGCAAACAGTGGACGGTATCCAACAAAGTATTTCCATTAATGCAAGGATTTTCTTTTGCCCCGTGGAACTCCACCCCCCCCTCTGTCTGTGCACCCACCACATCCTCTCCAAATCTTCTCCAGAGATTTGGGGGAACCTCAGAACAGATTTAGGAGCCTTGTGGAGAGAGGAGAGAGAGGAAAAGTTCTGTTATACAGCCAGGAATCCTTGTGTTAACAGAACTGCTTCATCAGATACCACACTCAGCTTGAGGGGGTGAATATGCTTTCATGTTTCCCCACGGCTCATATTGCTTGTCTTTATCTCTTTTCAATACCCTCAAATAATGTTTTTAGGAATTTAGAGTGGCTGGATTGCCTGAGCAGGTGATTCTCTAGTCTGGTGTGTCCAATGTAGACTTGGTGACAGGATGCAAAGGAGCACTGAGCTTTTGTACCTTAATAGGTGGATCGAATAGCTTCCTCCACCGCGGTGTGACAAGCCACAGCTCTTGGTGTTCCTTCTACAAAATAGGACTTTGCATCCTGTCACCATAGTGACTGAAATAGGTTCAGCATCCTGCACCTTCCCCAGCCTCTTTTGCTTCCCAGAGATGGTGTTGACTGTGCTCCACACGAAGCCACCACACCTATCAACAGTGGTGTTAACCTGAAGATCAGCTGAGTGGCCATTTCCCCATTGACACAGAGAAGGAAGAAGCAAGACTTAAAGTCTTTAAACTTAAATTATCACTCTCACTCTTCCCTATTATTGGCTGCAACTACTTGTCTGATGTGCAAAAGTTTGTTTTTGGGGGAGAAGACATG
The DNA here is from genome assembly GCF_965153285.1 of Podarcis tiliguerta. Classification (NCBI taxonomy): domain Eukaryota; kingdom Metazoa; phylum Chordata; class Lepidosauria; order Squamata; family Lacertidae; genus Podarcis; species Podarcis tiliguerta. The sequence goes on along the minus strand of NC_139535.1, from coordinate 39,035,301 downwards.
GAAGCAAAAGCCATCTGAGGGAGCTAAGAGAGATCAGCCCAACAAGCATCTTGCTACCATGGGCCTGCTAATAACATGGAAGGATTTTTTTTAATGTTCATGTTGATCACCAGCCCCAGAAAGAAGCATTTGTGCACAGAAGGCTTCTGCATTCACACACCCCATTCAAGAATGGGATACCACTGGCGTTCCACCTGTTGCTGGACTACAGCTCCTGTCATCCCTAACCATTTGGCCATAGCAGCTTAGACTGATGGGAGTTGGAGTCCAACAACTTCTGGAGGGACACATGTTAGCCACCCCTGCTCTAATAGAATGAGGAACTGTATGAACCAATGGGTGTTGTTACCACACAATCGGTTCCCCCTGATGTATCTGCCAACCTGTGTTGCATGTAGTCCAGGTCAGAACACTGTCAGTTTGTAGTCCATCTCCCCACCCGTCAGATCCTTCATCCGCCACAATTTCTGATTATCTGGCATGGGCTATGCCCTAGCTACAGTGCACTTGCATAGCTGGATCAGGGTCACTGTTTGTAAATGGTTTGTGGGTATTCAATATTGTTTATATTTTGTGAAGTTGGGAGTTTTGCTCTTCTTTTGGATGCTGTTCAAGGTGAATCCTTGTTTCCTGTAACAGCTGTAATAGGTTGCAGTGAGTTTAATCATTTTTAAAATTGCCATCGCATTTCAAGCTGTGAGCTTGTCTGATCTTACAAGCTAAGCAGGTTTGGGGCTGCCCAACACTTGGGTGGGAGACTGACAAGAAAAGCAAAAATCCTGCAGGAAGTGTGTTTAGGTATTCAGGAGCTAGATTCTGCAATCTAAATCAATACTAAACCAATAGCCTAGTGCTGCATATGAGTGAGATGTAAAATCCAAACTAAGTTGAAAGCTTCTTTTGAAGTTTTCATTAAAAAAAAAAGGCAATACTTGATACTCTGATCTCTTCCCCCATGCTTTTTAAAATGTATTGTTTCATTTGGATTATACTTGCCTCTTATAACCAAAATGTATGATGGGGTTAAGACCATAGAGTAAGATGTCCTGCCAGACTCAGCTAGCCCTTACCTTGGGTTATCAGGCCTTTGTTCTCCCATTCCACCATGTGAATCCTACCAGGAAGGAGGTCTGGGCTGGCTGATCCAAGCCCAGACCGTGTGGCTTAAGCAAGCCATCTTTGTGTTTCCATACAAATAATTTAGAAACATTTATCACTTTTGAACCTGAGTTTTACTGCCTCCATTTTCTTACTGTTGTACAGAAAAGCATATGAATCTGACCTTTGAAGAGTTTGTAAGTAAAACATTTTTAACTTACCAAATGTCTGGTCTCTTTCTATGCTAAGGTAAGAGAGGAACTTTAGAAGCAACTTAGAAGGGGATATTTTAAAGGTCTAACTGCCTGTATATTTCCACACTTTACTTTGCTGCATATGTCCAGACTTCAAGTCTCTGCTGGGGTTCTCTCACCAAAGAGTACTTGCCCAAAACTTGGATCTAGGCATCCAGGAACTCTCTTTATATATACCTATTTTTCTTTTCCAACCAACAAAAGTGAACACAGTAACATTTACAGTCTGGAATATATAACTGCGTATACCGACTTGCCTTTTGCTGCACAAGTTTCTATTCACCACAGAAACTTTAATAGCAGACTTATATTGACCACTAAGGATGGTCACGAGATCTTAATGAAGTTGACTAGGAATATAGCAATCAAATTATGTGGAATTTATTGCAAATAAACACAATCAAACATTACTTAGATCTATAAATTCAATAGAGCAATGCAACAGGAACTCGAAACCCTGCAGTTAAAAAGAACTAGCTGGTTCAAATCAATACACACTACTTACTGGCCCTTGTTGTCTCATCAGATTACCAGGTCACAATGTTTCAGTGAGAAAAGGAACTATAACTGCCAGAATATTCCTGTGGCTTTTATCTTCTGTTCCATTCCTAGCCCCTCTTGTCTCTAAGGCTTATGCATCCACTTGTCCCTGTGGCACTTTATTTTTGGTTCCTCTTTTTTTTTTTAGCTTAATGTGGCTATCACTTTCCTTTTTTTTAGATTGTGCATTTCATGGCTCTATATACATTATCCCACTCCCTTCTTCTCATGTCTCTTAAATGATGCCCTCCCAAATAGCATAAAGCCCATCAAAGGTTAGCATACCCGGGCACTGGTCAAAGACCACATGCCAGCCAGGCCTTTGCTACTGACGCTTATGACTGGCTCTTGCTCCTTGCTGCCTGTTCACCTGCCCTCTTCAAGTGAGGAGTGATAAGAAAAATTAACAGGGGCTTCTGCTCCCATCACCCGCCTCCTTAGGGGCTTGTGGTACAGATTATGCGCAGAGGGAGAGGGAAAAGAAATGGTCAGTGGCAAAGAGGAAGGAGTGCAGCTCACTGAAAACAGCTTGCTCAAGGGCCTCTGCAAACCTGAAGCATGGAGCACATTTTAAGTTAAGTGTTGTTTGCTGCAGACTTCAACCTAGTGCCCTCTACATGTTTTAGAAAACAACTCTCATAAGTCCTGGCCAGCCTCCCCATTTCCCAGTCCCAGTTCCATGCTCCAGTTTTGTGTGTGTGTGTGTGTTTTAACATCCTCTGCTCTTTTCCTCAAGCATCCTTGTCCACCTATCCTTCCTGCCAATTGCCTTTTCTCAAGTCCAAGCTAGTCATGACATTTCTTCTCAATCAATCCAGGCTTGGGGAAGCAGCTGGGGATTTGCAGCACAGTCTTAGGCGTGTTTAGTCAAACGTAACTCCTGTTGAGTTCAAGGGCGCTCACTCCCTGACAAGGCAGTTCAGGATGGCAGTCTGAACACAGGCATTTTTGGGTCAGGAGCAAGATGTGCTTTCACGATGGTTATCAGTTCTATAGTATGGGTAATTGAGGCCAAAGTCCTTCAAGAGCAGCAGGATTGTGTTTTAAGTTCTTTGCCAGGTAGGATGAACTCCTGTGATGTCTTTCCCTATATACAGGAGAGTTAACTGCCTAGTGTGCACACTCAAATATTTACCATAAGCCTTATTGGTGATCATTTTCCCCAGCTCCATGGTACATAAATCTCATAGCGTAGAAGGCTTGAAAGGCTAATTTCTCATTTATTTACATTGCAGGACACTCAGGCTTTCTGACAGAGCATAACCTGCTATTCTAATCACCCTCCTATTCAAATCCAAACATTGTAGTCACTCCCCCCACTACACACACTTCAAGAAGAAGAAAAAGTTATCTGCATGCAGCTTTCAGCTCCTGCTGCTAATTCCATCAGGAATAGCACCCTGGGGAAGCCTTCGATTTTCAGACTGTCTCAGCCCATTCAGGCATATCATCCAGTAGTCGATCCAAGAGGCTGGTTCCAAGTAAGGGGGTGGGAGGGAATGAGAAGGTAAGGATGCTGTCATTTTGGATGTACAGTTTGCAAAATAGCTGCCTGTTTCTTCATAGATGATGGAAATCTGTTTTTTGCTTTTTCTCCGAGGGTGTAAAAGAAATAAGGGTTGATTTTGCTCTCCCCACCCACTTTCCTCCCAATCACAGTGCATCTCTTCTCTTACTTGGTTTGGAAGCATCAGGCAAGCGTTTTCACAAGGCCAAGCAAGAGTGCCTAATTTCTTTGGCTGCATAGTATGTGTTACTAACATGTAGAAACTACGTGTTAGTAACACATACTATGTTTTTGCAAGTATACTGTTTAGTTTGTGAGCTTCTAAGGGCTAGGATGTGTCCTGTACTTCGTAAAGCCCCATCTCATCAATCTAATAAATAATAGTATTATTTGCTGTTCTTTGTAAAAGTGTTCCAGTTCTGGGTTACCTTTGTAGCTGGGCCCACTCTGGGATAGAGTATATATGTAGTTTCCCTATGCTGAATCAAATCATTCATCCATCTAGTTTTGTAATGATCACACTGAGTGCTAATATATATGCATGTCTGTTTTGTTGCTTTGAGCTGACTTTTTTGGGTAGGCCCCTCATCTCTCTGAAGCTTTCACTCTTGAATACAGTCACCAGACTTTTAGTTGTCCTCCCACCTTGTGTTAGGCAAGTTTTTTTCTCTCTCTTAAAGAAGCTTGGTGGGCATATGGTAGTGACAGAGCAGTGAAGTGCATGACAGACCAGATGACTGCTAAAAAGTTAGTGCACAGGAAAAAGTGTGTGTGATCAGCTCACATATGGTGTTCTCTGCTTTTTACAGCACAAACCTATGCATGTCTACTTAGAAGTAAGCACTTCTGAGTTCAGTTAGGGTTATCTCCTGTATAGGACCTGAAATTCAAATTGTACTTTGTTTCTCTGCCTCCCCCCCCCCCCCCCGGAAAGGCCATATGGTGCCTTTTCCAAATGTATATTGAAAGCATTTAAATAGAATGCTGGCAACGTGTTTTCATGGAAGGAAGCCCATGTGGACACTTCACCTGTGGTAGTTGCAAGCAATTGTGATACTGACCCAAAACTGATAGTGAAAACTGTCATTTTGTTTTTAATGAATACCATTGTTTGCTGCCAGTGAATAATCTCCTTGCAAAAAAGTGGGAACCTTCAGATTGTATAATACAGCTGCCTTTGCTGGCTCAACCGTAAAGCTTTGGCAAAAATACAGTTGAAACAGCCCAGGCAGAACTCTATATTGCTTACTTAAAATAAGATATTTATTTGAAGCAGGGGCGCTGGAGAAACAGAATCCAGACAAACAAAAGAAGATGATTTCATAAATAGCAGATTCATAGTTACTCTCAAGGTCTTAGGCCAGAAGGAAGGGTACAAAAGATTAATAATTATATTTGCGGGAATTGAGTCCATTTTCATCAAATGTGGATTTAGCAAGCTTATTCAAAAGCACCTGACCTCTGAACTCCATTATTCCAGAGCAGAAGTTACATAAAGGAAGTAAGAAGTAGCTCATAAATGTTTCTCCCAATAGACCTTTGGATAAACCTCACCCAGCCCCCTATTTATTGGCCACAATGTTCACAGGCCTGAGGAAAACATGGTTCCTATCCTCATGTGAACAGAAGAGCCCTAATTGCTCAGGTCAGGCAGCAATGCCATTGACTGTGCAGAAGTACTTCTTTGTTGTTTGTCCTGAATCTCCCACCTTTCAGCTTAACTGGATGAGCCTTGGTTCTAATATATTATGAGAGGGTGTAAAACTCTGTCCACGTTCTTCACACCTTGCATGATTCTGCAAAACTCTGTCATGTCCTTTAGCATACCTTTAAATCCTTTGTTTTCTAACAGTCTAAGGGCCTCTATAGCTTAGTTATGTGGATGTGGAGAGCGCAAGTCCAGTCTGCCAGGCATGTTTTCCTAGAAGCGAATACATTCGCAAGGGGCTAGTATGTTTAATGCATAGGCTTCCTGTGGAGTTTGCCTGGCAAACTCTGACTTACAATTGACCTCTCAAATACATGGCTGTCAGATTACTGCTTGAACCCTGGCGGTCCCACTGCACAGTTCAGTTCTCTATTCAATGGACCACAGAGGACCAAACGAGATGTGAGGCTGCAGACATGGGTGTCACTCACTGCTGCGTCCATGTAACTGGTGCTTGAGAGAGAGGAAGATTGATTGATTAAAAGTGGTATGGGGAGTGCAAAGCAACTTCAAGGAGAAAAGTGCAACTGGGGGAAGGGTCCCCTTCAAGCCCTCTGTGCTGTGCTTTGAATTTTGCCCCATCCCCTTCACAGAGCATATACAGGACTCAGGTAGAACACTGCTTCCATCTCATTTAGCTTCTCCTGTTATTGCCTTTTCCCATAAACACTGCATATTACTGCTACAGCCTCAAACATGAAACCAATAACTCTGCACAAGAGACCAATTTCAATACCCATTTGATGGAGAGAAATGCTGTTTAGCCGTTTTCCTGCTATGAGTGTGAGCCAGGCTGCCCTGTACACAAGAGAGGACGAGAAAGGGCACTATAATGGATTAGCTGCGAGAGGGAATGGTAGTGAAATCCTCAACTGGAAATAAAATCCTTTTTGCAGAAAGCAATGTTTTAAGCTTTTAGTTACGTGACATTTATCTAGATGTGATGCGGGCCAGCCAATCAGAATCATAGTAAAGATGACCTGCTCCAATATCCACTTTCTGCAAAATATTGTTTTCTTTTGCCTTGTCTTTCAGATCCGGAAAAGGGATTGTTGTTTGGTGTCCTGAAGGTCTCTTCAGAAAGTCCCCTCAATTTGTTTAGATGTCATTGTCACCTTTGACAGCGGTCATTGCTCTTTGTCTTTTGACTACAGAAAGCCTTGTTAGCTGCCCTCCCCACCCCTGTTCTGCTTGTATGTGTTTTTTAAAAAGAGGCCTCCCAAGGACAAATTGCTCAACTCTTCTTGGAGCAAATAATCCCACTTTTGAGTAGCATTGAGCAAATTCTCATGGGAAGAATGGGGGGGGGGCATGATGAGAGTGTGATCACACCCCATCACAATCACATTTTCACCTGCTCATGTGATCGGGCACAGCTGTGACTTGCTAGTAATTACTTGCCTGTAGCTGAGACAAAGCTCCCAGTTTTATAACCAGCTGTTTTATTCATGTGACCATGTTGTGCTCCTAGCCTTTTTTTTGGGGGGGGGGGTGTAGTTTAGAAAGTGCTGCTCAGTTTTTCAGCCAGTAGGGCTTTTCAGAGGCCCTGCATCTGATGTTCCAGCTGATTAGATGTATTGTGGGTTGGGGATCCCATAATGTTAGTCGTATGGTCAGGGATTGCATTCTGCAGGGGAAAGGGATGCTGAATACAGATTGTGTCTTAGGTCCAGAAGATCCAGTCAGCAGTACTGATCAGGAGGATTCTAGAAAACTGTTGTGAAACAGTGGGTCCTACCATAACAGCCTTGCCTTTTATTTATTGGATCTTATCAGTGAGCCAGTGTGGTGTAGTGGTTAAGAGCGGTAGTCACGTAATCTGGGTAACCGGGTTCGCGTCTCCGCTCCTCCACATGCAGCTGCTGGGTGACCTTGGGCCAGTCACAGTCTCTCAGCCCCACTCACCTCACAGAGTGTTTGTTGTGGGGGAGGAAGGGAAAGGAGAATGTTAGCCGCTTTGAGACTCCTTAAAGGGAGTGAAAGGCGGGATATCAAATCCAAACTCTTCTTCTTCATCAATTTATAAGTGATCTGCACTGATGAGCACCTTCTGAAAATTGTATATGTTCAAAGGATACCAAAGTATGTAATACTGCCTGTTTGTGTGGATACAAATCTGAGTTATTGTTAAAGCAATTCAATTTTTTAAATGGTTTTCTCTTGCATCACCGTCATTAATTCATCGGCTGTTAAAAATAAAATATTGGTGTGTTTAGAGCCTGAATTGCTCATCTTTGGAAAGATCATCAGTGATACTTGAGTCAAGGGCTATCCACACCTGTAATCCAATCACTTGCAGTTACTTCTGTATTAAAAGCTTCTATGTGTTACTTTCATGATACACGATCTTACAAATATGAACTTAGTGTCCATTTATAAATAGACAACAGCTCTCGCCACATCCTGCCGTCCTATCCGTCATCAAGCAAGACTACGGGTCAACTATAGATTTTGTATCAGAAGGAGAATAATTGGTGTAGCTTTGTTGGGGTATAAAAATAACAAGCTGATACTGTCACGCAACCGAACCATTCTTAAATGCTGCAGTCTTTAGGACTGAATCCAATGTGGTGAGTAAGGATTCAACAGTAGGAAGCTAGGACTATGCTTTGGAGGCAAGAATTGCTTCAACATTATGATTCTGATCTTTGCCCTGCAGAGTGTGTTCATGCTTTGAGTTCTAGTAACCCCAGTCCACAGTTGCACAGCACAACAACACAGAAATGTTGGGTTGGCTGTATGCGCACATGTATATGGGCAATCATGGTGACAGAGATGCAAATGTGGATCTGAGAATGCTCTGCTGGCCACAGCAGTTTGTTTGCATATTCCTTGAAGATACATATCAGGAGATAGTCATTACCTTTGTGCCCTGGCTGTGAGTGTGAGCTTCCAGAGCATCTGGATTAGAATACTTTGCTAGAAGGGCATTAATCTGATCCAGTAAAGGTTAATTTTGAAAGCCATGAGGCAGGAGGGAAGGAAGTCAATAGGCTGTAAGAGCCAAGGTGGTATAATGGATAAAGATGATGTGAATGTATAATATTAAATGGAAAATAAATAAAAATTATATTAAAAAATAATAACTTGACCCAGTAAAGCTCTTCTCAAGGATTGTAGGTATTGGGTGACGTGTGATAAGAACACAACTTTGGAATGCTTATAGATAGTATAAGACAGGAGTCTTTTTCCAGCTCTGCTTGGAGAAGCTGGATATTGAACCTTGGGTTGTTTACACAAAACACATGTGCCCTGCCACTGAGCTATGACTTTCCCTTGCCTTCAAGATGTATGAGATTTCTGGAAAAAGAAGGCAAGGCTGGCAAATCCTGGGGAACTTTTAGTCATTCCTCTTTGCAAAATGTTTGAGAACTTCTGGCACAAGATCCATAAACATGTAATGTCTGATCCTAGGTAGAGAAACAAACAAGGTTTTTTTTAATAACTGTTAAAACAATTGTTTAATAGTGGAGCCTGAAGAACCCAGGGCTGAAAATGTGGAGAGGGGCAATTGCCTGTGTGTCCTCACAGTTTCCAACTGAGTATTGGACTAGTATTGGTAGACAAATGTTGCTGAATTGAATTAAGGACAATGTAAGGTGCAGTACTTTTGTGTGATGGCAGTTTAATTGTATTTCTTTTCATATGCAAATTCTTAAAAAGCCTGGCGAAGCTAAGGTTGCTCTCTGATATAGGAAGGGCTGTGCTGTGGTCCTATGCCAGTGTAATGTTGCTGCATGCTGATCTGATTTTGTCACATTGCAGTGGCATAGTTCTTAGTATACCCAATCTTAAATGATTATATGCCCTCAGGCTGTTTTTCTTTGGTTAGTAGCAGCACTCAAACAGAAGATATTATCAGAGTGAGTTCACATTGCTTATAAGGGCTCTGAGCCAAGCATTTTCAACCAACTTGTAGGAGTACATCCCTTTTATTAAACAAGACATTCCACAGCCCACTGGATCCCTCTGTGGTGCCATTCCTGATAGGCTCGTTTTTATGTATTTGTGTATTATATACACATATATTCAAGCACAATGTCCTGTGTTCAAGAGGTTTCTGTTATCCCTAAATCTTTTAACTGCAAGAGGAAGAAAAGGCTGCTTTATGCAGAGATGCATGTGCAGAATCTGAAGGGAGGTATGGGATTAATGGGAAGAGATTTGTTCATACAAACCTTTATGAAAAATGGAATTGAGGCTTTGCAGGCAGTGTAAGTGGAATGGCAAGATTAGCTGTGGGCTTTCCTTGACAAGGGCTCATATTAAGAAGAGAGCTGCCATCTCTTGGTAAACAGAGAAGATGTGAGTGTGATATTAAAGCATCGTGGGGTTGCTTCCCTCCCCCTACCAGGGACAGCAGTGCTAGTTGATTACAGGGTAGGGGTGAAGGAGAAAGGAAAAAAAAAAAAAAAAAAGGTAATATCAACTGGGTCCTTATGTCTGTCTCCTCTCATAACAATGTGGGGCGGCAGGAAAGGTCTTTACCTTAAATTCTGAAGGCTTTGAGTATGGAAAGTTTTGTTGTCACAATGGCAAACCTAGACAGCATCTTAAAAAGCAGAGACATCACCTTACCAACAAAGGTCCATATAGTTAAAGCCATGGTTTTCCCAGTAGTGATGTATGGAAGTGAGAGCTGGACCATAAAGAAGGCTGATCGCCGAAGAATTGATGCTTTTGAATTATGGTGCTGGAGGAGACTCTTGAGAGTCCCATGGACTGCAAGAAGATCAAACATATCCATTCTTAAGGAAATCAGCCCTGAGTTCTCACTGGAAGGACAGATCGTGAAGCTGAGGCTCCAATACTTTGGCCACCTCATGGGAAGAGAAGACTCCCTGGAAAAGACCCTGATGTTGGGAAAGATGGAGGGCACAAGGAGAAGGGGACAACAGAGGACGAGATGGTTGGACAGTGTTCTCAAAGCTACAAACATGAGTCTGACCAAACTGCGGGAGGCAGTGGAAGACAGGAGTGCTGGCGTGCTCTGGTCCATGGGGTCACGAAGAATCGGACACGACTAAATGACTAAACAACAACAACATAGGCTTTTAAAAAGTCACTCTATTGTTGTTGTTGTTGACAGCTAGCATTAGCTATATGAGCGTAAGCGGCAATGTAGCTGAGTAGGACCAAAAAGGTCTTTCATTCTATGTTTAAATGTCCATTCTTTTAAAGATTTCTAGGAACACAGAAACATAGAAAGCTGCCTGTACTTAATCAGACCATTGGTCCATTTAACTCATTCTTGCCTACACTGGCAGCAGTTCTCTAGGGCAGAGGTGGGGCTATTCATCCCCACCCCTGCAGGACAGCATTGTCAGGTGGCCAGGACAACCCACTTGATGTCGTTATGAGTCCATGGTTTCAGACAGGGAGTATTTCCCAGCCCTGCCCAGAGATGCCAGGGATTGAATCTGAGTGGGACCTTTGTTACATAAAGCACTTGCTCTGCCACTGAACTACATTTCTTCATCCAAACAACTGTGCACAAATAGCGTTGAAGTTCTTCACTTTTATTCCTAGAAGGGGCAAGGACAGAAAACCCTTTTTGTGCCTTTACAGCTGCTGAACTATCTGACATCCATTTAATTTGCAACCTAATATATGATACTCAAAATAGTTGTAAAGAGCATTTCTAAAACATGTTAGTAATCTTTCCATGGGCATGTTTGCAAAGGCATGATAAGGATTGAGGCAATGTGTTCCAGAACAAGTTCTTGATAGATGGCAATATTTAAAATCCCCTCTTCCATCACTTTAATAAACATTGATCCTAGCATCTTCGACAGAAATGAATATTGTCTAGAGGTGACTACTAAATTTAAGTAAGCCTGGGAGCCCTTGACAACATGAATGGCTGCATCCCTCAAAAGTGAGACAGCAGATGTTGCATGTGTGACAGGGACACAGGCATCCCCACTGTGGCTTTTCTTCCCCTGCCCCATAACATGGAACTACATTCCCCAGTGTGATGTTATGTGACATCATTACACCGTGAATTTTCCAGTCTCTGCCCAAGTTCATTGGCGGCTGCTGTCAGGGGTAGGAAAACTCACAGTGTAATGACTCCATACCATGTGGGGCCTGTATTTAAATTGCACAGCAGAGGAGGATAACTTGCGAGTAGTTTTCAACTACACCCCCGTGGAGCATGTAAAGTCTGCTCCCACTTGTAAGACAGCTGAGATGAGGTCTTTTGCCAATCAGTTCAGTACGCACGTACAGACTGTCCTGTTTTCAGCTCTCCCCGCTGCCCTAGGGATGGAATTAAATGAGCTAATAGGTTTCTTAAGAAGTTATTCTGGACTATATCTATGTCAGACTTTAGCTTAAAGTTCCAACTTTCGGATTCATACAGGAGCTGACCTTGCAGTTCTGCTTGGAGCACTTTAATTGCCAGTTGGACCAAATTGGTTCCATATAGCCTAGTGAATCCGAGAACAGCATTGGCACAACAACCTCTCTTAATCCTGCTCTCAGAAATACTCTGAGAGTCTCATACCAGCAAGCTAGAGGAAGACAATCTGAAATAAGAGAATGTATTGAGTCATTCTATCTAGTGTCCATCACTTTCCCATGAATATTTTCAGAATAGCCCCCCCCCCTCAAAAAAGGTGACTGTTTGCTGTATCATAGTTAATTGTAAGATTTGTTAAAGTTCTAGCAGTAGCAAACTGGTCTAGCATTATTTTCAAACCCAAGTAATAATAAAGCCATATTTTTACCGGTAAGACAAGAGCCAGCTTCAGAACAGTGAGGGAGAGGAATATTTATTTAAAATATTTACAGTCTCATTTGTGCATATAAAAAACAGCAACGCTTAAACTATTCCATTAATCCTGACACTGAACACACACACCAAAAATCACAATGTATCCTTACAATTACTTTAGATCTTGAGTTATGAATATGACATAGCTTGTAACTTGAATTATGCCTTTAGCTTTATTGAACATTTGGAGCAGTAAATTGTTACCCCATGCCTCTATACCAGAGCTGGTCTTCACTGACAGAAGCCCACATATTTCCATAGAATCACAGAATTGTAGAGTTGGAAGAGACCACCAAGGCCATCTGGCTCAACCCCCTGCAATACAGAAATCTTTTTGCCCATTGTGGGGCTCAAATCCATGACCCTGAGATTAAGAGTCTCATGCTCTACTATGTTCTGTGGGAGGACAGGATTGTGTGCCCAGTCCCTGATCACGACCTCCTCCAGCTTAGGTGATAACCATATACTCTTGTACACACAGTATGTATGTCCTATGCAGATGTTCAGCCTAACATGCGGAAGTCAGGACTGTGGATTGGCCATTTGATGCCCCCCCCCATTCATTCATTGCAACACGTGCATAGGGTTAGAAGTACAGGTTACCATGAGCTCTACAAAACTAGCAAATATTTACTCACATATGCATACAACATACAATGACACTGGATGTTGGAGCATAAAGCGATTTTAAATTGTGGTATAGCCTTCCTCTACCCTCCATGTTTTCCTGCGGTAATATTTTCATCATCTTCCCAGCCAGACATTTACCTAGTCAAGAAGCTTCCCTGCTTAAAGGTCAGTTATGTTGGATGCAAATATTAAGAAATATGAAGGAAATAACAGAAATAGAAATTGCATTGGAATGTATTAGAATTTTGTTAGGCTATATGGATATATGGGGGGGGGGAATTGGATCAGAGGTGGAATTAATATATTATTTATTAGTCACAGGCATTGAGAAAAGGAAGAGGTATCAAAAGTAACAGACTGGGAAATAACATGCTGGGCTTTTGTTAAATCTGCAAAACTTAACATTGGATGAAAAATGAAGAAAGAGAAGGGAACGGAAAGGAGTTAAAATTTTGAAAATTAAATTTGAAAATTAAAAAAAATGATATAAAGCCGCTGGGGTTTCCAACTCCAGCCACTCTGGGCGGCTTCCAACAGAATATTAAAAACACGACAAAACATTGAACATTAAAAACTTCCCTAAGCAGTTGTCTTTTCAGTTGTCTTTTAAAAGTAAAATAGTTGTTTATTGCCTTGACATATGCTGGGAGGGCATTCCACAGGGCAGGCACCACTACCCAGAAGGCCCTCTGCCTGGTTCCCTGTAACCTCACTTCTCGCAGCAAGGGAACTGCCAGAAGGCCCTCGGCACTGGACCTCAGTGCCCGAGCTGGATGATGGGGGTGGAGACACTCCTTCAGGTATACAGGACCAAGGCCATTTAGGGCTTTAAAGGTCAGCACCAACACTTTGAATTGTGCTTGGAAACATACTGGGAGCCAATGAAGAACTTTCAGGACCAGTGTTATATGGTCTCGGCGGCCACTCCCAGTCACCAGTCTAGCTGCCGCATTCTGGATTAATTGCAGTTTCCGGGTCACCTTCAAAGGTAGCCCCACGTAGAGCGCATTGCAGTAGTCCAAGTGGGAGATAACTAGAGCATGCACCACTCTGGAAAGACAGTCTGCGGGCAGGTAGGGTCAGGAGTGTTGTTTCCTTGGCTGCATGCCTGGCTTAAGGTATCTGTGTTTATTCCAAATATGTCTGTGCCTGATAACTCATTTTTGTAACCATAAACCATATCTCTATATGTATCACCAGGTCTCTACATTTTTCAGATACATTGGAACAACTGTCTTTTAGACGGTCTCTAAGGAACATTAAGGGGACGTGGGTGGCGCTGTGGGTAAAAGCTTCAGCGCCTAGGGCTTGCCAATCGAATCCCCGCGGCGGGGTGCGCTCCCGTCGTTCGGTCCCAGCGCCTGCCAACCTAGCAGTTCGAAAGCACCCCTGGGTGCAAGTAGATAAATAGGGACCGCTTACTAGCGGGAAGGTAAACGGTGTTTCCGTGTGCGGCTCTGGCTCGCCAGAGCAGCGATGTCACGCTGGCCACGTGACCCGGAAGTGTCTCCGGACAGCGCTGGCCCCTGGCCACTTGAGTGAGATGGGCGCACAACCCTAGAGTCTGTCAAGACTGGCCTGTACGGGCAGGGGTACCTTTACCTTACTAAGGAACATTAAAGATGTAGGCTGCAATTCTATACACACTTAGCTAGGATGGGAGCAAGTCCCATTGAACTCAGTGGGGCTTTCTTCTGAATAGTCTTGCAAGGTTCACAGCTGGCCTCTAGAAGTTAAGAGAGTAAAGCCCATGACTAGCATTAGATTGCCACTCTCAGAGGACCAATTCCATTGGATCATTTGGTTGCAGGTAATTAATCGCAGGTGCTAATTAAACACATACCAAAGAAACTCTGCAAAAATAGAAATCTCACAAGATGGGGTTGAAGTTGCAAGGAAGAAATGGAGCCCTTGAATAATATTGTAACACATTTTTTGTGAATATGTGAATATAAAACACAAGGCTTACTGGAGGACAGGAAATCTGAAGTGATATTTCTGCCTGCACTCCCTAAAACTCCCCCCCCCCTTAGATAAAAAAAGTGCCCACATTTTGCAAGAGATGGTAAATAATGTTTACCTGGACAGACCTAGTTGTTAGCTTGACATATATTTACTTTTTGGCTTTCTGTGAGGAAGGGAAAGAAGCACAGAATCATAGAATTGTAGAGTTGAAAGGGATCCCGAGAGCCATCTAGTCCAACCCCCTGCATTGCAGGCATCTCAACTAAAGAATTCAAGACAGAGGACCTTCCAACCTCTGCTTAAAAACCTGCAATGAAGGAAGAAGAAGAGTTTGGATTTGATATCCCGCTTTATCATTACCCGAAGGAGTCTCAAAGCGGCTAACATTCTCCTTTCCCTTCCTCCCCCACAACAAACACTCTGTGAGGTGAGTGGGGCTGAGAGACTTCAAAGAAGTGTGACTGGCCCAAGGTCACCCAGCAGCTGCATGTGGAGGAGCAGAGACATGAACCCAGTTCCCTAGATTACGAGTCTATCGCTCTAAACCACTACACCACACTGGCTCTCCACCACCTTCAGAGGGAGTCCGTTCCACTGTCAAACTGCTCTTACTGTCAGAAAGTTCTTCTGAATGTTAAGTTGGTATCTCCTTTCTTGTTCAGGTCCTGTGACCAGAAGGGTTGTTAGACTCTACTCAACTCCCCTGTCTCCCACAAACCTTATTTCTCTTATGTAGTCTTCTCTAGCTACTTTGGAGAGGTCTGTTGCAGCACATATAACAGAGAGTTGTGGTCCCTTAAAAGACATTAATTGTGGTCTTAGCGTATGCTATACTAACTCTCTTAAATGTTAAGGTCTCAGTCTAAATTTACTGGCAAGTGAAGATGATAGAATATTTAGAACTTGCGAAAATTGCTGGGAGAATAAGAGGAAGCTCAAACCAGAAAGTGAGTAAAAATTGGACAATATTTAAAGAATCTCTTAAAAAGTACTGTGACAACGCAAATCTCCTGACAGATGTAGACTGAATCTTGAATTACAAGGAATTTATAAAAGCAAAATTTCTCTTGATATGTAATAGGAAACGAAACAAAACAAGGAAGTGCTTATAGACCAACTGTGTAAGTACAATGATGTGAATCAGGAGCCAAAATGTATGTATTGTCAAATTGTATGTTGTTTGTCTATGGTTTGTTTGTGTTGTTTTTTCTTTTTTTGTTTATGTGTTTTATGTAAATTGTTTTGCAATAAAGGAATTTTAAAAAATCTTCAAGGTGTCACATGATTCCTTTTTGTTTGTTCATCCTTAAGCAAATTCCTATAAAAGCACATCCTAAAGTCTCTTCTTCTTTTCCCCAAACATCCACCCTTTTTACTCCCTCCCTCCTTTTCATTAATGTTTCAATGTACCCTCAGAATCCACCCCCCCCAATTGCTCTCATCCATATCCATATCCATTTTCTGTTTTCAATATAACGTTTTAAGGAGGGGTTATCCTAAGCCTTTGGGCAGCTATTCCCTGGAGAAATTCCAATATATTATGGAGATGCTAAAATAATATGCAGGGTGTGCAGGCTGACTGATTTGTCTCGCTACAGATAAATTGACTGACATAGAAATATGGACTTCATTCTGTGTCAAACAATAAAGTAACTCATTGGAAAAAGAAGGAACACCTGACTCTCCCCACCCCCCAGCAAAGGGGACATAAAAATTGACAAGGTCTATAAATGGGTGACATTAATTTCTGAAAGGTTCGCTAAAATCTGGGAAGATGGGAAGAAAGCCCTCTGCGTATTTGCCTTGCTAGAATATTCTATTACCAGAGCAGTGATATAAGAGAGTCTGACAGTCACCATTACCTCCTGGTTTAACTTTCTGAAATGTTATCAGATCGTAGTTGCTAAAAGAAGTCATCTCAGTGGCCTTTACACAAGCACACAGTATAAAGTTTATATGCCCCATTGAAAGCAGCGGGAGTTTAAGAGAATTTGCCTACGCACTGGTTTGTTGCCATTGTCCCCATATTCTTTTGTGATACCCCCGATATTCTAAGATAGCATTTCAATTTGAAATAGGTTAAAAAGAACATACACAGTCTATCGAGAAGGCTACATAATGCAATAATTACTGAAAATGCAACCATTCTATACTGGAGTATAAGTTGTAATGATTCATTTTGTTACAATAAATGAGTGTGAGCCAGCCATGAGATCTTGCAAAAATCATAAATTCAATAACTTATATTTGGGCAAAAGGCAACAAACTGTTTGTTGAACGTAGTAAGAGGATGCCTGTTATGTTCAATAAACATCAGTTTGTCGTTTTCTCTTGACCAAACATAAATTATTAATTTTATGATTTTTGCAACATTTTATGTCTTGCTACCACTCAGTGATCCTTGCTATGCTTCTGCTTATCTCCTGTTTCCCTTTTTGTAGCTCGAGACTTTCAAGGAGATAAACATATTAGCAACTAATTTGATATGATGCTTTCCCTAACTGATGGCTGGAGATAACCCCTGTAAGATAATAATTGGATTTGGTGTTATCAGGTAGCCTCTTATCTTTGATTGTTGATTCCCCTGGACTACTCTAATAGGTGAATGCTTCTGTCCATTATGGATACAAATGTACATCTTCCTGCCCACACACATGAAATTAAGAAGAGGCTTGCTGGGTCAGGCCAAAGGACCATCTTGTTCACCACCCTATTCCCAACAACGGTCAGCCGGAATGTTACAGGAATTGGGGTATGAAGGCAGCAGGCCTCCAGAACTGATATTCAGTGATATTCTGTCACTGAAAATGAAGGTTCCTTATAGCCATCCTGGCTAATAGCGTTTGAAAGATGTGTCCTTCACGAGCATTCCAGCTTGCTTTTAAAGCTATCTAAGCTGTCACATTTTGTGACAGTGAATTCTGTACATTAATTATATGAGTTCCGACACTTGACTGTTCCGAGAATTTTTACGAATTCTACTAGCAGTTAGGGACCATTGGTATAAGGTAAAGGTAAAGGTACCCCTGCCCATCAGGGCCAGTCATGTCCGACTCTAGGGTTGCGCACTCATCTCGCTCAAGAGGCCGGGAGCCAGCGCTGTCCGAAGACACCTCCGGGTCATGTGGCCAGCATGACTAAGCGGCATCTGGCGAGCCAGCACCAGCGCCGCACACGGAAACGCTGTTTACCTTCCCGCTAGAAAGAGGTCCCTATTTATCTACTTGCACTTAGGGGTGCTTTCGTACTGCTAGGTAGGCAGGAGCTGGGACCGAACGACGGGAGCTCACCCCGCTGCAGGGATTCGAACCGCCGACCTTTCGATCGGCAAGTCCTAGGCACTGAGGTTTAACCCACAGCGCCACCCGCGTCCCCCTATGAGTTCCGACACTTGACTGTTCCGAGAATTTTTACGAATTCTACTAGCAGTTAGGGACCATTGGTATAAAACTTCCCAAATGATTATTTTTTTTAAAGTCAAGGATGGGGAATTTATGGTACAGTTGCCATACGCCCTCTTTTTCCAGGACATGTACTCTATTTCATAGTTAGAGTCGTCATAGTGATCCATAGTTAAAAGTAGAAGTCAGCAAATGTGTCCTCTATTTTCCCTTTCAAAATATGGCAGTCCTAATTTGTGGCCTTCCAGATGTTGCTGGACTACAACTCCCATCATCCCTGACCACTGAAAGTTCTAGCTGGGACAAATGGGAGCAGGGATCTACTCACATATCCCACAGGTTTTCCATCCTTGACCAAGATGGTATCTTGGACATTATTTTTGTTAGGCACTCATTATGATTTTCTGCTCATGATGCTATTAGGGTGGTCATATACAATCCCATTTTCAATACTGTTTGTACCTGCAAAAAATTTAGGGTAGTTACACTGTTTTGTGTCGAATCAGTGCATACCGCCAGGGGTCAGCAAACTTTTTCAGCAGGGGGCTGGTCCACTGTCCCTCAAACCTTGTGGTAGGCCGGACTATATTTTGGGAGAAAAAAATGAATGAATTCCTATGCCCCACAAATAACCCAGAGATGCATTTTAAACAAAATCACACATTCTACTCATGTAAAAACACCAGGCAGGTCCCACAAATAACCCAGAGATGCATTTTAAATAAAAGGATACATTCTACTCATGTAAAAACATGCTGATTCCCGCACAGTCTGCCGGCCAGATTTAGAAGGCGATTGGGCCGGATCTGGCCCCTGGGCCTTAGTTTGCCTACCCATGGCATACCCTGTAACTTCCTGCTAAAATGCCATACTTTTTTAATATCATAAATATTCTGGTTTATTCCTGTTCTGGTTTATTTTTGAAACATAGTCCCTCTGAACAGCAATGGAGTGGTAGTTTCATTGACGCATCACAGAACAAACTACAGCAGAACAAACTAATGCCCTTCTTATTGTATTAAGAACATGTCACACGACACCAATAATAAAACACCATAAAAGGAACCCTTACTTGGAGTACCTTTTCCCAACCTGCCCCTCATGGCTGGTGATTCTGAAAGACTGTCATGAGGCAAAATAGGAGGTGTCCCTCATAGGATGACCCATGATATTTGATGTACAGTATTTCCACATATCTGAGCACTTTCACCTGCTTCTAAGTCTTCTGATCAATAATAATAATAATAGTCATTATTGATTAAAATTATATACATAAAATAGCAAAACACTGCCCCCCCCCCAGTTTAAATGACCATAGATTGTTTAAGTAGCTGAAGGCCTGGGAGAAAAGGAACATTTTTGCCTGGCGCCTAAAGATATGTAATGAAGGTACCAAGTGAGCCTCCCTGAGGAGAGCACAAGTGGGCAGCCACCACAGAAAAGCGTTGTTCTCATGTTGCCACCCTCTGGACCTCTCATGGAGGAGACACATGAAGAAGGGCCTCAGATGATGAGCACAGGGTCTGGGTCAGTTCATATGGGGAGAGATGGCCCTTGAGATATTGCAGTCCGGAGTCATATAAGACTTTATAGGTTTAAACCAGCACTTAGAATTGGCAGCCAGTGCGACTGAGCCAGTGTTGGTGTTATAAGCTCAAACCATCTTACCCTGCCTAGCAACCTGGCCGATGCAATTGTTAAAATTGGCAACAATTGTGGGGTGGGGGAGGGGAGGAGATAGGCAGAAGGCAGATGCTGAAGTATAGTGCCAAAAATATCAGTGCTCTGTGGCCGTTAGTGTGTGGTACAGCATACATACCATACAGCCTTGAAGTGTAGATCCTTTTGGCACTGTGCTTTGGCATCTGCCTTTTGCCTATTGGCTATTTGCAATCTCAGGAAACCAAGAAACCAATCAACACCTCAGGCATGATCCAGAAGTTAAGCATTTCTAAGCCTCAGCAACATCTAGCCAATGTTTAAATCTCTCCCACTGAAATCAGTGGGATGGTTAGAAGTGCCTAACTTGCCTTGGACTGAGTCCAGTGCTAGCAGAATAATTTCCATGGCAACTGTCAGGAAGGACAATATTTGATTATTGGAACCGGATGGAGGAGGCTATCATGGCTTCTGATTCTGCTCACTGCTAATTAGGGACTCCTGGCAAGTTCCTTGACATCTCTGGGCTTCAGTTTCCTGGTCTGTAAAATGTTAAGGTACCATCGGCTGAACAGCAGAATATGCTGGATTTCCAGGCTTGCTGAAATTGGGAATGAACATTGTTTTCCACAATGTTTGGAAAATTGGTTTGGATCAGGTTTGGATATTAGTTGTGACCATGTTTGTGTGAATGTGAGGAGCTTTAAACACACACACACACACACACTCCAGAAGCTTGAAGCTATTAAAAAAACCCCTAGCTTACAACATTTTAGATACCTGCTCCCCAAATGAACATCATTTTCAGATTCCTAGTTTCCAGCGTCAAATGACCAGGAGCTCTGGCACCTGTAATATCTCAAGCTCTTGTTGAGGAGATTGTTGAAATGGTTAATAAGGCATTCACAGTACAGCTTCTATTGAAACAGCAGCAGTTTGCACAGATCGCACTGAGTGTATTATCAGAGCAGGAATGAACTGTTTTCTTAAGGCATTTGAGGCATCTGCAGCACACATCTGCCATGCTCCATTTGCAATGTAATACACATTTGACTTTGGTTGCCGGTAATGACAACACTGTGGGGTATGGTGTTATTGTGCTGGAAAGTACGGTGGATGTAAACTCTTCAGCCTGATTTCACTTTTCGCAACTGAGCAAGTTCCTCCCCAACTATTTCTACTTACAAAGCAGGAGGTTCTGTAACTGGCTGTTCTGTCATTGCAGACTGCAGTCCTACAGGTGTCTGCTCAGAAATACCTGACTGACTGACTGACTGACTGACTGACAGGTGTGTCCATTACCTTCTCCTCTATCCATCAGTAGCGATTGTAAAGGTAAAGGTAAAGGGACCCCTGACCATTAGGTCCAGTCATGGCCGACTCTGGGGTTGCGGTGCTCATCTCGCTTTACTGGCCGAGGGAGCCGGCGTGCAGCTTCCGGGTCATGTGGCCAGCATGACTAAGCCACTTCTGGCAAACCAGAGCAGTGCACGGAAATGCCATTTACCTTCCCGCCGGAGTGGTACCTATTTATCTACTTGCACTTTGACGTGCTTTTGAACTGCTAGGTTGGCAGGAGCAGGGACCGAGCAACGGGAGCTCACCCTTTTGTGGGGATTCGAACCGCTGACCTTCTGATCGGCAAGTCCTAGGCTCTGTGGTTTAACCCACAGCACCACCCGCGATTGTAGAGATACCCAAAATGCTCTTCCTAATTTTTGGTTCTGGGCCTAAATAATACTTACCAGTGCTTTTTTTCTGGGGGGTATGCAGGGGTACGCATACCCCTAAACATTTTGTGAATCTAAGTTTAGCCTCATTGAGTGGAATGTGAGTAGGGAAATGAGAGTTCCCCTAAACATTTTTTTAAGAAAAAAAGCACTGATACTTATCCACCAGAAAGGGCTAGGTAATCAGTTATCTGCAGAACAACATAAGCCCTGTGCCTCCTGGCTATCTGTCATGGATGCTTTAGCTGAGATTTGCATTCAGCTTCTGTTTAAGGCCTGGCTATTTAAGACAGGCAGTAAAAAAAAAAAAAAGGATAGGACACCCTGCCCATAGGCATGGCCACACATATCTTGGCAGCTTCTTTTGCTCTCTCTTCTCCAGCTTTCAGTGGCTCTTTCAGAGTCAAATTCAAAAAGATCTGGTTGGCCTGGCGTCAGTGGAGCGTTCAGAGTCTTGCTGTCTGCAGGTGACATTATGCAGGAAGGATCTGATAATTGTATGCATGCTTGCATACATCTGCATTCCAAATCGACTCCAATTTGTGCATTTGTCAGAACCAGTATGATTCTATTTTTCAGCTTTTCTTTCTTTCTTTTTTTGCTAGCTGTTCCTTTCCCTTAACCGCTTCTGCTCCTGGGTAGAAAAGTAGCTTTTCCTCCCAGAGGTCAAAATGCTGGCACCTTGTATTTAGAGGCCTAACTGACCCAAGTGCTTCCAGCATTCCCCTTTTAGAAAGATCACATGCAGAAATTCACTTTTTTGGGGAGTATGAAGAGGTTAGGTGGGCTGCTAGGAAGCATTTCCCAGCTATAGTTTGACTCAATGGGGAAAGAGGGCAGGAAGCCTTTTCTTCTTTGTCCATTTAAATGGATCTTCTCTTTCAAGCATCAGGCCACATTCCAGTTGTTCTGAAGCTAATGAATGCTAGTGACAATATTGGAATCTTAAAGTCCTTTGCTTGTATCCTTTAATATAAAGATGTACAACTTCCAATTAAATTTCTGGGTGAAAACGTTTGAGGTTTAAGGTGGTCGTTTTTTTAAAATCCCATGTTATTTGGAGTGGATTATGATTTTCATTTTATTTGGATTATTTGAATTTTTGAGAAACCAGGATGTTTCGAGTAGTATGCAAAGTAAAATCAGGTTGCAAAGAAGAGAACAGCTTTCATTGAGACTCCTTGCTCATGGAAACTTGGGAAAGCACAGACGTGTGGGTTGAATGCTGCATTTAGCTCCACAGTTTCTAGGAACCTTGCGCTACTCTGGATGGAAGCCATGAGAAATGTAGACATGAAAATCATTTAAGCCATTGTATTCCTGCTAATGAAGCCCTTGTCTGTGAGGTTGGGACGTAAAACATTACTCTTGAGATTTCCCTATCTGATCTAAAAAACCCTGGTACTTGTAAGAGCAGATATGCAATTAAGGGGGAAGGTTGGAAAGCGTGAGTCTGTCACAAAAGTCGGGCACTTAGTGTCGCCAGTCCCATGCTGTGGAACACTCTCCCAGCAAAGATTTGGCAGGCATCCTTGCTGTTAACCTTCAGGCATCATTTGAACACTTTCTTTTTGAGCCCATTCAGGCCCATTCAGCACAAGCCTTTTTAAAGGTGAGACAGTCATTTTTGTGAGCTTTGTATTGTTTTATGGCCTTGATATTTTAAGTGAGTTGGCCGTAAATACTTTAAGAAATAATGAATAAAAATATTATTAGGAGGCATTTACGGATGTTCAGCATCCCGACCTGGATGCTGGAGTTAATTCGAGTTTGGTGGGACCATAACTCAGTGGTGGAACACCTGCTTCACATGCAGGAGGTCCCAGGTGAGTCCTCAGCATCTCCTGGGAAAGGCACCAGGAGAGCTACTGCCCTGCCGATCAGTGTGGACCTGAGTGAGGTAGATGACCCAATAGACTGACTCAGTTCAAGGCATTTTCTTATGTTCCTAGATATAATATTTCGCATAACTGATATGGATGTGAATGAAGATCAGGGTCTGTTTCTGGTGCGTGTACCTGGGCAAGAGGCTTGTAAGTGTTTCCCGGCTTTCCTCCATTGAAAGCTTATCAGAAGATCAGCTGGGCATTGATGTTGGATTGGGATCATGTCAGATTTGAAGTGACATGAGTGGTGTGCTTCCATGGAGGAAGAAACGTATGGTGTGAACACAAAGGAATGTAGCATCCAGAAAGCAGCCCCCTCCTAATAAGTAAGAACCCACCTGCTTATGTTGTGGCCTTAAACCCAATCCCACCTCTCATTTCCTGAGCGCTAGAGAGCAGATGCAGGTTGGAGTAGAGATGGCACTTTGTCCAGCTTAGTGGATCCCTTAAGCAGTTGTTCAAAACAATGTTGAGTGCTGATGAAAGGAGTGAGGGGAAGAAGAAATATCCCAAAGCCCATGAGCACCATTCTGCAGATAGGCTCAAGAGGCTACATTTAGAGCACTGTGTTGAAGTTGACCTTCATTAGCCTGAATTCAGCTATGCAGCCTGGTATGTGGAGGCGAAGAGCAACAAGACTTTCCGGGTGTTGTAATCCTTCTCCTAATTCCTGTCTTGGATAGAGGCTTTTGTTTCTGTTGTGAGATGTTTAACAACTGAAGTACTAAGCAAGGCCTAGCCTCACACCCAGACTACCCATAGGAAAGAGATGGAAGAGAAGCTCAGCATGGATTCTTATTTATTTATGTACAGAACAGACTTGCGGCTCCCTCAGGCCTGTCCTTCCCACTGCTACTTGCTCTGGATTGAATGCTGAGGCTGTTTATGCCGCATTGCACAGGAATGCCAGCTTCCTGTTGCCCAGTCGTCTTCACAGGAAGATGGGCAATATGGCGGTTGCTGCAGCACCAGAGCACTGACCCAAACACCAGAAAGTCCTTGCTGAGCCATGTTGCAATGCTATCACTTTAGCCTACAATCATATTTGATGGCTGGCTTTTCCCAAAATTCAGCATTTGCTGTGGATTTTAAAATTTTTCTTCTTCTGATATGTGTCATTTCCCCCCCTTAAAGATAGCGTGGAGTTTACTGAAGCCACTACTACTTCTTGCCTGACCAGTAATTAATTAAGAAGGGATCAGGACTGATAATGCTCTGTAATCCCTTCTTTCAGATCATTTTGCCTGGTAATCCCTTTAATGCTAGCGACTCCGATGGGTGACAGAGAAGAAGAGGAAAGAAGTCATGGTGAACCTTTGCTGCGTGTATTGCTATGGCTGCTGGCCTGCATATCCTCCCTTCAAAATATCGAGGGTTTCAGGCCTATGAAGTGCAAATAACAGAGTTAAGAAAGGTGTGAAGCAGAGAGCAAAGGGCCAGATTTAGGCCGGATGTACAAATAAAAGGGATGCCAAAATTCTGCATAGGGTTGCATAGGAAATAAGTGCCGCTGCAACTAATTAGATATATACTTCTGAGTAAAGATATATAGAATTTGGCTGCAAGGGTATTAGCTGGTAACACTTCATACATATCTGACATTGACTCTCTATTAATAGTGCAAAGCTGTTTGTACCCTGTAGCCTTTAGATCAGGAAAGGCTGATCTAACTGCTAAGTTGGGTTTATTATAAACATAAGTAGCATCCTGGTCACCCCAATACATTTTGGGGTAGTATCGAGATCTCTAGATGAAAAGTGGTATACACATTTAATAAATAATAATAATAGTCTAGGTCTCACTTCCTCCTTCCATTATATTGAGAGAGAGAGATATGGAACCGTCATCCTCAAAATAAGCTGCAAACAATGAACCAGGCATTCTGTGATTTGCCTTGGGACCTGGAATCCCTCAAAGCTATGGCTGGGACATGGGATCTGAGGGACTGACACCTCTGGAGTCTACTTACAACAGCTTCTCATGGAACAGCTACTCCACAGCTACTGTCCCACTTCTTTCCTCTGGGGAAACCCAACTGCTGAATCGGAGCAACTGTCAACTGGGTTATCCATAGATTGACTTTTGCTCTGATTTAGCACTAAAGAGTGGGTTTCCCTGGGGAGGGGGCCTGGCAAAGGGGAAACCACTTGGACCTAGGCTTTCTAGGCACGGCACAAGCCCTATCGCCTTTCAAATATTATTTCTCTGACAGCCAATCAGAGAAATACAGTTCAGGAGATTACAGCAGCTAAGTGGCTTTGAGGGGCCTTTTGTGTGATCAGAGATGCAATTATTAACCCGGACAGCCACAGACAAAGAACTCCCCAGTGTAGACTTTACTGAGTTAAGGTGCCTTTGATGCAAACGTCTCTTCATGTCTCTTAAACAACAGATAAATTCTGCTCAGGCATTCAAGGCAAGGCTAAATAATGGAGTGCTTGGCATCAGAGACTCCATGGGACTAGAACAGTTGTGGACAGGGTGTGTTTTCAAAGGCTAAGCAATGCGGGATCCACTCCTCTGGGGTATGTCTGTGTGTCAGAATAAGACCTACTTCACCTCTTGGGGGTGGATGTACTGGCTACTTCATCCTCACAATGAGCAGCTGAATCTGTGTACTGATTGATACGCTGATGTGGAGCCGGTTTGCAATGGAAATCCTCAAAATCCCCCTTCACTGTGTATTTAATAACACAGATGTCTGTAAAGTAAATGCCAGCTGATTATCGGGAAACATATTTACTGAGCACGAAAGAGGTTTGTAGTAATCAAACACTGCCAATAAGTATTTCTAACACGGTCCTATAGCCTCAGAGGCAGGCTTTTCAAGTGACACTAGGTAAAGGAGCCCTGGACGGTTAAGTCCAGTCCAGTCCATGGTGACTATGGTACTCATCTTGCTTTTCAGGCTGAGGGAGCCAACATTTGTCCGCAGACAGCTTTCTGGGTCATGTGGCCAGCATGACTAAACCACTTCTAGTGCAATGGAACACCATGATGGAAGCCAGAGCACACGGAAACACCATTTACCTTCTCACCACAGCAGTACCTATTTATCTACTTGTACTGGTATGCTTTCAAACCGCTAGGTGGGCAGGAGCTGGGACAGAGCAATGGGAGCTCATCCCGCCGCACAGATTTAAATTGCCAACCTTTTGATCGGCAAGCCCAAGAGGTCCAGTGGTTTAGACCACAGTGCCACCCACATCCCATGCAACTAGAGCTCTTATCCACCCCAAATTTCTTATAGCTAAGACATACTCACCGCTATTGGTGAAACGCTTTTGGAACTGATAAATACATTGGACTTTCCCTTCATCAAATGTTTCTCCACAACAATGAGGACTAGAAACCTGCTCATTTAAAATGTAGTTTATAACATCAACATACAAAATAACAATACCTTATTATTATTTTTAAACTATTACCTCTTCATAGAATCAGAAGAAGCCCTGAAGCTGCTGGTCAGGTGTCTTGGAGGTAGTGATGGACTGGATGGGTGCCAATAAACTGAAGCTGAATCCTGAAAGGCAGAAGTGCTGTCACCTCCCCAGTGTCCCAAACACACTGCCACAAGAGCCCTCTGACAAAAGTCATAACCTTTACAGTTCAAAGTTGGGGGAAATCAAGTCCCAAGGTCATGCCAGTGAGGGTCTCAAGACTTTGAGATGACTAAGCGGGTTGAAATGGACACTTCCTCTTGGTATGAGGTGATATGCTCTTCCCCACTGGGGTGAAGCACGAAGGAAACACAGAAATTTGCCTATTTGTCTATCTAGCCCAGTCTTCAGAGTCTTAAGCAGAACACATCTTTCACATCACTGGCTACCATATCCTTTTAACGAGAGAACCCATAAACTGAACATTTGACCATCTTCACTGTTTTCACCTCAGCACATGGAAAAAAAGAGATGTATTTATTTACTTACATTTTTGTCCCACTTTTCTTCCATACTGGAACCCAAGATGGCATACATGTGATTCTCAGGAGGTTTCCCACCCAGGCGCTGACCAGTCCCAGGTCTGGAAGATCATTTTCAGGCCATACTCTGGGCCCTACCTCAGCTCCCTGTTCTGCATAACTTACTTCACATGAACATAGGAAGCTGTCTCATACAGAGTCAGGACATTGGTGCACATAGTTTGGTATTGTCTACTCCAGGGAGTAGACAGGGAGTACCTGTGGCATTCCAGATGTTGTTGGACCCCTGTTCCTATCAGCATGGTCAAAAGTAAGGGATGATGGGAGCTGGAGTCCATAACTTGAAGAGGATCATAGGTTCCTCATCCCTGATCTACAGTAACTTGCAATAATTTCCCAGTATTTCAGAAGGGAGCCTGGCATTCATGAATGAGAATAGAGCCCTGCTGCCCTCCTTGGTATAATGAGCACCAACAAGAGGGTTTCAAGTTGGTTGTGGGTATTTGCCCCACCCCCAGTCTTGCACTATGGAACCTGAGCACTTGTTTCTCCATGTCAAGATTTGCACAAGGAATCCTTCTTTGTGAAAATGGAGCCTAAATGTTTTGTATAATATAGGTCACTGGAAAGTGGAGCACAGAAGTATATATTAAATTTCATATTCCTTTAAAAAAACAACAACCCACAAGTCTGATTTCTTTGAAGAAAGAAAGACCCCCACCCACCCTGAGTTCCAGGGCTATAGCTAAGCTATAGAAGACAGGGGCTGTGTACAGAATAAATGTTCTGCCTTGTCTTGAACCTTCTGGCAGGGTCAAGTTTCCCCATAGTCATAATGAGATCTTGTTAGGAAATCCAGAGCACTGTGTGATGCTCTTTTCTCTTGGATCTCTGCATTTAAAAAAAGTCAGGTAGAAGGAGGGCGTGGGGTGGAAAGAAGAAAAATCTTGAAGGTTTAGATACTTTCTAAGGCTTCAATGATCAGTAAGAAAGAAAGAAAAAACACTGAGAGAGCGGGGGGTGAGGAGAAACTAAGAGAACAATTTTTTATTTTTTTACTAGTGAACTTTTATTTTACTCCTTTGTTATATGTTAACTTGAGATTCAGATTCTGCAGAGGAAGAGGTTTGAAGTGCAGTGGGGAGAAAAGTCTGCTACCTCCAATTATACCAGCAATAAATATATGTTTGGTGGCATTTAAATTAAAGAAATAAGGATCAGCTGCAAGCTTTCTCTCTTTTCCATTTGAGAGGAATAAGGTCCCCCATTGTTAAAGCCGAAGCAAGAACAGGCAGCTTGCCAGGAGCTGTTTGAAAGGCAGGTGAGAGTTTTCTGAAGTCAGAAATATCAATTCCACTTTAAATTGAAGTGTGCTAAATGAAGACGCTGCAGAGCTAATAAGGCAGTGACTACATTAGAGGACAGTAGCCTAAGCGCAAGGTCTGTGATTTTGCCTTCGGCTACAGACCCACATTCAGGTGTGGCCAGGGGTCTTGGCATCTTTGAAAGGGCAAAGAAAGGAAGGAGGAGGAGGGAAGGAGAAGCTTCAGGCAGGTGTTGTCCTAGTTCCAGGGTATGTGCCTCATTAAAACTACTGCCGAGTTTGCTGCAGTTAGCAATGACTATTAAACACACAAGATTCAGGGTTGTGGAAACAGAGGGATGCTGCAGCTCAGGCATCATCAGCTGAAAATAAGGCAGGACAGGGCAGCCCAATGGTTGGTATGCAGCTTGGGACTGTTGGGATGACCTGATGTGTAGGAGGGGCAGTGTTCTCTATTTTGTATAGTCATATAGAGGAGATTATTTGGAGATTAAAATGCAGGAGTGAGAAAGGTTAGGTATCACACTGTACCTCTATTAAAGCAATAGCTTTTTAGAGTGTGTGTACATTCACGATGACTTCAGTTCATTGCTGTCCACCCATATATTTCCAAACCCACACTACATGGCCCTATTACATGATGGATAGAGATTTTGTTATCCCACAGAGCAGCTGTGAGGGCAGAACCAAATGTAGCTTGGATACGTGCCTAATTGCAGCCGTATACAAAACTGTTCCTAGCTAATGGAAGCACTACAAGTGGACTAAAGGGGAATGCAAGATCCTTGAAGAAAAAGAAATAATTTCCTGAAGGGTAGTCTGATTTATGGCTGTTAGATACAATAACAGCTGAATGATCCATTTATTATGTTGGATCCATACTTCTCTTCCTTCATGCCTAGAGCAGATCCATTGAAACCAATGGTTATGGTTGACTTTAGTTCCATTTGTTTCAGTAAGTCTGCTCTAAATATGACTGGTGGAGCAACAGCAAACCTGGCCACAGCCCCTGCCACATCTGTAGTCCAGTGGAAGGATGGGGTGGGCAGGTTCTGCTCTGGGGACCCATGCCTTCAGAAGTCAGGTATGTGATGATCAAGGTTGGGGTTGACCATGGTGGTGCCTCAGTTTTGAAGCACACTTCTCAGAAATATTGGTGCAGTGCCTCCTCCTCTTGGCCCAAAGACAGAAATTTAAAGGAGCTTTTTTTACTTGGTCTTCTGATGAATTTTGTCGCTTTCTGCTTCTAGTGCTTGGTGCATTTTAGTTGCAGTTAGGTAGTATTTTTAATTGTACATAGGCCTGCTTTTTGCTGCAAATAGACCCTCTTGTGACCTATTCCCACACCTGCTTGTGAATTGCAATACAACTATCGGCTGGATTATGCAGTTCTCTGTGTTTTGCAATGTACTTTTGGTCCCAAAACATCTGCTCTGCCGCTGAACCACAGCCCCTTCTTCCCGTTAGGTGCTACTGAGGAGCAGTGGGCTACAAAGGAAGTACATTGGGCCAGAAAGTGGGGGCAATTGGGACACTTCAATAAGGATCATCTGATGGGAGGTGGGGTGAACCACTAGTCAGGGTACTTCAAGTTCCAGTGTGCCCTGGTTATGGCATGTTAGTACTCTTCTTCACTATGGCGATGCGATGCTTGAGGCTAGCATTGACTAAGTACGGCTGCACGGCTATTATCATGTCAGAAAGGTTCTAATGATCAGCAGGGTCTTCAGCACGGTAAAGTGAATGCAGCCATATTACATCTCAGTCAAAATATGTCCAGCTGCAGTAATTACTGTGTATTAAACAAAACAGCAATTGGTTATTGGTTCATTTAAATGCTCTAATGAATATCTTGGTGTGAATCTCATGGTATTTAATTAACATGCAGTAGCTGTCCCTGTGTGACACTTTTCTGCATTTATGTGTTAATTTGTGCTTCCTCCCCCCCTCCCTTTATTTTGGTGAACTGCCAGCAGTATAGGAGGGAACAGTGAATTAAATATAAGCGAGAGAAAGAATTCAAAGAGAGGCTAATAAAGTTAAAGGTGGATGAATGACTGGAATCGGGTAGTATTTGGGGTTGGGATATATGCAGTGTCACTTAAGCAGCAAGGCACCCCTGCAGACTACAGTTCTGATCAGCAATATCCCATGGTAATCATAGGGCTCATCTGCCCATCATTGTAAGCAGCAAACCATGGCTTACCATGAATGAGCAGTGCATGTTGTCTGATTGCTCTCCTCCTGGAGCAGGAGCAACAAACCACAAAACTTGACTTACCATGAAGACTATCGTTTGTTTCTCCCTAAGCAAAGGCAAACCTAATGGTTTGTTGCTTGTACTAAGGGAAAAGCGAAGCGGGAACAACCGGGTAACGTACACTAGCATACTGCTCATTCACACTAAGCTGTGGGTTATGGCTTATCATGATATGCAGACTGTTCAGATAGAGGCTGCATTCACAAGATACGTTTGAAGCACTATGATCCAACTTCAGACAGTCATGGTTTCCCCCAAAGAATCCTGGGAACGGTTTCCATCTCAGAGCTACAATTCGCAGAGTGGTTAAACCATCAATTACGGTAACAATGTTTTGTCAGTCCAAAACTCTGAGCAAATAATGCTTTAAGAAGCAGCGGTGGGGAGCCTGTGTTCCTCCAGATGTTGTCAGAACTCCAGCCCACAGCCAGCATAGACAGTGATCAGGGCTGCTGAGAGATGTGCTCCACCAGCATAAGGAGGGCTGCAGGTTAGCCACCTCAGCTTTAAATCAAACCTACAGTGGTTGTCCTGTTCACAGAAATTTGACAGCCAAACCCATATGCTATAGGTTCTGCTCACCAACATGTGGCAATGTGTAGACTCCTCTTTCCAAATAAATGTTGTTGCTCTTTTCTCTAAATTCTCTCCCCCCACCCTCCGCTTTCCATGGAATTCAGTGGAGGGAAGACAGTGAAGAGCCTCCACATTTGCTTTGAGATCTTAGTTTAAGAAAAAGTTGGTGGCAACTCTTACAGAATCAGACCCAACGCTGCTGATAGATTGCACAGAGAAATACTGAAGTGTTTGGACTGAGGAGAACCTGCAGGTGCCCATTTGTATGGTGTGGCCCTGTGGTAGATGGTGGTTCTAAAGCCATTTCAAAAATCAACCAGAGGGAGTGCAGCATTTCTCTGTTCACCTGTTACAAAGTTATTTCCACAGAAGTTTCTCGAGCAAGGTGCACAAATGAACCCACAGTTTCAGATCTGTTTTGGATTAGACCTGAATTTGTTTGTTCTCCCCCCTCTTTTCGCTGTCCTCTTCACATGCCAGATCTTTAAGCTGCATAAGCTAAGCAGCCCAGCATTTCTGAAGCCCAATTTAATGCTAAGCTATAAATTGAAGAATCAAAATTGCCTGGGATGATGAAACCCTGGTCATGGATTAGGGAGTTTGGACCAAACAGACCTAGAAATGGAACTCGAGCAACTGGATTAAATCAATTTGATTCACCTAAAGGGCAAAACTACCATTCAAATGCACGTGGCAGAGAAAGGCAGGAGCTCCCATTACCTTCCACCTAAATGGTGGGTGAGACATTCAAAAGTGCAGGCTGACCTTTTCTAGCTGAAAGGTCCCAAGTTCTCACTTGACTCCCTGTCTGCCTCTCTGCCTCTTTTATTGCCTTTCTCTTCACCCCACCTCCCCTGACTCCTCCTGAGTAAATGATGCTGCCTGACACGCAGTCGCTCTTGCTATAAAAACCCCTGGACAGAGAAGAGCAGGTCAAATGCATAATTAGTTTTCTCCATTGCAAAATCAAAAAGGGTTTTCTTTTAAAAAATGTGTGCTGGTGAGAAGAGGCTGGGAGAAAGTATGTGGGGTGGCGGTGCCAGCGTTGCATTAGCGCACTCTCTTGGGTGACCTTCAAACCCGTGCAAAATCTTATGTGAGGTTGTGGGAGGAGGCAAGCCAGGCAACGCAAAGCTGGCATTTTCAAAATTATCTTGGCAATCAACTAAATGGGGACCTGGATTAATACCACGTCACATGCATTGAGCACCATTGGGTGGAACAGCAGGATACAAATTTAACAAATAAATCATCAAGCGTTGCCTGAGGTTCCATGCTGCACGGAGCTCACACGTGATTTTGTGCATTACGAACTACAGTTCACACAACAGGGGAACGCCGTTACTTTCATGCTTTGCTTGTTTGCAGTGAATTTCATTGGCCACTGCTGAAGCATAGGAAGCTGCCTTATACCGAGTCAGACCATTGGCCAGTCTCGCTCAGTAGTCTCCACACTGATTAGCTCTCCCAGCTGTTCTCCTCTTTCAATTGGCTGTCATGGTAATTTGAAGCTCCTCCTCCTAGTGGGCAGCAGCAACTCTACTGGCAGGAAGCTACTGCTGCATTTCCACACAACTGATGAGCTGCAATGGGGCAGGACTCTTTGTCCACCCACCCCTACCTGGAGATGCTGGGGATTAAACCTAGGACTTTCTGCTTACAAAGCGCATGTTCTACCAAGGAGCTAATCAATCCATTTATTTATGGATATGCCCCCCCCCCCAAACAAACTCTACATAGTGGGGAAAACAAGATAAATTTACATGAATGTTGCATATGCTAATTTGTATGCAGTGGTGTAGCGTGGGTTGTCAGCACCCGGGGCAAGGCAAGTAATTTGCCCCCCCCCCCCCCGCTGCACTGTCCCTCCCCCAGATAGTCCCTTGCTCTCTCTCCGCACCACACCGCACGCCTGCCACCCTCCCCTCCACAGTGGGCGGCGGCTCGGATCGGATTCGCACAGCCAGCACTGCAGTGAGAGAGAGTGAGTGAGCCAGGTAGGGGCAGAGAGCTGCGAGCGCGCCCCCCCCCGATGTTGCGCCCGGTGCGGCCGGCCCCCCCTACACCTCCCACGCTACGCCACTGTTTGTATGTGTAGATGCAAATTTTGTGCAACCTCCTCATGCTGCACTGGTTACACAGACACACGTGCATGTATTTTGCAGCATGAGCCTGCCCTGGAGAACCATGGCCCATCGCCGAATGACAAATACATTGCAGTCAATGTTGGTTAAAAGTCTGTGCAAGTCTTAACAGCCTTGTGCAAGGGCTTCTGATTATTAACGGCAATTAATTAATCACCACTCCCAGTCTGCACATAGCTCCCAGCTTTCCAGCCTGGGATGGGCAGACAAGCGCATCTGCTGCTACTGAGTGAACACGGAATGCAATGGAGACCACGCCAGAGGGCATCATTTTTGGGGGGGACTCCCAGTTGATAGGCCCAACACCAATTTGCCTCCCCTGCCTTCCCACGCCCCTTGCATGCGGTGCTGAGAATCCCGGGTGGGTGGGTGAGAAAGGAGGGCTTCCCAGTGAGTCTGACACAGATGTAATTAATACCTTCTCTGTCTGCCACTGAGCATATGGGACGTGTTAGCAGAGTAATTAAATTTTGTGAAGTGAGTCTTTCTCTTGGAAAGCTGGAGGGTGGGTCGGTGGAAGGCAGGGGAGCAGTGGGGCTGCCATATGCCCGCCTTCGGGAGGGAACGCTGTGCGATTCGCCACCACGGGCCTGATCTCCAAATTGCTCCTTGCATGACAAGCAGGGGAAATAATTAAACACTGGCTCATTTGCATTATTTATTGCTTTTGTATGTTCTATGAAAAAAACAAACCACAGTGGAAGGAGCTGGTCCGAATGCAGAGCCCCCAGAGCCCTGTCGCCACCTGGTTTGGTTTTAAAGTGGTCAGCTGCTTTTTTTGGCACCAGGTCAGGATTATTTTCCTCCATTCCTGGCAATGGCGTTAGGCACCGGGCAGTTTTAAAATTGCATCTGTTTCGATTATATTGCCCAGTGAAAAGCATTTAAGATTTTCCGTCCTAGGGGAGGAATGTTTGAGCCGGATAGATATATTCATGGAACATGGGGGAGCAACAGGACAGATGCATCGCAGCTTCAGGGAATACAGGTGGACATAGATATGCCTAGTTGTTTCCTATGAGCTCTTCCTCTCGCTGACCACAAAAATATATTGGATAAAGACTAACCTAAGAAAAAACTACATAGGTGCAAGGGGTACGGGGAATAGCAAGGCACCTACACACATGATGGTCCAAACCCAGTGCAGATTTAGGGCCTGTGAATATCCTTGGCATCAGTGGAATGAAGTGCCCACCCTTGCCTTGGATGATGGCCGAGGAAGCAACTTGGTTGTAGAGTCTGTGAGGAGGAAAGATCCCCTGCTATTTTCCATGGATAGTACGGTTTCACCTGACCCTTGCAAATCATTGTTTTGTCACTCATTAGCCTCTTGTGAATTTAGGAATGCCTTTAATCTTGCTCTTGTTCTTGCTGTTGTGTTTATAGTTGGATGCAGCAGCTTCCATTCCATTTTGCCCCCATAGCTGCTTATCCAAATAGTAAATGCTGCTGAATGTGGTTTGGGACCGCCACAGCCTGCAGCAAAGTCAGGGCAGGTAGCATCACTCTTCCTCTGATGGTCTACCTGATGGATGATGCCACAGGGTGTGGAGACTTGTATGATTCCAATTCATCAATTGGATGCCTGGGTAAACAGGAATGTCTTAGCCTGGGGCCCGAAAGATGACAGTGATGGCCCGAAGCCATTTGCTCCCTGGGGAGAGAATTCCACAAACAGGGCAGAAACTACTGAAAAAAAGTTTATTCTTGCATTGCTACCCCCAACAACTGCATGAAGGTAAAGGTAAAGGGACCCCTGACCGTTAGGTCCAGTCGCAGACGACTCTAGGGTTGTGGCGCTCATCTCGCTTTACTGGCCGAGGGAGCCAGCATACAGCTTCTGGGTCATGTGGCCAGCATGACTAATCCGCTTCTGGCAAACCAGAGCAGTGCACGGAAATGGTGTTTACCTTCCCACCGGAGTGGTACCTATTTATCTACTTGCACTTTGGTGTGCTTTTGAACTGCTAGGTTGGCAGGAGCAGGGACTGAGCTATGGGAGCTCACCCCGTTGTGGGGATTTGAACCACCAACCTTCCGATCGGCAAGCCCTAGGCTCTGTGGTTTAGACCATATGCCTAATGCAACATTATGTGCCTAATACTGGACTTCATGATTACGCATCAAACATATGATAAACAGTTGACACATATGTATCTTTTCTTTTTATGATTTTTATTTATTTCTGTTAATTCTATCTATATTTATGCTTTGCTTTTAGAAGTTCCCTGTTTTGGAATACTGAAGACACACACAGGAAGCATACCCTCCAACTTTTCTCCAATGAAAATTGGGACGTCATATTCCATCATCATCATCATCATCATCATCATTTTATTATTGAAACCCCACCTATCTGACTGGGTTGCCTCAGTCACTCTGGGTGGATTCCAACATATATAAAAACATAATAAAACATTAAACATTTAAAAACTTCCCTATACAGGACTGTCTTCAGATGTCTTCTTAAGATAGTATAGCTACTTATCTCGAGGTCACATACCCTCCAACATTTCTCCAATGAAAATAGCGGCATCCTAAGGAAAAGCGGGACATTGCTGGGTCAAATCAGAAACAGGAACAGCTTCTTTAAATCTGGGACTGTCCTGGAGTACAGGGACACTTGGAGGGTCTGAGGAAGGTGATGGATGGAAGATGAAGGGTTTTGCATGAGAGGCGGATTAGAAAGGATCTCCCAGGGTGAGAGGCTGGGGGAAGAGGGGGAATCTCCCAGGTGAGAGCTGGGAGGGCTCATTCTTCGGTGTGTAGAATAAAGGTTAAGATATAATTGTGTGAGAGGGCCTTGTATTTACTTTCTCTTCTTTTCTTTCTCTTCTCTTCTTTCTTCCTTTTCTTATTCTTCCTTATTTCTTATTTCTTTTATCTAGTTTAGTTTGGCTTTTATTGTATTTTATGTTGAAAACATTTAATAAAAAATGATTTTTTAAAATACAAAAGTTGTCAAATATGGGATTATTTGGCTATTTTTATCTGGTAATTGATAAGGAATATGGAAAAACATAAGATTCTTTCGAAATATTGCTGGGACTTTCTGTGGTTAAGTTTCTTGTTATGAGTTAAAAGATTCAGCAACCGCACTACTGTGGCCTTGTTTGGAACAGAGTTACTGTTGAAGGGCTGGCTCACATTTTTACGATTCACCTGGCTGAATCCTTCAAGCGATGATATGAATGCTCCATCTGGGAGAATCACAAGCAAAGCAGAGAAAAGGAAATGTAAGTGAAATGCTTTGATTGGCTGCAAGCCGCATTGGGTTCATAATGTCACAAGGCCCTGAGTCCCAGGGAGCTCTTTCTTCCACCCAAGAAGGTCATGCTCTTGGGCTGCCTTTGTTCTCCTTTCACTTCTGCATACGTGCCTGGGAAACCCAGCATGTCTGTGCCATTGCAGAAGAAGCTTTGCTTGCTAAGAGAAGGCTTGAAACAAATTAGCAACTTTTATGGAACTCTGCAGTAACTATTTAAGAATCATGACCTATTTCTTGAGCCTTCAGCGCTCCAGAACGATAGCCGCAACTTACAAAATCCCCACCGCTCTGCAATGTTATTGGATAAACAAATTGATCCAACTGTACTGCTTCCAGCAGCACTAAAGGTTTTATTTCATCAGTGCCAGGAGATATTTCAAAGCCCCTTGTGGGCCACCGTATAAGGCTGATGGAATTTATCTGGCACAGTGGAGCGCAAGGTCTCTCTCCACCAGGTGCTGAAGACTGAGTAGGGAAACTCCTAGACTGGTCATCATGAGAGTGAGTAATGTAAATATGAAGGAACACCTTGCATAAATTTAATGACACATATACAGTGGTACCTCAGGTTACATATGCTTCAGGTTACATATGCTTTAGGTCACACACTCCGCTAACCCAGAAATAGTGCTTCAGGTTAAGAACTTTGCTTCAGGATGAGAACAGAAATCGTGCTCCGGTGGCGCGGCGGCAGCAGGAGGCCCCATTAGCTAAAGTGGTGCTTCAGGTCAAGAACAGTTTCAGGTTAAGTACAGACATCCGGAATGAATTAAGTACTTAACCACTGTATGTCATGTCTTTCTGGAGTGCTTTGACTGCAACAGTGTGAGAGACAGTGTGGTGTTGTGGTTAAGAGTCTTGGATGAGGACCTGGGAGACCAGGTTGCAGAACCCCACACAGCCATGAAGTTTGTCAGGTGACCTGGGGCTTATCACAGTCTCTCAGCCTAACCCAGTGCTGGATCAGAGTGGGGAGCACAAACAAAGGGCCTGTGTTCCAGGTGGCAGGTGTCCCATCTTCTTCTATCGTGTACTTCTTTCTCTTTTTCTTCCTGCATCCCTGATAGCAAACGGAACACAAAATTTTCAGTGCTTTCCCCCCAAATTTCAACCACAGGGATGTAATTTGATTATATGAAGCCTCTTTCCCTACCTATAGTTATTCATCACTCAAAGGCAGAGTGTATATGCTTCTCAAAGCGTTTCATTTTTTGGTACTAATTTTAGTAATTCTTCCTCATTTTTGTTATTATTCATTGTTATTGTTACAGTTAATTAAATTATTAGAGACATTACTAATTTTAAAAGGTGGTATATTAGCTCACATTTTATTTCCAGCGTTTGTTTTCTTACATGTCTGCTTTATGATACCTACAGTTGTCTCTGAATAATCTTTTTCAGGAAGTTGCATACCACTTGGTTCTTCTGCTCCTTTGCTATATTTAAAAGGAGCGTGAATGATGGTATGGAAAGACTCTGTGCCAGTTTTAGACACTCCTGTTTAAAGATTTGGTGTGAGCAACATGTGATGCTAAATTAGTGTCATGTGCCGTTAGACCCTACATCTATGGCATGACGACTGCAGCAGCTAATCTAAAGAGGGAAAGCTAGTCAAGTGTATATTTCTATAGGTGTACATTGTTGTAAACCTCAAGACTAGGAATGTATAGTGGCTCACTTTCATTAACCTCAGGACTATGATTGAGGGTGGGTGGGGGAAACCACACAGCTCTCAGGGCCATTAAGGTGCAACTGAGAGAAATGTCTATAAAGGGAGCAATGCTGCTCTCTTTGTGTGGATATGGAATTAAAAGGTTCTCTCATACTGGGAAATCTATGGCAGCCAAAGACCATCCTTTCTGTCGGGGCATGCAGTGCCTTAGGCAAACACACTAGACCTTCCAGGAGCAAGCCTAAGTGGAAGGGCTGGTGTCTTGTATTGCCTTGAGGAGAGGCAACTACACAGGTGGGCACCAAGTGGGGAGGAGAAGGTGTGTTCAATCTTTCCCCTCACCTGCCACCCAGTGATGGAGGGTTGTTATTTGTTAAGGGAAGAGATGGGAATGAGAAGGGAGAAGTCCACCTCAGCCTATTCCTTCCTCTCCACGTTTTTCAAATACAAATCCTCTTCACCTTGCTTTCTCCAAACACAGAGGATGACTGCAGTCAAGGTAAACAGCTAGCCCCTCCAGGTGAGGGAACAGACAAGGGAGAACTCAACACTGAAATGCGTATGGACATTCTCATGCGTTTGAGAGCTCATAGGGCATTTCCAAGCATTTTCATTATAACTTGGGAGTATGGTGGAGAGAATGTGTGTGCAATTTCTTAATTGTCTGCATTTTGTCATCACGCAGGCACGGCTGAAAAATGCTGACAGATAGAGTATGCTCCTAGAAGGAAGAACGTTTTAGGTTAACAGCTTTTGCTATATTTTCGATGGCTTCTTGTATAATTTTGCATCTTTAAAAATCTAAATATCTGGACATTAGCGCTGACAGTTTATTTTTCAATTTGCTTTCCCAGCCGCAAGCTGCCCTTTCATCTGTAATTAGCAGTTCAGTATGAGACACAAGTCATTGTTGGTGGGGGAAGAGTGGCTACAGGTGCCAAGGCTGCTGCTGACCTGATCTGGAAGGAGACAGGGTTCATTTTGTAATCAGCCATGTATCTCTGCTGTTCAAAAGCAAATACTGGTTTGAGGCTGCCTGGCTCAAAAAGCCAGGGCTTCCCAAATGAAGGGCAAGATGATACTGTTGTCTAGGGCAGGGATGGGGAGTCCTGCTGTGTTTCCCCAGGAGCTGTTGGGCTCCAACTCTCATCAGACCTATGATGGGAATTATAATCCAACAACATCTAGACAGAGGGACACAAGTTCCTTATCCCTGTCCTAGGAGCTACAGGCAAAGCAACAACAACAACAAAAAAGTCAGAGGGACACAGTTCTCTCTCTTCAGGTTTGGAAAATACTGTAGATGGAAAAGTGGGCCAAGCAGGGAGGGTTCCAGAGAGTGATGAAGAGGCAAATTATCAGAGAGCAAAATTGAACTCTAAAGCTCTGTGTCCAAGCTGATGATGCTTCTTTTTTGCTCCTGAGCTTTCCCCACAAAAACCTAGTTTTTAGCTCTCAGTTGGAGCACACATCAATTTGCAGATTGCCCTTTGAGCCGATTCAGCTTTAAGGAACAGGTTTTTGTGTGGAAAGCTCCAGAGCAGAAGAAAAGGGTGCTTGGATGCACAGCTTTAAAGTCCAGACCATACCTGGAAAGAGCGGAGGAAAGGTAAGTGTGGATAAGCCCTAACAGACCCACACAGGGACAAAGTGGATTCTTGACACTGGAAGAAACTAGGCCAGAAAAACCCACCACTAGTACTGAAGGATAGGGTTTTTTTTTTTTTTAATAAAATTGGTTTGGTGTGTGTGTGTAGTACAGAGTTAAAAAGCTTAGAAACTGAGGCTGCCTCAGCTCCACCATCCATTCTGTTGCATTGCTAGCACTGTTTAAAAGGAAGAATAAAACACACAGGAGTTCCATTGGTAAATAAAAAATGTTCTTTACATACAGTTATTTCATATTCACAATGGCATCATTGTGCAAGGGAGAAGGAAGAGAGAGTGAGTGAGCAGGAGGAAGGGGCAGAGCTTAGGTGCTTAGTAGGAAACCACTGAGTGCATTTACCCTGGCTATCTGGTAGTCTCAACCGTACCCTCTACAGAATGGAGATGTGCAAGGTTGTTTATACCCAACACTAAATTCCATGGAGCCAGGGCCTCAGTCTCTGGAGTTCTGCCTCCTGTGAATGCCACTTCTAGAATTTTGAAATTGAACACAACAAATGATAGAAATATAAACTAGTAGATGCTGGTGCTTTCTGTAGTAATATGGGTTGCAGAGGCAGGGTGGTGATAAGCTATGTTACATATTGTGGTTCAATGATTCATAACTTTGGACCATAGTGCAGAAACTACGTACACTTGCTTCTTCCTCACCGGAACCAACTTATCCATGCTAGAAAAGGACAGGAAAGGCACCACTACTGGCAATCTTTCCATTGGCATGGGGGGTTTCATCCCCCCCCCCCCAGCTTGGGAAAATATATTTGATTTAACCTTCTCCAGCAATTTTGTCTTTGTCCTAATGAGCTGGATGTACAGTGTGGGAAGCTGTGTCCTAAGGGTTGTTTGCATTCATTGCTGCTCTGGGGGTGGTTAGAAAGAGTGTTTTGCAATTGCTAGGCAACATCAGCATCTTCTCTCAACCTTATCTCCTGGTCAGCCATGTGGGAGTATATGGGTTTCTAAAACCATATGGCCCAAAGTGCCTTGCAGTAAAGGGCAAAAAGTACAAGTAACATTCAAATGTAAATGTAATGCGGGTGGAGGGGGAGAGGGCAGTGTCAATTCCAAATTTATTTATTTTTAATATAATTTTTATTGAATTTTACACAATTTTTCCAACACAACATATCCAACACAACATAACAAATCCTTGGCTGTCATAGCCTAGGGCTTCCATCAACCCCTTCTAATGGTTTTCTGAATTCCTTTCTAATTATGCATTTTTTTAGTATGCCGAAGAATTGATGCTTCTGAATTATGGTGCTGGAGGAGACTCTTGAGAGTCCCATGGACTGCAAGAAGATCAAACCTCTCCATTCTTAAGGAAATCAGCCCTGAGTGCTCACTGGAAGGACAGATCCTGAAGCTGAGGCTCCAATACTTTGGCCACCTCGTGAGAAGAGAAGACTCCCTGGAAAAGACCCTGATGTTGGGAAAGATGGAGACTTCCGAGTTGAGCGCCAGCGATCATGGCGGCCCCCTGCTGAGCACCGGAGGGGGAGCTCCGAAAAAAACAGGGTTCTACCGCTACGGCGACGTGGTGAACCCCTGAAAACGTAGGCGGAGGAAGCCTACGTCCGTGGGACTCGGCGGGCACCAACAGCGATCCCCTAAAACGTTTCTGGGGCTCAGGAAGAGCTCCGGAGTGTGGAGGGGGTAACGCGGTGCTGAGAGTCAATCGCTTCTTTTTCGGAGAGACGTCGCACAGCCGTGATCGGAGGAGCGCTCAACTTCTTCTTGGGACAAATTGGATTATAAAGAACTTTCCGTGAGTAGGAGAATTACAAATTTTAAAAGGGAAAGAAACAAATTAAGGAACCTTTGGATTTGGCAAGTTAAAAAAGCAAGCTAAATTAGAACCTAAGCGGTAAGGTTTAACCAGGAAGTCAGCCTTCCGCTCTGTATATAGCTGGAAACAAAGACTTTTGCATGCCAAACCTTTAAAAGTGCTTTTGAAGAAACGGAATCTGGCGTTTTGATAAGGATCTTTCCCCCCCCTAAGTGGCAGGGAAAAGGGGGGGAAGGACTGGAAACTATATTGCCTGCGTGAGAAAGAGCTGACTGTGGGGGAACCACCGCCCGGCGCGCCCGGCTCTGATCCGTCAATCTGAAAACACAGGGTAAAGGAGGGACTGCGGAGAGAGACTCTG
This sequence comes from Podarcis tiliguerta, assembly GCF_965153285.1. Classification (NCBI taxonomy): domain Eukaryota; kingdom Metazoa; phylum Chordata; class Lepidosauria; order Squamata; family Lacertidae; genus Podarcis; species Podarcis tiliguerta. The sequence continues at coordinate 38,993,161 of NC_139535.1, read as the reverse complement.
AGATTTTAAGCTCTGCAAACTGGATTATACTGTTAAAAGCTGAGACTGTTTAAGTCTTGTTACTAGGAGGAATTAGCTGCAAAGTTGCTGAGAAGGAGAAGGAGAAGACGGGAGACATTGTTCCCAGGGGCTATTGTATCCCCCTGGTGGACAAAAGGACTGTTACAAAGACTGATACAAAGAAACAGAAAGCAACTGGGAATTTTCCACTGTTTGGTTTTAAAATCTGACAGCTTGCTGTAGCTGGGAAAGTGACTGGGGACTTTCCACTGTTTTGACTTCAAGTCTGACAGCTAGCCTCAGCTGAGAGTGACCTTGAAAAAAGTTGCTGTGGTATGGCAAGTGATAAGGGAAAACTAGACCAGCTGCAGGAGAAGACTACAAGATCTGGGAAAACCTTTTACTCAGGAAGAAGAGCCTCTATACCAGACCCAATTGGAGGTGCATCTGTACAACCTAAACCAAAAGCTATGTCTTCAACTGAAGACCTTTTTAACACAGGATTTGCAAAAATTCAAGAATCATTAAATAAATTGACAGAGGAGGTTGTAGAAACAAACAAAAAGGTGTCAGAGACATCTTCTAAAATAGATCAAAATACAGCTTGTATTAAACAAAATACGAATTTAATTCAGCAATTATTGCAGGAATCATCAAAAACAAGGAAAATTGCAGAAGAAGCTAAAGCAGCTGCAGAGGCCATAGAAGAAAAAATACCACCGATTAACAGGCAACTTGAGGACTATAGAACAAGATTTTCCATGCTTGAATTAAAAGATAAACAAACGAATCTCAGAATCAGATCCTTGCCAGAAATTGAGAAAGAAGGTCTTAAGGAATTTCTTGCACAGGAATTTGCAGATTTCTGGAAACTGGATCTGGATAAAGAAGAAATTAAAATAGTAAGTGCTTTCCGACTGGGTAAAACAAGCAGGAAAGAAGGTCTTAAGGAATTTCTTGCACAGGAATTTGCAGATTTCTGGAAACTGGATCTGGATAAAGAAGAAATTAAAATAGTAAGTGCTTTCCGACTGGGTAAAACAAGCAGGAGAATCAAGACAAGAGACTGTTTGGTCACCTTTGGATCTAAAGAGGAGAGAGATAAAATTTTGGGACTACATTTCCAAAGGCCTTTGGAAGTTGGTGAATCAAAAGTGGAATTGTTCAGGGACATCCCCAAACATCTCTTAGACCTCAGATCTAGCTACAGAGACTTGGTCACACAGCTGAGAAAGAACAACATCATCTTTAGGTGGGAGTTCCCTGAAGGGCTTTCGTTTAGTATAAAAGGAAGGAAAATAAAAATAAAATCAGTGGAAGATAAAGACAGATTTTTAAAGGACTACGAGGAGGACTTACAGAAGGAATTCTTTAAAGACCAAGACCCGTCCGATACACAAGAGAGAAAAAGGAGAGATATAACTAAAGCAATCTTGGATTTGGACAAGACGACACCACCGGGACCAGAAGAGAAAGAAGACACATTGGGAGCTACTGGAGGAATATAGCAGACTAATTTCAAGATGTCTCTGCAACTATTAAGCTGGAATTGCAACGGTCTAAACGTGGTTTCTAAGAGAAAATCAATTTTTCACATTTTAAAAAAAGAACAATTGGACTTGATTTGTTTACAGGAAACACATGTAACTAGGCTCCATAGAAAAATTCTAATTAATAAAAGACTAGGTCAAGAGTTTATTTCATCGGACAAAGTTAAAAAAAGAGGAGTGGTGGTATATGCAAAAGAGAGCCTAGCACCAAAATTAATATTTAAAGATGAACAAGGAAGATATTTGGCAATTGAAATTCAACACCATGGACAGAAATATCTGATTGTTGGCGTATACGCACCGAACGAAGGAAAATCGGAATTTTTTAAAAAGTTACATGAGACATTGATGGACTATCTGGAGTACAATGTGATCTTGATGGGAGATATGAATGGAGTTGTTTCTACAAATATGGACAAGGCACAACGGCAGGTAGTCACCAAAGATGGGAGACTACCGAAAACCATTTTTGAACTGACTGATAACCTGGACTTGGTGGATATCTGGAGAACCAAAAATCCTTTAGAAAGAGAAGGAACCTTCTTTTCTGAAGCCAAAAAGACATGGACAAGAATTGACCAAATCTGGATCACAAGAGGACTGGCACCAAAGACAAAAAAAGTAGAAATCTGCCCAAAGACTTACTCCGACCACAATGCCGTAAAGATGGTAATGAACTTACAACCAACTGGTTCTTTCAGATGGAGGATGAATGACTCTCTGTTTAGAGATGAGGAAATAACCAAGAAGGCCCAGAAAACTCTGAAAGACTATTTTGAGATAAATTTAAACACTACGGTGGAAAAAAGAACTGTATGGGACGCAAGTAAAGCTGTTATGAGAGGATTTTTGATACAACAGAACGCACTCAAGAAGAGATTACAACAGGAAAAAAGAGAAAAGATATTGGAAAAGATTAAGGAAGGTGAAAAAAGACTGAGATCAAATCCAAAATCACAACAAATTTTGAGAGAGATAAAGTTATATCAAGTACAATACATGCAAATGATAAATCAAGAGATTGAATGGAAGGTCAGACAAATGAGACAAAGAACTTTCGAATCAGCAAACAAATGTGGAAAGTTATTGGCATGGCAAATTAAGAAGAGACAGAAAATGAATACAATAACAAATTTAGAAGAAGAAGGAAGAATTATTCAGAACCCAGTGGAAATTAGGAATGCCTTTCATAGATACTTTAAACAGCTTTATTCACAACAACCACAGAAGGAAGCAGATATGGAGGAATTCTTGAAAGAAAATGGGCTACCGGAAATACCTCAAGAAAGTAAATTTAAATTGAGCTGCAGGATAACAGAACAAGAGGTAGAGAGCGCCATCCAAAATATGAAACTTGGCAAGTCCCCAGGACCTGATGGGTTGACGGCAAGATATTATAAATCAATGAAAGACTGGCTAATTCAACCCTTGAAGGATATATGTAATGACATATTACAGGGGAAAAGGACACCAGAAACGTGGAAAGAAGCTTTCGTGACTCTTATACCAAAGACAGAATCGGAAAAACACCAACTTAAGAACTATCGGCCTATATCATTACTCAATGTGGATTATAAAATTTTTGCTGACATTTTGGCTAGAAGATTAAAGAGGGTTTTAGCGGAGGAGATTCATAAGGACCAAGCAGGCTTTCTCCCAGGAAGGCACCTATCTGATAATGTAAGGAATATAATTGACATTTTGGAACTTTTACAGGAAAGAATAAACACAAAAGCAGCTTTAGTATTTGTGGACGCGGAGAAAGCCTTTGATAACATTTCTTGGGGTTTTATGAAAAAGAATCTCCATAGTATGGGGGTAGGCCAAGAGTTCGAAAATGGTATAGGTGCAATCTATTTTGAACAAAAAGCAAAATTAATTGTTAACAATGTTTTGACTGAAGAGTTCAGAATAGAAAAAGGAACACGACAAGGTTGTCCTATTTCCCCTCTGCTTTTTATATCGGTCCTGGAGGTGTTGCTGAATATGATTAGAAAGGACCAGATGGTAAGAGGGATACAGGTCGGAGTTAAACAATTTAAATTAAGAGCATTTGCAGATGACTTGGTTTTGACATTGCAGGAGCCAGAGTCCAGTGTGAAGAGGGTTTTAGAACTGATTCAAGAGTTTGGTCGATTAGCAGGTTTTAAACTCAACAAAACAAAAACTAAGGTTTTGACAAAGAATCTAACAGAAAAAGAGAAAGAAAGGTTTCAGAATGAGACAGGTTTGACAGTGGTGAAAAAAGTGAAATATCTGGGAATTATTATGACTTCAAAAAATGGGAACTTATATAAGGATAACTACGAAAAATGTTGGATGGAGATAAAAAAAGATCTAGATATATGGTCTAACTTAAAACTCTCACTGTTAGGTCGTATTGCTGTGATAAAGATGAATGTATTGCCAAAAATGTTATTTTTGTTCCAGACATTGCAGATTATTGATAAAATGGACTGTTTCAAGAAGTGGCAGAAAGATATATCCAGATTTGTCTGGCAGGGCAAAAAGCCAAGAATAAAATTTAAAATATTAACAGATGCAAAGGAAAGAGGAGGCTTTGCCCTGCCAGACTTGAAACTTTACTATGAAGCAGCAGCTTTTTGCTGGCTGAAAGAATGGCTACTTCTTGAAAATACAGATATACTGGATTTAGAAGGATTCAATAATGCGTTTGGGTGGCATGCTTACTTATGGTATGACAAGGTCAAAGTTCACAGAATGTTTAAGATTCACATTGTCAGGAAAGCATTGTTTAATGTATGGATTAGATATAAGGATTTCTTTGAAAACAAGACTCCAAGGTGGTTATCTCCGATGGAAGCAAAAGCAGTCAAAAAACTCAATATGGAGGCCAATTGGCCAAAATATTGGGAGATACTAGAACAAGATGGAGATAAATTGAAACTGCAGAGTTTTGACAAATTAAAAAGTAAAGTCCGTGATTGGCTCCACTATCATCAGATAATGGAGGCATATAAATTGGATAGAAAAATTGGCTTCCAGGTGGAAAAATCAAAATTGGAAACAGAATTGCTAGAACCCAAAACTAAGATATTGTCAAGAATGTATAATCTGCTGCTGAAATGGAATACAGAGGATGAGGAAGTGAAATCAGTAATGATTAAATGGGCACAAGATGTGGGTCACAACATAATGCTAGCCGACTGGGAACGGTTATGGACCACTGGGCTAAAGTTTACGGCATGTAATGCCCTAAGAGAAAATATTATGAAAATGATATACAGATGGTACATAACACCAGTCAAACTAGCAAAAATTTATCATATGCCCGATAACAAATGTTGGAAATGTAAAGAAACTGAAGGTACCTTTTTTCATCTCTGGTGGACATGCCCAAGGATTAAGACCTTTTGGGAGATGATCTATAATGAATTGAAGAAAGTATTTAAATACACATTCCCGAAGAAACCGGAGGCCTTTCTCCTGGGCATGGTCAACCAAGAGGTGCGTATGAAAGACAGGATATTTTTTATGTACGCCACAACAGCAGCAAGAATACTTATTGCAAAGTATTGGAAGACACAAGAATTACCCACGCTGGAGGAATGGCAGATGAAAGTCATGGACTATATGGAATCCGCAGAAATGACTGGCAGAATCAGAGACCAGGGTGAAGAGACGGTGGAGGAAGATTGGAAGAAATTTAAAGACTATTTACAGAAACACTACAAGATTAATGAATGTTAAAATAACATCAGATTGAATGTATAAGGTTATTGGAGTAAAATTTTAAGGATTAGAAGACCCAACATTCTAAGTTCTAAGCATTGAATAAGCTATATTAAGACATTCAAATCAGAAAGGAGGTTAATTATGACAGAGGGAAGGGATTTGTTGTTTAATTGTATGAATTGGAATACAGGGAAGGGAGACTCGGGGAAGTCAGAGAAACAAGTTAATGCAAGATCAATATGAAGATAAGATTGTCTTTATTTCTGTTGTTTGTAGTATGTTATGTTTGTGTAATTCTTTATGTTTTTGGTGTATTGTTTGTTGCTTTTGTTCTGCTTTATTGTCTTTTATGCAAAAACGAATAAAATATCTATAAAAAAAAAAAAAAAAGATGGAGGGCACAAGGAGAAGGAGATGACAGAGGACAAGATGGTTGGACTGTGTTCTCGAAGCTACCAGCATGAGTTTGATCAAACTGCGGGAGGCGGTGGAAGACAGGAGACAGGAGTGCCTGGCGTGCTCTGGTCCATGGGATAACGAAGAGTCGGACACATCTAAACGACTAAACAACAACAATATTGTTTTAAATCCAATCTTACATCAGCTAATCTTAATGCTTCTCACAATAAATTGAATAGTACTCCTTATAAAACTTCTTGCAATCCTACAAGTGATGTTGAGTAGTTACAGATGTCTTTCAAATACAACATAAATTTCTTCCAGTCCTTTAGGAAAGTTTGGTCCCTCTGGTTTCGAATTTTCCATGTAAGTCTTGCCAGCTCGACGTAGTCCATTGATTTTATTTGCCACTCTTCTTTTGTTGGCATTTCTTCTTGCTTCCATCTTTGGGCTAATAGTATTCTTGCTGCAGTGGTCGCATATAAAAACAGGTTTTTAAAAATCATTTTAATGAATTTCTGTACCTACCATAGCCAGTAAAAGAGCTTCTGGATTTTTTGGAAATGTATATTTCAACATTTTTTTGATTTCGTTATAAATCATTTCCCAGAAGTCTTTCACTTTTTTACATTCCCACCACATGTGGTAAAACTTGCCTGTCAATTCCAAATTAGAAAAGACCAAGAAGTGAATTTCACAAGTTGCTCTCATCAACAGGCCAAAAAGACTCCTCATTCAGTTAGGAGTTAGCCAGCATCTCTGATGAAGAGTTGTTGAATTGTGTTAGGTCCACCTAGGGCTTTTCCCCCAGCCAGAACTCACTGGAACTCAGTTCTGGCACCTCTCAGGTGGGCACCATTGCACATTATGAGAGAACAAGGGTTGTGTTCATGGTGAGTTCCCACACCTCTTTTCTAGAAAAATAGCACTGCGCCACCAGTAGAAATTCAAAGTTGCTTGATCAATGTATTTTACTGTTTCCATCAGCACCTCATTAGGTTCATCTCTTTACCATCCCTCTGGTGTGCAACAAAGGTCAAACCTTTAAACCTCTTCCTTAATTTATAACTTGTATCTTGTAAACTTTGTGTTTGGCACTGCCTGGCAAAGTGCTCAGCCCAGCCCAGCATCATGCAGCCTCACAGTATAAGGGGAGTTAGAACAATAAAACAATGAGATAAAACAATAAATTAAAACAACATAATGAGGCACTAAAAGGAGTTAAGAAGTAAAACAGTAAGAGAAGGATAAAAACAAGTGCTACGGGTTGGTTATAGAGGAGGAACTTGCCTTAGAGTTGGCCTTAGAGCTCAAAACCCTGCTTCAAGCACTTGGCAGACATTTTGGATTCGAAGAGGGCCCTCAAGCAGCTCCATGTTTGAGTGGATGAGCAATGGAAGGAGGGACACATAATTTTTGTCCCACTCAAATTGCCCTCAACCTGCATTTTCTCTCTCCCCCTCGCTTCTTTTCATTTTAAGAAAAGCGACATTTTATTTTTTATGTATGTATGGGTTTAAACACACACACACACACACACACACACACACACACACACACCCCAACCCCTCTCCAGGGACAGCAACAACAGCAACCTCTCCTCAATGTGTTTTTGCTTCTGCAAATGCACCTCCGATGAGCAGGAGCCTCCAAATTCCTCTTCCAACTTTGCTGTAGGTGAAACACAGTGGCAACATCAGTGGAAGTATGAAGGCTGGAACTTGCCCAACAAGAGTGCCTTAATCAGCCTCAAACATGCTGTCAATTCAGTGTCATTAATACAACTGGGATGAAAGCAAAGAAAGATAGCACATATGGCCCATTAGCTAAGCAGCACACTAATTATGGGGAGGTGTCACATTACTCACGAAGGGCCAGATTCTGCCACTGCTGCTCCCACTAGATGCAACAACCTCTCACCAAGAGCAACAGGATTGCCTCCAGTAACTGGAATGGAAGCTTGCCCTGCATGGATGGGTAGAAGCAGCGCGGCAGCGGCAGCGGCAGCGCGGGGGGGGGGCAATCAAGCCCCTCTCTGTATTTGTACCTTGCCTGAGCTGTCAAAGAGCACAGTTATTAAAACAAACCCGGTTTCTTCCGCACAGACATCTCAAGGATGATGAGCTATGAGGAGCTATATAATTGTAAAGAGAGCTGGGGTGGGAAGGGGGGGTGCTCAGATATTTATATTTCGATTTTTATTTGATAAACAAAATCAGACAATTATGCTGAACAAAGGGACCTCTTGGAATTCAGACACACTTGTTATTTTGCAAGCTGGGGAGGTGGAGAGGAGAGAGAGGGAGGGATGGAGACAGAGAGCGAGAGAGCAATATCAGCCTAAACAGGAGAAAAGCATTAGCAGGGAATAATCTAGGCTCATCAGCCCAACTCTCCAGCGGTGCTGAAGACAGGAAAATGATGCCTTTTTATTAGCCTTATTGTCTTTAATTAAAGCATTCAGCAGAACCCTGCGATAATGGACTGTGAGAGAGGTCGGCAGCATTTGTAATAACACAATGCAGGGTTCAATTAAGTTGTACTTTTGCAGTTTTTCATCTCCAATTTAAACAAGCTAGTGATATACGCAGAATGATTACCTTCCCGAACCGAGGAGAGAGGGGGAGGGGGAAGGAGCTGGGAGCTGGGGAGGAGAAGTCACTCATTGCTGGTGCAATAAAATTGCTTGCTGTGTCTTGGTGTTGTTTTGGGCACTCGGGTGACTTGGGTCCTGTGTCCATCACAGCCATCTGTACTGGGGATGAGCCATAACTTGACAGTTTCATCGCATCCTGTTCCATGTGTGATCCAAGAGAACCAACTCTATTTGTTGTCAGTCTGTTTAATTCTTTCCCCAAAAGTTTATTATTATTTCTGAATTATTATTATCACCACGTACAAATGGGAATCCTGTTTGCTTTACCTGATGCTCATCTTTCCTCCCTTCTCTGTCTGAAAAAAAGAAGCTTCAATATCTCATAAAAAACCAAGGAGAAAAGGGAGATATTTTTTAGGGGCTTGGTAATAAACATTTGAGCAGAAAGACTCCAGGTGACTGACAAGTGTGTGATCTTCCTGCCTCTTGCTCTCCCTCCTGGGCTCTTTTGAATTATTGGCCATAAAGCACTGCAGTTGTACCCCCCCCCCTCTCTGAATGAGAGAGAAGGCAGTCTCAGGTAAGACCCACATGGCCAACACTTCACTTTTATCTTGCCCATTAAGGAATGCTAAATTAGAATGAAACCACTCCGATAATGCAGCTGACAGCTATATGAAGACCAAATGAATTTGCTATGGAAAAAATAGACACCCTAGCGGAATTCACGATGACGGGACACTTTACCGCGTGCGTAACTCATACACACAGAGATAAAAGTCGTGCTAAATTTCGTCAGATTTTTATGTGGGGTTTTTTTAAAAAAGAAAAAGGCAGTAGTAAAATCATAGAATTTAAAGGAGCAAGGCTGGATTCCAGTCTCAGCGCTGTAGCTGTAACTCGGCAAGAATTTACTTTAAAGATAGAAATATCACTTATGAATCCAACTGTGTCAGCCTGTGCCCTCCAGATCATCCCTAGCCAGCAGAGATCTGTTGGCTGCAGCTGATGGAAGTTGTAGTGTAAAAAAATCTGGGGAGCACCAGTTTGGGGAAGGCGCAATTCATGTAAATAAAAAAGGAGCCTTGTGAATGGCAAAACAAGATAGCATGGAACTCAAGAACCTGTGGAATATTATTGCTGAAGTGTCCCAAAATCCAGTTCTGTCTAATTCCAGGGTTTTAAAAAAAGATTTGTTGATTGTTTTAATTTAGGAATCACTTTTTATGAAGCATCTTGAAGCAATTGATTAATAAAATCATCAGCCAGGAAGCATCTAGAAAACAATTTTATGTACAAAAACAATTGAAACTGTTTTTGTATATGAAATTGTTTCAAACCCAATGCCGATACACTATTCACTTAAAAGGTATATTCTTCTAGTAAGGAAGGTCCCGAACAGGTGCCCCAAAGACAATAGAGATGGCACCTGTCTAATTGGCAATGGAAAGTGAGTTCTAAAGAGTAGGTGCTGCCACACTTAAGGCCTGATTCTTAAATCATATGAAAGGGATCTCCTGATCAGGTGGCATCTGCTAAAGGCCATCTCCTGCAGAATGCTGTGATCAGGGGCAAGATTATCTTTTAGGTATCCTGTTCCCCTGCTGTGTGGCATTCAGAAGCAACACTTTATATTCAAGTATTTAATAATGATAATAATAATAATAATAATAATAATAATAATAATATGTTCAGTGAACACAAACAACACTTAAAGCAGCAAACGAGTTGCAAAATCAATGTGAGATGATATACCATTTCTCATGTCCAAACATATCATGCAATCAAGTTAATATGCTTAGACGTGTGTCTATCAAATGTTATTCCAATAAATCCATATCTTGTGATGACAGACACATGGGCACTGCTGCAAAGAGGATGGATTCCTTACTTATTTGTATTATTTTTTTTAAAAAAAAATAATAGTGTGCAATTTCTTCAGAAGAGAAGCATGAGTGTTTGTGGTGGGTTGGTGGTGAAGATGTTAAGCTACCTGGTGTAACTTCTGTTGCTAGGCTGTTGGTGAAATGTAATATTTACAAAGCAATAATTGTGACCTAAGTGGGTTGCGTTTCTGCGGAAATCCATGGTAACGGACAGTGAGAATAGAACTCATGAACTCCCAATTCTCTAGTGCCTAGAGAAACATTCCTTAGGCCTACAGCTTAGGCAGGTAGAAATGTCTCCAGGCCACTCAGGTGCTTCAGGCACAAAGGCCTCATAGTGTTCATCTCATGATGGATAAACAAAACAGTGCAGCCATATCATGGCTGAAGGGAGTCAGGCAGGACTTCTCATGGAAACAACTTCGGACGTAGAAGAGAAGGAATATTGCAGAGCCATGTTTTAAGGCCACAAACTTCAGGGCTTCCCCATTTAATATAATAATAGCCATTCAAAATGGCTGCTCTTCTCCAATAGGTCCCATATCAGATTACAGTGTTCCTTTTCTGTGGGCTTAAGTATACAAGTGCATGATGTTATATTAGGGACACTGATGTGCATAATGCTTTAAAGAATGCCAGTAATAAATGTACATTCATGTCTTGTCTTTTAGATTCCATTTTTACTGGCTGTAATAATTTGACACTGAGTTGTTTTTCTGTTCTGCGTTCTCCACACATATCTTTTGGACAGCTCTGATTATTTTGTTCCTGCATGAGGTTCAGACTCCTTTTTTGGATATTTTTTATTTTTTAAAGAATTTTTACCTGGATTAATTTCCCAACTGGATTTTTCTGGATCCTATATCCTTAGGCAGCAGACTGATACCTAGTAACATGCATGTAACACCACAAGAACCCAGTTTTTGGAATTTCACTCAGGTGGCGCAACGGCTCAGTGCATCAGGCTGTTAACAAAGAGGTTGATGGTTCGAGCCCACCCAGGGATGGCTGTGGGCAGGACTCCTGCATTGCAGGGATGGATTAGATGACCCTTAGGGACCCAGCAACTTCACAATTTTATGAATCCATGATTGGTAGCGATGTTCTTCTCTTAAATCAAAAGGCCATGCAGCCAGGTCAGCAGGGGTGAAGTAGTAAACTTCAACTAGAGGGCTGGTGGAGTGTAGATGGGCCAGTGTAGGATTCAGCAATGGTTAAGCTGTAGGATTCAGCAATGGTTAAGCTGGCATATTGCTCTTCGAACTAGAACTTAGTTTAAATGTTAAGCCGCATATTCACATTCCACTTTCCATATAATCGTTATTTCCATATACTGTACCTTATTTCCCCCCTTGCCCTGACATTCATCCATGTATAATGTGCTGTTGATTTCTCTTTGATATTATTACACTCATATCTCTCATAAACTGCAAGGCGTTCACTGACCTTATTCTGATATATTTAAAAGAACTCCTTCCACACAGACAAATTTTAGCCTCTCATGTCCTGTTTGGTCACTGCACACTTGCCTCTCGGGGCAAATTAAGAACCACATTTTCAATTAGTAGAATTTAAATTTCACAGGCAGTAAGCCAATTAATTTTCCATCCACCTCAAATAAATGCAGCTAATTTGCACTCCGTTCCCAGACCACCCCAAACCAGTTACTTCCTCTTTTCTCTCTCTTGCTCCCTTCTTTGCTCTCTATTTTTGCTCTGGTTTTGTTTGGTACACCTCCCCTTCCTCCTCCATCACCACCACCCATGAAAGCTGTTCTTTTTGCTTCTGGGGCTAATGCGTTCGGTGCTGAGCTGCTCCTATTCCTGATCCCTGTTCCTTGTGAAGGTTGTGTGGTCGGGCACAGCATTGAATGCTAACACATTTTTTATGCATTTTCTCTGGCAGGGTGTACTTAAATGTCTTTGCCTCCTTCCGCACCCAGTCACAACAAGCGCAAGCTGAATTCAGCACTGCTGCTTTGTAGGGAGAGCAGCGGCTCCTAGCAGCTGCTTAGCTGTTCGATTTGTTGACATTTTTTTAAAAAGGGGAAACAATCCACCATTGGAATACCACACCCTACACCCTAAGTGTTCAGTTTCCCAGAATTTTACCAAATAGACGCAAGGGGATATTATCCAAGATGGTGTTGGAAATACTGGTCTGTCTGGTATGCTTGGTGAATTGCAGTCTCGAATTGCTGTAACTACGTTGACATCTTTTGCTGCACCAAGATAAATACAGATAAACTCAAACTTTCTTTAAAGTGCTCAAAGTTATTTCATATCTTTTTTAATAGAACAGAGTAAAAACATTATGTGAAACTTCATTTAATTCATATGTGCAGCCTCAAGGCTGCAATCCCCTTTTATTTTTTTTAAAAAACCACAATCTCTTTTGTTTGAGTTTCGTGCTTTGTTTGTTTTTGCATTGTTAACAAAAAATGAGTGTTTTCTATTTATTTTTTCAAAAAAATGTATATCCCACTAACAACATTTCATAAAAATACATTAAAATCTAAACACAAGCATTATTATTATATATAATGCATAATATCCTGTTAAACTAAATATATGCAGCTAATAATTAAATCCATTCATCAGTAAGCATTAAATCTATTCAGTTCTTCTTTTCTTGTTAGATAATTTAATCATTGCTAAAAAGAACAATTTCATATTCAAGAAAAGGGGAAAAAATATCAGCTCAGAAAAAAGACACCAGCAACAAGGTCAATATTAGGAATAGCATTTAAGCTTTATGTAATTGAATATATACATCTCAATCTGTCAAGAAGAAGGTTCTTTATTCCAATCAAAATGCTAATATTTTCAAGGGTACATTCTTATTAAATCATTTGTTCCAATAGGTTACAAGCCAATTCCATTGTCATAATAGATTCTAATCTCATTTGACCTCTCCCTTTCTTTGTGAAATCTTACTAGACATATCAGTTTAACCACACAGAGTGCGTTGATCAAGGGCCTTCCCCCCCCACATCTACTTGCTGTCCTTACTGAATAGGTAACAACACACTGATGTTCCTTTTCTTTCTTTCACCAGATCTTCTCTGCGTGTGAACAGAAAACCTTATTGCTGACAAATGCAATGTGTATATAGATGAAGTTCCTAATGGATCTTGCCAGCTCCTTGTTGGAATCCTGAATCATCTCACATGTGCAGGTCATTAGCATTTCATCCTGAATCTCTCCAACATATATCTGTAACACACATGCTAGCCTCTTTCTTTTGCTTACCTTTTAGAAGAAGCTTTTATTTCATAGAATATTGCTGAGCAGGAGAAAACAAGTTTGTTCCATCTTCCATGTGACAGTCCTGGCTATCATATCTCCTCTCAGTCTCCTCTTTTCCAGGCTAAACATACCCAGCTCCTTCAACTGTTCCTCATAAGGCTTGGCTTCCATTTTGGTCATTTTGGTCACCCTCCTCTGCACATGTTCCATCTTGTCATCATCCTTCTTAAATTGTTGTGCCAAGAACTGGACACAGTATTCCAGATGTGGTCTGACGAAGGCAGAATGTGGTGGGCCACGTATTGATATATGACTTCTCTGTTTTCAGGTTGGAACTAATAAACCATTGATAGGCTGCGATTGGCTGCAGAGTTAAGCCTCTTTCAGGTGAAATCAATATGTGAGCAAGGCTGTGCTGATTAGCCCTGTCCTCGGTACCACCACACATGATGGCCAGCCCTATCCTTGATCCTTACACATGCAACACACATCTCCACAAGGAGGAAGCCACATCTCCACAAGGAGGATGTTGGAATATATTACTGCCCCTCCACCAGCAGATCCCAGGGTGGGTTGCAGCAATTCAAAATTCAGAAACTGAAATCACAGGCATAGGGCGGGTCCTGAAAACGTGTATCTCAAATATCAAGCGCCAGGGCACAGAGATACATCTTCAGTCTTTGCCAGAAACTGTCTAGTAAAGGTGCAAGGCGCACCTCTTTGGTGAGTAAGTTCCCTAGCCTATAGCTGTGTGCTCAAGGTAAAGGTAAAGCGACCCCTGACCATTAGGTCCAGTTGTGACAGATTCTGGGGTTGCGGCGCTCATCTCGCTTTACTGGCCGAGGGAGCCGGCGCACAGCTTCCAAGTCATATGGCCAGCATGACTAAGCCGCTTCTGGTGAACCAGAGCAGCGCACGGAAATGCCATTTACCTTCCCGCCAGACCTGTACCTATTTATCCTCTTGTACTTTGAAGTGCTTTCGAACTGCTAGGTTGGCAGGAGCAGGGACCGAGCAACGGGAGCTCACCCCGTCGCAGGGATTTGAACCACCGACCTTCTGATCGGCAAGTCCTAGGCTCTGTGGTTTCACCCACACCACCACCTGCGTCCCATGTGTGCTTAAAGGCACCCATATAATCTGGAATACTGCACAGTTTGCATGGATGCCTTTGCACAGACAATTCTGTATGTGGAGGCAAGCTCAACTCAAAACATTTTGCTGCCTGAGGCAAAGGACAAGATGGCCCTCCCTCAAGACACATACAGAAGCCAATTGGACTGGTGAAAGGACAATTCCTTCTAGTGCACTTGAAGGCAGCAGGTGTACAGTGCATGCCACATGACACTCACAGCTCTGGCCACTTCTTGCACCTCAGCATCTGCTATCTGAGGCAGCTGCCTCACTCTGCCTCTTTGTAGGGCCAGCCCTGTGTGATGGCTTCCTCCCTGCAAATGTTGACCCTGTGCATGTCTGTGGACATGAGTGGCGCAAGCAATTGTGTGCAACCTCAGGGGTGGATTATAACATAAGAAAAGGCTGCTGGATCAAAGGCCCATGTAATCCAGCACTCTGTTTTCACTGTGGCCAGCCACATGCCTATGGGAAGTTTGCAAGCAAGGTATCAGCACAACAGCATTTTTTATGCTTCTACTCCCAAGCACTTGGTATTCAGGGGAATAGTTGCCTCCAACAGTGGGGACAGAACATAGTCCTTGTAGCTAGTAGCCACGGAGAGCCTCCTTCTCCAGGAATTTGTCAATTCCCCAGTAGTTTCTGGGGGGCATTCTGCAGCTTGGGATGGTGCCTCCCACTGGCTCAGCAGGCAGTATCTAAATCAGGGTTTCCAAAGCTTGGGTCTCCAGCTTTTTTGGGACCACAACTCCCATCATCCCTAGCTAGCAGGACCAGTGGTGAGGGATGATGGAAATTGTAGTCCAAAAAAAGAGCTGGAGATCCAAGTTTGGGTCGAAATCTTCTGACCACCTCACTCATGTAATATGCCTTGAGCTCTCTGAAGTGCTACATAAATGCTGAGATATATATCTGTATCTTACGTATCCACATGTAGCCCGACTGGCTTTTCACAAGGTTACAAAATTCTCGTCCTCGGGTGGGGTTGGAGTGTGAGGGTGGCGATAGCACCTCTTTTGCGTCATGTGTGGTGACTAATTAGAAGTGTTTAGGGCAAGCAATTTGAGTGTTACCAATTAGTTCAATTGTGGACCAAGACCAAAGCTTTTATTTGCTTTGTCATAGCCATAGAAAGTCAAATAAACAAATCCTTGCCTCCTCCTACTGTCTCCCCTGTGCCTTCAGCACAGCTGTGCGACAAAATAATAATAATTTCATTGTCTACTTTCCAAAAAGCCCTCTACATTTAGAGCAGATCATTTAAAAAAGAAACAACTTAACACATGGTTTATTTTGTCTAATTATTCTGAAATCAGTCTGCAAATCCCAGAAGAAAGAATGTGTGTCTTATTTAAAGAAATAAGGAGATCAAATGAGGCGTGCACAGTGGTAGAGGCTGGCGGGGGTTGTTTTTTTGATTGTGGGCTTGTTGTTTTGGGTCTGGGATTCTTGAAAAGATGTGTGGGAATTAGGCAATCAAGTCCAAGGGAGTGTGGCACGGATGTCCTGTTTCTTCTTGGAAAAAACTTCAGATTTGGCCAAAGAAAAGGGTAGCTAATGAAAGTCTAAATGAAGAGCTGAGGAGAATCCATACATGATTTAACTTCACTCTCTTTTTGTTTTCCCAGGCAAGGAGTGATGCCCATAATTTATTCCTGTACCTGTAAACAAGCTCAAATGTCTCATGTGAATGAATGAAGCATGCAACTGTCTCCTTCACTCATCTGTGAACTGCACATTCCAAGGTCTAGCCCATGGGTAGGCAAACTAAGGCCCGGGGGCCAGATCCGGCCCAATCGCCTTCTCAATCCGGCCTGCGGACAGTCCGGGAATCAGCATGTTTTTACATGAATAGAATGTGTCCTTTTATTTAAAACGCATCTCTGGGTTATTTGTGGGGCCTGCCTGGTGTTTTTACTGAGTAAAAAGTGTGCTTTTATTTAAAATACATCTCTGGGTTATTTGTGGGGCATAGGAATTTGTTCATTCCCCCCGTCCCCGCAAAAAAAAAAAAAAAAAAAGTCCGGCACCCCACAAGGTCTGAGGGACAGTGCTGAAAAAGTTTGCTGACCCCTGGTCTAGCCCGTAGCTCCCCCCCCTGTGGTGCAATCCTTTACTGCACGTAGAGCTCTCCCTCGCCTGCAAAGGTGTCAGGTGCCGCACATTCACCAGAAGTGAATTGCAACAAATAAACCAACAAAATAGTAGAAAACACACCTATACTAATAAAAGACAGGTCTTACAGAACCTCCCCAAATCAAAGTGGCCATGAGTACTTGAAATCCTTTGAATTAAGATTGAAAAGCCTGGGGGAAAAGGAAAGTCCCCCCCTGGTGCCTAAAAATAGATAAAGGTGGCCCCAGGCGAGCTTCCCTGGGGAGAGCACTCTGCAAGTGGGGAGCCACCACTGAAAAGGCCTGTTCTTGTGTTACCACCCACTGGACCTCACATGGAGGAAGGTTTCAGATGACGACGGCAGGCTCTGGATTGATTCATGTGGGGAGCAGCTGTTCTTGAGGTATTGGGGTCTGAAGTCTTTATAGGTCAAAACTGGCACCCTTTCCTCCTCTTCGCGATTGTTTGGTGGCAGGCAAGAATTTCGCATCACGCATGGATGGCAGTTGAAAGGAGCTATTTATTTTAGTGGAAGGGAAAGAGCTGAGTGTGCAGTTGTAGTGTGGATAACCTCATTCAACCCGGCGCGCGCACACACACACACACACACACACTCATCCCAGGAGCTCCATGGCCCCATCACTGTGGATATGGGGCTCTTAACTGGGGTTAGTAGTGAGGAGTCTGGACCAGCAGTCTGCTCTCCTTGGCTTCTTCCACAGAACAACCACAAGGGCAAAGCAGGACATGGTGGTTGTGGCAGCAGCAGGGGAGAGGGCTCTTGTTGACCATAAGTTAGCACTGCTTGTTGGAATCTATGGCACATACTGGAGTCTGCCGCCATCCAGCAGCACCCCAAAGGTATGCATGCGAGTCCCCTCCTTCTCTGTGCTGCAGTTCATTGGGAGTGGCAGAACAATGCGATCTGTGTCAGCCAAAGTAATTTTTCCACCTGAGGTGCCTCTATTTCACATAGGTAGCCGTATCTGAAGAAGTGTGTGTGCACACGAAAGCTTATACCAACAACAAACTTAGTTGGTCTCTAAGGTGCTACTGGACAATTTCTAATTTTATATATATATATATATATATATATATATATATATATATATATATATAGACTCTATTTCACAGTTCATGGTGCCTATAGTACCCAAGGCTGGTCCTGTAGTTTTGGCATATGAAGCAGAAAAACCCTAAGCTCCATTCTTGGGCAGTACAGCTGCATTAATAATAAGGAAACAAATTGCTGACACCCAAAATCAGTGTCCTGAGACAGCTTCCCCACTCTGCCGAATGATAGGACTGGCCCAAAGTAGCATGCACTACTCCTGGTTTTCTTTAATGTGTTCAGACATGTCAGACCGTGACTTGTATGGCTTACCCCATATCTTGTATGGCTTACCCCATATCTTGTGTGTTAATGTTCACCTTGACTTATTGACTAACGGGTGCTCATTTGATTTGCACAGAGCGGTGGAACAGCAGCACCGCTCATGCTTTTTCAGTGCAAGCACATGTTTTGGGGAAGCTGTTTCCAGCTAACAAGTGCCCACACTGCCAACAGAGGTAGGGAACATGAGAACAGGCAAGTCTGGGGGAAGGAGGCTCTCTATTTAGGCATTTGAGAGTGGGAAATACTCTGCAGAAGAGTGGGCAGCAAAAGGTCAGCCCCTTGAGTTGAGAATATTTATTTACACCGATTTCTATTCTGAGGGAGCAGGGGCGGAGGAGAGGAATGATAAACAACACACACACACACACACACACACACACACACACACAGAGACGTTTTCAAAGGGCAGGAGGCTGGGTAGTAGAACTGCAGTGTATGATTTGGCTGATGCAAGAGTTCCCCCCTGTATGATTGCAGAAGTGACACCTAACCAGGTCAAGGTTGAATAAGAGCCAGGCTCTGGACTGCAAGTGTTGAGCTACGGACTGAAGGGTATTATGTCAGACAGAGCAGAAGTATATATGAAGCGAGTGTTAATATAGCTAAAATGCATGGCTGTGTCTCACCAAGAGGCAGGCTTAGCAATACAGTGGTACCTTGGTTTAAGAACAGTCCAGTTTGAGAACGATTTGGCTTACAAACTCCGCAAAACCGGAAATAGTGTCCTGGTTTGAGAACTTTACCTCGGTCTAAGAATGGAATCTGAATGGTCGAGGTGCACCAGTGGTGGGAGGCCTCTTTAGGGAAAGCACGCCTCAGTTTAAGAACTGTTTTGGTTTAAGAACAGACTTCCGGAACGAATTAAGTTCATAAACCGAGGTACCACTGTATTGTGACATAGGGCTCATACTTTCTTTTCTGCCACATTTCTAGGCACATATCTGGGCTTTCCAGGTCCATGTCTGAGTGGGTGTTTTTCTTTTTTTCTTTTGTCCTGGCACTTTCCCTGGGAAAACTCACATTTTATTGTTGAAACGGAGCACCCAGCACCCAGGGGTTGTGCTCACTTCTATTTCCTGGGGTCCCCACTCAGTTGCCTCCATGTCACAATCCTGGTATACTTGCCAGATGCTAGAATTTATTAAACCAAAGCTGGAAACATTTTCTGCAGTGCCCCAACCCTAGCCTGAGCTATTTGCCCAGAAGCAGTTGAGATGGCCTTCTGGTTCCTTGCAGCATACCGACAATAGCTGAATATTATTTACACCAGAGGTGGGGAACCTCAAGCCTGGGGGACCAAGTTGACTCTCCAGGCCTCTCTATCTGGTCCTTGAGATTGGATGCCCACCCTCTCACCATCCACCATGACCACCTGCATCCTCTTTCCCCAGAGTACACCTGTGGGAAAGGGCCATACCTCAGGGGTAGAGCACTTGCTTTGCTTGCAGAAGGTCACAGGTCCAATCCGCAGCATCTCCAGGTAGGACTGGGGGAGAGACTCGTTCCTGAAACCCTGGAGAGCTGCTGCCGGTCTATGTAGACCATGGGTAGGCAAACTAAGGCCAGGGGCCGCATCCGGCCCATTTGCCTTCTCAATCAGGCCTGTGGATGGTCCGGGAATCAGTGTGTTTTTACATGAGTAGAATGTGTCCTTTTATTTAAAATGCATCTCTGGGTTATTTGTGGGGCATAGGAATTCGTTCTTCCCACCAAAAAAAATTTAGTCCTGCCCCCCACAAGGTCTGAGGGACAGTGGATCAGCCCCCTGCTGAAAAAGTTTGCTGGTGTAGACAATGTTGAGCAAGATAGATCCAAGGATCTGATTCAGTGTAAAGCAACTAACCATTCATCAGCCTTGCTTCAAATCCTCCTTGAGTGTTTTTTGCCTGGATGGAATGCGTACTTGCTTGCCTGGATGGAGTTTGTGTAGTTTGCATCAGCACAACCGGATGCCTTCATCCACCCCAGCTGCAACAAAACATGTCTCCCCCATATTGGTCTCTGCAGCCACAGGAGGCGCTGTAACCTTCCAACGGCTTGATCTCTCCAAAGGTGCACTCCTCCCGAGACAAACTGATGCCAACATACAAGTGCAAAATACATACTCGTTGCTCCACCCACTTTTGCCTCTGGCCTTGCCCACCACTGGTACGTGGTCCCTGGAAGGTTGCCCAGAAGAGAAAGTGGCCTTCAGTCTCCCACCCCTAGTCTGCACTAAGTGGCAGTGACTCTACAAGGGTATCTCAGGCCCAGGGTCTTTTCCAGCCCTTCCTGAAGGGTGTTGCATGGATTTATGTCATGCACACACCATAGTCAAAAATATTGTGGGAATCTAAAGCTGGAGTAGCTTGGGGGACATTTTGTGTAGAGGTCACAGTCCAACTCAGAGACAGCTCATTGGTGTCATTGGCCTATGCATATATTGTTGTGTTTAGGCACAGCCAGCAGACATTCTGTGATGCACAGATCACCTTCTTCCTGTTAGTTCCTGTACTCGAGTTGGGAATTTTTGTTCTCATTTCAGTTCTTCGTGTCCTTAACACGCACACACCCAATCACAATCAGGCACGTTATATCGCTTCAAACCAGTGATGCAACAGCAGAAAAAAAAGAAGGGGGGAAAAAAGAGAGAGATAAATATGCGACAAAAAGCCACTCCACAGAAAAGCGGGATGCCCTCCAGCACGAGAGACGGTTCCCCTGCTGCCCTCGCTTCCTGAGACAGTTGCATTTAATTAGCTGAATATTGTACCTGATCACGGTTGATGTTTCTAGCAAATTGTTCTTTTTCAAGGTAGTGCAGAAATCCAGCTGGGAACCCATATGGAGAAGAAAAAGTAAACATATTTTCTATAAAATGGTAATTGCTGTAAAATTTTATTGCAAGAGCAATATGTGTGCTCTACCCCTGTTGCTGTCTTATCGCCATAGCCTTGCTGGTTGCCCTGCAGGACAAACACACTTTGGTGCTGCTGTGTGTGTGTGTGCACGTGCGTGCATACCTACCCACCCATGAGCATGTAGAGCATTCTTAAAAATCTCCCATCTTCAGCTTTTCCTTTTTAGCCCAAGCCTGCGATTTCATGTTTCTTTCTTCTTGGAAGAGGATATTCAATTGCACATTCTGTGTGTTTCCTGCCCACAAACAGCCAATGCAGTGGACTGAAACTTAGATTTGTTTCTCCCCTCTTCTTATTCACGAGTTGAAAAACTGAAGGACGTTTTAGCGTAATAGTGCGTCACTTTCCCCACTTCCCCAAGTGCTGGGGGGGCGGGAGGAGATTCCAGGGCAGCTTTACAGGGTCAGTTTCTTTGGCAAGGAGAGAGCGCTAGAGACTTAGAGCGCATTGCAATAGTCTGTTTATCTCCAAGACATAGAATTGAAAAGGTATTGTGAGTGTGTGTCTACAGAAGCTAACAGAAAGCAGACAGTACCAAATTCACAGCATGATCATTCTGAAGCTGACAGCAGCAGCATCCATCCGTTCAGCTTCTTCCAGCCAGCTTTGAAAAAAGGAGATTTCCCTTGGCTCAATCCCCACACTCAGGCAGACCGAACTCTCAGTCTCTTCCCATGATCCAGGTGGAACATGAACCAATGGCTTAAATGACCAAAGTCATCTACTTCTTTGATTACTTCTCAGTTAGCATTCGGTCTTAATGGTGAAACTGGTAGGACGCTCAAATCCTTACGTAGCGTTTGCTGTGACAAAACACACAGTCCTCAGTTTTATTTTGCCCAGCCCAGCCCCTCTGTCTGATTAGCACACCAATAAAATTGGTTTGCATCACTTAAGAGCCTTCCCTTTTGCAAGATGACATGTAAGGATGTACATGAAAATCAGTTATTTATCTTCATTATGAAGATATAATATTATTTATTTATTTCATGAAGTTTATATACCGCTTGATAGTAGGAAACCTCAAAGGGGTGTACAAAAAGAAAAAAACAGTAGGATCATTTGTTAAAACAACAACAACACCCAAACAAAACAATCAACAAATTTTAAACCAGCAGAAGACAAACATAAAAACACATCGACTTAATAAATGAAACAAAATTTTAAAAAATCCTGTAAGACCAATTGCAGTCGTTAACAGTCATCAACAGGTTTACCACACCTATCAGCCAATCACCCATTCCCACCACCCTTTTGAATAATACCCCTCCCCACCCTCTCACTATATATAAGGGTCTTGTAACTTCTGTTTCAGTGCATCTGAAGAAGTGTGCATGCACACGAAAGCTCATACCAATAACAAACTTAGTTGGTCTCTAAGGTGCTACTAGAAGGAATTTTTTTATTTTGTTTTAACTACGGCAGACCAACATGGCTACCTACCTATAAGAAATGAAAGCAGCCAAACTCTGCCAGCTGAAGCAACTACAGTCATACCTTGGGTTACAAAGGCTGCGAGTTGCGTGTTTCCGGGTTGCGGAACACACCGAACCCGGAAGTACCAGAATGGGTTACTTCCGGGTTTTGGTGCATGTGCAGAAGCACAAAATTATGTCAATGCATGCACAGAAAGCCACTCCCGACATCCGGAGGGGGGGTTTTATGGGCTCATGCCACGTTCACACCCTCGTGGGGCTGCAGGCAGCCCTGCGAGACTAAGGAAATCCCGGGAGCATTATTATTCATTACTCATCTCGTCAACCAATAGGCTGGCGGTGGGGGCGGGGCTTGTAAAGGGCATTTAAGGTGAGGTCAGTCCTTACTTGCCCCTTTTCTTCCCTTTCAGCAACCGCGGTTTGCACAGAAGCCCTGAATTGCGTCATGTGCTTGCGCAGATGCGGCGCTGCGGGTTGTGAACGTGCCTCCCACATGGATCACGTTCGCAACCTGAGGTATGACTGTACCTGAGTCTGCTCCTGTTCCATTTGTGAGGGCTTTATTTTTAAATACTCTCTATGCCCTTTTCCTTCTGCAGGTTCCCCAAGACCATCCTCCAGCCGCTAGAGCGACTCCGGAGTCTGATTATTTTGAAATAATTGCCAGAGGTTTTTCTGGAGAATGTGGTAAACACAAATATTTTTCTCTGGCTGCTGCGGCCTGTATTTTGGACTGCCTGCCTCGTTTGCTTTGCAGATAAAAGTCTGCCCCCACATGTTGCTGACATCCAGCTGCCTGTTCCTGCGAACCATGGTAGGGCAGAAAACATCTCCGTGGGAACGCAGCGCTTCAAGCTGATTCCTCCCTCTCAACTCCTCTTGCCTGCAGGAACCTAACGAACAGCAGGCTCTTCATCACCGTCATTTGCTCGCACTCCTTGCTTCCTTAAAATGACTGTCAGTGTCTCTTCAGAATCAGGCAGCTCATTAGCCCTCAGAAATTCTGGCCTTGGGCCACTACATAGCTGTAGACCAGCAGCGCTGACATGCTGTCTTGTGGCTTCTTTCCAGCCAAGCCTTTTCCCTCCAGGTTGCGAAATGTTGCTGCGGAGGACGGCACATTGGCGCGCTGGCAGGAAATTGACTCATTTTTATCTCTTCAGTGTCCTGGGTACAGCATGGCCTTCCTGGTGATGATTTTCTATGGTCCTGTTCAATGTTTTATTTATTTACCCTTTTCAGTAGAGGTTTGGGATGGGAAATAATAGATTAGAAATGCAGGTAACGCACTTAAACTCCCCTCCCTGACTGGTTCTTTATTGCAGGTGTATTCTGCACCATGTTCTTGACACTATAATAAAGTGTTATTGGTGGATTTATCCTGCTTTATTAGTTCTTCTCTGGCGCTTCCCACAGTGCTGTCTTGGAGTGGGTGGGCACAACAAAACCATAGCACAACAAAAGCAGGACAGATCCCCCCCCCCAAAAAAACCCCAACAACCCACCAGAAGATTTTTTTATATGAAATGTTAATGCAGGACATTGCAGGACATGCATCAATTGGAAATGAAGCAGTATGTCTGCCCCCCAACTATTTCAGGTGCAAATAATATTGAAAGCTGGATAGTTTCCCCTACTCCAGCATTAGCTACTGGGCAGGCAGACCGGCAGACCTGCCCATGTGGCTCCCATGACTGTGCTGAGGTTTGTTCCTTTTGGGCACCTGTTTCCTTTGCCCTCAGGTAGGATCTCCTTGATGCATTTACTGGGCAAGGGAAGGCAGAAGCAGGGATGGATGTATCAGCCAATTTCAGTCAGCTTTTCTCAGTCTCTCATTTTTCCAATCTTGATTTCAGTTTTCCACATTTCCACATTAGTTTGTGAACTTTTAAAGTCGCACCAGCACACATTTTTCTCCTTATACATTTGTTTGCAAAGCAATTTCCCCAAATATAATGCACATTTGTGTGTTATTTTGCTTCCATATGCATTTTATGTATTTTACGTAACCACATGCATTCCATGTCCCCTACACATTACTTGGCTGGAGAAGAATTGCAAAATTCAGGAGAAAAGTGAATTTCCAGAGGTGACTATGTTGAAGTCCACATACAGTCATACATCATGTTACATCCGCTTCATGTTACGTTCTTTCAGGTTACGTCCCGTGGCGACCCGGAAGTACCAGAAAGGGTTACTTCCGGGTTTTGCTGCTTGTGCATGCGCAGAAGCGCAAACCGACGTCATGCACATGCGCAGAGTTGGCGAATCGCAACCCACACGTGCGCAGACACGCTGCTGCGGGTTGCATTCTTTTCATGATGCGAATGGGCCTCCGGAATGGATCCTGTTCGCAACCAGGGGTACCACTGTATAGTTTTGAAGGTGGGCATTAGGTAGGCTTGCCTTTATATGCAAATTGAATCAAATTTATTTCCCGTATAGAGGTGGAAGTGCCCTCCAAACCAACCCCATCTGTCCATTGAAAGCTTACTTTTGATATTCTTCTAATCAAAATATGGAAACTATTAACCAATTATCATTAAAGGCAATTGTCCAAAAAGGATGCAAATCACCTGAAACACCTGGGCGTGCCTTGTTAATTTAGGAAGCATCTTGGCACAATAGGCATATTCTCTTAGTGGTTCCAGATGACCTCAATGTGACGTTTTGAATTCTGTGGTAGTGTACAATTTCAGCACGAGACATTTTAGTGTATGGTGCAGCTAATGCGATTTTTAAATTATAATACGGCATCTCCTACTGCACCAAAATAGTTTGTCTCTGTGGAACAACACAGTAGACACCCCCCCCCCAATCTTTGGTTTCTCCAGTTAAAAGTATCTGCACCACAGTGGGTAACCTGCAGCCCTTGGGTTGATTTCAAAGCCTCCTACGAAAGAAAAAAATACTTTCAGGCCTCTGGCAGGAGCAGTCTGTCCACCCCGCTCACCAACAGCCCATTAGGAAGAGAGGGAGGGAGAGACAGAATGGAGTGTCAGAAAGAGAAAGAGAGATGGCTGTCCCCACCTACTTTTGCTCTGGCCCTGCCCACCACTGACATGCAGCACCTGACAAGTTACCCTACCTGCAAGTGAAAGTCTCCAACCATGCTCTATGCCTAAGACCTGGAGGGCTGCAGGTCAATGCAGGGAATTCTGGTCCAGGTGGGTGAGATGGTCTGATCTGAAATAACTTCTAGTGTTTCAGTGTGAATTCAAGGCTGTGAGTCCAATATGTGTACAGAAGTGGATGCCTCATTGGAGCTTGTCTTCTTCAAAAGTCCCTCTTATCCAAACCGACCGTGTGTTTTCTGTTCAGCTCCAAGGCAGGAGAACCCCATGAACGCACTTGCATTTTGCCAGGGTGTTTTTTCTTAATAGGTCATTTGCCTAAATGAAGTCATGGTCCTTTGTGTGCATTCTGCTAAAACTGGTGGAGTTATTCAAACAGGCCTGTGGTGATTGCGCAACCCTGGGGAAGTGATCTAATGCAGGTGTGTCTGCATCCAGGCTCCCGGCTCCCAATCACTTGAGCACAGGTGTATGCAATGACAGCCACAGGTGCATGCTAAGAAAGAGTGGCAAATATGCACCGCTTGAAACGAGACGGCATCCCATCATTCCCTATACCCATTGTCTTGTCGAGCACAAAGGCCTTTTTAACGCAGCGAATTCTAAATTTCCTCTAATGTAATTATAATTTGACAGCACAGCCCGTCCGACGTGCTTGCACAAAAGGGAAGAGAGAGAGACAGAATTAAAGATGAGTAGGAAAATTCTAAATATAAAACAATTTGAAGATATGAGACAGGAGCTGTTTTGCGAGTGGCTGAGTCAACGCGGCTTCTTCGGGGGTCTTTCTGCTTTTGAGAGGACACCGTTTCATTTCCCCTGTAAAGTTCTTCACTTTTCTAAAGTTAGCCGCAAGAGCCCCTTAAATATACCCGCAGCAGCCCCATCTGTTTTGGTCTCTCAAAACCTGACTTTCATAGCATTCCCAGAGCTACTCCTGTTTCACAGTGAGATGCATCCAAAATTTCCCCTCCCTAATTAACCCGGAATGGGGTTTGAAGAAGTTTTAGCCTCAGAGAATATCAAAATTTAGCTCTTAGCCTGGAGCCAGGCTCTGGGCTAAAGAACACATGTCACATTAGGAACTCATGCAACACATACCTTGACATCCTGGGTTTATTATGACACCTGCATAACTCACACTATCTCGGTCTCTCTCTTTCTGCCAAACACTAGTGCGCACTGTGGAGGAAGCAGCTGGGATGAAATGCGGGTTTTCCACTGTGCTGTTTCTTATCAGCCTTTGAACCTAGCATGAAGGTTAATTGCAAAAGCAGTGGCTAAATGCATGGAACTGTTTTCCAGTAGCACCGTCTTAATCATCAGTGTTGTCAAGCTTCAGGCAGATAGCAAGTTGCCTCGTACCAAGTCAGAGCATTGCTCCATCAAGTCCATTGCAGTCGACATTGACTGGCAGTGGCTCTCCAGAGTTTCAGGCAAGAGTCCTTTCTAGCCCCACCTGGAGATGCCAGGGATTGAACATGGAACCTTCTGCATCAGATCAGATGTGCTGCCTCTTGGCTACAGGCCTTCCATGTAACCACTCCTGTCTCTTCTTCCCTCTTTCTCTTGGGGCTGATGCAAGTTGAGGTCTAACAGATCCACGAGGCACCAGGTTGGCAAGGATTTCATGTGCGCTTTAATCAACATTAATTCTGCAAACCTAAATTTCTGGTATGGGCTTGAATCTCTCTAGCAGGATAAAGACTATCTTATACATGGTACCTTGGGTTTTGTGCATCCCAGAAGCCAAGGTTTTGGTTTGCTGAGGTTTCAGTCTTCTGAAACCCGGAAGTAATTGCTTCCATTTTCAAATGCGCCTCAGAAGTCAAACGGCTTCCGCTGCGTGTTTTCCAGTTTTTCCAATTGAACTTGTGGCTAGCCCTTTGCACCTCAGTTTTTGAACGTTTCGGAAGTCAAACTGTCTTCTGGAATGGATTACATTCGAGAACTGAGGTACCACTGTAATAATCATAATCATTTATTATTTATACCCCGCCCATCTGGCTGGGTTTTCACAGCCACTCTGGGCAGCTCCCAACAGAATATTAAAAACACGATAAAACATCTAACATTAAAAACTTCCCTAAACAGGGCTACCTTCAGATGTCTTCTAAAAGTCAGATAGTTGTTTGTTTCCTTGACATCTGATGGGAGGGCGTTCCACAGGGCAGGCGCCACTACCGAGAAGGCCCTCTGCCTGGTTCCCTGTAACCTCATTTCTCTCAGTGAGGGAACTGCCAGAAGGCCCTCGGCGCTGGACCTCAGTGTCCAGGCTGAACGATGCTGTGAGGGTGGAAGAAGGCACCATTACAACTCTGTTTAGATCCACAGAATTGTCTAGGCTAAATGCCTGTGTATTAGAGGGTGTGAGGGATGTCCATGCCCCAAGCCTTGTGTATTCAGCAGCAGGTCTGAAGAGACCCCAATGGACATTCAATGGAGTGTAACATGCAGCCTATTCCAAACAACTGGGAGTGAAGTCCAAACAACTGATTGTGAATGTAGATTCCCCACCTCTTCTGTTCAGCAATTTTGAAAGGGCTTTGCTGAGGTTTCTTAAACAACGTTAAACAACAAATGTTATGCATTGGCTAAGAGCTGAGCTTTCCAAGTCAAAATAAACCACTTTGTAAGAACACAGGTAAGTATTTTGTAACACAGGGCAACCCTTGCAAGTACACCTGTAAGTGTGTTGACTTGCTCAGCTCAATGGCATTGCAAGCAGAAAGGTGGCTAATTCACACATGACGCTCTGTGTCTGAAATAGGTGTGAAGTAGAGACCCTGAGTGCTGAAGGTTCCAAGCAATTGTGTTGCTGCACTGTTAGCTTTAATAAGGACCGCTCTGACCGGCAGGTTGCTACTAGGCAGGGTTTATGAGAACTGGCCTTAAGGAAAAGCTGGTTGTCTCTTGCATGTCTGCCAGGAGTGCTCTTAAAATTTTCTTGCCTGAAAGCAGAATATTGGATTAGTCAACCCCTGGGCCCCTTTCCTACTTTGTGATTCTATTTCAAACACTTACAAGGAACTATGTGAATAACAATCTACAGATCAAAGCCTTTCTTTTTGCAGACATTTTTTGGCGGATTACAGAGGATCCCAACAGCTTTGAGAAAATTGCAAACAGGTGGCAGATAACTTATGAACAGAAAAATATGGACAACTAAATAATTTGTTCAAAATAATTTGCTCGGCTCTAATAACTGCGCTGCTTTGTCTTTTTGGAGGAAATCAACATGCAAAGAATACATTGTTTCCCTTTGGTGCAAACAGCTTCTTTCCCCATTTCAAGGTTTCAACTTTTTAAAACTATTATTATTAATCCAAAAGCTATAGCCAGAATAAAAGTGAGAACTCTGATGCCTTAGCAAAAGATCAGCACCGTCATCTTTTCAGGAAGTCTTCCCTTGGGAAATTTTAACCACAAACTGCTTTTCCAATCCCTTAGGTATTTAGTTCCCATGTTGGGCAAAGGATTCCTGCATTGCAAGGAGTTGGACTAGATGCCCCTTGTGGTCACTTCCACCTCTACAATTCTATGAAGGCTTTATGAAATAACAATGGACCGCCACATCAAAATCTAGGGAGGCTTTGTTTTTCAATATGATGTATGGAAATGAAAAGTTTCTAGACATTAAAGAGGAAAAACTCTTAAAACCACTTTACATGAGCGCTTACTTTCCAAGCCTGTAATTTGCTGGAATTTCTTTTCACCTTGTTTTGGTGACATCATGCATTTTTTTTGTTCAACTATGTCTTTTGTTCCTGAGCATTTCCCAAAATTTAATCTGGGGTGCTCTGTAACCACTTTATTTTGTGTATTTGATGTATGAATTGGAGGAGGGCCTAAATCACCAAACAAAGTAGGAGTAGCATCTTTTTCTTTTCTTTTTAAGGCTCTTAGGTTCTCTGCAGGATGGCCGCTGTATATTCTTGTTGTCCTCTGGTCTTGGAGCACTGGGCCAAGGTATGCTGAGCTGGACTGAAAATCCGTGCTGATGCTGCCACTGTTTTGGACGTCCACTCAGGCAAAAGAAGCTGGTGGTGCATAGTGGGTTGGTGCCGCTGACAAGCAGCTGCTACTTTGCTCATTGGCCTGAGAGGATTGCACCCTGCTGGCAACTGGCTCCATGAACGTGTGTGCTGTGGTTTCGTTTTTTAGGAGAGAGAAAACTGGGAAGTGACACACAGAGATAAAGGAGACTAGTGAGTGTTGGGTTGATAGGTTTGTGTTTGCATGAATTTCTGCAGAGTTTCGATGTCAAGAATGGTGTGTGTGTGCTGGTTTATGTTTGCCCTTGCAGCTAGAGTGGGCAATACTGGAAAAGACAGGAGCTTGCTCTTTAACTCCCTCCCCCAAATGGAAACATTTGTTTCTGGTGCTAATGCTCTTCTTCTTCTTCTTCTTCTTCTTCTTCTTCTTCTTCTTCTTCGGTGATCACTAGTAGCTGAGTAAGCTTGTCTTCCATGAACATGGTCTTAACAGTGTGTCCGTAAGTGACTGTGGAGGGCAATTCTGGATCCACATGTCCTTCCACAATGGGTTCATAGGTTTCCAGACGGGAGTTGATCATGATGAGGGTTTGCCAAATGTGCCTCCCTCTTAGCTTGTGTCCACCTTTCATCCTGAGTTCAAGCATCTTCAAAGTCCATGAGTTCAAGCGTCTTCAAAGTCCATGAGTTCAAGCGTCTTCAAAGTCCATGACACCTTTGGTAAAGGCTGTTCTCCAATTGGAGCGCTCGCAGGCCAGTGTTTCCGGCTTGTCAGTGTTTATACTACATTTTTAAAGATTTGCCTTGAGAGAGTCTTTAAACCTCTTCTGTTGACCACCAGCATTACACTTTCCATTTTTAGGTTCGGAATAGAGTAAATGATCTCACTCGCTGGATCACCACCTTGTCGTGGTGAGTGAGCTTGCACGTTCCTATGACCCTTGTGAGTGAAGCTGTCAGGAGTCTCGTACTCCCAGCAGGGTCACCCAAGACAGTAAAGTCAAAGGGAAGGAGCTAGACAAAGAATGATCAAAAAAGTCCTCAACAGCAAAACAGGCAGAAGATAACAAGCGGTATGTTACAATGGCTGTGAAGACGGATGAAGGCTGCAACAGATAAGAATCTACCGATCATTGTGACACTCATGCTATCGGAATAGAGCCTTAGTGCGAAGACTTTGCATTAGTCAGTGTGCACTGATCTACACACATGAAACAAATTCAGGTGTCTTCCAAAAACCCATCCCAAACCCAAGCTAATGCTGTAGTGGTTTGCTTTCCAGGTTGCCTCTGTTCATATATGCATTCAGTGCTGTGGCCGCCATCCCTGAATATAGACAGAAGGCTGGAATATTCTATACTTTTGGAAGAAATGTAACCCTAACCCTAACCCTTTGATTCGTGTGGTGTGTTGGGGAGGGGCAGAGAGGCAGTGTAGTATTTCTGATGGCAGTAACACTGTCCCAGAGTTACTTTGAGCTTGCTGTTCCCTTGCCCCATCGCAATGAGCACAGCACTGCGGCTGGGAGAATGTTGCTGCCTCCCTCCCCCCTCACAAGCCACCACCGCCTAGGTGGAGAGCCAGTGTGGTGTAGTGGTTAAGAGCGGTAGTCTCATAATCTGGGGAACCGGGTTCGCGTCTCCGCTCCTCCACATGCAGCTGCTGGGTGACCTTGGGCCAGTCACACTTCTTTGAAGTCTCTCAGCCCCACTCACCTCACAGAGTGTTTGTTGTGGGGGAGGAAGGGAAAGGAGAATGTTAGCCGCTTTGAGACTCCTTTGGGTAGTGATAAAGCAGGATATCAAATCCAAACTCCTCCTCCTCCTCCTCTTCTTCTTGGATTTCATGTACCTCCCAGAATAAGAGCAGGAACAACGTGTATGACTAGTGTATATGCCAAAGACCTAGATGTGCATGCGATGATGCAACCTGGCAGCAGCGTGGCTGTGATCTTGACACAGGGGCTGTGATGCAGAGGGCAGCTAGGCTGCGCTGCTGGTGGCAACAAACGGCAGTCGCAATCAGCATTGTTGGACAGGAGGCTGGCCTCATCAAATCCTTGCGTGCTGCATACCATTAAAACTGACACATCTTCCTAGTGCCATGCGTTGCCTAAGACAGATGCAGATTATGTGCAACGCCCCGCTGTGATCTGTTACTGATGTTGCTGAAAAAAGACTGTACGTGTACGAGAGAAAACAGGAAGAAAATTGCCCCCCTGCTCTGCTTGTGCTATTTAAATTGACTGCTCTTTGTGTAGCCCTTCTGAAACGGCAACAGAAGAATTTAAGGAAAGCTCTGAAAAGTATAAAGGGGGGGGGGAGGGAAGCCTTTATGCTCACTTCATGCTCAGTTGCTTCATTTTGTGAGAGTAATCTTTTAGGAGGGCTGTACAGCTACAGTCGCTGATGATTTGCGATCCTATGACAGATACTGCATTTTGTTGACAGCATCCCACACGGATACCCTGGTAACTTTGATTGGACTCTTTTCTATTAATGGCATGCGAAAGTCCTCGGGATCATTTGAGGTATAGTGGTACCTCGGGTTAAGTACTTAATTCATTCCGGAGGTCCGTTCTTAACCTGAAACTGTTCTTAACCTGAAGCACCACTTTAGCTAACGGGGCCTCCCACTGCTGCCACGCCGCTGCCATGTAATTTCTGTTCTCATCCTGAAGCAAAGTTCTTAACCCGAGGTACTATTTCTGGGTTAGCGGAGTCTGTAACCTGAAGCGTATGTAACCCGAGGTACCACTGTACTGGTAGTATGTTACAGCATGTTACAGAGTCTTTCCGAGGGGGGGGGGGGGCTTAGGTCTCAAATGGAAGAAGACAACGACTGCTAGTCAGTCAAGGGTCTCTGTCCAGCAAAACATTTAGCAGGAAACTAAGCATCCTTGATTTTTAACTCTCCTTTTTCTGCAGAAGAATCTTCCCCTTCCCTCTCAGGGTCAAGACCAGCCCTTACACAGGAATCTGGATATCATCCAGAGAGAGTAAGGTAAATATCTGAGGAGCGGGAGAGCATCTGTTTTGAATGCATAAGGTCCCAGCTTCAATCCTCAGCATCTCCAGGTCGGAATGAGAATACCGCCTGCCTGAAAACCTCAAGAGTTGCTGCCTTTCAGTGTTGAGAATACTGAGCTAGATGGTTTGAATTGGTATATGGCAGCTTCCTATGTTGCCAATATAGTCTGGCTCCCCTTAGTGGCTGTGAAGGACATGTGCATAGTAGTGGATTTGCTCTCCTCTCTGTGGCTAACTTCCTCGAGGGGCACTTTCCATTCCTTAAAGGAAGAGGAAGAGGTCAGTGTAGCCTTAAATGCCCTCTCTGGGCTCCCCTAAAGCCCCTCTCTATGGTGCTTTGTGAGGCTGGGGTAATCCTGACCCAAAGACCCCTGCTGGTGTAAAAGGCTGGTATTTGAGCTTAGTCCCTACTGGGGTCTGGCTGTCAGGCCCATAGCTGTCAACTTTTCCCTTTTCTCGCGAGGAATCCTATTTGGAATAAGGGAATTTCCCTTAAAAAAAGGGAAACATTGACCGCTATGGTCATGCCACAGGGGACTTTGCCAGGTAGATGTATGAAGCTCCCTTGCTCTCCTCTTCTCTGCTTCTGAGCATGCATTAAGCCTCCTGGGCACATAATTGGCCAGAGGGGGAAGAGGATTGGGATGAGATCACTGAGGGGCCAAGTGTTGCAGTGGGAGACAGCCTAGCTCTGCCCCATTAGTGAGGATGTCCCAGAGGAGGAGGCAGCACCACCATTTCCAGCCCCCACCCTGCCTCCTGTCAACAAGGTTTCTCAGGTGACTGAGGAGATTGCCTGAGCCTGAGTTGGTCAGTGAGCTGGCTGAGTCAACCCAGCCCCTGGCACCAGCATGAGCAGATGTGGCCGACTCACAGGGGTCTCTGCTTGCTTGGCCAGTCCCATTGCTTGTGGCGAGAACCATGCGAATGACTGTGCCTGCCCTGCTCTTCAGAACATGAGCCCGGGGTGTGTCTCAAGTGTCGAGACAACACCGTAGCTTGGGCCTAGGCATACGTCTCAGAGCTTTTGAACTTACAAACTGTGTAGACCTGATCTGTGTTTAAGCTGTGCACTGACTTGTGGAATAAAGTCTTTAGGGATATCTAAGCTGTGTGCTGTGTTTGAGGGTGGGAGCCAGGACAGGACTGTTTAATAGGCGCATGGAGCCCCCCCCCGCACCCCAAGTCTCATCTTGCATCGAGGTGCTTTTTAAAATTCCATTCTGTTTCTGAGTCACTTTGTGCTTTGATCTGTAATTCAGGATCTGACCTGCTTTGTACACATAATATGTGTGTTCCGCATGCACAGTAATGGAATCTAACAATGGCTCTAACATTTCCCCCCTTTTGGTTGAAGTGGATTAAATTTACAGGCACAGGAGCTCCACCTCCCAAGTGGATTAAGCTTGCCAAATTGCAAACCGATAGGCCCAGGAACTTTATGTGCAGGAAGCAAAAAGAATTCAGTTTCCTCCAAAATCCGTTATTTTAAAAATATTTATAGACCACCCTGGATACAAAATATGCAAGTATAGTTTAAAAAACACCCACCCACACCACGGGGAGAGAGGAGCAGAAGCAAGAATACCTTGCTTTTTCATATCTTAAAAGAAAACAATAAATTAAATTAAACATTTTTAGTAGGGTGGATTCTCTTGCATTGCATCAAAAAAACAACAACAAAAAACAAACAAACACCTTCAGAGCTTTTGTGGGGCTTGTTTGTGTTCTCTGATAGGCCTTATAATGTGAGGGTGTCTAGAATGCTGCCTATGGAGTTCTGAAGAGCTTTGGGTCATTGTTATTGTGTGTGTGTTTTTAAAAAAATAATTAAACAAAGCTTTTCACTTTTTAAAAAATCCTCTGTTGCTATGCTTTAACAAGATAATAATTTTGAAAATCCAGAGCTATTCAGTGATCCATAGGCAACATCTAGAAAAGTCAATGGACCCTGAAAAATATAGAGATAAAGGAGAACAAAAGGGACAGAAAAGCAAAACAGCATGAGACTTTGCAGACTTCTGGGGTGCTGACAAACAGGCCACCACCAAAATTTATGAGAATGTCAGAAAAAGCATTGGATGCGGTATGGCAAGCTATGACTAGAAAGCTAGAAAGAAGAGAAATGTGCTGGTATGGCCACCAAGGGGTGTGGATGTCTTGAAAGGTGGCTTTTGGATCTCAGCCATAAAGAGCAATGAAGCTGTTTGGATACTAATGCAAGTATTTTTTATTCCGCAACTATGGGACGCTTTTAAAAAATGCATTGATTGACTAACACCGAGGCTTGCAAAATGTTTTGCCAATAGTGACCCAACTTAGCAAGCAAATTATTAATAGGATATCTGCAGCTTCCACCTCTCTTTTTGACAAGTCAGCATTCCTCGCCACAGGGTGTTTGAAGCAGGGGTGAATTGTGCAAATCAGATGACCTGTTTCCAAGTCCCTGTGATTCACTGCATCTCTTTCCAAACACACACACACCTCCTCTCCCAATGGAGCCAGAGGGGAGGTAAATTTAGCTTCTGGCACAGGGCAGATAAGTGGAGAGTTGGCCTGTCTGAATGCAGACAGGTAAGATGGTGCTAGAAATCACATACCGTATTTTTCGCTCTATAAGATGCACTAGACGACAAGACACACCTTGTTTTTGGAGGAGGAAAACAAGGAAAAAAATATTCTGAATCTCAGAAGCCAGAACAGCAAGAGGAATCGCTGCGCAGTGAAAGCAGCAATCACTCTTGCTGTTCTGGCTTCTGTGATAGCTGCGCAGCCTGCATTTGCTCCATAAGACGCACACACATTTCCCCTTACTTTTTAGGAGGGAAAAAGTGAGTCTTATAGAGCAAAAAATACGGCATGTGTGTGAATTCTACCTGCAACTGACAGCCACAAAATGTTTGCTCTCAGGGCGGAGCAATTTGACCAGCCATAGTCTAATAGTGCCTAGAATTTGCTGACCAGAGAGTTGGTTACCGCCAAGTCGCTTTTTAGGGAATCAAAAGAGTTAATTAGAAACATTTACTTCAGCTCTTAGTGCGTCCAGGATCTGACCTGTGGGAGCCACCGGCACCCTGGCTGGCATGTCTCCCTTCTCCCCGGCTCACTTCATGGTAAAAGGTCTCGTTTCAGTGAGGGCAATTATTAATCTGTGCTTTTTAGAGAATGACAAATATATTATATCCGCCCACATGCACACACATTCTCTCTGCCTGATGTGTGACCCCTGTCTAAACGCCGAGCATATGGGGCCAGTTCAGTAAATGAAAAGGATTGCTTTGCAAGCTCATTACTGCTTTGAAGTCTCTCATTAGGAACGGATTCCGCTGGTGCTATCTTGCCACAACACCCTTCATTATAATGACTCTGCCGGGCATTAACACAGGTTCTGCAGTGAGCAGCTCCCCCACTGGGCATTAACTAGGGGCTCCCGCAGGTGCTCACTATTAGGCTGCCTTTGTAAATGCACAATTCAGAAAGCTGATTGCAATTAATCTGGGAGCAACGGTGGGAAAGGGAGAAGATTGGGGGGAAATGGTCCTTCTTTCTGGGTGAAGAAAGGAAGCTTCCTCTGGGGTGCCGTTGAAAGGATGCTGAATTTAATGGGCCTTTCCTCATGGTGGCAATCACCGTGGGAAGTAAAAAATAAATAAAAATGGAAGGCAATAGCGAGGATCTCTACAGGTGCTAGGAAGTTATGATGAATGCTGTAGCCCAGTGTATTTTGGACAGAAAGTCTTCAGAAGCAACTCATTTTTTGCCCAGATCTGTCCATTTGTGCATCTCCTAGACACACAAAGTATGGTTTCTACCTGGCATGCATTGGCCAAGAGCAGCTTTTCCCAACCTGATGCCCTCCAGAAAGGTTCACCTTAAGCTCCATGGCCTTTGGTCATGCTGGCTGGGGCTGCTGGGAGTTATAGTCTAGAACATCACCAGGTTGGGAAAGGCTGGTCTAGAGCATTTCAACACAATCAACTATTTCCTAGCTCCTGCTGAGATATTTTTTGCTGTTTCTTCCGACAACGATCCTTACATAAATAGGATGTCATTTCACCACAATCTCTACTGCTTTGCTAACAAGACTTGACCAAATTTGCAGTGAATGTATTAATGCATCTTTCATGTGGTCTGATATTGGTTGTATTTCTTACTGCATCTTTGCATTCGGATTTCTGCCTCCTCTAGAACACCTGAACATGCTGATTGTTACACTTTCCAGTGATACCATCTTAGAAGGGCATCCTTCATTTGCAAGTGTACAGTTAGACTAGATTGGGGAGGGGGGACTTCCACATGGATGCGCAAGTATGAAAACATTTTTCAATTGTAAAAAAAATGTGATAATTTCATAATAGTTATAGAACTGGATTTTTTTTTTAAAAAAAATGTCAGTATCCTTCATGCTTAGATAGGGTGAATCTGAGAAGATGGCGGAATATAAACAAGACTATTCCTATACATGAGGGTGATGTTGGAGGAGGGAGATAAGAGATGATGGGAGGTTACAAGAACTAAGCATGATCTTATCAGGGAAGCATAAAGTGAAATAAATCAACTGTTTCATAGTGGAGCGAAGTAAACAGTGGGGTCCTCCAAGGATTTGCATTTAGACCAGTGGTTTTAATTTATCCAAAACTGTCTGTGTCAGGGTTGAATTGCAAGGTTTGCTGATGGCATGAAATTATTCAGAACGAGATGGTGAAAGAATCACAAGAGGATATTTGCCAACAAACCGACTGGGCATCAGAAAGCAGGATGAAGCTGAGAGAAGTACAAAGTGATGCACTTGGGTCAGAAATAAAATCCTACCCACATTTACACCGGAGAGGAGTCTAAATACTCTGTAACCACCCAAGAAGGAAAGGGTGGGATTTCAGATCACCTTGTACAAAAGTTTTCACAGTGTTTTTGATAGTCCTCCTTTGGTCATTTGGGGCTGATTGAGCCCCAAATGTGGGAAGAGAAAGGTCGACTCTCTCCTGATTCTTCCCTTTTTTTACTACAGTGGTACCTCGGGTTACAGACGCTTCACGTTACAGACTCCGCTAACCCAGAAATAGTACCTCGGGTTAAGAACTTTGCTTCAGGATGAGAACAGAAATCGTGTTCCGGCGGTGCGGTAGCAGCGGGAGGCCCCATTAGCTAAAGTGGTGCTTCAGGTTAAGAACAGTTTCAGGTTAAGAACGGACCTCCAGAACGAATTAAGTTCTTAACCCGAGGTACCACTGTACTGACTTTAAGGGAGTGGTGGGAGTTTGGTGCTGGTTACTCCATTTCAGGGGATTGTTGGCACTGGTCATTGCTTCTGAGAACCAGCTGGTTATAGTGGAAACCAGTTACGGGCAAAAGCCATAGATCAGTGGTCTGTTCCTGCTCTTTGTGTTTTGTCTTGTCACGGCAAGTTTTTGCACATTCTCACAACCACTGCTTTGCCTTGGCATGTGTCCCACTCACTCTGCCCCAATTTACACACAGGCCCCAATCCAGCTCGTGTTACCTGCATTCCCGTCCTCTTCAAAAGAAATCACCCTCATTCAAACAGTTGAATGAGTCCCAATGAGCACTGCAGTACATATGTAGATGTGCACCCAGTGTGTAAACATACTTCCATACATGAGTCTCTCCTGCTGGATCAGTTCAATAGAACATATCCAGTGTGTGGCTATCTTTGTTCCTATTGAGAAACAGAATCCTCTGAAGCCCTGTAGATGGAAACAGCTATTTATCTGGCTCCTTTGCTGCCAGCCCGAGGCCGTTCAGAAGTGTCCTGCCGCCGAGACATGATTTCAAGTGATAGTGTTAATTTGGTTAATTAGAATTCCTGGGTAGCGTGTGCACTTCTTGCAAATCAGCTTAACACTCTAGACTCACGGCAAATAGTTATTTGCCGGCGCGCGGGGTTATGTGTGAGTTTATGATTATTATGATTCAGGATCGTTAATTTTACATTTGATCCGGAGCTGATGATATGGCTCAATTAAAAGTTGCCATGTTTGGATCGCTGCCTCGTTGTGTGGCATATGGCGGAATCAGACCGGAGCTCAAAAGGAAGGATTTGAAAGGCTAATAAGTGGATGTGTAACAAACAAGATGGGACCATGAGAAAAGAAGAGGTGGTTTTAATCTTTCTTCATTCACTCCATTAAGTGAAGTAAAGAGAGGGTAAGGCCTTGTCCACACTTCTGCTTGCTCTTTCCCTAGAAAGCATGGGTCAGAGCAGGGTTTTTTTTTGCTAGACATGTGCTTTTTTAGTGCAAACCCGAATCCTGAGAAAACCCAAATTGCTGTTTGCTCCGATTGAGTGCTAAAGAGTAGTTTTCCCCCTGGGGAAAGCAGCAGGGCAAGAGGAAGTGTGGAGCCCTTAGCTGTGTCTCCCTCTCGTTCTGGTACTTAGTTAAAAGACATTGGCCACAATCCAGCAGAGTTAAGCATGCTCTGACTCCTGTGAAATCTTGGCCTGTGTGAGCTTAACTCTTTTCAAAGGAAGGCCCCTTTGCGATTTAGTGCTTTGCAAGCAGAGGTTCCAGCCAAGTAGAGAGAACTTGAGAGTTTGCGAAGTATTTTGTGATGTTTCGGATGGCCTAACCAAAGTATCACTCTAATATAGACAGTGGCTTTTCCCCCCTTATAGGCCAATGTGAGCAGGGATGGCCCATCCTGTTTCGCCGCCTGAGGTGAAATGGGAAAGTGTCTCGGCAGCAGATTCCACCGACATCTCATGATGTCTTGTGGAGCTCTTGTCAGATGCTGTGAGAGCTCTGTGAGGTCTCACGAGTTCCCCACGAGATTCTTCCTGCTCAGGGCGGCTGCTTCACTCCACCTCAAGGGCCCTAAACATGGGCGAGGCTCAGTCCTGTTCAGTGCTTTTTTTCTAAAAAAAATAATAATGTTTAAGGGTACTCTTATTTTGACTCAAGAAAACCATCATTTTATAGTTAAAATCAGGAAAAATAAATATAGTAAATGGACAAAAGTACAAATAACATGTATTACCTTATATTATCACACATCCACATTCCACACTGCTTCACACATTAAATGCTCGCTTCCGTCTGAGACTCAGGAAACACCAGGAAAGGAAATGAAACCGCCATTGGAGGTGGTAACAACGAAACTGACCAATCACTGTGCTAGATTCCAACTCCTACTTCAGACATTAAATGCTCGCTTCTGTCTGAGACTCAGGAAACACTGTGACAGGAAATGAGGCCGCCATCGGGGGCAACAACGGAAGTGACGATTCACCGTGCTAGAGAAGAAACTAATATATATATATATATATATATATATATATATATATATATATATATTAGTTTCTTCTCCCTTTAGATTCACAAAATGTTTAGGGCAGGCATAGGCAAACTCGGCTCTCCAGATGTTTTGAGACTACAATTCCCATCATCCCTGACCACTGGTCCTGTTAGCTAGGGATGATGGGAGTTGTAGTCCCAAAAAACGTCTGGAGGGCTGAGTTTGCCTGTGCCTAGTTTAGGGGTATGCGTACCCCTGCGTCACCCCAGAAAAAAGCACTGCTCCTGTTAGTGTGACTGGAATTTGTGTTTGAATGTGCTTTGTTAGTTTTGTTTATTATTTCAATTTTCTTTCCTTCAGCCAAAATGAGATAAACTTAATGGATTGCCCATCAGCTCTAGTCCAAAGTAAATTGCATTGGCAATCACAAGGTTTACTGAAATAGAAGAATGTGCTCTATGCCAGGAACGAGATGCCTTGCTAGAGCTGTAGGTGGGCATGTGGACCAGAATAGCAGAAGTGCAGCCTATTAAGGCATAGATATATTGGCGGATCTGTAGGTGGGCATATGGGAGAAGAATAGCTGGAATGTGGCATAGCAAGACATAGATGCCTCAGAGGAGCTGTGTAGGTACAACTTGTCCTATAAGGCCCACACTGCTCCTATTTCTAGATTTTCCGTTTGCCAGCGCCACTTTCATCAAATCCCGAAGAAGAAATTACGAAGAGCGGTTTGCCGATAGCCGTTTAATGCCATGCGTTTGTTAAGCTGGTGATAACAGGTTAAATATCAATAGCTTATTAAAAATATATTTATTGCCCAAGAGCTACATCCCTTTTACCCCTAGTTAAAAGTAAATCTCTGCAAAAAGGGATGCAGCAATGAATTTGTGGCAGAGTAACATACAATAAGTATCTTTTAGCGATCTCACTCTCCATTTCAGTAGACAGCTTTATGCTCAATAAATAGTGCAAGATTATTAAAAACATATTTATCGCAGATTAACAACTATGAAATAGATACAAATCTAGGCTACTAAAGCTCAATAAACATACTTATAATAATCAATTCTGGTATTAAAACACAATAACTGCCTAGTTTAATCTAAATGAAATGGGTTTCTGGGAGCCTTACATTGTAGCCTTTCTTTACTTGGTTTTACGGCTTTAAAGAGAGCTTTGATGAGGTTTGGCCAACCTGTGGCTAAAATAAATCACATATTAGAAAGAAGCAGTCTCTGCTGGAGAGAAGTTGGCTGCTGTGGAACTCGGTTCTTGCTTACCAGATTCTCTAGGAGACAAAGAAACTCTTGAGTCCAACAGGTGTGTCCATATTGGTGCACTGTGAATGTGAGGATGGTGGGTCCATGCAGAGTTTGGTACATGGCAAAGCCATTGTGTGATCAAATCGCCATGTGTCCAGAGACGGCACCCCAAGCCACTCAAAACCTCCCAAAAGTGGGTAGCCTGGGAAATAATGGCTTGAATGCCAATGGCATGAGGTCAACCACTCACATGGAAAATTTTGGAAAGCGCCTTCTTAGTAAACAGTCTTTAGATGGACAGACATTTTAAAAATGGCAGCCCTATCTTCAGAATGCAAGAACCTTTCTTATATCACATCAGACCTTTGGTCCATCTGGTTTAGTATTGTCTCTCTGATGGTGTTGGTCTTTCCCAGTTCTGCCTGGACATGGTGGGGATTGAACATGGGAGCCTTTGTATGCAGAGCATGTCCTCTACCACCGAGTTCTTCTTCCTCCATTATATGCAGTAAGGCTACCCTTGGCTTGATACAGTTGACAAAGGAAGCTCATATAGTGAACTTCCTTTATCAACTGTAGCAGCTGACACTGCTATTGATGTTCAGGAGAGGATGAGGTGATTGGAAACACATAGTGTGAGGATGCCAGAGCACATGGCAAGTTGTACTTGAGGTTATACAGTCAAGCGGTATGTAAATTTCATGAAATCAATGAAATCAAGAAATGAGGAATCAGACATGGGACTAGTCATTTTTTGCAGCAGCCCCACACTTATCATACTATATAGCTGCACCTTTGCATCATTTATCTTCTCATAATTCTCTAAGTCAGTACAGCTCTCCTTCGGCTGAAGCAACCACATGGCCACTTTGAGATGAGGTGCAGGGCCAGTCCTCACATGCCTACTCATCACTTGTCAACTAGAGCATTAATTGCATCTGTGAATGTCTAACAACACAGCTAAAACTTTCGTAACACCTGATACCCCCCTCAAAGCACAATCGTTTTCAATGGAGGCAATTCATTAGGGGTTGATTAATGAAGAGATGAGAGACCTAGCCCCAAGTCTGTATAAATCCTGTATTTTCAGCAGGCAACACTTCTTTCCTTGCTACCTGCTTACGCCACCTTTCTGCCAACGCACACTAAGAAGTTTTCTGCAGCCATCCTTCGTGTGAACCTCATTTTAAATATGGCAAAGAAAAATTAAGGAGACATTCCCAAGGTTTCACCAAGTGCCTTACTTATCTATCAACACCTTCTGTTCACACAATCGGAGTGGTTAAAGAATGGCACAAAGGCTTTTCATTCTTCCAAGGAGCACTTGGAAGCTCTTCTAATCCATGCTAGCGATTGTGAGAACTACTTCACTGTAATTAATTTGGATAAAGGTCACAAATTAACAAGCACTCAGAGAAGGTTTCCATAAAAAAAAGCACAGAAGGAGTTGAAAGCATCTATTAGAGGAAGAGGTGCAAAGTGAGAGAAGCAACAGGAGAGCTTGATGAGAGGTGCTATATTTAATTTTTGGACCAGATGACTTCCAAGGTTCCACCCAACTCTCTGATTCTGTGATTGCATTTTAATTCTATCCTTGTTCCAGGGACTTCAGCGTAGAAGGCCCCCCCCCCCCCATTATTTCCTCACAACAACCTTGTTTGGTAGCTAGGCTGAGTGGTATTGACTGATCCAACATTTGAAATGCAGTTTTGGCTGATACACACATTTTGGAAAAGCAATTTTTGCAAACACGATGAATTTCTGTATGTTATTTTCACTTTACCCTGCAATATGCATTTTCTGTACACATGACTTGGCTGGCGAAGTGCATTGCAAAATTCAGGCAAGCACAGATAATAATAATAATAATAATAATAATAATAATAATAATAATAATAATTTATTTGTACCCCGCCTATCTGGCTGGGTTTCCCCAGCCACTCTGGGCGGGGCGGCTTCCAACAAAGATGAAAAAATACATTACAATGTCACACATTAAAAACTTCCCTGATGATGTCAAAGGATGGCCGCATCTCAGTTTGCATATTGTTTTGGAAACAGTGAATTAGGCGAAGCT
The DNA here is from genome assembly GCF_965153285.1 of Podarcis tiliguerta. Taxonomy (NCBI): domain Eukaryota; kingdom Metazoa; phylum Chordata; class Lepidosauria; order Squamata; family Lacertidae; genus Podarcis; species Podarcis tiliguerta. Next base: position 38,950,111 of record NC_139535.1, on the reverse strand, counting down.
CACCTATAAATGCGAGCTGAATGGAACTTCTCTTCCATCCTTACTTCTGTGCAGATGAGACTTGGCAACTTCCCCCTCTCTTTTTCCTGAAACAAAACCCTGCTGCACGCTGCCTTCCCAGCTCCCTCCTCTCCTCCTGCGACGAATCTGAGTCCGTACGTTTCTCAGCATAATCCGCCCTGATGAGAAGCCAGTTGCCTGGCCTGGCATCTGGGGAGCTTTTTCCAGCTTAGCAGAGGGGTGCAATTACAGAGGTGGCCGGAGACAAAGCAAAGCCGGCACGCGCGGCTGCCCTTAATGGAATGCAATGATTCTTCTGGGCTCCGGAGTAATACAAGGGATCTGGTTTTAATAAATTAACAGCCTACGAGTAACAATCTCAAGCAATTAAACTCCCAGATGAAGGCGAGCACCATGAAATGTATTCGGCAGTCGGTGGATGGTGGCAAAGGCAAAATAAAAATGTGTCGTTTAGAAGGCAAAATATTATTCTTCCTTTTTTTTTAAAAAAGAAAAGGACAGTCCTCCATTTTTCATGCTTTAAATCATTTTAAATGAATACATAAGCACATTTATTTATTTGTTGAGGCAACAGTAACAAATAACAGAGCTTACATCATATTTTCAAGCTAGTCGTCCTGTCAAGAAATGTAATGATACCATCCAGGCTATAGGCCAGTGCACAATGATATAGCCCAAGAGTGAGCCATGTGATGGGGGTGGGACCTCCAGTCATGTTCCTTGTGGGATAGCTGGGCAATAAAGTAATACCACTGTTAGGGATGGACAACTCTATTTCAGTTTCCCCCAATTCCTCATTTTTCCAGTCTTGTGTTTGGTGCTTCACATTTTCACATCAGTTTCTGATTCTTCTTTTTTGAAAAATCCTGTGTGAAATTCTCTTACCGTATGTAATTTTACCTAATGTACACATTTTGCAAAGCAGCTTCCCCTAATGCAATACCTTTCGGCATGCTGTTTTTACTAATATATGCATTTCTTTCTATGCCGTAGTGTATGGAGCTTGGCTGCATAATTTGGAGAAGTATGATTTCTGAACCTAAGAAAAGCCTGCTGGATCAGCCCAGTGGCCCATCTAGTCCGTCTTCCTGCCCTCAAAATGGAGAACCAGATGCCTGTGGGAAACTAGGGAGCAGAACATGAGCACAAGAGCCCTCTCCCCTCCCATGGTTTCCAGCATTATTGCCTCCAGCTGTGGAGGCAGAGTGTGGTCATCATGGCTAGCAGTCATTGATAGCCTTCTCCTTTGTGAGAAAGATGACTCTGTTTCAGTTCACAAAGGAAATGTGAATTAAGATAAGCTGGCCTTTAAATGCAAACTAAATCAAGCATAACACCCCCCCACCGTTCATGAAATGTGTCTGTGCTGGCTATTGTATTATTATTATTATTATTATTATTATTATTATTATTATTATTATTATATCTTTCCGTGCTCTGACTTGTCATATTAGTTTCTCCATCTGTGGTATTGATGCATTTGTCTGTAGCTGTAGGTTTTAAATCCTTCACCTTACTCCAACCTGCTCTCCTTCTGAACAAGTGCTACTTGTTGCTGGTTTAATGGGGGTGGCTTGAAACAAATATCTCCTTCAATTATTTTAACCTCTTGTCCTCATTCTGCCCACAAATTCCATCCACTCTTGCCTGATTGGCAAGTGAAGAACAAACCAGATAACCAACTGGGCGGGGGAATCTGCTCGGCAAGCTATCCTGTCATTCTATACATTGTTTCTGGATCCTGTCTTCTTTAAGGGGTGTGTGTGGTATAAATGCTGGTGTGTGTGTGTGTGTGTGTGTGTGTGGTTGGAAGCAGAATAGTTGAGGCTGTCAAGAAATTGAAAAGAAAGAAGGAAAAAAAATATATATAGAATACAAACTCCCTCTGAGTGATTGCTAAGCTTTCCTGTCTTACATTAGTAGCCTGTATGGAATCCTCTTTGCCATAGAATTCAATTTATTTCCATTTAAAGGCTGTTCTTCTCAATCAATGCAGCTAATAAATAGCTGCTGATGGCCGTGACCCCTGGGCTGAGGAAAGAATTTATCTTCCGAGCCAATTAAAGGGATTGAACAATTCCTTTTAATAACATTGTGGGATTTTAATACTGAAAAAAATGAAAAACTCCTCCTGTGCCCTGCTTGAAAGGGCCAGGCGGGCTCTGAAAGGGGGGCAGGTTGGGATTAGATTTTTTTAAAGTTCCTTTGTACAGCTCCTCAGGGTGGTAGGAGTGGGGAGAGAAAGGCCTCCTTGGATGGATGCTGAGATGTGCTTGTCCTCAGCTACCCTTTAAGGGGAAAAAGAAGTGACATGGCTGTGATTTATGCCTCATTGTTTCGCAAACGAATCATCCAGAGGAGAGGCTTGGAAAGGTTCTGTAGAGATTAACGCACCTCCAAGACAGCAGGAGGGTGGGGTGGTGGTGGAGGAAGAGAGAGACAGGGCAATGCCAGCCTAGGACTGCATGTGTATCTATCTCTGCCTGCTTGCATGGAGGCAGAACCTGTTGAGATAAAGGGGGGAGTGAAGAAGAAGGACAGAGAAATGGCGCAAGGGGAACTGGAACATTAGAAGGCAATGTTAAAGTGCGGGGTGGGGGTGGGGTTTCTGATCTACTATGTTTTCCAGAAACAGGATTATTCTTGGGTGCTATTTAGTGTAGTGGTTAAGCGCGGTAGTCTCGTAATCTGGTGAACCGGGTTCGCTTCCCCGCTCCTCCATATGCAGCTGCTGGGTGACCTTGGGCTAGTCACACTTCTCAGCCCCACTCACCTCACAGAGTGTTCGTTCTGGGGGAGGAAGGGAAAAGGAGATTCCTAGCCGCTTTGAGACTCCTTAGGGTAGTGATAAAGCGGGATATCAAATCCAAACGCCTCTCTTCTCCTCCTCCTCCTCTTCCTCCTTCTTCTTCCTCCTCCTCTTCCCAGACCTATGTGCAAATGTGTTTTGTGAATATGACATGAAGCTGAATTGCTCCCTGAAAAAAACAAGCCTTTGAATTGCATTATAAATTTTTGCAAGCCTGTTGAGGAACCAGTCAAGTGCAGGTGATTGCATTTTTCCGTGTTATTTCCTTCCTAACCTTGTCTCTGCCTCTCCCCTCCTCTGCTGTTTTCCCCATTGCCTGCCCTAAGCTGTAAGCTTCTAGGGGGCAGAGACCTACCGCTTTGGCCTCTGTTGTTTCTAACTCCGTTAGGTGCAGTATGCAGGATGAGAATGGTAATAATTAATCCTTAATAAATAATAAAACATTCTTCTCATCAAAGTGACATGGGAAACATGCTATGTCTTAAAATATTCTAACGTGATAATCAGTCTTCGGATGGAGAACTGACTGAGAATGAGTTTTAAATAATATGTCTTAAAAACACACACAATGGCTAACAAAAAACTTGGAAACGAAATAGTCAAATAAATTAAAAAACAAGCATATGATATAATATAGGGAGAAAAATAGCAACACACAAACAAACAAACAAACAAACAAACACAAACAAAAGCAGTGAGAGATAACATAGCAACGAAGCTGGAGCTATACCAAAAGACTTCTGAAATAAAAAAGAGTCTTCATATAACGCTGAAATGCCAGAAGAGAGACAGACCTTCCATTTTGTTTTCCCATTTCTTTCCACTTTACCTTTTTGATTTTAAAAAATGCATTAATTTGATTTGCATTCATTTTGTTTTTCATCCACCATTATTTCAGATATGGAGTAGGTATATTTAGGCATTGTAGTTTGTATAAAGTCATTTTAACTATTGTATAATGGATACAGTTTCATCACATTTTATTTTGGTTGTCCTGGGTATCCTTCAGCGACAAACGGCAAGGTATACGTTTAATGAATAAATCGATATCTCCCAATTCCTTTAGCTTTTCCACTGACTTCATTGGGACACTGAGCCAATTTTCAATGGAACATCCAGTCAATTGCCTGTAATTTCACTTTCCTCCCCCATCCAAAAATGGCATGGAAATTTCTGGCTGTCTGCTACACCCCTGAAAGATCAGAGGTGTCAAATTTCAGAATAACAGGATGGAGGTTCCCCATTTTAGAGTAAATTAAAAAGGAGCCCAGAAATAGTCAAGTACATTCGATGCTCTCCAGACACCCTGCAGCCTTTACACAACCTGTACAGGCACTTCTAAATAGAGATGTCAAGTGTTAAAAGTTCCAGTTTCACTGTACTCTCTCCTTTATTCTATTTTTAAATTTGTTTTTAAAGTGAATGTTGCTTGAGTGCCTCTTTTCTGAAGACTTGGTAGGGGTAGGGGTGTGTGTGCAATGTTCTTACCTGTGTGCATTTTCTCATTGTGTGGACTTCTTTTTGCAGTGGTGGGGAACATGTGCCCCCCACCCCAATAGTGTTAGACTGTTGTTGTTTAGTCGTTTAGTCGTGTCCGACTCTTCGGGTCCCCATGGACCAGAGTACGCCAGGCACCCCTGTCTTCTACTGCCTCCCGCAGTTTGGTCAAACTCATGCTGGTAGCTTCGACAACACTGTCCAACCATCTCATCCTCTGTCGTCCCCTTCTCCTTGTGCCCTCCATCTTTCCCAACATCAGGGTCTTTTCCAGGGAGTCTTCTCTTCTCATGACGTGGCCAAAGTATTGGAGCCTCAGCTTCACGATCTGTCCTTCCAGTGAGAACTCAGGGCTGATTTCCTTAAGAATGGATACGTTTGATCTTCTTGCAGTCCATGGGACTCTCAAGAGTCTCCTCCAGCACCATAATTCAAAAGCGTCAATTCTTCGGCGATCAGCCTTCTTTATGGTCCAGCTCTCACTTCCATACATCACTACTGGGAAAACCATAGCTTTTACTATACGGACCTTTGTTGGCAAGGTGATGTCTCTACTTTTTAAGATGCTGTCTAGGTTGGTCATTGCTTTCCTCCCAAGAAGCAGGCGTCTCTTAATTTCGTGGCTGCTGTCACCATCTGCAGTGATCATGGAGCCCAAGAAAGTAAAATCTCTCACTGCCTCCATTTCTTCTCCTTCTATTTGCCAGGAGGTGATGGGACCAGTGGCCATGATCTTGGTTTTTTTGATGTTGAGCTTCAGACCATATTTTGCGCTCTCCTCTTTCACCCTCAATAAAATGTTCTTTAATTCCTCCTCACTTTCTGCCATCAAGGTTGTGTCATCTGCATATCTGAGGTTGTTGATATTTCTTCCAGCAATCTTAATTCCGGCTAGGGATTCATCCAGCCCAGCCTTTCGCATGATGAATTCTGCATATAAGTTAAATAAGCAGGGAGACAAAATACAGCCTTGTCGTACTCCTTTCCCAATTTTGAACCAATCAGTTGTTCCATATCCAGTTCTAACTGTAGCTTCTTGTCCCACATAGAGATTTCTCAGGAGACAGATGAGGTGATCAGGCACTCCCATTTCTTTAAGAACTTGCCATAGTTTGCTGTGGTCAACACAGTCAAAGGCTTTTGCATAGTCAATGAAGCAGAAGTAGATGTCTTTCTGGAACTCTCTAGCTTTCTCCATAATCCAGCACATGTTTGCAATTTGGTCTCTGGTTCCTCTGTCTCTTCTAAATCCAGCTTGCACTTCTGGGAGTTCTCGGTCCACATACTGCTTGAGCCTTCCTTGTAGAATTCTAGGAGTCCCATTGTTCCTGCATCAGTGGCCTTCAGCATATATTGGGTCAATGATGTACCGAGATAGTCTCATGGCGGTCATGAAGGCCTGAGCTGGACCTGTCAGGGTGGCCCAGCTGTGGATGTCAAAGTCTCCCAGAAGAAAAATCCTGCAATTTTTCTTACACCATCTCTGAGATGGCCTCCAACAACTCAAATAGAGAGCCTGCTGAGCAGGGAAGTGGGTGGTGAGGGATCTCTTGGTGAAGGAGATTGAATTCTTATGTATGATGGCAACTCCACCTTCAACCCTTGCCCTCTGTCCAGGAGGACAGAGCTGAGTCATATGCATCCCACCCAGCTCACCCACCCAGGTCTCAGTAATACATGCCAGGATGCCCCCTCAATCCACAATTAAGCCATACATGACTGGCTTGACATCCAATAAGAGCACCACAGGTCAGAGGGCTGGCTGGCAGAGCAACCTAGGACTTATTCAATGGAGGCAGAAGGAGGGACAACTGTCAATCAACTCTCCCTCCTCCTCCTCACCCAGCCAGTCCCATCTGTGAAACCATCTGTAATCTTACTTAAGGCAGCCTAGACACCCCCAGCTACAGAATGATTCCCCAAGTAAAAAAGGTAAAAGATAAAGGACCCCTAGATGGTGAAATCTAGGCAAAGGACACTGTGGGGTTGCGGCGCTCATCTTGCTTTCAGGCCGAGGGAGTCGACGTTTGTCCACTGACAGCTTTCTGGGTAATGTGGCCAGCATGACTAAACTGCTTCTGGTACAACTGCTTCTGGACACCATGTTGGAAACCAGAGTGCACGGAAACGCTGTTTACCTTCCTGCCACAGCAGTACCTATTTATCTACTTGCACTGGCGTGCTTTCAAACTGCTAGGTTGGCAGGAGTTACCGCCAACCTTCTGATCGGCAAGCCCAAGAGGCTCAGTGGTTTAGACCACAGCGCCACCCCATGTTTCCCCAGGCACATTGCCCCTTGCCACCCAACAGCTTAGCATCTCACTCACATGGTTACATATGGTTATGGCTTGAGAGGAGGGGATGTGGTTTTTTGAACAAAATGTAAGCAGCACAAACCATAATGTGCGAAGTGCAATACCTGTGCAGCTGTACGTTATAAACTAAGCAACAGTGGAGACCAAAGGGGTACAGTAAATAGATATGGAGCACAGTTATAAAAATATGCAACAGCAGAATGCAATAAAAACAACAACACAGATGATGAAGTGCATATAATTATACAATGCTTAAAAGCAACAAGCAGGAACATAATATTGGATAGAGTCAATGAGACAGTGATGCAGTTAGGGCTTCCCCCTGACCATGACTACCCAGAGAGTGGCAGATTATGGGGGCAGCAGCCACCAGGCCTGGCACCAGCATCTCGGCTGGTATAGCCAAGCCAGGACAGCATGCTTCCTTTCCTCATATTAAAATAATAATAATACTTTGTACTCAGGGAGCAGCCGGCTGGGCATGTAGATGGCTACAGATGCTCATTTTATTATTTTTACTTTAAAAATATATTAGCCCTTTCTACTACAAAATGTTGCTTATTCCCAAGCAAATGTGTTCAGCATCAGGGAAGCAGAAGCAAAACCCATTTTATTTCTGCAGTTATGATGGTGCTCTGATTTAAGTGAATTCAAAATCGCACATGCTCAGAGTATTTATTCCTGGTTTTTTTTTTTTTAAAATGGGAGTTTGCAACCTTTTTTGTTCTGCTTTTGTTCTAACATCTCAGGAATGCAGAAGCTGTTGCAAAGCAGGGAATGATGAGGGTGAGGAAGAAATGTTAATGATGTGCTTTGCTATTGAAGTATTACACATGGCCGCCTAAAGCCCACCTACCCCTCCCTGGAAAGACCATTAAGACTAAAGTTCCCTACTTGCATCACTATTTCCAAGTAAATGTGCATTGCAATACAGCCTTACAGCTTAGTGTTCATTTAGAAGAAACAATGGGTGGAATTCAACACAGTTTTATCCAGAGTAGACCTGCTGAAGTTAATGGACCTAACTTAGTCATGTTCATTAATTTTAATGGGTCTACTATGAGTCACACTTAGACCAACCAATCGCGGCAGGACTTACTTCCATGTAGGGCTGCCAATCTCTTTGGTGCAGGAGGAAATCTATTTTGAGACTCTAACCTGACCAAGGTAAGTCTTTAACTCGCTTTAATGTATGAAGTATTCACAGAGTTTCTGGAGTGATGGTATAAAATGCCTAAATTAAAAGATATATTGATTTGCTTCTTAGCAGGAAGCAGCTAAATGAAGTGAACGAAACAGAAAACAAGGGCAGCATTGTGTATTTTTTGCTTGATTCAAATTCAGCCATGTTGGCTGTGGTGGGCTGTTTGCACTGATGAAAGCTCTTTTGCTATATAGGTGGTGACCATTTCACATGGGGCTCCTGCTCTTGGCCTCCATGCATTTCGGTGGAGCGCATTTCATCGTGCCCTGCCCCTTTCCCCACCCAGTTCCACCCCATTCTGCCTTCTCTCAGGTCCAAAAAGACCTGTGTGTCGGCGCTCGCACGCCAATTGGGAGTGCTTAAAATGGTCGCTGCCTGAATATAGTCACAAATAATTCTCATTTGACACAATCAGAAGCTAATTGTATGTTGCTTATGGTCAGTCATTCAAGCCTGAACAAATCGTAGCCACAATGCTACGTAGAGCAGGGATGGGGAACCTGTGGCTCTCTGTATGTTGTGGAACGACAGGTCTCATGATCACTGATGATTTAACCTGTTGGCTGGGCTTATGGGAGCTGGTGTCCAATGACACCTGGAGGCCCATAGATATCCCATCCCTGTGCTAGAGCATGGCCTGGATGCAGCCAGTGGATTTTTCATGCAGGCATTAAGCCTGTATTATCGGCTGTATATCTCAGCTGCCAAGAATCACAGGTGGGGCGGGTGTTTTGTGCTCAAGTTCTGTCTTTGAGCTTCTTGTAGGCATCTGGCTGGCTATTGGGAGAACAGGATGCTGGCCCATATGGGCCATTGGCCTGATCCAGCAGGCTCTTCTTGTGTTCCTTTTCCTTGCCCCCTATCTCTTACCTTAAGCCTTCTGTACTGCATTGCAGCCATAGGCAATAAGGAATTCTACGCAGGCAAGGGAGTGGGATGGGGTCCTCTGACTCTCTTGTGCATCCAGCATGCAAGCCAAGTGAGAGGAGCAAAACCTGTCTCTCCGCACAGGAATGCAGCAGGCTGCTGCAGGAGGGACAAAGTTCTCTGTTCCTTCACTCCCAGCAAGCAAGTAAATTTGTTTTGCAAGCTAATAACTACAGTGGACTTGTGTACGAGGCCAATTGTGTTTGCTTCATTGACTTGTATGTGACAAGGGAAAGGGTTCTACCAGAATAAAACATGTGTGTGTGTGTGTGGGGGGGCTTTCCATCTCCGAAGGCACTCCTTTTACTTGCATGCAGGGGTGGATGAATCTGTCAATTTCACTTTCTCTCCATTTCTCATTTCCCCAGCCTTAAATTCAGTTAGTGCCTTGTGAAAACCCCATCTTACCTGCTGAATCAGATCTTATTAGATGCGCCGGAAATCCGGAGAGAGATTGTGCTTAAGCGAGCTTCAATTCGGCGGGTAAGATCAGATTTTCGAGAAGCACATAAACGAGAAAAAGCTCTCGGACCTAGGAGAATTAATCGGCGCACAATACGTTCAAAATACAGGTCAGGGGAATGTCCTAGGAGTAAAGGGACCTATTTTTTGTAAATGGTGCCTACTAAATCCATAGGGCTAGTTTCCATGTTGAGATAATTAAGATTAGCATGATTTTCTTTCAGTTTTCTTGGGGTGTGTGTGTGTGTGGAAACTGGGCAAATAGGATCTGAAGCACAGAGCAGTAGGCAGAGGCTGCCTGCCAAAGCAACAGAAGCCTTCAGACAGAATGTACAATCTCCTAGGCCAGGGCTTAAACGGAACAATCTCGTCAAAGTGAGAAATCAGTTTAAGCCTTGTATAGAATGGAGCTTTTGAGTGGAGGAACACTAATAAATCCAGCGGTGCCCCTGGCAATTCATAACTAACAGCTAACAAGTGCGTGTGGATGTGTGCGTGGTGCTCTTGAGAAATGAGAACATTTCCACTCTGGTGCTTCTCAATTTTGAAGTGAGAAAGGGTTAGGCTTGAATTTCCATCCTTGCTGTTGATGGAAGAGATAACCAACAGCAGAGGGTTTGAAGAGAGCTGTGACTGCAGCTCCACCTCCTGCAATTTGCAGCCTTTCAGCAGCAACTCAGCTTGTCCTCCACTTTTTAATGTTCATCTCTCATTAATTAATGGGTGAGAAACTCCCTCCCCCTCCCCCAAGCACAGGGGTGCTTCAGAAAAGAAGACTTGATTTAGAAGAGTAAAGAACTGCAGGAGTTGACTTGGAAGTTTGTCTGAGGAAGAGCTGAATGTTGACTTGGAAGTTTGTCTGAGGATGAGGATTCCTTGCATTACGTCACATACATCCTGCCCCTTTGTGCAGTATGACTTCGCCTCTGGATTCTGACTCTCAAGAGCCCATTCCTGTCACAAATTTCTTACCTGTGTCGGAGGAACTTTTGCATCTTTTGGCCTGGTGTGCAGGTAATGAGAAATCATAGTTTCCCCACTACATGCCTGAGCTGACATGAGCCACAGACTGGGCAGCCTAAAACCCTGAAGAACTGCTTCCATTCATGGAAGCAACAAGGCATCTTGCTATGGCCGGGACTAGCTGGTGTGGTGGAGCCTTGCTGCAGAGTCACCCTGTGGTGCTTTTGCCTCTTAGTAGGAATATGTAGGGGCAGGACAGGGTGATGGCACAGTTGGGGCTGTGTGGATGTCCTGGTGGAAGGGCCAGATTGGCTCTGCCAGTGTGCTTGCAAAGCCCTGGTATCACCTCCTTACCCACCTTGGTAAGCAGCAGCAAGGCCTGTTTATGGAAGGTGGCTCCATGATACCCCCATCCCTGCCCCACTGAGCTGCCCACTCCTGCCAAAGTCTAGTTTATTAGTGAAAGTCAGCTGCCACCTGTATCATCAGTACCAGTAAATGGATATCAGTACCAATACATGGATTCTGTATGGATACTTATCATGGTAGATTTGGTGGCTGACTTTCACTAATAAACAATTCTGAGGAAGTTGCCATATACACAGTCAGACCATTGGTTTCTCTCGAACAGTATTGTCTGCTCATGCTGATTGGCAGTGGGTATTCAGGGATTCAGACAGCTCTATCTGAAAATGCAAGATGATGATGATAATAATGATAATACCTGGAAATGCCAGGGATTTGACCTGGGGCGCTCTGCATGCAAAGTATACAGCAGTCCACTGAGCTTAATGTGAGTAGTTGGCTTGTGTGAACTGTACAACGTCAGGGCAATTAAAGCTGCAATCCTACACCCACTTACCTGTGAGTAACCCCCATTGAGCTCACTGGGACTTACTTCTGAATAGGCATGCATTGGAATGTACTGTGACTCATGCAAAATCACCCTTTCTCTTTGGCAAAGGGGTAGAGGCCCACTTCCCAGTTTATTGGATGTTCCCAGCTCCAGTGTTCTTCTACTCTCGTAAGTCAATCTGTTGCAGGACTGCAGCTTATAGTTCTATCCAAGCCCAGGCGTGGGCAAGCAAGAGGGAGAGAAAGAGATGCTGTAAAATCCTGCACCCACGATTCTACACACAGTGGGACCTGCTTCCAAGTAAACATGCACAGAATTGCAGTCTTCATGATTAAATGCTGGGGTGTCACCTGAGTTGGCCAATTGCTGATGCCAAAGCTGGATATGAGTTTTAGGCTGCCACCCACCCACCCAAAAGCCTCTTCTACTGACTGAAAGTGAAGGCTGGGCAGGTTTTTAAGGCAAACGTTTATACAACTGAAGCCGGAGAAAAATGAGGGCAGGATCAAGCTAAGTCACATTGACTTCAGTGGGAGAGAATGCAGCCCAGACCTGCCTCTGAGATCTGTGGGGCTTAATGGGCTTGATTTTCATGGAATTGCACTCTGATAATAAATGTTGTAGGGTTTTATGTGGTCCCATCTCTGATAACATTCCTAGAGAGCTGGGAAGGACTCTCCACTGGTGTCTCACAAAGCCATTTTTATCATGTACTGTTTTCCCCACATTTATTTTCTTTTTTTCTTTTATCAAAAGGAATGAAAATAGAATGTCTGGCCAAAAAAAGAAAAAAAAAGAAAAGCCATCTGGCTGTTGAATAGGGCCTGATTTTCAAATGAACTCAGCTACCATTATTTGGTCTAGATTTCAACGGAGCTGCTTGGTTCCTTTTCATTAAATGTCCCCAACTATTTTTAAAATCTGGCAAACAGGCCAAAAATGAGAAACGAAAACCACGTAAAGCTCTCCACTTCTGCTATGACTCCCTCCGAAAAGGTGTTGGAGGGAAAAACAGGAGGGGAACTCTATAGAAAACCTAGATTTTGGCTCAGTCCTGCCATATACTGTGAGCCAAAAGGTTTTTTTGTTTTTGTTTTTTTTTTTGCTTCCAGTGCCCAGGACTGTTCGTGCTTAAGCTAGTTACAAGTGCATCTATAATTACACTGAAGGACTCCACTCAGGTGCTTGCATGGTGGTAGCACTTTATTACACGTCAAATCCCATGCTGTTTTACAACATAGTTTCTATGGTTACTCGTCGCCACCCTCTGTAACCCGCAGAGCCCACAAAGGGACGGGATTGCATTTCACAGAGGCAACTCAGCCGCCATGTATGGAAACTGTTTTAGAAACTGACACGAGGCAAAGCGCTAACCCCGCTGTGCGGCCCTGCTTGCATAGCAGCTGGCACCATGGTGCCAGGAAAACACAGAAGGTCAGCCAGAGGGTGTGAGCGGCTGTTGGACCTTGGGATGGTCACCTGGAGCTTTTGACAAACCAGCCTCTCACCTTGTTTGTCAGGGAAAGCTCACACCTGCCAGCAAATGATGGGAGCTGAGGGAGCTGGGGAATTAGGTGGTTTCGTGCTTCCCTCACTTTCCCGAGCCAGCCTTTTTCAAGGAAAGCGTGAGAGAAATGCAGGTGTGTGGTACGCTTTGTAAGAAACTGGGAATCTGGCAGGTGTTCAGAAGGGGATAGTGCTGTAGTTCAGAGATAATGCATGCGGAACAGGGCTTTTTTTTCAGCCAGAAGTCACCAGAAATCAGTTCCAGCACCTCTCAGGTGGGCACCATTGCCAATATAAGAGAACATAGTGAGTTCCGGCACCTCTTTTTCTAGGAAAATAGCACTGATGCAGAAGATCCCAGCTTCCACCCCTGGCATCTCCAGGTAAGGCTGGAAATGTCCCCTGCCTGAACCCATAGAAAGCTGCTGCCTGTCCGTGTGCAATACTGAGTTAACTGGACCAATAGTTTGATTTGGTGTAAGGTACCTACACAAATGTACCGACACAAAGTCAATGCTAGTCTTGAACTGGCATCTCTTGTGTAACGAATGCAGCATCTCTCCTGCCCTCCAAGATTCTCACTGCTGGGGGCAAAAAAGAAAAAAGGAAGAAGCTTTCTGTGGCCAAATTCACAATTGCCTCTTTCTACTCCCTCCCTCTTGGCATGTGCTTTCCTGGACTGAAGAACAAAGGCCTCATGTAGCTGTGGTGTGCATCCCAAGCCAGCCTCTGTTTCCCCATATTGAGCATTGATTGTTAGCGCCTAAGCCACCAAACGGTACAGTGTGGCTTGTGGCAACATTAAAAGAGGAAAAGAAAAGGTAGCATTATAATTTAATCACCAAAAACACAGTAAAAAAGTGATTATTAATACAGTGAATCATGTGTGATGAACCTTTACACAGAAATCTTGAAAACTTGAATGAAAAGAAAAAGCATTCACCACATGAAGATTATGCTAATTACTGTTGTCCCTTGGCTGAGTAAACGGGGATATAATTCCAGAGGAAGTCCAAATTTTCCCATGCATTTTCCGGATAAAACCCTACTTCAGAGGAGCAAGGGTGGTGAGAATAACTGCAGCAGAAAGCTTTGCAATCTAGTGGTTAGAGTATCAGATTCCGACTAGGGGCAAATGAATCCATCAGTTTCAGTTTTTCATTTTCCAAATCATAAGTACAGTTGTTGGCCATGTTTCTACATTAGTTGGGATTGGAAAAAACCACAAATGTCATCATGAAAATTCAACAGCATTTTAGGCTATGTATCTCCTAATATACTTATTTCTGCAAGCAATTGCTACTAATATGATGCATTTTGTGTGCTATTTTAACTAATATATGCCCTTTGTACACACTTTTGCCCCATCTTTGTACCTATTTTTCAGTTGGAGAAGTACACCACAACATTCAGAGACTTGCAGGTTTTGAAGGAAATGGGAGTTGTGGGTTTGGGAAATAGGAACTGAACAAAACCTTTCCCCCATCCTTAACTAGAACTGGAGAGAGCCAAGCTCAAATTTTGTCATGGCCATGAGGCTCAGTGGGTGGCTTTGAGATAGTCACTATCTTTCAGCCTAACCTATCTTGCAAGGACTGTTGTCAACATAAAAGGGGAAAGCATGTATGCCACCTTGAATTCCTGTGGAAGAAAAGGAAGAATATAAATGTAATAAATTAGCAAAGGTCTCATCAGAAGAACTGTGGCTAGCCCTGGCCCAATAAACCCAGAACAAAGACTGTGTGCACAACCATACATGACTTCCCCAAAGAATTCTGGGAACTGTAGCTTTTTAAGGGAGCTGAGAACTGTAGCTTTTTGAAGGAATGCTGTGATCACCAATAGTCAGCATTAACAGACAGAAAAAAGACAGAATTACAAGCCTGGTAGATGAAGGGAACGCAGTGGATGTAGCCTACCTTGATTTCAGCAAGGCACTTGACAAGGTGCCCCATGATATTCTTGTAAAGAAGCTGGTAAAATGCGGTCTTGACTATGCTACCACTCAGTGGATTTGTAACTGGCTGACTGACCGAACCCAAAGGGTGCTCATCAATGGTTCCTCTTCATCCTGGAGAAGAGTGACTAGTGGGGTGCCTCAGCGTTCTGTCTTGGGCCCGGTCTTATTCAACATCTTTATCAACGACTTGGATGATGGACTCAAGGGCATCCTGATAAAATTTGCAGATGACACCAAACTGGGAGGGGTGGCTAACACCCCAGAGGACAGGATCACACTTCAAAATGACCCTGACAGATTAGAGAACTGGGCCAAAACAAACAAGATGAATTTTAACAGGGAGAAATGTAAAGTATTGTACTTGGGCAAAAAAAATGAGAGGCACAAATACAAGATGGGTGACACCTGGCTTGAGAGCAGTACATGTGAAAAGGATCTAGGAGTCTTGGTTGACCACAAACTTGACATGAGCCAACAGTGTGATGCGGCAGCCATATGTCAGGAGTGCTCTGATTGTGTTTCCTGCTTGGCAGGGGGTTGGACTCAATGGCCCTTGTGGTCTCTTCCAACTCTATGATTCTATGATTCTATGAAGGTGAAATTACTGTTCCATAGATTCTTTGAGGGAAACTATGTGCTTTAAATGGGAGCTAAATGTGAGCTACACATATGGTGTGGTTGTGCCCGTAGTGTATTTCAACTTAAATTATAGCAATTATTTGTACGTTTGCACCTGTACATATAAATTAGAGTATTATTTCAAGATCAAAAGCTGGAAAGATTTGAACTTTGCATGTCAGTGTTGGCATCTCCACCCCCTACCCAAACATTTAAGTTACTCTGCTTATTTTATCAGTCACATCTAGAAAACGGTGATTCATGATTTGGCGTGTGTTTGTATGTGTGTGCCATGCATAACTCAGCCGAGTATTTTAACATAAGCTGATCTCTGGGGATAAATTGAATGAGCTATTGCTGGTTCTCAGCACACTCACGGTTGCTGCTCCCAACTAAAGTTCACATGCGGGAACCATGAGTGCTCATTATCAATTACAGAGATTGTTCCCATTGTGAAAATTCTCAGGCTGCAGGAGATCTAACATTCTTTGCACTTTGTTCTGCAGATCTATTGTGATGTGCCCTTTTCAAGCCGCAGCCAACTGCATCGAAATCTTGACTGACACATCTTATCTGATAGGGCTTGCTTTTCCACTAGCTGCTTTTTAGAGTGATAAATGTCAGAAGTTTTGGAGTTTCTTGTATCGGAGTGTTCCATCTGAGGCTTTGAGGCAGGCAATTATCCCCGGATCCACAGGACTTTGTGATGCATTCTGGGCCAAGGCTTGTTTTACAGAGCCTTCAAAGGTTCACACAACGGCAAGGATTGGGGGGAAAGCCTGCTCTGGCTAGGGAATGGAATAACAACCAAGATTAAAATAAGGATTCCCCCATTTAAATTATTAAGGCTAGATGTGATTTGAACAGCGTCATCATTGAAGTCTGAACCAGAGATAGAGATGCTTAACTATAGCTCTTCCTTTTGTGTCCTGGTCCAGCAAAAGAGACGCTTGAGTGACAGCGTGTTCTGTGTGCAGTTTTTCTTTCTGGAATAAAGCATGCTTGCACAGATGGAATGTTGATGAACATGGTGATGCAAATCTGAAAGAAAACTGTCCAGTGTGATCTGGGATGCATATTCCCATCTGAATACCCTCCAACGTTTCTCCAACAGTAATAAATGAATGATGATGATGATGATGGTGCAGGGTAAGGAGAGGAAAGGAAGTCCCATTGAATGGACAGAAGTCCTGGCACTAATGGGACTACTTCATTGGGTTCAACCCTAAGCATCAGAACTGAATAATTCTAACCTTGTTTAAAACCTGCATTCCAGACAACTGCTTCATTGAAGGGAAAGAGAATCAACTTTTAGATGCATAGAAAAATCCTTCATTTTTGGTTGATGCTAAACTGTGATGCTCCCTTAAGCTGAGATTTCAAACAAAAAATAAGAGAAATGACAAAAACACTAAGGTTACAATCCTACTTCTGAGCAGACGCATACAAAATTGTGCAGGAAATGGTCAAAGGATCATGGCAACGCTTGGGCACTATTGACTAACTTATCTTCATTGCAGCTTACAGGTGGGGGACTCCTGTCCTTTGTCATCATGTTCCTATAGAGGAGCATTCTTGACAGCTGTGATTATCTCCACAGCTTTGTTAAAACTTCAGGGCCATGTCAAGAAATTGACTGTCAACCTTATGCCTGCCTCCCAACTTCTCACTTGAATCACCGAGTGTCAAAATGGGGCAACACATTGTCAGTATAGTTCATAATATTCTGGAAAGGTATTTGACCCGATTAGAGGTTTCCTCCTCCCCATCTGCTGTCAAAGAAACAGGGAGGAGGGGAATCCTTTTCTATTGACAAGAATCAAGACTCTGTCTTGGGAAATTAGGGCTTCATAAGCACGATGCTCTAATACCATCCATACTTTATTGTTTGCATTAAGAATGCATGCTTAGGTGGACATAGCAGACTATAACTAGCCTCCCGGCATGCTTTATCTAAAGGATGCCTGTGCCTTGAAAGGGACTGTCCCTAACATTTCACCCCACCCCACTTGCGATTCTCAGCAGCTGGTAATCAGAGGCATACTGCCCCCAACAGTGGAGGTAGAAAATAGCCTGAAGTACTGGCTGCTGAGATGGGGTGGAGCTTTCTTCCCAACACTGATGTTTCTGCAGCTTACCAGGTCAGGACTGGAGCATAGCAGGTCAGGACTGCAGGAATATACAGGTGCTTTAGCAGGTGTATCTGTGCAACTTGACAGTGCTCTGCCCCAGTCCTGTCTAGGTAAGCTGCAACAACATCTGTGTTGGGAGGGCAGCTCCATGGCTGCACACCACCACTCCAGACAGTACTGGCCCCAATGACAATGAACCTGCAGCAGGGAAGCCTACATACCTAAGCATGTGTTTCCATGCACTCTGGAGCACAGATTGCAAGGGATCCCTGAACATGTAGAGGTCCACATGCATAGACCTCTGCAGCTCTGATGTCCACTCCTAATGCATGGAAATTGGGGCAGGGCAAGAGAAAATCTGCAATGTGAAAGAGCTACTGCCTCTGTCAAATTCACTGCGTTCATTCTCCTCACCTGCAGAAGAAGTGGTGTATTCCATTCAAGTAGTTAGATAGTCAAGAGCAACATCACTGCAGGAACTAACCTCTGATTTTCCCTAATGCCATGTTTGGTTGTGTGGTGCGCCCTTACTGTAATTGTAAAGATGCTTGATTGAATTAAACTCTCATTCTAGAAGATGTGGCTGTGAGCTTTTTATGGGATGGCATGCAATAATTTAAGGGGATTGTTGGATGATATATCTCCTCCAAAATCAACGAACAGTTTCTATACTTGTAGGACTGCCAACTGGCCAAAAAAACAAAAAACAAAACCTGGATGCTTTCTTTCTGTTTACCCATTTGCCAAAAAAGCAAGCTGCAAGGCTGTCTCCTTCTCTCCTCTCCTCTGCTTCCCACCAGCCATTCTGAACCAACAAACTTTGCATCAGGCAGTGCTTACAGTCCTTGCAAAAACTGCCCTAGAGCCCCTTCTAGGCTCTGCCCTTGAACATTCAAAAACTCACGAGCTCTCCTCAAATTGTTAAATACTGTTGAGCTTGGTTCTAAAGCACTCCTCTCCCCAAAAAGCATTTTTAAATTATCATCTCAAGAGTTGGGAACCCTATCTGCAGTTATCCCTTGCTCACATTCCCACACAGTAAAACAAATTCAATTTGTTTGTAGACTGTGGGCCTGCAGAGAGCCCAGCTGCCTGACTTTGAGGAACGAAGTACACAGCTGATTGGGCCACGTTTCCTAGTTTGAAGTGGGTGGAAAAGAGGCTTCCCGAAGAAGCTGTTATTTACATCCGAAACCAACCAACAAACCAACAAACCTGTTGGAGCCAGTTGTAACTGATGATTTAATGCTGGTCCAAGTGTTGTAGCACCTGCTTCGTTTTGTATATATTTGCAGTTTTGAAATGTCTGTGATTCGAAAGGAAAAAATGCCGTGTTTTGAAATAGTTTAATAAAAATTAAAGAAAGGGAGCAGGGAAGCACGACAACTTAAATAGCAAACTAGCATCCTGCTCTCACAGTGGGCAACTAGATGCCCCAATGAGAAGACACAAGCAGGACTTAAGTGCAGCAGTACAGTGGTACCTCGGGTTACAGACGCTTCAGGTTACAGACTCCGCTAACCCAGAAATAGTGCTTCAGGTTAAGAACTTTGCTTCAGCATGAGAACAGAATTCGTGCTCCGGCGGCACAGCAGCAGCAGGAGGCCCCACTAGCTAAAGTGGTGCTTCAGGTTAAGTACAGTTTCAGGTTGAGAACGGACCTCCGGAATGAATTAAGTACTTAACCCAAGGTACCACTGTACTCTCTGCACTTGTGATTCTCAACAACTAGCATTCAGAGCCATACTGTCACTGACTGTGGGGTGAACATCATCACTGTGGTTAATCGCCATTGATAACCATATCTTTCGTGAATTTGCCTTGAAAGACAAATCAAGAGGCGTCCAAGTTGGTGCCCATCATTACCTCTTGTGGGCGCGAATTCCATAGTTCAAACAGTCGCAGATGGGAGAGTGAGGTGCTGCCTCTCGCCTGGCCTCTGGCTGGTTGCGTTGCAGCTGCTTCCTGAGAGGCAGAGGGTGAACAGCAAGGCAGCAGGCAGGAGCACTAGATTGGCTCTGCTGGTGTGCTTGCACTGCACCACCCTTGCCGTTGCCTCACCTGTATACCCCTCTATCCCACCAACCAGAGGCCAGGTGAGCAGCAGCTCTACAACAGGGGTTAATTATGTGTTGTGTGGAGAGGTCCTTTCTTTTGGCTGCCCTGAATCTGCATCTTCTGTGGTAGGCTTGATGGAATCGGTGGGGTCGAAGGCAAGGTTAAGACAGAAGTGGCAAAGAGGATGAGAATTGACAGTAAGGCCTTTTGCATTATTTTAAACTGCAGTCAGGGGTATGATTCTGATTTCTGAGCCGGAGGCAAAATCCAGTTCTTGCAGCCATTCTGCTTTACAGAAATCACCCCCTTCTCATTTATCTGCCTTTGCATCATGACTTGGCCCATGAAGGTGAAAAGTAGCAGCTGAAAAGACAAATCCGCCGTTCTGTCAGGCTTGTGGTGTTAAGGCCTCCATTAAACATTTTGCTAAATGTGTAGTATGAAGCCCCAGTCAAATTGGGGCAGGGGTGTCTTGCTCAAGATGAAACATGTGTCTTCCTGGCTCCTTTTTAGACCCCTCTCTTGGTAGCTTGGTCGTTGCCTCAGCTATAGGAAAATTCTGTCGAATGCACTGCAGATTCTGCAGCAGTTGGACAAAAAGAGTGGTGGAAATATGCTTGACTTCTGTCTGTTGCAGAATCTGTAGGGCTCACCTATATAGGCTTCCTTCCTTTCTCTCTCTCTCTCTGATTATGCTTATGAATCAGAAGTTCAGGATCCCGGAAGTTTGTTTTTGCATTGGACCTTAAGGTTGTTTTGCCCTCTTCCTATTTGCTGCTGCCATTCTCATGAATCTATTTCTATTGTGAAATTAGAACAGTGATTCCATCCCCATTGATGCCCTCTAGTGATGTGCTTGCAGAGATACTGTTATCGTCTCTCTTTACCATTTATTTTTTTGAAACAATTATGGTTGAATGGATGCACTGTTTAAAACTACATTTTAGAACATCAGGTACCAGCTTTCCCTCTAAGATACCTGATCTTTATTTCTGTTGGTCAGGGAAGAAAAACCTATCAATGGTTACCAAACATGATGATTATGTATCACCCTCAATATCAGAGATAGTGTGCCTCCAAATGCCAGTTGCTAGGGAACACAAGCAGGAGAGGCTATTTCACTCATGTCCTGCTTGTAGCCTTCCCATAGGCTTCTATGGGAATAGAGACTTTTGTTTGATCCAGCCGAGATTTTGTTACGCTCTCAACATGATGACGTCTCTTGTCAGACCCAGATATTTCAGCCTGCAGGCTTGCAAGGTTCTTTTGCCTGAAGAACCTTGTGGATTCCAGAGGCTTGCTAAGTCTTATGCTCATGAAGAAAACCTAGTACCTTACACACCAGGAGCAAATTTTCAAATGTCTGCCACAGCCAAAAGCACCAGCTTTGCTGCCAGTTACAGTTTGTGAATACTGCAATGTACGTATGTAAAAAAGACAGTTCTCAGCATTCTGTCCCAGTCTCCCGACATTCCACCACATCGCAATGTGACCAAAGCCCTCAGCGATTGTAAGAAAGGGGAAGTGAATGTTCTCAACAGCTTCACTTCCTTGTTCCTGCACAGTTTAGAGCATGGGTAGGCAAACTAAGGCCCGGGGCCCGGATCTGGCCCAATCGCCTTCTAAATCCGGCCCGCAGATGGTCCAGGAATCAGTGTGTTTTTACATGAGTAGAATGTGTGCTTTTATTTAAAGCGCATCTCTGGGTTATTTAGAGACTTGGGTGGCGCTGTGGGTTAAACCACAGAGCCTAGGACTTGCTGATCAGAAGGTTGGCGGTTCAAATCCCCATGATGGGGTGAGCTCCCATTGCTTGGTACCTGCTCCTGCCAACCTAGGAGTTTGAAAGCACGTCAAAGTGCAAGTAGATAAATAGGTACCGCTCCAGCGGGAAGGTAAATGGCGATTCCGTGCGCTGCTCTGGTTCGCCAGAAGCGGCTTAGTCATGCTGGCCACGTGACCTGGAAGCTGTACGCTGGCTCCCTTGGCCAATAAAGCGAGATGAGCACTGCAACCCCAGAGTCGGCCACGAATGGACCTAATGGCCAGGGGTCCCTTTACCTTTACCTGGGTTATTTGTGGGGCATAGGAATTCGTTCACCCCCCCAAAAAAATATAGTCCGGCCCCCCACAAGGTCTGAGGGACAGTGGACTGGCCCCCCTGCTAAAAAAGTTTGCTGACCCCTGGTTTAGAGTAAGCTTTGCAGAGGAAGTCTTCACAAGTTCAGCAGTGTGTGTTTGAACTTCCCCATCAAACCTTCCACCAATCCTGCAGGATTCAGTGTAGCAAGGCCTGTGGGAATGTTCACATGGAAAATGGGTTCACTCCTCCCTCATGCATGTGGTGGATGTGGTGGATAAAACTTCTGAAGGCAGCTCAAGAAGCAGTTTGAGGATGGTGCCATGTTATTGGCAGGCTGGAATCACCAGAGGTGTACCGAGGGTTCCTTGTGCCCTTGACAAGGAGCTGTATCGGCACCCGCCCCAACGAGGAAAAAATTACTTTGCCACAATAGCCACATCAGAAATTATTACAATTTTACGTGATCCAAGTACTCAAAGTTTCTGGATTAAGGGTGAGATGAGGAGAAAGGGGAGGGGATTGCACACCTTTGTGCCACAGTGCGAGGACAGGAAGTTTCTCTTGAATTTGATTGTGACAGCGGTGATGTATTGCCACACACATAAACACCAAAGGCTCCACAGTCTGATAGCTGACTTTTGTGCCCCCCCCGGGGGCCTGCACCGCTGGTGGGAGCTAGTTTTGCAGACCCCTAGGTATGCCTCCGTGGACAGTCCCATGGACTGCAAGAAGATCAAACCTATCCATTCTTAAGGAAATCAGCCCTGAGTGCTCACTGGAAGGACAGATCGTGAAGCTGAGGCTCCAATACTTTGGTCACCTCATGAGAAGAGAAGACTCCCTGGAAAAGAGCCTGATGTTGGGAAAGATGGAGGGCACAAGGAGAAGAGGACAACAGAGGACGAGATGGTTGGACGGTGTTCTCGAAGCTACGAACGTGAGTTTGACCAAACTGCGGGAGGCAGTGGAAGACAGGGGTGCCTGGCGTGCTCTGGTCCATGGGGTCACGAAGAGTCGGACATGACTAAACGACTAAACAACAACAGGTACGCCTCCATAAATCACTTGGCAGAGATCAGGCTTAACCTCCACCCTTCTAGGTTGAACTGCTGCTACTCATTCCTATGAGGAAAAGGAAAGATGCACATTGCAAAGCTGTGGCGAGGGCGAATCCTGTCTTCAGTCCAAGGGGGGGTGGGGGGTGGTCACAGGGAATCTCATCTTGTTTCCCGGTCCCTTCAATGCAACGAGTCCTTCCTCCCCGCACCCTTCTCATTTTTATGGGGACTTTGCTAGAGTTTAAACAGGAGCTGATCTTTCTTGCAAATCTGTCTCGGAACGCCTTAAAATACCATGGCATGCTGTAGCAGCCTGTCTGGGTCCCCCTTTGAAGTGAAGCAGCAGCGTTTCCAACAAAAGGCAACCCATCTGCCTCGCATTACTTTCCATGCCTCTCAAGCAGTGCCAATGCCTTTTTTTGGTCCGTCAGTATCCCCTTGCTAAATTGGGCTCACGCAAAAAATAAAAAATAAAAATAAAAATGAGAAACATTTTGAAGTTTAGGACCAAGAGCCCTCCCTGAGTGTTCACATTCCTTAGTCAGGTCGTTGTGGGGCTTTAGGGTACCGATTGTTTCATCTGCACTCTTTCTCTACCTCCCTAACATACCCTTTGAGCTGTTCTTTAATTGAAGTAAATGTAACAGCTGCTACTTTGTGTGTTGTTTTTCCCATTTTCCCCTGTGAGTCACACATTTCCTTCCTTAATGTCTCTATCTTCTATCGTCCTGTGCTAATGAAGCCCCAGACTTTCAGCTGCTGATGTTTCTGAAGTTGTATGCCTGGAATCTTTAAAGCCATCAAAATTAATTTCCTACTTTCTCCCTAGTTCTTCTTAATTTTTTTTTTGGGGGGGGGGGCGCTGTAAAAACATCTTGGAAAAAGGCAGTGTCAGACCTGACGGATGTCGTGTCTCTCTAAGTGGCAAAATGATTGGAAATGCAGAAGAGGCAAATGGAGCAATCCTGGCTGGTGGTTATCTTAATCAAAAGCCAAACCAAGAAATAAGTCAATGGTTTGATGCAGGTAGGTGAATGTCCTGCAGCAGGGGACATAGGCAGCTGCCTTATAATGAGTGAAACCATTGGTCCATCCAGCTCGGTATTGTCTATAGTGACAGACAGCAGTTCCCAGGTTTCCACACAAGGGACCTCTCCCACCCCTACTTGAAGATGTCAGTGGCTGAGCCTGGGACCTTCTACCTGTGATGCTCTACCAGTAGGTTGACAATCTTTTTTTCCCCTCAAGGGCCGTGCTCCCTCAAGAGTAATCTGTTGGGGTGGTGGTGTGGAGGATGCTACAGAGTGCAGAATATGAGACAAAGGTGTTCTGGATTAACTAATCTAAAAGAAAGATTTCCCTGCACCATGGCTACCTCCGAGTAGAATTCCCAATGCTATGCAGGTCTTTTCAGAAATAAGCCCCGTTGTCTCTCTTGGGGTGAATAAGTATACAGGGCATTTTTTTCCCAGCACAACAGACCAATATGGTAACTGTGCTGGAAAACAAATGAAAGCATTTCCTTCCTGACTTCCCTCTCTCTCCCTCCCTCTCTCCAGAAGCCTACCAGTTTGTTGTCAGGCTGCTGGAGAAAACTTTCTACCAAACTATGCATTCATGGTGGGGAGAGGCTTAAAAATTATTTTTGGATGAAGGGTCGTATACAAATTTAATAAATAGCTTCTTCTTCTTCTTCTTCTTCTTCTTCTTCTTCTTCTTCTTCTTCTTGCTGTTTTTTCTAGTTGTTCTGGTTGCACGTCTCCAAATTTTGCAATGTAGCTTTCTAGCCAAGTAATGTGTACAAAAAAGTCATAGACGAGGGTAAAGTTTGCAAAAAAATGCATATATTAGTGAAGATAACACATGAAAATACTATATTTCAAGGTAAATTGCTTTGCAGAAAGGTATGTATTAGGATGAAATTGAGTACAAAAATGTGTATATTGTGAGATGTTTGCACTAAAACGCTGGTGAATTTTCATGCGAACTTTGCAAAATAAATCCTCATAAGCTGATATGTGGAGAGCTGAGCTTAAACTGGGAAAAAGAGAAACTGAGAGGACCCAAAAAGGACAGTTTTGCCCATCCCTAGCTACATCCTCCTATTTTGGTTACATTTTTGCTGTGATCTTTGATGGCGCCAGAGCCCACACAATATGACCCAGGGACCGAGAAAGAGAAACGTCCCAACATGCTGACAAGCTTAACTCTTCTTTTCCACACGAAACTCATTTTGTCTCCCTTCTGAGAGAAGCATGCTTAACACAGAGCTTGTAAGGAAAAGCATTTACATGTGGGTGACATTTCTGTATTTAGCTTCTGTTGATCTGTGTCAATCTCTCTGTGTTACTTTTTCCTGCCCGATATGCAGAGCTTGCTTGCTAAAAGCATGCATACACCCCCCACCCCGTGTCTCAATTCATCAGGTGCAAATCAGGTGTGTACAAATCAAGATTTTTGTGTGTGAACACATAACCAGTTTAATGCTTCTTGGCCATTACTATAAATGCTAATTTCCAAGAAGAAATTGCAGAAATATGCAGGGAGAGGCACAAACTGCGCACCAAATTTTCCAGGTCATCAAGTCCCGTTTATGACTTTTTAAAAAGCAGTTGCGATTCTTCCATCCAAACTCTTATTGAAAAATAATTTTTTTTTAAGCTTTCTATCTTTTCCACTGGAGTGCAAATTAACAGTTGATACAAAGCAATTCTTTCCCCCCTTTTTTTCTTGAGAAAGCTTCAGAATACCTGTTAACAAAATGTTCTGCTGCATAACTTTGAGGAAATGTTGTTGAGGATGGCTTTGAAATGCTTTGTAATTGTATAAAAATTAAAATGGGACAAAATGCCTGTAAGAAGCAATATGGTGAATTTGGCCATGTTACCTAGTAAAAAGGTTTTCTGGTCTGGATTTTATCTTGCTCCATTCTTGTCCTGACGAGAACAGCACTGCCTCTGCCTTCATGAGCCATCCCTGACTGAACTTATGCAATGCTAAGCACCAATGATTTCAGTGGACATAATATAGGACACATAAGACTGCATTGGATTTTGGTCATGCTAATCCTAATGAATTGGGTGTTATGCTAAGTATTGTTGTGTGTGTGTGTGTGTGTACCAGAACTTTGAAAGATCATCTTTAAAAGGAGCTAGTCCAAGTTCGACATCCGAACAGGAAGACATTCCAGTTTTACAAAATTAACTAGTTCAGGTCATGTTCAGGTCACAGTTCAATTCAAGTTCATTCAAATGATCTTCAGTAATTCCCCCCCCCCCCAAGCATTCACAATGCTCCAAGCTGCTGTTCTGCACTATATACTTAAGAGGACTAAGAAAACACCAAAGCACACACACAGTGAATTGTTTCTTTTCACCAGCAAATAAAGCCCCACCACCAAAGTCTACAGAAACGCATGTAAAAGAATGAAGTTGAAGATCAACTAGAAATTGTTCAAATTTCTACCACAAAATGAACTCAATTCACTGTTCAGTTCACCCGGCAGTTAAGGCAACTACTCTCAAGTGTAGTTCAGGGACCTATTTCAGAGAACTTCATTAAACCAAACCAGTTCATTCCAAGCACTGGAATATATTGCATTTCAAAATGTACCACTTCACAACTGGTTTCCAAGAAAGAAGATCCCTGTTGGGGGAGGTGATTTGGAGCCAGTGAAATATGGTGGGGCATACAAATTGGGAGTCCTGGGGAGTCTTCACTGGCATGTTTTCATTTTTGTGCAGTTGGACTACAGTGATGGCACAATAAAAGTGGGTCCTGAAATTGGGACTGGGTCTAGGCAAGTCTTTGACTTGACTGACTGCTAGCACTGGCCATATTGTGTACTGGTGCAAATCTACATCTCTACCTTTCTAAGGCTGCCTATGATTCTGTTTTGAAATAATGAAAATGTCAGCACTAATGAAAAGGCTTCTTGGAAGGGATATCTAATTGATTTCCCTGCTGCCCTGATAAAGGCTACCAGAAGAATCAGTGTCTCAGTGCATGATCCTTGTAAATGACTGTGTTATCAACAGAGGGCGGGCTGTCCATTCCCAGAGGGATTTTCTTCTTGCTTTTAATTGCTGTGGGCTCCTTTCTTCAAAAACACACATAAAAGCTCAAAGCAAACAATAAACAAAACATTTCCTCCTTCGTTGTGAGGCCTCCCATAGATGTCCCTTCATCACCATAGAGATATGGCTGTTTGCAAAGAAGAAAAGAGCTATTGGAATTCAAACTGGACCAAAATGTTGAAAAAGAGCCTAACAACAAACAAACCTATTATAATTCTTCAATTACTTTCAAACTGTTGGGGCTGATTAAAAAATGTAAATGCCCCGTTCACACTGGCAACACTTCTATAAAAATGCATGAAGCTAAAAGGCAGAAGCTGGAAAAAGCCTGCCTCGGAGCCAGTCATAATTTTTCTGCTCTTTTAGGGTTTCACCACCACCCACACAGAAATTCGCTAAGTTCAAAGGCAATTCAAGCACATAATTTCAAGCATGACATATACCACCTCCCCCTACTAAATGTTTAACAGGTAACTGGGGTAGATTAAGCTGTGGATTTGGATGTGTATACTATATAATGCATTGTAAATATTTCAAATGTGAAATAAAGCATAGTCCAATACACGACCTTTTCTGTAACAGGACCTTCTCTCTCTCTCTCTCTCTCTCTCTCTCTCTCTCTCTCTCTCTCTCTCACACACACACACACACACACACACACCACCCCTCTATGCTGCTGCTGGAGAGTGTGTGTGAATGAACCAATCATGTAGGCTGAGCCAATTGTCTGGGTCTTTCCCAACTCATCAGTATCTTTTCTCCTGACAGAGTGATGGGAGAGACTCACCAAATTGGCCACAGCTGCACAGGTCTCATATCCACATCATACATTTAAAGCACATCACTTCCCCCCCCAAGAACTCTGGAAGCTGTAGTTTACCACCTCACAGAGCTACAGTTTTCAGTAGCCTTAAACTACATTTCCCAGGATTCTTTGGGCAAAGTCATGCGATTTGAATGTATGGTGATGACATGGCCACAACTGCTTAATTTGTACTTCTTATAGTGTGGGATTGTAAGCCACTTCCATGCCGCTGTGTGAAGCAAGGGTGAGACATATTCTCCTTGCCTTATCATACTCAAAGCTGAAGGCCTTGCTTTTTCCAGGCTCAGAATGCCAAGACAGGGGCCTACAGCTTCTTTATTCCCATTGGAGCCAACAAAAAGACTTCATCGAAGCAGACACCCCTTCCAGCCTACCCTTCTCCCTCACTGCTGGCTCACTGCCCTTCACTGCCATGCACTAATAGGCCACTTATTTAATATACAGTTTTAGGCTGAGCCTCAATTGTTTCTGAGAGACAGGTAGGCTCGCAGGGTGGAACGCTGGAATAAATTTACCCTAGCTGGTGTTGCAAGTCAGATTCCAATTCTAGGCAGCTGAATGCATCTTGCGCTTTTCAATATTTACTGTTCATCTCAATGGAACCATTTTTCTATTAATGTTTTTCTTCACCTTTCTCCCTTCCCCTCATCTTTTCTCTCTCTCCGATTTTTCTCTCGCCTTCTTTCCTGCTCAACTATCTTATTGCATAGTGTGTGTGTGTGTGTGTGTGTACAGGCAAGGGTTGGCTTGCCGTGACTCTTCTGTTGAAGCTTGGTCCTTGCTGGTCTCTCCTGTTGAAAGGAAAATAGAATAGAAAGCGTGAAGCAGCAGATGAACAGCACCAAGAATATAATAAACTGAGGAACATTAGACAATTGCTGTATAATGCCCCCATGCTCAAAAACTACCACCACTCTCATCTTATTATTCTCATTTATTTCACAGAGCTAATAATCAAGCCCCACCTTAAAAGCTAGCGAAACCTGTTTGTCCAGGACAAAATTAGTGAGCATGTATGGTGGAAATACCACTATCATATAACATTCATTCTTTCATCCATTCATTTATCAATCAATCAATCAATCAATCAATGATTTAAAAAACCTACTTCACCAGTTTAAGACCACAGGCTTTCTCACGCTGACTCAATTTCCACAAAACTGGGAAATTGGGAGCTAATGCTGATGCCTTAGCAGACATACCCTGTGATCAGCAATGATGCTGTGCAATGTCACAAACTGTGCTTACTCACAACTTAGTCTCCGGAAACCACCACTTTTCCTTAGTCCTTCAGACTCAGAATGAAGTTCCTGGGACCAGAAGAAATGCCACACTTGGTCCTGGTTCTATGTTGCCCTTTGTATCACTGATCCATATTGTATTATTATCAATCTCTCTCTGTGTGTGTGTACTTTCAGTATGGGTTTCAGTATGAGGCATTTATGTAGGGGGTCAGGGTGAGCTGTTGGGCTATTGTTTGATAATGTACCTGGCACTTTCCCTCTAATCCCCTTCGTGTGAGATCTCTCTCTGGAAGTTACCCAAATCTTTTGCACTTGATTTCAGAATTCAGCTCCATCTGTAATAATGCTTTCCTGGCGGATGTCTTCTGAGCCCAGCCATGCTAGCGGAACACGCGGTGGAGAGATGTGGCAGCAAGACTCCGCTTCTCTCCTTTTTCAAGAACTTCAGTGATGCATTTCCAGAGTGAAAGGACAACCAGAGTTGACTTGGTGTTAATGCCAAACTTTAAATGTTTTGACTACAGAACTAAAACACCATTACCAATTCCCTGCAGAGTGCCATTCTCACTCTCCTCTCCCCTCCTCCCCCTCCCCCTTTCCACATTGTAGCCTTTTGTATGTCTCAGGTATTAATCCCTCACTGCCGGGGTGTGTAAATTAAAGAATAATAGAGCTGCAGAGGCATAAGCTTGCAATGATGGGGAATGTGTTTGTCCGCTAAGAAGCAATTTCAGCGAAAATTAACTCAATTTCATCTGAAATAGTGAAGACTGGTATAAGCTGGCAGATCCCTGAGGACAGTAAAATTACTTCGTCAAAGCTCTGCTTGCTAAAATTAACCAAGCAAGCACTCCAGGTTATTGGCGAGATGGTGGTAGTAACTAGGTTTTAATGAACAAAAATAGCTTTTTGGATAAATAAGGAAAGTGCAAAATGTCTTCTGTATTCTGCTGATGCTTGCAGTCATGTGCTCTTGATGGCAAGACCTTCCTTGTCCCATTGTCTACTGTGTCCTCCAAACATCTTGGTCTTGCTCGTAGGGCTTGCAAAGACATTTTTGATCTAGAAAATGACGGCATGTGAATAAGCACGATACCATACCACATTTTATTTTTATTATTTTCCTACTCCTAGGCTCCACCTGAGTGATACTACTGAATAAACAAATGTTTGTTTGTTTGTTTTAGAGGTACCAATACCCTACAAAGTATTGCCTTACATAGCCTGGAGCTCACTGCATAATAGTGTAGGCTCCCTCTGAAATGTTAGGTAGCTGCCCAGGGCAGCACTTCATCAGGTGGAAAACAGCACTTGGGACCTGTATGCTTGCTCAGTCTGCTCACTGTTGATGGGCAGCTTCAAGGCCCTTGCAGTGATCTCCCTTTTCATGGTTCATGGACTGGACACCCCTTCAAATACAAAATGCATTCAACTAGAGTACTGTCCTCTGACAGCTTTCATCTGACAAGAAGGACCCATGGCCACCCAGTGAGAGAGGGATGAAATTGCTGTGCTTTTGGCCTTGTGACAGGTTCTGTCAAAACCATGCAAAGTGAAAGCTAGTGGTCCTACTCGCTCCATTACAAGTTGTGAAGGGCACAGGTCTGGCTTGCAAGTGATTGTTGTTAAACGTCCTTTGCATTTAGTGGGCAGCACTAATAGAGCAAATCCAAAAACACATGACATATAGGTGTCAGGGCCTGGGCAGAGGAGGAATGGCGGAGACCGCCTCCCCATCCTGACTCTTCCAGGGAGGGGGAGGAAGGAGACAGTATAGATTTACAACAGGGGTTTGTGGGAGATCACAGCTCAGAGGCAGATGAGGGGAAAAGTTGGGAAATCATGGGAAAGCCAGAACAGCTGGCTGACATGTTGTCATTAGAAAGCATTCCAGACCCACCATCTCCCAGAACCTGGCGCGCCTTAAAAGTAGGAGAGCAAAAAGACAGAGGGCACTTAGCAGCACCCATAGAGGAGGTGATGATGATGACAAATGAGGAAGTGGGAGAGATGGGTGTGTATGTGTGGAGATTCACTCGGGACAACACCATTATCCAAGAGGCTGGGTTCTATAGCCTCTCTCTGTAAAGTTTGAAATAAAAAAGAACTGTAAGAAACTTTTCCTTGTCTTTCCACTTTCCTGGGCAACCAGCCGGGAGCCGCTGACAGCATCCTGACAATAGGCCACACCCAAGTTATGGGCATCTAAACCCATGGAAACCTCGATCAACTTGAACTCTGAATTAGAACTTCAGTGCCCAGGCTATACTGAATATGAACAATTTTATATGTTAGAGAGGAGCCAAACGTATCAAAAGGTGAAAGATGACTCTTCAGTCTATTTATTTCTCACAAGAACAAGTGGTTCTGTTAGCAGTAATTAGGAAGGCTACTGCCTGTACCACTGTATGGATAAAAAGAGTTTTCCTTGTGCCAGCACTCTGATGATGATAATGATAATACAGTGGTACCTCGGGTTAAGTACTTAATTCGTTCTGGAGGTCCGTTCTTAACCTGAAACTGTTCTTAACCTGAAGCACCACTTTAGCTAATGGGGTCTCCTGCTGCTGCCCCGCCACCGGAGCACAATTTCTGTTCTCATCCTGAAGCAAAGTTCTTAACCCGAGGTACTGGGTTATCGGAGTCTGTAACCTGAAGCATATGTAACCCAAGGTACCACTGTAATGATAATAATAATACTATTTTATTATTATTTATACCCAGCCCATCTGGCTGGGTTTCCCCAGCCACTCTGGGCAACTTCCAACAAAATATTAAAAATACAATAAAACATCAGACATAAAAAACTTCCCTATACAATGCATTGTGGACCACAATTATTTATGGGCACACTTGGAACCCAAGCTATAAAATGTCCAACTGGCCAAGCATCAAAAACGGAATGAGATGAATAAGCAAAATATTTATTTTTGCGTAATTTATATTCTTTTATTGTTGTGGTGTGCCCTTGTGTCTTCTTCTTGAAGAAGAGGGAAAGCCACTGTGCAAGACTTTTTACTAACTATAGTGTTTCACTGGCAAATAAACATTCCCGTGTGCTGATCCATCTATATTATTCAGCTTTCACTTGTTAGGGTAGACAAGGGGTTATATTTTCTTCGTTGCTGTCAGACCCAAATGTCAGGAGGAGAAACTCAGGGAATAACCTGCTGACCACTGCGGCAAAATTAAGGTGGCCTCCCTAAGGAACGAGTCGCCAGCCTCTCTGCTCATAAACAAAAGCACAGGGCAATAAATTCAGACCCAGCTCTCATTCCCCTTTGAGAGAATTAATTGCAGAGATGACTCCAGTTGTCATTAAAACCGGCAAATGCATTCAGCGCAGGAAATAAATTGCCGGCCAGCCGGCAGATCATCAGGGCTAGCATGCTCCACTGAGACCTTTTATCACAGTGTTCCTCTATCTGGTGGTTGTTTTTCATGTGAACTCTCCTTCCCCATTAGCGTGGTGGTTATGGCCAGAAGGGGTAGCTCTGTTTTTTAAAAAAACAGCAGCAGCACAGAACAGTCCCTTGATAGTTCTCTTATTTGGTCACAGTGGGCAGCCTGCCCCTTTTATCTGCTTAGTTAAAACCCTTATATCTGGCTTGATTCAAGCAAACTCAGTGCAATGGAGTGAGCCAAAAGAACTCTGACCACGTGTTCTCTCTTGAGATGCTTTGTCAGAGGAGTTGTCTGGAACCAGGGGTGGACTTTGGTAATATGGCACCCTGAACAATGCTAAAAATTGGTGTCCCCCCATATTTCTTATTTTCACAATGATTCCTTTTGGTACAGTTGCTTTTTTATGGATCTTCTAAGTGGTACCTGTATAAATATAGGGTTTTTATTGCTATATTTATTATTACTATGCTGCCTTATATCATGTCAGACCATTGGTTTACCTAGCTGAGTATTGTCTGCACCAATTGGAAACGGCTGTCCATGATTTCAGACAGGAGATATTCCCAGCCCTGTCTGGAGATGCTTGGAGTAGAACTTTGGACCTTTTGCATGCAGAGCAGAAGCTCTACCACTGAGTTTTGGCTCTTCACCTAACCTGCTCTAGCATCAGAAGGCCTCTGTGGCTGGTAAGGCTTGCTCCCACAGTTCTCTCCTTTGATCCAAGTGGGGCGATGGGTGGCACACAACTTATGTTCTTGCATTATATCTTTTGGCACACCAATCTATGGGCTTGAGCCCTGACAGTTGCATGAGTGTTTGTGTGCTTGTATCCTTATGAATCTAATATTTCACTGTATTAATTGACATTTAAATTGTTCATCATTAGCAACACCTATCCTAAATGTCAGGGTTATTACAATCGTATTACAAGGAAGCAAAAAAGAAAAAAAATTAAATAACTCCCACCCGCAATTGCTTCTGAAAAACTGGAAAGAGTTTATGCAGGAAAGAATTACAAGGATGATCAAGAATTTTGAAGATAAGTCATATAACATAAGGAAGAAGCATTTGAGCCAGAAGAAAAGGAGATTTAGAGACATGAATATATACTATTTTCAAACACTGTTCTCAGAGTGGCCATCATGGTCAAGGATCCAATCTGAAGGATAGCTCACAGCTTTACTTCAGAGCAATTACTGATATGCTATCATGTATATGGTGCAGCCAATTGTCCTGATAAGGATGGTTATAATTAGCCCAATTGGATGAGCTTTTAAAAAGTAGAATTTAAACACATTGCTATTTTTTCAACTAATTTGTATTATTCTAAATTAATATTTTTATTTTCAGGTGTTGTTACTTCTGATCTCTGCATCTTTTCTAATAAACTGGGTTTCATTGCTGGAAATATTACAGCATTCATTATTTGTGAATAAGCCAAAGAGCATATTTATACATTTATACATTAATACTACTGAAGGAGACCTTTTGATGAAAACTCTTTTTGGTTTTTTAAAAATAAAAATATTATATTTATGTGAGGTTTTTGGGTTTGTGTGTGTGTGTGTGTGTGTGTGTGTGAGGGAGGTAAAATCTTATTCATGTGGGTGTTACAGCATTTGATTTCTTTCTTTTCTGATTCCAGTTTTCTTGCTGTCATTGTGTATATTGTGTTGGGACACACTTCCTTTGCTTAGCCTGAAGGAATTAGCGGAACAGAGGAAAGTGGAAAAGTACAAAAATAACACCAGAGGAAGATGGACTAAAGATTAAGACTGCAATTCTATGTAGTGACAGTACCAAGGTTTATCATTGGGGGGGTGTGGAGGAGAAATGCAAGCTTGCTTCTACACCCTGCCCCCAAACCAGCAACAATTTTGGCCCAGATCCTCTCGCTATTGTGCCCTTCCCTTTCCCCCCTACTTACTGGTAGGCAAGTGCTCAAGGGCAGTTGTTAGGCAAGAGAAGGTGCTTTGAACCTGGGTAGCATTGTCTTGAATGCTCTCTTGCAGCCGGCATAGTCCTAGTAATTTGTATAAGCAAGCAGCCATTTGAGCGAGAATGGTTTTCTTCTGGTAGCTGCTGCAGGTTAAATTGGAACCAGTGACCTTGAAGTACAAGGCTCCATAGCCCATTTCACCAGCATCCAGTCTGCTTTTTAGGTCATCCTTCCTTTCCTTTCTTCCTTTCTTCCTCTCGTAATGATGCCATTCAAAGGATGGCATGCCAGGGGTGATTGGGGAGAATGTTCCTGTGATCTCTCCTCTCTTGGAGGAAGATTTGGAACATTTTAATAAAGTGGATTATAAGGACTTGGGCACAAAAGCAACCTGTTTCCTTCTGACAGGAGCTTTAATCTTCTCCCTGGGTTGCTGACAAAGGCTTTTCTTAAAGAAAACCCATGAGCACAAAGGGTGGGGGGACAGAAGAGAAAAAGAATGGGAAGCAGAGAGAGGTGCAAGATGTTGAAAGACACCCACGAATTGAAGCTGCTCAGGCGTTAATTGTGTCCTCTTTCCCAGGGTCCTCTCTCCCCTCCTTTCCCTCCCCCTGCTCCAATTCTGGATCAATGGTGGAGGCAGGTGAGCCAGATGGAGGAAGGAAGAGGCTTTGATTAGACAATCTTAGTGGTAAGAATGGGTATTGAACAAGAAAGCGGAGTCGATGCAACAATTAAAAGGTGAAGCATCTGCCTTCTCTTTGAAAGCAAAAGACCTCAGTGTTGCAGAGGGAGAATCACCTTCCCACCCCAGCACCCAATTTTCTTTTGAGTCTATTCATAGCTAGAAGAAAGTGTGTGACCTATAAAAGTGTCCCACTTTCATGCAGCTACCTAACTTACACGGAGTGATTACCTAGACTGTGTATTTAAAGGGACAAGAGCAGCCTGAGACCAGCTAAATCAAGCTGGTTTAGGAAGGGATCCTCAGGCAAAACTTTGTTGGAGAGCATGTTCATAACACCACCTCATGCAGGTTGGTCTTTTTTAAATAAATAAAAGACTTCTAGCCTGCCTTTCTGGGGGAACTGCTTTCACAAGGTGGTTCACTAAGGCTTAAAGCACACAACAACAACTCCTCCACTAATTTATAAAGCAATGGCAATATAAATGTTAAAGCATGGGTGACAGCAGCCACGAAATTAAGAGACGCCTGCTTCTTGGGAGGAAAGCAATGGCAAACCTAGATAGCATTTTAAAAAGTAGAGACATCACCTTGCCAACAAAGGTCCGTATAGTAAAAGCTATGGTTTTCCCAGTAGTGATGTATGGAAGTGAGAGCTGGACCATAAAGAAGGCTGATCGCCGAAGAATTGACGCTTTTGAATTATGGTGCTGGAGGAGACTCTTGAGAGTCCCATGGACTGCAAGAAGATCAAACGCATCCATTCTTAAGGAAATCAGCCCTGAGTGCTCACTGGAAGGACAGATCGTGAAGCTGAGGCTCCAATACTTTGGCCACCTCATGAGAAGAGAAGACTCACTGGAAAAGACCCTGATGTTGGGAAAGATGGAGGGTACAAGGAGAAGAGGACGACAGAGGACGAGATGGTTAGACAGTGTTCTCAAAGCTACAAACATGAATCTGACCAAACTGCGGGTGGCAGTGGAAGACAGAAGTGCCTGGCGTGCTCTGGTCCATGGGGTCACGAAGAGTCGGACACGACTGAACGACTAAACAACAACAACAACATGGCACAGTCAAATTAACCTAGTGCACACTGGATGAAAGAAAGTCTTCAAGGTCCTTTTGAAGACTGGTAATGATGGCGACCTCCTAGGGGAGGAGTTCCAGCGGTTCAGGGCCACCACTGAAGAGGTGCTGTGCCTGATACTTACCAAGCTAAGAACTCTCACTGGTGGGTCATAAAGCAGGGCCTCTGATGTAGATCTTACCCCCTGATGCAGCTGAACCACCAAACAGATGGGCTTATCGATGTCACAATGACTAGCCAAATTCTGGTATCAGAACAATGGAACAACAAATGCAGTGGACTTTTTGCTTTAAAAACCTGTAAAAAATAACAGAGGAATACTTATATAAAGGTTTATATTGTGATCCTCTCCAACTGAATGCCTGTATTGCCATTCAGAAAATTGAGAATTGCTCATATTTAATTGGGCTGGTGGAGGGAGGCCAAGTCCAGCCTCTGTTTTCTCCTTCACTAAGAGTTGTTCTTGTTGTTGTTGACATTATTATTCACATTATTTATGTTATTTGCTGCGGGGAGCTCAAAGAAGCTTTCATAGTTCTTCCCTCACTGTATCCCTACAACAACCCTGTGAGGTGTGGGAGGAAATTAAATATATGAATCCCTGTGGCCCATGTGTGTGGGGTAAATAACAAAAGAATTGGCTGGCCACCTGGATTCAAAACGAGGAGCTTGCACACAGAGCCTCAGTAGCAGAGTATTAGACTCACAAAAATAAGTAGCGCAGTGAAGTGTCAGGAGTATAGGTTGTTAAATCTTTTTATCCTGTTCAGCTGCACACAGCAGTTGTCCTCTTTGCACCCTTCTTGCCATGAGCAGACCACATACTGTTAAGTAAGTTTAAAATGATTTACTTGCAGATTCAAGGTCTCAGTTATGCATTGTTCCATGCAGCATCAGGGATCATACAGGCAAAATAATCTTGGGTAGAAAACTCAGCAAAGAAGCCTCAAACATGCAGTCTGTGCACATGGCTTCTCATGGCTTCCATGATGCAGAGAGATGAAGGAACTAGATAGGCTTCACTTCTTCTCCAGAGGGGAAGGTGTGTGACCTGAATTTATCTAGCAATACATCTCTGTGGTCCTTCACCCCTTCATACGCTAACTTGCAATGCGCATCGTTGTGTTTAATGGCAATCTCCAACATGAGGTAGGTTAGGCTAAGAGAGAGAGAAGGCCAAACAGTGACCTTCATGGCTGAGTTGGGACTGATTGGCAGTACTGCAGCTTCTCTGAAAGGCAAGATGCACATGCATCTCTGGCAATGAGAGCAGCACATGTGTGTTTTCTCATCAGCCTAGGGATAACCATGTGGCAACTGGTGACCTTGAGTATATTTGTGGCTTGTGCTGAGTAGCTTTTGGCACAAATACCACATTTTGATGCCTAGCCATTTGCATGGTCACCTAGCCTCTCAACTTCATGTCCCCCAAATTCTTGACTTTAACCCCTGTCTTCTTCATCACCACCCCTCAGAAAAGCCACTGCAGCATACCGAACCTGCCATTCTTTACAGAAGCATTTCCTTTTGTTGGTTATGAGCCTGCCACCTCTCATTGTCATTGAATGCCCCCTTATTCTTTTGTTATGGTTGAGTGGCAAAAAGTAAATTAATTTTTAATGTACTTTTAATTTTAATATCCTCGGGTGTTACTGTGTAAATGTTAAGCACTCAGATACGACGGCGAGGAGAGAACATAAACGCATCTGAACAGATAGAAGCTTTCGACGGGAATAAGTTTTTTTAAAAAAACATCTCCACAATGACTTTGAAATGCAGATCCCACTCACCCAGTTTGTGACAGAATTGATTGTATCCCCTGGCACTGGAAATGAATGCTGAGTGAGTTGTGTGATGTTTAAATTAAAGCAAGCAAATATTTTGGTATATGTTTTGGTAAGTGGTTTTTTTCTTAATTGAAGGCTGTACTTTTCCCTGGTGTAACCATAGAGACTCCAGTCAGACAGAGCAAGGCCACAATTCCTTTCAGTTCACTTTCCTTCTGTAAAGATCAGTAATGAGGATGATGATAATAATAATCCCATTAAAGTGATATTTTCTCCTGAAGGAAGAAAACACCCACCCTTTATTATTATTTATTATAGAGATTTATGTCTTGCCCTTCAGATAAGTTTATTTTTCTTTTTTCTTTCTATTATTTTAATTTGTTTTGTTACATATATGTATACACACTTATTTGTTTATGGAAAGTTAAATAAAAAGATTTTTAAAAACAGATTAAAAGCATCAGTCCTTGAGTCACATCTTTGAGCGCCAAACTAGGTATCCAAAATCCACCCTTTTCTCTCTTCATTTGCATCTGGTCACTCAATCCACTAGGGAGCCATCTTGGTGTTGTTTTTTTACCTCAGAATGTCCTTGGGAATGATGCTATGCCATCACATAGCATTGTTCCCATGGGTTTCTTGGGCCAGGATATATGGCCAGGGGGCTGCTGCATCTGCACTACAATAACCAGTTAAGGATTTTAAAAGAAAAACTGAAAATAGAAAAATATAAAACCTACCTAAATTTGTTAAAAATTTGCTAGTCCTTAAAAGCAGCTAAATAACGTCCCCTTCTTTGCTAGGTGGGACAAACGGCCTCAAAAAGGGGGGAGAAATATTCAATTTATAGAGAAGTCGATCAAAGGCTATGAGCTTTGAGAACTTAATCAATCAATCAATCAATCAAAATTTTTGGCATGCTGCCTTTGTACCATGAATGGCAGTCACTAGTTCTTGAAGGGATCAAAACAAATCATAGCACAAGAACAATGGCAAACCCAACAAATCAAAACACACCAAATGCATAGTAAGTAAAACAGTGCAATTTTATTTATTACATATATGCCAAGTCTTTTCTTCAAGGAGCTCAAGGCTGCACCTCCCCGTTTTACCTTCTCAACAACTTTGTGAGATAGGTGAAGCTGACTGATAGTGATAGGCCTAAGGCCACCCAGTGAGTTTCATGGCTTACTGAGGATTTGAATGTGTGTCTTACTGGTCCTAGTCTAGCACTCTGATGACTGCAGCATCCCAGCTCTCCGAGAGAGATTATTTGGTCCGACAGATGGAAGCGGAAAAAAGTGGGTACTGCATGTCACAGTACACTGTATTCCACGTTTCTCTTCCCTTTGTTCTCATGCTGTTGTTATAGTTCAATACCTTGCACAAAGGAATATGGATTGTCTGTGCTCGCCTTGGTTTTCCACGCAAAGGGGGAGAAAAACAGACACAAGCCCCCCCATTGGTTTAATAGACCAGCTATAAAAGAGGAAGCATGAAGAAAAAGGAGCGCAGCCATCATAAATAGACTAGCCATCAGTGGGCAACATCGCACAGCCTACCTACAGCCTTGTTTTGCTTGCCCTCCGGTGACCGCCATGCTGAGCCCCCTAATGTCCCTTTCCTTGCTCCTCTTGTAAGTGCTGTGCAACCCTTTGTCTTGAGCTGTGTAGTACCGGTGCAACTCTGCTTAATGTGCTGATGCAGCAGAAAACAGACCAGGATGTGGCTGCTGCATCTTTTACTAAAGCATCATGGACAAGGCATGTGTTGGTTGTTGAACTGTTTCTTTAAATCTAAAGGTTCATCATTGTTTCACCCAATGTGTATACCTTTAAGGGGCCGGAGCAAGGGCCAGAGCGAACTAACGAGATCCAGCGTTACAGCTGTGAACCATAGCAGGTGCTGCTGAGTTGCATTGATTAAGCTGCATCAGGAATTGGGTGCAGTATATAAGGAGCAGCACCTAGCTCTGCCATTAACCCTGGGGATGGGTTGGTGGTTGGGTCGTGTTTGTTTGTAGATGTATTTGGTGTATAAGGAGTTTTTGTTTTTCTTATTAAAACCTTGTTTAAGTTATTTTTGAGTCCCTTCCTTTTAATGCAAGCTCTCCCCAGCAAGCTCTCTGCGCTACTATACTGTGAAAAAGCCAACATTGGTATGCATATCTCCACCTTGCCTTCAATGGTGCACATGGAACATTGCATGTGGGGGCAATCTTTTCATAAACTGCTTCTGGTCCTGGGCCTGAAATGCCCTATTAAAAATTTCTCAGCATTGTCTCAGTGTGAGTTGTTTTGCTGAAATTCATAGGACCACCAAGTAGTGTGTTGAGGGCAGAGCTTTGTGGGCAGCGGTGCAGGGCCCCCCATTCAACAGCTTGACCAGGAAGATCCACAAATGCAGCAGGTTTTGTTTACCACATTTTGAAGAAAGTGAAATAATATACATTCTCATTTAAAGTGGGGAGAGGTTG
The DNA here is from genome assembly GCF_965153285.1 of Podarcis tiliguerta. Taxonomy (NCBI): domain Eukaryota; kingdom Metazoa; phylum Chordata; class Lepidosauria; order Squamata; family Lacertidae; genus Podarcis; species Podarcis tiliguerta. Next base: position 38,910,114 of record NC_139535.1, on the reverse strand, counting down.
AAACCAGTAAGTCCAAAATTGCCTTACTTCACTATGATAACAGGTGGCATGCCACTATTTTGTGGTGTCCACTATCATGCTTTCTGGATAGCAAAACAATAGGTATAAAAATTGGGTTGATGGTACACATTCAATAATTGAATGAGGGGGTAGCAGTGGCCATACATAATGCACTAGTGAGAAGGGGGACTTAAACACATCCAACAACATATGTGTATAAGGGTCTTCTACTCCATTGGGAACCCTGATTTCCTAGTGTTCCTGATTTTCTGGAGGAATATTGCATATGGCGGCTGTATGTGTATATGGCTCCTTTCTCAATAACACCACTGGGGAACAGTTAGCAGGTACATTGCCCCCACCACACATTCACTGAATATTTGAACGGGTTTGTGTGAACACCCTTTGATTAGCCTTTGCTGTTTATGCATGTAGGAACAAAATCAACACATGGATTAGTCTGGAATTTAAATATCTAACATTCAAATACAGGCAACCTGGTCCTCTTCTCTTGGCACCAGCAGATATGCCTGCTCATAGCCTACTAGCCAAATAAAGAAGCTGCTCTCAGATGAGATTATTGCTCCAAAACAATGTGCAACAGAGACACTCAAGGACATGTATCATGGGTGCAGGATAGCCTTTCCTGACAGTGATGCAATGAATACCAAGGCGCATGTGTAAAACTGGCAGCTGAGCAAAGCTAATAAGTATAATAGGACATGGTAGAAACCCTTTATTGGATTTGTGTGTACTTTGCATTGATCCCTGCTGTGAGCCAGCCTGCTCATAGTTTCAATAAAGACTAATTGGTTAATGCTGATAAGTATTCTATTTTAGGCCCATCTCCTAAGTAATGTTTGGCAGCTTTAGACCTATGGGAAGCAGTAGCTGTGAAAACCAGTGACTTCAGTGCATGTGCGCTCATTATTTAGATGGCCACTTCACACATTCTGAGAAGCAACGAAGAGTAGATGAGGAGGTGCACTTTTCACACGTCTGGGATATTAATATTGTTTATACTGCAACTTCAATATATATAGTGTTTTACTAAGTCTTTTTTGTTGGAAAAAAGGAACTTCTTTCCACCAAAAATATTATAATTTGAAAATGACTGAGAGTGGAGGGGACAGAAGGAGTGAAGGGTTCGGATTAATATGGAAGTTGTGTGGACAGTGTCATTATGTTGTTTAGTTAGCTAGATGGAAACAAGCATACCCTGATAGAGATTAGCTCTGTACTTGTATTAACTCTTGCACAGGGCATAAAAGAACAATAGAAGCCAATTCAGAAACCTGTACCTAACAGTTGTAGGCTCAAAACCAGGCTAGCCCATTTTGGGGCCTACTTAGAAATAAGTCCCACTGACTCACATAAGCGGAGAGATTCAGTCTAACACAGATTAAACACTAGTACACTACCCCTTAAGTGTGTTATGTTTGCTTCACGCTGCGGCTTTTTAGGTTACGAGCGTGGCAAGCCCAGAAGTGTTTACTTCTGGGTTCGCCCCACGTGCATGCGTAGAAGTGATCTGCGCGCTTCGTGCATGCGCAGAAGCACTCTAACGCACGCACGCAGTAGTGGCACTGTACTTACGGACTTTTTGGAGTGTGACCAGCACCCCGAAATGGATCGTGTTCGAAAGTAGAGTTACCACTATTTAATTCTTTGCTGTGAACATGGCCATACATTCCGAACAAGCATTATTTTCTGGGTGTGATAATGTTGGTACTTTGGCTGTAAACACCGCATATAACTGAAAGCCTATTTAAAACACGTGACTGCCACCAAAGAATCCTAGTGTAAACCTCCCCCCAAAAGGAACTGTAGTTTACCCCTCACAGAGCTACAATTCTTAATGCTCTTATCAAACTACAGTTCCCAGAATGCTTGTGGAGAAGTTATGGGCTTTAAATGCATGCTGTGTACACAACTTGTGGTTTTTACCAACACAGATTCACAATCAAACCATTATCTTGCCCAACATCCCACACCTCCCTTCTTACAGCCCCCATCTCTTCAATTTGTGGCCACCCTTTCACACTTTTTCTCTTGGGGCCCGTATTTCTTGTGTTCTGTAAATAAAGCAATTGTAGGAATGCTGGGATTTCCCCCACCCCTCTAAGCACACATTTTGTTTTGATAAACTACAGTGTTTTGTCTGCAGAAAAGTATTAACCGCTTACATCTATTTTCTCAAAGACCATGCATGAATATTAAAAGGGATTTATTCCTACAGTGGCTTCGGGCAGTTGAGTAATCCATTATATGCTGTCATATCACACTGTGGTAATGTGAAAAGCTGGGAGTCCCTCCAGTAATCTTGATTAGCAATATGGGGACCATTTTTATTTTTTATTTTTTTTAGCTGTAAACACATTTTCCTCCCCAGTGTGCTGAGTTCACATTAAAAATTATGATGTGGCTCTTAATCCATTGCTTTGTTTTAATTACAATAATGGTAACAATAATTGTTATTTCTTTTTTAAGATAATAATTGCTAATAAGTGCATTTCCTGCTGCTAAAAGATGCCAAGTTACATTTAATCAATTAATGAATTAATTTTGGTGAGTAATATGAGCCTCTCCTAGGCTCATGTATATTTCAGACCTATACAAATCCATGTAAAACTTTCCTTCTTAATCCATGTTAACAATTAACACATTTCCAGACAATCAAGCATCAAAGCAGAGCAGAAGCTTGGCATGCCACCCACAATTTCCAGCCACAGTAAGGCGATTCAACCCACACTGAGGAGTGAAATTTCAGTCCTTGTTCCTGGTAAAAAGGGTTGCTCGTGTTCTGGCTGGAATCTCTATAGTCCCCCTTTTTTGTTCAACAGATCCCAAAGGTTGATTTGCCTTTTAACAGGTCCAGGTCCTGGGTGGGTGGGGTAAGAAACCACAAACAGATGAAACACCGCCCCCCACTCCAGTAAGATGCAGTTATAGAGAAAAGAAGTTTCACACACTGATTTCCTTTGTTAGTTATGAAAAATGCACTTGGGACATTTTCTTCTGTCTACAGAGTTAAGACGCAGTCAATAGCTACACACTCATGACATCATATTGCAGAGAAGGAAGACATTGTGTGAACTGTAAAAGTGAAAAATGGTCATAGATAATTTTATATCCACAGAAATTGGTCCTAAATTACATGTAAATAAATAAAATAATATTACTCGATGTTGTCAGAATTTTCATATGAAGAAGTCTTAGCAAGTCTCTCAGCACTCCCCTTGAGCAGGAGGTCGGCAATCCCTGCAGCGCAAACTTTTAAGATGTCAAAAGAACTCTACAGAAACTTTTTATTAATGCAACTATTCATCAGGAGTTATTGATTTTTGTTTTGCTTTGTAAAGTTTTCCCCACAGTATTATTATTAAAACGTTCTAGCTGCAGATTGCATTTTTGTCTAGTTATTGATCCTTGTATTATCTACTCTGAAGAGACCTTCATGTACTTTGATAGATGGAAGGGAAAATCTGATTTTGTTTCCTTACAGTGGAGATGGGGGAAGTTGTGGCCCTCCAGATGTTCTTGGACTACAACTCTCTTCATCCCTGGCAACCAGCCATGCTGGCTGGGTCTGATGGGAACTGGAGTCCAACAATATATAGAGGGCTCCAGGTTTCTCACCGCTCTCCTACAGTCTGTTAGTTAGTTTGCCCTCTGTACCACGATGGTCTATCTTTGCCAGCACTGTCTATCATGACTTACTGTTAAGTTACACTTCCTCCCATAATCAATGTTTTATGCCCTGGGCTTTCCTAGTGGGTTGTCATTACAAAGTGTTCATAGAATTGTAGAATCTGCCATATTTGGGAAATGGATATTCTTGATACAACAAGTAAAAATATTAAAAGATCTATTGTCTTAACAGTCTTATTAGAGCGAAAAGTTAACACAACGAGCAAAAATTAACACAGCTGTAGGGTAAAAAAATTTCTTCCCATATAGTATTAGTGTTTCCCACCCCAAATTTGTATTGTTGGGCAGCTCCACCATAGGTGGTGGTATGCCTCACTATGAATGCAACCTCTCTAATGCATTGGCTTTGTTTCAGAAGTTATGTGGAACTATTGTATTTGTGTTCTATACCACCTAGCTATTACCTTAATAGAATTTTCCCTAACACACACTGAGATGGATTTCATTGGTTTGGCTAGGCAGAGAGACTTCCAATCTTGTTCCCTTATGTTGTGACCAAAGTCCATGGCTCAACCCTTCCTCAACCCTTCTGGGGAGCCCTCCATATTTCCATCAAGTTCTCTATTTATTAAATATACCATTCCCTTATAGGTTGCATCATCAAACTCTCAAACCACATTAGAGGCCTATGCACTTGCATTTTCTCCACCTCTTCACTTTTGAGAAAAGCCTGACAAAAGCCTTCAGTTGTTGCTGAAATGAATGCACAGTAGAGGCAAGATGCACATCAGTGGGGAGATTATTCCACAGCCACAGAGCCACTACCAAATAGGCTCTTCAATGGGCCTCTGCATTACACACCTTATTCAGAGCACGGACCACCAAGAGAGCTTCACCTGCTGATTGTAATGAATGAGGAGACTGACACAGGAGAAGGTGCTGACATTTGGGCCCCAGGTCATTCATGGTTGCTTGTTGGACTCCAACTCACATCAGCTAGCATGGCTAATGGTCAAAGATTATTCTTCAACATCTAGAGGGCTATAGCTTCCCAGCGCCTACTTAAGGTTTACATGGGGTGCATGTTTTGTAATGAAAAGGGCCCAGGTTCATTTCCTGGTGTCTCTAGGTGGAACTGCCAGAAATCTCAAAGAGATTACTACAAGACAGCTTTTTATGTCCCTGTTTGGACATGGCTCAGAAGGATCAGATTTCTTTTGGAAGCTGCTATTTGTTTTGCAACCTATGTTAAGAGAGAGATAACACCTAGGCTGCATGGAGACAGAGCAGCCTTGGTAATGATCTTCTGGTTGCATCATTTTATAGATCTGCACATCCACACTGTTTCGGCTGGGCTGTCCCATAGTCCTGTTGGATTAGAGGTGATGGTTGATTAGCAAGAAGCTCTTCAGGCAATAGCAGAGGCAATCAGCACTGCAGTCACTCTCTGCTGGAGAAGGCTGATTTGCAGCAGCCCGCTCTCCACACTGAGTGCACTGCTCAGGAATATAAATACTGTTAATCCCTCACATTAATATCATCAGCTTTGATCGTCCTTCCCCATTATCATCTCCTTGCTGTTAATGAAACAGATAGCCATAGGGGACAGGAGAGGGGGAACTAGCCTAATCAGTATATGGTGGTTGGAAATAGTGCAACTAAACTGACAGGTCTGGGAGATTAGGGAGTTGAGGAAACCTAGAAGAGGCGATGCAAAATAAGCACTCCCTAATTTTTTGTTCATGTTGAAGCCAGGATCATATGCCTGGTTTTCTGATGAAAGTAAAGCTTGGCTCCATTCACGACCTGGTTTTGCCCCTTTTAGAGGGAAAAACCATACCTTTGTTACAGAGCAGGTGCTTTGCATGCAGAAGGTTCAGTCCCTGGTGCCTTCAGGCCAGGCTGGGAAAGACTCCTGTCTGAAAACTTGGAGAGATGTTATTAGCTGGTATAGAAAAGACTGAGCTGGATAGCAATTCCATCACCCACTCGCCTGATGGAGAGGGAATGGCCTTTGCAGATATGGTTTTTTGGGTGACCAGTGAGCTGTTTGTTCATCCCTAGGTTTTTTTTTCTGTTCAGGAAAGGAGGTCTCATTCTAACATGAGGGAGATCCAGGGCTCTCCTGGTAGTTGCTGTGTGAGACTAAAATATACAGCTTTCAAGGATGAGCGTGTGTGTAGATGAGGTGTTCAACTCACTTTTCCATTCCCACATTCTTCAGAAAGTAAGCTTTTCCCAAAAATGGAAAAAAGAGGCATAAATCTCCATGCCTTCTGCAGTTTGCGAACATAAAAATGAATGGTTCAAACAATAATGCAACAATAGCTGTGGGAGACATACAAACAGCACAAATTGCATCACTCTAATAGAATCCAGAGCAGTTGTCTTTCACCCCAGCGCTCATCACCAAATAATATTGAGGGATGGCTGATATTGGTCCACCATTCACAGAGGGAGATTTTTAAACCTCTGCTGCTTGGAAAGATGGCTTATTTACCAGAGATTCATCTTCATACTCTTCTCCAAGAAGCATCCCTCTCTGCAGCAAAAGACATTAACAGGATCAGGCTTCATTTTTAACTTCAAGAAGGAGCCTGTAAGAACAACACAAAGTTTTGGGCAGGTCAGAAAGGTCTTTTGTTGCACAGCAGCTCATCAAAGAGAGAGACAGAGAGAGCAGGATCAGCCTGGAGCTCCAGTAATTAGATTCTCTGCTGCTGGAGGGTTGGCTGGCTGGCTGGTTGCCCAGGGAAAAAAATGGTTCCCTTGCATTTGTGTGGGGTCAGAGTGACATCAGATCAGTGGCGTAGCGTGGGTTGTCAGCACCCGGTGCAAGGCAAGTAATTTGCGCCCCCTAACCCGTGGATTTGCGCCCCCTAACCTGTGGATTTGCGCCCCCTAACCTGTGGATTTGCGCCCCCTAACCCTAACCCCCAGATGTTGCGCCCGGTGCGCCCGGCCCCCCCTGCACCCCCCACGCTACGCCACTGCATCAGATAGCTGGTTAAGCTCATCAAACTAGATGTTCACTTGGGCTATCTGGGTAGATATAGCCTAAGAAGGTATTATTTGCCAGTGTTTAACTTTTGAAGCACCGGCAAGTTGGGAGCATGTTCCTTGTTATGGAGACCATTTCCCTTCAACTGTTGTGACACTGCACAAAGGGAGATCTAGAGGAGCATGACTGGTTTGGTAGCACCAGGTGAGTAGCTTCTGGGGCACTGCAGCAGGCACCACAGCTGTGACCTCTAATGGAAGGCAAGAGGTGGTGGGTGGGTGGGGGTGCACTGGATTTTGGCATCACACAAGGCACCACTGAAATTTGAAACACCAAGGTCTACCTGTCAGGCTTCGGGGAATTTGCTTCCTCCTCCGTGGCCAAAAATGAGCAGACCGAATCAAAATAATTCTTACCAGTTAGTTTTTTTAACACAGTGAAGGACAAAAGAAAGTGTCAACCCAGAATGGTGGTGCTCCCAATTAAGGCTTGCACCCCCCTCTGTCCCTATTAATCTACGTCACACCTACATCTTGTAATCTGAGTTTATACCTGCTGTGCTTTCTGTTCTTTGGCTTTTTGAGCTCTTCTTGACCTTGGGCTGGGTGGAGGAATGTTGTCCAGAGACTGTGAATCTGTTAACCCTCTCTCTTCCAGTGTTTCTTTTTCTAGTTGTTCCACACCCCATATTTCTCAGCTTCTGCCTTCTGAACTATGCCCCTCTGCAAACCACTGTTCCAAATCTATACTGTCCTCCTGCTCCTGGGAAGATTCAGGAGCAGGAGCAAGGGGAGGCAGTGGCTCCCACCATTCTTCCTCAGTACAGCCCTCCTCAGCACGGTCCCTGACCACCACTGCATTGCACTACTCATTTCATTGGCTATGTTATGCATTTTTGTGTTAATAACTGAGGGTGGGATTCAGCTAATGAGTCCTGCTAGTGGAAAGCAGCACAAGGGCTCCTGCTAGTGCAATGGTGTTATCTCCTCCTAGTCCCCCCACCCCTGAAACTAGCTTAGGGGATTCAGGAGAACCTCCAGAACAGTGCCTGGGGGAAGGAGAGGGGAGATTGCTCCATGTGGCAAGCTGAAACATTTGCCCTGATGGAATGATCAACTTAGGGCTACTTGGAATTCCTCCCCAACTCTTACTTGTGGCTGGGAATAAAACATGGAAGCTGAGCTGTAAGTGAGCACAATGAATGTATGTGGAATGTGTTCACTTCTTACGTGGTGAAAAACTTACAATCCCCATGTTTTTGGGTGCACGAGTGAATTTGTAAACACCTTAACTCTTAAAGCAAAGCATTATTGATCCTTGTAGGTGTTCAAATGTTCTTCATAAATTAATCCAGTTTAAAGCACTATGGGTTCTTCCTTCCTTCCTTCCTTCCTTCCTTCCTTCCTTCCTTCCTTCCTTCCCAACAGCTCCAGGAATATTTTTAAATCCCAGGCTCCCAGAGAGGTTTATGGTATGATAACACCCCCATCTTATAGTCATAGCTCAAAGTCTTTATCTTGTTTCAAATCCCACCCCAAATTTATTATATTATGACCAGTTTGTAAACCATTACTGCTTGTGCCCATTGTCTTCTTTGTACTGAAAAGCTGCCTCCGCTACTTTTCCCTTTGATATATTTATAGTGCCTTCTCATATCCCAGCTCAATCTCCTCCTTTTCACTGTGAAGTGCTTACCTTGCCTCTCAGTCATTGTCCTCACAAGCTGCTACTAATTTTGTTCTTTTGAGGTGGAATGCCACCATTTTATTTTCCCTGAGAAGTCCCTGAACAAGCTAAAGCATAAAGAATGACCAGAAAACCCTGACCTTCCACCAGCACGTTCCCTTGGCAACAGCCAATTTGCTATTATGGAACTGAAAGTAGAATTCTGGTCTGTTCATAGAAAATAACAGCTACCTATTCAGACTCGGTCACAAGGAATTCACATATGGATCTATTTCCTCGGAAACAAGAACAAATACAATTCTGTTGGGAACTTGCAGTCTTCCATGACTCTAGGTAATGTGACCTGTGATGGATCCTCCATTTTTTATTTAGGACTGGGGCAGGATTAAAAATAGATTATGATCAGTCTTCAGTGTGGTTGACTATCCTTCTGGACTTTTTGGCACCAAGACAATGTTTTGGTGCCAAAAAGTCCAGAAGGATAGTTCCAGGCAAATTGCCCTGGGAAGGCAATTCCGTAACTGGGTGCGGTCACTGGGAGTAGCCATTCTTTCTGCTAAGCTGGTCCCAAGTCATATTGGGCTTTAAAACAGGGATCGGAAACTTCATACCGTGGGGCTGAATGTGCACCTCCAGGAGTTTCTCTTTGGCCCTGAGAATTTTCCCAGGCTCTTACTCCTAGTTTTGCTCCATGCACTTCTTGAGTGTGCCTAGCTGGAATATGTCCTTGAAATGTGACCCCGCCTCTTGCTTTCCTGGGTGGTGTGTGAAATGTAGCCTACCAGACAAGGGTAATAGACCCACATTTTGTCACTCACCCACCCACCACTGGCACGTGCCTCCCTGACAAGTTGTTCATGAGGGAACTGCATTGCATTTGCATTTATATCCCACCTTTACTCCAAGGAAAAAAGTTGGCGTACATAGTTCTCCTCCCCATTTCATCGCCACAGAATTTAATTTCACATTTAATTAGAATAGTATTGAAATTCCTCTTAGTTGGTCATTTTTCAAATTTTATTTTTTTATTTTTCTATTTGCCAAAACGTCTCTTGATTCACCAAAACTTCTGTTGTTCCGATGAACAATCTTTTGTTCTTCTGGCTCAGAACTTTTGTCAGCAGTCTTCAGAAGACATAACATGCTGCCATTGCACGATGATGTCCCTACACTGTGCCAAACATCACTGGCCAATAGCACATACAGTGACAACACTATATTTTGATGAATGTGATTGTCTGAACTTTTCTAATCACAACTGACAGTGAGTTGGCGGTGGCGGGACACCCAACAGCAATTGTGTTGGCAGTGGCTATTCAAGTGACAGAGAGGTATGAAAAATAGCACCAAACCAGTGCAGATGGAACCTCAGACGATCAGAAAAGTATGTAAGCATTCTACTTTGCTGAACGTTCGTTTTACTTTGAAACCTGGTTTTATAACATGCAAACCAATGCGTAAACCCTCACAAATTCATATCAGACATTTACAAAAAATCTACGCCTACATTTATTTATTATGCTCATGTGTTGTTGTTGTTTTTCTAGTAGATGTAAACAGCTCTTACAGCATCCCTCTTCCCCCGGGCTTGGAAATAGGTTACAACCAAGGCTGTGGTGATTGCAATGCCTTGACAGAGGACAATTTGGGGGTCACAAATGACCCAGTAAATTCAAGCCAAGATGTATGGAAGAACCAATAATCACAGTGACTTCAGTCAATCATTCAGTCGGAGTTTTATGGGATTTCAGTCAATTATTAAGAAAACATGTTGTTCATTCCTATAATGATGTAATAAAAAGATAAACGCTGGAGAATTCTTTGAGGCAAGGACACACAGCGAATCATTGTCAGAGTTGTTGTTCATAAAGTGGATAGCGACAATCATAGCTATGTGTTAATGTGCACATGTATTGCATGCTAACTAGAACGCTTGGACATTCAATGAAGCTGAAGCTGTGTACACATTATCAGCTTAAAACAGAGCAAGGTTGTTTCCTCCTACAGCATTTCAATTCAACTTAGCATATTGTTGTACATATCCCTGCTCTTTGATGTGCTCAGTGTGTTTGTGCTCAGGTCCTGCTTGCAGGGTTCCCACTGGGACCTGGCTGGCTACATTGAGAATAGGATGCTAGACTAGATGGGCCACTGGTCTGATCCGACAGGACTTTTCTTCTGTTTTTAAAGTCAACAAAGAAGTACATGGTTTAGAGGTGTTAGCACTAAAGGCACCTGAAAATCAGAAGCATGGAAAAGTGTTAGAACTCTACACTTTTCTCTGAGCACAGAACTCCAGTGCAATGCTCAGATTCTCACTTTCAGCTAATCCATTTACTGCTCGCAACTCTTTGCAGAGACACTGGATGATTTATGGTTCCGCATCAGAAACATGCAAAATTCATGGGTGCAGATCCTCACGCCATTTGTCATTGGAAGTTGCAGCATGGGATTTTGCTTATAGACACTCAGCTGCTGTTTGATCACTCAGGCCGACTTGCTTAATTTGTATCCAGCAAGGGAGGTAATATGAGGGCTTCTTTAAATTTCCTCAAAGTCTAGCAAAAACGCCTCGTCCAATCCCGGTTTGTACTCACAGTTATCGCCATGTCCAGATGGCTGTTGTAAACAAGGCTGGATATATATCCAGAAGACACCTGTCCCCCGCAGACCATATGCGCTAGCAAGTCCGCCCCATGCTGATCCTCCACTCCTTCTCGCCCATATACACTGTGGGCAGCAGTAAACATTCATTAGTGCAACTGTGCAACCCACACGGCTGGAGTTCTGCTGCAGTAGTACAAGAAAGTCATCGATATGACCCAGCTTGTAGGTTTCCAGGTTAGCGCATGTACTGCACCGAATAAATGAGGCTGGAGCCGTGACAATAGGTAACACCAGACTTCAGACAAGTTCTGGTATGACCAAAAGCAGGGGAGAAGCCCTAGCTCAGTGGTAAAGTGTATATGAGGTCCTAACATCCAATGATTGCACTTCTAGTTATAGGATCTCAGGGGTTAGAGAGGCGTTGGCCTGAGACCATAGGCAGCTATTGTGGCTAGGCTAGATGCACTAGTGGTTTGGCACAGGATAAAGCAACTTCATATGTTCATATCGCTACATCCCTGCTGAGTGGAAGCAAGTTTCCAGGGGTTTCAGGCACTCACCCAGGGTTGTGTTTCCTTCGGGAGTCCAGACACTGCAGAGGCTGTAACATTTTAAGTTTAATGGTTTACGATATACGTCTTCCATGGAGATGGAGAGAGTTCACAGCATTACATCCCAAGCGGGGCTTGTTCCCGGCAGCAGCACAGCATTATAGTCCGAGGCATCTTGCATGCCATCCCTTTACATCTCTCCCAGCCTCCCCTTCACCTCACCATACGGAGTTCCACCTGCTTCCTTTCTTCTTCCCAGCAAACCCTTTGCCTCCTTCCTGCCACCTCACACCCCTCCCTGTCACTTTGGTAACCTCTGCTTTGCACAGACCTCAGCTTTGAAAAGTTTTGAGGTGATAACAACTGCTTATTGTTTCATAATGACTTGCATTCAACTAGCTCAGCCAGGCTAGTTTGCATAGGCTACAGCCAGGGGAACTGCTGCAGCCTGTAATATTCCAAATATTAGCTAGATTCTGACATTCATTAATTTCTTGGGTTTAGCTCCCCCCCCCCAAACAACTTACAACATCTTATTTTCCTGGTTTATCTGATGGAGCCAGTCGGTGGGTGAGCACCATGCCCTTTGTGGCTGCTCATGCAAATTTGTTCCCTATTTGGTTAAAAACACTTTTGTTTTTCTTTCTGTTTCTACATTCATGCCTCCTCTTGCTTTGCCACCACCTGTGGCAGTAGCAGAAGTCTGCTTGGTGGCTGCCACTTGGTGGCTGCCATTTTATTTTCCTAGAATGCTCCAGTCATTGCATTGTTCTATAACAACCTGGGGAGGGAAGATAGCAGCCTCCAACTCCCAAAATAATGGCCTCACCGGCAACTGCCCCTTGTTTGTTGCCCACAGGTTCCCTAAGGGTTAGTGCTTGTAGGAAAAGTTTCCTTTCCCTTTCATCTTAGGCTGCATGTCAACCTTCGATTATAGCAGATATTCTTTCAAAAAAGGCAGACGAATCCCAGATTACACTGGGGGGCAGGGGGCAGAGGAGAAGGATCTACATAGGCTTAGCGTCCAATGTTTGGCAAAGCTCATTTCCACTGTCATAAATTTTACTCATCAGAAGCAAGTTATTCAGCTTTGAAAACTTTCCTTGCAGATCCTGGATTTTCCTTTGGAGCTGAAACCTGCTGAGAGAACAGAAGAGATCTGAGAAGTGAGAGAAGGGAGTCTTTTTCTAAACTACAACAGATGATAAGCCTGATAAATCTATCCACACACGCTGAAAAAACAGTCGTGACCTTTCAGCTTCCAAAAGGCACGGTTGTTGGACGTCTCGGCGCAGACAGGACAAGGAGAGGGAAATAACTGAGGAGCTGCTGAAAGAAAAACAGCCCCAGTCTCCTGATTCCTTCTTAGACAGCCTGGCATCTCGGACTGGATTGCTTTTGCCGCACAAGGGAAGAAAGCCCAGTGAAGCATGAAAAGAGAGTGTGATAAAGATGCACTAGCTGCCATTCTCCCTCCAGAAGAAACCGAGTACGCTCTCAGGTGCAGGTCATTTTTCTCAAAAAGTATTGCTGCAGGAAGAGCAGGACTAGAAGCCAGCTCTTCCCTTTGCCTCACCCCCTCTCTTTCCACCACCCCCTTTCATTTGTATTTACTTTTCTCACAACGGCAGCTGCTTGCCAATGCATTCCACTTGGCTTTGTGCAACTTGTCACCAGGGGCCCCTAGGAGGCTAAGCACACACAAATCCTGAAAGGTATGAGACCGTCATAAGAAGAGCCCTATTGATTCAGGTCAATGGCCCATCTAGTCCATCATCCTGTTCTTCCAGTGGCCAACCAGAGGCCCATGGGAAGAAGCCCACAAGCAGGACTGACCTGAGTGCAGCAGCACCCTCCCCAATTGTGATTCTCAGCAATTGGTATTCAGATATATACTGCCTTCGACAGTGGAGGCAGAGCATAGTTATCACGGCTAGTAGCCAATTGATAGCCTTACCAGCCATGGATTTGTCTAATCCTCTTTTAAAGCCACCCAAGTTGGTGGCCATCACTGCCTCCTTGGGGAGAGAGTTCCATAGTTAACATACACACTGTGTGAATAAGTATTTTATCTGCCTTGAATCTTCCAACATTCAGCTTTGTTGGATGTCCATGATTTCTAGTGTTAAGAAAGAAGAAGGAAAACTTTTCTCTATCCACTTTCTCCATGCCATGCACAAGTTTTACAAGAAACCTGCCAGGTTGCTCACCTTTTCTCCAAACTAAAAACTCTCCAACCTAAAAAGTCACCCCACCCCTTGATCATTCTGGTTGCCCTTGGACTCAGCTACATTAGTCAAAAAAGTGTTTTGAATGTGTTATAAACATGCAACACTAGATGACGATGGAGAGAGAAAAGTTCCTTGTGATTTTCCATAGCGTTTTTTTTCCTTTTGTTATAGCCAGTGCTTTTTTCCCTTTAAAAGTGTTTAGGGGTACTCTCATTCTGACTCAAGAAAATCACCATTTTATGGTTCAAATTGGGGAAAATAAATACAGTACAGTGGTACCTCAGGTTAAGTACTTAATTCGTTCCGGAGGTCCGTACTTAGCCTGAAACTGTTCTTAACCTGAAGCACCACTTTAGCTAATGGGGCCTCCTGCTGCCACCGCGCCGCCGGAGCACAATTTCTGTTCCCATCCTGAAGCAAAGTTCTTAACCTGAAGCACTATTTCTGGGTTAGCGGAGTCTGTAACCTGAAGCGTATGTAACCTGAGGTACCACTGTAAATGGACAAAAGTACAAAGATTCACAAAATGCTTAGGGGTATGCATCCACCTGCGTCCCCCCAGAAAAAAGCACTGGTTATAACAATTTAATTTCTGACTTACTGTTTTTATAGAGGTTTTCCCCCCTGTGTGTAGATGCACCCCTTTTCTGAACATTTTCCTTTATGAGGTGAAGTGACCAGAGCTGTACGCTGCATTGCAAATGCGGCCATACCATCATGGCATTATGATGTCAGCAGTTTTATTTTCCTAATGATCCTTAGCATGACATTTGCCTCCCCCCCCCCCCAGCAGTTGCCTCACTCTGTCCATCCTTGGGGCTCTTCTACTTCATTACACTCTCCTCTTTGCTTTGAGCCATATGATCTCACTCGTTTTGGATTGTGGTGGTGAGCCACTTAGAGCTCAGCTTGATTGTCGGGAAAGCGGCATACAAATATCCAATCCAATCCAAAGGAATTCCATAAGGAATTTGGCCTGTGTGAGTTCCTCTGCTAGCATGGACACCTGCCAGGACTGCAGCACTAGAGTTTCTGAGGATTGCTTCTCCTCTCAACAAGGAGCGCATCTTTTGATTTACATATTATACAGAGCAGTGTGCAGTTGGCAACCGTAGGAACAAATCAGAAACAGGTTTTCATTTTTTTCAAAGAAGGGAAAATGTTTTCTCCCCTTCCTTCAAACTCCTTCCTGAATCCCCAGCATGCCAGCCTTTGGGCTGTAATCTGAGTTCTCTGGTGTATTGCTCTTATTATCTTGAATGTGAACAATAGCAGAGAAGCAAGAGAGGGGCGGGGGAAGGAAGGGGAATTACTTGTTGGGGAACAGGCACTGAAGACAACTGGAGCACTTTGTGTGAAAAGTAGTTCGCTCCTTTCTCAGCTCCTTAATAAGTTAATAATTTATCAGAGATTAACGTTAGCACCTTGAGGCATAGAAGACATTGCCTGGTTCTTACATTACCACAGCTCTATTGTAATTCCTTTATCTTCCCTCCCTCCCCTCCCCCCCACCTCAGCCATTGCATAACCACCTGGGGCCATACTAATATAACAACATAAGATTCAATTACAGAAGACTACAATAGGAGGACAAACTACTCTTCTAGTGCATCAAATTGGTGCTCATCAGCATTAATTATTGAGTGACCATCAGAAATTGCATTTCTTAAATAGCAAGGGATAAAAAGCAATCACGCCACCACCATGCAAATCTCTCTCTCTATGTGTGTGTGAGTTTTATATGTGTGTGTGTGTTCTTAATGAAGACATCTGGAATGATATGGGGTAGTGCTTAAGGCTTTAAAAGGATGGGGAATAGCACAAAGTAGCTTTTTCTCATGCTATTTTTTCTATTTATTGGTACAGTGAAACCTTGGTTCTCAAACTTAATCCGTTCCGGAAGTCTGTTAGACTCCCGAAACTGTTCGAAAACCAATGGGTGGCTTCTGATTGGCTGCAGGAGCTTCCTGCACTCAAGCAGAAGCTGCGTCAGATGTTCAGCTTCCGAAAAACATTTGAAAATCGGAACACTTCCAGGTTTTCGGCGTTCAGGAACCAATTTGTTCAACAACTAAGCCATTCAAGAACCAAGGTTCCACTGTATATACATACACAAATGGAATATATGCTCATGAACATAGAAGCACATTGGTCAAGGAGCCTGGATACATGTCTTCCATGCTACCAGAAAGTGTGTAAAGCAGCTCTGAAACCAGAAGGAGCAACCTATTTGTAGTCTCCGGACCAGCTAGTGTTCTCTGCTACGTTCTCCTCACTGGGAGCAGGGGGTAAAACCAGTTTTGATGGCCGGCATCCAACAGTATTTAATATTTGACTGAAATTTATAGTTGACATTGTATTATTTTTCTTTATTCTTTTAACCTGAGACTGTTATCATTTATCTGATAGATAACAAGCAATGGTATTCAGTACCTGACATTCCATATTTCAGCACCTTGCATTACGTTCGCTTTCCCAGATTCACAGTGGCTCAGATTTTTGTTATACCGAGGTTTCATAAACATGGTTAAAGTGTGAGCACATTTCATTCTTCAGCCAGCTTTTGAGCTACCTTTCCACAGCTGTGCAATACAAAGGTGGTGAAAATGATGAATGATTATGTCATTCAGGAACTCCAGAGGGCAGGGACTCTCTGCCTTTTACCAACTTTGAAATTCACACAACATATTGTATGTCTGTGTGACTCAGAGCAGATCAAAAGAGCAAAGGACCTAAATAAGAAACTGGCAGTCACTTCTCACCACTCTGCATCTTGGGCTAAAGAAAACAGAAAAGTTTATGGCTTAATTGAAAGCACCTTGGAACTAGAATTCAAGAACAATATATTTGCATTCTCATATGCTAAGAAGAAGAAAATCTATACAAATGTGTAAGTCCAAAACAACAAAACCTGGAGAACACTGCCTAGTTTTGAGAGCCACAGAGAAAGGCACAATGGTAAGCGTGGATCACAATACACTAAGCAGTGAAGAGGAAATCAACCTTCAACTTGGTGCCCTTAAATTGTTGGAATTGGCCAGTGGTTGAGGATGATGGGAATGAGTACCACCCTGGGAGAAGGCTGATAAAGATGATTCAGAGTATTGGACTAGGACTGAATGGCTTTAGGTCTGAGTCCACATCCAACCATGGAGCTCATTAAGTGATTTTGGGCCAACCACTACCTCTTGGCCTAACCTATCTCACCTGGTTGCTATGAATAATAATGGGGAGGGCAAAGTAGACATACCACTTGGGTATCTTGGAGGTAAAAACTAGAAATAAATACATGAAACGCAAATAGGCACAAATACAAGATGAGTGACACCTGGCTTGAGAGCAGTACATGTGAAAAGGATCTAGGAGTCTTGGTTGACCACAAACTTGACATGAGCCAACAGTGTGACGGGGCAGCTAAAAAAGCCAATGCAATTCTGGGCTGCATCAATAGGAGTATAGCATCTAGATCAAGGGAAGTAATAGTGCCACTGTATTCTGCTCTGGTCAGACCTCACCTGGAATACTGTGTCCAGTTCTGGGCACCACAGTTCAAGCAAGAAGGACACTGACAAACTGGAACGTGTCCAGAGGAGGGCAACCAAAATGGTCAAAGGCCTGGAAACGATGCCTTATGAGGAATGGCTAAGGGAGCTGGGCATGTTTAGCCTGGAGAAGACGAGGTTAAGGGGTGATATGATAGCCATGTTCAAATATATAAAAGGATGTCACATAGAGGAGGGAGAAAGGTTGTTTTCTGCTGCTCCAGAGAAGTGGACACGGAGCAATGGATCCAAACTACAAGAAAGAAGATTCCACCTAAACATTAGGAAGAACTTCCTGACAGTAAGAGCTGTTCGACAGTGGAATTTGCTGCCAAGGAGTGTGGTGGAGTCTCCTTCTTTGGAGGTCTTTAAGCAGAGGCTTGACAACCATATGTCAGGAGTGCTCTGATGGTGTTTCCTGCTTGGCAGGGGGTTGGACTCGATGGCCCTTGTGGTCTCTTCCAACTCTATGATTCTATGATTCTATTCTATGATTCTATGAAATATCGTATTTACGGGACCGCCTCTCCTGGTATGCCCCGCAGAGGACCTTAAGGTCCATGAATAACCATAGTTTAGAGGTCCCGGGCCCTAAGGAAGCTAGACTATCCTCCACCAGGGCCAGGGCCTTTTCAGTAATGGCTCCGACCTGGTGGAATGCTCTGTCCCATGAGACTAGGGCCCTTCAGGATTTAACCTCCTTGTGTCGGGCCTGTAAGACAGAGCTATTCCACCTGGCCTTTAATTTGAATTCAGCCTGATCTTTTATTTCCCTTTTCTTCCCTCCCCCTCCCCTTTTATGAAGATTACCCGCTCTGAGACCCCACAGCTAATTCTCCCCTGGCCTCCTTACTGGCCCAAGTAGGACCAATTCAGCCAGCTAGCCCTGGGGATTATCTAATGCTTATTTCCCCTAAATTGATTTCAAAATTTTGAATTTTATCATTATTCGTGTTTTTATACCATATTTTATGCTGCTTTTACAATTAAGTGTTTTAAATTTGTTGTTAGCTGCCCTGAGCCCAGTTTTTGAACTGGGAATGGCGGGGTATAATAAAAATTTATTATTATTATTATAAATCTCTGGTCTGATGCTGTTGCGCGATAAAGGTCTGTGCCATTTTGGATCGCATTTTGACAAACAGTTTGCATTAAAGGCATGGGGAAAGTGTGACTCTGTTTGAAAATGCTTTGGCTCCAGCTAGAAAGCTGTGTCTGTTTCTGGCCACCCTGATTTAGGAAATTAAGGAGCAGATTTTGGAACTCCAATTGGGCAGAGTTCCAGAATGCATGGGAAGCCTGAATAACATAGAGGTCTGTGCACACAGGCTTCCTTTGCAAGTCTCCACCACGTTAAATAGAAATGAGTGGCTGCTGGGGCAGGGCCAGGGAGCTGTGTGAACTCAGGGGTGGGCCAGAAGCTCAGCCCCACAGCTGCGTTGTGCAATTCATGCATGAAGTGGGCTACAACAGTCTGGATCTTCTAACTCCCCACCATAGGAATCCAGTGATCTGGCACAGGGGCAAAGGAAAGGCAACTTGTCATGGTGCGAAGTAAGTTCTCCTAGCTGGCAATAGAGGAGGAGGGTAAATTGGATGTATACCTACCTCCTTTGGAAGCCGAGCTGCATGTTGGACTAAATGGCCCTTGGGGTTCTTTTCAACTCTATGATTCTTTGTGTATCGTCATGTCTTGTTTGGCCTTGAGTTGCTGCTATACTGGGCATGGTTAGCTGAAATAAGATGGAGAGCTTATGGTGGAAGTTTTTCAAATGTCTAAAAGACTACCATAAAAAAGATGGAGGATAATTGTTTCCGAGAGACCCTAATAGAAGGACAAGAAACAATGGCTTCATGTTCCAGCAACACAGATTTAGTCTGGGTAACAGGAAACTCTTAACTGTAAAAACAATTTAGCAATGAAAAATGTTGCTCAAGAAAGTGATGGAATCCCCAGAGGCGATGAAAGAGAAACCAGAGAAGCATCTGACGGGAAGGATTTAATTCTGAAGAATTTAGCTATTTCAGGGTGTTGGATTCAATGACTCTTGTGGAATCTTTCCAATTCCATGGCCATATAATTTTATGAAAATGAAAAAGAACAATAATCTATACAACAGAGGCTACACTTGAAATATGCTGTTGAGACTAAACTTGATATATGATTTCATAGAATCATAGAACTGGAAGGGACCCAAGGGTTATCCAGCCCAGCCCCCTGCAATGCAGGCATCTTCAAGTCCCTGAAAGCACTTATTATTATTTCAGATAAAAAAAATTAAGGGGAGTTATCTTTTGAGGGGACAAGGTGTTTGCCAGTGTCTGTTGCACTGGCATCCTGTGAACAGCATCTAAAATGCACATATCCCATACGATAATTCCATGTGTTCTCTGATGCATGCACATGTATTTTGCATTTCTGAAGAACTCATGTCAATGCAACCACAGGGCAACAAAGGAATGAGCAGGGAAATTGAGATAATGGGAAAGCTGTCCTGGGAGAAAGAGTTCAGCATGCTTTGAAGCTTCCACCCATTGAACCCACTACTAGCTCAAAATGATGGATTACAGGCAAGTGGAAGGAGGTCCTTTACAATATGTGCAAGGACCTGCAGTGAATTACAAAAGCTGTTGACAATATGGTGCAGGATGCTGCCTTAGGAAACTAAAAGGAGCATTTTATTTATTTATTATTATCATTTATTCATCACTTTCTGCAAAGATGGCTCAAAAAATCTTACAAGGCCTTGCTTACCTCATATTAAGAAAGCATGAGCTAGAATACCGATGGCTAATTTGGATGGCTTTAAAGGGGGATTAGATGGCTTCTGGTCATGATGGATGTATTATCTCCAGTATCCCAGCCCCTATGCCTCTGAATCTCCAACAACATTCAGATACAATATCAGCTGTAAGCACAGGAGTCAACTCTAGGGGGCCGTGGGCGCTTGGGCACTCACAATATTATAATTGTGGTGGCCAGGCACCCACAAAGTCAATGAGCAAAGCCAGCAGAGAGAGGCAGGCAGCCAACCTCTGTATTGCTGCCTCCGAGAGAGAAGCAGTTTAGCTCTTCCCTCTGCAACTAGCAAGTGAGGCACCCTTTTCCAGATGCGGAGGCAGCCGCAGAAAAGGGTGCCTTGCTGGCCGTACAGAAGGAGGAAGAGGAGCCGCTGGCGTTGCCCCATGGATGTGAAACGTAATGCGTGCGATGTCACACACACTACATGCAGGTGTGTGTGTGTGACGTCGTACTTCCATGTTATGTCAGTGGGCACCCACAATCCTGAGGGCAAGATGGCACCCCGGTTGTAAACATTTGTACAAGCAATGGGTTTTGATTCCTGGGGAAAGGTCTTCTCAGTGGTGGCACCCTGCTCTCTCTAGAAAGGTTCACCTGATACCTACCTTGATGTCCTTTTGGCAACAGGCAAAGTTGGGTTGTTGTTGTTGTTTTTGGTAACTTTCCTAGGCCTTCGGTCTGCTCGAGTTCTCACCAGTTTTATCTTTGCCACTTGTTTTTATGGTGAGCCTATTTGATTGTATGCATTTTAAATTCATTTGCTTTTATTTTGTGTGTTAAGAAAGGACATTGGCCTTACATGCCATTCATTCCATGGCATGTTGAGGACTTGCAATCTATAATACCATGGAGTTGCCATGTGCGGTACTGTCATATCTTTAGTGTCCTGTGGTCCATCTGCCAAGACAAGCTGAAGTTGCCCCCAGAAGCTGAAAGCACCTCACCTTTCCCCTTCTATCCATTCTGATTCCTCCCTCCCATCACGTCTGTTACAAGGCTTTGTGTCTAATTAAGGCACATTGTCCAGCCAATTGGGAAGAAGGAACTAGCTGGAGCTGTTTTACAAATAGAAACAATCCTTGTTCATTATCCCTTAATTGAGGCAACAAAAAGGTGCTGGAAAACATCCATCAGAGGCACATTCATGTACATCGTTGGAGGGGATTGGATTTAGGAACTCACAAAAGGAACATCAAATGTTCCAATCAAGAGTTATACAGGCAACAGCGAAACAAAGACTTGGAGACACAAATACATCAGAATTAGCCCAATTACAGATTATATGTTTCCGGAAAACACATTCTTTGGCTTTCATCCAAGATTTTTAAAGCATACTTTCTTTCTTCCTTTTATAGTCACAGCACAAAAAGTTGATGCTGTTTGTTTCTCCTTCATTACCTCCAGATGCGTTTTCATTGGGCAAATATGTAAACCAGCCTCAAAGATAGCTAAGAATGAGGTAACATAATGCCAACCAGAAAACTCTTGCTCAGATTTGAACTACAGCTATTTTGAGGAATAGGAAATTTGGTTTATCTTTTCTTTCCCATCATTTTGTTGTTGGCTTTGTTTTCCATTCTAAAATAAAATGAAATATTTTAAGAGTGTTTACGTTTCAGCTACAAGCAGGCACCAGAAGAATGAGCTGATTTGTGGAGAATGTTGAGGAAGATTGCCAGCAGTACAAGTATAGGAAGAATCAATTCAAATGTAAAATAAAAAAGAAAACAAGTCCTTACAGGATCTGATTTGGCTGTTCTTCATCCTGGCGTAATTCTATTGATTTAGCCTTTTGCTCATTCCGCGGGCAAAGGTGGCAATTGTTTGTGTTATGTCTGGAGAAAATATCACCCCGCAGTTCAGTCACTAGGTGGTACTATCATTAATTGTTGTTGCAGGTTGGACAAAGCTGGAATTCCCTTCTGATCTGTATTTCCCGTTATTTAAGACAGCCACCCCCAACTTGGTGCCCTCCAGACTGC
Source organism: Podarcis tiliguerta (assembly GCF_965153285.1). Classification (NCBI taxonomy): domain Eukaryota; kingdom Metazoa; phylum Chordata; class Lepidosauria; order Squamata; family Lacertidae; genus Podarcis; species Podarcis tiliguerta. Next base: position 38,888,060 of record NC_139535.1, on the reverse strand, counting down.
AACTCCCATCATCTCTGTTCATTGGCCACATTGGTTGGAAATTGTAGTCCAAAATAACTGGAGAGCACCAGCACTTGTTCTCAAAGATTTCCAGTATGAATATACATATTCATGTTGCTTTCCCTAATAAAAAGCAAGTAGCAGTCATGGTTTGTGAGAAAAGCTTGAAAGTATGCAGACTTTTTCTACTAATGGATCAGAATAAAAAAATCAAGAAAATCGGGAGTAGGGGTACCTTCCTGCTTCCTGTAGTTTGCTTATCTTCCTGCTTTTCCTACTGAATTTAGGTCCTGTATCCTTTCCTCTATCTGCCTCAGGCTTCCTCAACCTTGGCTCTCCAGATATTTTGAGACTACAGTTCCCATCATCTCTGACCACTGGTCCTGCTAGCTAGGGATCATGGGAGTTGTAGGCCACAAACATCTGGGGGGCTGAGGTTGAGGAAGCCTGATCTGCCTGGTTTCCAGTTCCTCAGTTCCCTTAATTTTTTCCCCTACACTATGCTAAAATGTAATCAAATATATTTATGTTTGCTATCACTATCCCATTTTCAGGCCATTTTTGCGGGGTGGGGGGTATGGAATAATGTTTTTCTCTTCTGCTGCCACTGCCACATGTGCACTGGGAGGTAGCAGGGGGTCCATCAAACCCCTTTCCCCTCCTTGAGCAAGGTATGTGCCTACCACCTATCAGCTGTTCTTGGCCCAGCTAGTTTGCACACTGCCTACACGCAGTGGGCTTCGTGGTGAGCTTGGCATGGATGGGAAGGCAGTGGCTGTGGTAGCAGCAGCTCCAGCCATTAGGGTAACATGGCGGGTTGATGGAAGTGGGGAGTTGAGTTGAGGGGGAAACCACATGCCTATGTCAACGGTCCTGCTTGGCTAAGATGCTCCTGCCTTCTTCTCCTCATGGAAACCAACAAGTTTAAAAAGGTGGTGGGGAGCCTGATTCAAAGAGTGGTTTGCATTGCATTGCTATTTTGCTTGCTATTTTGCTAAGTATTTTTTATGTTTTTATATTGTAAACTGCCCTGTGATCCTTGGATGAAGAGCGATATTGAAATTTAATAAATTTAATAAATAAATGATTGAGGTGTCATCTTAGTGAGCTGAACTGGGGAGTAGGGCAGCCGGCCTGCCCAGTAATGCAAGAGCAACATCTGGCAATGGGCAGAGCGGATTTGGGTCTTTCAAATTCCAGCGGCACCCTATGTGAGCCCAAAATTTGGTGCCCTGCTCTCCGCCTCTGGCCTTCCATTCTGCACATGTAAAATATTAATAGTCCACAAGTTCTACCTTTCTTTTTCCTAAAAAAAAAGCTTTAAAGAAAAGAATGATTTCTCATGATCCAGAAACTCATGCTGTACTGCTAATAATGTGCTGTTTGTACACCACCCTGATGTTTTGTGAGAGGGCGGTATATAAATACTTTGGTAAATAAAAATATATTTATAATGAAATGTTAGCATATGACTTTTCAGTTGGAGAAGGAATTAACACTGAATCATATTTAGCAATGGACACTTGCTCTTTTTCCAAATACTTATTAAAAGAGAAGATTAAAATATGTAATGGTATGCATAAAATTCATTTTTTCAAATAAAAAAATGCCACTGTTATCAACATTATCAGCTGCAGTAGCACTGTGATAAGCTGAAGTGTAACTATTTAGCATATTATAATCACGACCTTTTTGCACATGTTTCATATTTTACAGCAGAACTACGCATTATACAATTAACAAAAGCCAGAAGGTTGGTCCTCCTATCGAAAAGGTGCTTCTGAAAGGAGTGATTTGGGGTAAGAAAGAAGCACTCGCCCTCTCTGCCCCCCCGTCTTGGTGTGTAGACTAAGTGTGGGGTACCCTTGGTCCTCCAGATGCTGCTGAACTACAACTCCCAACAGCCCCAGCAAGCATGGCAACACCTGGAGGGCCAAAGGTTCCCTACACCTGGTGTAGAATGAAGTGATGTTTGACCCAGGCTGCCCTCCCAGCTGTTTGCACCATGTTAGAACTGCATTGGGAGAAGAATTGTGGGAAGTGCAATTTGGAAAGAACTGATAGTATTTAAAGGCTTAAAAACTTTTTCAGTCCTGTTTTCTGTACCCCTGCTGAAGCTGCTTTCCGCAACGAATAGCAGACTCCTGGATACCCGTTGTTAAGATAAGCCCTGTAATTCTGCTGTAAACTTGAGTTCTGAGGGAACTTATTAACAGTTACATGCAGGGCTTTTTTCTGGCCGGAACTCGCCGGAACTCAGTTCCAGCACCTCTCAGGTGAGCACCATTGCCATTATAAGAGAACAAGAGAGAAGAAGAAGAAGAAGAGTTTGATATCCTGCTTTATCACTACCCGAAGGAGCGGCTAACATTCTCCTTTCCCTTCCACCCCCACAACAAACATTCTGGGAGTTGAGTGGGGCTGAGAGACTTCAGAGAAGTATGACTAGCCCAAGGTCACCTAGCAGCTGCATGCGGAGGAGCGGAGACGCGAACCCGGTTCCCCAGATTACGAGACTACTGCTCTTAACCACTACACCATGGTGAGTTCCAGCACCTCTTTCTCTAGAAAAATGGCACATGCTCATATGTGCAACAAGAGGGGCCACATCCCAGGCATTTCCAAGGAGAGCCAGCGCTAGTCAGCAAAGACAATACCTCAGTAGATGAGCCAGCTTTCAAAGCAATTAGTCAACTGCAAGTTAAAGGCGTAGCCACCCGGTGTTCTTTAATGTGGTTGAATGAGTCAACACCTGAATTATTTAGATTAACTAAATGTAAAAATCAAGTTCCACACAAGCCATTTGGTCATTGAAAAGAAATGCGCTAAAGGGGCTTAATTCAGAGCCACAATCCTTCTGTCTCCTCCACATTTGAAATGGAATAGTCTTTGGATAACAACCGGAGAGGTTCGATTCGGTGCAGTTCAGGCACATATTTTCACCTCTCTCTTTAGGACTCCAAAGTTAAGAGCTAACTGATGCAGTACATCTGTTGCTGCAGCCTCCCATGTGCAACTGACTCAGGTCTGTGGGGAAGGATCCCCTCAAGGCTTCTCTCAGCCATTCCTGCCACAGTTGTGACTTTGACATCCCCCCCCCCATGCTGTTCCTTGTTTGAAAATCCTTCATGTCTGCTATGGAAAGTTTGCATTGTGGCTGGGAGTTTGTTGGTTTTCTTTGGGTGGCGGAGACCTGCAGGCTGTTCTCATTACTTTTTTATTAGCCAATTTGAATACTCATTTAGCCCCACCAAGCGTGCTGTGGGTTTTAAATTCTTCCTTCGGAGGTGTTTGCGAAGAGTCTGCCCTTGTCGCTCCATGGAAGAGGCCCCATGCAACGTGACTGAAGGTCTTGCCGCAATGCAAGAATTCATGCTGAAACAAAACTGAGAGGGGAAATCGGCATAAGGGTCCGCAGCAAATTTAAGGGGCTTTGTGGACAAAACATGGAAGGGAAGCTTTGCTGATTAGTGCTAGAGAGGAAGCAGATCCTGAGCAGAAATGAATGGAAGGGCCTAAAATCAGATATTGCAAGGGATATGTGTCCCTGTAAACATATATCTTCCTATGTGTTTCCCTAACAATGTCTTAGCAAAACAAACACATACCACGACACCATCACACATAGCAATTTTTACTCCCAACTCAGTTTCACTGACTACTGCTTAGAAGGGACAGAGAACTGCTAAACATGATGTTGATACATGGGAGATGTGGGAGCCCCTAATGTATAATGAGGCCCTCAGTCACAAGGCACCAGTTAGTAAACATGTGGAAAATACAGGCACATTTATAACAAAAACACTGTCCAGCTGTTGGTTATTGTGTGGGCTAAAGCAGCCTGTGCATCTGGAACACAGTGGTACCTCGTGTTACAAACACCTTGGGTTACAAACACTTTGGGTTACAGACTTCACTAACCCAGAAGTAGTACCTCGGGTTAAGAACTTTACCTCAGGATGAGAACAGAAATCAGTGTGGCGGCGGCGCGGCGGCATTGGGGGGCCCCATTAGCTAAAGTGGTACCTCAGGTTAAGAACAGTTTCATGTTAAGAACGGACCTCTGGAACAAATTAAGTTAGTAACCAAAGGTACCACTGTACAGGGATTGCAACATATCTGATCTCCTAATGAAACTAGTACATTTCAGTGGGGAGAATTCCGATTTTAGAAAGATATGTGGTGGCTTCTTGGGACAGAGGACAATTTTGTTCCTTCTGCATTTTTAAGCAAACTGATCCAATTTGCACGCTCCCAGACTAATGCACAGATTGGATTGCGTACTTCTCCAAATTTTACAATACAGTTCCTCTCCATTACACTTCTTGTTGGAAAGGTGGTAGAATGGAATCACCAAGCCTTTTCAGGTGCAAGGGTTACACTGACACATAGGCCAACCCTAGGTCAAAGCTGGTGTGGCCAAAGTAGAAGAGTATCATTCTCAATACTGTATTCCTATGCAAACAGTCAGCAAAATTACTTTAAACCACAAAAGAACAAGAAAATGAGCACATTTGAAGAGGGTTCCAAAAACCCTTTTGGAACTGCAATATTACAGCTGGTCACCCACGAGAGCAGCCAGTAACTAACACACAAACCATGAACACACAAGCTTCTAGCATCAAAGTATCACAGCAGGGAAGCTATGCGAGCAGTCAGAAATTTGTGTTTTATATATTTATGGATATGGATATATGGGGGTGGGTGGGCTTGGAGGCTATAAAAATCCTTTCAGCATCATGACATCACATTGAGGGGCCATAAGAGCGGTCAATAAAAATAAAATAAACACACACAGAGAGACAAATAGGTTTAATAAGAATTTTAAAACTACCACTAGTATTGATGAAACTATGTGACTGTGCAATATTAGCTGATTTCCAGATTGGCTGACCTCCAGATAAGATAGAGCCAACTTAACACAATCCGATAGGTAAACAAACTCTGATCTGCATGCTAATCTGGACAGCTCAGATTAAGGCACTTCAAATACAAATTTGCAAAGATTTAATTCCCCAAGCATTCAAAATTCTCTCTAATCGGTTATAAAAAACAAAAACAAACCCTGACGATTGGCCCATCCGAGTAACTCACCAGAAGGACTAATGATGTAGATAAAGAGGAATATAAAAGGCAACTGTGAGATCCACTGATTTTGAGTTTATTCCCCCATGGAGCCTGAAGTATTTAAGGAACTACTTCTGCAGGGTAGCTCCACAGCAATCCTCTGGATAGGGGTCAAGGCACATCCAATGCTGTAAGTTGTTCTGTGGTCACTCAGTATTTTATTTCCTTGGGGTAGCAGTCTAACTGCTTTCAGGCTAGCTGAGCTGACTCTGTCCTTTTCCCTCTCCACAAATGCACACGCACACACGCACACACAGAGAGAAAATTACTCCAATCCGTCCTCAAGTATATTGGTTGCTATTGTACACTCATTTACCAATGAAATGCCTGACGATAGACTAATGCTTTAGCCTGCGGTCTAGGTAAGAGCTCGTTTATTTGTTGGGCCCTTCAAAGATAAGATGATGTTGTATTTGTACATTCTTTCAGCGCTCACATTAGAGGCAGGTTAACAAGCATTTGCCCATTTTGCCAGGTTCAAAGAAGGGAGACAGCAGGACATTGCAGCAGACAAAGGATACAGGTCCCACAGTCTCTTATAGCAGGAAGGGCAGTCATTTTGTAAAGTTTCAGACTGGCTGTGTGTAGCAAGGAATAGGCAGACTCTCTAGATAACTCCAAGGTGAAGTTTCTATTTGTCTTCAGAGCCTCCATGGTTCTCACTAACAGCCATGTTAGAACTAAGTGTATCATTTGCCCACCTATAAAGCAGGGATGGGACACAGGTGGTGCTGTGGTCTAAACCACAGAACCTAGGGCTTGCCGATCAGAGGTTTGAATCCCTGCAATGGGGTGAGCTTCCGTTGTTTGGTCCCAGCTCCTGCCCACCTAGCAGTTCGAAAGCACGTCAAAGTGCAAGTAGATAAATAGGTACTGCTCTGGCGGGAAGGTAAACGGTGTTTCCGTGCTCTGCTCTGGTTTGCCATGCTGGCCACATGTCCTGGAAGCTATCTGCGGACAAATGCCGGCTCCCTCGGTCTAAAGAGCGAGATGAGCGCACAACCCCAGAGTTGTCCGTGACTGGACCTAACAGTCAGGGGTACCTTTACCTTTACCTTTAAAGCAGGGATAAGAGCACACAAAGCCTGTTTATTTTTATTGGAGAATCAGCCTTATATAACCAACATGCTTAAATCTAATTAATGCATGAAGGGGTTAAGACCATAGAGTAAGCTGTCCTCTCAGGCTTAGTTAGGAAGAGGTATCAAGATTTGTTCTTCACATTCCACCATGTGAACCCTACCAAGAAGGAGGTCTGGGTTGGTTGCTCCAAGTCCAAACCATGTGGCTTAAGCAAGCCATCCTTGTGTTTCTATACAAATAATTTAGAAACATCTACTACTTTGGGACCTTAGTTATATTGCCTGTGTTCTTACTGCTGTATGGTAAAGCACATGAATCTGACTTTTGAAGAGTTTGTAAGTAAACCATTTTTAACTTACCAAATGTGTGGTCTCTTTCTACACTTACAGAAGTGGGGAACTTTGGAAGTAACTTAGAAGGGGATGTTTTAAAGGTCTAACAGCCTATATTTCCACACTTAGCATTTTTTCCTTTAATTTTTTTTTAAAAACCAACAACTTTCACAACATTGTGGTAAGGGGAGCCTGTGTGCTCTTATCCCTACTTTTATCATCATTATTAAAAGTGCAATTATTCAAAAGTTACACTTCACCTTTGTCCACTGCCATAATACCACAGAACTGACCACTCCAATCCTCAATCCCTCATCCCTCTCATGTTGGCTCATCAAAAACCCTCAATAGGAACCAAAGTACACAACCAAATTGAACAATTTCTACATAAATCATTCTAAGATCTAAAATACACACACACATACATACAAATATGTGGCTTTGCTTAGAGTTCCTCTGGTGTTTCACCTGGGGAGGCACCCCCAACTGTGCTTCAGGCATCACTTCAGGCAAAAATTTGGTGAAAAAAAGTTCACCTGGTCAGAGCAATTATTTCCTTGAGTGAGCCACTTGATAGATCGCCTGAACCAGCTATATAAGACAGCAAAGAGTATCATGAGTCCTTTGTCTTCCCAAGCTCGAGAAGAAAAGTCAGAAGTAATTGTGGGGTCACCTTATAAATCTAAGGCTTATCAGATTTATCCCAATTGTTAAAGGGAGAAAAAAAATAAGAAGGGCTACTGGAATGATTTCTGCTATTTTGCATTTCAGCAGAACAGAACAAGATGGGGTGCGTCCCCCCCTTTTTTGGTAGCTACTCATATGAGGACATTTACAATGTGTTTTTTTTAAGTCTCTGCCATTTTTGGAAACAGTTCTCCATAAGATGCTCTTGAGTCTTGTTTGAGTATAATTTAGATTTGAATGTCTCCTGGCAGATTTGTGGCACACATAAGAACATAAGTGCCTCCTGGATCAGGTAAACGGTCCATCTAGTTCCTCATCCTGGCCAACCAGATACATGTAGGAAACCGGCAAGCAAGAGATATCATTAATCCCACCAATAGCACTTATAGCTTAGTGGTGAACAGGTAGATGGGAGGAAAGAATCACATTCTATGGAGGTGAGTGCCAGTGGACAATCACACGACTCATAGCCCCTTATAGTCCCACAATGAGAGCTACTGGCCACATTTTGACTATAATGTGGCATGTGTTTGACTGCTTGGCAAAAGAAGACAGGGATAGGCTGGCAGCAGGACTGAGAATGACTTGCTTTTGTTTGTGTTTGTTTGTTTCCCCCCTCATATCAAAAGCATATTGTTCCCCAGAGGCACTTCCTAGCCTTTGAGGAGGCCTTGAACTAAGTGCCTTTGGGGCCTTGATTAAGTATTTATCTGCATTCCCATAGCATGGTGTCATCACAATTAAGGCCAGGAGAAAGCAGCCAATTTGGGGCATGTACCAGGAGCAGAGATTGCTGGCTGTGTGTACGGAAAGGAGCAAAGGGCCTGTTATTGAGCCCTGTGGGACTTTAACCATCCACCCTTCCAGAACATGCTTCAGAATCCAATCAACATTTGCTCTCCTTTAAGTGGTTTACAGCTATCTGTAAGCAGCGTGTGTGCTGATGCCTGTTAATTAATATACCGGAGTCAACAGAAGCACATGCTGCATTGCAATTGAGCAAGATGGCAGGCTGAAGGACTCCTGCCTTGAGTAGCGAAGACAGTGTGTGTGATGGTGCTGTCAGGCAGGAGCTCTAGGAGCCCAGTTTGAAAAGAGGAGGGAAGGAAGAATGAAAAGGGCTGAGGTTTACCTGAAAGCTAGCATTGCCTGCCTGCTGTTGAGAAATACGAACTGCATGTAATCATATCTTGACTTAGAAAGCTGGGATGTGGATAGGATTTTGGCTGCACATTTAGCTCTTTTGCTCCCTTCCTTTGCGTGAGTGGCTGTGTGAGCAAGCAAACAAAGCAGGAAGTTTTCTACTAGCAATAGTTTACTGTTTCATCCATACCGGGAAAATATGGTTTGAAACAAGCCAGGATATTAAACCGTGGGTTTGAAATTGATACTATGCTCCGTTTTTCGTTCACAATGGCTGCTAGGCTATAACAACTCTAAGTATGAAGTCATAAGAGAAAAGCATCAATAAACCTCACTAGGAATTAAAGCTTAAGAGGAATAAAAGATGCAATGCAATTATCTTTTTTTATATTTTTATTTTAAAAAATCCTATAGTTTTTAAAAGAAAACTTTTTACAACACATATGGAGATTATTACACTTAAGAAATGTTCAAGGAAGTGTCATGGTTTATGCTGTTTATGCAGATGTTCACTCTCCAGGTGGGCTGGGAAAGACTCCTATATGAACCCTGGAGAGCCATTGCCAGCCCAATGATCTAACTTGTTAAGGCAGCTTCATAAGTTCATGCCGCACATTCCATCCCAGACTCCCCACCATGCTGATCATCTGCCTAACAACACAGCTAGTGCACATTTTGGAGATGTGAGGTTCCTCCTTTTGCAATGGATGTCTCAAAGAAAATGCGACTTGCTGTGCTCCTGATTTTGTGCTCCAGTTGCTGAAATGGGACTGTTGGCACTTGCCACACCATACAGCCGTTGGTCACCCCATGCCTATTCAGCTTTGCAAAAAGACCTGGCGCTCACCCAGCCAAATGAGTAAAACGTGCCTAGCTGTTTAAAAAGTGTGCTACAATAGCCATCTGCCAACGAAACTTCTGCATCCTTAAATAACTGGAATGTTACCGATGCGTTTGGCAACAGAGAATGGCTGCTCTTCCTCTGATATATTATCCAGTATGCGTAGCAGGTCACAGCAGGTGTGTCACATGTGTGATGCTCCTCATACGTTCAGACACCTTTTTTTTTTTTTTTTTGCTGCTGAAATACACCTGGTGCATGCCAGAAATACTGCAGCTGCCACCTGCTACATACCAGGGCCATTTAGCAGCTGTCAAATATTTAATGATTCAGGCTGAATGGTTGCATTGCCCAAGAGATACACAACTTCAATATAAAGAAGATGAAGAGAGCCCCACGCCTATCCCTATGGTTTCTGCAAAGGAGAATCCTGCCTACTGAGGCAATTGAATCTGAACAGTGAGAAAAGCCGTAGAGCTTTAAATTAGCAGGTAGATGCCTTTGTGCCTGGGCAACATCAGTATTGCAAACCTAACGCTGTGAGCCACAATTGCAAAATGTCTCTTGCCGTAGCCCAAAGCTCCTCTTCTGTAGCCTCATATATTTCATTTATAGGGACAAGGACAGCAGTGAATTTGCCATTCATTAAAAACAAATAATATCTTTCTTGGGTAAATGTTTCTCATAGAAGTGCTGCTTTGCTTTCCCTTTAATATGGTTCCCAGTGATAAATGCAACTTGTAAGGATGATTAAGACATTTCATTATGTTTTAATGTGTCTTTAGGCCTGTGCCTGGTAGTAACAGCCATTGCCACTCTTCCTCCCCAAAACAGCTTGATGATGCATTACTTACACAGAGAAAGCTCCATTGGAGAGGGGCACTCAGTCACAGCGGGAGCATCTGTGTTTGTGTGTACACACACACACACACACACACACACACTGCCTGCCTGCCTGCAGCTGTAATGGAAGGCAGTGTTTGAAGGCAAGTCCACAGTAACATCAGCAGAGATGCCCATAATGTGCAGGCCTAGCAATCTTGAGATGCGCCATGAGGTCAAACCTCAGACACAAAAGAAGGAAAGGCCAGTTGACCGGCACCACAACCACATCACACATTTCGATTTCTTTATTTATAACCTGTTTTCATGTTGCATAAAAATAGTGAGACAAATGCATCTGCGAGCATGTCTGCTACTTAGGGTGAGTGAGCTGGGATGCTGCTTGCTGTCAGCGTCAAATGTGAGGATGTTGCCACACGGAAGCAGTCCTCAGAGGGAAAGGGAGCAGCAGAAACATCTGCAGAAAGGAGATAGTGTCAGAGAAGGAATTATCCACAACCAGGGCCGTGCATCTTGTGCTTAAATAAGGAGGATATCCCACACTAAGATAATTAAAATTCCGTGTCAAGGCAATCTCAGTTCTGCAACCAGAATAAATTGCATGGATCAAGCAAATTCGCAAGACTGTTCTTTTTTCTGTAATTTATTCCATTTTTGCTAGTTACAGAGCAGGGCAAGGAGGCATGCCAGAAGACCCTCAAGTCCTGACACTGTGCTAATAAAAAATCTTGCTCAAGCCCCACCACTCTGGCTTCTGAGATGTCAGTAGACATCGCCTACACACTTCAAGGCATATTGTGAGAGTTGGAAACACTCTGATTAATGAAAGAAAAGACTCTCAAGAAGCTGAGTTCTGTGTCCAGTGCCACAATCTGTGGGTTTGCGTTGGACCAAAAGATGCAGACTTTTTGGTTCTGCGCTGTAGCACAAGCATGGGACACCCCCCAAAAAAACCAGAAACAAAAGACCAATCTAACCTTGTTGCTGTGCATTACTCACTCTTCTTCCTCCTTCTGCTGGAAGTGGCAGCAGCAGGCAAAGGTGCGAAGGAGGGAGTCAAGAGAGGGGGGCACGGTGTAAGTGAGAGAGGGGGTGTGGCTTCTGTTGAAGTAGTGTCCCAGCTTGCCTCGCTCTGGTGTTGGAAGGTATGTGAATAGGCTAACCTGCCTTCGGTTCTAACCTGCAACATTGCATGTAGCTACTATTTGCTTCTTCCTTGTAAATGAATGTGCATTATCTCTAGGTCCTAGATTCTGGTAGAAACTCAGACATGCCCTGCTCTATGTCCCAAACCAAGAAATCATTCCTAAAGCATGCTATGTCCCTGAGTCAATTTCACAGGCTGGTTTCTTATACATAGAGGGTGAGATCTAATTACATCCAGCTGCAGGTCCAAGAGGAATTCTGCTAGTGCAACAGGACTTCCAGTTTCCAATTTCCAGCCTCCAACCCCTGTCTCATGCATTTCACCCTCTGGTTCTGCTCTGGACAGCCCCCAAACCCTCTGGAGTAGGTAGATATATACCGTATTTTTCGCCCTATAGGACGCACCGTCCCATAAGGCGCACCTAGTTTTTTTGGGGGGAAATAAAGGAAAAAAATTATTTCCCCCCCAGGCGCGGGGTTGGGGAAGCCCGAGCTTCCCCCGACCCCAGCCCCCAAACAGGCAGCTCTCTGCAAGCTGTGGGAGCCCAGTGCTGGCTCCCGCTGCTAGCGGAGAGGTCTGCGAAGCCTGGACGCGCTGAGCTCAGGGCGCGCAGGCTTCAGCATGCAGGCACCTCTCCGCCAGCAGCGGGAGCGCTCCCGCTGCTGGCGGAGAGGTCCGCGAAGCCTGGACGCGCTGAGCTCAGCGCGCGCAGGCTTCAGCATGCAGGCACCCCTCCGCCAGCAGCGGGAGCGCTCCTGCTGCTGGCGGAGAGGTCCGCGAAGCCTGGACGCGCTGAGCTCAGCGCGCGCAGGCTTCAGCATGCAGGCACCCCTCCGCCAGCAGCGGGAGCGCTCCCGCTGCTGGCGGAGAGGTCCGCGAAGCCTGGACGCGCTGAGCTCAGCGCGCGCAGGCTTCAGCATGCAGGCACCCCTCCGCCAGCAGCGGGAGCGCTCCCGCTGCTGGCGGAGAGGTCCGCGAAGCCTGGACGCGCTGAGCTCAGTGCGCGCAGGCTTCAGCATGCAGGCACCTCTCCGCCAGCAGCGGGAGCGCTCCTGCTGCTGGCGGAGAGGTCCGCGAAGCCTGGACGCGCTGAGCTCAGTGCGCGCAGGCTTCAGCATGCAGGCACCTCTCCGCCAGCAGCGGGAGCGCTCCTGCTGCTGGCGGAGAGGTCCGCGAAGCCTGGACGCGCTGAGCTCAGCGCGCGCAGGCTTCAGCATGCAGGCACCCCTCCACCAGCAGCGGGAGCGCTCCTGCTGCTGGCGGAGAGGTCCGCGAAGCCTGGACGCGCTGAGCTCAGCGCGCGCAGGCTTCAGCATGCAGGCACCTCTCCGCAAGCAGCGGGAGCGCTCCTGCTGTTTGCGGAGAGGTCCGCGATGCCTGCATTCGCCCCATAGGACACACCCAGATTTCCCCTTCATTTTTGGAGGGGAAAAAGTGCGTCCTATAGGGCGAAAAATACGGTATATAGTTTTATTTGTAATTTTCATTTATATACATTACAACAATAATTCAACTATAATTCTAACATTTTGAACATTGACTTCCTTTCCTCTCTTTCTGTGGTTCCTTGCATTTATTTTCATCATTTCCTGCATACTCTAAATTATCTTAACTTTTTCTTTTATTCATCTATGTCTCATATATGTTTTTTTGAAACTGCAGGTTTTTACAGTGATCCTGCCAATGTCTTGATTTGTTTGCAATTTGTTTGTACATATTCAATAAACCAATTCCATTCCTTTCTAGGAAGCTTGTTGTCTTGATTTCTTATTCCTCTGGTAAGTTTCGCCATTTCTGCATGTTCCATTAATGTCTGTAGCCATTCTTCTCTGCCCTCTGGAGTAGATTTTGGGGCTATGCAGGGGCTACAGTGGGGAGAGAAGGATGGAGAAGCCCCATTGCTCTCATTGATGTCTGCTTGTGCTACATTGGATCTTGCTGTGTTTGGATAGGAATTTGTCTCTCTGCAGCCATGAATGCATGGAGAAAGGGGCAGAAAGACTTGTGCATGCTTGACATTCCTAAAAGAGCCCTCACATGCAGCACTGTGTGTTCAAAGGTCTCTCTCCACATGACTGAGAACTAGCTTTTCTTCCTATGCAAAATAGATTAAGAGGGAGTGATGCAGCTAGGTAATGTTTGATTCTGGATTTAATAGTCTTGTGGCCCCTGTCCTCCTCTAGATGATAACATGTATCCCTTCACTTATGGTACTTCAGAATGCAGTATGCCCAGTGGGGAGAAATATGTGAGAGGGGACTAATTCAGTTTGCATTTAAAGGTCAACCTACGTAACTTGCACTCTCCAAAACAATTAGGCAACTGAAACACAGACATCCTTTGAATTTTGCACGTCTCCTGCCAAGTGCCACAAACAAAAATACGTATACTAGGGTAAACTGTACATAAAAATGCATGTGCTCATCATTTTAGGGAAATGTGTATATTTGGCAAAATTGCATTAAGATGTGTAGATTAGGAGGAATTCGTGATAAAATACTGACAAATTTTCACGAGGACTTAAAAAAACTACCCACAAGTTAATGTGGAAAGCTGAACTTAAAACTGGAAAAATACGAAAGAGAGAAATTGAAATTGACATACACACCCATCCTTGCAGGATGGGCCCCATCCTGCCCGCTTGCCTCAAAGTCCTGCCCCGATGGTACCTCTGTTTGCAGCAGCCAAAGGTTTTAAATCCTTTGCTAAGCTGCTGTCTTTTTTTTTTTTTTTTTGGGCGATGTTTACTCATATTTCACAGCTGTTCTGACATCCGCTTGTACAGGAGGCACTTGGTGTGTTAAGTGCTGTAATAGATCGACAAACTACATGCTCCTGTCTCCAACTGGGGTGGGCTTCTTCTCCCCTCAGCCGTGACCTTGAGTAAGGGGACAAGTTGCTAAATTCCCATGTAGCTGTTATTTCGGCTGGTGAGCCATATGGCCTTTCTAACAGCAGAGGCTCAACCTGTCAAGATTCAACCCATTCAGAAGGCAAGGCAAGGGACCTGGGATAAGAAAGAAGCAAGAGAAATTGCCGTTCCGTAGCACCGTGCTCACAGTGGGATTCATTATTTCAGTGGGGGTGGGAATTAACCTTCTCTCTGCCCCCTGAAGTCTTGCGTCAGCATTTTCTGGATCAATCTTTTACAATGATAACAGTGAGCGAACACCAGGTGCGTGTAAAATGAGGGCAAATTTGTGTTTTTTAAAAAAGGACCATTCTGTGTAATGAGGAACTAATGCACACGTGTCCTTGGTAAAAGCTCCCCCCCCCCAATAATCCTTACTATAGCAAAACTGGAACGTATTAAAGGAATAAAAATGATCTGTTTGTAGGTACCTTTCTTTTGTAGGTGAATAAACCATTGTTTAAAATGTGGCTGATTTTGTTGGCCACAAGTGATGGAAAACACAGCTGTTATCATGCTCTTTCTCATGCTGTTTTGTTCAAGTGTAAAGTGCTATTGGATAGGCGGGCAGGGAATTGGGTTAGGGGACCCATTTTTCCACCCTGCACAGATGATAATTGCACAATGAGACTAGGCCATTAAGTTCATTCAGTGCAAGTATTGTGGGGCTGATTGAGCTTTATTTACACCATTAATTCATGCAAGCTTCATGCGCGCATAGCTTTCTGCTTATGGGAGGGCTACTGATGAGTGTGTGTGTGGCCCAAGACACTTGGCTGCCTGAAGCAGAATAGCAAATGGCAGTGCTCCCCCAATATATATATATATATATATATATATATAGGCACAATTTTCTGTTCTGCCCAGTATTTTCCACATGCAGCACTGTTTCTCTTTTGCTGCAGTTCATCTCCTGCCAAAAACTACATTATTCACCTCACCTTCTGCCATGGCAAAATTATGCAACTGATGTTTATTCCTGCAACTAATTACATAAATTAGATTTTCCCATTTCCACAATGACAATGGGGAAATAAAACATAATTAATTACGTAGTATTTGCAGCCTGAAAGCAGCAACAGCAAATACTCATCGTAATTGTTGCATTGTTTTCCATTGCATACCTGGGATGAATAAGTGATCATTGGTGATTTCCAGTCCCATAAGGGTTGGAATTCTCACCTCCCTACATCTAAAGGTGCACATCCAAGTCAACGTCTTTTAGTATTTGCAGCAGAAATGCCCATGAGCACATCTTCTTGAAGTAAAAATAAATAGCTTGTCATGAAATCAGCTGCATAAGAAAACCACCTCACTCACCTTAATGGTAGTGTGTGTGTGTGTGTGTGTGTGTGTGTGTGTGTCTGTAATATAAACCCTCTTCAATCTAGGAAGCAAACTAGCTTAGGAGTGTCACTGATTCTTACTGTGGCATATGGAGTCCCATCTTGCCAGAGTTAAGATGCATTTTCAGTTCATATGAAAACAGTGGAATTGCCAGGAAGGATGAAGATTCAGCATGAGAGCACTGCTCAGGTAGGTAGGAGCATGGGAGGAAGTTGTGCCCATTCACTGTGGTGGCATTCACTGGTCTATTGAATGAGCTCTCTACTTCCTCTTCTGATGGTAGGACGAAAGAATGAGTCAATTCCAGCAGGGGAAGCTGTGTCTTCCTGTGGGATGACTCACGGTAGAGTCAGACTCGACATTAATTTCAGTAATGACTGCAGTTGTCACATAACTAGCGTGGAGACATGAGGATGCCATCTTTATGGCCCATCCAACTGACTATTATTTTTTTTTACCACTTTTAGATCATGTAAGCAATGCACCTCAAGCACCTTATCCTTGAGGGTTAAAGGTCTTCCTTGGAGGCAGGCATTCATTGCGGAGGAAATAATGAAGGAAAAACAAGGGATCTAAGCTTCAATTAGTTTAAACTGGTAGATTAATGATCTAAATCCTTAGTGGAGTAAAAGTTGATTTTCCTTCACAATTTTCACTGCAAGGGAAAATTTTAATTGGTGAGGTTGAGAGCGAAGAGCACATTTGTTTATACTTTGAGGCTAAAATTGGTTCTGCAGTGCCCCTGGAACAGCAAATGGAAAAAAGAGAGGGAAAATAATGCAAAAGATTAAAGATAGCCATTCCTCCCCACAACCCTTGAGTGGTAACTTTTGTTTATTAAATTGTTAAGTTCTCTCACACAACTTTCTTCTGAAAAACACATCTATATTAAGGTGATGGTAATATGGAAATGTATTTAAATTTAATCAGTTAATTAACCAATTAATTGGTTTAAAAGCATATGATTAATCAACTAGAATTATTTAATCAGTTGACAGCCCTAGAGTAAAGTGATAGGAGCTGTTCTGTGGCAGAGTTGCAGGCATCTGAACGAGGGGAGAAGGACAAGGATAAGGAAGCTGCAGTCATGGGCTTGTGCGGTTTTTTTTAATTGTATCTGGGACATGTATTTAAAAATGAGTTTGAGTGGGGGAGATGTGTAAGCTCTGGATCTGGAACTACCATATCCTTGGATCTGGGTAATTTTTTAAGCCGCTCAAGGGCAGGGTAAGATGGTTTGAGCAAAAACAATGTTAACTGATTTACATACTCCCTGGACTTGCTAACAGAAGCATGATAACATGGCGATCGCTACACATTTCAGGCCAGACCACCAGTGCCAGGCATTACTGTACTGGCATTTAGACTGGTAAAGTATATTTTCCCATTCAGATTGCCTGATGAAACTGGAAAGACTGGGACAAAGCAGGCAGAGCAGGCAAAGGTGCAAGGTCAGGCTCCTAATACAGATGCTACATTTAATCCCTGGCATCTTCAGTCATGGCTGTGAGATATCCCTGTCTGAAATCTACAAGAGCTGTTGCCAGTCAGTGTCCACAAATCTGAGCCAGGTGGGTCAATAGTCTGACTCGGTGTAAGCAGCTTCCTATGTGGCTCCATTCCTTGGGCTCCAACCATTCATTATAAACAGCTCGCTTGGTTAAATGCACAGCCTCATATTCACTCATAGGGGAAGTTCTTTAGCTCAGTGGTAGAGCACCTGTTTTGCATGCAGAAAGTCCCAGGTTCAGTCTCTGGCATCTGCAGGTAGGGGTGCCAGTCAGTGCACAGCTGCTGCCAGATATTGGACTACAATTCCCATCATCCCAGATGTTGGCTGGGGCTGATGAGAGCTAGAGCCCAACAACGTTTGCAGGGCACCATGTTGGCCACCCCGGTGGAGACAAGACTGAGCTGGATGCATTGGTCTGAGTCATCCTCAGCCCACCAGTTCCAAGTTCAAGTCCTGGAGTCCATGACAAAACAAATGTAGTAGTTTAGGAAGCTGCTTAGTGGTCAGTGTGTCAGGTGGTAGGTGCTCACAAACAAAGGACATCACCATAAGTAATTACGACAACAATAGTTGCCTGGCTTTATAATTATTATAATTTTGCTATAATTATATGAGTTGCTGGATTTCTTGGATGCAGAGCTTTCCTCAGGGCGCCTAATGAAGGCGCATCTCCCCAGACCCTTTTATTCCTCGCTTTGTTGTCCTCCCCTCCTCACAGCTGTTGTTCTAAAACGTTAAGTTCTAGGTCTCTCTCCCTGTCTGTTTCCTCACAGCTATATCGTGCAATTACTCCTCCCTCCTCATTTCCCCCTTGCAACGTGAGTTGGCTCCCACAGACGGGCCTATCTAACTAACCCTTGAGAACAAAGCGCTAACGACAGACAATGCAAGACCCTGAATTTGAGGGAGAGAAGGCCCAAAGCAGGGCCTTCATCCAATTCCTCAGAGAGTGGTTTTAAATTTTTTTTAAGGAAGGGAAAGGAAAGCAGTAAGCACTGAATGTGTGTGCGTGTGTGTGTGTACACACACATACACATATATACATGTCCACATTCCTAATTTGCATGGCTTTAATGCTAACACCTATAATAGCTTAATTGTCAGGGAAATATATCCCCCTATTGCAGAATAGCTTGTTAGAGATATGCATTTAAACTGGGGGTAGGAGGGAGGGAGAGAGCGAGAACCCTACAGCTGAAATTGATAATACATCCCTCACTCAAAACATTGTCTCCCAATCACCATGGTTACTGCCAGGTTTTCCGCAATGGCCCAGCATATTCATCTGTCAAGTATGCTAATGGAGAATGGACCCTGTCACACAAAGGAGCAGGCTATTCAAACACACACTTGGCAAATAATTGTACATGTCAAAAGAAAGATGCTTGTTATTTGCCTAATATTATCCCCCAGAAGTGCGAAATAGTTCAGCTCTCAATGCAAAATGGCTTGCCCTTATCAACTTGGCAATTTGCTGATAATTTAGACTATTACGTATCTTGGGGTGGCCAGGCAGAGAAGGAGGGGGAGGGGAGGTTTGGCACGATAAGTGGCCTTTTATAATTTTGCTGAAAAGCAAACAGGGGCATTAAGAGCACTGGAGGTTGTTGTAACAAGGAGCATCATGGGACGTGCTGCCAGCCAATCAGTAGGATTGCTAATGGAACCCCATTTCACCTCTGTCAGGTAGCTCTTGATGGGTGGTTAATTATAATTTAGAAGAAACAGTTTTCTCAACTGCATTTTTATTGCTATTTGTCTTCATGATGGGCCAATTTCCAATTTGTCTATTTCGGTAATTAAGTCAAAGAAAAATGTTCTCGCTGAATTCCTCTATGTTTCTAAGCTCCTGGTGCTAGCAGCTGGAGGCGCCAAGGCTATTCTTCCTTCCTTCCTTCCTTTCCCGGAATTGTTTTGCTTTCAAGGTAACAGAGCAACATTTCCCTCTCCCATTTTCTCTTGGGATATTCATCTCAAACCACCTTAGGGAAGGAAAGGAGGGTGGAAACTCAGATGGCTCACGCAGCAGAGGTGGTAACTGTCCAGGTCTCCTGTTGGATCGCACAGAGGCTGGCAGTGGGCGAGACAGCTCTCTTCCAAAGTTTCCCTGTTCTCCTCTCCAATGCACCGTGAGCCTCGCTTGCAGCACCCCTTGTTATTCAAATTCCATTTGCAAACCGCAAATCTGCCAGGGTTCATGAGTGTCTCCCTGCAGCTCTGCCTGCTATGTCGGTTCCTTCCCACCCCCCTGCTGCTCTGCCAAATCATCTCAATCACAACCCGAAGCACCTACTTCTCTTTTAATCCTGCACCACACCTGTATCCCAATACCTTTTTTTAAAAAAATAAATAAATACCCACACCAGTCCCTGTTCTGTTGATCCACTTTCTGTCTTTCGTTCTGCCAGTGCAGCTCCCTGCAGCAAGCCCTGCATCTTCCGATCTGTTTTGCTTTTGAACAGAAACACACACCCCCTCGCACCTAGGAAGAATATAACTGTGTGTGGGTAGATTTAACACCAGTAGGAGAGGGCTGAGAGACTTGCAAGAGAACCAGGGTGTCTGCACCTCTTCACAAACGTTTTTATGTTTGTGAAAAGGAGGCAGGTAGACAAGACCCATATGGGTCTGGATTGGCCCCATTTAAGTGCCTGCCCTATCCTTAGTCATAGGAACTGCACCCTTCTCCCTGCCCCTGTGGTAGCATTAGGAACAGGACTCTACCAGATGGCCACTAACATTTTTAGGTTAACTGGATGAAATGTTTCGGGATGGGTGTGTGTGTGTGTGTGTGTGAGAGAGAGAGAGAGAGAGAGAGAGAGAGAGAGAGAGAGAGATGGGATACCTTTAAGAATCTCAGTGGCCTTTGGAGCCTGGTTGTATGCTCAGCTTTACTGCTCCTTCAGCACCATTTCCCCACTGCCCAAATTCATTAGGACTTCTTTCTCTTTTATTATTACGTATTAGTTTATATCTTGCTTAATGTCAGAATAGGCTCCTTCACTATATGATCCTGGCCAATCAAAACTCTCAGCGTCATCAAAAAAACTATGGCTCCCAGAGTTCTTTGGGAGAAGCCATGACCGTTTAAAATGGTATGATGCGGCTTTAATAGTATAATGCAGGTGGGGCCTCTGGATACGTGTTCAGGTAGTAGGAGGAAACGCATCCTGAATGTCACGGGCCGCTTGTTGTTACTATGGGCTTTTTCAACAATTCAACAATTTCTTCTGCTCTTTCCAAGCATGGCCCGTGCTTTAAACTTCAGTGTCTGAGTGCCCTGAAGCTTTCCCCATGGAAACCCACTCTTTAAAGCTCAATTGGAGCAGATGGCAATCTGTACCCAAATTGATGTTTGCTCCAATTGAGAGCTAAAGCGTAGGTTTTCATGGGGGGAAACTACGCAGGGGTGGGGAATAAAACACACAAATGCTTGGACACTGAGTTTTTAAACGTGGACCTGTGCCTGGAAAGAGGGGGCAAAAGGTAAGTGTGGATAAGCTTGATGGGTCACCTTGCCATCATCACAGCACCACAAGACCTGGAGAATTGGCCTAGTTGCCTCAGCAACAAGGATGGATTCTCTCCTCCTGAGACCCACACTGCTGGCCCTGTGTGAACACTCATGCCTCTGAAAAATGGGCAAAGGAGTATTCATAAGATGCACCTCCTGTTTCAGCTGATCTCTGATTCAGAGGTGACCTTGTGATTGACATGACCAAGTGTGGGTTGGAGAGAGGCTTCTGGCGGAGGAGCCCAGGCTGCCAAGCAGGTGGAATTGAGATAACAGCTTGGTAGGGATTCCCTCTTTGCTTTTAGTTAGATTGCCAAGTGAATTAAATTAAAACAGCTGATTGGATTACCCTGATATCGTGGAGGCATTCACATTTTATCGCTCCTGTTGTGGGAGGACTGTTTTGCATACTGAGTCCGGAAGACTCTCTCCTACAGCTTTTGAATCTTATTTGACATCTGCTGGAGGTTCATCTCAGTTGTTTGGGTAGGGTTTGTGGGGCTGATTTTCCCCACCCCACTTAGTCACCCATACCCTTTTGGGGAATTAAAAAATATATCTTCGCATTCATCTTTAAACATTTTTAGCACTAGCTGTGCTTTTTGAAGTCTAAAAAAATTGCATAAATATTAAAGGAAAGAAAGCATTCCCCACCCCCTCTGGAGCTAATGGGGCAGTTTATGAAGTGATTATTCTCTCCCCTCCCTTTATCAAAAAATATGGGGTGATTTGAGGGCTGTGTATCTGCAGGGAAGATGGGGCAAAGTGGAGGTTTGGACTTCTCATATAATTTGGTGGGTATATCTGTACATATACCTTCACAACTCAAACACAACTCACCTCGCTATCCTGGCAAATATTAGTCTAAACTCTACACAGGTGTCACAAACCACATTCCACAGACACCCCTCCTAAGCGGAAAGACTTTGGCTCAGTGGTTGAGCATCAATTTTGTATGCAGAAGGTCTCAGGTTCAATTCCTAGCGTTTCCTGTGAGAAACTCTGGGGAGCTGCTGCCAGTCAGGCAATAGCCAATCTGGTCCAGCATCTTGTTCTGACAGTAGCTATCTGAAGGAGGTTCCAGCATTCCTGTACCACAGAATCCAGCGGGCCGATTCTCCAGCACGTGGTACTACAACAAGTCTATCTGACTGAGGAGGCTAAGCTACAACTATCAATGAGCCAACTCCAGTTCCCCTCCTCCGCCTCACCCCACTCACCCTTGCATTTTGCTTATATGGTGTTTTATATCTGCCTCCCTCGCCATCATTTTGGATACACTCTGTCTGGGTTAAATGGCATGTGTGTGTTTTAAACTTTGCATATCTATGAAGAAGTTTGGGCCCCACGATTCTGCTTGGATCACTTTGGGGCAGCCTTGAAGGGCCCCCACTTTGTTCTGAACATGCCCCCTACCTCACCTCAGATTTGGATAAAGTGGTCACACAGCCCTAGCAATATTCCCCACTCCCTCTCTGACTTCTCTGCTTGACAGTAACTCCAGAATGTGAGGTCATCCGGAGGTCTTGAGAACACTTCATCTTCCTTGGATTCCATTTTACGGTCAGCACTATTACTGAGATAATGGATGTGAAGTGCGGCAAATACCCCAAATGCACTATATAAATGCTAAGTATTATTTACCAGGCTGCTATAGCCATCACACAGAAAGAAAGCCTCAGTATGGGGTCCTCATTTCTTTATGAGAAAGGCTCCTTGCTGTTTTGTGTTGCTACTAGCACCCCCCACCCCCGTTGCCTCTTCTGATCCCAAAGACCTCACTGTCAGAACATACTGCTGTATGCAGGGAATGGAGCTGTTGTTTCTAAACTTCATAGCTTCATGGACTCCCTGTGTGCAGCAAAGGATTCTGGAAAGCAGTTTAGGATAGATGACATCAGAGGTATCCAACAGGGTGTGGTTTGGATGTTGCCGGACTGTATCATCGATTCGTTGGTGGATTTTTAAAATTTCTATACTGCTTAATATATATAACTAAGCAGTGTCCAGAAAACTGAAGCAACCACAGACAATTTAAACAAAATATTACAAAAATATACAGTTACATGTTTCATCAATACAAAGTTACTAATACATAGAAATCAGTATTAATTTATTTTCCTTCTAACACAACCCTCCCTCTGAGACTCTGGGTTCTCACCCAGGGTCCAAACATACTCTCAGCCCACCCACAAAAGTCTCACCATGAGAAGAGTTCCTGGAAACAGCAGGCATCAACCTAGTCTCTCACTCTAGACTTGCTTTTAATGGGCAGACATCAAGGTGGATACTAATTCTTCAGGCTGCCCACAGCTGTGTCCCATTCAGCTGCACTCTCCACACACAGTACAGCAGGTTTGTTGAGTTTTCCAGTGGGTCAAGAGGACGGGGAAAGGGCCCTTCTCTACTCGCAGCTCTTTCTTCACCCTTTGTCCTCTCCTCCTCCTCCAGCTGCTGGCCATGCTGGCTGAGGCTGATGGCAGCCAGTAGTCCAACAACATCTGGAGGGAACCACATTGACTACCCTTGTATTACACACTCAATCCATGTGGGTGCTGACCAGGCTTACCGGACCCTACCATTCCTTTGTGTGAAATGAGACGATATCTTAGGGCATGTCCCACACCCATGCAGCTGTGCATTTCAGAGGCCAGTATTTATTCTGCCCTGTACTGCCCTGCCTTAGGTCAGAGCTTCTATGTGGCCCTGAATGGCATCCTAGTCTGTTCTTGTTCCTTGGAGACAACCAGTCCCTGCAGGCCTCCTTTTAGGTCTGAGAAGAGATGCATTACTTCCAGGGAGCCTGAGATAACACAAAGCAATCATGTACTCAGTATGTGACATTATTTACTAGCTGTTGTTGCATTGCAATTTTGCTCGGTTCAGAATTCACATTGTTAACCTCCTGTGCATTGTGTTTCATACAACTAAGGAATGCATTTCATTTTCATAAATGGGGAATAGACTGGGGAGTGTTGCTTTTTAAACGATGGAATGCATTTTGAATTAGACTGTGAGAGGAAGGTGATGCACGTGAAAAGCTGGGAGAAAGCCACACAGCACGGCTGGAGGTGCTGGTTCACAGGAGGTTAAAGGATTGGCATCTGCGCTTCCCTGTGGTGGTGGTTGTTGCAAAATGCCAATTACATAATGAGCAGGAGAAAAGCAAACGATCTAATCGCCTATTAAAATATTTCCAAGCGGTGAAATTAATACAATTCCCTCCTCATAATTTACTTGCTCCTGTACAAAAATTAACATAGATAAATAAATTTTAAAAAGGAAGAGAAATATATTTTCCATTAAAATGTGATAATGGCTGCATGACGATGCTCCAGCACATGAATCTGGTTTTATTAATTCACCTCCATGTAATTGACAACATTCAGCCTTTGGCTTTCCACTGAGCAACATAGCAGCCCAGAATTAAAATAGATGTGGTACTCATGGGCTGGATCTAGACATATCAAAGATGCATTTCAGTTTAAAGCATTGTAAATTTAAACAGGGAAAACAGGCAGAGAAAAATGGGGCTCCACATCGCCATCTCGTGGCACAATGTTATGTCGCATATACAACACATATAAATTGGTTTTTCTTTACCAGTCTAGCTGAGTCCATAGTTTCTTCAAACCACCTGGCAAAAAGAGAGAGCCGGTAAGTCAGTCAGTCACTCCAGGGATCTACATGCCTTTCCTCCTTGGCCAAACCCTTCAGCCTGATCTCAGCCAAGGAACCATTACCATATCCTTTCTTTCTGTTGCATTATTCATATTCAGTCTTTTCACAAAGGACAAGGAAACAACCATCACCTGGAGATTGGGGGCATCGTCTGAAATAAGTGACCCCATTTCCAGCCATGTCACAACAATGCTGCTCTGGGAAAGTGAGATATGCCACTCGGCTGCCACAACCTAATCGTTCCTCTGATGTGGCAGAACATGGCCAAGGAATGACTTGGAAGATCTGCTCAAAGAGACCCCCAAATAGCACCCGCCAGATGTAAAGGGCCAAAAATAACAATTGGTATTTGCTTCTCTCTCTTAATGCAACACTTTCTGCCTTAGCTTGTCTCCTGCTCTGTCCTCCAAGACTCATGAGGAATGAGGAGGATGTGCTTTCCCCAAGCTTGGGCAGCAGAAACCTGTGGTAATGTCTAAAGTGAGATGAGAGCCACAGAGTGTGGCCTGAGTCATTGGATTTTGGGGTGTGTGTGATACCTTCCCAGCTTGACGAGCTCCATCTGCCCCCACTTCCCTCCACAGCACATGCAGAAACCACCTTCTTGACTGTGGGACCCACTATTGGTCTTGTCCTCTCAACCTGCTGGAACCTGTCTTCACATGCAGGGTAAGTCCCTAACCCACTGAGACTCATCTGTTACCTTCACCCGGTTAAACAGGCCAGTCAAAGCCATTTCCTGGAGTCTGGCCGCTGTTGCATGCTGACAGCTTCTGGGAGCCACAGGTGAGAATTGAGTGCAGGGTGGGGGCTAAAGGTAGACAAACTACCCCAGAAGGAGCATGACATGTCCCCCACAAGAGATACCACCCCTCCCCTAACACCCCATACACCCCTGACAGGATACTTCAGTTCAGAATTTACCACTATAGCACTGTTGTGGAGTGATGGATTGTGGCACCTCAGTGGTGTTGCAGCAGTATATAAAAGGCTGCAATGTGGAATCTTTTTATTCAGTGTATTATAAATTATACTAAAAAGAAACAGTCGCTGAGTTTTGCAATACACATGTTAAAATTTAATTATCTAATTAATCAAGCATTTAAAAGCCAGATCAATCGATAGACCCATCCAATTGTCAGTGTGCTGCATTTCAGTTTTTTGTAATCCTTGTAATGTTTTCTGCTGTTTCTCCTGCCTGAAATCTGAACTGATCAGTGGTTCTGTGCCTTGCTAAAATTACAAATAGACACTCTCCTTTAGAAGGGTGGCACTGAGTAGGAAGCACTCTTTCCCCCATCAAATGTTTTCCACAGTTCTATTTAGCCTTAAGCAAATGAAAAACAACTAATTTTCTTATTACCATAAATAATGAATAGCAAAATGCACTCCCACGTGAAGAATGAAATGTTGATAAGGTCTTTTCTGACAGCCTTATGAAGTCTGGAGTATCCACTCTTCTTTCTTAAGAACATAAACATTGCCCAGGTACCACAAGACCACTGTAAATTGTCTTGTATCCATCTGTGAATCATGACTTACTTGTCAATGATATTTCATGATATGAATATTCTTAGGACCAGTTACTAGGTATTTAAGCTGTTTCTGTTTAAGCTCTTACGCCCAGGCTGCATGTCACAGGGGTAAGATATATGATGGCCAGTCATGTGAAAGGTCCCACACCAGCTTGGTATCTACCTCATTTGGGGACACTGAAGACCATGTGCAGTGTTCTGAGTTACCCCCTCTTGCACACATTTACTACAGTAAAGAGGAACCTGGTCACATGCAAGTGGCTTTTCAGTAGCAACCATCTTGCCAATGTGTGTGTCTTAATTGACCCTGAGGACAGGGGGCTTGTACAATAGAGTTCAGAGCAAATAATTTCAGGGGCCGTATAGCATTTCCCTGGCACTACTTTGCATTTCCTGCTTCAGGATGAAACCTCTTAGGAATCACAGAACATTGCCTTATTTCCCCAGAATAAATATTCTCCAGCCCTGTAGCACATTTCTGCAGCAAATTCTGCCAGGTGCTGCATAACATGACCGGCTGCAAATGGCCACACTGCAGCCATTCCCTACTGTGATGGCATCTGGGAACTGCATTGCTGATAAGGAATGCATGGGGTGTGTGCTGGTTCGTGTTTGGAAACACACAAATAAACAGTTATGGCTAAACAGTGATTTAATTCTGTCTGAAGGTCCTTCATTTAACTGTTTCATCAACGTTCCTCACACAAGACTGAGAAAAACCGCATACGCGGGGCCCCAGCACCCTCTGCCCAAACTAGCCAGAAATAGTCCCATTATTCAACAGACACTTGTCTAACCGTTCCCTTTTGTGGTTTGACTATCTAGGGTCTGCAGCTGGCTGCTGCTTGTTCTTGCCGTAATTGCTCCTCTTCTGGCGAATCACGAATGTATGCGGCAGGATTTCTTGTTTTATTATTGTTGTTATTATTTTAGGATGAATTTTTAAATGGCTGTAGCGTTATGAAAAGTGCAGGCCGCACGAGGCATAACAATACTGCCAGAGCCGCAAGTAAAAGGGTCATCGCTGTGCTAAGCCTCTGAGAGCAGCCTCCCGCCTGCGGAGTGTCTATGCGAATACATCACCCCTTTCCCATGGTAGTTCTCCAAGTGAGACTCTGACAATGGGACAAAAGGCAATCCAATAAAAAGCAATTTACTCTGCTGACTATTTCCGCTGTCTCCAGAGGTTCTGCTGAAGATATTGCCATGCATATGAGGAGACAGATATTCTCCCTTCCCCACCCCAAATCACAGCACACATTCAGCGCTTCTCTGCTTTTTGTTCCCACAATTTATTTATCTATGGTTTTTTTTTAGACCTCACCTTTTGGGCTAAAGAACCCCCCCCCACACACAAAAAGAAACAGCTTCACCAATATAGGGAGCTTGTGTGGGATAGCCAGTAGTGGCCGGTGCTAAGCTTTCCGCTTCCTTGCTGATCCCCCTCATGGTTACCAGCCGTGGCATGAATGTTGGGAAGGCAGTACAGTAACGCAGCCCTAGCAGCTGCCACTGGGTATAGCAGAGAGCGTTCTGAACTTGGATGGGGCAAACCATCTGAGTTCAAATCCACACTCAAGTCATGCAACTCCCAAGAGAGGCCTAGGAAAATCATATTCTCTCAGCCAAAATGGCCGCCGTGCTCGCTCACAAAAAATGGGTTGTCTCAGTTTTCCTGGGACAGTTGAGGGATTTGGAAGAAGCATGGGATATGAACAAATGACACTCATAAATAATAAGAAATTAGAGCTGAACCAAAATATTCCTCCCAATTTTCACATCTCTTCTCTCCCCCCCCCCCTACAAAGTTTGGCGGAGACGGACTGTATTTCATTTTCCTCAGAGGACTTCTTTCCTTTTCTCTCTGAGTCATAGTCGTAGGACACAGCAGCAGCATTTCTGGGTCCAATGCCTGTTAACAGAGGCACTTAAATAATGCAGATTCTGTCCAGAGAGAAAATACTGGTAACTGAAGAAAGTGGACAAAGCAGTATATAACTTAAGCAGAAGGAAACAGAGGGGTTCTGCCTTTTTGACAGGCTTCGTTCAGGTAAGAGTTGGATTCAGCTAAGCATTCATAAGAAAACACCCTCACAGCTCAACTTCCTCGCAGCCTACCAGAGTACATGCTACCTCAACAAAGATCATGCCACTTTCCTGTTTCCATGTAACACCCCCACCGGCTTTCTTTGGGCAAGTTGATTTACAGTGCTACCTCAAGTTACAAACACATCAGGTTACAAACGCTTCAGGTTACAAATTCTGCTAACCTGGAAGAGTTACCTTGAGTTGAGAACTTTGCCCCAGGATGAGAACGGAAATTGTGTGCCGGTGTCAGCGGCAGCAAGAGGCCCCATTACCTCAGGTTAAGAACAGTTTCAGGTTGAGAACGGACCTCTGGAACGAATTAAGTTTGTAACTAGAGGTACCACTGTACTGACAACAGAATTAACCATTAAGTTATTGAGGCATCTGATCAAAGATCTGTATTTTAAAATAAGCTTAAAAATATATTTGTAGATGCTTGCTCCAAATGCTTGCTCCAAATGCTTGCTCCAGGCCAGGCAGAAACCACCTGGCTGAGAGTCTTTTTGTTTATTCTCCTGACTCCTGAACAAGGGCCCCTCATTGATTTGTTGCAGTACCTCAAAGTTGTAAAAAGGAGCAAAAGCTGGGAACAAAAGGTCATACGAATTACAGAATACAATCCAAGCTGCAAAAACACTAATTAGAGTTGGTAAATATTGCCTCCCATCAAAACATGGTTTAAGATATCCTGAGAAGGTTAAAAGGCAAAGAGCTAAAAGCAATAACAGCTGCTGCCTGGTGAGGAAGAGAAACTGCTCTGAGGTTGTTGTTTTTTTGGGTCACTTTGGAAACAGTTCTTGTTCTTTTGGTCATTTTAGAAACTTGATTTTTAATAAGTTCTTCCCTTCTAAAAATCAATCTATATATATATGTACTGACTTTAATGTGACTTTAATGTAAAAGAATGTAGAAAGTAAGAGATGTTAGATTCTTATGTTAGATTCTTATTTCATTGATGGTGTGTGAGAAGGTGAACCCAAGACCTCTGTTTATATGACAAAATTTGAAACCATGAGCCATCTGTTTTAGCCATTTTCCCCTGTTGCTAGAAGGGCAGAAGAGCAAAGGGCAGAAGAGCAAAGAGCAAAGGGTGATCTGATATTTAAGACGCCTTGTCAAGGCAAATGTAAGAGATTGATAGAAGGAAATATAGCTCTTTGTCTCCCATAAAAGGTAATAGGAAATGGGTGTATCTTTTATGATTGGTTCTAGCAAACAGCCAATAGGAATTTCAACCAGGCTGATTGGACAGAGGCAGCCAAAAGGAGGAGTAAGGAGGCTGGGCTGAGGGAATATAAGTGCTGGTCACCAGGGCTGGGGTGTGCAGAGCTTTTGGTAAATATACCACTGTGCCAATCATTTATTTGTCTGACAAATAAATTATTATTTTAATTTCTCTATTGCTGCGTTGAATATTTCATTCCAGCTAAGCGTTAACCACAAGCAGGGTGCTACATTTTATGGTGCCTCTGTGACTCGGATAAGTGGTCTGCTGGAACGCAGCCCCTTCGCCTTAGTGGGCAGGGTACCAGAGGGAGGACACTAACTGTTTACCCAGCGCGCACTGGAACCTTTTTTTTTCCAGGGGAACGCAGCAGTCTCGTCTGTCTACTACCCTGCTCACTGAACGGCGACGGAACCGGGGGGAACCAGAGAAATTAACAGGGAACCAGCTAAGGGTAAGTGCACAAAAGGGATTGTGGCCCTCCAATTAATTGGGAGGAAGAGAAGTCTTGATCAAACTTCTGCGTCTCAGTAAAGGGGAACTGAGTACGCTAGGTGGTTGGGTACATCAGATGCTGGTCTGGTGGAGGGAAAGGGAAATATTGGGAGGTAGAGTGTGGTGAAGTATCCAGTGCATTGTATGTGTGAGAAAGTACTATTTGTAGCTGACCTGAGTGTGGAGTGGGTAGTACTTCGTTTCCCAGTAAGGCGACTTCACTGGGCAAGGAACCCCACGAAGCGAGTGTGTGAGTGACTGAGTGGATACTTCACAGGGCCATACAATGGGAGTTGGAGGTTCAAAGGGGGGAAATACACCTCTTGAATGTATGTTAAATAACTTTAAGAAAGCCTTCTCAGGAGCATATGGAGTCAAAATGACCCCAGAGCGCTTGAGAACGTTATGTGAATTAGACTGGCCGAAACAAAATACTGGATAGCCGTCTCAAGGAACTTTTGATATAAATTTAGCGAGCAAACTTTGGTCTAACATCACCAAAGAAACTGGAGGGTGCCCAGAACAATTTTCATATATAGACTCTTGGCTGAGCACATTAAATAATAATCCTCCATGGATAAGGGAATGCAAAGTCCAACAATGCAAATTATTGGCTGTAAAAGCCGAAGCTAGGAAAGGAATCTTGCCAAATAAACTCAAACCCATTTTTGAGGGACCAGAGGAAGAGGTGCTTTCACCTCCACCCTATGCTCCACGTCGGGGGGAGCCTAATCCAAACACTCCACCAGTTGTAACCCCAAGGCAAGAAAGTGGAATGAGTAATGGAGCTGAAGTCACAGACCTTGATTCCTTGATAGATTATGATAAATATCTTCAGGAGGCATTGGAGTCCTATAATAAAGCCCAAGCAGAAGTGGTTGTTCCACTTGTGAGTCCCAGTAGAACTCCATCTACAGTCTCCTTTAGTGGAACAACTGATTGCCCACCCCAAACCCCTGTACATCCAAGTCCTAGAGAATTATTACAGAAGTTACAGGGAGACCTTGAACGGTCAGCAAGCAATACAGCCAGGCGTATAAAGCTGCTAAAAGAACGCCTTGGGACAGATACCATCCCCTATGATTTGAGGCCCCTAGAGCAAAGTGAAGAGAAAGGTCACGTAGTAGCCCCTCTTAGAAGAGTATTTGATGCACTTGAGGAGCCTGTGCTGGTTAACGGGCAACCCGGACCACGGCCACCTCGAACTTCGACCCTCCAATACATTCCATTCACGACTACGGATCTGATGAATTGGAAAACACACACCCCGACTTTTGCAGAAAAACCTCAGGCTATGATGGACTTGGTGACTTCAATAGTAAATACTCATAGTCCTACTTGGACAGATTGCCGCCAACTCCTCAATACTCTTTTCACCACTGAGGAAAGGAGAGACATAATTGAAAAAGCACAGATATATTTGCGTGAGCAGGCCAGAGTGGGAAATATTTTTAATATTGACCGTCATCTCCAGGACAACTTCCCCTTGGAAGATCCTAATTGGGATCCAAACAATGCAATTCACCTGGCCAGGCTTACTACCTACCGCCAGACGCTTGTGCAAGGTATCCGCAGGGCATGCCAGAAGCCCACTAATATGTCTAAAGTTTCAGAAGTAGAACAGAAACCAAATGAGAGTCCAGGAGACTTTTTAGAGAGGCTGCAGGAAGCCTATCGTATATGGACTCCTTTTGACCCTGAAGCCCCTGAAAACAGCAGAATGATTACTGCTACATTTGTGGCCCAGTGCGCTTCTGACATTCGTAAGAAAATTCAGAAATCAGAAGGATGGGAAGGGATGCTGATGAGCCAAATCATGGCCATTGCACGCCGAGTTTATCGGAATAGGGATGAGGCTGAGAAACAAGAGAAGAAGAAGTGGCAGAAGGAAAAGATGGTAATGCTGGCCACAGCAGTGAAACAAGAGTACCGCCCCTTAAATGGAGGGAGAGGGCGGGGAAGGAATCCACCACTGGGAAGGAATCAATGTGCGAATTGCAAGAAGGAGGGTCATTGGAAGCGAGAGTGTCCTGAACCCCTGAGGTTGGAAGAAGTACGCCCAGGCCCAGGCCCAGGCTCCGGCCCAAGAAACCAGGGACGAGGACGGGGAATGATCCGAGATGGAAGATATCAGAGACCGGGACAAGGACGGAGTAGAGACAATTTTATTGGACTGGCAGAGGAGGATTTTACCCAAGACTAGGAACGACCGGACTCCATAAAGTTAGGCTTCCAGGAGCCCACGGTCACGATTCAATTAGGGAGCCATTTAATAGACTTTATGATAGATACTGGGGCTGAATACTCAGTACTCCCAGAACTATTGCAGAAAAAGGCATCCAAAAGTGTAGTCATTAAAAGTGCCACTGGTCAGTCAGCTAAGAGGTCTTTCCTCCAACCTTTGGAATGCCAGATTGGGGGACATCGTTTAACCCATCAGTTTTTGTATATACCTGAGTGTCCAATACCTCTCTTGGGTAGAGATATGCTGTCCAAATTGCAGGCCCAAATCACCTTCACTCCTCGAGGTCCAGAAATGAAATTGCCATCAAAGGCAGCAGGAATAATTACCCTCTCAGTACCTAAGGAACAATCATGGCGCCTAATGTCAGCCCTGCAAGCCCAACCTACATTGGATACAGAATTAAACAAGCTCCTCCGAACCCTACAGGTGCCACCAGGAGTATGGGCCGAAAATAGCCCACCAGGAATGGCTAAGAATATAGCTCCAATTGTAGTAACCCTAAAACCTATGGCTACCCCTGTATCTGTAAAGCAATATCCTTTACCCCGGCGAGCAGCGGAGGGCATCCAGAAACATTTGGACCGCCTATTAAAATATGGTCTGCTTAAGCCCTGCCAATCAGAATGGAACACACCCCTTTTGCCTGTTCGGAAACCTGGGACAGATGACTACAGGCCAGTACAGGACTTGAGGCTCGTAAACCAGGCTATTGAAACCTTGCACCCAAATGTACCAAACCCATATACCCTGCTGAGTTTGATCCCACCAGAAGCAACATTTTTTACTGTATTGGACTTGAAAGATGCATTCTTCTGTTGCCGGTTGGCACCACAGAGCCAACCTATATTTGCCTTCCAGTGGGAAAACCCTTTGACAGGAACAAAAGGCCAGCTAACCTGGACAAGATTGCCCCAGGGATTCAAAAATTCCCCAACTTTATTTGGCACTGCCTTGGCGAAGGATCTAATAAGCTACCCCTCAATACCTGGAGAAAAGGTGGTTCTGCAATATGTAGATGACCTTATACTAGCGGCAAAGGATTTTGATACCTGTAAAGAAGGGACAGAGGAACTGCTCCACTTGCTCTGGGAAGCTGGCTACCGAGTTTCCCAGAAAAAGGCACAGTTATGTTTAGAAAAGGTCAAATATTTGGGCTTTGACATCTCACACCAACAACGAGCATTGAGACCAGAGAGGAAAGAAGCTATTTGCCTTATCAAGGAACCTACCACAAGGAAACAACTCAGAGGATTCCTGGGAACAGCAGGGTTTTGTAGACTATGGATACCTGATTTCAGCAGTCTGGCCAAGCCCTTACATGAAAGCACTCGAGGTGCAGAAAAGGACCCATTTGTATGGGGACCTGAGCAGCAACAAGCCTTTTTAGTTATCAAACAACGACTTATGGAGGCCCCAGCCCTTGGACTGCCTAATTCGGAAAAACCCTTTCAGCTGTATGTACATGAACAGAATGGGATTGCAGCGGCAGTCCTGACCCAGAGATTAGGGAGTTGGAACCGTCCAGTAGCTTATTTGTCTAAACAATTGGACTCAGTAGCAAAAGGATGGCCTCCATGCCTAAGGGCAGTAGCGGCCACTGCAAGCCTTGTTAAAGAAGCTGATAAATTTACCTTCGGCCAGACGATGTATGTGAATGTACCTCATGCTGTTCTGACACTCATGGAATATAAGGGTAGTTATTGGCTAACAAACCCAAGGATGGCTAGATACCAAGGCCTATTGTGTGAAAATCCCAGGATTCATCTACGAGTAGTGAATATGCTCAATCCAGCAACTTTGCTGCCCCTACCAGAGGTAGATGATGAGGAATCACATGATTGTCTCCAAATAATGGATGAAGTTTATTCCAGTAGACCTGATCTGAAAGATGAACCATTGAAAAATCCAGATGTTGTATATTATACTGATGGTAGCAGTTACCTGCATGAAGGTGCCAGACGAGCAGGATATGCTGTGGTCACCAATGAGGAAGTTGTGGAAGCTGAAGCTTTGCCTGCTGGAACCTCAGCACAAAAAGCTGAACTTATAGGTTTAACTAGAGCTTTGCAATTGGCAGCCGGATGTAAGGCAAACATCTACACTGACTCTAAATATGCCTTCTTAACCCTGCATGCACATGGAGCTCTATGGAAAGAAAGAGGTCTAATCGGCGCCCACGGGAAGGCCTTGAAATATGGACCTGAAGTAGAAATCCTGTTGGAAGCAGTATGGGCTCCAGAACAGATTGCTGTAATGCACTGCAAAGGTCATGGACGTGGAAGGGATCCAATAACCAGAGGAAATCATGCTGCTGACAAAGCAGCCCGAGAGGCAGCCCAAAAGCCTGTGGGAGGATTTATAGCAGCCCTCATACCAGAGGTAGTTCCAGAAGAAGTTAAACCTCACTATACCCCAGAAGAGAGGAAGTGGGCTGAACAGGAA
Organism: Podarcis tiliguerta; assembly: GCF_965153285.1. Classification (NCBI taxonomy): domain Eukaryota; kingdom Metazoa; phylum Chordata; class Lepidosauria; order Squamata; family Lacertidae; genus Podarcis; species Podarcis tiliguerta. Next base: position 38,853,861 of record NC_139535.1, on the reverse strand, counting down.
GGAGCGGTTGTGAAGGACGGTTGGATGATCCTGCCGGACAATAGGATTTATGTACCTCATCACCTAGCAGGCACAATTGTAAGAAATTATCATGAATCTACTCATCTTGGCGGTACTGCAACCAGAGAGAGTCTCAGTCGGAAGTTGTATATTATTAACCTATCACAATTAGCAACTCGCATTTCACAGAAATGTGTTCTTTGTGCTAAAAACAATCCTAGGCAGGGACCGGTACAACCTCCTGGAATCCAACATGTGGGATACGTCCCCATGGAAAGCCTAATTGTGGACTTCACAGAGCTAGTCCCTTTTAAGGGATTCAAGTATCTCCTTGTGTTTGTAGATACTCTTACCGGATGGGTTGAAGCTTTTCCCACCCGAACTGAAAAGGCGCGAGAGGTAACTAAGAGACTCCTCACTGAATTGATCCCGAGGTTTGGATTACCTAGATGCATTGGAAGTGATAATGGGCCAGCATTCATTGATCAAGTAGTACAAGAAGTATGTCGAGTCCTACAAGTGAAATGGAGACTGCATGCGGCATATAGGCCTCAGAGTTCAGGGAAAACTGAAAGAATGAATCGGACTCTGAAAACCCAATTGGCAAAGTTAACCCAGGAAACAGGATTGGGATGGGTAGATGTGCTACCCATAACACTGTTTCGTGTTCGGTGTGCACCCACAAAAAGACTTAAGTTGTCACCTTTTGAGCTCCTGTATGGGAGGCCACCCTCCTTTGTTCAGGATATTCCAGCTGACCTCAAACAAATAGGAGACCATGTGACACAGGGACAAGTGCAATCTCTCTCCCGTGTTTTTGTTTCTCTTAACAGGTGGGCCCTCGAGCGCACGCCGTGCAGCATTGCCGAGCCGATTCATCAGTTCCAGGCTGGCGATAGTGTATGGGTGAAAGAGTGGAAACGTGATCCACTTGCACCTAAGTGGCGTGGGCCTTACACCGTCTTGCTCTCTACTCCAACAGCGGTGAAGGTAGCTGAGGTGACCCCCTGGATTCATCACTCCCGTTTGAAGAAGTCCGAAGGCAGTTGGACGTGCAAAGGTGACCCCTCTAATCCTTTAAAACTGACTCTCTCCAAAAACCCCTGTATCTAGCCCTACGGGGAACGGGCTAGGTCACGGGCAACATTGAGACGACCGGCCTGCTGCAGCCACAACCTGGAAGCTGGCTGACCTGCGCACGCCTGAAGCTTGAGGAGTGTCTAAACCAGCGATTGTGAACGGGAAGATTCTCTTATATAATTGATTGACTGCCCCCCCCCCTTGTGGAACAATTATCAGGGATATTACTCATTGGGGATCCTCGGGATATATGTTTTGGTCTTGGTGGTTTCCCATTTCTGTCACTGGGGGAATTATATTGGGGCTAATATTTTTTTGCTATCACAATAAGGTAATCTTTTGTGGGAGGAATGCATATACTAGACATCAACATGATTTTATTATTAATCCTGATCCCTTGGGAAGGGGAAGGGTCCTTGAATCTGACCAAATTTGCTAAATATGGATTCCGCCATGACCACAATATGTGGGTAGGCTTAGCTGAAATGGTAGCCAATGCTACAAATAAGACTAATTGCCTTGTTTGCTCTCTTGGGCCAGATGATTCAGAGGGAGGTATGCCCTTATTACCGATACCATTAAATGCCATTGGTATGGTAAGCGAAATGCCACATCAAACAGAAGTACAGGATTTCCCTGGATGGAACTCACCTAAACCAATACGAGTTATACCTGTACAAGGGGAATTCTGTGTACATAAATCATCAGATACAGCTGATTCTACCATGGTAGGCTCTTCTCGTTGCCACTATACTTGGAATTATATTGAGAATAATCAAACCTGGGCAGACGGTACTTCCTATCGAACTCGGAATACCTTGCCCTGTGCACCTCCTTTTATTCATGCATGGAAAATGGTGTGGAACAAAACTGTGACAGCAAAAGGCAATCTAACATACTGTATTGTGAACTCTTTACCCCTTGTGATATTTCGCCATATGCACTCCACGTTCCAAAAATCTCAGACCCGATGGTTGTGGTGGATATGTGGAGAATGGGCATACAAGCAACTCCCTTCTAAATGGAGTGGGACTTGTTTCCTGGGATGGGTATTACCACCAATGTGGGTTATGCCCACTAGTTCAGTCAAACGTACACGAAGAAATGCTGATATTTCTCATATAGCAGGAGGAAGTACCCAGAGTTGGAGCGATACTAACGATTGGCCACCAGAGCGCATTATAGCCTATTATGATCCTGCCTCCTGGAATCCTGATGAGCTGATACAAGGGGCACGGGATCCTATTTATAATCTAAACAGAATAATTCGATTGCAAGCAGTAGTGGAACTTGTAACCAATGCAACGGCCCAGAGTTTGAGACTTATTGCAAAACAGTTGGATGAAAGTAGAGCCGCTATTTTGCAGCTAAAATTGGGAATGGATTATGTACTTGCCAGGCAAGGAGGCCTATGTGGAGTCTTGAACTTGACAGGGAATGCCTGTTGCTTTAACATTTCTGATAATGGTGAGGCAATCCGTGTGTTGGCCACAAAGATGGAGAGTATAGCACATGTCCCAGTACAAACATGGGAAGGATGGGATATGGGATGGCTCACCAATTGGTTACCAAATGTTGCAGGACTCAAAGGGATACTATTGTCTTGCTTGTTTTTCTTGACGGTAGTAGTCATGGTTTTATGTATGGTGCCATGTATCTTTTCATGTTTTAGAAGTACAATTAGCAAGATGATTTCAAATGAAACTCTACCTCATATCATGGCCCTATACAGAGCTTTACCTCAGGAATATGATGAAGGTCAAGCTATCAAGGACACTTGGGATGAAGGTCCTTGAGCTTGAAAGGGGGGAATGAGGCATCTGATCAAAGATCTGTATTTTAAAATAAGCTTAAAAATATATTTGTAGATGCTTGCTCCAAATGCTTGCTCCAAATGCTTGCTCCAGGCCAGGCAGAAACCACCTGGCTGAGAGTCTTTTTGTTTATTCTCCTGACTCCTGAACAAGGGCCCCTCATTGATTTGTTGCAGTACCTCAAAGTTGTAAAAAGGAGCAAAAGCTGGGAACAAAAGGTCATACGAATTACAGAATACAATCCAAGCTGCAAAAACACTAATTAGAGTTGGTAAATATTGCCTCCCATCAAAACATGGTTTAAGATATCCTGAGAAGGTTAAAAGGCAAAGAGCTAAAAGCAATAACAGCTGCTGCCTGGTGAGGAAGAGAAACTGCTCTGAGGTTGTTGTTTTTTTGGGTCACTTTGGAAACAGTTCTTGTTCTTTTGGTCATTTTAGAAACTTGATTTTTAATAAGTTCTTCCCTTCTAAAAATCAATCTATATATATATGTACTGACTTTAATGTGACTTTAATGTAAAAGAATGTAGAAAGTAAGAGATGTTAGATTCTTATGTTAGATTCTTATTTCATTGATGGTGTGTGAGAAGGTGAACCCAAGACCTCTGTTTATATGACAAAATTTGAAACCATGAGCCATCTGTTTTAGCCATTTTCCCCTGTTGCTAGAAGGGCAGAAGAGCAAAGGGCAGAAGAGCAAAGAGCAAAGGGTGATCTGATATTTAAGACGCCTTGTCAAGGCAAATGTAAGAGATTGATAGAAGGAAATATAGCTCTTTGTCTCCCATAAAAGGTAATAGGAAATGGGTGTATCTTTTATGATTGGTTCTAGCAAACAGCCAATAGGAATTTCAACCAGGCTGATTGGACAGAGGCAGCCAAAAGGAGGAGTAAGGAGGCTGGGCTGAGGGAATATAAGTGCTGGTCACCAGGGCTGGGGTGTGCAGAGCTTTTGGTAAATATACCACTGTGCCAATCATTTATTTGTCTGACAAATAAATTATTATTTTAATTTCTCTATTGCTGCGTTGAATATTTCATTCCAGCTAAGCGTTAACCACAAGCAGGGTGCTACATTATGAACTGAATGTTCTTTCCCGTTGCAGTTTCAGCAATTGGAACAGCACAAAGCTATCTCACTTTGCTAACTGTAAGGGATGTGTGACTACCTTTTGTGCCTCCCGCATTCTAAGGAAGGTGAGAACTGCCTTCTATTTCTCCTCAGCACAATTCAAAACAAAATAAAAACAGTTCAGTTTATATTAAGATTTCCTGTCAACAGATCCGATGCGCTTATCCACGGTTGTTTTGTTGTCATTAAAAAAAAAAAAAAATCCAAGAAGGGAGGAGAAATAGATGGAGAGTAGCATTCCCCCACCAACCTGGTTATGCTGTAATTAAGGTGAAGCCAGATGGTCTGATTATGTCAATAAGGCCCTTATGAAAAAGGCCTAAACAAGGATGTTGGCAATGTTTTAGACAAAAAGGATGTCTTTAATTTCTGCTTTCAAAGTCAGCTCTGGTTTTCAGCTGAACTCTTTCAAGTAATAGTATGAAGTAGAGAGTGATAAAGAGTAGAAGAGTGATAAAGTTCCCACAAGGAAAGAATGGATCTCAAAACTAGTGGAATATGCGGAATTAGACAGCTTGTCTGAGAAAATAAAGAATAAACCAAAACAGGCATTTATTTCAAAATGGGAAGTCTTTAAAATATACTTGAAAAATAATTACTCAAGTTTAAACCCTGTCACAACATTTGAATAACTTCAGTAGTAGTTATAAGTATGTAGTTAGGGATAAGGTAGTTTAACCATATTTAAATTTTGACAAGAATGTATTATGTAATGTCAGTAAATTAATGAAGAAAAGTTGAAGTATGGAGTGGACAGGAAGTCGGGTCTACAGTAACAAGACCATTTTTATTTTATTCTTTTGTGAACAATATTGAGTCTAGTTGTTGTTCTTTCTTTCTTTCTTTCTTTCTTTCTTTCTTTCTTTCTTTCTTTCTTTCTTTTGTGTCATTGTATGTGGATAATTGTACTTTTTGTTGAATAAAGTGAAAACAACAATAATAAAAAAGATAGTATGAAGTAGCTTCAGTGGATGATTTCAGTCAGATGGGGGAGAATAAGAAATCAGCCTATTGCATTACATTGCCCAGATTTGGCCTACCAAAGTGGCTGATTTAGCATTGCATTATATATAAGTTTTGTTGGCCGGATAACCAACTTGCAACAATTTTGGGCAGGATGTATTTTCGTTGGCAGAACTCTTGCTGAATCAAACTGAGAATATTTTCTACGAACCCCATAGATGTAGGTTTATAGAAATCTTCTTTTATTAACAGACATTAGGCAAATGAGATGCAAATATTCCCTTTTCAGAAAAGTGGCCTCTGTGGTTCTCCTTTAGATCTCGAACTTTTAACTTGATATTATTGCAATGTGTGCCTTGGAGGATAAGAAACACAAAAGGTAACGTGGTTTGTCGGATCAGTTTCTGCTAGTAAAAGCTTTCCTTTGAGTTTCAAAGAGGTTGGCTTGAAGGCAGGTTCCATAACACTCAAAATTGTGCATGCTTTCATCAAATGAAGTTCCTTCAATGAAAGATGCTCCTGCTGTGGGAGTTCTAGCTTCTGAATAGCCTTTAAGTGGATTTAAGTGCAAGTATATCTGTGGGGTCTGCAGTAGCTTTAAAATAATACATCTCTTAGGGCCCCTAACAGTGGTAGTAGCTGCTTAGAATCTCTAATGATACTTACCTTATTTACCTTAGCTTTGTGGCTCGTACCAGCCTTTGTTGCAGAGGTGGATTTAGGGTAGTACAACCAGTTCAGTCTCACTGGGTGTAGAGCTGCAATGGACACCACAACTATGATTTAGAATGGAGTGCGAGAGGTGGAGGTGCCAAATTTTCCATCGCACAGGGCATCACCGAAATTTGAAACCCCAAGGTCCATTACTATCAGTTTGGGCAATTTTGTTATTCCTACTTTTTCCCTTCCTTATTCATCACCCCCCCCCCCGCTCTTTCCAGGCACAGCCTGTTTTAAAGCACCATGTCCTAGTGCCCTTTTTTATTATTATTCCCCACAAAAACCTGCTCTTTAAAGCACAATTGGAGTAAACGTCAATCGGCGGAAGACTCAAATTGATGTTTGCTCCGATTCAGCTTTAAAGAGTGGGTTTTTTATAGGGAAAGATTGGGGCAAAAACCTCCACCAAACAACCATCGCTTGGATGTGGATTGTTAAAGTACAGACCTCTGCCTAGAAAGAGCAGGGCAAAAAGTAAGTGTGGATAAGCCTTTTTTCTTCCCTACTGAGTTCTAGAAAGACAAAGGTCTTTCCTCTTAAGGAGGAAGAAGCTGGCAGTTGTGGTCACTCCCTGAACTGTTTGGAAGTAAGAAGTCTTGGAGGAATGAAACCTTGAGGTTCATGAAGAAGTGTCCCATATACCAGCTTCCACTATGGAAGAGACTGGCAGAATTATCAGAAAAACTAGCGCTGTGCACATGACTCAGTCAAGGCCTTGGACCAAACTGAGATGATTCAAGTGGATCTAGGCATCGTTTAATTCAGGTTGAGACAGCTTCAGATTACTGTGGGAAGGGTTGGGTAGCTCGGAGCAGTCCAGGGCTGCCAGAATGTGGGGTGTCAAGCGCGAAAGAGAGGCAGGCACTGAGCAAAAAAAAAATGCAAAAAGGCAGAGAGGATTCTACCCAACTGGGTGTGTCTTCTCAGAAGAAGGTAGGAGATCCCACCTGGCCTCTTCTTCCCACCTGGTGCCCTGCCCCCTAAAGCAGATGATTTGTTTTTAAGGCTGCTTCTAACTTTACAAATTCAAAGGAAATGTTATATCCCACATTTCTTCCCAAGGCTCACGGGGAGACCAATGAGAAGGATGTTTAATACAGGTAGGTATTTGCAACACTTTCTTCCCTCTCAGAATGGGTCTCTCCTGCCTCTGTGTGCCTGGCACTGCTTGTGTCAGAAAGAATACCTCCAACTTGTCAGTTGTTATCTGTGTAACCTCTGTAAGCGAAATAAATAAAATAAAAATACTGTGTGTGAACAGCCCTTACTATTTCATTCCTCTGCCAAGTGAAGTGTTTTTATCACAAGGACCTTTTGATAAGAAAACACTTCTCTAGTACCAGAAGCTTCTGTATAAACATAAAAAATAAACATGGAGTGAGTACTTTTCCAGTTTTAGGCTTCGAAATATCCTAGAGTTTAGTGATGTTTGGCATCCAGATATTGCTGAATATTTCAGTACCTCCTTAATTTTCACAGCGATAAGAATGCTTGTTGTTGTAAAATGAAGTGTATTGCTTTGCGCTTCATTGGATTGAGGTCTTAATCTCTGCCCCAGGAAGTCTTACTGAATGCAGCACTTGTTTATTTACTTGTATATACAGCAGGCTTCCTTATTTAATATGATCTAATCCAAGAGGTTCCCGGGTTGTGACTGCTTGAGCTTTTGCAAGCCATCCTATCAGTGTAAACACTGATGCAAATAGATCTTTGGGATAACCTTTGGACTCCATTTCCTTTTTGACATTTATCACATTAGTGATGCATCAGGCAACCTGGTACAGTTTGGTTCCACTGTTTGTCTCTATGCTTAGAGGAACATGGTGTTGGAATAAGAGGGGTTCTGCAGGTCAGAAGAGATGGATTTTGGCCATGGGGATCATTTTTCCAAAAAATAAAAAAATGAGTCATGCAGACAAGATTATACAAGGTATTAGGACTGTGAGATTGAGGAGGAAATAGTTTGGGACTGGTAGGCCAGTCAAGGTTGTTAAACTGGGGAGAGAAAGGAAGAGCTCTTCCTAAGGAAGTCCTTAAACAGCGTAGAAACTAAAACAGAGGCTGCAACTTGGTCCACATTCAGCAGTGGCAACGTTTCACTGACATGAGTAATCCTATCACAACGCACCATAAGAGAAATTTCTGAAAAGCTAAACAATATACTACCCATAGCTAGGCTTTTATAGTATTCCCAAAATATATCTTTATGCACTAAGAGCAGAAGAAAAGCTATGATGGGTTAGGCCAATAGCCCATCTAGTCTAACAGTCTGTCCTGACAGTGACCAGCCAGATGCCCATGGGAAGCCTACAAGCAGACCTTGGGGCCTCAAATTTCAGTGATGCCTTGTGTGATGCCAAAATCCAGCTCCCCCCGCCTCTCGCCTTCCGCTGGACATCATGGTTGTGGTGCCCCAGAAGCTCTGCTTCCTTACATCTGCATTTACATCTGCAGTTAGGAACACTTTACAGCTTGATCCCCAGAAATGGGTGTTCAGAGGCAATTTATTCCAATGGGAAAACAGTGGCTTTTCAGGGTTTCAGAGAAGGGAGTCTTCCCCAGCACAACCTGGAGGTGTTAGGGATTGAATATGAGGCCTTGTGCATGCAGAACAGTTGCTCTGCTGTTGTGCTATGCCCCTTCTCTATTGGATGCCCAAAGCACCAAATGAGTAGTCTTGGAACAATCCTGCATGCACACACACACACACACACAGACCTGGTTCAGGTGTAGCAATTTTAAGCCTACAAACCATGGTTTATGAGCCTAGCCCTGCTCAGGAGTACATGATGGACTTAACACACAAGGAGGAGAGAGCTTCTGTGATCATGCTAGCACTCGCCCACAGTTTCCCTTTGCATGTTCAAAAGCAACTGTGTGCAGTGAGAAAGACCACTGTACTCACAGATGCACCCAGCATTTTGGAACCCTACTTTTCTGAGATTCCCCCATTGCATTTGGACAGGGAACTATAATTTAACCCCTCCTAATTAACCATGTTCTGTGAAGGCCTCGCCAAACTGGGTGACTGGAGGAAATGAGAAGTATCATAAACCAGAGCAAAGTCCCTCCTATTGAGACAGCTCCCCACCAAAAAAAGGGGGGAAGGGAGGGAGAAAAAAAATATTCACATGGACACTAATGGGATTTAAATTGGCTGTAATTATCCAAGAAAGAGATCTTGGGGTCACAGTAAAAGATGCACTGAAATCATCATCTCAGCATGTGGCCACAGTGAGGGAAAAAAGAGATGAAAATTTGGTATGATGACTTATTAGGAAAGCGACTGAATAGAAGTAAATTATTCTCTCTCAAAACACTTGAATTCTGGGTCATCCAATTAAAGTGATTGTCAGTAATTCCAGGACAAGAAACAGGAGAAGCATCTTCATACAGTGATGCACAATTATTTATGAAATTTATTGTCACACTTGGTTGTTATGGCTACTAACACATATGGACTTTAACAACAAATTTGGCAAATGCATCGTTCTATCAATAGATGCTCATTGTAATATCAAGATATGGAACTTCCATGTTCAGTGACAGTATATTTCTGAAGTCCCTGTTCTGGTTAAATGTACTGTTTGAGTGGTTAATTAAGGTATTTGTGTTTTAATGAGTACCAACCCACATGTATCAATACATCTTTGGACCTGAGTCTTAGGGTTCCCCACATGGCGGCTGCTTTCAGGATTGAGGGGCAAAGTGTATCCTCTTGGTGTGTCCTTTTTTCTCTTGGTGGACCTTGGTAGACATGCTGGTGGGCAGCACCAGTTATCTGAGCAGTGCTGGGCAGCTGAGTCTAGCCACTATTATCTTTCTCATAATGTCCAAGCTGTAGCAGGATCCCAGGGCATTGTGGGAAATTTTAAAAACATAAAACATACAGTTAGGTGTTTTGGCCCATAGCAAAAAGATGGAACTTTATTCTCTGAGGGAACATTCCCTCCAACTGCTAGGTAAAGCTACCCAGCCTGGCTTCTATTTTCCTTTTAACCTAGCATACCAGCTCATTTTAATGTCCACTTTTATGAATATTGAGGCTGTGTAGTTTCTATTCCATTTTTTCTACCTATCAAGGAACCAGGGTCTTTCACCTACAGAAGGAGACATAACAGAGTAACAACCAGCTTTTGTATTTTGAATCAGCTTCTCTCTCTCTCTCTCTCTCTCTCTCTCTCTCTCTCTCCTCCTGACTTGCCCAGCCAGACCATCCAATTAAAACAGGTAGTGTAATACTGGACTGTTTCCTCTAACCTCTTTGGTACAAAGTTGGTGCTGGGCTTGCATGACATATTGTCCCCTTCTTCACTCTTTGGGCTTGTGTGAATAAATGAACCAGGAAATCTAGAGAACAGGAACACATGATCCAACAGCCTTCTTTTCCAGCGAGAGACAACCCTCTATGGCATCCCTTTCTTTTCATGGTGAATAAGAGTGAGGAGCAGGTGAGGAAGGCTACTCCTCTCTGTCATGTCCCCAAGCACAGTCATGTTGCCAAAGAATTTCCCCAAACCACCTCCTAAACATAAAGACTAGGATGCTAAGTGTCCTCTTCTGGTACCAACCATTCCCCCCACCTGCACAAAAGCCATCGGCATCAATGGTACTTTTACTGATGCAGCATCACTCTGAGGTGGGCTTCTGAGTAAATGGAAGCTCCAGGTGGGGAATGCCATTTTCTTCACCCAGAAGTATGCAACATTGTGGTTCTGCATCACCACATACTGCTGCTCTCAAGGTGTGTGTGGGTGTGCATGGCGGCCACTAGAAGGAGCATCATGCAGGACTGGTGAGCTTTGTTTCTCTCTTAACAACCCCACTCCTCAAAATGACAGAGCGTTTTGCCACTTTTTGCAATCAACAGCCGCCTCCAAATAGCTGAATAGTGAAGTTAGTGGATTAGATTCCAACCTCATCCTTCTGTCAACCATTAAGTGAAACATTATGCAAAGGAAAGGGATGAGTGTGCTGCTTGTTTCCTTTGTAAGAACCAATCATATACAAAACAAAGACCAAAGGGAAGTGCTCCAGATTTCATTTGGGTGCCGAAGGTTGAGTGGTGGTTGGATATTACTTCATGCAAACACCCCAGCCATTCCTCCCTAATGGCCAACATAACCCCATTGCTTCTTCATGCAATGGCATTTTAAATTCAGATTTAATGGAACCATAATTGTGTTTATTGAATAAATACCAGTGCCTGATGACGACGATATTCACTGAGTTTACAGAGTCCAAGCTGCAGCGTCTGCATACCTATTACAGGGTTGTTAAGCCTCACTAAATGTGTTTGCAATAACCACCCAGTATTTCCTTATTAAACAATAACTCTCTCTACTGAGTCTAAATTAAACCCTTGTTTGAAACACTTCATTTAAAGCATTATTGGGAAAGCAAACTCGGGCGGGGGGGGGGGGGAGAACCAAACCCCATGTTGTGTCTTGCACCATTATATCTTATATGTAAGTTTTAGTACTGGCTGCAATTGCCTTAAGCCTCTGGCTAGTCTCATAGTCAAAAAGACACACACAGCTTTTTATAAATGAGCCTCACTCATGAAGTTAGAGAGCAATTCTAGGCACAAGAAGCTGACGTAAAGTTAAGCCAATGTAAAGTTATACCAGATCCAAACCCTGTTCAGCGGCAGGGCTGCTGCTCTGCCTAAGGCTGGCAGAGGGGAAACAAGTCTTTAAAATAGTGTTCAATGTTGAGTTGCCATGTCACATGATTTAGCTTAATTTAGCAACTTACACTCGCCTTAGCTGCGGCAGCTGAGCCCTGGCTGAGCTGGGATGAGCAAGTTATGCCAGCACTTCTTCAGCTGAGCTGGGCTTGGGGACTTAACACTAGCTAAACTTAACACTAGCTAAACCTGGGTGCCAGAACTCTGCTGCATTCTTAACTGCTCATTTTGCCAAATGTTGCAATAGGATTGCCACCTTAATCTCTTGTCTTAATCCTTGCTTGCCTGTTTCAACTCTTTTCAGGTAAAACAACAAGCGTTTCAGGACTGATTCAAACATGCATTTATGAGGTGGAGCGATCCTTACTCAGGGATTCCCCTTCCCATCTCAGTTTCAAATAGGAAACAATTTCTCTCCCTGGAATTGATCCAGCATGAATATATTGGAGGAAGTGAAGCCAGAGAAAGTTAGTTTTCTTTTCAATGTGGAAGCTTCCACAGTTTCATATCAGGATGGTTTCAGACATAACAGTCCTCATCCTAACGAAGCAAAGTTACAGGGAACCAGGCAGAGGGCCTTCTTGGTAGTGGTGCCTGCCCTGTGGAACGCCCTCCCATCAGATGTCAAAGATATAAACAATTATAGGACATTTAGAAGACATCTGAAGGCAGCCCTGTTTAGGGAAGTATTTAATGACTGACGTTTTAATGTACTGGTATTTTTAATCTTTTGTTGGAAGCCGTCCAGAGTGGCTAGAGAAACCCAGCCAGATGGGCAGGGAAGAAAGAAAGAAAGAAAGAAAGAAAGAAAGAAAGAAAGAAAGAAATACTACTACTACTACTACTGCTACTACTGCTACTACTAATTGGCTCTCCATATTAGAATGCTTTAAAAAAGTTCTGGGTTGTCTTGTGAAGCAGAGAGTCTTATGCACTTACAGCACATTGATTTATGCACCAGACAAGGTGGTGCATGATACACAGGTGCAATAAAAGGCACAAAACGAAACAAGCAAAATAATCATTAAAATGACCGACTCATTGTAATCAAGTGTAAACAAAGGAACAGGTCTGCGGGCATATAAAAAGCCTTGAAGGGTGTTCTGAAAACTCCTGCCAAATCACTGCTGGAAAAGTGTTCCAAAGCACAGGACCTGCAACATTAAATACATCTACGTGAAGCCAGTTGAGCTTCTGAAACAAAGAACAGTGCTCCTCTGAATGATTAGCCACACATGTGCCCAGAACTGCCTTTAAAGGGCAGCAAGGCAATGAAGTGTAGGTATGAATGTTCTCACACACGTGCATGAACGCATGATACGCAGCTACCCAAGTGGGCCCAACGGAGCTAGTTATAAATCTAACAACTTGGCAAGCTCCACACTCCTTCTGTTGTCCATCAATAATTCACTACCAAGATGCTTGTTGGAGGAGCACCTTCTGGATACATCACAGGAAGCTGTAACTGCTACTTTGCCCCCTCTGACATCTCCATCGAAAAGGAGGTGGTGGCGACGGGGGGTTGGTTTGCTACTATTTCACTTCAATACCAATAATCCGATCCGCAGATCTTACAGAAGCAGCAGAAAAAGCAAGGAAAGACTGGACACACCAAACAAGCAACTGGCAGTGTGTTTATTTTACCTCCACACAGCAAGGGCCTTATATGGACAAAGGGTGTGTGTGAAGAACTTTGATTCCCTCTGTAAATCACCCTCGCAGGATCTGAGTGCATCACATCTGTGTTTGGAGATGGTGTCTGGGCCAGAACCAAGAAGTTCAGTTGTGGGGCACCCACTGATGCTGCAGCCCATGAAAGCATCCTCTGCTGTTTCTCCCTATCCTTCCCCCCTGCGGCCTGCTCACCTGCTTTCTCCAGGTGAGTGAGCTGCGATGGGAGCAAGGAGAAAGAGCAGCAGAGTCATCTTGCCCTCTTTCTCCGGTGTGGATGTGGCCCAGATGGAGCAGTCAAACAAATGGGTAGCAGTGATGAGGAGGGATGGTAAGACAGCCGGAACTGCCACTGATAGGCAAGGGAGGAAGGTAATTTTTTTTAGCCTTTTCCTGTGAGGATTTGAGCTGCCATCCAGTCAGCCGTTTAAGGAAATAACTGCATGGCAGGAGTGTCCCTGCGCTCCTGCCCTGAATGTTGGCATAAGCTCTGCTCCTAGATCTGATATGGGAAATAGTAGTAGTAGTAGTAACAACAAAAACAACAAGAAAACAACAACAACAACAACAACAACAACAACAACAACACATATATTACTTATACCCCACACATCTGGCTGGGTTTCCCCAGCCACTCTGGGCAGCTTCCAACAGGAGATTAAAAATACATTAAAATGTTTTTTCAGATGAGGCTCTGCTCTTAATCAAGGACAATGGGGAGAAGTTGCTGCCTTTCTAGGCATCCGAAATCAACATGGACAGAACCAAATAACTGTGATTCAAGAACTTGTGCATGCTTCGGGAAAAATTCTCAGAATATATGCATAATTTAAGTGAAAAACAAATAACGCTTGTAACTTTTAATGAAGCTTTGTAAAAAAGGAAGATTAAAATCGGAGTGAAACAAGATTTAATTTACAAACTACATGAGATTTCAGAAATGTGTGGGAAATTAAGAAGGGAAGGAGTACCAGCCAAGTTGAGGGAAGCCAAAAAGTGAGAATGGTTTTAAAAAATTGTATGAATTGTATGAATTTGTTTTATTTGTAAACTGAATAAAAATTATATTGGGAAAAAAAAGAACTTGTGCATGATTCTTCCTTCTCCCTCCCATTCCTTCTCCCTCATGTGCCATGTTCTTTTAGATATTGAGTCTGAGGTAAGTTCACAAGCAGGACCTGAGTGCAGCAGCATTCTCCTGTCAATTGATGGCATGGGATAAGGGGAGGTTGGTTCAGTACTAGTAAATAGGAATCCATTTGCGTAAGTCCTTATAACATTGGGGCATTTCCTCCTTAAATCCTCAAACATAAAAAAAATATCAAAAGAAGGAATAAACAATTACAGCAATTCAATTGCATGTTTACCCTCTCTTCTTGTGACACTGTATGATCTTTGGATCTCAAATTTACTTGAAAATCTGATTTCATATTATCCCAGTATGCCTTCTGTTTCCTCCAGGTAGGAAAGGTTCATCCTCTTGTCCCACATTTGAAAACAGTGAAGTAATAATAAAGACACATGAACAGCACAAATGCAGGTGCTGGAAGGAATGGAGGATTTTAGAGTGGTTGCTATAAGAGGAAAGAGACCAAGGTGTCCAATTCCCTTTTGTATCCTGAAGTGTTTTGCACAAACCTGCAGGAACGGGGTGCAAAGTTCCTCCGTGCCTCTAAAAATAAACTGGTTAATTGAGTCACACTGCATCAGTTTTGCAATTTGCTACAAAGAGAAAAGGTCTCACCGTCTTCACGGTACAATTTTCTGTCTTGAAAGGCTTGGACAATTACCGCATTTTTACCTTTTCCCACCGCTGCATGGACACTTCCTTCTTCTTAAAGAGGCTATGAACATTTCAGCTTCAGCTTAATAAGAAAAGACTGATGTTTGCACTTTGCCAGGAGATTGCACGTGCTGAAGTTTCCACTTGTATAGCTAAGAGGATAATTGAAAAAGATTCATAAAATGTGTGAACAAAGCTTTTCAAGCTTTTTAGGGAAGCTGGTGGAGGCTGATGGGTTCTTTAAGAACAGAGACAAAGAGAGCAGGGTGGGTGGTGGGAGAGAGACTTGTTTTCTGCCTATTTTATTTCTTCGGTTTCTTCAGAGGCTCTGTCTTGGCATTCAATAGGGATCCCTGGTGATCTGATCTCCAGCTGGTAAAAGCAAACACTGAAGGTCCAGCTCTCTTCCAGCGATGGCTGGTGTCCATTGGGGCTGGTAGGGCAGAAAGCAGGGAACCCAAAGAGTTGACAGGAGCCAGAGCCAATGACAGGCAGAGTGAGCTAATTCTAGCTTTGCCCTCATCATCCTTCCTGCTGAGTTTTGCAAGGAGAACATAAAGACAAGGCCGAGACTAAGGAGGAGGACTCTGACAGGCATTGCCACCAAACCCTGGGCAGGGTGTAAGGAAGAAGGTAGGCAGGTGGGGGCTGGATGAAGGCAGACTGAGATTGGTGTTTATTTGAAATTGTCCCATTTGCCCTTATGGACCAGCCTTCCCCGTTCTCTTCTGGGTTGCCAACCTCAGTCAATATTGAAGGTGGAGGGAATAGTTTCTCTCCTGCCACATTTCAGTGTATGCAGTTTAGCAGTGTGATCTGTGGTAGGCCCTTCTCCCAGATGGATCTTAAGATCAAACTTCATTTTAGGGAAACTTATTTGTACTCATGTCCACTCAGAAGAGACTCTTTTTTATTCTTTTAAAAATATATATAATTTTTATTAAATTTTCTGTTTTACAATTTCAAATAAACATTTTGCATACTTAAGATATTAATGACTTCCCCTCTTCTCTTTCCATGGTTCATTTTACATATCTTATATCCCTGCATATTTTACAAAAAATTACCAATCAGTCTTCCATTATTGTATCAATCAAAACTTATTTACACTGTTGAATTTATCTTAATGCTGCCAGAGTTTTCAGCTGTACACAATTATTTTCCATATATTCAATAAACTCCTTCTGTCAAGAGACTCCTTCCCTGGCACCCAGGTGAGGGAGCTGACATGGCCCTGAACATGCCTGAAAACAAACAGCCTCCTCCTGTCCCAAATTGTAGCAAGCCCTGATGATTTCCAGATAAGATAAGACTGCAGGCCATGCTACCCGGAAGAATGGGCATATCTTTTAAATGCCCAGGTGCAACAGAAGCTTATCTGTCCCTCAGGCCTCTTGACTGCCTCCTGGTTGCTTTTTTTAAATCGATCCTGTGAGCACGTAAACCCTTACAGAGAAGCAGGCAGTGTCAGTGCACAAGTCAGCCGCGCAGAAGAGTTTACAGGACCTTGGACAGCAGCAAGAGAAAAGTTGCCACTGTGGAGCAACGCATTATGTGGGCTGACCAAGCTTGGAGTCTATAAAATTATGCATGGCAGAGAGAAAGTGTATAGAGAGAGGTTTCTCTTCCCCTCTATGGTAACACTGGAACCTGGAACCGTTCATCCAAATTAAATGTTGGAAGATTCAGGGCAAACAAAAGGAAACACTTCTTTACACAATACATAGTGAAAACAATGGGATTGGCTACTACACAGGAAAATGATGGCCACCAACCTGGGTGGTTTTAATAGAGATTTAGGCAAATTCATGCAAGGAGGGGGGAGGAAGACCACCACTGCCCTCCTGGGCTTTTAAAAGGTTTTAAAAGGGCAGGAGGTAAAAGGAAGCTGTCACCATTGCTACCTTAAGCCCCGCCCCCAAACCCATTGCTTAATATTATATAATTTTATTATTTATACCCCACCCATCTGGCTGCTCTCTCAAAACTGGAATCCAGTTCGACTGCCCTGGGTTTCCTTGTGCAGGGCAGCTTGGAAGCATCATTTAATTTCTTTGGTGCCTTTAACATAGATTCATTCTGGGACATTGTGGAAATTAGATGCTGCTGCGCTGCCTGCCATATTCAGGACCAGGTAAGCCATCACTTGGACCAAGTAATGTAGGAGGGGCCCCAGCAGAGAGTCCTTTGCCAGGGTCCCCTCATACACCTGGAGCTGGCTCACTTATTCTCTGGTGAGTGTGCCTAGGTTTGCAGCTGTGTGTGTGTGTGTGTGTGAGAGAGAGAGAGAGAGAGAGTATCTCTCACACAGGCTCACACATGCGCACACACACACACACACTCTCTACCCTAGAATCATTAAAACGGGATTCTGTCCTGAATTGCAATAAGAGCCCTCTACTTGCTACTACAAGTGATCTAGGAGGGCAAGAATGATGAAAAGAAAAGCTTAACTTAGCAAGATTGTCATGGAGACCAGGCCCGTATGCAAGAGCCCTGGCGGCTGCCCACCAGGAAAGAGGCAGGTCTCTGAAGGAGGTGTAGCAATACCATGGAAACCCGGGCAGGCATTGCTGCAGTTGGCAGAGGCTGCCCGTCAGGCTACCTGAGCTCTTGGTAACCCCAGTCACCTCCCTTGGCTTCTGCAAGATTATTCTGGAGTTGTGCCTTTGCTCCTGCAATTGGAAGATGACCTGCTTCATTTTTAACAGATCCCCAGATAAAAAAAGAATCTCGGTGTGCCTGCATTTTTATGAAAATGGAGCAAAGCGTGGCGCGCAGAATTCAATCTCCCATTGGAGATAAAGCGTGTTCATTTACCAGCTCAGGAAAAATCAATACCTGTGATTTGATATGAGCATTTATATTCACTTAACTCTTTTCTGTCACAGAGCCATGCAGAGGAGAACAGGAGAGCTCTGTTTAATGCAGCAATATCTGTGTGGAGGCGGCATGTGCACCTCCCAGTACCTCCCCTGAACACACACACACGATTGGAAATGGGTCAAAACTAGGTTTCCAGTCATATACCCATTTACCTGCGAGTAAGTCACTGAATTCAGAGGGGCTTACTTCTGGGTATAGAATTGCACTAAACAATGTTTTACCTTGCTTTTTTGTTCATTGGTGTGTCTTTTGAAAAGTGCTTTTTTGCGTTTGACAATTTTTGGCACTCCTTGCAAACACAGTTGCATTATTTTGATGCTGTTCTATTCAATTCCGCTTCCTTTTGCCCTCTTTTCTTTCACTGTCCTCAACTCCATTTTCCTGTTCTGCTACATAAACCTGTTGGGTGTGGCAACCTGGCAGACTTTATTTATTTATTTTTCATTGAGAAAATTCCTAGACTTCTTAACATTTTTTAAGTGAGGTACCACATTTTTTTGGGGGGGGGAACCCTCTCATTTTATGATGCTGTTCATGTCACAGCACTACACCTAGCGTGACAACAATTTGCAGAAGTGGTTGCATAAAATCTTCACAGTTTGTGAGAGCCAACTGGATTAAGCAAAAGCAAATCTGAGCAAATCAGGTTGAGGGCTGCGAGAACAAACAAGATGGAATATGCCCCCTACGAGGGAGAGTAAAAGGGCACCAGCCAGCTCCAAAATGATTTGAATGTTCAGTGCTGTCGGTCCTTATTTGGTGATCTGTGGGCTCCATCAAATATGCTACTTTCAAAGCATATATAAACGTTTCAGAATATTGTGTGCAGCTCTAGTCAAGAGCTGAGACAAAACAGGAAGAGCATTATCTGAATCTTTTCTGTCATATAAAATGCACCCTTCTCCTTTTTCAGTGGCATGTTTTAAAGCAGGGGTAGGCAACCTAAGGCCCGGGGGCTGGATGCAGCCTAATCGCCTTCTCAATCTGGCCAGTGGATAGGCCGACAATCAGCATGTTTTTAACTGAGTAGAATGCGTCCTTTTATTTAAAATGCATCTCTGGGTTATTTGTGGGGCCTGCCTGGTGTTTTTACATGAGTAGAATGCGTCCTTTTATTTAAAAAGCATCTCTGGCTATTTGTGGGACATAGGAATTCATTATTATTATTATTATTTTCAAAATATAGTCCGGCCCACCACATGGTCTGAGGGACGGTGGACCGGCCCATGACTGAAAAAGGTTGCTGACCCCTGTTTTAAAGGGACAAAAACCAGTGTTGAACTCTTCATGCAGCAGCTGTGCCCTTTGATGACCTCTGGAGTGCTCCAGAGTGCCTCTCCATGACACCCTTATTACCTGGCATTCTGGCAGTAATAGTGGTACTCCTGCATTGCAGGGGGTTGTGGTAGGGGACTCTTGGGGTCCCTTCCAACACTACAATTCTATGATTCCATGACTCCAGAGTAAGTTCTTTCGCAGTCATGGTCTCCAGAAGCTTTGGTTCTCCTTTGTGTTTAGAAGCCAGTGTTCCTTCCTAATAATACTGACACTATCATATAGCGAATCAGATTTGATGATACAGCTATGTCACTAGTGTTAGGAAGAAGAAATCCTTCTAAAACAGAAAACCACATGGAAACTGAAGACACCCATGCCAGTAAACAACAGTAAACAGCAACACATGCTTTTGAGAGGGGTTTTTTTTGGGGGGGGGGAAATCATTTTGAGACCCTTAAAACCCAGTATGTGCCTGAAATATTTGGGGAAGCACCCATAGCTTAGTGACAGAGCTCATGTTTTTCATGCAGAAGGTCCCAGGTTCAGTCCTGGATATCTCCCAGTAGGGGCGAAGAAACTCCACTCTGAAACCTTGGAGAGCTTCTGCCAGTCACAGTAGATACTGCTGAGACAGGTCAATGGTCTGAACTCAGTTTGAGGAAACCTCTGTTTCTTTCCTAAGAGTACAGTTCAGCCCCAGATGAAATCAAACTGAAGGCCACAGTCTTTGCAAAGAAGATGTTGAAGTTCTAATACATAGTTTTACATAGAATGGACACCTACAGATGCAAACAGAGGACATTTCAGGCTGCTGAAACTGCAGTCGTTTCTGTTCTCTGTACAACAGACTGCTTTTCTCCTTAACAGACCAGGAACTGTCTAGAGCAAATGATCCTACCAGAATAAGAGAAGCAAAATTACCATGCATAGCTAAACCTTAGTATACTTGGATACCTTCACATATAGCCAACCATAGTACAACATAAGACTTCTACTTACAGTCACAGCAAGTGGCAAGGTGACATGATAGTAAAATCAAACAATAATGGCAAATCATTAATGTTCTCACGTCCACATTTTTTTAAGGGAAAGAATGCTTATGGTCCAATGGGGAAACACACCTCTAAATGGTGCATGCAATTACTCCACCCCTGACCCCTTGGTCCTTGTCCTAACAGTGCAAATGCACATTTTTGTAGAACCCGCTGGAAACCCAAATAAAAATGTATAGCTAAGCAGTAATCTGGAAACAATAGACTGAGCAGAGAGCTTAGCATTTTGCATTATATTGCATGTTTGTTTTCTCCTGCTGGTTAACCTATTGTCAGCAAGGGCAGGATATGCCAAGAGATTGTTATAACGAGCTACTTAGTGTAAGTGATTAAATGCTTGCTGGTTTCTGTACGGGAATCCAGAGTTATGCTTTAGCCATCTCATTCTATCTGTGGAAGATATTGCTTGAAAACCTGTATGTACTCCCCAGCAGGGATACCACTGTGTCCCTCTTAGGGTGCAGCATCTTACCCTTACGTTCTTCTAACTGAATTTAATATTGTCTTTTTACACTTTCTACCCACCCAGGGACCTTATGCTGAATGATATGTAATAAATTTTATTCACAGCAACAACTGCCCTGGACATTGGCCACATACTGTTAGATACTCCAGTGCATCAGGAGAGAAGGTACCTGCAGCATTTCCTGCCTCTTCACTTCCTGGTCCTTTTACCTGCCTTCTCCCTCTGCTGTGTGGCACACCTGGATAACGTTTGTCATAACTGATGAGAGAGGGAGAGGATAGCGAAGCTAGGTAGGGAGCGAATGGTCATCAGAAATCATGCAGGCCTTGTTTCCATTTACACCTGGCGATCTAAAGGTACTTGTCTGGTGGACACAGCAGGAGGTGACAATTCCACCTGTCTTTCCTTCTCCAAGACCACAGGTAGTGCATTTTATTTCCCCCAGCATGCAAGGGTGCTAACATGGGGTGTCAGATTTGATTCGCAGCCATTTCCCCCACCCCTTCAGAAAACTGGAGGCTGGTTTTGTCCATTTGTCTCTAACACATGGCGTGTGCTTGCAACCGAAGAATAAATGAACTGATTGTTCTTGGGCTGAGGCGGTGCACTTGGATGGGATCAGACACACGGCCCCTCCAGTTCCTTAGCCAAATCTTGGCAGCAGGTACTAACAAGCACTGTAAGGGAGCTGTATAACAATGCCAAGGGGAGTTGCCTATGGCATTGGAGGAGTACTGTCAACTCTCTTTGCCAGTGTTGGACCACTCTGCTTGCTGCCTCCATTTCTGGCATGGACGCGGAGAGAATAATCAGGATGCTGGAGAGGGGAAAAATAAATAATAAGCAAGCAAAGCCAGCTTGTCAGTGTTCAGGAATTGGAATTAAGAGCGCTGACCAGCGCTGACCTTTTGTTTACATTTCCCTCTGAAACGAGGAAATAATTGCAGTTTCTATATGATGCTGCCTTCAAATTACACCCTCTCTCCTTGCTTTATTCAAGACCAGCCAGTGATGACATTAGAGTCCTGAATCAAAACTAAGTGGTTACTATGGTGTCAGGCTGAAATTATGAATCTCAGAGTCCGCCTGCTTGGAGAAGGAGCAGAGATGGACACATAATTAAAACTGGGGTGGGTGGGGGGATAGAGAGAGAGAATAGAAACCACATTGTATCTGAATAGCAGCAAGATTACATTTCCTAAGCTCTGGTTTAGAGGGGGGGAAATTAGATGTGCTTAGAAATGCAGTTAAATGCATAATCAAGTTGCAGGAACAATTCGCTCAGCTTGTATTGCTGGCCTCAGCTTTACCACCTACCTGCTGGTCCGCCACCCCTCCCTCCCTCCCAATAGTTAGTGTTGAGAATAATAATTTTCGAAAGGTAGTGTAACAATGCATTTGGCACTTGGAAAGGGCTCAAGTGCCCTCCGCTGTGGTTCTTCCCCATAGAGAGCAGCGACAAGCAGCGAGATGATTGAGGAGAGACGCAGAAGAAAGTCTGGGGTATCGGGAAGCAGGACTGATTTTGTAATTTCAGCTGTCATTAGCCGAGCTCATTGTGGGCTTGATAGATCTATGCTGCTTTGTTACAGTTAAGTGGACTGATTGTGGAACACAGAAACATTTTTAGTGACATGACGGCTAATTTAGAAAAGGGGAAAGAAAGAACATGCATTATTCCGTAATTGAGTCTCACTCCCAGAACAGCCCTGCCTGTAGCTAAAGTCACTTGGGAATTTGATACTGGTCCTGCAGGCGGATGGCAAGGAGGGGGTGAAATATTTTCATCAGGGAATTTAATACAATGTACCAAATGCATTTTCAACCGGGGTGGGGCAGGCCAATGAATTGCAAAAGCCACCTGCCTCTTCCCCCATCCCATTTTAAGACTGAGAGGTGAGGATGGCAAATGAGAAAGCATCAATTCAAAGGTAGGCAGAGCAGAGCAGCTCAGATTTGGTCCACTGACAACCAGCAGAGTCTGTGCTGGTCTGGCCCCCTCCTTACTCAATTGCCCCATTTCAGGGTTTTCCATTGATTACTAGAAGCATGGTTGATGATGGTGGTAGCTTCCACCCACCTCCTTCTTTGGCCTCATTAATTGCTCTGCCTCTGTCATCTCTCATTCTCTTGTCTATGTAGACCTAATCAAATAAGCAAGCTGCTGGTCGAAGCTACACTTTGTATAGCCATTATCACTGTTCGTACTGATTTAACATACCACTTAATCTCTTCAAACTTTGGCCTGCTGTCTACTGCTAATTTCCCCAAGATATAAGTGTAAAAGCAGCCTCCCTCTGGAGCACTGTGACACAGGGCACAAAATCTTAGAAAAATACATGCCCATGGATGATCTGCAAGCATGTGTGAACATATGATCACGGACATGCCTTAACACACTTTGCCACCAGGGGTTCAATGAACCCATCTTTGCCTGGGACTATAATAATTCGGATTGCCCAGTATCTGGGAGGCCACAAGAGAGAAGCAGTTCATTATGCTTGGCTCGACAGTTGCCCGGCAGTGAAATAAATGGGTTCCAGTATGATGGAGTTAAATCAAGTCCAATTGACAAAGGTAGCTCTTCAGAGCTCAAGTCCTTAAACTTCACAGTTTTAAATCCAAGCTTTTGTCGAAGAAGAGCATATTCACATCCGAATTAGTAATTTGAAAGGCACTATTTGTTTCAGCTCCGTAGATTACTTTGTTAACGAAGGTCTTGTTTCAGAGAAGTACTTGAGAATGTATTGAAAACCCATTGACTGCAACAGACTTGACTTATGTACTTGAAGTTAATGACACAGCTCAGCGCTTCATTGTATGGAGATGCTTTTTATAACTAAGATCTAATTCTGACTGTGGAATCTATATGCCCAGAGATGATGGCAGAACTATGACCTTAAGTTAAATTAATGAAGGGTTAATGTACAATTAACAACAGCTAATCAATGTCTATCAACTGAGGCAATGTCTTATAGTTGTTCTTAGACTGCAGGCGGCATATTTATGGATGTTGCTGTAAGATAATCATATTTATCCACCATCTGAGAAGAGGGAAAGGAAATGGGGTATCACACTCATTTTTCAAATCTACTAGATTTGAAAAGCGAGAAAAAGAATAAGTAGCTAGGTAAGTTGGAGGGAGGAGCTGGAGAAGAACTCTGGTGTAGTAATGTTTTTATTTTGAAGGTAGGTATTATGAGTCCCCGAACCAGTGGTTTACGTGTTTCAAAGACATCACTTAATTTTAGAAATTTACCTTGTTAAACTGGCACTCAAGAGGAGCAGATCACAAGGGAGAATTATTTTAAAAAATATTTTTATTGGATTTTTAATCTTTAAAAAATTTACATCTTATAATATAACCACAGAGTATATTCCCTACGCCCACCCCCACCCCATGACTTCCCCTAACTTCCCTTTCTGGTTTGTAACATTAACTTGTCCTGCCTGTTATCTTTCCTAAATATAATAATCTTTAAATTAACCTTCTATAGTTATCTTGTTAATTGTAAGCATTTTTAGTCAAACCCTGCAAGTGAGTCCATTTCCTTGCATTGTTTCTGTAGGTACATCATAAAATGTTCCCAGTCTTTTAAAAAATCTCTATGTTCGTTGTCCTTAAGTCTTTCAGTTAGCTTCACCATTTCAGCGTATTCCATCAGTTATTCTTGCCATTGTTCCTTTGTTGGTATTTCGTCAGCTTTCCATCTTTGGGCTAGTAAAATCCTAGCTGCTGTTGTGGCATACATAAATAGTTTCTTCTTTCTTTCTGGCAAATCTTGACCTAATATGCCTAGCAAAAAAGCTTCTGGTCTCTTAGCAAAAGTTATCTTAAACATCCTTTTCATTTCATTATAAATCATTTCCCAATAGTTTTAAATTATTCTGCAATTCCACCACATGTGAAAAAACGTACCTTCCTTTTCTTTACATTTCCAGCACTTATTAGGGCTTGTTCTATACATTTTTGCATGTGTAATATACCATCAATACATCATTTTCATATAATTCTCTTTTAACAATATACAATCAGTAAACTTTAAATTATTTTTCCATAATTTGCCCCAGTCTTCCATTTGTATATTATGTCCTATATCTTGTGCCCATTTAATCATTACAGATTTGACCTCTTCATCTTTAGTCTCCCATTCTAACAATAAATTATACATTTTCTTTAAAAGTTTGTTATTATCATCTACAATTTCTCTTTGGAATCTGGATATGGTATAATCAAATCCTTTCTTATTATCTTCTTTAAAGACCTCATTTAACTGCCGATGTTGCAGCCAGTCATAAGGAAGAATTAGAACATATCCACACTTAGCTTTGGTCTTGCTCAGACATGGAGTTTTTAAGTGTGGACTGTGCTTTGAAAGAGTGGAGTAAAGGAAAATGTGGATAAGCTGTTACTTGTACAGGAGTAAAGGAACAAAATTGGGAAAATCCTCTAATCCCTACCTTTGAGAAAGGTCGTGGGGCCAGGTAAGACTGTAAAAGTGTATCTGTTCTGAGGGATTTCCAAAATAAGGGGAATCCATTGTAAACTGCTTTGAAGTTCTATTAGAATCAAACAGGATACAGTGGTACCTCGGGTTACATACGCTTCAGGTTACAGACTCCGCTAACCCAGAAATAGTACCTTGGGTTAAGAACTTTGCTTCAGGATGAGAACAGAAATTGTGCTCTGGTGGTGTGGCGGCAGCAGGAGGCCGCATTAGCTAAAGTGGTGCTTCAGGTTAAGAACAGTTTCAGGTTAAGAATGGACCTCCGGAACGAATTAAGTACTTAACCCAAGGTACCACTGTATAACTTTTGTTAAGTAAAAAACAAACAAACAACAACCAGTAGATCTAAAGTAAAGCATTCAGATAAATATTAATACTATGCTCTGTGGCTGTACTGTTCTGAGGGTGATGAAATGTTGTGGGGGTTCTATGGATTTTGCTAGTTGTGACTTTTGGATAGCTGAGGCTAATTGCTTAAAAGAGCTCCTTATCCTAACTGCAGAACTGCCAGTTGACACCTGGGCAATTTGCAACAGATTAGGAACGGATATGGCAAGAGCACCACACATCGCATTTCCACAATCAATACAGCTAAAGAGAGAAGGTCTTTAAAAACAAACAAAAGCCCCTTTGCATCTTTTTCATCCTAGTTCTATACAAATGAAGAATCCAAAAATGCAAACTCAGACAACGGGAGCAGCGCACTGACTTGATTAGGGAGCTATTTCTAATATTTTCTAGGTTCAACTGTCCTTTAAATTGCTGCCATTAAAAAGGCTTGCATTGACGCTAGTAATTATTACGTCAACTTTGTTCCATGAGAGGTAATCGCTCCCTCCAACACATGCTGAGGGCTCTTTTGAGACCCTGCCAAAGAAACAGAGTCCAGTTGTTTAGGCAGTTGGTGGGATTCAGCTGCATAATCTTATGACGGCTGACTGAACTGAATAAACATGCAGCAGCCTACATGTGCAATGGACAGTTCGCAACCCAAGATTGAGATGCAGGGCCCCAGAAACCTGGCACAATTTCATTTATGTATATGGAAAATCTATAGACCTCTGCACATTAACAACTATCCTAGTGGTGAACAATAAAAATACAATAAATAAGATAGATAAAAAACAGTTTTCAAAAAAAGAAAAGAAAAAGAAAGATATTGCCCTTGAGTCAACTCATTCTTCTCAGAAAGCCAGTGGAAGTAGGAATTTTTTTTAGCATCCAACAGAATATGACTGCAATAAGGCAATCCCTCAGATATTCTGGTCCAGAATTGCTTAGGGCTTTACAGTGGTACCTCGGGTTACATACGCTTCAGGTTACAGACTCCGCTAACCCAGAAATAGTACCTCGGGTTAAGAACTTTGCTTCAGGATGAGAACAGAAATCGTGCTCCAGCGCCGCAGCGGCAGCAGGAGGCCCCATTAGCTAAAGTGGAGCTTCAGGTTAAGAACAGTTTCAGGTTAAGAACGGACCTCTGGAATGAATTAAGTACTTAACCTGAGGTACCACTGTATATGCTAACAGTAAACCTTAAATTCGACCCAGAAGCATAACAGCAGCAAGTCCTGTCCCACCACCACTGATGTTATGTGTTGAAAGAAGGCAACCTGAGCCACAAGCTATGTCAATGTGTTCTGCACTGGCTGTAGCTTCCAGAACAACCATAAGCGCGGTGTCACATAGAGCGTAATGCAGGTTATAACTGAGGATACCATGGCATGGGCAATTGTAGCTAAGCCATCTGTGTTCAAGAATGGCTGTAGCTGGCACACCAGCTGTGGTTGGTAGAAAATATTCCTAGGCACCACATCACTTGAATATATATTGACAATGATGGATCAATGAGCACTCCCGGACTACGTACCTTTTCCTTCAGAGGGAGTGCAACTCCAAGCAGAACATGTATTTGACCTATATCCCAGACAGGATTCAGTCTCAGTTTAAGGACCCTGCATACAGACACTGCTTCTGAGCCACACCTGACTCAGATGACACTTTGCTCTAAGTCTCCTAATGACCACACTCTATGTCTTCAAACAGGTGTTAAACAGTGTGGGTGACAAGATGAATACCTGTAGTGCCCCATATCATAGTTGCCAGGTTGTGGACAGGCAGCCCCTTAAAGCTACTTTCTGAAATCAACTCTATAGGTAGGAATGGAAGCACTGAAGAACAGTGCCCTCAAATGACATCTGGCAGAGTTGGTCTAGGTTTACCATGGTTGATGGTATTAAAAGCCACTGAGAGTAACAAGAGCCACACTTCCTCTATCCCTCTCTCAATTAAGATCATCCATTGGGATCATCCATTAATCTCTCAATTAAGATCATCCATTGGGATGGCAAAGGCCTCTGTAGGTCAGAACCCAGACTGGAATAGGTCTAGATCATCAGTATCATCCAAGAAACCCCACAACCCTCTCAATCATCTTCCTTAAAAAAGGAGGATGCCAGAATGGTTTCAGACTGGACACTATATGGAGTAAAGATTATTAAGTGGAATTTAGGCTGGCTCTAAGAGTGGACTCTTATCACTTCAGGCTACAGGAGGTAATTATAATCTTCAGATTCTAAGCTACTAGTGCTCCTTCTTTTTCCTGTTTGGGAATTGTAGACCTGACATGATATGTAAAAGAGGAAACAGCTGAGAAAGCTTGATGCTACTATTAGATTGAACTAATTCAGATTAGCCAAATCACCGAATTAATTCAAAAGTATCTGAATTAAACCTGAAAGTGGTTCCTATAATTTTCAGGTGAACGGGACTTCCGAGTTGAGCGCCAGCGATCATGGCGGCCCCCTGCTGAGCACCGGAGGGGGAGCTCTGAAAAAAACAGGGTTCTACCGCTACGGCGACGTGGTGAACCCCTGAAAACGTAGGCGGAGGAAGCCTACGTCCGTGGGACTCGGCGGGCACCAACAGCGATCCCCTAAAACGTTTCTGGGGCTCAGGAAGAGCTCCGGAGTGTGGAGGGGGTAACGCGGTGCTGAGAGTCAATCGCTTCTTTTTCGGAGAGACGTCGCACAGCCGTGATCGGAGGAGCGCTCAACTTCTTCTTGGGACAAATTGGATTATAAAAGAACTTTCCGTGAGTAGGAGAATTACAAATTTTAAAAGGGAAAGAAACAAATTAAGGAACTTTTGGATTTGGCAAGTTAAAAAAGCAAGCTAAATTAGAACCGAAGCGGTAAGGTTTAACCAGGAAGTCAGCCTTCCGCTCTGTATATAGCTGGAAACAAAGACTTTTGCGTGCCAAACCTTTAAAAGTGCTTTTGAAGAAACGGAATCTGGCGTTTTGATAAGGATCTTTTCCCCCCCCTAAGTGGCAGGGAAAAGGGGGGGAAGGACTGGAAACTGTATTGCCTGCGTAAGAAAGAGCTGACTGTGGGGGAACCACCGCCCGGCGCGCCCGGCGCGCCCAGAACCACCGCCCGGCGCGCCCGGCTCTGATCTGTCAATCTGAAAACACAGGGTAAAGGAGGGACTGCGGAGAGAGACTCTGAGATTTTAAGCTCTGCAAACTGGATTATACTGTTAAAAGCTGAGACTGTTTAAGTCTTGTTACTGGGAGGAATTAGCTGCAAAGTTGCTGGGAAGGAGAAGGAGAAGACGGGAGCCATTGTTCCCAGGGGCTATTGTATCCCCCTGGTGGACATAAGGATTGTTACAAAGACTGATACAAAGAAACAGAAAGCAACTGGGAATTTTCCACTGTTTGGTTTTAAAATCTGACAGCTTGCTGCAGCTGGGAAAGTGACTGGGGACTTTCCACTGTTTTGACTTCAAGTCTGAAAGCTAGCCTCAGCTGAGAGTGACCTTGAAATAAGTTGCTGTGGTATGGCAAGTGATAAGGGAAAAGTAGACCAGCTGCAGGAGAAGACTACAAGATCTGGGAAAACCTTTTACTCAGGAAGAAGAGCCTCTATACCTGACCCAATTGGAGGTGCATCTGTACAACCTAAACCAAAAGCTATGTCTTCAACTGAGGACCTTTTCAATACAGGATTTGCAAAAATTCAAGAATCATTAAATAAATTGACAGAGGAGGTTGTAGAAACAAACAAAAAGGTGTCAGAGACATCTTCTAAAATAGATCAAAATACAGCTTGTATTAAACAAAATACGAATTTAATTCAGCAATTATTGCAGGAATCATCAAAAACAAGGAAAATTGCAGAAGAAGCTAAAGCAGCTGCAGAGGCCACAGAAGAAAAAATACCACCGATTAACAGGCAACTTGAGGACTATAGAACAAGATTTTCCATGCTTGAATTAAAAGATAAACAAACGAATCTCAGGATCAGATCCTTGCCAGAAATTGAAAAAGAAGGTCTTAAGGAATTTCTTGCACAGGAATTTGCAGATTTCTGGAAACTGGATCTGGATAAAGAAGAAATCAAAATAGTAAGTGCTTTCCGACTGGGTAAAACAAGCAGGAGAATCAAGACAAGAGACTGTTTGGTCACCTTTGGATCTAAAGAGGAGAGAGATAAAATTTTGGGACTACATTTCCAAAGGCCTTTGGAAGTTGGTGAATCAAGAGTGGAATTGTTCAGGGACATCCCCAAACATCTCTTAGACCTCAGATCTAGCTACAGAGACTTGGTCACACAGCTGAGAAAGAACAACATCATCTTTAGGTGGGAGTTCCCTGAAGGGCTTTCGTTTAGTATAAAAGGAAGGAAAATAAAAATAAAATCAGTGGAAGATAAAGACAGATTTTTAAAGGACTACGAGGAGGACTTACAGAAGGAATTCTTTAAAGACCAAGACCCGTCCGATACACAAGAGAGAAAAAGGAGAGATATAGCTAAAGCAATCTTGGATTTGGACAAGACGACACCACCGGGACCAGAAGAGAAAGAAGACACATTGGGAGCTTCTGGAGGAATATAGCAGACCAATTTCAAGATGTCTCTGCAACTATTAAGCTGGAACTGCAACGGTCTAAACGTGGTTTCTAAGAGAAAATCAATTTTTCACATTTTAAAAAAAGAACAATTGGACTTGATTTGTTTACAGGAAACACATGTAACTAGGCTCCATAGAAAAATTCTAATTAATAAAAGACTAGGTCAAGAGTTTATTTCATCGGACAAAGTTAAAAAAAGAGGAGTGTTGGTATATGCAAAAGAGAGCCTAGCACCAAAATTAATTTTTAAAGATGAACAAGGAAGATATTTGGCAATTGAAATTCAACACCATGGACAGAAATATCTGATTGTTGGCGTATACGCACCGAACGAAGGAAAATCGGAATTTTTCAAAAAGTTACATGAGACATTGATGGACTATCTGGAGTACAATGTGATCTTGATGGGAGATATGAATGGAGTTGTTTCTACAAATATGGACAAGGCACAACGGCAGGTAGTCACCAAAGATGGGAGACTACCGAAAACCTTTTTTGAACTGACTGATAACCTGGACTTGGTGGATATCTGGAGAACCAAAAATCCTTTAGAAAGAGAAGGAACCTTCTTTTCTGAAGCCAAAAAGACATGGACAAGAATTGACCAAATCTGGATCACAAGAGGACTGGCACCAAAGACAAAAAAAGTAGAAATCTGCCCAAAGACTTACTCCGACCACAATGCTGTAAAGATGGTAATGAACTTACAACCAACTGGTTCTTTCAGATGGAGGATGAATGACTCTCTGTTTAGAGATGAGGAAATAACCAAGAAGGCCCAGAAAACTCTGAAAGACTATTTTGAGATAAATTTAAACACTACGGTGGAAAAAAGAACTGTATGGGACGCAAGTAAAGCTGTTATGAGAGGATTTTTGATACAACAGAACGCACTCAAGAAGAGATTACAACAGGAAAAAAGAGAAAAGATATTGGAAAAGATTAAGGAAGGTGAAAAAAGACTGAGATCAAATCCAAAATCACAACAAATCTTGAGAGAGATAAAGTTATATCAAGTACAATACATGCAAATGATAAATCAAGAGATTGAATGGAAGGTCAGACAAATGAGACAAAGAACTTTCGAATCAGCAAACAAATGTGGAAAGTTATTGGCATGGCAAATAAAGAAGAGACAGAAAATGAATACAATAACAAATTTAGAAGAGGAAGGAAGAATTATTCAGAACCCAGTGGAAATTAGGAGTACCTTTCAAAGATACTTTAAACAGCTTTATTCACAACAACCACAGAAGGAAGCAGATATGGAGGAATTTTTGAAAGAAAATGGGCTACCGGAAATATCTCAAGAAAGTAAATTTAAATTGAGCTGCAGGATAACAGAACAAGAGGTAGAGAGCGCCATCCAAAATATGAAACTTGGCAAGTCCCCAGGACCTGATGGGTTGACGGCAAGATATTATAAATCAATGAAAGACTGGCTAATTCAACCCTTGAAGGATATATGTAATGACATATTACAGGGGAAAAGGACACCAGAAACGTGGAAAGAAGCTTTTGTGACTCTCATACCAAAGACAGAATCGGAAAAACACCAACTTAAGAACTATCGGCCTATATCATTACTTAATGTGGATTATAAAATTTTTGCTGACATTTTGGCTAGAAGATTAAAGAGGGTTTTAGCGGAGGAGATTCACAAGGACCAAGCAGGCTTTCTCCCAGGAAGGCACCTATCTGATAATGTAAGGAATATAATTGACATTTTGGAACTTTTACAGGAAAGAATAAACACAAAAGCAGCTTTAGTATTTGTGGACGCGGAGAAAGCCTTTGATAACATTTCTTGGGGTTTTATGAAAAAGAATCTCCATAGTATGGGGGTAGGCCAAGAGTTCGAAAATGGTATAGGTGCAATCTATTCTGAACAAAAAGCAAAATTAATTGTTAACAATGTTTTGACTGAAGAGTTCAGAATAGAAAAAGGAACACGACAAGGTTGTCCTATTTCCCCTCTGCTTTTTATATCGGTCCTGGAGGTGTTGCTGAATATGATTAGAAAGGACCAGATGGTAAGAGGGATACAGGTCGGAGTTAAACAATTTAAATTAAGAGCATTTGCAGATGACTTGGTTTTGACATTGCAGGAGCCAGAGTCCAGTGTGAAGAGGGTTTTAGAACTGATTCAAGAGTTTGGTCGATTAGCAGGTTTTAAACTCAACAAAACAAAAACTAAGGTTTTGACAAAGAATCTAACAGAAAAAGAGAAAGAAAGGTTTCAGAATGAGACAGGTTTGACAGTGGTGAAAAAAGTGAAATATCTGGGAATTATTATGACCTCAAAAAATGGGAACTTATATAAGGATAACTACGAAAAATGTTGGATGGAGATAAAAAAAAAAGATCTAGATATATGGTCTAATCTAAAACTCTCACTGTTAGGTCGTATTGCTGTGATAAAGATGAATGTATTGCCAAAAATGTTATTTTTGTTCCAGACACTGCAGATTATTGATAAAATGGACTGTTTCAAGAAGTGGCAGAAAGATATATCCAGATTTGTCTGGCAGGGCAAAAAGCCAAGAATAAAATTTAAAATATTAACAGATGCAAAGGAAAGAGGAGGCTTTGCCCTGCCAGACTTGAAACTTTACTATGAAGCAGCAGCTTTTTGCTGGCTGAAAGAATGGCTACTTCTTGAAAATACAGATATACTGGACTTAGAAGGATTCAATAATGCGTTTGGGTGGCATGCTTACTTATGGTATGACAAGGTTAAAGTTCACAGAATGTTTAAGATTCACATTGTCAGGAAAGCATTGTTTAATGTATGGATTAGATATAAGGATTTCTTTGAAAACAAGACTCCAAGGTGGTTATCTCCGATGGAAGCAAAAGCAGTCAAAAAACTCAATATGGAGGCCAATTGGCCAAAATATTGGGAGATACTAGAACAAGATGGAGATAAATTGAAACTGCAGAGTTTTGACAAATTAAAAAGTAAAGTCCGTGATTGGCTCCACTATCATCAGATAATGGAGGCATATAAATTGGATAGAAAAATTGGCTTCCAGGTGGAAAAATCAAAATTGGAAACAGAATTGCTAGAACCCAAAACTAAGGTATTGTCAAGAATGTATAATCTGCTGCTGAAATGGAATACACAGGATGAGGAAGTGAAATCAGTAATGATTAAATGGGCACAAGATGTGGGTCACAACATAATGCTAGCCGACTGGGAACGGTTATGGACCACTGGGCTAAAGTTTACGGCATGTAATGCCCTAAGAGAAAATATTATGAAAATGATATACAGATGGTACATAACACCAGTCAAACTAGCAAAAATTTATCATATGCCCGATAACAAATGTTGGAAATGTAAAGAAACTGAAGGTACCTTTTTTCATCTTTGGTGGACATGCCCAAGGATTAAGACCTTTTGGGAGATGATCTATAATGAACTGAAGAAAGTATTTAAATACACATTCCCAAAGAAACCGGAGGCCTTTCTCCTGGGCATGGTCAACCAAGAGGTACGTATGAAAGACAGGATATTTTTTATGTACGCCACAACAGCAGCAAGAATACTTATTGCAAAGTATTGGAAGACACAAGAATTACCCACGCTGGAGGAATGGCAGATGAAAGTCATGGACTATATGGAATCCGCAGAAATGACTGGCAGAATCAGAGACCAGGGTGAAGAGACGGTGGAGGAAGATTGGAAGAAATTTAAAGACTATTTACAGAAACACTACAAGATTAATGAATGTTAAAATAACATCAGATTGAATGTAGACGGTTATTGGAGTAAAATTTTAAGGATCAGAAGACCCAACATCTTAAGTTCTAAGCATTGAAAAAGCTATATTAAGACATTCAAATCAGAAAAGAGGTTAATTATGACAGAGGGAAGGGATTTGTTGTTTAATTGTATGAATTGGAATACAGGGAAGGAAGACTCGGGGAAGTCAGAGAAACAAGTTAATGCAAGATTAATATGAAGATAAGATTGTTTTTATTTCTGTTTTTTGTAGTATGTTATGTTTGTGTAATTCTGTATGTTTTTGGTGTATTGTTTGTTGTTTTGTTTTGCTTTGTTGTCTTTTATGCAAAAACGAATAAAATATTTATAAAAAAAAAAAAAAAATTTTCAGGTGAACGGAATATAAATGAAGTTCCTTTTGCAGTGGAACTCTGGGTGATTTGAAATTTAATTCCACTGCATTTACCTTTTTTTATCTATTTGAATTGTGATGCTGCTGTTTAAGCTTAAAGGTAATAATTTCTGGAGGAAATAAATAATGCAATTTTTCACATTGCCCTGTTGTGCATTTTGATGTTTCCTCAACCTTCTTAAGTATATTTTATACTTCAGCAGAGCAGCTTGTAAAATTCTGAATGCTGGTTGTGTGGGAGGGTGTATGTCTAAAGGATGAAGACTATGTGAATGAATTGTGCATTGGAGGAGATGAACTGGAAATAGTTCCTTTTTAAAATGAACTTTCCAGAAATTTGGACAGACCCCTTTTAGAAGTAAGCTTTTTCTCAGATATCAGAATCATAGAAGCGTAGAGCTGAAAGGGACCCAAAGGATCATTCAAGTCCAATCCCACCGCAATGCACATCCAAACTTTTCTGCAAAATTTGGAATACACCAACCAACAAGCAGAAAGGAGAGGGGACCTCCTTTCCGGCAACCCTTCAATATCTATTCAGAGATCAAAGGGTATTTTCATTATACAACTAATTTCAGTTCATGCATGCAAACCAAATCTTAAAGCAGAGTAGAAGGACAGAATCCATTCAGCAAAACCCCTGTTGAAAACCCCATGAATGGTCTAGCTGCAATCTGACAATTTACAAAACTTTTGTCTTTAACTTCGACATTTGTTTAAACTTACGTGCCATATTGTGAAGTGCAGAAAGTAACAGACTCACTCCTGGCTGGGTTAACATGTGTCCCCAGGGAAGCCAGATGGTGTACTCTGGGATGGATTTATATGCCTTTTCTGGTAGGTACTTCTAGTTCAGTCCCGAGGGTCTTAAAGACTGAGAATGTTGCTGTCCCCACAATCTAGCTTGGCCCTCTCTGGAATGTGTAATTGGAGCACCATTGAAAATAATACATCCATAACACAAAGATGTGTTGGTCTCCCAGAACTCAGATTGGATGCATGAAAAGTTTTCAGTTTAGCTCCTTCATCTTTGTCATTGGCAGAATGTAAATGGTATTATTAAGGGAAATACTTGAGAAAATAGAAATATTTGGCCAATTCTGTGGTGCTTTAATTAAAATTAATATTATATCTTATTGGAGCTGAAAGCACAAAGCTGCATGTGTAGCTGAATATGTTGAACCAATTAGGCAAGCCAAATAAGACTGTCTAAACGTAATTGCAGACTTCTCCATTCCCCCATTACGTCAAGTATTGCTAATGCTATTATGCTTTTGACAGGTGGCCCCTGTTAACTGAGCAAATCAATAATATATCTGAGCCCAGGGAGAAGAAGGGGGAAACTCAAATACCATTTGCATTGCTGTCAGGGATCCCAAAACATTTCGGCTAAACCTCATTGTGTCCCTCTAAGCTAAGGTTGGCACCACTAACTGGCTTTTATGAAAGGTAAAAGTAAGAACACTGAGATTAAGAGCTTTCCTGGTATTAGAGCTGACTTAAAATCCCAGTGCAAACAAGGCATATGTAGGCTTTAGTTCAGTGTAGCACAACATCATAAACGATGGTTGGGGCGACTTGAAGGATGTACCTGTAGGCATTAATCTTGCTTTCTAAAGCTGGCTTTTACTCTGTATTTAAGGGCTCCAAGTAGAAAACCAGTTCTGCCTAAGAATCTCTATGACTCACACAAAAGCGCTGGTGTGTGTGTGTGTGTGTTTCCTTTTTTACCCTATTGGAGAAAGTTGAAAGCAGCCAAAAACAAAACATTCAATAAAAGAAGACAGTGCAGCCTTTTTGGAACCTGACCGTATTGGAATGTAGGTCAAGTTAGGATGCTTCAAAGGGCCATAGCTCAGTGATAGAACATCTGTTTTGCATGCTCAGCATCCCAGGTTCATTCCCCTGCATCTCAAAGCAGGGCTGGGGGGGGGGGAACCCTGCCTAAAACCCTGGAGAGCCATTGCCAGTCAGTGTAGACAATACTAAGGTAGATGCTGATTCAGTTTATGTTAGCTTCCTATGCTCTTACATTTGAGAATCCCCTCACAAAAATCTTGTTACCCAAAAAACTAATACGCCAAAGAAAAGACTAAGTTGAAGGCATTCTACCCAACATGCTCATTTGTGCTGGTCCCAAGGGTTAACCGTGCAGCGAGGTCTGAGTCCAGTCTGAGGTTGAGGGTGTGGTATGGAGGCTGTCCATCAAAGCTGAAGCTAGGTCCAAGGCAGGGAGTCGGGTGAGGTCAGGAACTCTGGCAGAAGAGCAGGACAGGGTGCAGGCAGGAACAGGTTACCAACAATGTTGCTCCCACAACCTGGGGCTGGCTGGCTTTTATCTGCCCCGAGGCATAGGGCGGTCCCAGTCCACAGGTGACTCACCTCTCCTGGCCTGGAGGCGAGCACTACTCCTGTGGGAACTTAGTTCCCTCTGCCTCTGCAGTTCAGGAGAGGCTGGGGGTTTACTGGACCCAGAGGCAACCTCAGCTTGCCCTGACGGGGCTGAGAGTGGAGCACCTGCAGGCAATGGGTCCTCCATCACCTCAGGAGCCAGAGCAGACTCAGCTGGTGCGTGCATCTGAGGATCCAGCACAGGTGAGGACCCTTCAGGCTCAAGCCCCAGCCCTGGCTCAGCTGGTTCTGGAGGCGGGGACTCCTGTGCAGGCTGGGATTCCTCAGGTTCAGCCTCCGAGTCTGAATCCCAGGCCATCACATCATTTTTCACAATGGCTACGAAGTTTTTTTGATGCGCAGGAGTATTCAAACGGATGATCCGTCACCAGGAGCCTGAAGTGATAGAGCCCAGAAAAGGCTGGACCATGTGATAATTTCTGAATAAGTATTTCGGCCTTTATCAGCTGTATGCAATTGTACACTCTCTTACAATGGAGAACACCTTTGGACACAGTGCAATTTATTTCTGAGAAAACACCCATCGGGTTGCAGTGTAAAGATTCTTTCTCCTACCTTTAAGGAAAAGACCTATTGGATTTCAGCTGCTTCCTCGATCTTGATCAATTTATAGCACAGCTATAAATCTCTTGAGAGTTCAGTATTGCTTTGCCCAATTGAGATTAAGTGGACTTGAATGAGATGGCCTCCCCTCACCCTTCGTCTTCTGTTTGGTGATGGCAAACCAAGCCTTGCAGAACAGAGTGAGTGCCACAAGCCTTGTCTAAGCCTTCACCTGAAATACAGAATGACAGAATAGGAACACTGGAGGTGATCTAAACTTTATCCAGCCTCTTGCGCTGAAACAAAATAAAAAAGGGGGCCTTTTTAGACTGTGTGGTGTTTGCTACAGTCCCACGCTGAAGATTCCTGGTCCTGCCCCTGGTCTGAGGTTTCAACATGAGGCTATGTAGTGCTAAAGTTATGCTCCCTACCCTTGCTTTGGTGACTTATGGGTAGCCTTCTCTTCAACATTTCTCCAATGAAAATAGGGACATCCTGTTCAATTTAAATAATTTATACCCCAGCTACTCTGGACGGCTTCCAACATTTATAAAAACATAAGAAAACATTGAATATTAAAAAAAAAAGCTTCACTATACAGTGGTACCTCGGGTTACATATGCTTCAGGTTACATATGCTTCAGGCTACAGACTCCACTAGCCCAGAAATAGTGCTTCAGGTTAAGAACTTTGCTTCAGGATAAGAATAGAAATTGTGCTCTGGCAGCATGGCAGCAGCAGGAGGCCCCATTAGCTAAAGTGGTGCTTCAGGTTAAAAACAGTTTCAGGCTACGTACGGACCTCCGGAACGAATTAAGTACTTAACCCGAGGTACCACTGTACAGGGCTGCCTTCAAATGTCTTCTAAAGGTTGCATTGTTACTTATTTCCTTGGCTCAGGTTGTCACATAACTCCATACCCTCCAACATTTTCTGATGGAAAGAGGGACGTTATAAGGAAAAGTGGGACATTCTGGGATCAATTCAGAAATTATTATGATTATTTATTTAATTTATATACCGCCCTATACCCAGGGGTCTCAATCTGGCTCACAGAAACCAGGACAACTCCTGTAAATTTGGGACTGTCCCTGGAAAATAGGGACACTTGGAGGATCTGGGTTAAGAAGGAAGGAAGGACACACTGAAGAAACAGTGGTCAGCAGCAGGGACATAAATGGCACCAACAGTAAAGAGGATGAGCATTGGTGGGATGTAGCTCACTGGCAGAGTAGCTGCTATGCATGCAGAATATCCCAGGTTCAATCCCTGGCATCTCCAGGTTTGAATGGGAAATAGTTTTTTGGTGTGTGTGTGTGTGAAAAGTTGTTGCCAGCATACTTTGTTGCCAGTATATACAGAAAACACAGATCTTTTCGAACCACTGTTCTTCCAAAAAGCAGCTTCCTATCTTTGCCTCATCTCTGTTTACATGCCCTCCCCCCCAAAGAAACAACCACAACATGGCCCCACAGCTTCCTACTCTATAACAGTGTGGTAAACAGCTCAGCACTAATGCATAATATGTGCCGGACATGGCAAGTGGAAGATCAATGGGAAACAGCAGCCTAATGTAGGAAGCTCAGGTATTTGACCAACTTCCACATCTTTGGCTTTCCTGCGTCGAAACAGTTGGAATTTTGCCTGCTTGCATTACTTCTCTCTCCTTTGTACACAGCATCTACCCATGCCTGAATCCCGGTAGCGAAAGATGAGAAAACACTGCTTATAATGGATTGATCTGTGCATTAAGACTCTGACCCCTGCGAAGGAGGGCTGGTAAAACTGCAGTGTGTGCTTAACAATTAGTGCCTCCTTAGTGCTTGCTAACTGTTGTTTCTCTCTCCCTCTCCCACTTCATCCACTTTCACTGAATCACAGAGTTGCTGTCATCTAGGCAGCGGCGTTTGCATTGTTGATCAATAGGTGATTAACACTTCTGACGCACCCAAGGGTGTGTGTGTGCCTGAGCTTTGCTTATTATAGAAGTATCAAATTCCTTAGACCCACGACCACAGCAACACCATCATTCTCCCCCCTTCCTTTTTGATGACTTGTTCATATTGCCTCCTTATTTCTCATATCCGTACATATTGCAATACAATACAATACAGTACAATTCAATAGATTTTCTTGATCTTTTCCAAAAGCAAAAGTCACACAGAGTGGACTAAAAGGACAGTCTCATCCCAGTTACAAGCATGCGCAAATGAATGCTCTGGGGCAGGGGTAGGATTATGGTTGCTGGATGTATTTTCCAACATGTATACTCTGCAACAATGGAGCATACTGGTTTTGTGTTCCGAATCTACATGCACTGGGCTATACATGTGTAGGTCCTCCTGCACACCTAATCGACACAGCAGTTTGAACATCTGCTGTTCTTATTTATAACTTACTGTATATACCTCACCTTTCCTCCAAGAAGTTCAAGGTGCCATGCATGGCTCTCCCCCACATTTTAACCTCATAATAACCTTGTAAGAACACAAGAAGAGCCCGCTGGATCAGGCTAATGGCCCATCTAGTCCAGCATCCTGTTCGCATAGTGGCCACCCAGATTCCTGTGGGAATCCCACAAGCAGGATTCAAGCACAAGAGCCCTCTCCCCTCCTGTGGTTTCCAGCAGCTGAAATTCGGAAGCCTTACTGTCTCTGACCATGGAGGCAGAGCATAATGATCATGACTGGCAACTATTGATAGCCTTACTCTCAATGAATTTGTCTTTTGTCTCTTTTAAAGCGGCAGCTAGACTGGTGACTGGGAGTGGCTGCCGAGACCACATAACACCGGTCTTGAAAGACCTACATTGGCTCCCAGTATGTTTCCGAGCACAACTCAAAGTGCTGGTGCTGACCTTTAAAGCCCTAAATGGCCTCGGTCCTGTATACCTGAAGGAACGTCTCCACCCCCATCCTTCTACCCGGACACTGAGGTCCAGCGCCGAGGGCCTTCTGGCGGTTCCCTCACTGCGAGAAGCCAAGTTACAGGGAACCAGGCAGAGGGCCTTCTTGGTAGTGGCACCAGCCCTATGGAACGCTCTCCCACCAGATGTCAAAGAGAAGAACAACTACCAGACCTCTAGAAGACATATGAAGGCAGCCCTGTTTAGGGAAGCTTTTAATGTTTGATGCATTACTGTATCTTAATATTTTGTTGGAAGCCGCCCAGAGTGGCTGGGGAAGCCCAACCAGATGGGCGGTGTATAAATAATAAATTATATTATTATTATTATTATTATTATTATTATTATTATTATTATTATTATCCAGCTTGGTGGCCATTGCTGAATCCAGTAGGAGAGAGTTCCATAATTACCTATATACCGTGTGATAAAACTTTCTTTTATGTCTCCTGAATCTTCCAAGATTCAGCTTCACTGGATGTCCATGAGTTCTAGACAGAGGGAGGAAAAAACAAAACCTCTATCCACTTTCTCCATGCCATGGATAATTTCATTAACTTCTACTATGTCACCTCTTACTTGATTTCCCCCCAGCAATCATTCTGCTGAAATAAAATGGGCCAGATTTTGTTATGGGTTGCTTTGCTCCCGCCTATCAAATAAGTGACTGCAAGCTGGTAACCAACAAATACAAATCTTGCTCACTCGACTTCTTCCAAAGGCTTCCCGACCTTCTGCCTATGGTGCTCTGATCCCTTAAAAGGGTTTCCTGTCCTTTGTTTGGAAGCACAAAGGTAAAGGAGGGCAAATGCACTCAGAAAGAGGAATGATGCTCTGGTGAATGAAAGGGAAAGATAACCAACAGCCCCCCCCCTCTACAAGTGAGTGTGGTCAAAGGCACAGAGGAGATAAAAACCACTCTATATGATATAACACTTTACCCTAGACTGAAATAGTGAAGCTGTGTTGAAGAGCTCCCCCGGGCAGTGTGTGTGTGTGTGGGGGGGGGGGAAATCTTAGAGGACAAGAAAGTGGAAAGAATAGCATAGCTGTCCAAAAACCGTGAAGGAAGATTTGAAGGCAGGTTGTCTCTGAATTTAGGTGTTTACACACTATGCAGCAAAGTACTCCAGCCATGCTGATAACAATTACAGAATGCTGATAACAATCATAGAATCATAGAATTGTATAGTTGGAAGGGACCTATGATGCGAATCGAGCAAGACTTTTTCCTGTATTTCTGAGTCACTAATATTACTTTAGTGCACATTCTCAAATTCATTGCAAATTAAAAGAGGGGGAGAAAAAAATATATAAGGGTGTTAAACCCCACCCCGATGTTATTTACTCAGTGCTGCTGACATTAAAGGGTTTCTTTAAGGGCCAGTGGGTTATTAACTTCCTGTCGCCTGCCACAATGATATGCTGTGACATATTGTCACTGCTTTCTACCGAAGCCTTAAACATTAATTGGGAAGTAAGATGAGTGAAGCGGCTTTAATGAGATACCTTGTTGTAACTTCTAACTTTACACATTATTTACAGTGATTCCACTAATGGTTCCATCCATCAGAGAAGAGGAGAGGGAAGGAGGGTGCAGTGAAATGGGTAGAAGAGAGAGAGAGAGAGAGAGAGAGAGAAAGAAAGAAAGAAAGAGAAAGAAAGAAGGATGAAGAGAAATACCTGGCGTTAGCGACTGCAGAATGGACTGGTGTTGCAAGCAAGAGAGCTTCAGTTCATTAAATATTTCTGCTGTTCTTTCTACAACCTCCTGAAGAAGTATTAACAGAATTATCACTAATATCATTGTTCTTATTAGCACTGGGCAGGATCCAGCTAACGTGCCTGATCAGCACAAGGATTTCCTCTTGCCCAAGAGAGCTTTCCCATTCTCCTCCCCACCATGTGCCTTGTGCCCTCTCCAGATCTGCTCTGGAGGATTGGGGGAACCTCTAGAAAAGATTAGGGTTTACGTGGGTTTGGGGGAGTTGAGGGAACGTTCAGTTTTGAAGAGCAAATCCGATACTAACGTTAGTCCTATGAACCACCCTTCCTCCAGTTGTGAGTTGGGGGGGGGGTTACACTGTAATGCCCGAGTCCCTTCTAATTCCTGGATCCGGCAAGGATTCACTTCCTGGAATAGCCAGACCAGCTACCTGATGAGGTAATGGCCTAAGTAGAGGTTGTTAAAGTTCCAAAGGAAGTGGCTCTGTGCTAGAGGCCAAATGGCTGCTTCCCCTTCCACCAATTTGTAGGTAGTTAGGGGGAGAAAGGCCAGAGTTCTGTGTGTGAGCTAGAAGCAGGCTGCAGGCTGAAGCCCGCGAAAGAGAGACATGCTTGATTTCTGCTGGAATCCAAGGCGGTGGCTATGGGAAAAGCAAGACCCTCTTGGGGTGTTAATGCTATGAGCCCCTCCATCATAGGTTCAGGTTGTACATGTGTGTAACTAAACCACGTACCCTAAAGACACCTCAGTCTCCATGGTCCCTCTTTTTGAGGAAACAAAATCCGGAGTAAGTTACGGGAACCCCTAGAATCTCACACCGCTCAGTTATTGGGGTGGCGTGCAACATCCTTATTGTTATGTTTATGAATCACCCTTCCTCTAGCCAAACTCAGGGCAAAATACAACAAAGGATAAACAACAAAATTATGTCAGTGATTAAAACAAATACAGAACTAAAATATTCACAAAATAGCAGTCATTTATAAACAGAGACCCAGAAGGCAGAACATAATTCATTCCATTATTTTCTTTGCTTTTATATCACTGTAGCTCAGCTCATAGTGCCAGTTAACCTCATTAGAGGATAAAGGGGGTTTGTTACAGTGCTGTGCTGAAATCTGTCCTCTGGTTTCTTGAAAGTTTTCTTCCCTGGCTTTCATTTTTCTGCTCAACTCCCAGGGAACTTTAGAATTTCTCTCAACGTTCCACAGGTGTGGGGTTTTAAAATTACCTTATTGTGTGGTGCTGTGGGTGGTTGTGTATGCCCCCCCCCCTTTCCAGCAAACATTTCTCTAGTGCTCTGCAGCCCCACTGGCTGTTTCCACTTCCAAAACAACCCATGGAGCACTTACCTCACAATGTCTTCTTCTGGGCTTTAAGTGAAGCCCAGGCACTTGGGGAAGCTGCAGAGTGCAGGCCGCCAGAGAGGCCATTTTGTAGAACAAAAGGCAGGATACCCACAAGCATACGTTGGCTACCTCAGAAGTATGGCAAACACCACCAAACACCTGCATCTCATCCATCAGAGTTTCACCCAAAATTTATCTCGCCTTTGACATTTTTTGAATACAGTTAATTTTCTTATTTATTGATGAAGGAGAAAAAATGACAGAATGTTTTGGCACAGTACTAGTTTGTTCTTCCTGATCAATATGTGAATGCCAGGGGTCCTCACCTGCCCTCTCATCAACAGCACACAGACTTTCTGAGAGGTTCTCTCTGGGTTTAGGCTCTTTTGGGGTGCAATAGCAATACAAATTGAAACCGTCTTCAAACCAGCTTCTAGTAGCATCCCCTCAAAAAATACAAGAAGTTGTGCCTTTGTAAAGAAATTGTTGTCAGAAACCTCCAGGGCTTCCACAGAACTACAGTCTTCAGAGGTGTCTGGCTGAGAGCAGCTTTTAAACTGGCTGCAATGTCTGTATGCCCTCAAAGATGTGTATGGTTATCGGGCTGGATCCTGAACCAGATCAGATGCC
The DNA here is from genome assembly GCF_965153285.1 of Podarcis tiliguerta. NCBI lineage: Eukaryota > Metazoa > Chordata > Lepidosauria > Squamata > Lacertidae > Podarcis > Podarcis tiliguerta. The sequence continues at coordinate 38,810,195 of NC_139535.1, read as the reverse complement.
CAGCTTTAGCTAAATCAGAATGAGACAATCCCGGGTTGGCTCCCCCACAGTGACCCAGGGCTGTCAAAATTTGGGGGCAGTGGTGAAGGCGAGGGAGAGGCAGTCAGCCTCTGCAGGGTCTGCTTCATGAAGGGAACATGCTGGCAAAGCAGCACCTAGCAGGACTGAACTTGACTCATGAGCTGGTGAGGAGAATGTTTAATCCTGCTCTCTGGAGGGATCTGCTGGACCAGGGGAACATGCTGGTGAAAGATTGAATGCTGGTTGTCTCCTTCTTCTCCACATCTCGACACTATGTTCAATTAGCGTCTACAATCCTGACTAAACTTGTGGTATTTGTGGGAGGAAGGAGACACAGCATCTCCTCCTCCTCACCACCCCCAATTTCATGTTTATTTATCCTTTAAAACACTAATTAAAGATTAGGGCTGGCCCCCAACTGAATTTGGGCCCTAAATTCAGAGTGTGTCAGACCTGGACTGGATGGGGAGTGGGCATTTATAACCCAAGTGGATAATAACCCCTCCTTCAGATCCTCTGTTTCAAGTTTAGATTTGTATTTGCTTATCTCTCGCCATTTCCTCATTCTCTCATGCATTTCATGCCAAATGCTACATATCTTATTTCAATATTATTTATTCTTTTTGTTCATTCTGCGCTATCGTTCCTTCATTTCAGCGAGTCGGAATGGACACACCGCTTGGTTTATGGCCATGAGGAGTTTGCTTGATGAGCTCATAAAGAGAAAGGATTTCATATCTGGCTTTGAGACTTATGAAATAGCTAAATTTGACTGATATGAACTTCATTCCAAATATTCCATTCAGCTTTAGTCCCCTACTTATCGCATGCGGCTGTGCTTTGTGGTTTAATTAGATCTGTCAGTTTCATGTTTAAGCAGCGAAATCAGTAACAAATGTCAAGTCTATACCAGGAAACAGTTACAGAAATGAAGATCCCTGCACTAGCATTATAAGGGCCCACTTTTGCCGCAGGGAGCTCAGCAGAAAAGAAAAAATGCCTCGGTTTATTTTTCACTTTATGCCAAAGTTGTTGAGGGGTTGGTGGTGAGATGATGACTCAAAACTGATTCCAATCCCTATCCAAACAGTTATTAAAACCCCCAGGAACTTAACTATGTTGCCACTGGAAGTGCGATTACAGAGATCATTCTGTTTGTAATTTAATGGTTAATTAAGTGCTTTTTTTCCTGGGGGACACGGGGACGCACACCCCTAAACATTTTGTGAATCTAAGTTTGGCCTCATTGAGGGCCAGTATTTCAATATGAGTAGGAAAATGAGAGAATCCCTAAACATTTTTTTAAGGACCCCCCCCCACTGAATTAAGGCATCAGTAAGCTATTTAAACAAGGGGTGGGGTGGTGGTGGTGGAGGTGTTGCTTATCAACGTAGTATTATCTTTGCTGTGATAGCACATGCTCTGATTGGCTGTGTAGATCTGATGGAGGTTTTCTTTTGTATTTTTAGTTGTATGTTACCTTGCTATGTACAAGGCCTGAAGTAAGAAAGGCAAAACCTTTATAAAGTGTTACCAGGATTCCTTTCTCTGTGTTATTTGGCTTAGGTCTGGTCTCTAAACATGCAGCTTTGTGTTGATATAAACTACTCTTGCATTTTTATAGGTACCTAGAGTTGCTCATGAGGGATGCGGGTGGCGCTGTGGTGTAAACCACAGAGCCTAGGACTTGCCGATCAGAAGGTTGGCAGTTTGAATCCCCGCAATGGGGTGAGCTCTCGTTGCTCGGTCCCTGCTCCTGCCAGCCTAGCAGTTTGAAAGCATGTCAAAGTGCAAGTAGATAAATAGGTACCACTCCGGCCGGAAGGTAAACGGTGTTTCTGTGCACTGCTCTGGTTCGCCAGAAGCGGCTTAGTCATGCTGGCCACATGAGCCGGAAGCTGTACGCCGGCTCCCTCAAGCCTATAAATTTAGATTCTGGCAAGCTCCCACCCTGTTCAGCTTGTCAGATCTACCTAGGTGACCTAATCTACACTTACTATGGATCAAGGTGGCAATGAAATGGTTGACTTCTTATGGAAAGTACCATGGTGTAGTGGTTAAGAGCGGTGGACTCGTAATCTGGTGAACTGAGTTTGCTTCCCTGCTCTTCCACGTGCAGCTGCTGGGTGACCTTGGGCCAGTCACACTTCTCTGAAGTCTCTCAGCCTCACTCACCTCACAGAGTGTTTGTTGTGGGGGAGGTAGGGAAAAGGAGATTGTTAGCCGCTTTGAGACTCCATAAGGGGAGTGAAAGGCAGGATATCAAATCTAAACTCTTCTTCTTCTCTTCTTCTTCTTCTTTGGACCACAGGCAAAATAAAATATGTTCTTAAGGTACTTTGAGCTCAAGTGGCTTAGGGCTTTGTGAAGGAACACAACAATCTTGAACTAAATATGTGCACTGGTGCCACTACCTGTCCTACAAGATTCTGGTGCTTGTTTGCCTTGTTCTCTTCTGGGGCCCACTATATTTATGGCTCAGTCCTAGGCAAAGCGTCAACCTGTTAGAAGTGGTCATGTCAGCAAGCGCAGCCTGTCATGTCACAGTGCTGCAGGACTGGAGGGGAAATTGTCAAAATTCCTTCTTCTACAACTGTTAATCATGAAGCTCTGTCTTCCTTTGAATCTGGTCAGCCTACTTCTAGCCCAATTATTTTAGCGTTTGGGGTCCCTTGCGACAGTGCCAAACGGTTTACAAGACAACCCAGGAGGCCAAATCTCTGTGTTTAACTCCCAGAACAGCTGCAGGCTGTGAAGAGGCAAATGCAAGCTACTTCCACAGTTTCTTGCTAATTAATGGGTATCCAGAGGGACTAGAGCTTGAGCAGTGGTATTCATTATCCAGCCCTCAGGATGGATTAGAATTTGCCCAAAGGAAGGATGCAAAGTGAATGCCACCAGTCTACAGGATGGCAGTGTAGGTCATTCTTTCAGTCTCAGCTGGTGACAGGCCAACCTGTTAATGGGGTTGATGGCTTCTGTGATGGGGACACACATATAAGGTTTTGTCTTGTTTTGTCTTGCTAAATATGGTGGGGAATGGCAAAAGAGCAACAATACTGAGATGGCTTTGCATGGTCAGAATCACATCAAGATTGTCAATAAGGCTGAAGAAGTGAAGCATTTGCAAAAATCGAGGAGGGAAGATTGGGCAGTTTGGAAAACCTCCCCCCCACACACCATGGAATTGTTTCAAGAGTTCCTTAGTTCATCACATTTTTAATGGTGATGGTTTTATGTACATTTCTTTTAAATTTATTTGTAGATTTTAAAGGTAAAGGGACCCCTGACCATTAGGTCAAGTCGTGACCGTCTCTGGGGTTGCGGCGCTCATCTCACTTTATTGGCCGAGGGAGCCGGCGTACAGCTTCCAGATTATGTGGCCAGCATGACTAAGCCGCTTCTGGTGAACCAGAGCAGCGCACAGAAACGCTGTTTACCTTTCCACCAGCGTGGTACCTACCTACTTGCACTTTGACATGCTTTCAAACTTCCAGGTTGGCAGGAGCAGGGACCAAGCAATGGGAGCTCACCCCATCATGGGGATTCAAACCACCAACCTTCTGATCAGCAAGTCCTAGGCTCTGTGGTTTAACCCACAGCACCACACGCGTCCCTATTTGTAGATTTTAGCTATGTCTTATATATAATTTTATTATCTTCTAATTTTATTTTACTGCCGAGTTTCTTGATCAAGTGGTTTATGCATTTTCTGAATAATGAATAATCATGTATTACCCTTCACATTTGCAACAGGCCCGTTAACACTAATATGGATGCAATGTGCAGGCTGGTGAAAGAACCTTAGCACGTTCTTTGTGTGGGTCTGTACAGTTTGGATCAGTACACTAGGAACACCAGGTGATGCAGTTAATCCACATGGCAGCTGTTCTATGTGTTACTGCAGACTCTGTGGAACAGTTACTGTGGAGAGGCTATGTGTTCATGACTGTCTACCAGTACGCAGAGAACCTGGAATGCTGCAGCTTCCTTTCAGTTTTTGTGCAACAGGGGGAGATCACAGAATCATAAAGTTGGAGGGAGTCTGCATACTCAACAGATGTAACAAGGCAGCTGTTTTCTTTCTGATCTGTATGCAGTGCAATCAACACTGTTTCCATCGTGCTGCAGTTCAGTTTCCGCAAAATACTTTGCGATTTGTCCACTATTTAACATTTGCTAAGTAAATCACACAACCATTCATGTAACTCTCATTTCGATGTAAAGGGAAAGTTAAAATTATTTTAAAATCCTGTCATTAATTGAGTATTATTTCTTGACTTAAAACCAACAGTAACAACAGCAAGGTGAACTGTTCCTGACCACAGATGCAATGAACGAACTGTAGCAATTTCTACTTCCTTTTCCACGTTCGTCAGAATTCTCTGACATCTATAGAAGAGCCCATCATGTCCTAGTTGCATTGTTGAACTGCTCTTACCATTAAGAAGTTTATCCTAATGCTCAGCTGAAGTCTACCCTCCTTAAGGCTGATTAGATCTAATTTTACTCTCTCCAGGGCAGCAGAAAACAAGTCTCTGTAGCACAGGCATGATTTGTTTTGTTTTCCTTTTCCCTTTTATTTTTCATCAACTGAGGAGTCCATAAAAAAACCAAAACCACAGCTCTGGGGTGGGGAGGAGGAACCTAGTTTCACAGTATCTGGTGCTGGGCAATGAAATGCTGGCAATGAAAGTAATGACAAGAGTTAATTGCATGTTTGAATATGTGAAAACATATGGGGCTATTCAGCACAGAGATGCTGAAGGGAAATGTGTCTGTTTGCATCACATAGTTAGGTACTCAGGTATAGCAAGGGGCTCAGGTTCCCTTAAAATTTGAAATTCCACACTCAGCTGCAGCTACCTGCCAAGGTTGGCGCATCTTTTAATTATAATGTCTGTGTGCTTCTGCAGGCATCATTTAATTCCTTCTGACAGCCACCCATTTAAAATTAAAGTCAAACATTCAGAACTTTGTTGCCGAATGGAGTCACACAAGAGATGAGCTAATTGCCAGATGTTGTTAATTTGACTCTGATCTGCAACCAAAAAAGAGAAATTAAAAAATAATGGAAGAAAACCCAAAGTGGCTGTTTGTTCAAGTTGATGCTCTGTTAAGTAACTGACATGTGCAGAGCAGATAGGGGTGTTCTTGCACTAATAGCCTCATAGGCCAAGCCACTTTATGCAATGAACTGTGGAGTTTCCCTCGTGGGGGCCAGTCTTCAATGGAGTCCAGGGCTAGCGGGGGAAACCCCTCCCCACAGAGCAGCCATCTGTAGCCTGTCATCTGGCATTTCCACCAGCTAATCTGCTATATATGGGAAGAGAAATTCCAGTGGGTTCATGCCTCAGGAGGGGGAGAGAGAAGATGAGTTGCAGAAACTTAAGCAATAAACACGGTATGATTAATGGGGTTTTCTGACCACTTACACAAATTTTGTCTTATGGAAGAGTTGGAATGGAAGTCTCTGTTGATTTGAGTTCTCTAAGTTTCTTATTTTCACAGTCTTCAATTCAGTCCTCCAAATTTCTTCAGCAATTTGTGGTGTGTGTGTTAATCCTAACGAAAATTCATCAGCATTTTAGTGTGAACTTCTTCAAAAAAACACATTTTTATATGCAGTTCGGACTAATGTATACATTCTTGCAAGCAAATAATGCATTTTATATATTATTTTCACTAACAATTGGGGCTACAGGATAACTCAGACAGTAGAGCATGAGACAAAATCTCAGGGTCATGGGTTTGAACTTCATGTTGGGCAAGCGATTCCTGCATTGCAGGGGGATGGACTAGACGATCCCTGCAGTCCCTTTCAACTCTAAGATTCTATGATTCTATGAAATATAATCCCACCAGATAATGTAGAAGCGTTCTGGGTCCTCCATCCCTCTGGAGACCCATAGTGTATGTGTTATTTTTTTCTGCAATAGTGAGATTTTGACAGATTCAGCTTTAAATGCATACTGTATCGAATTTCTCCCCCATCCCCGTAGAAGAGGATAGCTCTACTCTAGTGTAAATGGCTAGATAATAATCCCATACGGCTTTTATCCACATAGCGGAATTACCTTGCGAGAAACGTGGAACAAGATACTTGGGAACATTCGCTAGATTTTGTCTTTCATTAACCACCTGAGCCAAGTCCCCATTTCAGAGGCTGACCACCAGCCATGCCTACAGAAAAATCTCCCAGAGCTGTCAGAAAACCATATGGATTATATTTCTATCAGAGCCGCTCTTTGGGATCATTTCAGTATCAAGATGGCTTCATGTGGTCTTAGGCCTGCAAGGAAATCAGGACACCTGGGGATTCAGAGCTGGTGTCCAAGCCTGCTGAAGAGGCAGGAGGGTTTGACACATCCAGTTCATTTACCGATTGCACCAATGGCTATGTAACGATGTAGTGTAGTAGCAAACCGCAAATCCAGATTACGTGCAGAGGAGAAAATGAGCAGGCCCCCTTTGTTCACAGAACTGAGAAGGGGCAAATTAGGAACAGACTTGAAAATTCTGGATCCGGTGCTGAGTACATCCTCGGCTGGATGTGAACTTTGTAGCTTTGGAAGCCCCTTCTCTAGACAAGCTGAAAGCTGGGGATTCATTAGACAGATGGCCTTGAAGCACCTACGTTCTCTTTCTGCCGCAGAGATCTGTCAGAGGAAGCCCAGCTTGCTTATGAGATATATTTGGATTTGGAGCACAGAGAATGGCTTTGTTTAACAGATCTCTCCTCGCATCAGGTCAGCCTTCTGATGTTTGGTGTTTTAGCTCACAGAGAGTTTATGCCCTCATGGGCCTCCCCACATGGTTGGACAATGCTTTCAAGTAGGCTTCGCTGCATTACTTCTCTCAGCTCAGGGAAAAATCAATTCCCTTTCCATGGCGCAAACTGGCAAATATACACCTTAAATGCAGTTAAAAATGGATGGTTGTAAACTCACATTATTTTTAGGATATTTTTTGCCAAAAGCTCGTCATCAACAAAGACTGTGTAGGAAACAAACAAACAAAGACCTCACCTCCCCCATAAAAAAAAGAATCAAACTATTAAACCTTCATGCTGTTAAATAGGAGGGGAAGGATAATACAACAAAATGTGATGTTCTTATTTTGGCACTCGTGGGCAGTCATTGTTCGATTTTGGCTGGAGCCTTTAAAGATCCTCCCTGGCTAGGGGTGAGACATTTATTTATTCATAGTTTGTAATATCCTGCCCTTTCTCCAACCAAGAGCAGAGAACAGCAAGCGGCATGAACTAAATAAAAATAAAAATCCAGGAAATCCTAATAACACCCCCGCAACACACAAAACCACATCAGTGACAAGTATCTGCAATACCACCCCATTGCAACCAGTTTCATCTACAATCAAAAAGCCTGGACAAATAATAGCGCCTTTAGCTTTTGCCTAAGAGTTTTTACTGTGGGGGCCAGCAGGATATGTCCAGGTGTCCTACTTTACAGAGGGAACCCCTTTATTTTGAATAGCAGTCAGAGGATGATCCTATGAAAGTGTCCTCTGTTTTGGGCCTCCCAAGTCCAATTCTGGTTTAAAGACAAGGAGCCATAAAAATTGGAGTGCAGGGGTCTTGAAGTTGCCCCTCAACAGTTAGCAGCACCTGGTCAGCAGACTGAGCAGGCATAGCTTGAAACCTTTTGCCCCTGCAAATATGACAGTGGCTCTGCTGCTCTGTCAGTGCCCCACTGTTGCCCAGCTGCAGTTAGGATTGCTCTCTCTATATTTTTTTTTATTTTGACCACACACAGACCTAGATCATATCATCCTTAGCTTGGAGGGTAGGATGGGGAGGTGGTGCCCCCCCCTTTCAGAGACTTCCTAGTCATTTATTGATGTCAGGGATGTTCAGGAGCATGAATGGGGGGGGGGGATAATGTGTGCACAGAGGAGGCAGGTAGGTGGGGCCCAGGGCTGTCTTAAGCATATGCAGTCCTGGGGTGCAAAGTTCTGCCTGGCACCCCCACAGTTGCCCAGTCCCAGGCGCACAGGAGGGTGGAGCTGGCCGGTCGCCTCAGCATCTCGCTGGCTCAGTCGCCCCCAAACTCGCAATGCAGAACTGTGCACAGCAGAAGAGCTGCCACGGTGCTCCAACTGACAGACGGGCTCTTCCCCGGATTCAGCTATCATGCCCCGGACTCTCGGCCTGGCGCCACTGAGAGCCTGGTGCCTGGGTGCCCCACACCCCTAGCGCCTATGGGTAAGATGGCCCTGGTGGGGGCCCCTGACCCAACCTCCAGCCGTGCTCCTGCCTCTAACCCTAGTTCTAGCAATCCATTCCATGTCAAATCTTCTTATTTCAGTCACATGAAATGCAGTGGTGAATACCAAACTGAGCCAATTTAGCAAAATATGGTACATTCTCCTAATGCTGCTCTGTCCAGGACTCTGCTGGGCTATCCCTACTGCTTGTTTTGCATGCTAGCCAAACATGTACCACTATAAAGAAAACATGCTGAATTCTGCTGTCAGCGTTCTGGGAAGCATATTTGATTTTAAAAGCAGGATGTGTTGATACGAATGCTCTTTACCCACATAACTGCAAGCATTCCCACTGGACACCCCAGATTTCCCGACTGAAATGTCTCCACGGCTGCTTTGCATTTTCCAACATTGGATCTCAGGGGAGATGGTTGCATTTCCCACTTATCACATTTATTGCATTTCCCAAGATACCCACACCTGTGAACTGCATTGTACTTCCAGGGCAAAACTCCCAAGGTGCTGCACAGAACTGTCCGATTTAATAACTGGAAAAGGAGCAAAGATTCATTTTCTACTACTGTGTTGATTGCCGTTAGAAGATTGCACTGGGAAACAAAGCAAAACTAAAACCAAATGACAAAGAAGTGTTTAAAGTACTTCTGTGACTGAGGATGAACCCAGTCGCTGAAACCCCCACCCAAAGCCTGCAAAGGAAAGAACCCATTAGCCAAATTACATTTGTTTAACTTTTGCTTTGACCCTAAAGGGCTTGTGCTGTTGCACAGTTGTATGCAATTAGCCACAGTTTTGTAATTAACATTTATTTGGTAACAGGCAAATTTTTACAACGTGCAATGTACGAAGCACCCTTTGCAATCTTCTTTATTGTATCATATATAATACAATTGTCATGGAAATTCTGATAGCTCTTATTTGTGACCAGCCGCACGTGATGGAATATTCCCTTTTTAGAATGATGTTCTTCCAACAACAACACCACAAACTCCTCGTTCAGACACATTCCTGGGCCAAATATGGTGCTTCTAAAATTGGGCGTCCTAAATACATCTAAGACACATTGGAAGTGTTGCTGAGAGCTAGAGAATTGGCTTGTAAAACTGACACTTTGTTATTTGGCTGGTCTGAATTTCCAGGAGGCTTGCCGAGTCACAGCCACCGGGCGGCTTTGACAACGAAAATAAGCCACTTCACCTTGGGCAGAAAACCAGTGGCAGAAAAGAGAAGCATCTTTCTACCCAGCCATGGCCATCACCACCCACTCATGGAACTGGTAGATCAGTCTGGAAATTTTAACATTCCTGGCTGTGGTGCATGGTAGCTGTCAGAGCTGGCTCCGGGTCCCAGCTCACCAAGGACCAACGCTAGCCGATAGTACAGTATCAAAGTCTTTATTGAAGAATAGTCTCCATTTACAAGTCTCAGCGTCCCAGCTCTACGTCTGGACTTTAGACCGGCGAAGCTCTGTCTGGGTCTCCGCCCCCTGTGCACCAGTTTAAGACTCTAATCTTACTCCACCTCTTCCTTCTCTCTCTCTTCCTCTGGGTCTTACTACCCCCCGGGGTCTCATTCCTCCTGGACTCTTCTGACGCAGAGCTTGACCCCTCTGACTCCTCCCCCTCTCTTCGGCGGGCTTTAGGACCTGGCTCCCTACCCGGGCTGCCCACCTTGCCGCCCTCCTGTACATTTGAACTTGGCGCGCGCGCGCGTTTAACTTTCCGGATGACCGTTTCCTCGCTCCCTGACGAGGGTGTGGTCACTCCTGCCTCACGTTCTCCCTCTGCCTGCGCGCTCCCTGATCCCGATGCCTTGGACTCCTCCCCCCTACTGCACTCTGGGGGGGACGCTGGTCCGGATTTCCAGCTGCTACTCTCTGAGTCCCCTCTGTCCCCTTCTTCCCGAGGTGTCCCCCTGGGCACTCCCCTTGCCCTGACCATGGGGGCCCCTTTCTGTGAATCCTCCGAGTCACTGGAGAGACTCAGAGACCTCGGACTACTGTCGTCGCTGACATTTCCTTCAGACTCCTCCCCCTCGCTCTCCGTTTCCTCCCTCTCCTGTGACTCTGCTCCTGAACCCCTGACATCCATCCCCCCCTCGAAGCCCCCCCTTCCCCCCTCCCCTTCCTCCGGCGGGGGTGCTGGGTGCTCCGTCGTTGTGGGGGTGAATGGTGGATACAGTTCGTCCCCCGTGGCGTGCATCCAGTTAGAGAAATCCGGCTCGTCTTCCGTGTCTTCGCCGACCTCGTTCTCCTCTGCTTCCATCTCCGTGCCGCCATGCTCGAACCCAACGTCCTCCCCCATCACGTCCATGTCCCTCTCACCCTCGTTCCCCTCTGGGTCCGTTGCCTGCCAAGGGCCCCTCAGCCACCTCTCCTCTCCTCGATTGTCCCACCAAAACGAGCGGTCTGAGGCAAACCCCGAGGGCGAGCCCTCCGGTGAACGCGTTTCTAATGCTGGTTCTTCGTCCGAGGTGAATCCCTGGAACGTGCTGGTAGAAAGCGTGGGTGTGAAAAGCCAGTCGTCGAAATACTCGGCTGGCATGGGCCTGTGTGGGAACAAGGCATGAAACTCCTCTTTGAGGAGAGGCTCGTCCAGGGCATAGTCCGGCACCCAACTGTTGGCGCTGGCCGGGGTACCTTCCCTTGCGAGAAAATATTCTACTCCCTCTGCCCCCCATCTCGAGTCCAAAATCTCTGTGACCTGGTTGATGGGTTCCTTTCTTGGCGACTCCCTCCTTGGGGGGATCTCCCTATACTGGTCTGGTGCCGTGCCCTGCGCCTGAAATCGGTGAGGTGCTTTGTAGGGCGTGAGCACCGACCTATGGAATACTGGGTGCATTCTGGATCCTTCCGGAAGTGTCAACCGGAAGGCCACCGGATTGATCTGTGCCTCAACCAGGTAAGGTCCTAGCTGCTTATGTCCGAGTTTCTTCTTAGCTAAGGATCTGGTCGGCACTGCGTGGGCCGCTAACCACACCCAGTCTCCCACCTGTATGTCTTCACCAACCCTCCTGTGCTTGTCAGCCTGCAGTTTGTATGCGTGCTTTGCAAGCTCTAACTGCCTCCTAAGCTGCTCGTGGACTTCCTGCAATTCCGCCGCCAAGCCTTCCGCTGCCTGTGGCTCCCCCTCCCCCAGTCTCTCTAATCCCGGGAAGGTTCTGGGATGCCTCCCGTTGTTGGCGAAGAACGGCGTCACCCCTGTGGACACGTGCTTCGTGTTGTTGTAAGCGAACTCAGCGAGCGGCAGGTAGTCCACCCATGTCGTCGGCTGTTGATTTGCATAGCATCTCAGGTACTGCTGCATGATGGCGTTGACGCGCTCCGCTTGTCCGTTGGTCTGCGGGTGTCTCGCCGACGCTAGGTTGATCTTGACGTTCAGGAAACCCATCAGCTTCTGCCAGAAGCTCGAAATGAACTGGCGCCCCCTGTCGGACAAGATAGACCGTGGCAGTCCGTGCACCCTGAAGACGTGGTCTATGAACAGTTTGGCGGTCTGTTCTGCCGTGGCCACCTTCGCGCACGGAATGAAGTGGGCCATTTTAGTGAACATGTCCACCACCACTAGCACTGCCGTTTTACCCCTTGAGCTGGGTAAATCCGTGACAAAGTCCAGGGCCACCCTCTCCCACGGTTCGCTCGGGGTCTGCAGCGGTTCGAGCAGTCCCGCCGGAGGTTTGTGCACTGACTTGGCCCTTTGGCAGGTGTCGCACCTCGAGACGTACTCCGCGACTTCCCCCCTCATCTTGGGCCACCAAAAATCTCTGGCAACTAGTTCTGCCGTCTTCTCCTTGCCAAAGTGCCCGGCGGTGGGTGCGTCGTGTAACTGCTGCAGTACTTTCGCCCGGAGGTCGTCCCCCGGTACATAGAGTGCTCCTCTGCGGATGAGCAATCCGTCTCGTACTTGGAACTCGTCGTCCTTCACCGTGCCCTTGTGCACCTCCTCCATCTTGGCTTGTGCGAAGGGGTCCTCCTGCAGTGCTCGACGGACCGCCTCCAGGTCCACGGTTGCTGAAGCGCACGCCCACGCTTTCGGAGCGAAAATGTGCTTGGCCGCTGCTGGTGCCGCCTCTTCGAGGTATTGCGGCTTTCTGGACAGTGCATCCGCCATGATGTTGTTGTCGCCTGGGATGTATTCTATCCTGAAGTCGAAATCCGCAAAAAATTCCGCCCATCTGATGTGCCGCTGGTTCAGGAACCTTGCCGTGCGCCAGTACTCCAGGTTCTTATGATCCGTGCGAACCTGCACTGTGTGTTTGGCCCCGACGAGGAAGTGCCGCCACGCCTTGAATGCTGCATGAATGGCCAGCAACTCCCTGTCCCAGATGGCGTAGTTCTGCTCCGACTTGCTGAGCTTCCTGGAGTAGAAGGCACACGGTCTCCAGTCCCCATGCGGGTCCTCCTGCAACAGTACGGCGCCCACGGCTCTGTCTGAGGCGTCTGTTTCAACTCTCAGCGGTTTGCTGGGATTCACATGCAGTAGCTGCCCTTCGGACGAGAAGAGACGCTTAAGGTTCTGAAAGGACTGCTCCGCTTGCTCCGTCCAGATGAACTTCTTCTTCTTAGAGCTGAGCGTGTCGGTAATGGCCGCCGTCTGCATCGCGAACCCCTTGATGAACTTGCGGTAAAAGTTGGCGAACCCCACAAACCGCTGGACCTCCTTCCGATTGCGCGGGCTCTTCCAGTCCAACACTGCGCGAACCTTGGCGCTGTCCATGGCAAGCCCCTTGTCCGACAGCTTGTAGCCCAGGAAATCCACCTCCTTCCTGTCGAACTGGCACTTCTCCAGCTTGGCATACAGCCGATGCTCCTGCAGTCTCTGCAGAACTTCCTTGACGTCACCTTCGTGGGTCTCCTCAGATTCTGAGAATATCAGGATGTCGTCCAAGAAGCAGACGCATGTCTTGTAGAGGAGACCCGCCAGGACGTGATGCATGAAGGCTTGAAAACAGTGGGCGCCATTTTGTAAACCGAAGGGCATAACTCTGTATTCATATGTGCCCAGGGGCGTGAACATGGCAGTCTTCCACTCGTCTCCTTCCCGTATGCGAATCAGGTTGTACGCCCCTCGCAGATCCAATTTTGTAAAAACGCGTCCTTTCCTCACCGTTGCCAGCAGGTCATCTATTTTGGGCATGGGAAAGGCCGTGGGCTTGGTCTTGGCATTTAAGAGCCTGAAATCAACTACAAGCCTCTTTTGGGGCGTGTCCCTTTTCTTCACAAAGAATACAGGACTGCCCCCCGCTGCCTTCGACTCCCGGATGAAACCGCGCTTCAAGTTGAGGTCTATGAACTCCTTGAGCTCCTGCAGCTCGTCCTCAGACATGGAATACAGTTTCCCTGTTGGCAGCGTCGCTCCTGGCAGGAGGTCAATCTTGCAGTCATAGGGCCTGTGGGGAGGCAGCTTGTCCGCTTCCTTCTCGCAGAAAACCTCCAAAAACGCTGCGTACTTGCGCGGCACTGCTTGCAGCGTGCCTAATTGTAGCTGCGGGTCGTCCCCTCCTTCTTCCGGGCTAGGAAGGATGCAATGTTCCGCGCAATAGGAGGAGCCGAAGGTCAGTTGGCGTTGGTACCACGCCAATGCTGGGCTGTGCCTGTGCAGCCAACTCATGCCCAGGACTACAGGCGTGTCCGACAGGTGGGTGACATTGAAGCTGATGACTTCTTGGTGATTTCCAATCCGCATCACCATTGGTTGCGTTTGTTGCACCACCTGCCCCCCTAACAAGTCTCTGCCATCCACCGTGACAACGTTCAGGGGCAGTGTGGCTGGTAGCAGTGGTATATTGTGCTGCTGAATGAATTCCAGTCCTATAAAGTCAGCGTTACTGCCGGAGTCAATGGTGATCGGCACCTCCAGAGTGTGTCCATTGGGCAGTTGGAGAGACGCTGTAAGCTGCACCACTGGTTTGGGTGGGAGGGGGTCTGTGGGTTGCAAAAGTGCTGGGGATTGCTTCATTGACTTGTCTGGCTGGACCCCAGTGCCTCTTCCTCCAGCCAGACTCCGTCGTTTAACTGTTGCTGCGTTTTCAATTGAGCTGCTTCTGCGACTGTTGCCGAGGCTGCAGTGTGCTTGTGGAGCCTCTGGGGACACTCTTTCGCCATGTGTTGAGCACTGTCGCAGACGTAGCACTTCCTGTTCCCTCTAGGAGGCTTCGTTTTGGCTGCTCCCGGCGTTAGGGCTCTGTTAGCTGACTGAGCCCTGGCACCTCCGATCTCCATCGGCTCTTCTCCCCCTCCCTGCGAGGGTGTGGAGTGCGCACGCGCTGCTTCTCTGGGAAAGAAGGGAGGTGCTCTGGCTGGTGCCCTTCCCCAACGCCCTTCTTCCCTGTTCCAAGGACGTTCTTCCAGATGCACCCCGATTTCCAGAGCCCTCTGGACTACTTGCTGGGTGCTCCTTGGTCTCTCCCCCCTTCCGATCTCTGCTTTTACATCTGCATTCAACCCCTCCCAAAAGAGGTCTCTGACTGGCGCAGAATCTTTTTCCCACCCCAGGGCATGAACCAATCCGAAAAAGCGTGTATGGTACTGCCTCACGCTGGCTTTGCCTTGTTTAAGTCCATGTATGTCCCTCCTGGCAATATCGACGTCTACCTTTGATAAAAAACATGAGTCCATTGCTTTAATAAAAGCCTTCGCATCTTGGAGCGCTGGATCATGGTCCCTCCATAGATTCCTCAGCCACGTTTTGGCTTCCCCATGCAAATGGGACAAGATAAACCCCACTTTCTCTCTCTCATCTCTAAAGTCTTTGTCAAGTAGATCCAGCGCAAACAGCAGGTCTGCTCTGAAGTTGGGGTACTGCTGCAAACTCCCGTCGAAATGCGATACAAGGCTGCCTCCCCTTCTCCCCAATCCAATGCCTTCTGCCTTGGATCCCGTTTGCCCCTGTTTCGAAAGCACGTCCAACCTGACCTGGAGATCCCGGCAGGAGGTAACCATTTCCTCCTCTCTCTTCCTGGATGCAATTACCTCCGTGCTGAGTTGTGTCACCGCTTCTTGCAGGGCTTTTATCTGCTCTTCCGTCGTCATCTTGCCTGAGTTTTGTGAGCTCTGTAAGCACCCCTCCTCTGCCCTCGCTGCGTCAACTCACGTGGCGAGGTTCTTGGTGCCAAAACTTTAAAAAGGAGACAGAGCTTACTGTCAGAGCTGGCTCCGGGTCCCAGCTCACCAAGGACCAACGCTAGCCGATAGTACAGTATCAAAGTCTTTATTGAAGAATAGTCTCCATTTACAAGTCTCAGCGTCCCAGCTCTACGTCTGGACTTTAGACCGGCGAAGCTCTGTCTGGGTCTCCGCCCCCTGTGCACCAGTTTAAGACTCTAATCTTACTCCACCTCTTCCTTCTCTCTCTCTTCCTCTGGGTCTTACTACCCCCCGGGGTCTCATTCCTCCTGGACTCTTCTGACGCAGAGCTTGACCCCTCTGACTCCTCCCCCTCTCTTCGGCGGGCTTTAGGACCTGGCTCCCTACCCGGGCTGCCCACCTTGCCGCCCTCCTGTACATTTGAACTTGGCGCGCGCGCGCGTTTAACTTTCCGGATGACCGTTTCCTCGCTCCCTGACGAGGGTGTGGTCGCTCCTGCCTCACGTTCTCCCTCTGCCTGCGCGCTCCCTGATCCCGATGCCTTGGACTCCTCCCCCCTACTGCACTCTGGGGGGGACGCTGGTCCGGATTTCCAGCTGCTACTCTCTGAGTCCCCTCTGTCCCCTTCTTCCCGAGGTGTCCCCCTGGGCACTCCCCTTGCCCTGACCATGGGGGCCCCTTTCTGTGAATCCTCCGAGTCACTGGAGAGACTCAGAGACCTCGGACTACTGTCGTCGCTGACATTTCCTTCAGACTCCTCCCCCTCGCTCTCCGTTTCCTCCCTCTCCTGTGACTCTGCTCCTGAACCCCTGACAGTAGCAAAAAAGGATACCTTCACTTTCTAACTCCCGGGCTTTGTTCTGAAAATTGCAGCCAGAAGAATGGATCAGAAACAAGTGTAGAAAATTTCAAACTGTGGTATTTACAAGATCTAAAGTTAAATTCTCCACATTTCCACATCAGTTTGCTACCTTTTTAAAAAGCCCTCATGAAAATCCATCAGCACTTTAATGTGAATTTCCCCCAATACACACATTTTTTTTTGTATGCAATTTTGGGGAATATACATATTTTTGCATGTTATTTTAACCAATATGTGCACTTATTTGCACATCGTACCCTAGCATATGCATTTTGGTACACATTTCTGACTCCATCCATTGAAAAATTCAGAGTGGTGCAAATTTTGAAGCTAGCTGTGTTTCAGTGCGCCTGCTGATTTGTACGGTGCTGATTAGTTATGTTCACCTTTAAATGCAAATTTCGCCCCACCCCATAGAGTGCATAGCTATGGCAAGCCAGTTTCTGATATGCTGCCTTGCTCCTAGTGTGAAGAAATGGAATAACTAGCAAGAAATGGAACCCAAAATGGGGACTGTGCAGATCAAGAGTCTGTGCAAACAGAAGTGATTTTGTTGACGAGGATGGGGTCCTTTCCAGGAACAAGGCCCTTTCCAGGAACAAGGTGGGTGCCTTGTTGGCTCAGGAGGTGGGTGGGGAGAGGTGATGGATTGCTGCACCATACTGTTGACTACCTACAGGGCTCCATTATGGGGCAAGATGACCCCAGAGATGGCCTGTAGGGATGCCTGTGCTGCGGATGCTTTGTCACAGTGACAAAAACTATTTGAAGAGAAGCAGTCATAGCTACAGGTTGGTGTACTATATGAAGGACAGCAGGAACAGGAGGAGTCAGAAGAGCAGTGGAGCAACATATGCTCTTCCACCTTAGGCTGGCCCAGGAAGAGGAGCGTGTTCTTCAAACTTTATCAGAATCCCTTGTAAACCATTAATTCATTTTCACAGCCCTTATGGCTTTGTATGAAATTTCCCAAACAAAGCATATGAGACTCTCTGGCAGAACCTTGATGATTATTCATTAATCCCAAGCTATTCAAACTCACAGGGTTCCCCCGCCTATCTCTGCTACTAGGAGTCACATGCTGCTGTGATCCTACTGTGCACAGTATTTCCATTTATATGGATATACTCAACCAGTGATTTGGATTTGGGATGCCTGCAAGGCCCTTTGGGTAATTGAGGATGCTAGTTATACCAGCACTTGCTTTTGCAGCAGTTGGTCCCCTAGATTGGCACAAGACATCGCTCACAACTGTTTTACATGAATGCAATTTCTGAATTTCCAGTAATTGGAAGGTTTTGATCCTGCACAGCATTCAAGAGGCTGCCTATGGGAAGGAACTAGGGTTGTCAACTGACCAGAAAATAAATGACCTGACCTGCTCTTTTGCCCCCTAGCAGAATGTGCAAAAATCAGTAGGTGAAGCTTTTCACTGCATACTAATGTCTGTACATCATGCTGCTGTTACAGGAACAAGCACAAGCCAGCCATTAAGCAGAGCTACAACAGCCCATTGAAAAGTTTGCAATTCTAGAGAGGAATGGAATATGGTCAATACTCATGAATTGCTGGCACCTGTTTGTCTCAGGAGACAATGGAAGAGTAAAGCTTCAAAGGTAAAGTCAAACCATTGGGCAGTTACAGTGCCTACTATGGATGTAGAGACCAATAGGGGATATATATGCTTTATTAAAGCCATGGTTTTCCCAGTAGTGATGTATGGAAGTGAGAGCTGGACCATAAAGAAGGCGGATCGGTGAAGAATTGATGCTTTTGAATTATGGTGCTGGAGGAGACTCTTGAGAGTCCCATGGACTGCAAGAAGATCAAACGCATCCATTCTTAAGGAAATTAGCCCTGAGTGCTCACTGGAAGGACAGATCGTGAAGCTGAGGCTCCAATACTTTCACTACCTCATGAGAAGAGAAGACTCCCTGAAAAAGACCCTGAAGTTGGGAAAGATTGAGGGCACAAGGAAAAGGGGATGACAGAGGACGAGATGGTTGGACAGTGTTCTTGAAGTAACGAACATGAGTTTGACCAAGCTGTGGGAGGCAGTGGAAGACAGAAGTGCCTGGCATGCTCTGGTCCATGGGGTCACAAAGAGTCGGACACGACTAAACGACTAAACAACAGCATGCTTTATTGCAGGTGGGGCAGATGAAGGTGCCTGGTTTTCCTGCTATAGGTGCAGCACAGCATTTCCTCTCTCTCCACTCCTCCCAGCAGTCATTTCTCCTCTGGTCACTGCTATGGATACATGACCTGACTGCCTGTCTCCAGGCTCTGTGATCATCTGCAAGGGAATCCAGCCTTCATGTAATGTTTGCAGACATCTTTGCAACACAGAGGTGGTCTGCTAACAGGCCTGATGCCTGAAGCCAGCTCCCCATAGAGCATGTTTTGGGGGATCCTGCCACCTTCCATTTTGTGTACACGACCAAGCCATGTGCTTTATGCCTGCCTCAAAACCAACAAGGGATCTGCTGTTCTCTTTTGCCAAAAGAGGGTGTAGCTGTGTTGTAGGTTGTCTCTTTGATGCAGTTCCATCTTGCTTCAACACTGTTTCTGGGGCAGTTCAGTAGTGCTTGTTCGGCGGAATCAGAGAAGCATTTACAATATTCATGTATGGCTGTTCTGGCAGTGTTGATTCAAAGCTGCACTTTCCGCTTTGTGCTATGGGTCCTCTTTGGATGAAAGATCTTGCTCACCACCAGAGTGTGACCCATGCTGCAGTTGGCACTAGGGTAGCTCCGTTTGACACGGACACAGTTCAGTGCTGATTGCCTGTTGGCAATCAAGTTCAGCTAGTGCCACTGGCCTGACCTTGGGTGCCTGCAGGACACTTGCTGTTTTGCCTTGGTAGTGGATTGGTGGATTGGTTGACAACAAACTTGACATGAGCCAGCAGTGTGACGCGGCAGCTAAAAAAGCCAATGCAATTCTGGGCTGCATCAATAGGAGTATAGCATCTAGATCAAGGGAAGTTATAGTGCCACTGTATTCTGCTCTGGTCAGACCTCACCTGGAGTACTGTGTCCAGTTCTGGGCACCACAGTTCAAGAAGGACACTGACAAACTGGAACGTGTCCAGAGGAGGGCAACCAAAATGGTCAAAGGCCTGGAAACGATGCCTTATGAGGAACGTCTAAGGGAGCTGGGCATGTTTAGCCTGGAGAAGAGGAGGTTAAGGGGGGATATGATAGCCATGTTCAAATATATAAAAGGATGCCACATAGAGGAGGGAGAAAGGTTGTTTTCTGCTGCTCCAGAGAAGCGGACACGGAGCAATGGATGCAAACTACAAGAAAGAAGATTCCACCTAAACATTAGGAAGAACTTCCTGACAGTAAGAGCTGTTCGACAGTGGAATTTGCTGCCAAGGAGTGTGGTGGAGTCTCCTTCTTTGGAGGTCTTTAAGCAGAGGCTTGACAACCATATGTCAGGAGTGCTCTGATGGTGTTTCCTGCTTGGCAGGGGGTTGGACTCGATGGCCCTTGTGGTCTCTTCCAGCTCTATGATTCTATGATTCTATGATTCTATGATTCTATGATTCTATGGATAACTTGGTGTTTGTGATGCAAAGGCTGTGATACAAGGACAGATCAAGCAGCCTTTGTCTGTTCCCATTCATGCTGCCAATATCAAAGTGACGTATGCACTTGTGTGATGATCGTTCCTCACCCTGACATTGAAATCTCCCGGCAGAAAGAGGTGTTCACAGGGTGGGACCCTCCTTGTTCTGTAGTTCCCCACAGAACAAGGCCTTGGTCTGTATGTTAGAGCACATAGCAGGACCCTAAACATTTAAGAAGCTGACTGGATTTGGAGGTGGTTGAGAGACAGAGAGAAAGCAAGAATTCTGAGTCCTCAGTTGAGGGCTCTATCACAGACAGAAGGGAGTTCCTCACTGTGAAGCCTACACTTTGAACACTGGTTTTTCTGGATGCCCTCCTTGCCAGAAAAAGCAGCTCTTCTCTAATGGGAGTTCTAGTCCAACACCAGCTAGAGGCTACAGATTCAGGAGCCAATTGACACTGAAAACTGAAAGTCTCTTACTTCATGATCAGAAGGCACGGTTTGCTTTATATCTTTGGAAGCTTCCTCAATGGCACACCGAGTCGATGCCCCTTAAAGTTAATAACAGACCCAAATATATTGCCAGACAGACCCTCTTCAATTTTCACTTCTTTAATCAGAACCCTGATTTTGCCTTTCATCCACCGCTTCTGGTTTCAATAGGCTCATTAAAATTTTCAAGACCAAATTAGGAGCGTTTTCAGCAAAGCACAACAAAATGCACTGGCTTTGCCTTGCTGCAATTTCCCCAGACGGCGGCTGCGAATGGAGCGCCTTGGCATAAATAGGAAGGCCCTTTTCCTTGCTCATCCTTCCCAGGGCTGCAACTACCTTGTACACCTGTTCTTGGCTCCTTGGGGGTTTCTTGCAGGCAGCCTGGATGACAGTCCCCTTGTTAAAATATTGGCAGCACGTAGGCAAGTGGGCTGCTAATAATCGCCTGGTATTTTAACATCTGATAACTGTCTCCTAAAATATTAATCAAACCATAACACATGATCCTAAAAATAGGCTTTCTGACTCCATTCCACACTCTTCCTAAGGTTTCCCGGATGGTTATGGCTGTTGTGAGTTAACCTTTTCTGGCATTTCACCGATTGTAATAACTGCCTTGCCTGTGAATGCAAAACTAGATGCCCTTTCCTGCTGTATAAACACACACACACACACACACACACACACACACACACACACACCCTCTCTCTCCCCTGGATGCTTCCTTTCAGGGCATGGGTCTCCTTGGCAGCATGCAAAAACATTCATTCGCCTGAGGAGGTAGTCAGAAAAAATTATTCTAAATAGCTCTGAAGAAGCCAAACTATTTGTTTTAGTGCTTCTCCAACAACCTTGCTCTGTCCCTTCCCCAACACTCCTCCCTCCCCACGCCCATCACCCAATCCAGCCTGGCCCTACCATGACAACGCAAAAGGCCCTTAAAAGTAATCTCCGAGCTTTCAAGGTGCTGATGCTTCCCGTAGGTTTGACAATGCACCCAACTTCATGCATTCGCCCTTTTCTGAGCAGCGATGCTAATGGATGGAGCTCTTTTATAAATATTTGATTGACCTGCCAGTGCCATGCTGATTTCATTTATCACTTGCTTCCGTCAGATCAGTGCTACTAGGGAGTAGAGTCTTCCTTTCGTAAAACAGGGTTAAACTGTGAATGCATGCCTGGGTGCTCGTGTGTGCTTGTGCGCACACACACCTGCACACGAACACTCATGCGTACACACACTTTCATTTCTTACTCCTGGAAGGAAAATTGCTGCAGATGGAATAAACAATGAATTAGTTATGGGATGACAGGGGAAGTGGAGGGGAAGTGACCTTTGGCAAGTCCACATCTGGAACATTGGCAAGAAGATTCTATGCTTGGGTCTAGCTCCCAAGTAAGGATGCAAATGGAAGACTGTAGCCATCTCAATATGCTGTTTGTGCAGGCAGGGTTCTTTTTTCAGGCAGAACTCGCCAGCATTCGGTTCTGGCACCTCTCTGGTGGGCACCATTGTCATTATAAGAGAACAAGGGAAGCATTCATGGTGAGTTCCAGCACCCCCTTTTTCTAGAAGAATAGCACTGTACGGTTCAAGGAACTGGAAGTGGACCG
Organism: Podarcis tiliguerta; assembly: GCF_965153285.1. Lineage (NCBI taxonomy): Eukaryota > Metazoa > Chordata > Lepidosauria > Squamata > Lacertidae > Podarcis > Podarcis tiliguerta. The sequence goes on along the minus strand of NC_139535.1, from coordinate 38,788,296 downwards.
GGTGGGTGCAGTGGAGAAGCTGAATGTTCAGGCACTGGGGGTGGAGAGCAGGTGGGGCCATGGCTGGCATGCATCCTGGGGGTGTGGCGCATGTCCCAGGGGCATGGCGCACCACCATGTGTGGCCTGTGTCCCAGGGTGTGGCATGCCGCCCATCGGGGCATGGTGCCTGACGTGGTGGGGGGGGGGTGGCATGTGTCTGGGGGGGGTGGCTGCAATGGTACCCCCTCCCCGATGGTTCTGGGGGCCATGTACTCCCCCCGCCCTCCCTCCACCAGTGGGTAGGTGGTGATTTATGTTTTAGATCACAGGTTGGCAACATTCCACCTTCAGGCTGCATCTGGCCTTTGGACTAATTTCATGCAGCGCTTGGTCTAATTTAATCTGGGTGCAGAGAATGCACATTATAGCACATATAACAGTCATGATTTCCCCCAAAGAATTCTGGGAACTGTAGTGCACCCCTCACAGAGCCATAGCTCCCATCCTGTGGAATCTGAATACCTGAGCCCACTGGACCTTTGGGAACTTGAGCTTAAACTTTAAATTCATTCACGGACCCTTTGCCTCCACTGACCCTCCCCAAGTGCTCTGTCTTCCAAAGCAAACTTCCCCCACGATTTGCTGGCATATTCTCTGAGGAATGTTTTTCCTTTTGTCCTCTCCTGGCTGTTTTCAATACTATTATCTGTGCTGTTTGCTGGATGCAGTTTGCCAGCCTTGTGCTTTGACTGATGCTCGATTCTTGTAACCAGAACATGTCTGTTGATTGGAGTGTCAATAGATTTCTTGGCAGAAAGGGCACCACTCTTTGGAAATGTAAAACTGCATTTCAATCTCATTTAGGAGGAAAGAATGAAAAAAAACCTGGGGGGGGGGGAGGGAAGAAAAATGTCCTAAACTACATTTTCTCCTCTCTTTTTGAGCTAGAGCTTTAAGTAAACAAGCTCTTTACCTTCTTTTAATAAGGTCATTTGCGACATCACTTTCTTAGGTGGATGGAGCATTTCGTGTTGTGTGTATTTTAAAGAGTCCAATGGCCTTTTCATTTAAAAAGCTTTCAAGGTGGGAGGGAGGTGCGTGGAGGGGAAGCACCTTGTCTTCTGCTTGCCAGCAATGACACCAGCCTCCTAACAAGCCCTGGCATCATCTCCCCCACCCCAGCCCTCCTGTCTGCAATGGCAGATTTCCGTGCACAGGATCATAGCTCCAGCCTCCCCAGAAGAAGGCACCTTTGACTTTTTCCAAATAACAATACAATTACCTTCGGAAGCTGGCAGCCAAAGTACATGCTGAGAAATGGGCACCATTAATAAGAAATTAACCACCTTCAGGGAACAGCCAATTTATTAACCGGCAAAGGAGACAAAAATGATCTGCAACGCCTGGTAAGAGGTGAGGAAAGCCCAGTTCTAATCTAGCAGGCGAGCGAGTTCCAGATAGAGGTGTCTGGGTGCCGGCAGAGGGTACATTGCCTGCCCCATGCTGAGACCCAGTTCTGCCAGAACATTTCACATTCACAGCGTGAGGCCCAGAATAAATGTCTTCCTGTGAAGACATTTTGCTAACCCAGGAGTTTACTACAGCAGCATGGGAATGGCTTCCATCTCCTCCAATTGCCATTGCGCTCTCTCTCTCTCTCTCTCTCTCTCTCTCTCTCTCCCCACCTCCCTCCCTCCTTCCACATTCACATGATTCATTTAAAGCACTGTAATACTATCTCCAACAGCCCAGGCATCCCCCAAAGAATCCTGGGATCTGTAGTTTGTTAAGGGTGTGGAGAGTTGTTTGGGGATTCTTATTCCCCACACAGCGCTACAAAGCTCTTCTTCTTCTTCTTCTTCTTCTTCTTCTTCTTCTTCTTCTTCTTCTTCACATTTAATAACAATAAATAAATAAATTCACAGTTGTTCAACAATCAATCCCTCTCCCCAAAGGAAGTCTGGGAATTGTAGCTCCTGGAAGGGAATGGGGGCCTCCTAACAGTTCTCCGTACTCTTTACAAACCACCGTGCCCGAGATTCCTTTGGGAAAGCCATGAGTTTTAGAGAGTGCTTTCAATGTCTGGTGCGGCTGTGGCCTCTGTCTCTCAGATACACAGCTCATACTCAAGCTGCATACTATTTTGTATTTGTGACCTGAGGCAAGGCAGGCCTTAACAGAGCGATAGCCAACATGGTGCCCTCTGGATGTTGTGGGCTGCAATGCTGATCATCATAAACCAGTGATCCTGCTTGCTAGGGCTGACAGGAATTGTAGCTCCTCACAGCCAAGTTGGAGGTTGCTTCAGGTTGGAGATTCCAGCAGGAGCTGAAATGTCATTGGGCTGGCACTAGAAGGAAGGAGCAGGACTCCTCGAAAGCCATGCATGATAGAATTCTCATATCAAACAAATGTTTTAATTTTATTACTTAATTCTTACCTTACCTTTCTGCCAGGAAACTTTTCCATTTATGATGGGTTGTGCATCTGTCTGCCACACTCCTGAAAACTTAATGAATGGAAGTGCACAGAGGAAGGCACAGTTACAATCCACTTTTTGGGGGGAGGCAGATGAGACAAACAGAAGGGAAGACTACGTCCAGTCATTCTAAGTGAATGGTTATGTAAGTGTCATAGCTATTCTAACGTTTCAAAAAAGATGCACATGCTGAGTGATTATTACAGTATATTTAAGGAACTCCAATGGCTGTCATTGTAGCAGGGCCCCTTGTTGCACATGCAAAATACTGCTTTATTCAGACCTCCTACTTAATACTAGGGACCAGTCAGAGAAGGAATGGTGGGGACCGCCTCCCCCTCCTCCTGAACCTTCCAGAGGGAGACAATATAGTTTCACAGCAGTGGTTTGTGGAAGGTCATGGCTCAGAGGCTGATGAGGCAAATGGCCCTAAGCAGCCACCATAAGGTTGGTGGTGCTGTTGATGATTGAGGAGAGAAGAGGGGTGGAGATTACTCGAAGCAACCCCATTACTCCAAGAGGTTTCATTTCTAAGCCTCTCTCTGTGATTATTGAATAAAAGACATTGGTAAGAGCTTTCCTTGTCTATCTATTCCTGACAGCCTACTGTGAGGGGGCGGGTGTCGGATTCCCTGATGCCTGACACTTAAGGGCCAGCAGGTGCAATCCAGGGTTGCTTTGTCTACACTAATGTGGTGCCCTCCAAATATTACAGACTACGGCTCCCATCAGCCCCGCTGAGCACGGCCAAGGGTCAGGGAAGTTGGGACTTGTAGTCTAACAACATCTGGAGAGAACCACGTTGGCTTTATATCAGGTGCTGTGCCATGTGAACATGGCCTATACCATTTGACTACTTGCATGAAGTAATGCTAGAGAGTCCCCACTGTCTATCTGGCCAACCAAAAGGTTAATGGACAAAGTCAATAACCAGCTCCTTTCACAGCAGTCTCCCACTTTAGTCTCTCAGTATCTTTCTCCCTAACTTGTGAATACACTTGGAACAAAGCTCTTAAATGCTCTTTAAAAATGCCAGGAGCTGACATTTTCTCCATCTAATGTCAACATACATCTTGCCTTAAGTGATGTGTTGCCGACCACACAGGTAAATTGGTGGAATAAGGAGCTATGCTGATGTTTTGTACTAAAAATCTCTGGCTAGAGCTCAGCTAAAGTAGAGTTGAAAGTGTTCTCAGAAGTTTGGTTACTATTAATTCATGATTAAGCCAACCAATAATTCCTCCCCCTGACTTTTGGAAGAATTTCAACTATTTCCAAAAGTATCACAAGGACATCACCTGCCTCAGGTTATCATGATGTCACATAACCCTGTGAAATGAGATGAATGAAGTTTTTTTTTAAAAAAAAACAACAACAAAAAACAAAACTTGAAACTATTTTTATAGAATGAAAGGTAGCAGTGACTGGAGACAGGAGTAGGGATGGATGACTGAGAATTTTGGCTTCTCTCATTTCCCCATTTTTCTAATTTTAAGTTCAAGTCTCAACATTTCCACATCGTTTGTTTTTTTAAGTCCCCCCAAAAAATCCACCAGGATTTTAATGTGAATTTTGCTTAACAACCCTGTTGGGTTGGCTGGAGAGCTGCAATGAAAAATTCAGAATTGTGAATTTTGATGGATGAATGTTTTGGTTCTCACATTGCTTCAGAAAATGTGAATTATGCCCTGTCTTTGTGGCATGTTGCCTGTTATTTGCTTTCTTTTTATCCATTTGTATTAATTTATTTTAAAAATATTTATATACCACTGTATCATAAAATATATCAAAGCGGTTTACAAAAAAGTATATAAAACCATACAATATAAACTGTATGAAAAAGATTGAAATCAGACATCAATTAACCATTGTGGAAAGATGTGCATGCAGGTCCCACTTACTGAACGCAGTGCACTCCCTGGAAATCTTTCATTAGGCTAGCGTTCATATAACGAATCCACAATTTCCATTGATGCCTATGGAAACATTTCTAATATGGGATTTGTTTGATCTCTTCCCTTTTCTCCATGGTTTCTTCTTGAAATAGCTGCAGGCAACCAGCAAAAGGGAACCAAAGTAAGAACTAATTGTCTCTTTCCCTGTCCTTGCTCCACATTTTTGGCTGCCACTGGCCAGAAGAAACACGCCACATGGTGGTATCACATTCCTATCACCAAATGTTGTCAGGGGAAATCGACACATGGTTTCCATTTTGGGCACATCTGAGTTCTCCTGTCCCCAATCTGGTTTGGAAAGGGATGTGATTCACATGATCACAAACCTTTTTCTTTTCTCTCAGTCTTTCTCTCTCCCCACTTCCCTTCTTGCATTTTACTGCTTTATATGGGGGAGGGGGAGGACAAATAAACTACAGTAGGTGGGGCACCTCAGGATATTTCGGTACCTGAGGCAGATGGCACCCCATAAAGATGAGAACAATGTTAATAGCTGCCCTTAATGAAACCCCCAAATCTGCCACACCAGCCAGACTATGGTGCATAACTGTGAACTTTATAAATATGTCTGAAGAGGCCATTGTTTTAGAAATGGCTCTGGTAGCCCTTCAAATGCCTACTTGTATTTTTTTTATTTAAATCTATATTGGTGGTATTACACTACATTTGACTCAGAGGAGACCCTTTGAAATTAGCAGACCTAACTTAAGTCATGGTTATTCAGTGAGTTCAGCTTAGTTGAAAGCGACACCCATATTTCTTACAACCAAGAAACCCCAAAAAGCTTTCATGCAGCAGTTTCTCCAGAACAGTGTCTCAACAAAATTTTATTTATTTAGAAAAGCATTTCTGTACTGCCATATCGTAAAATATTAGGTTGGCAAAGAACGATGAAACATAAAACACCACTAAAAACAATACAAATAATCATTAAAGTGACTGGCTAATAATATCAATAGTAATAGTGGTATTAAACGGCTGCAAAGCCTTGTCAGCGTTAAAAGCAGTCTTCAAGAGATGCCTGAATGTCGAAAGCGGGGGTGCCTGCTAAATCTCTGCTGGAAGAGTTTTCTATGGCATGGGATGGGCATTGGCTGGGTTCTAGTTGAGGCCTAACAGTACCAATTTGTTAAACAGGCATCTTCCACTATTTTAGACTCAGGACCCACTTTTAACCCAAACATGCATTTGTGGACCCATTCCGTAATATTTTACCATGTAGTTTGCATGGTGGTAGATTTCCTGCTGCGACCCACGTTGAATCAGGCCGCAACTCACATGTAGATCCTGACTTACCAGTTGAAGACCACTGTGTTTAAATATACAACTTTCAAAGTTTAAACTCCCAGTTGCTTCATATCCTGGGTGTGCTGCGAGTCCTGCCCCCGCCCCCCGCCCTATGAGCCTTCTTCTTCTTCTTCTTCTTCTTCTTCTTCAGCCAGCACATTACTGTCACGTGCCTCATGAGCTGGGCCAAATGGAGTGTCACTCCTTCCTTTTTGGAACCACTAGAGAGAATTATCTTTATTTACTTAAAATATTTTAAAGCCACTATTCATTATACGTGTGGTATCGAATGTAGGGAAGGTAATAAATAAGACTGCTGTTTGTGAGGTAACAGAAAACCAGATGCTTTCTCCAGATAAGAGGAAATCGTGCCAGGGTGACCTTTTTGCAAGCACAGTACTAAAAAGTAGCACTGAGGTGATGAGATTGGCCCTTGACTACTCAGCTGGGGATTCAAAGGATATCAGTCGCTTAATGATAACGGTGTCTCTCTTGAGAGACAACTTTATGAGCACGAGGAATTATGAGGAAAACTTTATGTTCTCATCAGCCTCTTCTCTTCCCTTCCCTTCCCTCACTTTCCAGCAAGGCTGTGAGAACTAATTAGTTAATGTTTGTTGAGTGTCGCAAAGGTGGAAGGAACGTGTAAGAATGATCGCAGGTGCTATTAAGGCAGTGGCTATACTCTTATGTGTCATTTCATACTTAATGAATGCATAATAACTGTCTGCTTAAAGCGAGAGGCAAATCTTTCTTTCAGACAGTTTCTTCATTAAAGCAAAACTGTAATGTTTCTGACGGCTGATTGGATTGTGATTTTTTCCCCCATTAAAAAGTTTATATCTTTAACATTGTTTTAATTCCCTTTAAAAAAATGCAACTGGGTCAACATCAACAAACAGAGCCAAGGAAGAAAACAATATGCTGGAATGTAAAAGAGAGAGAGGAAAGGAGAGAATAACAGTTCACACTGTGAATAAAAATGTATAGTTTCAGGAAAACTAATACAGTGGTACCTCGGGTTACATATGCTTCAGGTTACATACGCTTCAGGTTACAGACTCCGCTAACCCAGAAATAGTGCTTCAGGTTAAGAACTTTGCTTCAGGATGAGAACAGAAATCGGGCTCCGGCGGTGCGGCAGCAGCAGGAGGCCCCATTAGCTAAAGTGGTGCTTCAGGTTAAGAACAGTTTCAGGCTAAGTACAGACCTCCAGCATGAATTAAGTACTTAACCCGAGGTACCACTGTAATGTCAACAATAGCAGGTTCTCCAGGGTTTCAGGCCAGAATGATTCCCATCCACCCTGAAGCCACAATCTCTTGCATGCAATACATGCACTCTCTCCACTGATCTATGGTTCTTCCCCAGGGAAATATATCTCCAACGAAGAAAGGTCCCTGATAAATAGTTTGAGTAGGAGACTATGGCAAACCTACCCCGCAGAATGCACCAAACCAACACAGATCTTTCACAGCACCTGACTCTGGATGATTCAGACCCCGTCTTTCTTCCATCCATGGAACCCAAGGCTGCATGCATGAGGTCATCCCAGGCCCCCTGCTTTCCAAGTGCCGGTCAGAGCCAGGCTGGGACTCATGTGAATTCAGGCCACACCCTGGGATCTTCTTCTTCCTCTGCAGATCTTGGTAGGGGCTGGCAGGAAGCCAGAGCAAAGGTCAATGGGGCAAAGCTGCCACAAAACTGGATGCTCTCTTGAAAACACAACCATGCTATCTGTTGAGAAATCCAGTTGCAGTTTTGGAATGCTGGATGCTGCTGCTGTGCAGAGAAGGGCAAGTTTAGGAAGTGCACATGTGGGAGAGAGAAAGAGTGATAATGCCAATGTCGCAGGTTTGATCCCCGTATGGGACAGCTGCATATTCCTGTATTGCAGGCGGCTGGACTAAATGATCCTCAGCTTTTCTTCCAGTTCTGCATTTCTATATTGTACATGTGAAGGTGTGTGGAGAGACCTCAGTGACCTCTGTTGCTCCACAATTAGAGTATAGGTGCATCTGTTGCACCACAATTAGAATATGATAGCAGGCAATACTAAAGTCTGCTCCTAGAGCCACCACAAAGCTCCCCCACCCTTCTTCTTCCTGTCAGAGGAAAAGGCTTGCAGTAAATCCAAACTCTCTCTCTACTTGAGTTCTTTGTGTGTTTCAGTCACAGTTTCAGCCACTCCTTTAGTTTGGAAACATACTTTGGGCACTACACGTTCAGAGTTTTTCTTTTCTTAGTTGTAATCTACCTTTCTGTCTAGGTACAATAATAAGATTTTAAAGGGGATGCAATAAAATAAGAGACCATCAAAGTGCAGCGTTGTGAGCTCCCCCTGCTGGTCTAAAGCATGAAAGTCACCGAAATATTTTGGTGGGAAATGAATAAAGGGACGTTGAGAGCACAACTGAAAGAATAGGATCGTTTCATAGCTCTCCTAGAAAACAAAACTGAAATGCTCTCTAGTCATAGACTCTGAAGGGATCAAAATCAGTCTGCCCAAGCTATCCCCCACTGCAGATCTGCCTGTGTCAATTCCCTTGGTATACTCTGTAGGACTGTTGTAAAGGCCAACGCAATAAAGCACTGCTAAGCAATAAGTTAAAATTGATGTCTCCATTTTAAGGAGTGCCAGCAGTCCTTTAGAAAGGTTGCCCAAGACTCCTTGACACTGAGGACTTGGCAGTGGGGGCGGGGTGGTGGTGGTGGAGTCTGTCTGAATTTGGAGAGGAACCTGGCAAGTCTTTATACAGTGGTACCTCGGGTTACAGATGCTTCAGGTTACAGACTTCGCTAATGCAGAAATAGTACCTTGGGTTAAGAACTTTGCTTCAGGATGAGAACAGAAATCGGACTGCTGCGGCAGTGGGAGGCCCCGTTAGCTAAAGTGGTGCTTCAGGTTAAGAACAGTTTTAGGTTAAAAATGGACCTCCAGAACGAATTAAGTTCTTAACCCGAGGTACCACTGTATAGCATAATGCATTTGGTTTCATTATAGTGGCCTATGCCAATACCTTGGGCATTGTACTTAGAATCATAGAGCTGGAAGGGACTTGAGGGTCCATGTCAGATGGCTATCCAATCTTTGTATGTGCCTTTAAACTCTCCTATGAATTGGAAAGGAAATAAGGCACAGTTATTTCTCTCTGTTCCCATCCCTGTCCTGGAACCCAGGAGTCTGCAACCTCTTACATTTGAGGGACTTATTTGGAAATATAACAAACTATCACCACAAAACACCCATTTTTTTGGGGGGGGGGGAGAGGAAACCTGGTGGTGCTCAGACCCACCAGACCCACACAACAAGGAAAACATCTATGAACATACTAAAACAAATGAAACACAGACAAGAAAAGCAGGCCGACCTTCCTCACAACCAAACTACCTCACTGCACAAAAAAGCTGTAACATTTCTTTTTAAAAAATATTGGGGTGGGCAGGGGGCATTGGCAGGCAGCAAATGGGAGATGTCTGAGGGCGCTGTGGTGCCCAGAGCTAACATGTGTGGGACCCCGGCTGCAATCCATATCTTCCTTACTCATTTCATAGAATCATAGAATCCTAGAGTTGGAAGAGACCACAAGGGCCATCGAGTCCAACCCCCTGCCAAGCAGGAAACACCATCAGAGCACTCCTGACATATGGTTGTCAAGCCTCTGCTTAAAGACCTCCAAAGAAGGAGACTCCACCACACTCCTTGGCAGCAAATTCCACTGTCGAACAGCTCTTACTGTCAGGAAGTTCTTCCTAATGTTTAGGTGGAATCTTCTTTCTTATAGTTTGGATCCATTTGCTGTAGCAAGTCTCTGAACAGCAAGGGAGAACATGGAGGTCAGGATCAAGCACCAAACATGGATGAGGAGTCATGGATGCCTTGTCTTCCTGGTGTCTTGGGTAGCAACCTTTGCGCCAGCATTTGGAAACCTGGTCCACGAAGCAAAGATGCAGCCGTGCAACTCCTGCGGTAGAGCACCTGCTTTAGAAACAGCCAATCCCTGGCCCAGGCCCCAGCGTCCCTTAAAAACACACACTCACCCACCCCATAACAAGAAGGCAAACAAAGAATGATGCAAAGATACTCTGCCCCTGTGCCACAATGGGGCTGGATATGATGCTTAAATAGCCATTTAAGTGAAAATGTGAACACACACTTTGTTTCGTGTGGAAACCAATAGAAGGATCTAGAGAACGGTGTCTTGACTTTTAACAGCAAGTTTTTGGGTTAATTATTTAATTAATTAACTAGTTAATGCTATCAGTGTGAGGTTGTTTTGGAGGGGGGGGGGAATGAGACACTGGTATAAATATATTCATAAAGGTGCTGTGAGTGCGAGCACAAAATGGCTGCTATTGGTAGCAAAAACAGCAGTGATGGCATCCCATATCAGTGAGTGTCGTCACAAAAAGCCTTGAATACAATAATGCTTACTTAGCAATATTTCTATAGCACTTAAAGAGGAAAATAGATTACGTTAATGGTACAAAATAAGTGGCTTACCTAAAATGATATAAAATAAGTGGCTTGCCTAATAGAAACAGTCTTTAAAACAGACTTTGATCAAATGACCAAAATGCAGAAAAAAAATTATTATTATAATTATTAGTGGTACAGTGGTACCTCGGGTTACATACGCTTCAGGTTACATATGCTTCAGGTTACAGATTCTGCTAACCCAGAAATAGTACCTCGGGTTAAGAACTTTGCTTCAGGATGAGAACAGAAATCATGCTCTGGCAGCGTGGTGGCAGCAGGAGGCCCCATTAGCTAAAGTGGTGCTTCAGGTTAAGAACAGTTTCAGGTTAAGAACAGACCTCTGGAACGAATTAAGTACGCAACCAGAGGTACCACTGTAGTAGTATTTCATTATCCCACCTCCTTCTCTAAAAGTCTGATTGATAAAAAAAATAACAAGGACATAATAAGCTGCCTTATACTGAGTCAGACCATATGGTTCAATAGTTCCTACACTCACTGGCAGCAGCTCTCCTAGGATTTTAGACATGGCTTCTCTCCCAACCCTGCCTGGAGATGCTGGGATTTGAACCTGGGACCTTCCGCATTCAAGGCAGGTGCTTCCCCCCCTTCCCCTAGCTAAATCCTGCGGCCTATTAAAGATTCACCTTTACATTGTAACACAAGCTGTCATCATGGTGGCTATAGAAAGAGAAATCCCTTGCTGGAGTCTTCCTTTCGTACCCAGGTACTTGCCAGCCAATTGAGGACAGCACTCCATCCTTCTGACAAGCTGGGGTTGGGCACCTAAAATCTGCAGCAGTACAATTGTGAATCTTTCAAGGCACCACAGCATTTTGTTCTCGTTGTTCCTTTTGGTTTGGTTTGTTGGCTTTGCGACTCTCACATGGCTGCCCCTCTGGGGTTCTTTACATTTCAGGAGCAAACATTACCCGGCACCTATGTTCCTCGTCGGGGGCAGGGGGGGAGGCGAGCGGGAGGCGAAGCATTCAATAAACCTTCAGCTTCATCTCGAGGGGGAGAGATGGATTTGCTACACTTTCCCACGTCCGTTGTTGTTGACAACACCATGACACCTGAACCTCCTCATCCCCTCTGTGCTGTGTGACAAGACTAATATCGTGATTCAAACAGTCCTCACTGTTTCCTCATCAGTGTTAAATACTCTGAAGGTCATGCGCAACAGAACCCCCTGACGCAAGCTACCAAAGGTCAGGCCGTGCCTCAGTTTTGGTCTGAATATTTTCTGTCTCTCCCCCCCCCCCCCCGCCGTTCCCTCCTCTGTTTCCCGAGGCTGCTAAGGCGAGGAGGTTTAGAAGCCGCCGCTCCCCCTCCCCCCCTTTCTCTCTTCTTACTGCTCTCATTTATTTCAATTTGCTATGCTTTCAGCATTAAGAGGGAAAGGAAGAAGGCATGATTGTGTCTGCCGAGTGCAAAATAAAACACCCCGGCTGCAGTCCATAAACTGGTGCAGCTGGCATGGGATTTGAGCTGGCTGGCATATTTGGACTTTAGACGGGAGTAACAGCCCTGATCCTATGCAGAGTTAAGCTTGAATTGGATGGGCTCAGGCAGAGCCTGCTATGCATAGGATCAAGCTGTAGATCAGCTGGAAGGGGGGGGGATCAATATGTTGTCATTGAACCAAATTATGGATTGCATTGCTGAAGAGGATAGGCAGATGTGAAATAAGCAGGGATGTGCTAGTTTCTCTTTCAGAGGTGGGTGCCTGTGGGTCACGTGTGGCATCTAAAGGATGGGTTCTATTGCCCTTTGAGACTGTTCTTGCTAGAAGATGAGGATTTAAAGGTTTCTAGCCCTCAGAATGCAGGAGCAAATAGATAGATAAATATATAGATAGATGATAGATAGATAGATGGGCAATCTTTCAGAAACAAGGGGATGTATAAAGGCTGCAGAAATATCTAAACCCAAAGCAGGATTTTAGAATGGTTACACAAGTGTAAACCTACTATAGAATACCACAAAACAATCAGAAGATGTCTGCTTTCTGGAAGGTGGACTTCATCCTTTTCACAAAAATGTTTTTCAAATGATTGATTGATTGATTTATTTATTGCCGTTGCCTGTCTTGTGCTTGCTATTTAGCACTAAACACCACACTGCAAATTGTTTGAGACCATTGACTTGCAATGTTTGTTTGATGTAGCCCTTGAACAGGAGCCAGGAATGGTGTTCAAATGAGTTGTGCTGAGTGAAGTAGATCATTGTGTACCAAAAGGCTTGAATAACATCTAGATATTCCCACTGGAGAAATGTGCAAACAAAGGTAATCTTTTGGTTAAACTAACACGAAATGCAGATCCTTTCTGTGTCTATGCTTAAGTCTAACATTTATACACTGTTAAACCAGGCAGCATAGGATGTGTGTTCTTGTTTTATGTTCCATTGTGCTATTCAAGGCTCTTACTGTTTGGGCAAAACTGGTAGTTGGTCAAGGGCATTTGGTATCTATTGTTTATCCAAAATTTCACTATCTCTGGTCCTTTCTGAATCCATTTTCTGATCTTGGATACTCAACTGTGTTCCACAAACAAGGATGCCTTTGTACAATAGTCCATCAAAGTTAAGGCTGTGAAAAGAACCTGCACCACAACAGGATGATTCACAGGGCTGCCCTAACCCAACTTCTCAAATCTAGACAATCTCATTTCCATAACATGGAAATGAGGTGCTGCAATCATGCAAATTGGGTGCACCAATTTAGCAGACCACGTTTGCATGATGTGAGTGGCTTCTTTGGTTGCCTACCAGAGGTGGCAGGAAGGAAAATGCAAGGTGGCCCTATTTGGCCAATTGGTTTGAAGAAGAAGAAGAAAAAGAAGGAGCAGCAGTTGCAGCATTTGCTCTTCCAGCTGTGACTCAGATTTGGGTATATTTCAGCTATGTGTCAGTTCATTTAATAGTATAAAATCATTTGCTTACTATGAAGGTGTCAGATATATTCAAACATGCATGTTTTGCTCATGCTTCCCCTTCAGTTGCCTGAGTCTCTAAAATTATGGTATGTGAGAATGAAAGACAAGATCTCTCCTTACGCAGCACTGGAGTCATTCTAGCTCAGCAGGTAAATCCAAATTTTGTCTTGTTCACGAGTCTGAAGCTGATAATGTTAAGTACCACCTTGCCAAATGTGATAGTTTTACACCAGCCTTTCTTAAAAAAAACAAAACACCACACTATTCAACAGCTTCCCTAATAAGGAATCCTGAAGATCAATGTGAACTTTGCAAAGAGTTTCAAAGCTAGGATAATTTGCTTGAGAGCACACCCTCACAAATTCTCTCCAACTGAGACATCCTGAGCCTTGACCTAGGGACCAGTGGGGTGGAGTAAAGCAGTGGGACACATGCCGCACCCCAAGCACTGCTCTTTGGGGCTGCACTGGCTCCATTTGAGGGGCCCAAGGATCAGGTCCCTCAGGAGATTCACAGAGCTTTGGATCCAGTGGGTTAAAAGGCCATTAGCACCCCAAATGCCCTATTTCAGGGCTTTTCTGCATGTTGCCCTTTCTGTCCTGGTGGGTGTCATGGAGGTCTTTGCTGTGATGGAACCCTCCTTGCTGGTGGAGGCCAAAGGAGCCCAATGAATGGTCACCTTCTTATCCTAGTGCCCCTCCAGCACTACAGATTAGGATTACTATGAAAGACTCTTTCTCCAATACTAGCCCCTCTCTTTGGTTGCAACCAACACAACTCCCTGGGGGTAACTCCTGCTAAACTCAATGGGGGTTAATTCAGAGTATGCACGTATAGGATTGCACTCTTAGGAGGGAAGCTTGCTTAAGATCTTGTGATTATGGTAAACTGGCATTTCACATCCAAGGTACCTGTAAACATCGTCTGGAACCTAACCTTCTGCTATACAATATTAGGAAGAGCAAACAGGGGAAGGGAACAGCAGGGAGTAGGCTAGTGATATAAAAATATAATAAAACCTGAACACACGAAGCTAGTTTAATCTGAGTCAGATGTCATGTCTAGCTAGCTCAGTATTGCCTGGGCATGCAACAATCAGCCTAATCATGGATAAAATCCTTGAAAAGTACTGAGGCCACTTACTATGCACATGTGTCAGTGGGGGAATTTGTGTGTTAATGCCAGCCTTCCCCAGCCTAGTGCCTTCCAGATGTTAAGGGCTACAACTCCCATCAGCTCTAGCAAGCATGGCCAATGATTGTGGATGGCAGAAACTGCAGTCCAGAACATCTGGAAAGCACTAGGTTGGGGAAGGCAGATCTATGCAATGGTCCATCTCATTTGCAATGCATTTCTTTTTTAAAGTCAGGCTGAAGCTGATAATCTCAAATATTAGCATTTCCCCTGGTTTGTTTTTGCAGATTGGCCACAATTAACATTTGAGGTGTTAATTACCTCAAATGTATACTGATTTGGTGCCTAAAAATGCATAACGAGATAATAATGAAGCTGCAACCCTAAACTCAGCTGTTAGGGAGTAAGCTGTATTCATCTTTACCTCTGAGTAAACAGGTTTGAGATTGTGCTATGAAGTAGGTAGGTGGGATTGAATTTAGATTGTTTTGACAACTGTGGGTGGTGTTATGTCAGGGGTGGACAGCCTTCAGGCTAGCAGGAGCTGCTTTTGGGTTTAAATGGAACTCATAGTCCTTCCTCACAAAAGACCCACTTCTGTTAACCCCCTCAAACTTTCTTCATTTCAGCGCTATAATTAAGGGAGCGGGAAGTCAATCATTGCTGACCTACTTCAAATCTGTCTGAGCTATCAGTAGATCCAGGTCTACCTCTTGCTTACCCCTTCGTTATGTAGCCAAATTCTTTCCCAAAATTATAAGGACCCATTTTTTGCGGAAGCTTTTTGGGTTAATCCTCAACCCAGTTAAGTCAAAGTGCTGTCATTTATAGGTGCTTTTTTCCCTTTGCCCCATGGATACTAACTCAACTTCATCTGAAGTGCATTGAGAACTGACCTTATTCTTGGCACTTGGATTCAGTGATAATTGGTGCATTAGAAATATTTGAGCAAAGAGTTAAATTGGTAGATCAGATTGAATTAGGTGCTTCTATTTGAATGCATTGCCCTGACAGGGCATTAGAATCCACACTGGTAATAATAAGGACACTTCAGGATGTAGGTTAATGGCCCAGATTGCTGCAAGTTGGCATTGTGTCACTACAGTGCTCTGGGCCATGACTGTGGAATGCTGAATATATATATATATATATATATATATATATATATATATATATATATTTGTCCTTGTTAAAAAGGAAGTCAAGAAAGAAAGAGAACCCAGTTGCTATGGATTCACATATCTGAATTTCATTTCCATGGGAATTCACTGAGCAGTCCATCCTATCAGCCAACTAATCACCAAGCAGCAGCTCTCAGAGAGTGGTGTTTAACATATCTTGAGCTTGTGGCAAATTGTTGTAGACCTGAAATATCCTGAGCAACAGCAAAAATGAGGGGGGAGCTGAACTACTTGTCAATGACAGCAGTAAGAGTACTACACTGAGTGAGGACTTTGTACTGGGCTCTGTCTACACTATAAACTTATTCGGATTTCAAGCAATTTAATGATCACAGCTTCCCTAATGTATAGTGGGAAACTCCACATTTGTGGGGGTGGGGGAATAAGCAACACTCTAGCTGCATTACAGCTTTCCTTGGGGAAAGATGACAGCTTCACTCACTTAAAGTGTGTGATAGTATTTGTTTGTTTATAGGACTTCTTGCCCATCCTTCATCATCAGGCCCCAAAGGTTGATTACAAATATTTTACAAATATTTTAAAATGCAGTATTAAAAACAGATTACAGTCAAGAAAGTAGGGTGGTTTCTAAAACATTCATTTCGTTTTATTTCTAGCCCACCTTCCTTGGAGCTCAAGGTGGCATACATGGTTCTTTTCCTCCCCATGGTTCTTTTCCTCCCCAACTTCACAGGGTTGTTCTTCCTTCCTCACAACAACCCTGCGAAGTAGGCTAAGCTGAGACTGTGATTGGCCCAAGGTCACCCCCTGAGTTCTATATTTTTCCAAATCCTTGTGTCTTCAGCATACAATTAACACAACAGAATGAAGGTGCCAGACACACTTCTGTGGAGAGAGGATTCCATACCTTAGGGCATGGGTAGGCAAACTAAGGCCTGGGGGCCGGATCCGGCCCAATCGCCTTCTCAATCCAGCCCATGGGTGGTCCGGGAATCAGCGTGTTTTTACATGAGTAGAATGTGTCCTTTTATTTAAAATGCATCTCTGGGTTATTTGTGGGGCATAGGGGCATAAACAAATTCATTCACCCACCCACAAATATAGTCCAGTCCCCCACAAGGTCTGAGGGACAGTGGACCAGCCCCCTGCTGAAAAAGTTTGCTGACCCCTGCCTTAGGTGCTGCCACAGAAAATGTCCTCTCCTGCCAACTCCTGCCCACCATCAGAGGGCAGTGGAACCACCAATAAGGACTCCTTTGCCAATTGTGATACCCAAGAGGGTCTATAGGGAACAGGGCTGGCAGAACCCCAAGAGGCAGCACCCCCATGGTTGCCCCACTATCTCTACCGTTGGTGGAGATGTGATAGTGGCTTCCTGCAAAATCTTGCGAGATCTCATGCATTCTGTGAGATCCCATGAGATTTTGCTAGAACCCACCATTGCTGCTTTATGGGTAAAGGAGGCTTTGGCGAGGGAGTTTGGGGGGACTTAAGCAGCTGGATAGTGTGCCCCTTCCTGTTTCACCTCAGGTGGAGCAGCAGGCCAGGCTGCCTCTGGTAGAGAAAGGAATAGGTTTTTCAGATATTTGTGTTCCATTTAGGGCTTTAAATATTAAAGTAAGCACCTTGAATTGAGCCCAGAAATAACCAGCAGCTAGTGCGCTTGTTTTAGAACAGGGGTTATGCAAGTTCTAAATTTAACTCCAGCCAGTAACTTAGCTGCTGCTTTTTGGATCAGTAGAAGTTTTCAAGTGGTCTTCAAAGGCTGCAGTAATCTGGAAGTAACCAGAGCATGGAGTGCAGTGGTCATGTCTGCCCCAAAGGGGTCATACCTGGAGAACCAGCCAGAGCTATAAATATTTAGCCCTAACCACTGAGCCTAGGACTTGCCGATCGCATGGTTGGCGGTTCGAATCCCCGCGGCGGGGTGCGCTCCCATCGTTCGGTCCCAGCGCCTGCCAACCTAGCAGTTCGAAAGCACCCTCGGGTGCAAGTAGATAAATAGGGACTGCTTACCAGCGGGAAGGTAAACGGCATTCTGTGTGCTGCGCTGGCTCGCTAGATGCAGCTTGTCACACTGGCCATGTGACCCGGAAGTGTCTGCGGACAGCGCTGGCCCCCGGTCTCTTAAGCGAGATGGGCGCGCAACCCTAGAGTCTGTCAAGACTGGCCCGTATGGGCATGGGTACCTTTACCTTTACTGAGCCTCCAAGATCTGGGAACACTCTCAAGCTATAGACCCGCTCTATAGATATAGAGCTGGTATGATGTAGTTGGCAGAGTCAATGATGGTAGATTGGGAAGACCTGATTTTTAATCCTGCTCAACTCACTGCCAACAATGGGCTAATCTCACCCTGTCAGGCCTAGACCTGGTGTGCAATGGGTTGCTACAGAGCTCTGACATGGGATTATGGGAATATAACAGAAGCAGGTGTGGTGGTGAATGGGCTAGATATCAAATACCAGACTAGCAAAACAAAGGCAGATGTGTATGTCTGAATTGAATAAGTTGCTCAGATCGACCTGATGGTTCTTTGCTGAACTGAAAAGTCTGATGATTGCCTTCAGGCTGTGGGGTCAGCTGAGAGCACCCAGGCCAGTATTCTGTTTTGAGCACTGGTATCAGCTGTACTGGTGGTGTGTGTGCTGTGTGTGCACTCAGATATGGGCAGACAGGCTCCACTGGCACCATGGACAGCTCCATCAATGATTGACTGAATACTCTATAAGAGCACAGGTTGCACTATGCTTCAGTGATAGTCATTCACAGGCTGAGCCTTAAACAGAAACTGCAGCTCCATTTAAAGCGGCCTAAGACTCCTTTAACAGTTGTTGACTCTGACAGAGCAGGGGAGCCTGTCGTTTCACAAGCGCTTCCTAGCAGGACTCCTTGGAGTCAGAGGAAAGCAAGGACCTGAGAGCTACTGGCATAACGGGCTTTTCATGTGCAGGTGCACCTGGTTTAGTATGGCTAGGCCTAGGGGCGATTGCATTTTCCACTCCAGTTTCCCAGCCTCACCCCCCAAAGTCAAGGAGTTGAACCCCAGGGCCATGCCACCTGGTTTTGCAACTGGGAGGGGATCCTTGCCTATGTGAACTTGTCTGGCTGACTGCCTGTTTTTTCTGTGTTTTTAGCTGTTCTTATTTATATCTGTTAGCTCTCTTGAGGTGGGGTATAAGTAAATAAACAACAACAAAGACCCCATGAAAGAAGGATGGGCCAAAAATCAGATAGAAATGAATGAACAATGAGGCACATAAATCCCCACCCTGAGATGCACTTGCATGATAAGGATGATTTTATGCCATGCCTCCACATTTGATAAAATGTTTTTTTCAACAACATGAGGCATTCTAGGGAGAAAAATTATGTTGAGGTCTGAAAGTCTGACTTAAATAAGGCATTTCTAGTCCCTGTGGGTGTGAGACTGGTGTGCTTGGTGCTAAATAGCAGTGTTTTGTCATTGATGGAAAGCTGTTGGATATAGTTTCCCTTTTCAATTCATTTAGTTTCCAAAGCCTCACTTATGTTGCCCGGGTTAATTTGCAGTCATTTAAAGTAAGGGTTAAGTGAAGGTCACAGGCTACTCTAAATTAGAGGGAAGCTTTTGCAACAATTGCTATGCTGTGACCTTTTCAGTATTTTCTGATTTTTGCTGGCTAGTCGGGCTCTTTATAGCATTGTTAACCTGTGAGAAATACATAGAGTGGTTGTACCCAGTAGTAATGCAACGAATTTTGAAAGGTTAAAGCCATTTTAGGGTAATGCAGACATGAAACAGCCACAGAGTCCCATGGAGCTGTTCTGTTTTTGATCAGTTTTGCCAAGGTTTAAAGTATGAATTGGGAGAAATGCAAAGCATTCCTGTAAACAAACGTGCCAGGACAGCCCCCTGTTTCAAGAGGGTTAGTCCTGACTTTACCATAGGTACACAACCAACCCCTCAGCATCAGCTAGATACACATTCATTCTTTGTGGGTAATTATTTCAAAAGAAATAATATTGACTTAAATATATAAGTACAAAGCAAATAAACCCACCCTGATAATAAAGTTCCAGTTCTTGGTACCGGTCTAATTGCACTCCAAGGAGCCTCAGCAGCCTGACTTACTGTAGATACAGTTCAGAGTGAGAGGGAGCCTTTTCACCAGTCTAGCTGATTCACAGCTGGCTCCCTCGTCTTTCCTCCAGAGGAGACTGGGGAGGGCAATGATAGTGATTCACTACCCTGGCCTCCTAGAAGTCCAGCTGCTCGTGCAGGTCTCATGGTACAGGTAGGCTGATATGGGTGCAGGTGGCCCCTAAGAGGTAATGTGACTCCAAACCATTTAAGGTTTTAAAGGTCTCTGAATTGAGCCTGGAAATATGCTAGCAACCAGTGGCAACCGGTGGAGTATCAGTGTGACATCACAGGATTGCCTGGTGCCAACTAATAGCAGCCACCAGTTTGCAATGCATGGTTTTCTGTAGCTATGCCAACATATTAAAGGTAAAGGGGTAAAGGGACCCCTGACCATTAGGTCCAGTTGTGACCGACTCTGGGGTTGTGGCGCTCATCTTGCTTTATTGGCTGAGGGAGCCTGCGTACTGCTTCCGGGTCATGTGGCCAGCATGACTAAGCCGCTTCTGGTGAACTGGAGCAGCACACGGAAATGCCGTTTACCTTCCCGCCGGAGCGGTACCTATTTATCTACTTGCACTTTGACGTGCTTTCGAACTGCTAGGTTGGCAGGAGCAGGGACTGAGCAACGGGAGCTCACCCCGTTGTGGGGATTCAAACCACCGACCTTCTGATCGGCAAGCCCTAGACTCAGTGGTTTAACCCACAGTGCCACCTGTGTCCCTTACATATTACATCCAACATATTACATCCATATAAAAGATGCAGTTTTGTGCATTTGCAAAAGTGAGTCACTGTGCATTTTAAGATTCCACATGCCAAAAGAATGAAACAACAACACCATGTATTTAGATAGGTGTGCACAGCTGAGAACTGTTTTACTGCGTTCGGAGAAGTGTGAAAGCCAGTAGACCACAAATCCCATTCACAAACTTGTCAGGGGTGGGTGGATAGAGCAGGCCATTTTGACTAGGAATTGCTGAGGATCAAATTTCTAAAGAATCACCAGAAGGAAGCAGAATAAATATAAGTAGAATGGAAAAAGGGGTGGCAACAGATAGTTAAACAAACCCACCGAAAGGAGGCAAAAGTTTCTAACTGATTATTAGACAATACGCCATTATTTTGATGTGCAGTATGTACAATGCATTTTAATTACTTGTTGTCTTCGGGGATCAGCCAGTAGTGCAGGATGTTATTCCACTGTTTTATTGTAGCAATGAAGATGGAAACAATGTGCAGAAAAACCAGAACCTCGTGTTATTCCAGATGCTCAGCTTGAGTCAGAAAACGGCAATTTGAAAATCTGAGGCATCAATGTGCTCTCTTTGTGGGGGAGGGCCATGCCTCAATGGTAGAACATCTGCTTTGCATGCAGAGGATCCCAAATTCAACCCCCAGCATCTCCAGGTAGGGTTAGGAGAGAACCCTGCCTGAAACAGCCTCTGCCAGCAGTGCCAGATTTAGAGCTGTGCAGGCAGTTCCCCTGCACACAGCACCAAGCGAAGGGGACACATAATAATAATAATAATAATACCTATATTTATATGGGTACCTACTGGGACGCGGGTGGCGCTGTGGGTTAAAGCCTCAGTGCCTAGGGCTTGCCGATTGAAAGGTCGGCGGTTCGAATCCCCGCGGCTGGGTGCGCTCCCGCTGTTCGGTCCCAGCGCCTGCCAACCTAGCAGTTCGAAAGCACCCCTGGGGTGCAAGTAGATAAATAGGGACCGCTTATTAGCGGGAAGGTAAACGGCGTTTCCGTGTGCGGCTCTGGCTCGCCAGAGCAGCGATGTCACGCTGGCCATGTGACCCGGAAGTGTCTTCGGACAGCGCTGGCCCCTGGCCTCTTGAGTGAGATGGGCGCACAACCCTAGAGTCTGTCAAGACTGGCCCGTACGGGCAGGGGTACCTTTACCTTTACTGAGAAGATCCATCAAAAGCAATGGCACCTAAAGGAAAATAAGAACTATTTAGAGGGTAGGCACCAAGTTTTGTCCTTGCTCTGGGCACCATATTACCAGAGTCCATCCCTGCCTGCCAATCAGTGCAAACAATGCTGAGCTAGATGGATCAGTGGTCTGCCTTGGATTCAGGCAGCCTGATATGTTCCAGTCGTTCCTAAGTATCTTGGTACTGTGGTTGAAATGCATGCACAACCTAGCAAGGCAGCCCATGTACCTATGCTTTCCTAAGTTAAACTGTGTTATAAAGAGGGTAAACTCAGTATTCCCTGGTGGGCTACTTTTATAGTGTCCCTTTGTCCCTACTGTCACCTTTGCGAATATATAGATCAAAGTGCTGACATTATATATGGTCAGAGTGATGACATGTGGCATGTAGAGGTACCTCAGCTAGCTGCTGCTAAGCATGGCTTAGGCCTCTCCTCTTATCCCATTATTGAACGTAAGCCCTTTGGTATGTCTCTAACTTTGATCTCCTTTCAGCGGAAATGAAACGCTATTAAGAGGGAAGAGACCACAGGAGCACAGTGCTAGCACTAATCCATGCACTGTCAGGTTGACGGAACAGCGTCCAAAAAGCTATGCTTGCAATGGGAAAGGGGCTTATTTGTTCTTTGAATAATTAGGCCAAACACCCCAAAACAGAGGCCCATTAAGACGTCCAACAATCCAGAGTTTAGATAGACTGGCAGGTTGTGAAATATGGTGGTGAAATGCACATTGAAAAAGCTCATTTGTGCGCTAAAGTGCACCACATATCTATAGCAAGGAAGAGCTATATACTTTAACTGCAGGACATGGCAATTTTCTTTAAGTAAATGCAAGGTATTGCTTTCATCATGCCAAGGAATGGTGCAATATTAGTATCAATCAAAATACTGTTATCCCAGAATCCTCCATTGTGATGCCAGTAATACTCCAGCAGATTAAAAAGGAGACAACAAAAACACACAAGAAGGTGAGGAGATAATTATTTCAGTACCGATTTGCACCTGAAGCAACTGCTGTTTGAATTAGCTGTGACTTTTAGGTGGAATAATTCTATCGCTGTGAGAAAAGAAAAATAACAGTGTTGTAATGCATTGGAATTAAATATCCCCTTTTAAAAGAAAAATTAGCACAAACAACATACCACTTCATAATAGAATACTGGTTGACATTTTTAAAGGAACCTGGAATGGCTAGCAGAGGAATACTATACTTGTCTTCTCAGAAGAAATGTCAATGACACTTATTATCAGGTAACTCAGAAAACGGATGGAATGTAAAAGAGCTGTTCTGTTTTTATCCTTCTTCCCATTGTGGTGCTCCCTTTATTCTGTAAAGTTTCCAGGGTCCCGGTGACTTCCCTCATCTTCCCTTTCTGGTTTATTACAAAAATTGTTATCTTCTGCATGTTAATATTCATAAAAGGTCATTACATTATCTTCCTCCATGTTTTAATTAAATAAAATTGTGGGTGTTTATTCAAAACCTGCCAACGAGTCCAATTCTTTATGTTGTTTTTGTAAATAAATTGTAAAAGATTCCCATTCATTTTTAAAGTCTCTATTGTCCTTTTCATGCAATTTTTCTGTTAACTTTGCTAATTCTGCACAGTTCACCAATTTTTCTTGCCATTGTTCTCTAAAAGAGCTTTTTGGAAACCCTTGGGCAAATCTGAAATTATCTCACGTATGTACAAATTTTGATCTGACTGATCAAAAGAAGAAATAAATGAGATGTGGTCATTATTGTCATTATTGTTTCATTACATATTCCTGTGTACACTTTGTACCTTTAAAGCACATTTGAAGCACATTCTTTCCCTCAAAGAATTCTAGGCACTGTAGTTTATCCCTCACAGAGTTACAATTCACAGCAGCCCTTAAGAAACTACAGCACCCAGAATTCTTTGAGGGAAAGAATGTGCTTTGAATGCATTTTAAAGGTACAGTGTGTACACAGCCTATGTGGAGATATATGTTTCAGGACAGCCCAGTTTGTGATCTCCAAAATGTATGTAAAAATCATTACAGTGGTACCTCGGGTTAAGTACTAAATTCGTTCTGGAGGTCCGTTCTTAACCTGAAACTGTTCTTAACCTGAAGCACCACTTTAGCTAATGGGGCCTCCCACTGCCGCCGCGCTGCTGATCACAATTCTGTTAAAGTCAATGCTTTTTTGATTCGGACATTTTTAAATGGTAGAAGCCCTTTTCAGGCATTCTGTTTGAATGTGCAATGGGGGGATGCATGAGGTCAGCCCAACCCGTCAATGGCACTGTGTGTTCCAGAAACACTCCCCAGCTGATGCTTAGTCAATGTTATCCGAAAGGGGGCTGCCTTATTTGTGCGCAGGGTTTCTGACACAGCAGCCGAAAACATCCATTTGTATTCCTTCTTTGCACATAGATGTTGACTCGGATCTTATTCTCACAAAACCTAGCCATTGTGCTGTGAAACGGAGTATAGCATTAAACCTTGTCACCAACATTTTTGGCTTAATTGTACCTGAATTTCATTCCGTATAATTTGTGCTGTGAGATCTTGCATCAGTTTCGCACATGTCCAACCTCTGTTACATACACATGTTCATCGTATTTGGACACATCTAAGGAAGCACATGATTCCTTTCCTTTGAGAATGGCATTATATTATTAAAATTAAAGTGTCCAGGGTATGAGATCCAATGCCAACATATGCTTAAAAAATTAAAGATAATGTCTTCCTTGTGACTACCAGAAAAAACCCCAGGCTTTTGACTCTGAGAATAATTACCATGAGACCTGAACAGCTTAATTCACTAGGTAATTACATGCTTATTTTTTTTTGTTCTAGAAAAGGTAAAGAGGTAACATTTAATTTACAAGGTACTGGATAATCCTCTAATTACTCAGTAATTTCCATGTCATCACACAATAAAAGCAAGGTCTTTTCCATGGCCCAGATATGACATGATGAGAATCTAACTTCCATCAAACGTTGTCATAAAATTAACCAAGGGGGTGGATTTTATCTTCTTCATACTGACATGGAGTTCTAGGGAAAGAGGTTTTCGAAGGCTGAAATTCTGTGACCGTTGTTGGTCATCTGCTTGCCAAAGGATAATGATTAAAGACGTGAGCTCAATGTGTCAGAAAAATGAGAAACCAGAAAAAAACAGGTACAGCAATCTCATTAAGAAATGTGTTTATTGAATTACATTTTCATATCATGTCAACTGCAGTTCTGGATGGACAGTATAAGAAAGTGCTAAGGGAACAGATATTAGGTACTGGTAGCCAAAACCGAGTGGCGGAGGTTCTCAAACTATTATCCATGAGCTCCATTCACCTCTGCCCTTTGTACGTGGTTTCTAGAGAGATTTTTAAAAAACTTTTGCTGACTTAAGGGAGTGCAGAAACTGTGGCATCAATAAGAAACTGGATGAAATTTCTGTAAACTGCTGCAAAGATACAGAAATGGAATCTGAATAAAATTTAGTTCCTTGAGTAACCCTCAATTCCTATGATGTGGGCTTTGAATTTTTTTACTTGACTCACTTGATTGCTGCATATATTTGTCAAACCTTGGGCTAGAACAATAAAACGTGTTGTTGTTTTTAGAATAGATATCCCTTATCACTTCCAAACTTATATGGGGATTTCATAATCTCCAGATATCTGAGATTGGCAATAATGAGTGTTGCTATTTCCATCTGAAGAAGCGTGCATGCACATGAAAGCTTATACCCAGAACAAACTTAGTTGGTCTCTAAGGGGCTACTGGACAATTATTTATTTATTTATTTTGGCTCTTTCCATCTTTCTCCAAATATGCTGGGTCTGAGCCTCCTTCCCTCCTTTTTCCTTTCCTAGATTGCATCCTCAATATTTCAACAAGAGGGCAGATGATTCTTTAAGGTCTGTAGAGCTCCTTACCATTCCACACTGGCGTACAAGGGGGGGGGGGAATGCACCGTCCCAGGCACCATTTGAGGAAAAGGTGCCATCATGGCTGCCCCCCCCCGGACGCGCGCTACACCCTCCCGGGACGCACGCCACATGCTGAGCAACCCCGTGCTGCTCGCCATGCCCCCGCGGGCAATGCGCCATGCCCCCGGGATGCGCACCAGCCTCGCCCCCACCTGTTCTCCACTCCGGGGTCTGCAGCATGTTGCTCCGCCACTGCCATTCCATTGTATATAGTACTGATAAAATAAGCCGTGCATTCCTTCAGCAAGCTGTAGACAACCACTCAAATTGCCTTTGACATCATAGCTCATCATAGGTGTAGTTTGGATGCATTACTAACCCACGAGGCAAGGTCTCAGAATGCCCATGGTCATGTCAGCTCCTAAGGTTCACCATTCCAATAATAATAAAACACACAGTATTAAATATGTGATGGTTGTTTCTAGATGGGGTTCTAAGCCATGGTCACTTAGCAAGACCCTGCCCTGCTCCCAAGACTGTTCTTTAGCCTGACCTTTCAAGTTAGCCAGCTTGAGTAACCATATCCCTTTTCCCTACCCATTTTCCCTTCCATGCATAGCATGTTAAATACACACATGCACACACTAGGCCTGATTTGCATTCAGTTTTGCAAAACACCTTCCATTTTCAGCAGTGGTTGATGCTTATTGTAGAACATTCCCAGACAATCATGGCTGGTGAAGCTCCTTGGAGAAAAGAGGGGCAGAAGGGTGAAAAGGGAGGGGGGAATCTTCCCTCAATGACCTTGTTTCTAAAGTAAGGCCATCCAACTCTCATCCTCCCAAATTTGCAGAAATATACCCTACTCTGAGATGCTCTTCTCCGCGGATCACTCTTTATATATGCATGGTATTTACCAAACAGAAATTCAGTGAATGTTGCCTACAAATAATTGTTAAGATTTTAGGAAGCTAGCAAAAAATCCTCACATTTATGGAAGAATGGTACACCCCTTCTATCTGGGATGGTCATCCTCTTTGACTGAGTGCGCAGCTTCAGGAGGGATGCACATGGAGGGGTAAGGGAGGGACACCCACCAGCCAGATTATCTGAATGAACCCTGGAAATCAATGCAGTGACAAATGTCACAGCCAGATCACCCTCCCCTGCCAATAAGGATGACAGGTATCATACATCAGCACCCATTTGCAGGGTACTTTTTGTTGCTCACAGCAGTGGAACATTGAAGGGCTCACACACGATCATGTTTTGAACAAATGGCTGCAGTGCAATGGCGGAATCAGGTAGATTCTATGGCATTCCAGTTGAAGAGAGATTGTGTATTTGTGGGAAACCTGTCTCGAAGGATTTGGCACATATCCTTGAATGTATATCCTTGATTATACAGAGACACCAAAGATCATTACTTAGATCCTTTTCTAAAGAACATGAAATTTTGGTATGCTAAATATAAATTAGCTTTTCTGCTACAAGAAACACTAAAAAGAAGCCGGGTGTTCTGCTATAGTGGGCCTTTGCAGGAAAGGCTGCCAGGTGTTGGAAAAAGCAAGTAGACACAATTGCTGTAAATTGGAGATTTGAAAGCATGAGAAATGCACCTCAATATAAGTTTATAATGTTTTGCACTAGGTAAGTAATGTGTGTTATTTTAAGAAAATGTTTTGATATGGTTTATCCCCTAACATAAATACCGTATGTTTTAACATTATTTATCCTAATCACTAATTTTACTAATGAAATTACTATTAAATTTTAAATAGCAAGCAGTGATTTTTCCCTTGCAAGTTTATCTGGTTTAAATTTTGTCATCTAACTGTGCAACTATAATCTAAGAGCTAATGCAATAAAGTTATTCTGCTCTATTTAGCAGTAAATTGGAAGTAGTGTAGTTTTGACTCAGAGAGACCACCTACAACATAGGCTGACACCTTCCTTGCATAGCCTCTGTGATCAAATTTTAGTCTACCTGAAAATACTGATCCTCATTCAAAGTATATTAACACTTTACAGTCTCAATGAATTTATCAGGAATATTAATAAGAAAAGGAATGTAATTGTTTAGACCTTAGCCTTTGCAATATGTGATTTCTACAACTTCAGTTGGGGTACCTGCCAATCATGAGTCTTGGGTGGACTCCCAATTTATGGCTTTAATACCACAGAGGCTCCTTGCATTATTTATCTTTTTGTCAATTTTCCCAATTAATTATGAATGCTGTAATCAAGGCCTTACCCATATTATGTATTTTCCAATAGCACAGGTCATTGGTCACTTCCCTAGGGTGTTGTGTCTTCCGAGCCACCATAAATATTCTTGACAAGGTTCTCCTTTTGTTCCAGTGGGGCAAGTTAATTAACAGGAAAAATGATGAAACTTCATGATTCTCCCTAGAGAGATTTCATTGTTTTGCAATGTTATAACATCATCATCACCATCATCATCATCATTGAAGAACATTAAATGAACCCCAAAGCATCAGACTAAGGATTTTATCTAGCCTGGCATCTTTTCTTTTCAACAGAGGTCTACCAACTTCCAGAATGGTAATAATGTAAATGACCAACCCATTTACAATGTGTGATACAAGGTCAGGCCTTCTATTTGTGCCCAGATTTTGAGACATTTGCATTGTTTTTGGAATCCAACAATAAACAGTATAGCTGCAAAACCTCTGTTTCTCAGACTTCACTGACATGCCAAATGAAAATATGTTGGAGATTTGACCTTTTTGTGTGTGTGGTGAAAATCTAGACCATTACCTCCTTCTCCTCCAACTCCTCTTCCCTCCCCCAGGTGATGCTTTTATATGCCTAAATATAAGGTTAAATCCAGACTAAGTTAGATCGATCAGTGAGGACAGTGGTATCAGTCACTTCTGGTTGCCTGCGAATCACCTGCATTTTGTGCCCAACAACATGATCTGCTTAAGAGGCATGTGAAGGAGTCAGAACTGGCAAAGGAAGGAGTCTCTTTATAACCTCTGCCCCACATATTCAACTCAGCTTGAATGATCATCAGTCCCTATTTGGCTGCTCTGCTTCTCTGCTAATAGGTCTTTTAATAGTTCACAATAGAAGTCTCTCCACACATTCAAAATGCACTCGCTTTGCACTTAATTTCAAATGAAAGGTGTGATAGCACATTTTGTATTAACTCCAAGTAACGTATAAGGGTCAACTCCAAGCTCTGTTACAGCTCAATTTCCATTTACATCACCCCCCCTCCCATAGTTAAAACCAGATTTTTTTTTAAAAAAATGGAAGCATGAAGAAACATCTGGAAGCCTTATGTCTGGATCTGTGTTTCCCCAAAAAACACCAAGTGTTCTTCTTCTAGCTTTTGTTCTGTTTTTTTCAAGCTAGTTCCAGTAATAAGACAGTACCAACTGATGCAAACAATAACAAACGTGAGGCTTCATATCTCATTGGTGCTTTAAATTGATCTCAAGCTGTACTAGTTATTTAAACTCATACAGGTTGCCAAGAAATTTACCAGAGAGCCACTTAGCCAGAGAATGACACAGATGGGAGGGATAAGAAGCCAGGGTCATGCAGTGGTTAGAGTGCTGGACCTGAGAGGTTCAAATGCCCACTCACTGAGTGACCTTGGTCTAGTCACATTTTCTCAGTCTAACCAACCTCACCATGTTGCTGGGAAGCTATAATGAAGAGGGGGAGTACTATGTATGCCATCTCGAGCTCCTTTGGAGTTTGATTTTCCTCCCAGATTTGTTTCTGAGCTATAGATATAAGGAGGCAAAGATATCTAGCCCATCCTGGGTTCATCACAACGTCTGTTTTCTCCATTCTGCCACCGGAGGCATAGTTGTTGAAGATGCAGGGCACAGCCTTCTCCACCTAGGTGCCCAGACTTTGGAATCAGGGAGGTACAATTGACTCTTTTCCTAATGGCCTCCTAACATATTTGTTGGCTCTCTCTTCAATCTTGGCTCCTAAATTATAAATTAGGTTGTGCTACTTTATTGTCATGTTAGTTTTGTTGTTTTTAGTCTATGGTAGGCTTGTTTTAATTATACCATTGTTAGCCACCCTGAGACTCTCTATATGGCTTGGAAAGGTGGTATTTAAATGTTTTAATAAACAAGTAATAAACAGGTGTCAGAGCAAATCCATATGCTGCCAAGTAAAGCAAAGTAAGTTTGGCATCATCACTTTGACCTGTGGACCAATTTCCTCCCCAGCTCCATTTATAGTAGTCAGATCTAAGCACCAATAAAATCCATCCACCGAGTCATCAACAAGAAATTTTATTAAGTGTGCTTCCGTGCCTTTTGACAGCCTGACTGCACTACTTCCTGACAACAGAAAGTTGGCTTAGCTTTCCTGAGCTCAGGCTGCAATCCTCCAAGAATGTACCTAACTTTGAAATAATCAGCCAATACTGTTTTGTTTTGGGGTTTTTTTTTTAAACTAAGCTCAGTTTGGCTCTTTTGGAAACTTTCATAGGATCAGAATCAAAATGACACTACCCTAGCCAATTAAGACAATTAAGAAGGCAATATCATGCTGTGTGTTAATAACCAATCTTGCAGCATTTCCGAGCACAATTCCAAGTGTTGGTGCTGATGTTTAAAGCCCTAAACGGCCTTGGTCCAGTATACCCGAAGGAGCGTCTCCATCCCCATCGTCCAGCGCTGAGGGCCTTCTGGCGGTTCCCTCACTGTGAGAAGCCAAGTTACAGGGAACAGGCAGAGGGCCTTCTTGGTAGTGGCACCCGCCCTGTGGAACGCCCTCCCACCAGATGTCAAAGAGAAGAACAACTACCAGACTTTTAGAAGACATCTGAAGGCAGCCCTGTTTAGGGAAGCTTTTAATGTTTAACAAACCACTGTATTTTAATACTTTGTTGGAAGCTGCCCAGAGTGGCTGGGGAAACCCAGCCAGATGGGCAGGGTATAAATAATGAATAATTATTATTATTATTATTATTATTATTATTATTATTATTATTATTATCATAATCATTATTATTACCCACACATCAAACACCCCATATTTCACTCTTTCACACACACTTACCCTTTCATCATTTGGCTTAACTGCCAATGAATAAAGATGGCATAATATTGGTCCCCAGAGCAGCAAGACACAGCAAAGTATGAAAGCTGGTGCTGTCCTTAGTGCTGAAACTGGAAACTGCTCAGCAAGCTTCAGCTATGCAGTTTTAGGAGTACTCAGTGAATAGGACAGAAATATAATATTCATGGTTTTCCTGCTTTACTACAACAAGCGTGATTTTTTATGAGATATGTTCTTAATGTCTGAGGCATGAACCACATCACATGTTTTGCAGGTTCCACTCCCCCTCTAGGTTCTTTTTATTCCCAGATGTCCAACAGGACTTTGGTTTAGACACTGGAAAGGGAAATACAACTTGTATCTTCTTTAATATGGTCCAGATGGGATCATAAATCAGGCAAAGCCTCCTTTTTTGTTCCATGTGGGTGAATGTCTGCAGCACCTGTGTAGCTGCTTGGCAGCTCTGCTGTTCCATTGATTTGATCTCATTTCTCACATCTCACTGCATACAGGGCCCCTGTAGGTACCCCACAGGCATACACCTCATGGCGGTCAGCTAGTCTGTGCCGGAACCTGCAAATGAATCGGGTGATTGTACACTTCCCAATGCATTAAGAGCAACAGCAGCCGAAAGGGTCCCACATATCGACTGTCTGGTTTGCATGGAGAATTTCTGATCAGATGGGGAGAAGAAGCCTGCCTGCTTAGCCAAGTGTGAGGCTGAGCAGACAAGGCCAGTCAATGCAAAGTTTCATTTAAAATAATAATAATAATAACCAGCCCAAACGTCAGGGCCCCTTAGATGAAAAAAATGCAGTAATGCGCTCCTTGTCGATAAATCCGGCACCTGGCTCAAAAGAAACTTAAATATTTCAGCACTTTCAGGATCGACCCACAGTGAGCCTGAAATTCCAGGCTTTGCTTTGAAAACTCCACTCCAGCTATGTCAAAGCTTAATGAGAAATGCCACAGATTGGCTCCTCAGGAGCAGTATTAGCTTTGGCAGCCACCAGATTAATTTTACAGCATTGCTCAGGGGAGGAAGAAAAATGAAACCAACACAACTGGATACTAGTATGGAGCTCAGAAGGCAGGGCAAAAAAAATATATGGGGCCTTCTTGCTGTGTTTCTCAACATTAAAACTATCAAGGACAGTTCTGGACATGCATAAATACTAAGCTTAAATTGGCATAGGCACTTACTTGACAGTCAGGGCAATTCATACTTTGTAGCCCACACATGGAGGCCATAAGGGAAATTGATTCCACATAGTGGCGTTCATGTTGTATGTGGTAAGCTTTATGAGGATCTTGCCTCATACACTGGATAACATTAGGCTGCATATTCCTGCCTAACTTTGTACGTCTCAGCCCCTGAGGAAAACCAGTTTCAAACTATCATGACCTGGCCTTGTCCAATTTATCTTGGATGGGGAGGAATCAAGCCAATCCTCAGTGTGTTACACCAATGCTTTCTATTGGGCTGAAGCTAGGCCACAACATTCTAGCACAGCATTGCCTTGATCACTGGCAGGAATAGCAAGTAATAAGAACATCGGACCAAGGGCCCATCTAGTCCAACATACTGCTTCCAGCAGTGGTGAGCCAGATAGCCTCTGGGCAGCACATAAACAAGACATGAAGGCGTTCCCCTGTTGTCTTTCTCCAGCACTCTGATATTCAGAGTTATGCTGCCTCTGAGCAGGGAAGGAAGTTCATAGAATTGAAGTAGCTATGTTGGTCAGTGCCTAAGATGCATCAGAGATGAGAAACTGCTATAGCGGTTACATAACTAGTAGCAGTCGCTAAAGAGTTGCAGGGGTTGCTCATCTGCCTTCTGAACACCAAGGACCACTGCTGGTTCCTGAGATGAAGAGGGGCAAGGTTTGGCAGGAGTATCTGATTTGCTTTGCTATGCACTCTTCTCCCTCTGAGGAACCAGCAGTGTTCAGATGGCAGGTGAGCAACATGGCTGCGCCTGCTCTACCCCACCAACTGGCTACATTAAAAAAAAAGGGGGGGGGATTCTCCTTGGACTCTGCTTGGGACAGCTGAGAACCATGAGCAGCTTAATGGGATCATTTTGTAGACCGGTTATAGTGGTGGAAGGGTTGTAGCTCAGCAGTAGTGCACATGCTTTGCATGCATAGAGTCCCTGCCATCTCCAGGTCAGACTGCCTGAAAGCCTGGGATGCCACTGCCAATCAGTCTTTATCATAATGAACTGGATACATCAATGTTCTGATGTGGTGTAGGGCAGCCTTGTGCTGTATGGATCTTTTTAGTAGCTAGGTCAGGGAAATTTTTATGTCATTGGGAGATGAAGGTCACTGATTTCCAAGAAGGGTGGAAAGATCAGGCTTTTGCCTGGAGAAGATGTGGAGGAAACCCAACCTTCAAAGCTCCACCCATCTTGGACTCCTTCCTTCCTTCCTTCCTTCCTTCCTTCCTTCCTTCCTTCCTTCCTTCCTTCCTTCCTTCCTTCCTTCCACTCCTAGCACCTTTTCTATCCAGCAATGCTGCTTCTGCCTTTCCTTATTTCCCAGCATGTTCTGGGACTGTGAGCTATGCTACAATAGAGAGGTGAGGTCAGTGGCGGAGCAAGCTGGGGTGGTGTGTGTGCCCTGTGTGTGGGGGTGGGCCCAGCTGGAGCAGGACATCCATGGGGCCTCTAAAGAGTCTGCCTGCCTCCTTCCACTCAGCCACCCTACAGCTGAGAAGGAGGGGGTAGGCGGACCACTTAGAGAGAGACACGTGGATTGGGTGACCCCGCGGTGAGTGTCGCCTGGCATTTTGTCACTCCCCCAGTGGTGACACCCAGGGTGGCCTGCCCCCAGCGCCCCCACCTTGCTCCGCTACTGGGTGAGGTTGCCTTGGAACGCATGAGCTGCACAAGTCAGTAGCTGGATTTCCAAACCAGCAGGAACATAGATATCATGAGTCAGGTTCAGAAGGGTGCTCATTATTGTTGGTAAAGCTCCAGTCAAAATAAAATAAATAGCCCTGACAGTGTTAGAGAAGCCAGGATTCTCTAAACTGCACCAAACTGTCAGCCAAAATTACTGTCAGTTCCCTGTCTCAGCCTTACCTTAGCTTTCAGATAATATCGGCACTAAGGAGATGGCAGTGGAAGCTTGAATGCAAAGAGGGGAGGGGGTGAGAACAGGCAAACTTGGAGAGAATCTCTTCCCTTTGGGTGCTGGAGTATTCCAACATCAAACCTTCTGTCCTCATTAAGAAGCGCTGTGTGTGCAGTTGTGACATCTTTATTCACACACCCCAAGACTTCAAAGCCTTCAGGAGATTTCCTTGGTGGATTTAACATTAAAAAAATATCAGGAGATGAAACGGAGCAAAAGGCAGCCCAGTGCATTCTTGCTCTAATTAGAACTTGGGTGAAAGGAAAACAGAATCAGGCAGGAACCAATGACATGAGCATTTGCTCAGGCATATCATGCAAAAAACAAACAAAAACAAAAACAAAAAAAACCTGTAACATGTGAATATCCACAATCTCTCATCCTATTTCCCCCCACCCTTGTGCATACATAAATTTAAAATATGTTGTTCAGATCATGCGTCTCACAGTATGGATTTTTTATTTTATTTTAAAATGAATGCATATATCAAGCAAACCTTATGGATGTAAGACCACCAAAGGTGAAATACATGCTAATATTATGCATTAAGCATTTTCTAAAACGAAGAAAATCTATAAGAAAGGAGCAAAAGAGAGAAAGATCAAACAACGCATTCCTGAAACAACACGGGAATGAAATTTGGTAACAGAAAATAGTACTGGATAAACTATTTGCGGTGAATCATTTATTTACATGAATTTAACCTCTTTTTGCTGCTTGTTTTTCATCCAAAGTTCACAATGTATGTGTGTTTAAGCAGTGCTTATTCATTAGTTTAAATCATTTCCGAGTTAATTTATGTAAATGCACTTGGTCTGTAGCTTTTTCATTGCATGAAATTGCATTTGAATTAAGTGCATTTGAAATGTGCAGTTCGAGGAGCCTTGATTGGATGCACAGGTCACACTGTATGCCCTCAACTTCTGATCAGGTAATAAAGATTACTCACTGCTTACTTTAGTACAACCCCACTGAGGTCAGTGGGAATACATTAATGCTCATGGCTGGGACGCTGGTTGCTATTCCAGGCAGATCACAGTGGGACTGAAAAAACAGACGTCTTAGGAGACTATTACATCTCAATGGCCATCAGTGGTGATAGCAAACACAAAAGAATGCAGTGATGAGGCACAGAATGTGCTCTTTACTTTAATATAGTATTATTGAGGTTTTTGTACAGAACATTATTACCAAAGATAGCTCTCTATTCCTCTTGTTCTTTTACAGAGTACTTGATTGCCAGCTTCCACTGATCCTTCGCCCCAGCTCCTGGTAATCTTTACCAGCAGAACCTTCAGGAAAAGAGAGATGCAGTACAAACAGAGGAAGTTTTGTTCACTTTTGTGGTTCAGAACATTTCCATTCTCCTTGCCATGAGACCCTTCTGCCCTGGGAAAGGCTTTGAGGTCAGCATTTGGTGTTAGGCCAAAGAGACGAATCGACAAGGTCGCTTTGGGTTCAAGTGCAGACAGCAATAACAACATAATTAATGGTGATAATTCACAAAACAAGAAAGGACCTACCAATAAGATC
This sequence comes from Podarcis tiliguerta, assembly GCF_965153285.1. NCBI lineage: Eukaryota > Metazoa > Chordata > Lepidosauria > Squamata > Lacertidae > Podarcis > Podarcis tiliguerta. Next base: position 38,753,186 of record NC_139535.1, on the reverse strand, counting down.
CTCATCTTTGAGATGGCCCTCATTCTATGCATTACCATACACAGGCTGTGGTTTAGCACCATCACTGCCTCACCTGAACTGGATGAAAAGGTTGGGTTTCATTTGCAAATCTGTTTTTAAAAGAACACTTGCCTCATGATTTATAGACCCAAGAGCCACTTGCAAAAGGTTCTCCAAATTGAAACACACTCAAATATAACACAGGAAGAGAAATTACATGGCATCCACACAGAAACAGGATTGTTCAAACTGCATTTCCTGTCCTCATCTCTGTTCTTCTCAGCTGTTGGACTAGGCAGTAGCTCCCACCAAGGGAGCTCTGGGTCAAGGGAGTAGAACTGAGAAGCTGGATCTCAGTCCACAATGGAAGCAGTTGGCAGTTGGTGCTAAATGATATGGGGGACTTAAATAGAACCAATAGAACTTGGTGGGAACCCATAGGACAATGGTCAGGGAGCTGAAAAACATCTCCCCACAAAAAAATAACAGCAACTCCTGGGGTGTCAATAGGTTGTCTAATAGGAATGGAACCATCTTAACATGATATCTCCAGTCCCCAACCCAGAAGGATAGTACAGTATTGGAGGCAGTGAATTTCAATTGCTGGGAATCGTAAGTGGGGAGAGTGTTGTTGTTCCAGTCCTTCTTGCAGGCTTCTCATAGGTATCATTTGAGAACAAGATTCTGGACTAGATGGGCCATTGGCCTGATCCAGCAGGGCTTCTCTTATGCTGATGGCACTGAAAGCCTGAGGAATAAACATGGTCGTATTCCCCCCTCTCTTTCCAGACATACACGTAGGTAATTCATATTTATTGAGAACCATGAACAGTTCAAAGAGTTTTAAAACTGGATTAGCCAACACTCTCTTTGATGGATTCCCGGATTTAATTCTTGGAACAAGTTCCCAGCAGAGTGTTCCATTATTGCCATGTTGTAATCTTCCTCCATAACATGTGAAATTGGCCGTTGTCAGAAAAAAAAGTTAAGTGGTTCTTAAATTGTGATCTACCAGTGGACTCTGGTGCACTTTCAAGGGAACTCTCTGGACGCTACCAGGAAAAGAAGGGAGAATGCTACCAAAATACAAGCAGCTTCTTGATATTTCCATTCCTTGCTGAATAAGCACGCCACTTTAGATTCTGAGTTATTACAACTGAAATGGGGGGGGGGGACACCTTTCTTTTCAGCAGCCTGCCCACCTCACCCTGCCATTCTAATCATTCTACTTCTATGGTCAAGTTGCACTCTTTCTGAAGGAGCAGGTTCACAATATGGCACAATTTGCTGTCCCTGGAGGTTCAGGTAGCCTCTGTGTCTAGAAGTGTATTTTTCCAATTGCAATTGGTATGACAGTTATGATCTTTCCTGGGATGGGAAGGCTTGGCCATAGTTCATGCATGGCTTACTTCAAGACTGGATTACTGCAATGTGCTGTATGCAGGCTTCCTTTGCACATGATCTGGAAGCTGCAGTAAGTGCATAATGCTGCAGCACATTTGCTGACAGCAGTGAGACCTTGTTAGCACATAACACCTGTGCTGAGGTTACCAGCACATGAATGACAGTGGTCAAGCTATCCTGGTGCAGAAACAGCTGTAGTTGACTTACCAGCCAAAGCTGGTAAAAAGCATTCCTCAACCACTGAGGTTACCTATGCCTCTAGTAACAAAGATTGCTCCAGGAGCACCACCAGACTATGACCCTGCTCTTTCAGGGATAGCATAATCTCTTCCAAAGCAGGCAATTGACCAGTTCTCCAGACTTGGTAACTACCCACCCACCCATAGTGCCTCTGTCTTGCCAGGATTCAGAATCAGTTGTCATGTCTTCACCCAAATAATTATTGCAACTGTAGTTTACCCCTTAAAGGTAAAGGCACCCCTGACTGTTAGGTCCAGTCGTGGCCGACTCTGGGGTTGCGGCACTCATCTCGCTTTATTGGCCGAGGGAGCCGGCATACAGCTTCCTGGTCATGTGGCCAGCATGACTAAGCCGCTTCTGGCAAACCAGAGCAGTGCACAGAAACACAGTTTACCTTCCTGCTGGATCAGTACCTATTTATCTACTTGCACTGCATGCTTTCGAACTGCTAGGTTGGCAGGAGCAGGGACCGAGCAACAGGAGCTCATCCCGTTGTGGGGATTCGAACCACCGACCTTCTGATCGTTAAGTCCTAGGCTCTGTGGTTTAACCCACAGCACTACCTGCGTCTCTAGTTTACCCCTTGTTGTTGTTGTTGTTTAGTCGTTTAGGCATGTCCGACTCTTCGTGACCCCATGGACCAGGCACTTCTGGACCAGGCATGCCAGGCACTTCTGTCTTCCACTGCCTCCAGCAGTTTAGTCAAACTCATGCTGGTAGCTTCGAGAACACTATCCAACCATCTCGTCCTCTGTCGTTCCCTTCTCCTTGTGCCCTCCATCTTTCTCAACATCAGGGTCTTTTCCAGGGAGTTTACCCCTTACATAGTTTCAATTCCTAGTACCCTCAACAAACGACAGTTCCCAGGATTATTTTGGGGGGAGACACACACTCTAAATGCATGGCTAGCTCAGTGGATAGAGCATGAGACTCTTAATCTCAGGGCCGTAGGTTTAGCCTGAAGTTGGACAAAGGATTCCTGCATTGCAGGGGGTAGTACTAGATGACTCTTGTGGTCCGTTCCAACTCTACAATTCTATAATTCTATTAAATTCAACGTGTGGATGTGAATCCTGCATGATGGGTTTGGCTTGAGGAAGACGAAATGCTACTCTAAGGAAACCTGCCTCAAGGGATACCAAAAGCATGAAGTGGTTATTCCCCTTGCACAAAATAGGATTTAAATTCAAGAAATGGCATGGTTCTTCTTCAGGAGTGGATTCAACTTAATAATATAACCACTTGGCAGCTAATAGGAATTTAATTGGATTCACGTGTATGTCTACAGCATAGCCTATGGCATCAAGCCAATACAAGAGTGTGTGTATTGATTTGATTATCCTGTATGTCCACACAGATTTAATATTTTCAGTTGTTTTTCCCTGATCAAATGAAGTGTTTTCCACTGATTAATTAATTTTAATTTGTTTTCACTTCAAGCACAAGATTTGTTTTTTATTGATAGTAAAGTATCCATACTTGTGATATGCTGCAATTAACTTGCTCTCCCTTGCCGTTAAAACCTAAAGTGCTCCAGCTTCAATAAAATAATTTATGCCCATTGACCCATTGACTTGAATCTTTCTTATTAAAATGTTGGTTTGACTTGGAAAACAAAAACAAAAAATGCTGTATTAGCTTCATATCCTAAGTTATATACCATTATTTGGTTTCTAATTAAGAAACCCCTTGCCATATGCTTGCTTTTGCTCCCTGCACAAAGCATTTTCAAGAAACATCAGCTCCTATAGAGATAAAAGAAAGTGAAGCTTCCCCAAATATATCCCCCAGAGTCTTACAGCTGTGAATAATTGGTTCCCACAACTATGAATAATTGGTTCCTACTTATGGAGAACCATTTTGCTCCGTTGCACCCAAATGGAGATGTATTGCTTTGCAGCTCAGGACAATAGTTTGCAGCTAGTTTGGAAAATAGACTGTCCTTTCACTTCCCAGGAAAGCATATCAAGCTCTGACTGTATCATTAGTGCAACTACAGCTGTATTTAGTGTAACAATTGAGTGTTATCAAAAATTGATCTGAGTGAACTTGGAACTCCTGCTATACATCAAGCTTAGTTGGGCCCACCAAACTTCTCACGCCCAGTCTGGTTGTGTCTTTTTAAATCAGGGCTGAGCCACAGCCACACTTTCCACCTCCTCGGGAATTTTATCCAAGTAGCACAGAACCAACCAGGTAAAGGCTTATGTGGATCTAAACCAACTTTATTTGCCAGAGTCAAACAGGGTGGGGGGTGGGGAGGGGGGCTCCTTAAGCCATAACTGAGACCTGGGAGACCAGAGTTCAATGTCCAATCAAGAGTGAAATTCACTGGGTGACCTTGGGCCAGGCGCTGTCTCTCAGCCTAACCTACCACACAGGCTTGTTATGAGGATATGATTTGGAGGGGAATAACAATGTATGCCCCTGTGGGCTTCTTGGAAGAAAGGTGGGCTATAATAAATGTAATCAATAAAAATTGCCAGGGGGATCTGCCAGAGCAAACAAGAACAGAGGCACTGTAGGGACAACAAACCATCCGTTTCTGAGCTCCAGTCATTAGGACATCAGAGGCTGGAGAAAATACAATTCCCCAGATTTTTGGGGCATTACAGTTTCATTTAGGGTTTTAGCCTTGATCCCTACCCTGAAACTAGTTAGACACATAACTCCTCAGGCCAGCTCTGAAAATATTCCTTAGCTCTTGCCAGAGTCCCTCCCCCTTTTCTTTAATGACCTAGTTTTTTTCTCTTCTTTGAGCACTAGATGTTATATCCAAGGTGAGAAAGCATCATGTTACACACGAGAGGAAAGGCTCCCAATAATTCCAGGCACACCTTTTTAATGTGCTCATTTGAAGTTGTTTCATGAACTCTGTCGCTTAGAGGTCACACTGATGCCATTTTGGAATAATCTTCAGAGAAGCGCCTCTCTCTGAACAAATCCCCCTCAGATGGCTCAGCTTCCCACCAAGTCCTGCTTACGGTGGAATCCAGCTATGGCCTTGCTCTGTGGTAAGCCCACATTGCCATAGCAACCCAGTGTTGCTCCACACCTTCAGAACAGACTACCTTGGCTCGCAAAGCACACTGAGATGAATGAAGCCTGTTGAAAAGAAGGGAAGAGGAGAAGGGCAGGGTAAGACACAAGTCAGATTAATGGCTGGAATACAATCAAAAACAAAAGTTAAAATGAAAATGTTAATCATTTAAAAGAGGGCCTTGCTGGAATTGCTTGCTTTATGGCTTAGAATAAAAAATAGAAGCAGGGAAAGAAGTAGAAGTCTCTATAAGAATAATTTAGTGTCTGGTGTAATGAGCTTCCTTTTTCTTTGGTAGTTCACTGTGCTGCCTTATCACTTACCCGGTGATTGACTGAGTCCTCTCCTTGCTTGTTCCTGCTAAGCAGCAATTCACCATCTGGCAGTCATAATTTCTTTTTTATCCTATATTCCTTTGTAATTAGGAAATAAGTTACGTTCCGCCCTGCTTGGGAAGGAAGAAACATGTCTGGCATATTATTTACAGATGACACTCTAAGGAGGTGGAGCCATTTTGATAATGATGGGTGGCATTGCTGTTTTTCTAGAAAAAGAGGTGCCAGAACTCACCATGAACACCTCCCTTGTTCTCTTAGAATGGCAATGGTGACCACCTGAGAGGTGACAGAACTCATCTGAGAGGTGCCAGAACTGAGTTTCTGCAAGTTCTAGCTGAAAAAAGCCCTGATTTGTGGGGAGTTTGAGCCCTGTCCTGGGAACACAATGACCCATACCCTAAAGAAACATACATTCCTATCTGGCTTCTAGCGAAAGTATTTAAATGTGATTATTATTAACACCTAAGTTTTGATTAATTGTTACTGCTTTTTTTGGAAAAGGTGCAGTGTGGTTTTAATCTGTGCTTTTATATGGCATTGTATTTTGCTGTTATTCTCTTACACATTCCCATGTGAGGGTGACATTCCATGAAGGGCAGTTTTGAAATAGTTTAATAAATTAATTTATTTCTGCTTATTTAAAACAGTTATACAGGTCACCTTTAGGAGTGAAATTAACACAAAGGATATCTTCTCAAGTGGCCCCCCAAGTTACGAATTGCTGCTACTGCTACTTACTACAAGTATTTAACATTTAATAATAATAAAAAATGCATGCAGCTGAATAAAACATGGAAGCAGAAGAGGGCTATAACTCAGTGGCAGAGGACATCCTTTGCAGGCAACAGGCTTCAGTTTCAAATTCTGGCACCTCCGGGCATGGCAGAAGAAGAACTCTAGGGAGCCACTGCCAGCCAGTTTAGGCAGGGCCAGCCAAAGGCATATTGGCATCTGAGATGGAACCCAACATGGTGACCTCTTCCCCACGGGGTGAGGAAAGAACTACATCAGGAACAAGGGGGAGAGAAAGTTTGACATTGGGATCTGCTGTCCTGGTGGATCCTGCCACCTGATGCAGCTGGCCTCATGGGTGGGCCGGCCCTGAGTGTAGGCAACGCTGTGTTAGATGGACCAAAGGTCTGACTCAGTCTAACACAGCTTCTTACATTCCTACTAATCATGCTCTCTGCTCCTTGTATGTTTGTTATAAGAGGGTTCTTCACACATTATGGGAGATAAAAGCAATTTATTAAACATTACTTGTTTATTTATACGATTTCTTATACCTGCCCTTCACTATAATGTCCCAAGGTGGATTACAGCCATAAAATAGACAACTGGAAGAACCGATAAAGGTGTTAGCAATTATGAAACAAGTATAACACCATAAGAAATGGAACAGAACAGTGTGAATTTTACCAAAAGAAGTGGGTCCCACAAAATAAAAGACATTAACTGTCAACAGGGCTGTTTTAAGCATATGCGGCGCCGGGGTGCAAAGATCCACCCGGTGCCCCCCCCCCAGTTGCCCAATCCCAGGCGCCCAGGAGGGGGGAGCCGGCCGGCCGCCTTAGCGTCTTGCTGGCTCGGTCGCCTCCTAACTTGCGGCACAGAGCCACCCGCAGCAGAAGAGCCTGCCGCAGCACTCCAACCAATGGGCAGGCTCTTCCCCGGATTCAACTCTCAGCACCGGACTCTTGGCCTGGCGCCCCTGAGAGCCTGGTGCCCGGGTACCCCTAGCACCTATGAGTAAGACGGCCCTGACTGTCAAAGGCCAGCATGTGGTAAAAACTGTACAAGGAAGGTGCAAGATGCAACTTCGTGGGTGAGGGGAGTTGCACAATTTAGCAGCTGCCACAGAGAAATCCCTTTTCTGAGCCATTGTTCCCCACATTTGTGAGGGTGGCGGAATACCAAGAGAGCCCCTCTGCAGATCTTAACACCCAAGAAAGCCAGTAGGGATGGAGATGATCTTTCAGACACGTGAATGTGGCAGAACCAACTAGTGGACTCTTGAAGCACATGCAGAACTCATGTCCTATCATAAATACCAATTGATGCACCTTTCGTCTGTCACCTGTTTTACTGAGATTTGTCAGTGGCAGCAGCACCCATGCTATGGGATTCCCTTCCCAGAGACATCTCTTTGGCTCCTTCACTTGCTATTTCACCAAGATTTAAAGATACTTTTTTCAGGTGGCCTTTTCTCCTGCCTAACAACTTTTTTGTGTATGTATTTTGAAATCTTGGCAGATGGTTTTTAATTGGTTTTAACTGCTGCAATGTTGCTTTTTGCACACTTTGTATTGCCCCCCCCCATTTTCAGCATTTCTCACTTGTTCTACCATGAGGCTTTACAGTTTTATTCTTGTTCAATCATATGTTGTCTTGAATATACTGTTGAAAAATATATCAATAGGTGAAATCAGTGCACTTGCACACATGTTTGCTTCCCTTTTATTATAGACGTGTAATGTGGAGGTGGAAGAAAGGATTTGAAAAAGGAACAGCATGGTTAACTGTGCTGACAGGTATGGCTAAAGCAAAGTAAAAAAAAAAGTGAGTGAAACTCAAGAAGGAAGATTTTAAAAGAGGTATCCTAAGGGATAAAGATGAGGAGGCCATTGTAGGCATAGAGAACAGTGGCAGAAGACAAAAATCAAAAGTAAAAGCAGGAAGCAAGGGAGGTGGTGGCTAATTAATTCCTGGGCTTATCTTGGGCCCTAAAAGAAGCCAAACTCAGAACACCAGAAGCTCTTCTCTGGATATGTCCTGAATTATAATGCTGTGATTTGTGGCGCATATGTAATGCGACTGAGAATCCATTTATTTGGGGTATGAGCTCAAGAGACTCACATTGAAGTTAAATTTCAGAGGCAATTCTCAACAAGTTAAGGACAAAACTATAAGTGACTTATTGGTAGATATGTGTAAATATTAGGAATATTGGAAAATTACTATGAGAACAGAAACAGGAGTGGAAATTGCTAGTGTTCCCTTGTTCGTCCCATCTCCGAAATGGAAATCAGTCCAGTGAATACAACTGGCGTTTTGTTGCTGCTGTTGCTTCTAGGGTACAAATGATACACAACTAATTATGTTTGCCTCCATTTGCCTTGCATTGGCCTTGCATGGAAATGAATGGGGCGGAATCACATAATGACCTAAGGTATGACATCGGTGTAAATTATGAAATAGATTACATAAATTACATTATTTTGTCACGGTGGAAAGCGAGATGAATAACATGGCTTCTGAAGTAAGGCCCCTAGTAAATGCAAAAGTCTTAACTGTTAAAAGCATACTGTGCATTAGCCTTACATAAAGGAACAGCAACAAGGTCAGGATATCTGCCTGGAGATATTCAGACTATTTTAGAATCAGAAGTGGTCCAAGGTGAAGCAGGCTAGCTCCGAGGCTTTGAAGCTGCTTTAGCACTTGGGAGGACGTTGGTAGCTGTTCCCCCCCCAGTCACCACTCCCAGAATCCCCCCAATTCTCTATAAATAGAAATTTCCAGGCAGAGAGGAAAGGGGAATCCTGAAGAGGAGTATGGTTCTTTGATGGACAGCTTTGACGGACAGAATTACTTCATTAAGACGGCCCTTTTGTTTCAAATAGGGACGTGGGTGGCGCTGTGGGTAAAAGCCTCAGCGCCTAGGGCTTGCCGATCGAAAGGTCAGCAGTTCAAATCCCCGCGGTGGGGTGCGCTCCCGCTGTTCGGTCCCAGCGCCTGCCAACCTAGCAGTTCGAAAGCACCCCTAAGTGCAAGTAGATAAATAGGGACCGCTTACTAGCGGGAAGGTAAACGGCGTTTCTGTGTGCAGCTCTGGCTCACCAGAGCAGCGATGTCACGCTGGCCACGTGACCCGGAAGTGTCTTCGGACAGCGCTGGCCCCCGGCCTCTTGAGTGAGATGGGCGCACAACCCTAGAGTCTGTCAAGACTGGCCCATACGGGCAGGGCTACCTTTACCTTTACTTTGTCTCAAATCACAGTGCTTTGGGGAGGATGTAGAAAGACTTTGACTTCAGTACAGACTGAGCAGAAAACAAAGTAAGTTGTTTTTAAAAGCTTCAATTACACTTTTTAAAATTCATCACTCCTTAAACCCTGCATCTATCCTCCTGAAATTATGCACAGAACCTACCTAAAGGCACCTCTGTCTTGTATGTCCCTACTCATGCAAATTCTGAGAGCTCCCATGCAGAGCTACAATTCCCACAGTTCCTTGGGTAGAGCAATTGATAGTTAAAATACTTTGAGAAGTGTAGCTGCGTGAGGGGACTTGGAGCCTCCTAATAACTCTCAGCACCCTTAATAAACTACAGTTCCAATGATTCTTTTGTCATGCATGACTGTTAGAGGTAGAATAGCGCTTTGAAGGTTTGGTGTAGTTGTAGCCTAAGAGTGCGGAATAAATTTGTGACCCACCACATTAGGATGTGAGTTTGGTGGGAACAGAGGACAGGTCTTTGTCTGTAGGAGTCCTGCCCTCCATCGCTGCCTACTTTTAGAACGGCAGTAAAAATGTTTGGCTCTGCATAGCTTTCAATAGTTTCAACGATGCTTTGATTTTGCTCCTCCTGGTTCTAAGATATTTTCCGCTCTGTCCATCATCTGGCTTATTGTTTAAAAATGGCTTTCTTCTTCAAGTATTTCAACTATTTATGTTCAACTTTTCTGTGGGGAAAAAACCCACCCAAGTAGTTTACAAGCAAATCAAAAGTAAACACTGTGTAGAAAACAATAAAACTGATAGTGCATCAAAATCCATACGATGGGATTCTATTCGTCAATACCTGCACAAGTTCAACAACTACTAAGGCACCCGTCCTTCAATCAGGCTACACCTGCGCACATTCCTCCACTTAAACCCACCCACACCCATAAACACAATTTTCCTCACTCTTAACGGTTGCCTTTAACGTCTTCACATTTACGCATTGCCTTGGGGGGGGCTTTGTTAAGACCAAAAGATGGTTTATAAATATTTTTTTATAAACGAATAAATGCATTTAAAAAACTAAAGCAAGGATGACAAGAAATGTAATACATTTAAGAACACACACACACCCGTTTTATGCTACCTTCTCTCAGAGAACAAAGCAACTCCCTAGAAATTCATGGCTTTTGTGACAGAAACTGTAAGTAGGTGGCAGGGGAGGGGGAAAAAAAGAATTCTAAAGAGGGAAATAGCTTTGTCTTGTCTCTTCAGTTACTGCAGAAAGAAACATTTCAGAGTCGGATCTCCGTTACACATAGCTCACAGAACCAAAATTCCTGGATAGCTGGAATTTCCTACGTGACCTCTACATACTGCCATGATCAATGTTAGCCTATCTCGGCATCTGATTATCCAAATGTTTTGGCTCTCCCTAGGGCCGTTTAGTTAAATGAGGCAGCACAGTATTTAAAAATGTACAACAGTGGAAGGAAATGCCAAACTGGTTAAAAAAAGCTAATAAACACCCACTCAACCATCCCACATCATCATCTTCTGCTACACTTCACCTCCAGTCATAACAGTGTGTTTTACGCTTACGCCTACAGCTCCCAGTTGGGGACACCAGCTGTAGCTTGCTTGCGCTCCTCTAAGCCACAAAGCAGAGAGGCCCCGGCACAGCCGCGCAGAGCGCATTCTCCATAGCCCCGAGAACTACGACTGCCAATCTGTGCGGCATGCTGACAGAACGGGGTTCGTGCGCCGTGAAGAATAAATGAAATAATTACAAGGCACCCACAGCACGGGAGGATTCCCAACTGTGAAGTCACTGTACAAACGAGCTGTTTGGGGCTCACTTCTTTCCAGCAAACCTTCAGTGTGTGGGGCAGGGATTATGTTCTTGTTGAAATCTCTGCAGTACAGTAGTGACCCCATAAGGTGTGTGGTGTACGGAGGCTCTAGACCACCTGCCAAATCCGCAAGACCACCATATACAATAATTTTGTCATGCATTCTCTTTTCTCTGACAGATATGCGCCATGTCTGAATTTCCCAGAGACATGCACTGACATAGTGTTATCGGTTTTGCATGTCCTATGCATCCTGACTTCCTGCTATGTTCTGGAGTGCTTCTGGCTGCTTTGCCATGAAGAGTCCTCATCGCCAGTTGTAGACTTTCCTGTGCTAGCTACTGTTTGTTCTCTCTCTCCCTCCCTCCCTCAGCACTTCAGTTGTTTATGTTTAAGAGCAGAGTGGTAATGTAAAGGCTCTCCTACTGCTGGTGTGCACTTTTGGTTTATTACAGTTTCTCGAATGATTGCTCTCCAAAGTGGAACTTTGTGGATGTTTCCAGAAACACGGGCTTACCATATATAAATGTCACTGTTAGCAGAGCGGACCGAGGTGACAGATGGAATTGCTTGGCTTTGTGTGCGCTCCCTCTCGTCCACATCTGTTTGGGATATTCTCTGGATGTAAGATTTAAGTGGTAAGCTTACATATGGAACTACATCATATGGCATTATTACTAGCTTTTTTAATTTTTTTAATCTTGCTGCATTATGGCAGGTAATGTAAAAAAGCATGTGTGAGAGCAGGGCCACAAAGCATAAAACGAAAGCAGAGACTGAAAGGCAAATGGCTAAACTGGGAGAGCCCCACAAAATGTATTTTGCACAAGGCCCTACAACGAAGAATGGCTGCCATTGCTGCATCGGGTGTTAATGGATCATTCAGGCACTCCTGTTGTAAGCCACATCTGAACCAGAAACTTAAAGCATTATTATACCACTTCAACAGTCATGGCTCCCTCCAATGAATCTTGGGAACTGTAGTTTGGGAAGAGTGTTGAGATTTGTTAGGAGGCCCCTATTCTCCTCACAAAGCTGCAAAGCTGGATTTCCTGTGAAAAGAGAGTTACTATTGAACCACTGTGAGAGCTATATAGTGCGGATGTGGCCTTAGAAAGGAAGAGGAAGTATTTTCTTTTTTTTTTATATAATAATATTTTATTGTGTTTTACAATAAACATAAAACAACAGTACACAAACAACGTCACAACAAAAAAAGAGAAAAAAAACAAAAAAAGAGATCACAAGAGCAAAAGCATTACAACACTCAAATGCGAAACAATAAAATACAAATAAAGAGGGTATTTAAAAACAATTCTTGTCTCCATATGTTCTTTGCATTAACTTACTTCTCTGACTTCCCCAAACCTCCCTGCTCTGTATTCCAATTCAAATATTCTGTCTGCAATTTCTTTCCCTCTGTCATAATTTGATTTTCTAATCATCTTAAATACATATTGCATAGTTGCATTTCCTTCAATCCAAATTTTGGGTCTTTTTCTATTCACTTTTTTACTAATAACCAATCACCATCAATGGAAGAGGAAGTATTTTCTCTCAGAATAGGCTGCGTGTTGTCCGGGGCCTTACTCTGAAGCACCTTAAACTTAGGTGATGGAGTGATGGTTGAAGCTGGTTGGAGCAGTGAGGAACAGCAGCGTGCACACAGAACTTGCACACAACGCCACCTGAGAAAGCAGACACACAGACATAGAGGCTGAGTTCTTGCACAATTGTCATACTGTGTCACATAGGTGCCAACTCCCTGAGTAAGCACCCACAAAATTCCCCATGAAGAGGCTGGGTACCCACAAATTTCAGTGCCAGAGCCACGGCCCCAGGCACCCATGGTTGCGGGGACAAGTTGGCACTCCTGCTGTGTCATTTTGTAATGGGTGGAGGTAAATACTTCCAGAGCTACTGTTTGGCCTAGAAGGGGAACTGCTAGTTATAGCCCTCCACAACTTCCCTCCTGAGGAAATAACAGCTTTGGGGAGGGGAGGGGTGTTGGAAAAACAGTTTGAAGAGAAAAGTCAATCCCACTTCCCTGTGCTGTAGTCTCAAACTGGATAGGGAGCTCCTGGAATCCACCCCCCCCCCCCAAATTAAATGAATCCAAATGTGATCATGCATTTCACATGTTGCCCTTAAAGTAAATCATCTCAGATGTAGAAGTGAAGTGTGCCTCTGGGAAAGAAGTGTGCTTCACCTAACACTATCTCTGAACAAGGAAGACAGAAAGCTGTTAGCTAGAGTAACCGGAACGCTACTCTTTAATGTGGACAAATGCTCTTTTGCCTTTAATGGCTCCCTGGCCCAGTACTATAGCCTTTTCTGTCCATTCTGTCCAGTGTGAGGTCCAAACTGGACTGGCGGGAGAGAGGAGTCATGCCATGAAGCTCTGTAAGCAACCTTGGAGGAGAAACCACTTCATTTCCTAGCAGAGCATTCCCAAGTAAAGGAAGCTGGTCAAGTTTACACCAGTTTAAGTTGCAGTGATGTAAATTACCCTATTCCAAACTCCATTTGGGAGCAGTGTACTGCTTGCTGAGCCAACCTGAGCCTGGCAGAAGGAAAGCAAAGCTCTGAAACAGAATTTGACTTACACAACCCTTTTTTACTAGTGTAAATTCCCCCCAAGTTACCAGGTCATGTGCCTGAACTGAATTTGGTTTGGAATAGGTCTAAGTCTCCCACCTCCTGCATGCCCAGCTTTTGGACTTAAGTGAAGGTTCTTCTTGGTGAGCCAGCATAACCCGGTTGAGATAGCTACACTGGTCTAGCCCCAGCTGAGCCCCAGCTGAACCAAGACAGCCCAAGATCTGCCTATTCCCAGTGATTCTTTGGTTTGAATTGTGCTGTAACATACTGCAAAAAATACTGTTAAAATAACAGCATAATTTCCACATGTACCACCCAAGAACCTTTGATACAAATATGATAGATAAATAAAACAAACACCTGTATTTATTCCATCAAATAACTAGTAGAAGAGAGTCTTTCCCACTTGGAACGATACAAAAAAATTGCCCATGCACAAAAATTGTGTATTTTCTTTTTCCTGCTTCTGTGTCCTGTTTCCAGATTAATCTTATGCAGAGTTAATTGAAATTAGCGGGCTTAGGTGCACCTAATTCTCCATAGGATGGCAGCCTTAATAGGGTATTTATGAGCATCAGTTCATCTGCACTTTCTGAAAGAGCAAATGAAAGAGTTATTTCTACATATAAATGTGTGCATATCATTTTTTAATCTATGAAAGGACAAGTAGCATATCATAGAAAGCAGCGCATCTGCTTGATACAGTGACCAAATATGAATATGCAGAGACATAGAGAGAATTTATTACAGAGTTAAAATGAGAAAGTGTCAAAATAAAGGAAGGAAAGAAATCCATATTTTGAATCTGAGAACATTTGAGTTCTGACTGACACACACACACACACACACACCCCAGTCAATTTTTGAAAAATCAAATCCGTAAATTTTGAATTCTGCAATCTGATATGCTAATCTGACATGCTCAGTGCTCTTCCTTGCCTCTTTCTTACTCTAACAGGTAGCAGCCTATAGGACACCAGCCATTTACCAGCAACCAAAGCAATGAGTAACGGATTCATAGGACTGATCAAATCATAATAACGCCATCACAGTTAAGAATCTAAGCGCCCTGCCGGATGAGACCAAAGGACTATCTAGTTCAGCATCCTATTTCCCATAGTGGCCTCTGAAAGAGCCAAGCAAGATAGGAAGGCAATAGCCCTTCTGCTGCTCTCAATTCCTAACAGATGGCATTGAGAGGTATGTGGCCCCTGATCCTGGCCATTGAGGGGTATATCCTGGGGAGAGGTGGTGTGATTGGCATTTAGCCTGGGGAGAGTCTCAACCTCAGGTCTCTGAGGTTCCTCACCCCTGAACGATGTGGTGTATGAAGAAGTACTTCCTTCTCTCTGTCCTGAACCTCCCATCAATCATCTTTATTAGATGAGCTCAGCTCCCAGTACTATGAGAGAGGGAGAAAAACCTCTCTGGAGGAAATGAAATAGGTGCATTCACACCATTTAGGGGTATTTTCAAGCTCATGTCCAGTTGTAGACTAGCACACCTTTAGCAAAGTGTTACTGGAATTAGATTTGCATGATTTGGTATATTTATATTTTAATATTAGTATTATATTACTTCATAGAAACAGTATATTGAACCATTTAGGTATATACAATCATATATATATATATAATTGATAATAATAATAATTTATTATTTATACCCCACCCATCTGGCTGGGTTTCCCATATAAATGCCTGTCCCATATCTGTTTCTACAGGCCAGCAGGTGCTGTACCTCCCTAACAGTGAAAAATTCTGGAAACTCTGTGACATCCCTAGTTGTTTTATTTCAAACGTATATGAGCAGTTTTGTCAATAAAAATAATATACCAAGTGATATACCCAAAATAACAAATAAAGGTAGCAGGAACGAGAAATAATTACCACCTCGTAAAATGTCATAAAATTTAAGAGCAGAAGTAAAACACATTTTAAAATAATAAAATACAATTAAATAGCGCTAAGACAATAAAATTAAAGAACTATTAAGAGCCATTTAAAGCATCAGTGAACAAATCCATTTTATGAAAGTCTATGGAATGCTGAATGAGTTGGTGTCTCTCAGGACACTCTTCAAAGAGTGACAAGGTCTTCTCTTTGGTTACCACCTGCCTGGTCTCACCCGGCAAAGGAAACCTGAAAGATCTCCGGTGCAGATCTTAAAATCCAAGCAAGTTCATACAGAAGAATGCTGTGTTCCAAAGTCCGCAAATCTTAGCAGGATCTGGACTCACACTACACTTAGTAGAGCTATAGTTTTATTTCAGAGTTTCTTCCTTTCATAGACTCATAGAATCATAGTATCATAGAGTTGGAAGAGACCACAAGGGCCATCGAGTCCAACCCCCTGCCAAGCAGGAAACACTATCAGAGCACTCCTGACATATGGTTGTCAAGCCTCTGCTTAAAGACCTCCAAAGAAGGAGACTCCACCACACTCCTTGGCAGCAAATTCCACTGTCAAACAGCTCTTACTGTCAGGAAGTTCTTCCTAATGTTTAGGTGGAATCTTCTTTCTTGTAGTTTGAATCCAGTGCTCCGTGTCCGCTTCTCTGGAGCAGCAGAAAACAACCTTTCTCCCTCCTCTATGTGACATCCTTTTATATATTTGAACATGGCTATCATATCACCCCTTAACCTCCTCTTCTCCAGGCTAAACATGCCCAGCTCCCTTAGCCATTCCTCATAAGGCATCGTTTCCAGGCCTTTGACCATTTTGGTTGCCCTCCTCTGGACACATTCCAGTTTGTCAGTGTCCTTCTTGAACTGTGGTGCCCAGAACTGGACACAGTACTCCAGGTGAGGTCTGACCAGAGCAGAATACAGTGGCACTATTACTTCCCTTGATCTAGATGCTATACTCCTATTGATGCAGCCCAGAATTGCATTGGAGTGCTCTTTTAAGTTTTTCTGTACAGTCATATTCATACAGTCTAACACTTTCTCCCAAAACTTAGTGAGAATTGGACACTGTAAGAATGTATGTTTCGAAGAGGCATTATCCTTATTACTTCTCCAACAATGAGCTGCGTTAGACAGTCCTTCTCTATACAAATTCAAAGGAGTTGTTCAATAGATTCCAAATATTATTTTCTGTTGTGTAAGTCTTAGTTTGAGATCCATCAATACCTTTGCTACGGAAGCTAAGAGACTGTTCCACTGTCTAGGTGGTAGAGAACATCCAATTCTTTATTCCAGTCGTTTCTTAAAGTCTGCATATCAAACTTAATAATTAATAACAAATAGGAAATGATTGCTTTTTTCTTTCAAAAGATTTGACCAATTGTTCTAATATCTCCTGTGTCTCAGAAGCTGAGAATGTAGGAAAAGCATGGAAGCCAAATTTGATTAATAGAATACCTGGCCTCTAGTGGGCGGGGCTTTTATGCTGTACTCTAGAATTGGCCCCTCCCTTCAGGTTGACAGTTAAAAAAGGATAACTCTCACTTACCTCAAGATGTTTCATTTCTCTTAGTATGTTACTATGTTACATTTGTCTACTATTAAAGCTTTGGTTTGTGTTATGTACTGAAGTTCTCACCCTGGGCCAGCAGGGGGATACTGTAGATAGTTATGCAAATGAAGGATCAAAAAGTGACGTTCAGTGATTGGATCGTTTTGTATGCAAATGAAGGATCGAAAAGTGACATTCAGTGATTGGATAGTTTTAGAACGTTGCAACAGTTACAATTGTTCTGTAGCTCTATATAAGCAGGCTGACTGAGCTCCTCAGTTCAGTTCTGTTCCAGCTTACAAAATAAAGAGCTGCTTTGGAGAAATCACTGTGTCGTCTGCTATGTCAACCCACAACTTAACAGTTTGTGTGTGTGTGTGTGTGTGTGTGTGTGTGTTTACTTCACAGGATGAAAAGACAAACTCTGCTAAAGAAGGAGAAGGTGGAATATCTTACACTGGATTAGTGAGGAGATATTTCCCTGACAGGAGGACTGATTTTTAGTCACCCCCCGCCCACAAGAGAAAAAGCTGCTGGTCCAAACACTGTTGTTACAAGATGTTGTAGCTGCAGTTATTGCCATTGGGATGCATCTGATCATGATATTTATTTTCATATTACCATCTTTTCCCACAGTTTTTTAAATTGGGTTTCTCCACGAAGTTAATTTAGTGTGTGGAAATGGATCAAATTTGTTTTTATTAGGCATTATATTCCATATCTTTCTAATGGACTTGTTTCAAGAGTTTCCCAAATTCTCAAATATTTTGATCCTAATCTTTGGTCAAACCAACCAAAGGTGCTGTATGTGTCTAAAGTTGCCCAAGTTGGATAGTTATCATCAGATATAGGTTTCCAATATTTTATACTTGACAATAAGTAAACATGAAGATATGGCTCAAAATTTGAAATACCAAATTCATCTTCATTCATTTGTAGTTGCATTTTTTTAGCAGGGTATTTTTGGAGTCATTGAACCCCAAAGAAATTTCTTAAACAAACAAACAATTTTTTAAAAATATGCTCTTTTGCAATGCTGCCTTTAATGACAATATTATGAAATAACTAGAAGAATAAAACCCAGCAGCCAAGTTTATTCATTATAAGTTAGGAGGAATAATGATATCAAAAAGCCCTCTGACTAGACAGCATCTCAGTACTATAGGTTGAGGAGTATGACTTGTAAGCCATGCTTGTGGTCTGAGCCTAGAGCAATCAAGTCCTGACCTCCATTACACAAAGATTTCACACAGTAGACTAAGTGTTTCCAAATTATTTGTATAGAAACACAAAGAGGGATTTGCTAAAGCCACACTTGGAGTGATCTCCCAGACATCCTTCCTGCTCGGTTACATGGTAGAAAAGAGAGAGTTTTGATATAACTCGCTTGCTGGATGAACTCAGAGGCTGTGAAAACGAACGAAGGATTAACATTGGATTGATTTATGGGAACCACATGGACTAATTAAGAAAGCAGTGCAAATGTGAGGTTATGGCGATCCTCCGACCTCAGAGCATGGGAAGTCAAACAAGGATTTATGATTTGGCTTAATATTTGGACTGTTTGATTATTTTACAATTCAGAATGTCTTTAATGTGGCCTTTATTGGATTGTTAAACTGGAAAACTTAATAAATATTATTTTTAAAAAAGAGAAAAGGAGAGAGAGAGAGAAGCAAAGAAACTTGACTTCCTTCCTTCCAAGGTGAGGGATGTGCCCTAGTTAAGTCTAGGAAAACAGCTTCTCTATGGTCTTAACTAGAGCTAAGCATGCTGGTTATATGATGCTGATTTAGCC
This sequence comes from Podarcis tiliguerta, assembly GCF_965153285.1. Lineage (NCBI taxonomy): Eukaryota > Metazoa > Chordata > Lepidosauria > Squamata > Lacertidae > Podarcis > Podarcis tiliguerta. Next base: position 38,734,512 of record NC_139535.1, on the reverse strand, counting down.
TACAACTAAGTGATGGCATGATAGAAGTGCTTAACATGCATAGCATGGAGAAAGTAGATAGACAGAAGTTTTTCTCTCTTATAACTCATGGACATTCAGTGAAGCTAAATGTTGGAAGATTCAGGATAGATAAAAGGAAGCATTTCTTCATGTACTGCAGGCTTCCTCAAACTCAGCCCTCCAGATGTTTTAAGACTACAATTCCCACCATCCCTGACCACTGGTCCTGCTAGCTAGGGTGATGATGGCTATGTTCTGCCTCCACTATCAGAGACAATATGGTTCTGAATACTAGTTGCTGAAAACCCTAGGAGGGGAGAGTGCCCTTACACTCAGGTTGTGCTACTGGACTTCTCTAGGAACCAGGTGGGTCATTTTCCTGATCCAGCAGGCTCTTCTTATGTTCTTATGTGTGTATTATGTATGTCCTTCCAACTTGGATATCTTCATACCACAATAACTTTGCTAATATATGCACAGCTTCAAATTTCTGATTATTGTATTTTGAAAGTGGATCTGTGTCGTACAATGGTACCTCGGGTTAAGTACTTAATTCGTTCTGGAGGTCCGTTCTTAACCTGAAACTGTTCCTAACCCGAAGCACCACTTTAGTTAATGGGGCCTCCTGTTGCCGCCACGCCGCTGGAGCACAATTTCTGTTCTCATCTTGAAGCAAAGTTCTTAACCCGAGGTACTATTTCTGGGTTAGCGGAGTCTGTAACCTGAAGCTTATGTAACCTGAGGTACCACTGTGCTCTGCAAAATACCCAAGTGCAGGGCATTTGTGGAGGGTAGTTGGCTGACCATCAAATCCTATATAAACAGCTGGTCCCCCCTCTCCCTGCTTGCTTTCTGCAGTATTCTGAGGAACTGATCTTTCATGAAGAAGCAAAGCACATGTCAAAGGTTGTGTAACTGTACATGTAGGGCATCGTGATATTGTTTACGATTTAGCTGGCATCTTTATAGATCAGAAATATGGCTGGTCATAGAATCATAGAGTTGGAAGAGACCACAAGGGCCATCGAGTCCAACCCCCTGCCCCTGTCAACCCCCCTGTCTTTCATACCCTTCATGAAGCAGAAGCCAGAAGACATATGATGCTTTTAGAATGATGGCAATGAGAAGGCATCTGTAAGAAGATTCACAGACAGGAAAAACAGGCAACAGGCAACCAGCCCCAGCATGGAGTCTCTAGATAAGTAGTTTAATTGCCAGACTGCATTGCTTGGAAGGAGAAGGAAATCTAAGCTAAATTAAAAGATTAGAGAGAGACATTTTTTTCATCAAGTGGCAACAAATAGAAGAAATGGTCGTCTGCTCAGGAGAAAATAAGAAGAAAGGAGCTGTGAATGTTGCAAAAATACATCCATTAGGCCTGTGTTATCAAAACGTGCCTGTGCCCCTGTATCCAGCCGTACATTTCCATAGCAACAAGGCCTTGTCAACGGAGAAGAAACTGTTTTTGTCAGGGATAGGCCCAAACACATAAAAGCCATTTCTATCTGGGAGCAGTACAATCCTCTTAAATCAATACAGCACACGTAGTAATTGCACTCACCATTTCTCCCATAAATCTTCACTTTTACCCCTTTTATTTCCTGCAACTTGTCATCATATGAACTAGAGCTGGCTTTACCTGCTTTCTGCAGTTTTGATTGCCCCTTACCTTCTTCCATAGAAAACAGGTTCTACATTCGGAAGATAAGCCATTTCCTCCATGCCTAGATAGAAATGTTGTGTAGAATAGTTCCAAGCTGGAGGTATTCACTTTATTGTCTTCCTGGTGTTTCTTTCAAGACCAACGGCACCAGTTCTAGCTACTAAAAGTGCTAGTGGTGGAACTCTTCTCTAGGGAAATCAGTAACTGAAAATTCAAAAACAAGGAGAACCCTTCCCCTGTGTAGATGCAATGGATGATACTTGAAAACGTTTGCTCCTTTCATTGGACCACAAACTCAACCTGTACTGGAATGCAAGTACCGACTCTGGATTATATTCAGGGCTGTAGCTCTGATTTCACAAGACTCCCATGCACACAATGGAACTTCCTCTTCCTCTACAGTCAAAGGTGGATTTAGGGGAGCAGGGCCTTGGGGACACCACAATGAAGATTTAGAATAGAGCATGAGAGGTGGGGGGGGGGCACTGAATTTTGGTACCACACAGATTCCAAGGTCTGCCACTGTCCTCTGACCAAAAAGCTACAATTTAGTTTCCAATTAAGGTTTCAGATGAAGGTTTCTTGAGAAACATATCCTATTGATATGAAAACCAGTAATAAGACACTTCTTACTCTGAGGGTCCTAATATATATAGGCAATTTCTGATGTGTTGCAAATAACATAAATACCATAAGATCCAAACCTGGTTGCTTCCACTGGGAGCTTAAAAAGTATGTTTTAACAGTATCTGATATTTAATCAGATTTCCCCTAGAATGGTGGCTGTTGTTTTGAGACTTGGATCAGTTATTATCAGCTTTTCAGCATTCAGTACCATTGGCAGCCTGTAAAGGGTAAGAATTAGAGGAGATATAATGATTATGACAGGAACACTAACAAGACAATATCTTGCATCTCAGAGAGCCCCACATTTTGACAGATGGAAATGAAAATGTTAATTTGGAAGTGAAGTAGAAAGAAATAATTCCTAACACACATACTCAGTGTGGTTCAAAGAGAATGAGATGCGGGGGAAGGACACATTGTTCTAACCGACAATGCTTTTTTGAGGGGGGGGGGGACTGCCGGCCCACAAATGTATCGTTCCTACCACTGATTTATTCCTATCTCAAGGCAACCTCAGCATCAGATATTATGAAAATGCAGTGGAAGAGGAAGGATTAGAAGTATGTACTGAGTGAAAGACATAATTGATTAGTAGAACTCATGCTTTGCATGTAAAAGGTCGAGTGCCTTCTATGTGTGCCACTGTGGTAGTTAAATGCACCAGAAACACATAGCTCATTCCCTTTGGTGAGATGGCCTCAAAACTGCCTGCAGCTAATTAGTGTAGAGAAGGTACTAAAAAATGAGGGCCCTATCCTGCTGAACAAGGAAAATCCCATTCCTTGAAACATAACATGGAAATAACTGAGAGAATAAAGAATATAGCCATAGAAAATGCCACTAGAATGATGAGATCATCTCATTAACTTTCCCCACTTTGAAAGTTATATATACAGGGCTTCCCTTGCCCAGCAGGAACTCAGTTCCGGCACCTCATCTTTCCCTCGCTCCCATCCTTCAGTCACCTTTTGTTTCATTGGGTCCTTACAGTGGCATCACCCATCTGTTACTTGTCTTTTAGTTGACATGTTTGAAAGCTGTTGCATATAAAACAGAAGTTGCTCTTTATGGGTCTACAGAATTAAAGTGTACCTCTGTTCCCTTTAGGAAAACACAGAACTACTTGGAACATAACGTTCAATTGTTGGCCCTAAAACGCACTGCATCTGGAGAAAGGTTACGGCAAGATTATGATTTTCGGAAGAGAACCCAGCAGTCTTTTGTGGGAATGACAAAAACGCCCATCTGCTTTGAAGCTCACAGAACGTTTGGTGCATTATTGATGGGTATTCTTTATTTGAATTTTTTTTTAGCAAAATGTGTGAACTGCATAATCAAAAGATAAAATAATTATCAATAATAATTATTATTATCAATTAACAAAAACACAAACACACCCCAAAACAAGTATGCATAGCTACTTGTTTTCTGGGTAGACTTGCTGAAATGAAGCAGTTTTTCTTTTCTTTTTTAGCAGGCATCTAAAAAAATGGTGCCTGTCAAAGGGAGGGCAGGGCGTTCCAAAGCATAGGTGCTGCCACACTGAAAGATCAAGTCTTCACAGATGTGGAACAAACATGTGGCATTTGTAAAAGTGCAAGTTCCATAGATCAAAGCAATTGAGTAGGTATGTAAGGGGCAAAGTGATCGTTCAAATAAACTGGTCTGAGGCCACAGGATACAGTGTTTGCATTGAAGTTTCACAGGGAAATGGTTGTACCCACTGATCACCAATTTAAACTATTGGAAACTTGAAAGCAAAACCAATATTCCTGTGATGAGATGATTATTTACCTGTTATTTGTTGTCCTCACTAGAAGGTTTTGCTCTGTGAATAAATAAAATAAATGAAAATATCAAAAGTTTTTTTAAAAAAACAACTGGAACTCCTCTTAGAGGTTATATTAATATTTCTGTGTTTGATGGATATGTGAATTATTGATACTGTTCTGTTTTCATCAAACACCATAGCTAACCCAAACTAAACTTGCAAAACAAGCCTGCAAATGGTCAATTATTAATCATTCAATTATTTGTAATTTCCCAACAAATTTTGCTCTACAGTTTCGATGGGCTTTTCTTTGAGGTGCCAAATCTGGACACTATGGTATCAACATGGATTCACACAAGCAACTGCATAGCGTAGAATTTGGGGGCATGTGGAAGGGCTGCAGGGAACTGTAGAGGAAGGAAAGGCCCCGTTGCACAAGCTGCAGTAGATAAAAGCATAAGATGAGCCCTGCTGGATCAGATTAAAGGCCCATCCTGTTCTCACAGTGGCCAACCAGATACCTCTAAGAAGCCCACAAGACACTGATATTAGGTAAGACATGCCCACTGCTTTATTGATTATGGTCTTAATAGTGCTACCACAGAGCGTGGATTGTGCAGAGGGCAGCCTGTCTTTTGGCTGAAACTTCATGCTCAGCCTATTGGCTGGGCACTGGAAGTTGCTGGGTATTAGGGTTCCACCCCAGCGTAGACCATTCCAGTGGTGCCTGCATAGAAACTGGGTCTGTGGTGACCAACTTCAACTCTTTGAAATAGAGCTGGGGCTATGCCAGGGAGGCTAAATCTCCGGGGCCAAGCTGTCTTCAGCCCACCCAAAATCTGTTAGGAGGGGGCCAGGCCCCCTCAATGTTGAGGGGGTGGAGGAGGAGGAGGGCAGAGCTGAGTGTGGAGCAGCTTCAGTGGCTGGCTTCTCATGAGCGTGAGAGAGGAGGAGCCGCCAGGCATTGAAGCTGCCCCGCGCTGGGCTCCACACTCAACCTTCTCCCGTGCTGGGCACATTGTGTCAAACACACGTGATGCATGATGCACGCATTATGTCACACACACACACATGCCACCACATGCAGCGGCAGAAGAAGCCGCTTGGGTGCCAAGGGGCGGCACGCACTGCAGGGCCTCTGGAGTCTGCCTCCCTCCTCCCACTCAGCTGCCCTACAGCTGAGGGTGAGACAGCGGGCAGACCGTTTGGGCAGCGCAGAGCCTGTACGCGCTCCAGCCACTGCGTCTCTCCTAGGAGAGACGTGTGGCTTGGGTGCGCTGCAGGCCCAGCGGTGAGTGCCAGCCAGCATTTTGTCACACCCTCCCTCAGTGGTGACATCTGGGGCATCCCGCACCTACCGCACCCCCCTTCCTCTGCCCCTGGCCACATGCTGGGCCCTCACAATCTTGGGTGAAAGTTGGTGCTTCTGGGCCATTACGGGTTTCTCCCTGTTTGACTATAGATCCTGTCCAATATTCCTGCTCTACCAACACCTAAAGTTGCAACAGTACAATAACTTGAGAACAGAACTTGACAGAACTGCTAACCAGTGACCCTGCAGTAAGGCCATTTTTAACTGAGAGTGAGTAGGTGAAGTAACAACAAACAATGATATGGCGCTGGGGAAAGGTCCTTAATTTCTGCCCGTGGGATGGGCTGGAGAGAGAGAAAGAGAAAGAGAAAGAGAAAGAGAAAGAGAAAGAGAAAGAGAAAGAGAAAGAGAGAGAGAGAGAGTTCTCTCTCGGACCTACTCTGAGGTTGCACCCCATTCACTCTGGCCAGAGCCTGGGATTGGTTCCACTTCTTGATCATGCAGTCCTTTTCCACTGCCTTCCCTATTTCAGTGTTTAGCTTTGAGCTAGTCTCAATGCAAGCGAATGATATCTTCACGTACATAAATGTGGGGATTAATTAGTGCATGCAAAGTGCTGTGGAGTTGTTGATTGAAGGGAGAGATATAAAAGCAAAGTAGTGTATCATGCTCAGTAGCCTTCACCAATTTGGGAAAAGGCACCTGGCCATTAATCAGACAGTTTTAAACCTGTACCCATAGCCGCTTATGAATAAATATATGCTTCATATACACATCTCAGAGTGGCTAGAGACCCTGTCCCTCCCGTCCATCATTAACTCCCTATGTGCTTATCCTCCTCTGATGTATTCATGGTGTCAAGGGCACGGAGGTAACTTTATATCTTTGGTGTGCACATATAAAAGCTCAATGGTGGGTGGCATTATGAGTTTTATTGCCAAGCATGTAATGACTGCCTCTCTTTTGCATGAATGAATTCAGTGGGTGACAGGTATGTAATTCATAGCTTTGTAAAAAGCTTTGAGAGTAAGTGTAAGAAATGTACTATATAAATGTCAATATAATGCACATTTTAAAGACTATGGTTTGAATCACAGAGAGGTAAGTTTGTGGACGGGGGGGGGGGGGACTGTGAGGGTGGGTGGGAAGAGAGAGAAAAGAAACATAAATAGAAAAGGAACAGCAGGGTTTTTTTCTGGGTAATGATGACTGGGGATTTGTGCCGCAGTTCCATAAACGCGTCTGCTCTGTCTAGAGCACTTCTATGGGCCTCATTACTGGGATATCTGAGTGACTCACAAACATGAAGAAATGTATATCTGCACAAAACAGTAGGGAAGTCTATTACCCTGATTTTACAGAAGAGACTCTGGGGCACAAAGAGATTAAAGAAGCTCTCTGTTGCATTCACAGACGGCAGGCAACAAAGGTGTGGTGTGAACTACATCCCCTGGTTTCGGGCCCAGCACCTTGATCAGAGCAAATGGCATGTGTATGTTTTGGTCCCCCAGGGAAGAGGAAAAAAGACTATGAAATTCATCCTGCTATGAGCCATTCATGGTCCAGCTCTTTCTCCCTTACAACACAAAATGACCTTTGCAGTCACTTTGCAATGGGATTTCTGTGGAGCTGTTGGCCAATTCACGTGACACGCCCCACCCCAAAATGAATTGTAATCATGGGCACCTTTAGGAAACAAGGCTTGTGAAATTCCAAATAACTGAAAATATTTTTGTGCACATCCCAATGTCCAAGAGCCCCCAGTGACCCAGGGTTTGGTTTTCTTGAAATGAAGGTCAAGGGAGATTGTGGTGCCATTAGGATACCTGACTCTTTATTTACACATACATGGAGCCTGCACATAGGAGTCACCATGAATGCCTCTCTTCTTTTCTTATAATGGCAATGGCACCTATCTGAGAGGTGCCAGAAAAAAAGTGAGTTCTGGCTGAAAAAAACCCCTGTATAACAGTATCTAGGAAGGCATGTCAGCGCCAGGGAATTCTGGGTCATGCCTCCCTCACCACCATACTCCTATGTCCCACACATCATTTCTGGTGTTGACTTAGATCAGGGCTAGGCAACCTAAGGCCCAGGGGCTGGATGTGGCTCAATGTCATTCTAAATCCGGCCCACAGACGGTCCGGGAATCAGCATGTTTTTACATGAGTAGAATGTGTGCTTTTATTTAAGATGCATCTCTGGGTTATTTGTGGGGCATAGGAATTTGTTCATCCCCCCCCCCCAAAAAAAAGATATAGTTCGGCCCACCACATGGTCTGAGATACGGTGGACTGGCCCATGGCTGAAAAAGGTTCCTGACCCATGACTTAGATAGTAGCAACTGTGTTATCACCAATTGTTCTGTGTATGTGATGGGACTCAGTGCTGTGCTGATCATTCACAGATACATATGGAACTTTCCAGAAACATAGCTGTATTGGTCTGAGGTAGCAAATACAACTGAGCCTCAGAGACTAAGGATGAAATTCTTAGCTCATCATGGCAGAAGTGGGGCTTAACAGAGCAGTGAAACTTAGGCCAGCTAGGGTGGAAGTGAGTGGGGAAAGAAAAATATATTTTATTTCTATTATGCCGGCTCAGTGGTCTGGGCCCTTCATCTCAACCAGCCAGCAGCAGGGCTGGCTTAGGATCCAGACATTCCTTCACTAGCGCAGCTCTGCCCCTTTGTCACTCCAGAATGGCACATTTGGGGGATTATGCTAGCAACCACCAGCAGGGATACCATCAGTTGTAGCTTCCACCCACAGTTTTGGGCAGGGGCATGAAGGGGCAGAGACAGCCCCTCCCCTTGCCAGTGGCCACTGGGCAGAGCTTGGTAGAGGGACACCTCAGTCTCATCCAAACTCACTCTGCAGTGGTAAATCAGGGCTTGGAATTACTCTGTTACTATATTTATTATTATACAGGTGAAACTCGGAAAATTAGAATATCGTGGAAAAGTTCATTTATTTCAGTAATTCAACTTAAAGGGTGAAACTAATATATGAGATAGACTCGTGACATTCAAAGTGAGATATGTCAAGCCTTTATTTGTTATAATTGTGGTGGTGATGGGGTACAGCTGATAAAAACCCCAAATTAACAATCTCAGAAAATTAGAATATTAAATGAAATCAGCAAAACAAGGATTGCAAATAGAGCAATATTGGACCTCTGAGAAGTAAAAGCATGCATATGTACTCAGTACTTGGTTTGGGCCCCTTTTGCATCTATTACTGCCTCAATGTGGCGTGGCACGGATGCTATCAGCCTGTGGCACTGCTGAGGTGTTATGGAAGACCAGGATGCTTCAATAGCAGCCTTCAGCTCTTCTGCATTGCTCGGTCTCAAGTCTCTCATCTTTCTCTTGGCAATGCCCCATAGATTCTCTATGGGGTTCAGGTCAGGCGAGTTTGCTGGCCAATCAAGCACAGTAATCCCATGGGCACTGAACCAGGTTTTGGTACTTTTGGCAGTGTGGGCAGGTGCCAAGTCCTGCTGGAAAATGAAGTCTGCATCCCCATAAAGCTCATCTGCAGAAGGAAGCATGAAGTGCTCTAAAATCTCCTGGTAGATTGCTGCGTTGACCCTGGACTTAATGAAGCACAGTGGACCATCACCAGCTAATGGCATGGCTCCACAAATCAACACTTCACACTGGACTTCAAGCATCTCGCATTGGAAACTTCACACTGGACTTCAAGCATCTGGCATTGTATGCCTCCCCATTCTTCCTCCAGACTCTGGGTCCTTGGATTCCAAATGAGATGCAAAAGCTGCTCTCATCAGAAAAGAGGACTTGAGACCACTGAGCAACAGACCAGTTCTTTTTTCTTTTTCTTTAGCCCAGGCAAGATGCTTCTGGTGTTGTTTCTTGTTCAGGAGCAGCTTGACAAGAGGAATACAACATTTGACGGATCTCCAGGATCCGTCTGTGTGTGGTGGCTCTTGATGCACTAACTCCAGCCTCAGTCCACTCCTTGTGAAAGTCCCCAACACATTTGAATGGTCTTTTCCTGACAATCCTCTCCAGGCTGCGGTCATCCCTGCTGCTTGGGCACCTTTTTCTTCCACACTTTTTCCTTCCACATAACTTTCCATTAATGTGCTTCGATACAGCACTTTGGGAACATCCAACTTCTTCTGCAATTACCGTTTGAGGCTTTCCCTCCTTATGGAGGGTCTCAGTGATGGCTTTCTGCACAACTGTCAGGTCAGCAGCCTTCCCCATGATTGTGCTTCCTACTGAACCCATTGCAGGTGTTATGGATTGAATAGCTACTGTACCTTTTCACAATATTCTAATTTTCTGAAATTGTTAATTTGGGGTTTTTATCAGCTGTACCCCATCACCATCACAATTATAACAAATAAAGGCTTGACATATCTCGCTTTGTATGTCATGAGTCTATCTCATATATTGGTTTCACCTTTTAAGTTGAATTACTGAAATAAATGAACTTTTCCACGATATTCTAATTTTCCGAGTTTCACCTGTATAAGCTTTCATGAACCACACTTCACTTCATCAGGTGCATGGAGTATAATCCTAGATTGGGTGAGGAATGCAGCAAAGTGAGATCAGATATCCCTCTAAGCCAGGGGTCTGCAACCCGCGACTCCGGAGCCGCATGTGGCTCTTTTACACCTGTGCCGCGGCTCCGGGGCGGATACTAGCGAGGAGAGGAGGCGCATTGTGCGCCCCGATACTCCCCACTGTGGCGGGCGCTGTACTGGCTGTGACGTCGCATGGGGGCAGTGCGTGCGTTAGTCACGCACCGTCCCGACGTCACCTTCCCGCTCGCCCGCTACATTGTAAGGGGCATGTACGCTGGTCACTGCATTGAAAGGGGGCATGTACGCTGGTCACTGTTTTGAAGGGGAGTGAAGAACACACACACACACACACACACACACAAAGGTAACTTGTTAATTCAACGTTTATTTCTATGAGGAGGAGTAATTCTGAGGGGTCAAACAAATAATTTTAAAAAAAGTGATAAAAAAGTTATTTTTATAATGACGAGTTTTGCGGCTCCCAGTTTTTTTTCCTTCGGAAACAGGTCCAAGTGGCTCTTTTTGTCTTAAAGGTTGCAGACCCCTGCTCTAAGCTCACTCCTCTATAACAACCAAAGAGCATCTTGAGGAAGTGGCTCCCATGTGGCCTGGTCTCTGTCAGAATTGCTGGTTCTTTTGCCCCACATTTAGTCCCCCTTCACACATACAGTTTTCATTAGCCACAGTTACACCATCCTTCCCCTGTGCTGACTGGCTTCTCTTCTGTTAAATGCCCTTTCCTTCCCAGTTTAACAGTTTTACTGCTTCTGCTACTGGAAGAACAAAGTGTCTGGAAGCAGCTTCACCCAGTGATCAACAATAGAAGGAAGTCTCTATTAGATGTGTTGAAGAGCCACCTGTAATGCAAATATTTATAGCACTCAGACACCAGAGAAGGCTTCGCGGTGCTGACTGAGATCATGACATGCCAAAACCTGGGCAAATGACTGTAATTAAGTCTGGAGGAATCATGTTCTGCTTTTTATAAACAACTCAGCATGTGATAAGGCAGTTCTTGTGTGTCTGTGGTGCGAATACAGCAGAGTGGGAAGGAATGGGGGATTAGCTTGTCTAAGCAAGATAGGTTAGAGCTTCAGACTTTTCGAGGCACATGGAAACACAACCTATAAATAATGTGCAGCTCTGGGAACTAATTAAAAGGAGAGATTAAATCAGTGCCCAGCAAAGGAAAGCTTAGAGTAATTTGTGGGTGTCCTGTTGTTATTACTTAGTACAGGGATGGGAATCTAGAACTCATGAATCTCTTATCCAGTTTTTGTAATTCCATTTGTATTCTCAGCTTTTGCATTTTATTTTTTAAAAGAAACTTTGGGTTGAATCGGGTGAAGTTATCACATGAAAGGAACAACATCTGCTCATGTGACAAAACTTCTCCTCCTTCTCCTCCACAACCCCTCCCCCCCAAAAAAAATCTGCTCTGGAGGGTTAGGGGAACCCCAAAAAAGATTTTGGGGAAGGCTATTGGCCATGCAGGGAGAGGAGAGGGACGGAACATTTAAATGTACATGAGATGTCCTTCTACCTACACATGGTTGTTTGAAACAATGCTTTATTTCCTGCTGCATACAGGTCCATAGTTTTGAAAAGGATAAATCTCCCCTACCAACACACATTTCTGGTGTGTGTGTGTGTGTGTGTGTGTGTGTGTGAACATGGTTGGTTTCTAAGAACACTGGAGGCCAGGGGTGCCAACCTGCCCTCAGGATTGTGGGTGCCTGTTGCTGCAAGATGGACATCTCTGCAGCCAGGAAGGCACCCTTTTCTGCAGGGAGGGGCTCAGATTCAAGGGCAGAGAGACTCTGCTTCTGTGTCTGAGCCCCACCCCCCAAAAAGAGGAAACCTAAAAATAATCTGGGCCCATCTTACCTCACCTAGGTTGTTAGTTAATCAAGAGAAGTGCAGGCTTCAGTCCATTGCAGAGGCCTTGAATTAGCTTCAACCACTTAGGAAAGAGATGATACAGTGTGAAAAGGGTTGTGATTTTTCCCCCCACTGATTTCTTACAGATAATTTTTATTTTTTATTTTTGTAAACCACTTTGAGATTTTATTGCAATCAAGTGGCATATAAATGCTGCGAAGCAAACAAACAAACAAACAAATACAAATGGCATCTAAAAATAACCAATAACAACAAACTTAAATTGTTAGGGCAGGGTTGGAACAGCTTCCTGATGAAAACTGGCAGACATTTCCATTATCACTTATTCTTATTCTTATTATTATTGAAATGAGAGAAATGGTTCACATTTTACTGCAATCCTACCTAACCTATGCTTCCTGAAACAATACCAATGTGAAATGCAGGAATTATTTGCACTTCTCTGAATTTTGCGATGCAGTTCTACAACCCAAAAATATGTACAAAAATGTGTATATGTCAGGGACTAGACAGAGGAGGAATGGTAGAGATTGCCTCCCCACCTTGACCCTTCCAGGGAGGAGGAAGAGGAAGACAGCATAGACTTACAACAGTGGTTTGCGGGAGGTCACAGCTCAGAGGCAGATGAAGAGCAAAGTTGGGAAATAATAGGAGAGGAGGAGGAGGAAGCGAGGTGATAGCTGATGGACACGGTGTCATTGGAAAGCCTTCCAGGACTCCCCCCCCCGAAACCGGCGAGTCTTGAAAGTAGGAGATCAAGAGCTAGAAGACAGAGGCATATAACAGCACCTGTAGAAGTGATGATTGAGGAAGTGGGAGAGACGGGGGGGGGGGGGTGAAAATCCAAGAGGCTGGGTTCTATAGCCTCTCTTTGTAATGATTGAATAAAAAGGGACAATAAGAAACCTTCCCTTGTGTTTATACTTTCCTGGGAGCCGCTGACAGCATCCTGACAGTATATTAGGTGGGAATGTAAAAAAAATATGCACATATTAGTGAAGATAACATAACATGTTGCCATCTTGACTTTCGTGTGTGCCTGCCTGTTGAATGCAGTGGCCAGGAGATGCCAATCTCATCCAAAAGACAGTTTTGTGTGTATGCATGCCATGTATCTAAATAAGTTGTCCATGCCACCATCACAAATTCATTATACAGTAGCTGTGTCTTACAGAGCAGATTGCTAGCTTTTCACCAAAGAAGTAACATGCTCGGGGAGGGGATGCATTCTCTTGTTACTGATGGGTTGCACACAGTTTCCATCTGTCAGCAGAAGGGATTTCTGCTAATGCAACGAGACTTCCCCCTGTGTAACCCTAAATCTGCTCCAGAGGATTGAGGGGACCCTCCAGAGCAAAGCTGTGATACTTAAGAGAGGAGAAGGGGAGAGGGAAGTCCCATTGCATGAGTAGAAGTTCACTCACACAATGTTGGAGGTTCCCTAGTAAAGGTAAAGGGACCCCTGACCATTAGGTCCAGTCGTGGCCGACTGGGGTTGTGGCGCTCATCTCGCTTTATTGGCCGAGGGAGCCGGCGTACAGCTTCCAGGTCATGTGGCCAGCATGACTAAGCCTCTACTGGCAAACCAGAACAGCGCACGGAAACGCCGTTTACCTTCCTGTTGAAGCAGTATCTATTTATCTACTTGCACTTTGATGTGCTTTCGAACTGCTAGGTTGGCAGGAGCTGGGACCAAGCAACAGGAGGTTGCGGGGATTTGAACCGCTGACCTTCTGATCGGCAAGTCCTAGGCTCTGTGGTTTAACCCACAGCACCACCCACGTCCCAGATTCCCTAGTAGCTTCTATCATTCCCCCCCCCATCATGGCCTCTCTCTCAAATACCTAAAATGTTAGCAGACAAGACACATATAAATGGGACTTTTGTTGTTGTTTTTAAAGTTGAATGTGCTTTTCTTAACACTATTTTTTCACCCTTCATTGAATTTAAACGCTGGCAATTCCAGTAAAGCCATTGGAAGGGGAATTGTTGGTATCCATTAAGATGCTGAGATTTCTGCCCTTTCATATTGGCCCTATTTCTTAATTTCCAAAGTAAGAGGCAGTGGGGTTCAAGAGTTCTGGGTAATTTCCCGACAGTAGATGCATAGAGGGTGCTTTGTGATGACCCAGTGGTGAAGGAAAGCTACTTTCCAGGTGCTCTGCAACACCCTCCTACGTTAGCTCTAGGAACACTGGTCTCAAATGAAGTTCTGCCTCTGGGTAGAGGACTACACACTTTAGCTGGCGGCAGCAGACTTTTGCAATTACTATAAAGTATTTTTGTTCTCTGCCCAGCTATATCCCTTTGAGGGGGAACAAATACTTGAGAAGCTTCGTTTTACCTGCGATGCAAAACCTTTCCGCTTTATTTTCCTCCCTGCCTTCCTTTCTGAAATTCAGTTTTGTTTCCCCTTCTCTCCTCTCTCTCTCCCTCTCTCTGGCCACTGGATTTATGTCTTTTCTCTCTTGTTGCCCTCCCAGCGCTTCATTACTGTCATCTTTTTTCCCAGCCACTGAACCCTTGATGTTGTTCTAATTGACAGACGGGGTTTAAAAGCACATTTGAAAGCGCCTGTCTTTTTAAATAGACTCCTGTCTCATCAAAAGATGTACAGCAACATTCCATTAGAGCAAATCATTTGAAAATAGATTGGGCTTTTAGTAACTGTGGTTGTGTTTTTATAGTTGGGCTATTCAGCAAGGTTCTTCCGTTGCCCTCTATTCCTCTTTCTCTTCCATTCTAGCGGGGGAAAAGGAAGCAAGAAGAAGAGATACATTAAAGAAAGATTAGGGACTATTTCTGTTGTTTGGATTCTCCCCCACCCCACTCCCCTTTTCAACTTCTCAAGCAGCTTATTTCTACAATTCATTCTTCATTGCCGAGGCATGAAAGTTTTTGAAATGAAAGTGGTGATGAAAAATGCAAACACGCACACGTTGGAACGGAACAGGGAATAGAAGGGGAAAATAGCATTACTCTGCCCACCGTTCTGCCTGGCAAGACCAATTTCCATTGCCTTCACAATTTATCTATTGACAGCTAACCTTTGGCTTTGCTACAAGCGCCATGTGTGGAGTGGTGCTTTGATGCACTGTCCCAGGAAGGCACTGAGCAACAGGCTGATGCCCAAAAGAACCACAATAAAATCTTCTGGTTTGTTGATTTTATTTATTGAAAGGGTTTATTTCATCAAATAAATAAATGTTGAGGGAGCCTTACAGCAGGGGTCAGCAAACTTTTTCAGGAGGGGGCCAGTCCACTGTCCCTCAGACCTTGGGGGGGGGGTGGACTATATTTTGAAGGGGGGGAATGAACAAATTCCTATGCCCCACAAATAACCCAGAGATGCATTTTAAATAAAAGCTTCTATCATTCTACTCATGTAAAACATGCGATTCCTGGACCGTCCATGGGCCAGATTTAGAAGGCGATTGGATCGGATCCGGCCCCTGGGCCTTAGTTTGCCTGCCCATGCCTTACAGCATCTAAGGAACAAGCCCAGAAGCAATCCTACCACTACCTTGAGGCTGTTTTTAGGAAGGTCCTCAGGAAGCCGTGGAGGTGCTGCTCCACTGGTGGGGAGGGAGGGCTACTAGCAGGGCAACACATATGCAACCACTTTCCTCAGCACATGGACAGACAGCTTGGCTGCTGTGCATGTTCCATCAATGCATGTTCCATCCATGACTGTTTAATTGACACTGAAATGAAAAATGGCTAAAGGTTTATTGCAGAAAGTTTAACATGCTGCTTTCCCATGAGGCTATAGTAAAGCCAAGTAGAGCACACTGAGCTCTTGCTAAGTTGATGATTAACTAACTGATTGTTGTTCTCTGATAGTTAACATGTGAGTGTTATAACTTTAGATCATGTGATGAAGGTATTGAGTTGCAAATCTCCATTTTGAAAGGGACTTGCCTTTAGTTTTTGTCTCCCAAACTCAATCAAGTGAAACTCTCCTGAAGGGAGAGTAAACAGCCTAAGGCCAATTAAGGCAGGAATGCAGGCTGTGGATAGAGAGACAGAGACCTTTCATAGTTTCTAAGATGTTGAGCCTGTGCTGGACAGCACAAATCACTGTACAGGTATTTTTATGTGCATTTGATGTTTTCATTCTGTTATGAAGAAAGTTTGCTAGTAAAATTTGAATAATATCTTTATGGGCCTGGAAAATGCTTTATTTCCAAAAGGAGTCAGTTCTTATGCTTCCAGTTGCTCCAAACTGCACAATATTAATATCTGCAACATGTAAAACTGAGTGTGTTGAAGGATTGTTATGGGTAGGCCTCCATGTTTCCATGACACATCCTCTGGAATGGCACAGAGATATATGCCAGCCTTGGGGTGGTGTAGAGGCAGGAGGGAAGAAGGAATAGCTGCCCGCTCACCTCCCACCCTGGCTGCAGCAAACTGGTGGGGCAATGGATGCGGCCGTGGCTCTACCAGCAGCTCTTTCTTCGCCACAGTGATTCTTAGGCACACTCTGCCCACCTAATAACCCATCTTTAAAATGCAGAGAAGAAACATGTCACAGAAGATAAAAGAGACTCAAATCAAGGGATTGGTAAAACATCTATGCTCAGCAGGTTGAAAGCCTAGCTGAAAAATAATGTCCCTGAGGAGGTTTTTAATCACATAAGCAAAGAGGGGGCACTTCTATATTCCCTGCCTTTTGATGGCAGGCAGGCACCTAACTCTTTTTGGTGCCAACTCAAAACATCTTTGTTTAGGCAAGCCTATTCAGACATATAGAAGCTGCCAAATGCTTTCATCAGGTTTTGGCTTATTGCCAATTTTAATTATTGTTGATTATTTTAAATATTTGTTTTTATATGTTTTTACTGATAATTTTATTTATTCATAATTCTATTTATTTACTGCATTTATATACCACCTTTCTCTCACACCAAAGGGGCTCAAGATGGCCTACATGGTCCTCCACCTCCTCATTTAATCCCCACAATAACTCTGTGAGGTAGGTTAGGCTGAGAAGCAATGGCTGGTCCAAAGTCACCCAGTGAGCCTCAGGGCCAAGTGGGGATTTGAAGCCTGGTCTCCCAGGTCCTAGTCTTAGACTGTGCCACACTTTCTGTAAGCTGCTCTGAGGTTTTATGACCATCCAGGTTAGGGCTGGGAGGTGCCATATTGTGTTGGAGGCAGGGCCTTCATGTCATCTTTACCTTTTCCTGATTCACATTTAAGGGAAACATAGTAGCCCTTAGATAGTTTCCCCACTTCCTCTTGTTCCTGCACATATTGTAAGCATACGGGCAGAGGTCCCAGTGAATTCTGTTATTTTTCCATGCAGATGTAAGATTGCTAGGATGATATGGGAAGGGGTTGCTATTCTACCTTTAATAATGACCTTAAAGGAACATTAAAATAGGTGTGGCTCTTTCACCCCTGCACTGTGATGGGAAAGCCACGCCTAATGTATTTCTCAATTCTATGCAACTCTGAAAGATACAGGATCTAAAAGTTACAACACTGCAATTTGTCTCCATTTAAATCAAAACCAGGAGAGAAACTTATCCCCCCCCCCAGAGTTGGCAGAAAGGCCTCCCAGGTGCATGCCAGATGTCCCTAATTTAATTACTTCCTGATTTTAAAGGATTGTTGTCCCCCCCCCTCCCCAGAAGAGTCTATCTCCACAGGAGGCTACTACAGCTTCCAATAAACTCTAGGGCAATATACTATAGCTCTACAGTGTTTCTAACATTTGAATTCTTTTTCTAGAAAGCTGAGAGAAACCTGTCATATGTTTCTGAGAGCTGTCAGTGAAGATTTCGAGTCAAGTGACACTACCACTGGTTTCCCGTTGAGGAGTTGATTGATCAAATGGGAATCAGGGTTCACATTTGGAGAAGTGGGTACCTTGTGCTGAGAGTTAAGGTGAATCATTGGCACATGACAGCATAGGTATACTTAATTGGATGTCTTTCAGAAAGTGTGAAGAGATGAAGAAACTTTCAGTAGATGTTCTTCCTCAAGGTGGCTTAATGAGGATTTCTGCTGGCAGGCAGCAGGTTAGGGTATCTTATTAGTGTGAGGAAACGTGAGACGATTTCAATCTCAGAAGGAAAGGGTCAGCCATTTTCAGTTTTGTGCAGTCCACCCACTCAATGCCCCAGCACCCTTCCAAGGAGAGAGATAGCTGTCAGTGAGTCAAGTAGACAGTCAAGTAGACATGTTCTGTCAAGTGATGTCAGAATTGGGAGTGCTCTCTCTGTCTTTTCTGTTGCAGCTTCCCTAGTTTTCTAGCTGTGGAAATGAGAACCGGTCCCAGAAACCTCATCACAAAATGATACAGACATTGGTGTGGTAGATCTATGATGGTTTTTTCCCCTGGGGGTAGGGGGTAACAGAATGTTCATTTGAATGAATTATAAATGTGTAGCGGACATAAAAAATGGGCCAAGACTCAACAGTATAGAATCATAGAATCACAGAATCATAGAAGTAGTATCATCTCGTCTAACCCTATGCAGTTCAGGAACCACAGCTAACGAATCCCTGACAGATTTAGGGCAAGTCACATAACGCATAGATATTTTCTCCAACACCTTACCATTGATCCTCAGTGCCCCCACCCCCTACAACTGCCACCTGATTCTGCTTTGTGTTGGTAGTGGCAAACAAGTACCTTCCAAGAGTAGAGACCTCCATGCATGGAGGGCCATTGCCTGTTTTGGAGCATTTATTGCAGCCTCTGTGCCCTATCCCATGCTGCTCTGGAGAAGCTTTGGGGTCATGGAAGGGACTGTCAGTGGTGGGGCTTGCAAGGAGAGCATGGGAATGCTCCCCTTTGCCAAGTTTATTTCTGGTCATGGTTCCTTGTATCCAACTTGTCAACACTGTGGTGGTTATTCTTTTTGTAAAATGTTTTAATGGTGCCAGAGGACCCTGCTATTTTTATAAGAATGTGGGCTATACACAACAACCCTTTAAGATCTTTTTTTAAAATCATCTGAATCCTTTTCGCCCACATCTGAATCCTCTTCACCCAAGATATGCAACCATTGTGTATGCTTATGTTCCAGCCATATAGCAGAACCAACTACATATATTTAACTCCCACAGATCACACAATTCAGAGCACAATGGTGACACAATAAGCAAGAGGGAAGCGAGAGCAGATAACACAACACATTGAGCCAACCTGAAGAGCACAAGTCAAATCATAGACATACAACATATCAGTGATGAATCAATACATTCCTGTACCCATTTCAACAAAGAAACAAACTTCTCAAAGAACCACATGCCAACAGTCTGAAAACAGAAAGAAACTGAAACGGCATTTCTCGAATATGGCACAAAGGAGACAATTGAAGCAAGGGACAAATACACAGCATTTAAGTGCTATTTAAATATTTCAAGATGGTTTTAAAAAATATTTACAGATTAATGTGAAAATGGAGCCAAACAGAATGTGAAAAAACTTGCAAAAGTACTGTAAAAAATAGGCAGATCTGCCCATCCGAGTTTCATTTAGCTACTAAGGCTAAGCCCCTTTGATAGAGCTGTGCTTCAAGAATGTGTTTCGCCCTTTTGTGAAACTATCTAGCTTGCTAGCTATCAGTATCAGATCTTGGGGAAGTGGATTCCATAAACTGATTATGCATCGTGTGTCCTGAACCTGCTGCCACTCAATTTTATTTGGTGACCCTATATTCTAGCATTATGAGAGAAGGAGAACAAATGTAGAGGGGGCAGGAAGGTTGTTTTGACAGCTCTAGTGTCAATATGCATTTCATATCTTAGTATTTTATGGATGAAAGCAACGTCTTTCAACTTTGAGCAAGGAAATATCAAAGAAACAGAAGATTTGAGAGTTCCCAAGTGTGGAAGAAGCACGATTAGGAGCAGCATTAGAGTCTCTTACCTGCTAACAACTCTGGAAACTCTTACCTTTCCTCTTTCATTTGCCGATATTTTCTTCAGAAATACTGTATCAATGTAATTATGACACTTCTAAAACCACCGAAGCTCAACTGCGACGTACCTAGTAATCATGTCATGAGAAGCTTTGCCTCTTCATTCTCCATAGCGTTACACAACAAAAGGTTCAGTCCAGCCAATTACCACTGAGAAAATAGGGCGAGACTTCTCCTAGATTTAAATGAAACCTTTATTCATACACTTGTGGTCAAATTTATTGTCCAAATGTTGATGGACTACAACTCCCATGACCCCCACTCACCTGGGGGGGTGCCACATTTTAATGTGAAGCTACATAACCTGCACTTTCCATAAAAAGGCGTAAACCGAAAAGCAGCCATTCATTAATGTTCACACTGCTGTGAATTTTGCGATGCAGTTTCCCAACGTGGGCAAAGGAGTATAAATGCATATTTTGGTGAAAATAACATGGAAAAATACATTCTGTTATGGAAAATTGCTTCTAAAATGAGTATATTAGGCAAAATTGCATACAAAAAATGTGTGTATTAGGAGAAACGTACACTAAAAAGGTTAGCAATATTGCAAAGCAATATAGAAATGTAGAGGACTGAACTTGGATAAATGACAAATTCATCCATTCCTAACCCCAGTCAACATGGCCAGTGATCAGGGATGATGGGAGTTGGAGCCCAGCAACATATGGATGACACCAGGCTGGAGAAGTCTGGCATAAAGTTATGATATTGTTATAATTTACTTTGATCTCCAGTCACAAATCAGGACCTTGTAAGTGGTGTGTGGATGTGTGTGTAGGATACCAAGCTGTTGTGTTGTAGCTTTCCCATTCCTGTGACAGAAAGAAATGCCTCCCTTTCTGAAATCTTTAGCAATCAGGAATTGGGAAGGAATTATGCCCTCCCCAAAATCTTTATTTCCACTCCCTCGGTGTTGCAATTAAGTCTGAGAAAGGGGCCAAGGCAGCACACTCAGACCTTCCCAAGAGAACCTCTCTGTGCTCTTTTCTTGCTTTCCGTGTCCTGGCTCCTTGTGTCACAGCGATAATCTCTGTCGCTTTGTTGAATCTTCACAATAAATGGCCTTTGAGATTGATTAAAAACCCTCTGCTCAGTTCTGGCTCAGCATCGATTTCAACCGTTGCTGCTTCTAGCTTTATGTGCTGTACATCATAGAAATCAGAGATGGAAAAGACCTATTAGGTCCCATCTGGTTCGCCTCCCCTCCCTCCTCCTCTCTGCATGGGCCAGCAGTTTCTCCTTGCCCTGCCTGATAAATTCAACCCATCTCTCTCTAGTCTATCCTGAGCTGCTGTTTGTGGACATTATTCCAAACCTGTAAGGAAATGTCTGCATTGGTGGGCAGATTCGCTTTTGTGCTGCTATTTCTGGTGTCTTTGTTTATTTATATTTTGTTTCTCACAGGAAAGTTGAGCGCTTCCTTGTTGCCAGGCTGACTGCAGCTACAGATATGAAAGGTGCCTTCCCCCTCTTCTTGCAGAGTGTTGAAGGATGCAAGGGAGGGGCATTTCTGTTCATGAGTGTGAATAAATCCTTGACCTACTACCACATCTGATAAAACAGATTTTTGCAGGTTCATGCTGTGATTCAAAAACCTGCCAACACTGTTGGGTCAGAGATGACAGTGTTACCCAGAAGCATAAAAGGAAAGTATCCAAACTGGGGATCGGAAGATGGCTGAAGGCCCCGGTCCAAAATGGCTTGTGTTGGTAGTAGGGCTTTCACTTCAACAGCATCCAGCCATCATGTTGGCTTCCCCAAAATGGGGCCCATGGAGGTGGCCACTTGCACATCGTGAGAAGGAATTAATCAATATGCAAAGTAAATAACAAGTTAAAATTTAATTAAAAAGAGGACACAGATTTATGTGCATGAATCCAAATTCAGATAAATATAGGTTATGCTTCACTTTTTTCCATTCTGACGTCTTAAATATCCCTGCGCAAGATTATCCAAAATACAGGAAATTCTTCTAAAAGTTAGGGACTAGCATCACCCTGGGCAGCAGATCCTTACCTTAATGAATTAACTTAAATTCACTCTTACCTGGACATCTGCTTGGCTGACTTCAGTCATTTTAAAAGCTTGTTCACATATGCCAGAGCCAGAGGTTACTCATCTCTTGGGGAGCATATTTGATTCCCCCCCATCCTATGTCTCTTTACTTGGATGTAAGTACCACTTTGTCCAGTGGGGCTTACTCCCTGGTAAGCATGCATAAGATTTCAGTGTTAATGTGTGAATATAGAATATAGTTAGTTCTCATTCTGGGACAAATTTGGTTTTGCATGCATCAACTGTGTGGATTTCAAAATAACTAATGCTGATTTACACTAATCTTGTCAAGATGGGCATCCATTCTGTAGCACGGGAAATTAGCAGGAGCAAATATAAAATGCTGCATGGGGTAAGTTTTATAACTGAGCTCAGAGGAAAGGATGCAAAAACTCAGCACCGGGTGGCAAGAATTCAGCATTCAATAACCCAAATTGGAAACAGACTGATATCTTCCAACATTTGATAGAAGGAAATTGGTACACTTGGTTGTTAAATGAGCAAACCGTTTGTACATTAGTGAGAGAGCAAAGCGAACAAACAGGTTTTCCCCCAGGTGTTGAAGGCAAGGGAAAGAAACATCCGCAAGACAGAGGATTATTAAAATGTCAGCCTAAAAGTACAAACAGGATCCCTCTGACACATGATCTTTAAGATCAACCAAGTGCGGCTTAATGACGAACGTCAACTCACCATGCTTCTTGGAGGTGTAAGATGTAATCTTTACATGCAGGATGGTGATCAAATTGTTTAATTGAGAACAAACTCTAACACAGAAAAGCCCAAGCGAAAACTGCAGCTGCTCCCCACCCACACACCTAGGCTCCTGAGCTCCCAAGTTTTGTGTAAATCCTGGACTGGAACTACTCTGTTTAAAATATGGAGCAGAATCCCTAATGTTATAATATCTTCAGGAAATATGTACGCCCTTTCTGTTAGTTCTGATATTTGTTGGATGACTATGGGTATATAATAATGATCACTTTAAGCTTAGCACATTTTATAGCATAGATGCATTATCTATGTTAAATCTCTGTTTCCCCATCCTGAGATATTTTGGAGCATACATCTAAAATAATTAAATAGATGTGGTCACATCCAAGATGCAAGCAGGTTGTTTTATGCAAGCTGCTTAAAGATGTTAACAATTAAGCAGTATACAAATCATGTGAAGTAAAAACAAAAATAAAGTAAATGAATTCTTTAAAGAGAGGGAACAGACTTAGGACCAGAACTTCAGCATTTAATTATTGGCTGGGTCTTTTGAGCTGTGTTGAATTTGAGGCTGGTAGGCGAAGGACTGTGGTTCAGTGGCAGAGCTCTGCTTTGCATGCAAAAGGTCACAGGTTCAATCCCTGGCAACTCCTGGTAGAGCTGGGAGAGATTCCTGTCTGAAATGCCGTAGGGCTGCTGCCAGTCAGTGACAAGGCCATATTGAGGCAGATCGATCAGTGGTCTGGCTCAGTCTAATACAACTTCCTGTGTTCTAGGGACTAAGTGAGGACTTCCAATCAATACAACAGCAAAAGTGATTCTTTTTGTTAATGCTTAGTATTGTCTACACTGACTGGAAGGGGTCTTGGGGTCTTTTCAAGCCCTTCCTGGTGATGCTGGAGATTTAACCTGGAACCTTAATACACCCAGGAACCTCACCAAAATGCTGGAGAGGGTGCACCTCCAC
Organism: Podarcis tiliguerta; assembly: GCF_965153285.1. Taxonomy (NCBI): domain Eukaryota; kingdom Metazoa; phylum Chordata; class Lepidosauria; order Squamata; family Lacertidae; genus Podarcis; species Podarcis tiliguerta. The sequence goes on along the minus strand of NC_139535.1, from coordinate 38,710,998 downwards.
AGGCACATACCTCCACATGTGGTGGGAGTGTCCCAAAATCCAACTATTCTGGACAACAGCCATACAAGAAATATGTAAAATAACTAAGCAAGTAATAGACATCACCCCAGAATTGGCCCTACTAAACATCTTCCAAGACAACAATGCCCATTTACACCACAAAGAACTCACAACCCACCTACTCTCAGCAGCCAGAAGCATCATAGCCAGACACTGGAGAGACCTGTCAGGAGTAAGCATGGACCAATGGTACCAAATAGTATGGGAAACAGCCCTACTAGAAAAATTAACTAATAAACTGAAACTGACACGGGGACAAACAGAAGAAGACGCTCCCCTTTATCACATACACAGCCCAACAGGACAATGACAATAATCCACCAACAGCATACAAATCAATATGGCTAACCTGATCTAAAACTCACCTCACTCACACACGAAAACAAAGATCACCACAGCCAATCACAAACAAACAATCACACCCTAGGCCAACCCCAACCTCTCTCACCACCAAAGGAACACAAATGAACAACACAAGCAACGCTGACACCAAACTCTACATACATTAAACATAATAGAAACACCGCCACCCGACCCCACCCCCATCCATCTTCCCTCTCTCCACCCCCCCTTTCTTTTTTCTTTTTTCTTTTTTTTTCCTCCCTCTAATGCCTCAACAACATGGATTCGTAAAAATGTTACACGGGGGGAAAACAACAACAAAACAACAAGGCATTACACTTACTTCTGTAAAACAAGAAAATCCTTAATAATAATAATAATAATAATAATAATAATTTATTTATACCCCACCCATCTGGCTGTGTTTCCCCAGCCACTCAGCTCCCAACAGAATATTAAAAACATGATAAAACATAATGATATTGGGAATAAACAACAGAGAAAAATGCAGGAACAAGAATAAAAGATTTCCTCCCTCTGGCCAGAACATGGGAAGTCGTCTTTAAATTATTTAATTTGAAATGTATAACTGGCTTTATTATTGGTGTTATGCTGTGGTATGATTTGATATGTTATTAACTGGAATATTATTAATGGAAAATTAATAAAAATAATTTAAAAAACATGATAAAACATCAGATATTAAAAACTTCCCTAAACAGGGCTGCCTTCAGAACTGCCCGTCAGTTGTTTGTTTCCTTGACATCTGATGGGAGGGCGTTCCACAGAGCGGGTGCCACTACCGAGAAGGCCCACTGCCAGGTTCCCTGTAACCTCACTCCTTGCAGTGAGGGAGTTGCCAGAAGGCCCTCGGCGCTGGACCTCAGTGTCTGGGCAGAACGATGGGAGTGGAGACGCTCCTTCATATACAGTGGTACCTCAGGTTAAGTACTTAATTCATTCTGGAGGTCCGTTCTTAACCTGAAACTGTTCTTAACCTGAAGCACCACTTTAGCTAATGGGGCCTCCTGCTGCTGTCGCGCTGCCGGAGGACAATCCTGAAGCAAAGTTCTTAACCTGAACCAAAGTTCTTAACCTGAAGCACTATTTCTGGGTTAGCGGAGTGTGTAACTTGAAGTGTATGTAACCTGAAGCGTATGTAACCCAAGGTACCACTGTATACTGGACCGAGGCCGTTTAAGGCTTTAAAGGTCAGCAACAACACTTTGAATTGTGCTCGGAAATGTACTGGGAGCCAATGTAGGTCTTTCAGGGCCGGTATTATGTGGTCTCAGCGGCCACTCCCAGCCACCAGTCTAGCTGCCACATTCTGGATTAGCTGTAGTTTCTGGGTCATCTTCAAAGGTAGCCCCATGTAAAGCGCATTGCAGAAGTCCAAGCGGGAGATAACCAGAGCATGCACCACTCTGGTGAGACAGTCCACGGGCAGGTAGGGTCTCAGCTGGCGGAAAGCAGATGCTCTGCCATTGGGCACAAGAATATCTTAGATCCATAAGATGCATGATCAAGTTGGCTTATTTTGCAGTGTTTCATTCATGCGTTCATGCACATCCAGAAACAAAGATGGGGGTGGGAATGATCTGAAGGAATGGATAGCTGCAGCATGCTATTCTACTGGTATAATTAAATCAAGGAAGTTGTTGTTGCTGTTGAATTTCTACCCTGCCCATCTGACCAGGTTGCTCCAGTCACTCTGGGTGTCTTCCAACAAATATAGTTAAAACTGGAATGCAGGAGGAATGGCTGGAGGAATAGAATGGGAAAAATCTGCTCATCCCTGGTTATTGGCTTTCATTTCCACATGGAGTTATGAGGAGAACCTTGTTTCTGGCTAACATATTGGCTGAAGATCCAATGCTGTTTTTATTAGCAGCCTGTGAAATGCTTTCCAGAATTACCAAGTCTGGATGTGACATTTTTCTTCTTCTTCATTTACATGGCATTATAACAGATTCAACTTAATAAATTAAATTTGACAGATGATTAGTCCATAATGTGGTGCAATCACTTCTGGTATTTGAAAGAAAAATGGAAAATGGACAGGGTATTTAACTCTGACAGATCTGCTCGGTGTATGATGGGCAGTGCCTTTAGCCTCAAAGACATTAGGACATCAGGAAGGATGCACAGAATAATTATATCTCCATTCCCAGATAAGGGTCTAGTGAACAAAGCTGGTGGCTGGAACGATAAAAAAGAGACCTGGATCAGAATGAAAGAAGATTCTTCTGAAAAAAGATTCTTATGAGGGTGTGGTTGTGGGTTGATCATGATGTTCCTAATGAAGTCCTGATTCCCAACATCTTGTGAATAATATTAATTTTCAAAGGACTTTTTACTTTATAGGAATGTACATTTGTTCTAAGATTTATATATGCATTTTTTTAAGCTAACCAAGCAGCATATATCATTCTACTTTGGGATGAGAACCAGACTATTATACTAATAACTAGTCTTAAGCTAAAACACCCCGATGTTGTCTGGAACACACTAGAAACAGAAATGGAAGAATCAAAAATTTACATGGGTTTAACCATTGTGGTGTAGTGGTTAGAATGTAGGGCTAGGACTTTGGAGACCCGAGTTCAAATACCTGCTCAGCCATGAAGCTCCCTGGATGACCTTGGGCCTGTCACCATATCTCGAGTTCCTTGGAGGAAAAGGTGGGATAGAAATGTAACAATAAATAAATAAAATTGCGGTAGGTTACTGTGTAGCAGGTGCAGTACTGTCACTGTGGCTATGGGAGAAGCAGTACTGTATTGGGGTGTTAATGATGTGAAGCCCTCCATCACAGGCTCAGGTTGTGTGTGTGTGTGTGTGTAAATAAACCATATATCCTAAAGACACCACAGCCTCCACTCTGCCTCATTCCAAAAGGAAACGTGAACCCTGGGCGAGTGCCTGGAACCGCTGGAATCTTGCGCAGCTTGGAGATTGGGGCATAGTGCAAAATTATTTTATTGGTTTTTTATGACATTGATTGCAAACCATTTTATGAACCGAAAGAACATAAGAAGAGTCCTGTTGGATCAGGTCACTGGCCCATCTAGTCCAGTAGTGGCCCATGGGAAGTCTGCCAGCAGAACCTGAGAGCAACAGCCCTCGGTCCACCTGCAGTTCCCAGCAGCTGGTTTTCAGAGGTATACTGGCTCCAGCCATGGGTGCAGAATGCAACCATCATGGCTGGTAGCTACTGAAAGCCATATCCTCTATGAATTTGTCTAATCCTCTTTTAAAGCCATCTAAGTTGGTGACCATCACCACTGCTTGTGGGGGCAAATTCCATAGTTTAACTATGAGCCTCATTGGATGTCTCTTGATCCAATTTACCCATGCCATTCTGAATGTTATGCTTGTCTATCGTGTCCCCTCTTACTTGATTTTTTTCCTCAACTAAAAGTCCCAAATGTTCTAAGCTTTCTTCATAGGGCAATGGCTCCATCCCCTTGATCATTTTGGGTTCCATGCCCTTTTCCAAACCTTTCAAAAACAATCCATCCCTATTTGGATGTAATATGTGAGGTATGAGTATTTCTTATAAACTATAAATAAAGACTCAGTCTCTCAGCTACCCAGCACCCTAAGCAATTGCCTAGTCACTTCCATGGAAACATTGCTTCTCCATATATCCATGCATGCATGGTGGCATGCATTCAAAATCTGGATGAATACAAACTGTAAACTCGCAAATAGCTCCTAATAATAATAAAAAAATACTTATTTGATTCCTTTCCCCTTTAGATGAGTCTAGTTTTAGAAGAAACAATACAGGCCACTTCTTTCCCAAATCAACCGAGTAAGGTTATTGTGTTAAGGCACGACCGGACACATCACCCATTGGTGCACTATGGTTATTTATGAACCCATTGATCAGTATGTTGAAAGCACAGTCTTGGATAGTAGGAACTTTGGGCTTATGACTCCCAAGGAACATCAATATTGAACTTCTTTTACAGGGTTAGGGGAAAGGTTGGTGGTTGTGACAGCTGCTTTGGGGTTGGCAAGGAGAGTAGAAACTAGTGGAAGAACTTAGGTTTCTTTAGTTTCAAGTTGTTATTTAATGACTACTTCCAGCCTACTTGATAAGGATGCTGTCTATGAACATTTAATAATGAAACATTCAGTTTTGCTGCCAGAACGTCTATTGATTTGTAGAAAAATCCAAGAACAAGAGAGTAGGAAACTGAATAAATAAGAAAAGGTTGATCAACCTAAACTTTGCTGATTCCCAGTCTCTTCTCCAGAGAGTAAAGAACATCTAGATTTAAAGCATCAGATTTTTGTATATGTTGTACAAATTTCTTCCTTAACCTTACACCAAACACTTTGGCAGACAGAAGACTCTTGTTAGAATTCTGAGAGTCAACACTTGTTTATCAGATATGCTTAAAAAACAAACCAAAGCATGGCGAAACTAAGAAAGAAAATGGCAAAAACAATGTAGAGACTTGATCCCATACTTCTGAGGATTACGGCTGAATCCGAACTCCCTTTGAGTTGGGCTGGATCTGTCAGAGGTGTCCCTCCCCCTGACCTGCTGTCCTCCACCTGTGGAGTGCTGTCAGTGCCACTCCACAAGTGTAGGACTCCCCATTCTGCCAGCCAAACATGTGGGCAGAAGTACTGCTGACAGTAGGCTGCGGAAAGCCTCCAAATCAGGTGTTCTTGGTATGGGGAGAGAGAGGGGTAAGCCAGCCTGGGATTCACTGGACCCTGAGCCAGCCACACTGCTGTCATTTAACATCATCAGACTCAACTGGGACTTGAACACTGCACCAGCTCAGGCTGGCATAGTGACTTCCCTGCACCCACCTTCCACTCATAGCATGAGCAACATGGGATAACTCCACCACGCCATCATACCCCACCAATGCCCAGCAACTTGTCGAAGCAAGGCATGCTACACTGGCCCTTAAGGGACTGCACTGACTGTCAATACATTTCCTGTCTGAATTGCAGGTCTTGCTGATAACTTACAATGCTCTAAATTTCTTAGAGCTTAAATACTGGAAGGAGTGCCTGGGAGTTGAGATCTGTCAGGGAGACCCTTCTTAGCACATCAGCATGGATTGGTCATTCTCTCCAATAGCAAAAAGATAAGTTAGAGGGAACCAGGTAGAGGGCCTTCTTGGTAGTGGTGCCCACCCTGTGGAACACTCTCACATCAAATGTAACTATACAACCTTTAGAAGAAATCTGAAGACAGCCCTCTATAGGGAAGTTCTTTTAATGTTTTATTATGTTTTTATACATGTTGGGAGCCGCCCAGAATGGCTGGGCAACCCAGTCAGATGAGAGGGGTAAAAATAAAATAAAATAAAATACCTTATTATCTTGGCTATAAACACCCTCCCCTTAGAAATTCTGCTGCCCCCTGTGTTTTTCTGTTTGCCTCAAAAAACAACTTGAGGGTTTGCAAGCATTCTTTGTGAGTGATGACAAAACAGGGAGAAGACAAAACAGTTTGCAAAGAACATTTGAAACTCACACCACCTGCAAGAATTTTGCCCCTTCTCAGGCAAAGGAAAAACACAATAGCCCACCCCTGACCTTTGTTTGCAAGGAAAGAGGTGGCTAGAAATAGGAGAGAGCCCAGTTCTCTAATAGGCAGGCCTGTTAGCCTAGGCACTAGACATTATGGTGTCATCACTTTCACCTCAGCAGCCAAGAAGCAGGCAGCATGGAGAGCTCCCTGGGCAGAGAGCTGGGAAAAGCTGCAGCTCATTATCACAGCACATGCTTTGCATAGAAAAGGTGCCATGTTCAGTCCTTGGCATCTTGGCATCTTCAGCTAGGGAAAGACCCATTCCTGACATCCTGGAAAGCCACTGCCAGTCACTGCTGATAATACCGAGGTAGATTGACCCATGGTCTGTCTTGGTGTAAGGCAACTTCCTATGTTTCCATTTGCTGATGGTTGCTTCCCTCCCTTTTCTGAGCTTGTGAAGAGGGTTGGGGGAACAGTCCAACTTGGACTCAAGAGCCTTGGCCTTGAAATTTGGTGCAAATGTGCAGGGGTGTATATGTCACAAGCCTGCCCCCCTACCACCAGTTTTGGCACACTCAGTGCATACTCAGGCAACTCAACATCCTCACAGGGCAATGTCACATGCAGAGGCATTTGCAGCTTGTGAACACCCCATCTGCAAATAGCACCACACCCTTTTACAAAGGGATGCAAGGAAGCATCGTTTTCCATTCTGCCCTGTGTTCACGCTGCTTGCCGCACTGTTTCCATTCCACTGCGATTCATTTGCCAGCAAAGACTATGTAATTTGTCTCACTGTCCGCTGTGTCAAAATTGCATAACTTATGTAATTTACGTAACTAATTACATAGGCTACATAAAGTACCTTATCATTCCATTATTCCACTCCATTCATTTCAATAGAAAGGGACCACAATGCTGATGTGGGGGACCTTAATCAATTACATAATCAATTACATATTGACTGAAAGCAACAGCAGCAACAGAAAATACTAACCATATTCACTGGATTGATTTCTGTCTCAGATGTGGGACAAAAAAGCAAACATCGAAAATTTCTGCTCCTGTTTCCATTTCTGTCAGAATTCTCTGACATCCCTCCTTATAACTTTCTCCTTTCCAAAAAAGAGAAAGCATTCAGGTAAATACTGTGGCCCTTCTTCTTCTTCTTCATAACAACAACAACAACAACAACAACAACAACAACAACAACAGTAATTTATTATTTATATCCCGCCCATCTGGCTGGGTTTCCCCAGCCACTCTGGGCGGCTTCCAACAAAGTATTAAAATACAGTAATCTGTTAAACATTAAAAGCTTCCCTAAAGAGGGCTGCCTTAAATGATCAACAGCCCAGACCTTCTTTTCAGTAAAGAAAGTTGGAGCAAGGCTGGGCTTCCTACCTTCTCTCCACCCCAGCTTTTCATGAAAGCAAAGCTGCTCCTATCTCTGAGTTCCCTGGCTCTCTCCACTATCTCCCGGCCTGTTGTTGCTCTGAGATTCCTTGCACGTAAAGGTTTTGCTTGAAGAGTTTGAAGGAGAGAGAGAGAGAGACAGAGAAGAGAATCCACATTGCACAGTCCCTGTTGATAAGGTTCAAAGCAGCCGGAGATGCCTCAGAAGCACATATGGCCGCTCTCTCTTCCCCCTCCTCCCTACCCCCCAGAAAGCATGCCGTTCTGTGGCAGAGTAGACTGCACACCCTCTTGCCACTGTTATCTGCTCCCTCCACATGAGCTAGAGGCAGGAGGAGGACCAAAAAGTGCCCTGTGTTGTTTAAGCATTTCTAACTCTCCTCAAAATGTCAGCTGTAATCTCCCTTTACTCACACCCAAATTCCAAAACGTGTGGTTGATTGTCCTTATTAAAGCCATCAAAAACTACAAGGAAACTAGGAGATGGAGGACCTTACTCCATATTTCTGCTATGACTCCCCCACTCGCCACACTGTGTAAAGCTCACCTTTCAACACCCCTTAATACACATTTCCCATTATTCTTTTTTCTTTCTTTCTTAGCCTCATGCTGGAATGACAAATGAATGATGCTAAGAAACCTTGGACGTTTCATGAAAATCAATGAAATTTATTTTCATGGAAGTATTAGGATCAGGGTACAATTACAGCACCATTTTATTTTGACAAGAAATCTCGCTCAGATTGGCTTAGCGCACCAAGAAGAAACCAAAGTAAAATACAGAGCTAGCAACACAACTGTTTCCCTGAGAGCTAAGGGAGGAAATACATCACAATAGAAGAGTGAAATAGTCAAGGAATGCTATCAGCAATATCTCTCTGGCTTTTTAATTTTATTTCATAAAAAACAGCATTTTTAATTAATAACAAGTGCAGTATATACAAACAACATATGCAGCTTTATGCACAGATGAGTGTGCATGTTTTTGATAAAGTGTTTGTTTGTATGTGTGTGAAGTGATGTAAGTTGAGCAGTTAATGGCCATTGTGAGCATTCGCCAAATCTCACCAAGAATGTACACATATCTGTCTATGAAGAGGGAACTGGGCATGGTTCTCAGTCAATAAACATAATCCCCAGAAGGCATTGGATTCAGCTCCCAGGATTCTTTGGAGAAAGCCACAACTGTTTAAATCCACATCATAGTGCTTTAAATAGCCTGTGGTTCCCTGCAACAAATTGTCACAGATTTTATTCATGCTTCAGATTTATGCAGTTTAAGGAGGAGGATGTTCATAAGTGAGGCTGTGCATGAATCAGCACACTAGGTGGAAAGAGTGGGAAGCGAGAGCCTCAAAGGGAGCAGCAGGGTTTTCTGTAGGAATCAGTTCTGAAACATTTAAGATTTTGCCTAGTACCTATTTGGGGCAGGAGCACTGTTTTTCACCAAACCAGTTTCTGACAAGAGGAAGTCCATGTGTGTTCTCACATATTAAATAATGGTGGGAGGGAAAGACAATGGTGAGCTCTTTCCCTGACAATTACTTTTATTACTTTTAATTAATTTTTGGAGGCTCAAACTGTTTTTATCTTGGTCTGGGAAGGTTCACTCTGCTGGACTGTGAGAATCATTGTGTTATGAAGATCATAAAGGTACGAGCTCCCCTTTAATATTGCAGTCCTTTGCTAACGGCTTTTCATTTTAATTAATGTGAAGACGTGTTCTTCAGGTGTGGATAGAGGCACATTATAAATTCTCCAAGGTAACCGACTTATAAAATAAATTCATATTAATCCATGATGCTCATAAAGCCTCATTTGTAAGGACCCCTATAATTTGGAAACAAAGTGTAAAATTCTTTACAATTTTTTATCTTGTTCACTGAGATACTTCCTATTCATGTTTTATAGATGGTGGCACCAAGCTACCCTGAAAGATGATCAATTTGCAATTCAGAGTCACAGAGAGCTGTGTATGAGGAAGAGAATGTCCCAACACTTCAGTATTAGGGAATGCCTCCATGCTCACAGATCATCTTCTGAGATGGGAGTCAGATGTCCCCTTCTCACAAAGTTTTCAATGCATGATGTGTCAGAGTCTCGCATTGAACTATGGCTGACCAGTTGCTCAAGGCCAGCCAGTGTTGGTGCTTCTCAGAGAAAGGATATGAATCCATACCTCAAAGAATAAAATTCCACCCAGGAGACCACATTGGCTATGTAACACGTCTTGTGTACTGCAAATGCATCCAGAATATAAGAAATGTTTCTGCATTTGATTGATGATGGCATTTTATGACTCAATATTTGCAAGACATACTCTATAGCTTTATTTTGTTTGTGTATTTTAGCAAAAATATATAGAATCTAGTGTTGCAATCTTGATACTTTTGAGTTCATAAATACCACTGTGTCAATGGGATTTATGAGCTTGTAAGTAAGTTCCACAATTGCATCCAAAATCTAAAAACGCACCCCCATCCCCAATGCCCATTCTTCATCTCCAGGATCTCAAATCCATCTTTCATCACCAGAAACATTGTTTGATTCATAAATAAGCTTGGCTTCTAATAACTTACAACATGTAGCAGAATTGAACACACAGGAAACTGTGATTAATATTACTTAGCACCTTAGATGTTGCCACCTCTCCCTCCCCTTTCCACCAGTGTGAAACTTAAAACAAATGTGTTAATGAATTATACATAATTCTTCACATCTTATGAAAGAGATGGAGGGGGAGCAAAACAAGCTACAAATCCACATAACAGTAACTTTGTCAAGCTTACATTTTACCAGCTTCTCTGCAAGAATATCATGGGGGACTTTGTCAAAAGCCTTACTGAAATCAAGATACACTACATTCATAGCATTCCCCTGATCCACCAAGCTTGTAACTCTATCAAAAAGTGAGATTCATCTGGCATGGGCTTTGAGAAACCCATGCTAGGTCTTAGTAATCACAGCATCCTTTTCAAAGTGCTCACAGACCAACTGCTGAATTATGTGTTCTAGACCTTTCCAGGTCTTGTCGCCAAGTTGATTGATCAGTAGTTACCTGTTTCTTCTTCTTTCCCATTTTGGAGATGAGGATAACATTTGCTTGCCTCCAGTGTGCAGAGACCTCACATGTTCTCCAAGAATTCCCAAAGATTATAGATAGAGGCTCTGAGATTACACCTGCAATTTCCTTTAGTACCCTTCGATGCAGCTCATCAGGCCCTAGAGATTTGAATTCATAGGTGTTCCCTTACCACCTCTTTTCCTATCTTGATCTACATCTCCCTCCTTGCATCATTTATTCTGTTTTCGCCAGGTTGGGCCCTGCTTTCCTTTTAGGCAATACAACAAAGAAATCTCATGGCTTTGTACAAGTATAAGAATATCCAAGGAACAGGGTAGGAGAAGAAGCATGGGGATAGACCATTTTGTCTGACAAAGGTCCTCCACTTACCCATCCTATCAAGCCTCTAGATTTGTTTTCTGTAGCTCCAGAGGACTAGAACTGATGGGTGGAAATTGCAAGCAAGCAGATTTCATTTAAACACAGGAGAAACTTCCTAATGGTAAGGGATGTTTGACAGTGAGACAAACTGCTTGGGGAGATGGTGGGCTCTCCTTCACTGTCATGGATGCTGTAGTTGCATCTTAGAATCATAGAATCATAGAGTTGGAAGAGACCACAAGGGCCATCGAGTCCAACCCCCTGCCAAGCAGGAAACACCATCAGAGCACTCCTGACATATGGTTGTCAAGCCTCTGCTTAAAGACCTCCAAAGAAGGAGACTCCACCACACTCCTTGGCAGCAAATTCCACTGTCGAACAGCTCTTACTGTCAGGAAGTTCTTCCTAATGTTTAGGTGGAATCTTCTTTCTTGTAGTTTGGATCCATTGCTCCATGTCCGCTTCTCTGGAGCAGCAGAAAACAACCTTTCTCCCTCCTCTATGTGACATCCTTTTATATATTTGAACATGGCTATCATATCACCCCTTAACCTCCTCTTCTCCAGGCTAAACATGCCCAGCTCCCTTAGCCGTTCCTCATAAGGCATCGTTTCCAGGCCTTTGACCATTTTGGTTGCCCTCCTCTGGACACGTTCCAGTTTGTTCCCTTGCATCGTAGATTCCTCATTGAGCAAAGTGTGGGACTCCAAGTTCCCTTCCAACTCTAAAATCCCACAATTCACCAATAGACTGTCTCCATTTTTTAAGGATGCATCGAGCAATAGGGCCCTCTCCTTTTTTTTTTTTTTAAGGATAGTCGACTTTTGGACCATACAGTGTATCGGGTTAAAATTTCTGGAGAGACTAGCCATCTGCCCTCACCCTTTAAGTCTTATTTACTTGGGCTAGGATGGGCCACTGATCTGACTCTGTATGAGACAGCCTTCTATGTTCTATGAGCAACAATGCAAAGAAAGAAAGAAACTTGCAATGAATCCAACTGAATGTGTATCAGAGTTTGTCACAGAGGATTATTCGCAACAGTGATGGCAGTGAAGAAAGCATACATCTCTACCACCACCATTGCATCTACACAGTGCCTTCCAGGAAGAATGAGTGAATCGTTCAGTTTTGGTATTTAAACACACACACACACACACACACACACACACTTCCTTATTTTTCCACTTTGAAATATAACTCTCCATATTTCCACATCATTTAACTTTTTTTTTAGTCCTCATGAAAATTCATCAGCATTTTAGTGTGAATTTCTTCTATTACACACATTTATGAAAAGCAATTTCCCTTAATATAGGTATTTTTTTGCGAAGCAATCTTCCCTAATATCATTTTTTGAATTCTTCTTTAAAAAAGAATTTTTTTAATGTGTGGTGTACACTGTGTACAATGTAAAAAACAATATCCATTAAAACAAAAATACAACCTAAGGCCAATGAAAGAATATAAAAATACACAAAAGGCTAAGCAGGTAAAACAGAGATTTTGTAAATAATGCATTTTTAAATGCTATTTTCACTAACACATGCATTATTCATGCACTTTGCCCCAGCCTAGCACATGCATTGTATACACATTTTGCTGGTGAACTACATTACAAAATGTGGAGAAGTGCGGATTTTGAAGGATGACTGTGACATAGGTAGGTTCCCCTTCCAATGCAAACTGAAATGAATTTCTCCTCCACCCCTCCTCTAACCTCTGTCCATGAAAATATTTTTTTTTGGGGGGGGGTATATAATTTTTATTAAATTTCCTGTTTTACACTTTAGAATATTCATTTAAACAACCTTAAAATGTTAATGACTTCCCTTCTTATCTTTCCAAAGTTCATTTTGCACAGCCTAAATCCCTGCATATTTTACATAAACTAAACCATTCAGTATTCCACTATTACTTCCATCAAAGCTTGTTTACACTGTTGGATTTATCTTACTGCTGCCAATGTTTTCAAGTGTACACAATTCCCCCCCCCCCCCATATATTCAATAAACATTTCCCAATCTTCTTTAAACATATGTTCTTCTTGTTCTCTTATTCTATATGTTAGGTCTGCAAGCTGCACATATTCCATCAGTTTAAGTTGCCACTTACCCCCCCACCAAAAAAGTACTTTTAAACATTCCCCCACCCAATTCATTATGAATCATTTCCCAATACAGTGGTGCCTCTCAAGACGAAAAGAATCCGTTCCGCGAGTCTCTTCGTCTAGCGGTTTTTTCGTCTTGCGAAGCAACCCTATTAGCGGATTAGCTGTTAAAAGGCTATTAGCAGCTTAGTGCCTTAGAAAAAGGGGGTGGGGAGCGAAAAAAATCGCAGGAACTCGCAAGGCATTTTCATCTTGCGAAGCAAGCCCATAGCAAATTCGTTTTGCGAAGCACCTCCAAAACGGAAAACCCTTTCGTCTAGCGGGTTTTCCGTCTTGCGAGGCATTCGTCTTGCGGGGCACCACTGTACTCTTTTACAGGGCCAACATATATGAAAGAATGAACATATGAAAGAACGAAGCAAATATTTTAATGCTGACTTAGTTAGGTTTCTCTTATCTGAGAGCTAGTTGTTGACATCAGATGTCATGTAACTGAGCAACTAGCATGGCAAATGTGTGTCTTCTTCCTCCATTGCATTTTAAAAAGTATGCACATGTGTACATATACACAATGCCCCTCTAGAATGACATTTCCATATGCGAAGTAAAAGTTTAGAAGTTTCACTGCGGATTTACAAATATTATCATAAGACATTTTATGCTTTAGATGCATGGATTCAAGCTTACAAGAAAGGAGATTATGACTAAGCATCTGGAGGAACTTTCCAACAGTAAGTATGGTTTGGCAGTGGAATGGGTTCCCTCTGGAGGTGGTGGACTCTCCTTCATTGGAGTTTTTCAAGCAGAGGCTGGATGGCCATCTGTCATGGATGCTTTAGTTGAGATTCTTGCATTGCAGGCAGTTGGTCTAGATGATCCTTGTGGTCCATTCCAACTCTACAATTCTATGGTTCTATTATTGTTGTACAGTTCTCACAAGAGGCTCAACTGTCCTTCCTCAATATACTCCTTCCACGTTGGGGTGATTGTTTTTCTACCAGCTGGAATGTTGAGAAGAACAGGGCCTCTCCAGCTTGTGTGTAATTTTTGGCACACATCAGAGTCTTGCAGAACTCTGGACCAAAGCCCATGTTTGGAGGATCTACAATTTCTGCTTTCATCAATTAATACTTGACTAAAGATGGGGGAGAAATTCAGTCTGGATCCAATTTGCACTTCATGAAAGAATATGCAAACCAAACCAAAGCTATCCTTTAGAGTTCTCTGAATTTTGTGATGCAGATCTTCAACTTAACAATGTGTGCCAAAATGTGCATGTTAGGGGAAAGTCTGCACAAGTTGCATATATTAGTGGAAATAATTTACGGAGATCATTTGTATTAGGGAAAGCAGCTGCAGAAATGCGCACAACAGGCAACGTTGCATACAGATGTTTTATATTAGGAAAAAATCATATTAAGATGCGGCTGAAGTTTCACAAGGCCTTTAAAAAATTGCAAGCTGATACAAAAATGTGAGGAACTGAACTTAATATTTTGTTTTTTAAAAATGAGAGTCTGAGATTGACAGATTCCTCTGTCCCTCTTCTTGACATACGTTAAAACTCTTCTAGAGTTATGGCCTACTCACATCAATCTACAAGTCAATGCTTCCTTTGTTCACACGAATGTAAAATATTCTTAAATTTATGAGAAATTTAATCCTTGCTCTTCGCGGGTAGAGAACGTATTAGGACTGACCGGTATTTTGAATTATCATACTTGGTGCTTATCTGAGCTTACAGAATACGATAGAAATTCCCGCCGTTTCTGGGGACATATGCAAAAAATATGTTGTGTGTATGTATTTACCTTTCTTCTCCCGCTTGCCATTCTTCACTCAATAAAAGAGAAAGTGTTGCTCTTGGGAGCACCCCTCACTCATATGTTGCTGGTTAAGTAAAGTAGGTCAAATACTTAATTAGCCTGACTCTTCAAAGTGTTTTGAATAAAACATTCTGCATACTTTTCACTACGAGCCGTGTTCTATACATATCCCCAATCAGGAGTATTTAAAACCCCTTGATTTCAAGGAGACATGGACTGACTGATTGCTAGACAGGCAGATACTTAAATGTGCATACAAATAAATGCTGGGTCCTTGGGGCTTTTGCTGCTTCCAAGGCCAGCTTGCGATTCCTCTGGCTCCATGTACTTAACAATAAATTGAGTTGCTGTTGGGTGAGAAGCAGAGGCAAGCAGGATTATTGAGAGTTATGCAATTAATTAGAAAAAGGGGCAATAAAATCTGTTTGGTCTTTTTCAATCATTAGTCCTTTAGTGACTAAGATTATACGTTATTAGCAGGGCTACCTAAACATCCTGTACCTAAATGGAACATGTACCTAAACATCACACTCTAATGTTTGGGTGCCTGTCTCCACATTGATCTGCATGCTGTTAAAAACCCCCCAAAACTGGCACCCCCTCTTAATCTGCCTAGTTTTGTCTTATTTGTGTATTACATGTGAAGTGAGCTCCACAAAGATGACACCACAACCATACAAGACCTTTTCCTTCAGAGTCAGCTGGTGTAGTGCTCTGGAGAAAGATCTTACTTTATGGTCTCAGGGTGATGTTCAGAGGCAGAGGAGGCTGCCATCTTGCTGCAGTTAAGCTGGTCTAAGTCCAGTCAGTACCTGGACCAGAAATCTCCTGGGAACCCCATGCAGGCCTGTCTTACCCATAGAGGCTAGTGGCATGGGGTGCCAGGGTGCCAAGTTCTGGAGGGCACCAGGCGAGAGTCCGGGGAACACCGAACGAGCGCTTTGAGTGAGCAAGGGTGCGTGCGCCGCTCCCGCTGAGTGTTAGCTTGGTTTTTTCCCCTTTAGCCTTCAAGTGCCGAATTCTGCAGGGTACAAAGAAGGCTAAAAGGGAAAAAACAGAGCCAACGCTGAGAGGGAGCGGCACACGTGCCCTCGCTCGCTCAGCGCAGGCTCGTTCGCTCGGTGTGCTGCCTGCTGTGGCCACTGTGGCACAAAGTGGCCGGCTGAGCCAGGAGACACCTCGTCCAGCCTCTGCCTCTTCCCGGCCAGAGGAGCTGCCCTCCAGCCGCTGCCCACCTCCTCCAGCCCTAAAAAAGGGCAACAACTATGGGAAAGAAGGGGGGGGTGCCAGAGGGATCTTTGCACAACGGCACCAGATATGCTTAAGACGGCCCTGACCCCATGTATGCTACTTTGGGTTCTGTGATGGGAAAGAAAAAGATACTGTCTCAAGTTCTTAGGCCCTAAGCTATTTAAGGTGTTAAACTTTTGAATTTTGCTCAGAAGTGGGCCAGAAGCCAGTGGAGCTCCTTTACACACTGCTGAGAAGTGATATCAGCGACTGGTCCCAGTTTGCAGTGTAGTGGCCAGCTGCAATTTCTGGGCAGCAGTCTTCAAAGGCAGCTACATGTGAGATGAATGGCTGTAGTCCTTTTCCGTCTCCTTCACTATCAGATGACTTTCTTAATTTAAAACAAATTGTTTCCATGCTGGGTTAGGGATAACAGCATGCTAGTGGTGGTGTTGGGGAGGTGGGGTGGAATTACTCCAAAGAAATTGGCCTCTGTATACAAATGTGTGAATAGCTTATACTGGTGAATGACTTCCCACTCTGTCCAGTCATGCAATATTTTTATGGAGCCGCCATTACAATGTGAGCAAAGCGCACACCTGGAAAGGCCATTTAATTTGCGTTACTATGTTCTTCCTTTCATATATATATATATATATATATATATATATATATGCGCTGTTCAAGAACAGATTGACTCCAGTAGTAATTTGTCATGTCACCTTCAATAAAATTTCAAACGAAAACATGGAAGATTAATGGGGAAGCAAGAGCGCCACATCTTTTATGCATTTTAGATGGCAAAATATAAATCAAAATCGTGACCTGTTTGTAGGGTGATGCCAAAAAAAGAGAAGTAATACACAACTGCTGTAATAAAGTTGGATGTGCCCCTGTCAGTTCCGCTGGCAGGACTTGTAGAGTTTAACTCTCTCTCTCGTTTTAATTGTGCAGTGATTTATCTCATTTATATCTACAGTAACCGCAGTAGATTGAAAAATGAAGAAGAAGAAGACAAAGACAACAACTTTTTCTGATAGAAAGGCAGCAGCAGCCTGCTGATCAGAAGTATCTATTTCCCACAGTAATTGGTTTAAGCCAGCAAGGACATCCTTGCGTTGTCACTCATTTGCTGTGCTAAAGCTGGTTTTTCTAAGCAGATGCAATAGGTTCTTTTAAAACTCATGACGAAGCAGCGCAAATTGTCTGGCGATGCTTCAGTAAAGCCCCACGGACATCAGTGTCAGTATTTTCTACCTCCTCTCTCCTTAAATGGCCTGGAATAAGAGTTAGCTGGAACTAATTTGAGTAGCCTAGCCTCATTGGCCACAACCTCCCAGCAATCTTTGAAAAATGTTCCCAAAACGAATCCATACAGCAAGGACAAGATAGCATAAATGTACTGGACATGTTGTTTGTTGAAACACGGGGTCCTTGCTACATGTTTTCTATGCATAGGATCAATCTAACTGAAAGAAAATATTTGTTTACGGGGTCATTAAACAATCATGTAGAAACCATCTTGTGTGTGGGAATGTCTTACTATTTTCTAGGTGGGCTTTTCTTGTGGGAAATCTGCCCACATTTTCTCATGCTGGGCTTGAAGGTCAGCCATTGTTCTACACTTCTTTAAATCGAGAAGAGTTTGATGAGATCATGCAGTCACAGGAGAACTCATTTATACAACAAATCCAGCCATGACCTCCTTTCTAATGTTTTCCTGTCTTTCTCTGTTTGTGTGTGTGTGTGAACTGTTGGTTTTGTGTTTGTTTTGAAGAACCAAAGTGCTTTTCTATCAATATTCAAGGACAACCTCAGCTGTTTGGGCAAATCTGTTAAACCCAGACAAGAATACACACACACACACACACACACACACACAGAGTGTGCATCTCTGAACCACTGAACCTGTAACTCCTTATAAGACTTCAAAACATTTGCTTTTGGACTAAGTCTTGTGCTTTGTGTCTCTGGGCAAGATGTTGCATTTTTGCAAATGTTGGCACAGAATACAGACCCAAGTGACTAAATTCTGATCCTAATCCAAAGCTAAGTGTGAAATAATTTCAACTTCTTTCTGCCATGCATTCAATTTGAATATGTGTGCGATCTTTGTTACGTAATTTGCTCTGTTTGTCATATAATATTTGCTTTATGATTTGGCGTGATTTTTTTTTAATGCTGAGTCTTTAATTAATTAATTTTAATGAAGAGGAGGCTATAATAATACTAAATAAATATTGCACAATTGGTCAGTGCATCTGGCTGTTTACAAGGGACAGTTGTGCGCAGGATTCTGACATTGCAGGGGGTTGGTCTAGATAACTATTGGGATCCCTTCCAACACTAGAATTCTAAGATTCTCTCCATCTTTGATGACCATGTCAACCCTATGAGCACAAGGAAAGCCTGTGTCAGCTGTGTCCCATTGCTGACAGAGGGGGAAAGCTTGGAGAGACAGGAGGAGGTAATTAGGCAGGAATTCGGAACGAGGGAGGAGCAGCCAAGTTGCAGTAGAAGCCTGAGTTCTGAGAACAAGGAGAAGGAAGGAGGGAGTTCCAAGGAGAAGACACAGACTGACAGTTTAAGATAAGACTCATTGGGAGGGCCATCGGAAATAGCCTATCCCAAGATGCGTAGGCACGCAAGAATTAATGAGAGGTGTGAACAGGAAAGGAAGTGTAAGTGGGACTTTAAAAGTGGGAAGAGGAAGGGGCAGAATTCAGACTCGGCAACAGCTAATTTGGAAGCAGAAACTGAGTGACTGAGCTCCAGAGTGATTTGTGTGTTTTGAGCAATTGTATGAAATAAATACATACATAAAATAGCACTAGTCCTACTCTGGCTTAAAAAGGATAAGAGAGAACTGACCTAGCTATTCATTTCTCTGCTTGGTATGCAGCCTTGCTGCTATTTCACCCAAATATTTATTTAGCACTACATGTCAGTTAGTAGTGGCCTGCTGAAGTGGCTTCCCAGCGCCAACAAACTGAACCACACATGGGTCCATACTGTACTCACAAGCTTGTCTAAGGTGTTATAAGAAAAACTTCTTTTGCAATGTTTCATACTTTAGTACCTGAAACCAGGTCACAGGCTCGCCCTATTCATACACATATGCACCCTTAAGACAGGATTTGCAGGCAAAAAGACAATGGGAAGGCTTTCCCCATTTGCCTCCCTTACTGCAGAGGAATATTTGAGGTCATTGGGAGAGTCAAAATGGCTTCAGGGTTGCTTTCCCATACTATTTCAGACACATGGTTCATATATTTAGATATGTGTGCGTTTATGAATATTTATTTTATATTTGAGACCTTAACATTCTTATAACAAAGGGATGCCTCTTTCTTCATTCCAACATTTTAAGCTAGGACAGCTCCATGAGCGCAATATCAAAGAATCTGTTATGTACTGAAGTTCTCACCCTGGGCCAGCAGGGGAATACTGTAGATAGTTCAGGTCCACATATGCAAATAAGGGACCGAAAGTGACCTTAGTGATTGGATAGTTACAGAAAATGGTTACTGTTGCGTTCTAGTGGAGCTCTATATAAGCTGGCTGAACCCTTCAGTTCAGTTCTGTTCTGGTCTGTGAATAAACAAGAGCTGTTTGAAGAATCGCTGTGTCGTCTGATATGTTCACCCACAACTTAACAGAATTTCTCTTTAAATGCTCCTTGGAAGGGGGCTGCATGTCATGACCTGTACATCTTCCTTTCCTTGGTTGTCTCTCCCATTGTTAAATTTCAGACTGTAAGTTCCTGGACACATCGCCTTGTCTTTTCTGCTGTGGTTGTTTGCTTTGTAAAGCAGCAAACACATTGATACTGCTACATCATTATCAATTGTTGCTGTTGTTGCTATTTTTATTGGGAAGAGGGAGATTTTTTTTTGTTAGGAAAAGGACTTCCTAATTACAATGAGGTAATTAAAAAAAATAATCCTCCCTCCTGCATTCTCTGCCTGAATTTGATTAGTTTCTTTTCAAAAGAACTTTTTTTCTTTTGGTGGGGGGTTATTTCATCTTTGATCATAAAAAGATCAATCCGCAAATGTACAAACACTCTTAAAAGAAGCATTTGCCAACTGTTACAAACAACATGATGCGCTGTGTTCTTTAAAGGCTTCCAGAAGAAGGCAGAAATGGGGCTGTGAAAAGATAGATGGGTCTAGCTAGGAAATTTTAAGGAGAGATTTGAAAAGAGCAGCTGCTGCTTTCCCCTGATTAGTTCTATAGCTCACCATCAAACTGGTTTCAAAAGAAGATAAGAACTAGGATTTTATAAATTTTTTTGAAAAAAATAGAGGTGTCTAATGAGAAACAGACAAACAGCTGCTGCTAGTAACATCATTGCTTTCACTTCTGCCCTGATTATGCAGAGAGAATGATAGGGACTTGTGCCTTCCTCCCTGTTCCACAAGACTTTTCTGAGCTCTCTCTAATTTTGCAGGTTTGGAAATAGATGTTTTCCCTGTAGTAGCTAATGCTTCCAAAGCTGATAAGTAGGAGATGCTTGCTGCTTGATATACTTAGCACCATCCTGCTCATCCTTTTACGGTGTACGGCAAATATTTAGCAGAGAGAGAAAATAAAGCAAAAGCTAAGTTGTAGAAACTTTTGTAAAACTCCATGGACATTGAAGGTGGCTTAGATCATTTGATTCTTGCAATGTTATGGCTGAGCAAGGGGCATCTTAAAAAGCAATAATAAAATAAAAATTACTGTGCATCAAAGATTCAGGGACATTCAAAGTATGGTATGGCTGCTATTAAATGACTGATAGCACACAACACCACTGTCATAATCTTTTCCTGTTTTCAAATAGGCTTATACTGTGTAGAATGAATCAGTTTGGCCCCAGAAGCAAGTGGGACCCCTTGGCTGACAAAAAGAACTCATTGTACAACTCAAGTGAAGAAAATAGCCAGACACATCTGTGTCTGCCTGGAGTGGGGATGTGTTTCAGCAGAAATATCCAGCTCATCTTGGACCCCACACATGACGTAATTACAGTCTATCCTGGTCCAATGCAATTGCAAGGGAAGATATTGATAGGAATCTCAGGTGAGATACCCATGCAGTGGAAGTTTTTCCCAGTACCAGTCACCACACAGAAGCAGAGAAAGGTTCACATAGTTTACTGTTGCAGAAGATAAGGCTCAGAAAACAGTTTGGGGCATAGAGATATATTGCTTGTAGGCTTTTGCAGTTACAGGTTTATATAGATACCTACAAGTACAAAGGATCTCCGTTGCTCTAAATAAGTTCAGCAATTTAAGACGTAACACTGACTGGCAAACAGACTAACAGACTGGCATTACTGAGCTGACATGCATTAATTACAGATATAGTGTGGGCACTGGACCGTTACCATAGCAACTGGCTTGGCTGACCCTACACCTGTAATTAGCTCATCCTTGAGGTGATTTAAACTCATGAAGGAAATTAACTCCTTCTCATGTCCAGTTACTCTAACAGAAATCCAGAGAAATTGGGGGGGGGGGTGTTTGAGCACAAAAAAAATACATACAGTATTTTGAACATATGTATAGTACTTTTTTTTTAAAAAAACAAAAACCCAAACCACTTATGAGGTAGTCTGAGTTCTGAACTTGCAGATATATGTTGACATCGATCAAGAAGTGCCCAAATAATTATTGGTCCCTGCTTCACCCTGCCTCTGGCGTTCTAAAATCTGGATGAGATGGGTTAAGGATCCTATTGACAAATTCAGGGTTAACCATGATAGAAGCTAATGGGACTTGCTTCTGATATGTTTGATAGGACTGCACTTCAAGCCATTCAAATACATGTGGTGGTAGAGGATCCTGGCTCAAAAGAGGGAGTCAGATGCACTGACATTCAGATCTCTTTGAACTGTACTGTTCTATGATTCTGTGACAATGGCCATTTTGCATCCTCTGTAGATAATGAGCAAAGTTTCTCATTGATGTTAACGGTGGGACATTTCATCCTGCCATCTGCTACAGCTGCTATGCATGTGTTTGTGATCATGATATCATTAACTATTCCATCACACATTGGCACCATGTCCTGGCATGCATCACTGGAAGCTGGCTGGATGCTGCTGTAGATCAGCACTGCTGGTCCCACCCTTATTCACAACAGCCCAGCAGCCTAGTGTCAAATGAAACTGTGGATGAGAAAGTAGGGAGCTCTGCTTATACACAGACACAGTATCTTTGAAACACTTGCCTATGGCCTGTGTTATTGGGAGAAATTCAAAATGTATGGTCCTGCTAGATAACTTCTCCAAAAATGCTTATTTGGAGCTGGTGGAAGTGGAATACTTTCTACTTAAGTGCCCTATAATACATATTTAGTGATGGAGGAAAAATGTATTCAGGCTGCATTTTGATATGAACCAACCTAATTCACCAGTTCCAGACTTATATGTGGATTGGAACAGTTAGATTATGCACTTCTCCAAGTCTTGTGGTGCAGATATAGTGGGTCTACCTGGGGCATCTGATGTGCTGATTGGTTGCTGCAGTGTGTGCTGCTACAGATGCCATGTACTGTGTCCATCTCCCATTTGCTGGCATTCTTGTGCTGTCAGTTGTGTGCTACTCCCCATGGACCTTTTCCTGTGTGATGTTGCAGTTCATACACACCTGATAAGGGCACTGGGAACTCTCCACTGCATCTCAGCTGGTGGGCTCAGTTCCCAGAGTGACGCAGACTGAGCTGGCTCTATGTGTTTTGATGACTTATTTCCACTAGGACCAGTTCTGCCAGTGTTTTCCTCTCCCAGAGCGTCCTGAACCAGCTCTGGATCTAAACCATCACAATTTAATCTTGCTTCTTGTTCTTAGCATGACAGACAGATCCAGTCCCTCAGTGACAAGGCTTTGGGGTTTTCCCCTTGTTTTTTCCTGGAGAGCACATTCTAATTTACAGCTCTGCTGCTTACCAGATTAGGTGTGTCAGCCATGACTGTATGATGCTATTCCTGTTCATTGGATGGGGGCACATTTGCCTCACTCTACCCACTTGGGGCAGATGTCTCAAGGGGCAACCCCTGGAGGGAGATGGGAGGAGAACAAGATTTCCATTGTCCCAAGGGGCCAATCAGATAGGGAAGGTTTGTTCCTGACCTCTTCCTCCTTCCTGCTGGTTTTAATCGGCCATGATGGTGAAGGGTCAAGAGCACAGGTGGTCACTCGGGTTGAACCAAATACCTTGTCCACATCCTTTGGGCCAGAGTGTGAAAGCCCCTGTCATGCCTAGAAAAAGCTCTGCTGGACAGCACAGCGAGGATGCAATGGAGGCAGCAAAGTATGGCTTCTTTGTCACCTTCAATGGCACTGAGTAGGCCCAATAATGAGCACTCACCAGTATTTGATTGTGTTTGTCTGGTCTTTCCCTCCATTTGTGTTCAAGCCACATCTCAACTTGTTTTATTGCCTGGGGCTCTGACGTACACCAAAGAGTCAGGTGTGGTGTAGTGGTTAAGAGTGGTAGACTTGTAATCTGGTGAACCGGGTTTGCATCTCTGCTCCTCCACATGCAGCTGCTGGGTAACCTTGGGCTAGTCACACTTCTTTGATGTCTCTCAGCCTCACTCACCTCACAGAGTGTTTGTTGTGGGGGAGGAAGGGAAAGGAGAATGTTAGTCGCTTTGAGACTCCTTCGGGTAGTGATAAAGCGGGATATCAAATCCAATCTCCTCCTCCTCCTCCTCCTCCTCCTCTTCTTCTAGCAGGCTGTAGGGAGAGTGTGAAGCAGTCAATTAATCACTCTATGTATCCATCATAGACTCACAAAATTGTAGAGTTGGAAGGAACCCCTAGTGTCATCTACTCCAACCCACTGCAGCACAGGTATAATGAGTCAATATTGTTTTGTTTTTTTTAAATAAGGAGTCCTTGGTTTTTCCTTTCACAAGGGAAGGATGGGATGTGGTGCTACATAAATAAAATCAATAGTTATTGAGCATTTTTGTGACCCAAACCGAACATTCACATATGCTGATGCTTTAAGCTGATAACTTTTCATCTCCCCTTGCCTGGATATAAATCAGGAACAATGCCAGTAAAGTTGCAGAACATGTCAAATTGGTGCTTGCCATGTTTTATCTACAGACTGTACAGGAGCATCTGCTAGCAGATGTTCACTTGCCTCCTTATTTTGGTGTTACTGCCTTTTTCTCTCACCTCTTTCTTTATTTCCCTGGCACTCGAACAACATTTCCTGTGATTCTGAAGATTTGGTAGGCTGCCTAGGTGATGACCTACTGCAAGAAAAAAGTTGGGCATCTTATCAGTGAAAGGTGCCTCATTTCCTATGTAAGGAGCAGCACGATATTTATGTATAAAGTAAAAACAATGGGAAACACAGACCAGCCAATTCTGGCAGTAGTTTTACAGCTGAGATGGTGGCAGTGGACGGGAGCAGAGGTAACAGTTGGCTGTTCTATTATTTATTCCATATAACACTCTCTGTGGAATATCCTAACAGTATACCCAGGATTGGAGAAAGATATTATCGCTTGGAGAGACAGCGGAAATGGCCATATCATTTTGAGAACGCTTTCTTCCCCCTTTCCCTCTTCACCACCTTATTATTGCTAAGTAATAATATCTCTATTGCACTGCTGCTTCTGTGGCATTATGTTCTTCCGCAAAATGGGATATTCTGCAAAGAGCAAGAGCGGCTTTAAAAAAATAATCATAATCTCATTTGGGGGGTTAAAAATAAGTTGGTGCTATGTACATCTGTGCGGGGGGGGGGGGGGGGGGACAAAGGGGAGTATGCATGAAAACCTGCTGCCTTCTTATCTTCATGTGTGTTCTTGGCAGAAGTGATGTTCCACATAATCAGGACAAGTGGGGGGTGGGTGGGCTGGAAACAATATAAACACCACAAAGCCAACCAAGGAGCAGTGTCAAGGCTAGACAAAAGCCTTTCTGCTAGCAGGATCCATCTATGTTGATAGCACTCATGTAGCAGGGGAGCCAAGGGACAAGATGCCGAAGGAGGAAGTAGTTGGTTCCAATTGCGTCTCTCTGCAAAGAACTTTAGGCATAATGACATATTGCAAGCAAGGGCTTGAACTGAATTATCTATACGTGTGTGTGTGTGTGTGTGTGTGTGTGTAAGTAAAGATGAAAAATAGCAGCCCAACTGGTGCCCAGTGTATCGCTCTGCTTTCCTCTGGACCACCTCTGTGAGGCTGGGTTGTGGGGTGTCTTGTCGTCTGGGCAGCCCAGGACCTCCATACACTCTGCCCATGCTTGCACCCCAGGGAGTTCAGTTCGAAGCTGCTAATGCAGCAAAAGCAGTTATAAGTTACCAGTTTCTGCAGTACCAGCAGGCCTTGCAATTCTCCAGCAGTTTGACTTCACCCCCGGAGATGCATTCCATTTTCTCTTGAGACAGGCAGATGCCAACAACATTTTTTTTCCACCATTGCAAAATTTTTAACTGCTTATAAAATTGTACTTTCAATTGTTGTAACCTACCCTGGGCTCTGAGGGTGAAGGGCAGGTAATAAATAATAATAATAATAATAATAATAATAATAATAATAATAATAATAATATAAGAATAACAGACTGCTCCAACCCACGGCAGCCAACAATGTGGAGCAGAAGAGGGAGGATGCAGAATGCAATGTTGTCATGATGACAAAACTGAGTGTTGCTTCATGCTACAGGAAATAAGGAAAAATCTCAATCAAGGTTTGCAGCTCTCAGCAACCCCCTAAGAAGCGGCAGAGAGAGAAGTAGAACAGGGATTGGAAGGCAGAAAGTTTTTGTAGATAAGCTAGTGATACAATCTGAACAGAGGCCAGCTTTACAAATCCCTTTGTAGAGGACGGTAAGAATCTACTCCTCGAGCGGCTACTATTCTTTATTATGTCTGCAACTAGAAATTTATTAGCACAACATTGCAAAACAGCTACTAATGTAACTCTGGAGGCATGGTGGGACAAACTAAGGAGCGAAGCCCTTATGGAGAAACAAATCAAACATGATAGAGCACTAAGGGACACAAAGGCCAAAGATTATTTTGAAACTATGGTACATGTTTATCCAATACATTAGAAAGGACAACATTGTCTCGTCACTATCAGCTATCCATGGCTCACTTCAGGACAATCTATTACAATGGAGATTAGAAGACATTTAACTGATACAATAAGCTCTAAACTGTTGTTGTTGTTGTTGTCCCATTCCCCCCCCCCCCAGACCAGGACTCAAGGTGGCTTACACAGATCAAAGCAACACAGATAAAATACAGAAGGCAAAAAACATATAAAAGATAATAGTTTAAATGCAATTAAACATTATACAAACCTGCTTAATATTTGACTGCATCATTTGGATTGTGAATACACAAAATGTTTCTCAGGGGAGGAGAATTGGTTATTATAACTATTTTTAGAAACTGGAAAATAATGTTTTAAAAAACAGGGAAGAGTGACAATCAGGGACAGGTGAAACAACAAAGCTGTGTGCATTGCCTTACTAGTTCTTCCATCAAGGGCACCCACCTGCTTTGTTAATAAGCAGGGGCTCCAGTTTCTCAAAGTGGGGAAAGGAGCACCATTAGGTTTTGATTTGGTTAAATGGGCGTGTGGGCCATTCGGATTGCTTGGATGTCACAAGTATTCTGTAGACTTGGAGCTATTCTTCAGCGAATGCCAAACAAGATGCAGGCGATAACTTGTGAGGGCACCTGCAGAATTTGCCTCCCCTAATCTGCACACAGGGAGACACAATAGACAAGGGCTGCCATGATCCAGGGCAAATGTCTCTGTCAGACTGCAGGTATTTTGAGCGGAGGAGAGATTCGTGTTTTACTTCGTATACATTTGTCATCCCGGTTGTCATATTGAGAATATAGAAAAGAAATCATATCCTTTGGGATGCAGAAAGCAAGGTGGTCTGCTGTCTGTCATTGATAATGGAGGCGCCTTCTCCGGTCCAGACGTGTTTCTGAATATTTCTCACATAAAAATGATGTCTTTTACTCTGTTTCTTGCACTGCTTGATTGATGGGACCCATTTCCTGCATTCTCAGCCTCCTTCTTCCAGATATGAATGACATGGGTAAACGGAGCAGAAATAATGTTGCACATATTGCTATATTAACAGGACCTCAGAGCCAGTGTCTGCACACAGTGGCATTTGGATCCCCGGAATGTGTTTATCCTTATGAGTTCATGCTCTTCAATTATATGCCCATCCTTAAGGTATCTGTCCATTGCCACCTGCTTTTCTAATTTTTCTCTGTTGCAAGGACTGCCATTTGCCTGTACTCTCATCACCCAGAGTTGCAATATTTCCCTATTTCCAGCTCACACTGTGATTTGAGCTCCATTACTGAACCTACCGATAGAGATCTATTGGTATGGCTGCAAAAGTTCACAATTTGGTCAACGGGGACAATGAAGCTGTGGTGTGCTTGGAAAATAAGGTCTAGTTCTCAGAGACAGGGCTCAGAGAGGTATCTGGGCTGCAGAAGGGGCCCCAATGAACAAACCGGCCATGTAGCTGCATCGTAATGTCTGCTATGGCTTCAGAGAAGCCACCCTAAGCTACAGGACCATTTAAAGAGGGTAATCTGGAAATTTGGGGATGTCCCACTGCTGCAGATGAACACCCAGGATGTTACAGGTGTACCGAATCTCATCAGAAAAGCACTGAGTAAATTGGAGGAGGTGACACTGTGTGAAGCCTTGCAGAAGCCATATGTGGCTGGAAAAGGGGTAAACTGGCACTGAATGGTAACATTGCAATACTAAGAGTAACCCTATCCATTCTGCTAAGAATAGGAGCCCCACATTCTGCCAACCACAGTGTTAAAGGGAAACTCATTGTTGGAGTGGGATTGGCTTTACAGGGTGCTGTGAGCACAACCCAAGTTCAGATTCATGGGGTATGCAGTTCAAGAGATGGAGCAGTGCCCAACATAGTATTCAATCCAAATCAATGTATACAGTAGCAACCCATCAAACAATCATTGGATTGTGCTGAGCAGGGAGTGCTGGAGTAGATGACGTAAACCAGGCTTCCTCAACCTCGGCCCTCCAGATGTTTTAAGACTACAATTCCCATCAAAACATCTGGAGAGCCGAGATTGAGGAAGCCTGACGTAAACAGACAAGAAGCTTGTGGAGGCATTAAGTTGTCCCATGTTCAAGTTTTTTGGGGGGGAATACGTTCATTATTTGTATTTCATTTTGTAATTCAAATCCCACAAAAGTCTCAAAACGGCATACAAGAATTTAAAAAATCCAATACAGAGAACAATTTTTTCTTTAAAAAACCCCGATACAATACAGATGAAGATTGGTGTTCTACTTCAAGTCTGTGGTTTTGAGCTCGTTCCCCTCCCTCATCAATCCTCCCCCAAATCTCTTTTTATGGTTTTGCCCCTCTAAGCACCCCCATAACACAATTGGAAGAGAGAGGGTGGGGTACATAAATTGTAATAGGGGGGTTCTTTTTTTTTTAAGGAGATGTGCAGGTTTCATCCTACAAACACTTTAAAAAAGAAAGTGTCCTACAGTACAGGTAGTAGAACACACACACACACAAATGCACCTGTTAGCTATCGAATGCCCATTTAGCAGGGGAGAGGACCATCTATTTTGTGCTTGCTCTATTGCTTCCATTGCCACAGTAAATGATGCACTCAACAGCTGTTTCTAAATGGAGTGAAAGCGAGACCTGCCCAACTATTCAAAAGTTAAAGTGAATGAAATAGTGCCTACCTGGGACAGGATGAAAGAAGTGCAATGGAACTTTTGAAGAAAGCTGGAGAAATGAATATTGAAATTGATCTCTCTCATTCTGATGTTCTCTCTTGTGGTGTGTGTGTGTGTGTGTGTGTGTGTGTTTTAATGGGTTGCTGTCACCTGGATTCAAATAGCCGAGAAGCTTCTTATATTGTTCTACCCAATAGTAATTACAAATTTCCTCTCTGTGGAAACACAGAGAAGTGTTCTCGACAGATGCTGAAAGATGCTTACTCTTAAAATCAAGGTTGGTTTTTTGCGTGTTTTTTTTTTTAATTGTAGATGCTCTCTGAGTCAGGTGGTGGAGCCAATTGCTTGCTGATTTTGTGGGGATTTGGCAGCTGTAGGGGAAGAGCATGAAATGAAAGCTGTCTATTAATTGAAGATTAACAGCTTAAAAATAGGGGGCAAGGGGAAATATCCTTACCACACTTTTTCAATAAAGAGGGGGCAGTGGGGATGACAACCCAAAATGGCCAGGGTAGCGCGTGTATGTTTTTGCCCTGTTTGGTCGTCAATTATATGGATGCTTATCAAGATTCTCTTGAAGATTTTCCCAATGCCTAAAACCCTTTCAGAAGTTTGCAAAACCTTACTCTAATTTTTGAAAGGTATTTGGCTGTGCATTTTTACCTGCTTACTCATAGTATTATTATTTTTTAAAAAAACATATTTCACAGTGTACCTTTTAGATCCATCAAGTGTTTGAGCAATTATGAACAGCAAACTCTGAGGGCTGTTCTTCCGTAGCCTAAAAGGCTAGGGCAGGAAGCATGCCAGACTTCAGAATTGAGCACAACATGGCTGCTCCAAATATCTTTCTGTTTCAGCTTGTTTGTTTCTCTGGATTTTGATATTTGTAAATGGAGGTACCTGCAACCTTGAGGACTGAGCATGCTCAGTAGTTAAGGAATGCTGAGGATGGGGTGGGGTGCAAGGTAATGGTGTTGATAATAATAATAATGATGTTGATGGTGATTTATTTATACCCTGCCCATCTGGCTGGGTTTCCCCAGGCACTCTGGGTGGCTTCCAACAAAATATTAAAAATACAGTAAAACATCAAACATTAAAAACGTCCCTAAACATTGCTGTCTTCAGATGTTTTCTAAACATCAGGTAGTTATTTATTTCCTTGACATCTGATGGGAGGACACCACTACCAAGAAGGCCCTCTGCCTGGTTCCCTGTAACCTCACTTCTCGCAGTGAGGGAACAGCCAGAAGGCCCTCGGCGCTGGACCTCAGTTTCCGGGCTGAACGATGGCAGTGGAGACACTCATTCAGGTATACTGGGCTGAGGCTATTTAGGACTTTAAAGGTCAGCACAAACACTATGAATTGTGCTTGGAAACGTACTGGGAGCCAATGTAGGTCAATAGACAATATAATGTAGATAATAGAAAACCATCATGAAGGAGGAATATGTATCATGGAAGGGGCATGACTAGCTTCCTGGAACCCTGAAGAGAAGCACTCCATGCTGCAACTTTTTGTTGCAGGCCCCACTTGATTATGATTATTATTGAATTTATTTTCCTTGCTGGCAGCTCTGTCTCTTCTCATTAAGCTAAAGAATGGTGAGCTTTCTCGCTTCAAAACAAATGAACAGACCTGGCTTGCCTCTCTTCTTGCACATAGGTATCTACCATTTCTCACTTGTAGTGCCTTAATTGCTTTTAATCCATGCCTGGTTTGAAAAATACCTGGAAATTGTCAAGGCAAGACTGTGAGGCTTTGCAGATCTGTGAAGAAAATGTGACAATAGCTGCAATTGTTCTTTCTTCTCCCTCGCCACAGCTTTCTAAAAGCCCCTTGATGGTGTGGATGGAAAGAAATATTTTAAGCATGAGGCTGTCTTCCGACTCTTTATCAGATCTCAGATCATGCAAGGAAGAAGAAAGGCCCTCTTCCTTTCTCTGCGAACCCTCTGTAGCTAGATGGCTTCCAACCCAGGAT
Organism: Podarcis tiliguerta; assembly: GCF_965153285.1. Taxonomy (NCBI): domain Eukaryota; kingdom Metazoa; phylum Chordata; class Lepidosauria; order Squamata; family Lacertidae; genus Podarcis; species Podarcis tiliguerta. The sequence continues at coordinate 38,680,327 of NC_139535.1, read as the reverse complement.
TTTTGGCTCCGCTCCAGAGGTCTCTGACCTTATTACTGCGCTAGCTGCTATTGAAGTTGGCAATATCAGTCAATGTGGCAGCTCAGAGGGGGGTTCCCACCAATGTCTTCTCAGAGTTTTGTGCGGAAAACTTTCTACAGGACTCTTGAGATCAATTCTGTTAGTAGAAAAGCATTGCAGACTCCTAACAGTGATAAGAAGGCGGACCTTCAGGCGAAGAGTGGGCGAGTCGTTCTGTATCTGGAGGCCAAGTTTTGTAAAAACAATTTTATTTCTGCAAAGGGGCGAGGGGCAAAATCTATAGATTCCCCTTCCTTTGGCTTCATGCAGCTCTGTTGAAATTTTAGCTAGCTCAAGACGTTTTTTCTGTAGCTGCATTCCATGCACCTGAAAGGATTCAAACTTATTCAGTGAGGTGTTTTTCTGAAGTATGTCTGCTGCTATTGAGTTTGCATAATTTTGAGGGTGGCAGGGGGGAAGAGCAGAGTGCTCATGAGGTGTCCTTAAGTACTGCTTTTTAGCTGGTGATATTCTTTTCTCCTTTGCTCTTGAGAACCAAGAAGCACAAAAATAAAAGTCTGTGTGTTGAGAGGAGAGAGGCTCTATGGTTATGTACTCATTCCCATTTGTTCTGCATCCAGGGCGCTAGACTGGTTTGCCACACGTACTGGAAAATTTGGGTGTATGTCAATCCATATCAGAAATGGTGGGGTGTTTTTTTTTTTTTTTAATTTCATAAAAAAAATCTCAAAAACTTCTTTTTGAGGGGAGATTTTGCAAATGAAAGCTCAAACACTTTGCCAAAAAACAAAACCAAAACACAACACCTTTTGTGCCAAAAGTTTCACTGTTTGAAATATGGAAACCCTAGCCACACAGTACATTGGCCACAAGCCACATCTATCCTGTATTTGCCTTGTAGTTGTTGTTGTTTTTATGAAATGTTCTGTTTAAATGTGCCCTTCCCCAATGCTTTTCTTCTAGAAAAAAAGGTGCAAGTACTTGGTACCCCCTAGTATTGCCAGGGGAAAAGCCATGGCCTTCCCTAAAGCAGCTTCAATCCAAACCGAGGAAAAAGAACAACTTAAGCTGGTAATGTGTACATAGGGTTGCCACCTTTGTTCTGGAAAAATACAGGATAGGACTTGGGAGTGATTCTGCCCCCCCCCCCAGCCTGGTGGTGACATAACTTCAAAACAATCAATTGCAGCCTAACAGGATGGTCCCTCTGGATTTCCCCCCCCCCCTCTCTCACACACACAAATTTGTAAACCTGTCTGTGCTTTGCTACCCAGAGCTTAAACCTTTCACGCAGATGCAGTCCTGTACAGCAATACATGCAGTCCGGGGCAACAAAATAAGTAAAAAGGGCAGGCATATTCTGATGAGGGGAGGAGTTTTGTTCCACATTTTACATTTCTGAAAGAGAGAGAAAAATATTAGGGGGCAGTGGGGGAGGGCAATCCTTGTGGGGAGCTGCTTTTCCGCCACCCTCCCCTCTCAAATATCATGCAGATAACTATGTTCAGAACTGGGGCTTTGGGGCTACACTGACACAAAACCACTTCTTTCTAGAGCCCCAGAACCTGTTCCTCTGAAATACGGGACTTGCTCCTGTGTAAGCGTGTGCAGGATTACAACCACTGAGCCTAGGGCTTGCCTAGGTCGGCGGTTCAAATCCCTGCGATGGGGGTGAGTTCCCATTGCTCAGTTCCTGCTCCTGCCCACCTAGCAGTTTGAAAGCACATCAAAGTGCAAGTAGATAAATAGGTACTGCTCTGGCAGGAAGGCAAACGGCGTTTCCGTGTGCTGCTCTGGTTTCGCCAGAAGCGGCTTAGTCATGCTGGAGAAACACCGGTTCCCTCAGCCAGTAAAGCGAGATGAGTGCCGCAACCCCAGAGTCGTTCGCAACTGGACTTAACTGTCAGGGGTCCTTTACTTTTACCTTTTTAAGATGAATACAAGATAGGAGGACACAAGAGAAGACAAAAGGATGCTTCTATCTGAAGTGGTGCATTTTGGAAAGGGAACTTTCAGGCAGTAAATTTGACTTTACTTTACAAAGTAGAGCGCATTCTCTTATCTAGAGACTACTACACTGGGGACAGTGAGAAATGCCATATAATTTGGAATGGAGATTATCTGGCACAATGCCTAAGAAACTTGTGCCTTTTTACTTAGAGGATGAGAGAAAATGGATTATTACTATTATTATCAATTATAATAATAACTTCTAAGTTTTACTTTGGTATTCCTTTAAATCTTCTGAACTTGGAATTATGTCTCAGAAAAAAGGAATACAACAAAAAAATCATCTCTATGTAAATAGAGCTTTTTTTATATATACAAAAGATCGGAGGATGGGGATTTTAATAAGCAACCTTTTATCCTGCAAAAATATGCATTACTTCCTATTATGATAAACAGTTGGTATATTTGAGAAGAAAATGGCTATACATATACATTACAATTACATATTCATTTGACTTTATATTACATAAACACAACTCAATTTGGATAAATGTCTGAAGCCAGAGGAATAAATTAGGATGGGAGCCTCAGCGCCTTCTTTGCCCTTCCCTATTGTGCTGGCAAGATTTGCATTTTATAGTTGCACATTACAAATATGCATATTTCATTATGGTTTTGGATTAAAAGGTTATCATCTCCATTACCCTAGTAGTAAACAAACACAGGCTTTCAGGATGAATTTTTCTAGGGCTCAGCTGTCTGCTTATTAGGCTCCCATCAGTGGGTTTCCTTGCTTTCTCCTTGTAGAGAACATCCCCAAAAGACATCGTGAAGTGCTGGCGTCCTCTGAGAATGAGAACCAGGGTTAGGTGGCAGGCAAGTCGGAGCCAGAAAGGCAGTACTGTGGTTAAAGGAGAAAGGAAAATCTGGCATGGCAGGTTCATTCTAAGTAGAAGGTCCCAGTATGGGATCTGGAAAGAAACAGCAGCTTAGCCTGAGTTGCCTGAGGTTAGGCTGCCTCTGGCCGCTACTCTGAGAGACAATATTATTGACTGTCCAAGACTCAGATCTGTATCCAGATTTAAAAGCTGGCATCTTTGGCCTGAGGTGGCACACTGAGGTGTTTGGGCCTCTGTACCAGTTTTAGACTGAAAGGGGTGTGATGTAATGCTTCTCCATAGGGGGAAAATCCATACAAATATACCCTCTGCACATAGAAAACTAGGACATTAGAGCCAATAACCTAGGGAATCTTCTCCCTGGATTGGCACAGGGGAAAGAAAGGAGAGAAAGAGGGGAGCCGTGGGTTTATGAAGTAATGAACACATATCTAATTAAGAGAAAGATAACGCTGAAGCAAAACTGACAGCAAATAGAGCACAATAAAGGTATGGTTTTATTCTTGCATGTTAGAATCTTGGGAGACTTGTCCCTGGATACTGCAGCAGACTAACAATTCATGTCTGTCCAGTTCATTTCTGAATATAAGGTACTACTTATACTGTCAGACCAAAGATAATGCCTACCCTATCTGGCAGCTACTCTCCAAAGTCTTGATAAGATGCGTTTTCCAGCTTTGCAACCTGACAATTTCTAACTAGAGATGCTGGGAACAGAACCACCAATCTTTTTTGTTAGCGCTGCTGACTATCGCACACACACACGTTCCTGCTGGACATGTTGAAATGCTTTCAGTTAGCCATTTTGCCCCCCGCCCAAAAGCCTCTGGAAACTAAAACCTTTATGTACGAATGGCTGAGTATTCTTATTTATTTAGGCAACATATGTGATGGGGGAACTTCAGCCAAAGTCGAAGCAGTTGGTTACCGATGAAAACTGTGTTTAAGCAGGCAACTGGTGTCCACCTCAAAGTTTTACCTGCTCTCTCCACTGTACCTAGCCTGGACTATTCTATTGAATGACTTGTAAAGGGGATTTTACATGGGAGCACCTCTCTCTTTTCTATGCCTCTTTATATTTTAAAAAATATCCAAAGCAATGTTCAAAAATAGTAAAACAAATAAAAAACTCTCTCTCTAGCCAGATGTTCAATACAAAACACTGTAGGCAGCATTGCGTAGTAAATCAGTATTAGTGGCTGGTGATACCTGGATGAATAAATAGGTTTTTAACCAGAAACAGCTTGCTAGGTGGGGTGGAGCCATTATGATAGCTTCACGGAAGGTGCACCGCTGCTTCCTACTAGGAGGGAGAGAGGCAACGGTTAGCTCAGTGGAATAGCACTGGCAGGAGCGCCAGGTCGGCTTTGCATTTTCACCAGCAAGCCGCTTCTGTTTTAACATATGCTGAAAACATAATGTAGTCAGCATATGCCTAATTTCTAAATAAAACTCCTACTCACTTAATTTGCTGGCTCACAAAGGAGGCTGTTTATTACTTGGAGTAACAGTGGGCAGGGTGGAAATGATAAGAAACATCTAAGAGCGGATACTTTTCTCCAGTACATAATAAGAGATTGTGGTTCGAGGACCCGATCCCCGCGTAGTGGAATGAAAACACAAGGACACGTGATATAAGGTTAATGGGCAAGAAAAGGCCACAACTTTATTGATTACAGCAAGTGAAAAGGTATTGGCTTAGGCATTGGATTATGTCAGCTGACTCCACCCCCTCAGAGAGGGGTGAGTCTAAAACAAGGGGGGTTTATTCACCAGTAGGTGGAGCCTGTTGATGCTAATCCAACTATAGGCTCTCCCCTGATGTCACCGAGGGTCGTGCCATGGCCTCCCGCCAAGCAGGCATCGGACAGAATACACAACCGCCAGATTCCTTTAATGGAATACCCAAAATTGAAGGCGCAGGCGATGGCCACACCTAGCCCTTCGACACACCACAACACATTATTCCAATGCCTAACCTACCCACCAATACCATGAAAGTTGTGACAATTGCTACGAGGTAGGCGAAAAAACCAAAAAGCCTAATGCCAAATGGAAAAATTCCTACCAGGCCCCCTGGACAACCAGGGCGACCAACCTAAGATCCATAACAAGGCCAAAAGAAAACTGAGACCCTGAGCTCTAAGGGAGTGGAGGGTGGGTGACTCGCGAAGGGATGACAAAAAGTGAGGCCAGAAGGTTGGTGCCACAGCAATTTAGGCTGCTAAACACGCCCCCTCGCAGGCACCTGGTTGGGTGCCTGCCCGTGGGCGTGGGTGCCAGCCAGGTGAGTGGGAGGCAGGGGGCTAACGCCCCCTGCTTGAGGCGGAGTCCGGCTCCCGACCACAACCACTCCCCTCTCTTGCAGGAGCAGAGTCTTTCACATGCAAGATGGAACAAGCTTGTTTCCTCCTGCTCTGGAGTGCAGGACTCAAAACAAATGGATTCAAGTTACAAGAAAGGAGATTCCAACTAAACACCAGGAAGAACTTTCTGACAGTAAGAGCTGCTCCACAGTGAAACGGACGCCTCCAGGAGGTTTTGGACTCTCCTTCCTTGGCTGTTTTAAGCAGAGGCTGGATGTCCCTCTGTCATGGAAGCTTAAGTGGGACTAGATGACCCTTTCAGTCTCTTCCAAATCTACAATGCTATTGATTCTATGATTCCTATCCTAATTGAAGATTTGGCCTAACTTCCTCTAGCCCATCGAGTTGTTTGCTGTTGTTTTTAATTTGTTTAATCATTTTTTTTGATACAAACATCAACCGCAAAAGACACATACAACAAAAACCAAAATAACAATAATAACACAATTTGACAATTCAGATTTGAATACACTGATATACCTATGACTACACCTTTTTAAACAATATTTCCCCACCTCTCTCTCCTCCCCCTACTTCCCACTACTCTCCGCCTTATCGCTTAAATATTCATTCCAGATTTCTTCATATTTATCCATTCTTATTTTGCGTCGACATGCAATTCATTCGTATGTAGTTAATCTGTCCATATTATCAATCCATGTGCTCAATGGAATCTTTTTGCGGCTCTTCCAATTCATCAAAACAAGTTTTTTTGCTTCTAATATAGCACAGTACCCATCTAGTTGTGAAACATAATTTTTAAGTTTCCTAGCTCATTAGCTTTTTGGAATAACATTCAACATTACCAGGACTGTGAGCCATTCAACTTTACAGGTTGTTGTTTTTTTACATCAGCCTGATAGCTATGCATCTAATGGTAAAAAATGTATGGTGATCTTGAATACTACATTAGATGCAGAGATCAGATTGGTGATTTAAGCAATTCTGTAGGAAAGGAGGCACCAACCTCCCCGCCCTGCAGCTGGAGAAGAATCTGTGGGTTTCAGGCTTAGCTTGCCAACCCTTCACCATTCCAGAGATTTGTGTACATTTCAGGATCACTTTAGATGATTGACTGTTCAAAGGACTGATATCCCAGAATGAACCAAGCACACCGATGGTCTGTCCATATGGCTGTTTGTTTAACGCACTGGGTTATTTGCCTTTAACGTACTCCCAAGACCACCCATAGCTCAGCACAAAATGTCATTTTTATTTCTTTAACAAGGAAAAGAAATTGCATAACCTACATTATCCAATCACCTTGGAAACAGGCATATTTCCCTGTAATACAATGAGATATGAAGCATAGGGCTAGAGGAAATAAAGCATTTCTAAGTATAGATGTTGGTGTGGAACATACCCACCCAAAAAGCTGTTTTGTCGCCTTCAAATGAGATATGCATGTATGCAAACTTCTCTGTCTGTTTTCCCAATCAATGCTCACTGCATTGTTTACTTCCTCAGCAAGCATCCAAATAGATGGAAGTTTAAGAAGGAGTGTTGGTTGCGCTTGAGTCCCCATAAATAGCTGGTGTGAAAAGCTTTTGCAAGCAAGGTTTACCCTTTGCAAACTTCCATATCTAAAGTTCTGAAACACCAAGGAGATGGTTCATCATCAAGTGAGTAAGTAAGAGATGTATCTACATGTTTGAACCAGCCATTAGACGGGCAACTAGTTGTAAAAATGATGGGTCTCTTTCTTAGTCCAGTGGGCCATTTTGGTGTCATTGTTGCAAAGCTCACATAGACCTTGGTCTTCTAAAATGAGAAGTGCCAAGGTTCAAGTCATCACAAATGTCACATGATCCCCTTCCCATCTATTCTAATGCTTCCTCGGGGGTGAGTGTCTAGTGAGGTAAGTCTGTTTGTTTTTATTAACACCAGTGATGGAGAACCTCCAGCCTTCTAGAAGTTGTTGGACTCCAACTCCCATCAGCCCCAGCCAGAACAACCATCCCTCAGTAATAATACTCCCTCCTCTCTAGTCTGATAATCGAAATGGGTGGGTGGGATTACGCTGAAGTCCTCACCTACAGTTTGGGGGGTTAGTCGTTCATTGAACACATTTATATTCCAACATTTTTGCACCACGGCCCCCAGAATTCCTTGGCTCTTTTGCAGATTTCCTCTACACTTTCAGCTTATGAATAAGGAAAGGGAACATAATTATTTCCACTCTGCCCTATGAGTAATGGCTGCATGTGTGTTCTACCACAATGACCTTTTCAGTATGTTGCACTTTGATTTGCCGTCTGCTGTTTCTATTCAACAACACTTGCATCCTCACCTAACGGGGAGGAGTGCAGTGACAAGCCAATCAAATGACAGAATACTGAAAAGGTCAAAGCACTAGTAAAGCATGCTAATGAAATTTGCCCGGTAAAACTAAGCAAGGACATTGTAATAACTGCAATGTTCAGACCAAAGCTTTTGAAGAGAGCATGAGATATCCAAGCATGAGCCTTAAAGCCTGGATGATGATGTATTTGTTTATTTAAACAATTTACACCACCATTTCAAGGGTTAAGGTGTCCCACAAAACCAAAACAATAAAATATACAGTTTAACAATAACAACATCATTTTTTAAATAAAAAAGTGGCATACAATGTGATAAAACCATAATGAAAATCACAGTTCTCTGCCTTCCAAAAGCATTTATGACCAATAACCCTTATACTGGAAGGAAATTCCATGCCTTATTAAACGTAGGGCTGCTTCTGAACAAGACTTGGAAAATTCAGCTGGAACAAAATGCACCAGCCAGGTTGCTCACTGGGGCAAGATGGTTTGAGACTGTAATGCCAATCCTGGCCCAACTGCACAGGCTGACAATTAGTTTCTGGGCCCAACTCAAAGTGCAATACCTCAAGGACCACCTCTCATTGCATGAACAGACCTGCAATCATCATCTGAGGCCCTTCTTCACGGGCCTCCTCTGCAAGAGGTCCAGAGAGTAGCAACATGAGAGTAGACCTTTTCCGTGGTGACTCCTCCTCACTTGTGGAATGCCCTCCCCAGGGATGTTTACCTGGTGCCTTCATTATATCTTTAGGCACCAGGCAAAAACATTCCTCTTCTCCCAATAGATTGTTTAATCAGCCAAACAATCTATGACCTGCTAAACTGTGTGGAGAGGCAGGGTATAATTTTTGTTACTATGTTATGTGATATATATATATATATATATATATATATATATATATATATATTTGTAAACCACCCTGTGATCTTCGGCAGTATAGAAATTTAATAAAGAAATAAACAAATAATAAAATTTCAGGCATGCTGGAGGAATTCATTCCTTGTGAATTCCAGTATAAATTGAATTGATCCACACCTCCTAACTGTTCTGGTGCAGTACTTGACTCATATTTTTCAAAAAAACAAACAAGCAAGCAAGAAACCCTGTATGATCAACTTTCAACTTGTGTGCATTTAACTTGTCTGATTGCAGCTTTATGCGCTTGGTGGTTGGCCAGCACGCAATCGCACAAATTGAATGCATGCAAGGCAGAGAGCATAAAAGCTCTTTCTGTTTTGGGTTTGCTGACTTGCTTACCAAGCTCTGGGAAGGACTTGTGTGGGCTATGGAGGAAAGGAAGAAGAGCAGCACAGACAAGAAGTGAACATAAGAAGAGCCTGCTGGATCCGGCCAATGGCCCATCCAGTCAAGTATCCTATTCTCACAGTGGCCAACCAGATGCTCACGAGAAGCCTGGAAGCATCACCTGAGCACAGCAGCAGTCTCCCCTCCTTCCAGCAACTGGTATTCAGAAGCATGCATCTCACATTGGAGACAGAGCATAGTCATCTGGGTTAGTAGCCACTGAACAGAGCAGAGCAATTGAGTGGGTTATGTGCAAAGCTGCAATAAGAAGCAGATATCTCAACCACTGGAATAGTACACCAGAAAGAGGGTCGGTGAAAGGCTCAGAAGCCCGTAGTGCATGACTGACCATAGCAGAGCTTGTTTCATTGGGCAAGGGTTCTTGCTCCGCAAATAGTGAGCCCTTCTGTCTTGCAGACCTAAGCACAATGTGATCCAGTTGCTAGAAATTGAATTTAGATAAATTCATGCCTGAAATAAGACGCAATTTCCTAGCAATGGGGGCAATTAAGCAGTAGGATATATTGCCAGCGAGATGGCTGACATACTTTATCTTTGAATCGTTATAATTAGATTACGCAGCTTTATGAAAGATGCACTTCAGTCGAGCTGGGCTGGATTCCACAGGCTATTCATGCAGGAGGTCAGACTGAGAAATAGCAATATAGAATTGCTATAGATAGTCAGCAATAGGCTTATGAAACTGCTAAGATGAACAAACCGCCTGCTTTGAGATGCTAGGCACTGCTATTGAACAACAGCCATTCATTTCAGGGGTGTAAGGAACCACTGAAATGGAGGTCATCTAGTGAAGGGGTGGAAGCCCGAGGCTGTGGGCCAAATGTAGACCTCCAGACTTTGCCACTCAAGGGATGCCTATGGGTGTGTGTGCCACCCTGACATCATCATCATCATGGCGGTGGGGGACCATGTGTACAAATTCAACACCACTTTGCTTGTTTTGTTGCTATTTTGTAAGTGTTGTTAATATTGTTTTATAGATATGAATGCTATAGTACAGTGGTACTTCGGGTTAAGAACTTAATTCATTCCAGAGGTCCGTTCTTAACCTGAAACTGTTCTTAACCTGAAGCACCACTTCAGCTAATGGGGCCTCCTTCTGCTGCTGCGCCACCACCACACAATTTATGTTCTCATCTTGAAGCAAAGTTCTTAACCCGAGGTACTATTTCTGGGTTAGCGGGGTCTATAACCTGAAGTGTCTGTAACCTGAGGTACCACTGTACTTTGTGAATCCTATAATATGATTTATAGTGTACCTGTGATGTTGAGCTTATTTTTTTTAGTTGTTTTGTTAAGAGTGTTACATAGATGGCAATTGTTTTGTTTGAGATTTGTGATTGTTTTACTGATGATTTGTTAAGTATTCTATACGATTTATGCTGTAATCGTGATGTTCCATCATGTTATTTGTATCTTTTGTTTGTAAGCTGCTTTGGGATTCATTTGAATAAAAAGCAGCATAGAAATAGAATCAATCAATCATCAGAGAAGCAGTAAGGAGTGGTTGCTGTGGCTTCTGGGAAGATCTTAGAGGAGCCTTGTGAAATCTTGCTAGAACTTGGAAGCTGGAGCTGTATGACCCTGGTAAGTGAGGCATTCGTGGGAGCAGCAAGTGTGGAGGTGCATGCAGGGTGGCAACTTCCTGTTTCACCTCAGGCGGTGAAACGGGATGGGCCACCCTGCTTGTAACTCACCTGGGCTCACCTGGGCAAAAAGAACAGAAATTTCCAAGGAAAGGTTGTAGCTCAGTAGTAGAGCACGCAAGTTGCACACAAAAAATCTATAGATGGATAAAGGTAAAGGGACCCCTGACCGTTAAGTCCAGTCGTGGACGACGCTAGTGTTGCGCGCTCATCTCTCTCTATAGGCCGAGGGAGCCGCCGTTTGTCTACTTCCGCAGACAGTTTTTCCGGGTCATGTGGCCAGCATGACTAAGCCGCTTTTGGCAAAACCAGAGCAGTGCACAGGAACTCCATTTACCTTCCCGCCAGAGCGGTACCTGTTTATCTACTTGCACTGGTGTGCTTTCAAACTGCTAGGTTGGCAGGAGCAGGGACCAAACAATGGAAGCTCACCCCATTGTGGGGATTCGAACTGCCGACCTTCTGATCGGCAAGCCCTGGGCTCTGTGGTTTAGACCACAGTGCCACCCGTGTCCCTCCTATAGATGGATACATCTGTCAAATTCAGTTTCTTCCTTTTTCCAAACTGAAGCTCAGTTGGCCATATTTCTGCATTCGGTTTTGTTTTAAGTTCACACACACAAAAATACACAGTTTCAGAATGCTTCTAATATGTGCATTGTGTATACAATGCTCCCTAATATAATAAAATGCATTTTTGTATGATATTTTCACAAATATGTGCACTTGTATGTTCAGCTTTTGCATGCATCTTTTGCTCGATGGACTACATTGCAAAATTCAGAGAAGTGCAACTTCCAAAAGACAGTTGTGTTTTATTTCTTACATTGGTTCAGGAATGGTGTATTAGGTTCACTTCAAAATATGATTTCTCCCCCATCTCTAAAAGGGCCCCTGTTCAATCCCTGCCTTAAACCCCAGAAAGCAGCTGCCTCTCAGAATTGACAATGCTGAGCTGGACGGATCAACGGTCTGACTTTGTATAACACAGTTTCTTATGCTCAAATCAGTCACATTCACAGAACAGACTATGCAGGAGTTAGGACATTATTCCTCACTTCTTCCCATTGAGAATAGTAAGGAGTTTTTGAAGATTGAAATACATTTCATGACTGTTTGTGATCATAACCAGAAAATGTATGGTTTGAATTATTTGCCCTTCACTAGAACATTTTTTTTCTAGTTTCCCCCTGAGAACTATAGTATTTATTTTCCTTTTGTTTAATATTTAAAACCAAAGTACTAGTCCATTCATTTACTGATAGGCAAACAATTATTAAGGATGGATGAAAAACAATACTAACTAAAGTTCATAAATAGAATTGGGATATGGGGGGGGGGGGGGAATCATGAGGATACACTTCAAATAGCAGGATTCATTACTAATTTCTCGCAGAATTCATGACTACCTTTCCCAACCTTGAAAATAACCTCTTTTTTTCCTATCACAAACTAGCCGTCACAAATACTTGATTTGGTTCTATGTGGTGTATGCAACCTATAATATTTGCAAAATACTGGTGGCTTAAAAAGGAAAGGAAAGAAAAGTCCTGCATTACCTTGTCATTATGGTATAAAGTTTTTTGGGGGGGTGGGGAAGAGATCTGCCATTTACCATAAATTGGATTGGGTATGGATGTACAAAACAAGTACAATTTTTTTGTCCCAGTCCAATGTCCTGTATAGAGGAAGCTTCATTCAATTCATGGACATTTCAATATTTGTCTTTCAATATTTTTATTTTTTGCAAAATATTGTTATCAACTGGTTCATAGATAAAATAACCTTATAAACTTAAAAAGTATGTGCAAATTAATGAGAACTATCAAATACTTTTATCTTAAATTTTATAGAACAGAACACTGTGCTTATTTGGGTAAAAATCCCATGCCACCACCTCTTCAGCACTGGTTGGTTAGGATTTTGAAAAGTCCTATATGGTGAAACCAACTTCATTACAGTTGTTGTTGTTGTTGTTTAGTTTTTTAGTCGTATTCGACTCTTCTTGACCCCATGGGCCAGAGCACACCAGGCACCAGAGCATGCCATTACAGTTAGAGAAGGCAAATTAAAAAACATGAAAATGGGAGATTTTTCATATTTTATTAGGATAATAAAGTACAAGATCAAACTAATCCACACTCCTTTTTTGAAGACAATAGTATAACATTATAAAATACAGTCAATCGTCTTATTGTAACATGTTTCTATAAATTCTGAGTAAAGGAAAAGTAAATAAAGCAATTGCTTTTTGCTTTTTAGTTTCTTTGTACTCATAAAAAGCAAAATGTTTTCTGCTTTGCTTCATTACCTTTTTTTTTTTTTTTACCTAGGAGGGCTAGAGACTTACTTTGAAAAAGAAATAGAGCTCAGAATCTGGGGGCCCCTGCTGGTTATGGGCCCAGGACGTCAGTCTCTCCCCCACATACCTGGCACTTCATGGCCCCAAGGGTCCCATATATCATTACTGGAGAAGGGGCAGGTGGCCTTCTGTGAATCCTAACTCTTGAGAGGGCTCTTTGATTGGCTCATAGAATAAGTTTGCTAGTGACTTTACCGCCTCATTTTCACACACGTGTGTTAAACAGCCCCCAATGCAAAAAACAACAACAACCTCACAACCCTCCAAAGCAGGCTTCCTCAACCTCAGCCCTCCAGATGTTTTGAGACTACAGTTCCCATCATCCCTGACCACTGGTCCTGCTAGCTAGGGCTCATGGGAGTTGTAGGCCAAAAACATCTGGAGGACCAAGGTTGAGAAAGCCTGCTCAAAAGTGTCAGAGAACAACACAAATTTCCAAGTGATTTATCCGATGTTGTAGCTTCTGGGTCTTTAACATGGATGCTGCTTCACAGACTCCCTGGGTGAAAATGAGGTGATGATTGTCACTGTGTAGACTGTACAATCTGGAAAATAAATGTGACAAGAGGAAGTTACTGAGACTCCAGAGCTTCTCTCCCTTGCCTCCCTGAGCCCTCTGCTTCCCACCTGTTGATGGACACTGTGCACTTTTGCAACCATCATCATGATCCTTGAACCTGATCAGCATTCCACCCAGATAGAGCTTAGCAATGCATCTCCAGCCCATTCTGTTTCCTCATCTTTTTTTTTTTTTTTTTAGCACTATCCACTTCAGGGTCTTGCTAATTTCCATTCTACATCAATCCCAACAAATCACTCCATTCCCTTTGGGCATCTTATATTATTACTGGTGTTCAATCTTTTCCTCCTTAAACTGCTTGCCAATGTATTCAGACAGTTCCCCGCATATCCAGCCGTTCTGGCTCGGCTCCACACTGCATTCTGGGCTTGGCAAAACATGTTGCAAAGTAGCTCTTTATCCACCCCCATGGATTCCAATTTACAGCCTCCCTCAGTCGATAGCAAATAAGAGAGATTTCTTTTGCTAAAGAAACTGTGGACAGAAATGAAGTGGTATTGCGGTCCCTGCTTTGTGTACATAGTACCATTGCAAGTTTGTTTTTCCTGTTATTGCTGTTCCTTTCACCTTGGTTATCTTTAACTTTCCTGACTTCAACCATCCCGCATCTTGGCTATTGACTTTTTCTTTGACAGAACAAGCTTCCTAAGTAGAACCCCACCCCAGTTAAATTTATCTGAGGTCAAGGCATTCAAAAATAACTGTTATTTTAGTGTTTTCTTCCTTATTACTCCCTTCAAGGTGCAATGTGTGTTTTTGTTTGGGGGAGTGTACCTTCTTGCAGTATGTGTTATGTGTGGGTGCCTATTCGTCAGGGTACCAATGGCCTAGTTATGCATAAGTGGGGACTTTTTAGCCTCTTGCCAGTATGTTAATCTTGTTCCTCAGTTCCCCTGCTCAAAACCCATGATTCTTCCCTATTCTGTAGTTATTGTTATCTCTCGTCTTCCAAGGTTTGGGGCTGTATCCAATGAAGCCATTCCATTAGCACAAGGACTTTGGCCTGCAGACTAGGACTCCCTCTTCTCAAATCTGCTCCAAAGGGTTGGAGAGAAACCCAGAGCAGATTGGAGGCTGGAGAGAAGTCTCATTGTGGAGGAAGAAGACCTAGCACTAATTGGATGACTTTGTTGGCTACAGTCCTTTCTTTCCACATGGAAGAGAGTTCCCTCCCTGAATTTAAAGAGACTTCTATCATTTCCCTTGTATAGCAAATTGGTCATCTGAATCCACCGTATACCAATACTAACATAGCATTAAGACTCGCTGAATTCAGTAGGCCCTACTTCTGAGTATTTGTACACTATTTATATTGTAAACTGCCCTGTGATCCTTGGATGAAGGGTGGCACAGAAATTTAATAATAATGATAATGATGATGATGATGATGATGATGATAATAATAATTGCAGGCAATATATCATTGTATTGGAATTGTCATTGTATTGGAATTTTTTGACATCCATCTGTCTCAGGAGACAATGGAGGCGTGCACCTTTGAGGGTAAAGTCAAGCCCTTGTATGTCCATGAATTGGAAACACACAGAATATATGTTGTCATTATGAAGAGTTCAGTGGAATTCAACAATTATCTCCTTGATGCCTTATTTATGGATTGGGGGGGCGGGGGCGGGCGGGCTTGAATCTGCTTAAAAGTCATGTGGGATATTTTGGCTGTGCCATTTAAGGGGTTAATTTTATATGAGTGTATAAAATGATTATGTTGTATAATGGAATGTGAGCTTATTTTTCGATTATAGATATAAGGTGGTGGCATTGCCTTACTTTGGAACGACATACAGTCAGTTTTGGCCGCCTGCCATCCTTGATGGTTAACTCATGGTTAACCATGGGAATGTCAGAGACTAGTATTGGACAAGGACTCTGAATCCAAAGGAACTACTGCACTTGGCAGAACAATCATCAATGTGTGGCTGAGGGTAGTGGAACCATGCATTGATCTTTGTATATGGAGTCTGTACCCTGCAAACTATGGGATGCCAACAAACTGCTTAGAGAAAGGCTATGCACATTCAGCTTATGTACACGAGTTCTCTGAAGAAGTTCAAATGCATGGAAGTCTGGGTACATCTCCAGACTTTATCCTAAATTCCTGTCCACGTGGTGGGTCTGAACAGATATACGGGGTTCTTTTCTTCTGTCATCTGTTCAGTTTCCCTCTTCCGTAAATGTCAGGAAGCATCCTTCTTTGCAGCTGACAAAGACTGATATCTATGTTCTGCGCCTCAGTCCTCTCTCAGCCTAAATCAATTTATGAAGTCAAAATTGTAATTGCGGCTAGGGCAGAGGAATAAAGGGATTTCTCCCGCTTTCATTTTTAATGGCACTCATATTCTTTATATAGAGCAGGGAGGGAGGAAGTCTGCAGGAGAAGAGCGTTGAAGCCTCAGTGCCCATCTTCTGCACTCTATGTAATGAAATGCTCATAGCCCATCATTAAGTGTATTTCCAATCTATCCACAGGCGTCTCATTCAGAAACACTTGCTGCATGGAGGGGAAGACTGAAGAGGCTATCCTGAAATTGGAGTTCTTCACTTTAGTGCAACTAAACAGTGGTTCCACTGCAGCATTTCAAGCACAATGGAGGAGGGTGGTGGTGGTGGTCCATTCAACTATCTCAGATACATGGCACCCCCCCAAAGTAGCTCACAACTGGTATTCCTAGGGATGAGTCTCATAGTGATCTGTTGTAGAATTTGCACCTTTTACTTCTTTGTCCCAGTTCAAATACTCATGAAAGCCAAAGTCTTGTTCCCGTAGTGGTAAGCCAGTCAGATGAAGAAGGGCTTTTTCACTGGTGGCACCAGAGTTGTGGAATGCCCTCCCTGCTGAAATACAAGAGGCTCTGGCATTATTGACATTCTGCCAGGTCAATAGCGCTGTTTGTGCAAACATTCATTCTGAGCTCGAACTTCCTGATCTAATCCTTTTAATTACTCAAAGCAATCGAGCTTTTAAACAGGCTTGTTTTATTGTAAATTGCAATCATGGATTGATCAGATTCCTTTATTGTGTATTTTAGAGTTCCCTGTGAGGAGGGATTGATTGTTCGACCACTCTAAGAATCATCGCTCTGTGAGGGGAATTGGTGTCTCCTAACAACTCTCAGCTCCAAGAATTCTTTGGGGGAAGTAGTATCATTGTGTGTTAAATGTATGGTATAAATGTGGCCTAAGGGTGCTGGCCTGGATGCTCCACCCAATTCAGAACCCTACATTACCAGGATTTCTGATCACCCAGTGGCTTCTAAATGCATTCAGTTGAAAGCACTCAAAGACTCAAACTTTTAATGTGTTGTAAACCACTTGGATTTTTGTTCTTAAAAATATAAAGCAGTCTAGAAATGAATTTAATTTAATTTTAATTTTTGTCGTTTGTGGAGAACTAACTGCCAGTCTGTTCCAAGAGTTCCCAAACTTGGACCACCCACTGGTCATGAGTGGGTCTGCGACATGGCAGTGTTAAATATCCATATTGATTTTTAATTTGTATTTTAGTTGCTTCTCTTATTTCTTATATTTAATTTTATTGTATTAGACCTGGAATTTGAAGAAATGCACATTGCAATACAATATAATAGATATAAGAAATAAAAGAAGTAATAAAAATCCAATTTAAAATCATGTAGCATAGTGCTACAAAAGGCAGAAAAATCATTAAATTGTCCACTAAGAGCCACAGGATTTTCAAGTGGTCAGTGGGGGGAAAGTTTGGGAACAATTGGTCTACTCTGTTTCCTTCTGCTTTCTAATTATGGTGTACTCAACGAGAAAATCACCATTGCTTCTAGTACATGGCTTAGGGATTCATATCTGAGGTGGTTGATTCATAGAAATTATTCTGATAGCATTCTGTTATTTTGGCTGACGTGTATGGAACCTATGTGTAGATCTCCCTGCCTCTCTGCAGGAAGAAAGTTGGACAATATCAAGCTGTTGATACTGATCTTTACACTGAGGCAGCCCTATTGAAGCCATATCAATAGGAGTACACTGGTATATGTATTTACTGAACTGCTTTCAAATGATGATGGGTTGTTCAGCCTTTTGTGCAACAGGACTGTTGTTGCAGCCAAAGTTCTGAGGTTTCTGCTGCCCTCGCAGCCGATTTCCAACTGGGGGAAAATGGTTGGCAGCCAATGAAATCTCCAATAACACTGTGTCAGTTCTGTATCAAATGCTGCTGCAAACTAAGTTTATTGTGATTTAATTAGCAATGCCGCAATAATGTTGCCACCTGAGCTCAGGGTTGCTAATTTTTATAAATAGCTATGTTCATGTTTTTAAACACCAACTATAAATGGCAAGAGTTAGATCCTGGATGAGGAGTGGGTGAGTTTTTTTTTAAAAAAGCCACCATATTTTGGCCTGCAGGTATTTTTTGTTTTGAAAAGCAGTTTCAAACTCCTGCCTGTTGTTTTTAAATAGGAAAGGAGAGGCAACCATGTAAAGACAGAAGAGATTTGAGTAATATAAGCCAGCTGTCTTTGAGATTCAGTGCCCCCGCCTGCAGAAAAACCTCTGGGCCTGTGGTTGGAGGCTTAGATTTTTGGGTTTTTGTTTTGTTTTGTTCAATTCATTCCATTCTTCTAAATAAATAAATCTGAGCAGGTTTGCATCAGCAGTTCCAATTTGCCACAAAGGGAAGCTGCACACATGAGAGATCACTATGCAGCCAGCCAGCTTTTTATTTTGAAATCTGGAAGTGATGGAAGGGGTGGGCGGGGGCGGAGGGAGGGTGGGGTGGGGGTGGGGGGATGAATAATACTAAAAGGTCCAGGGAAGCACAAGAGGGATTTGCATACATCAGGCTTCTCTGTGCAAATCAAGGCAAAATGCTTTGACTCGAGGTTTTGGATGTGCGGCACAAGTAAAGAGCAATTACGCCGGGCCACACATGGCCACACGTACAAAATCCATCCTCCTTGCCCTGGTGGCGACTCTGATAAGGATGCAGAGGCAAGATAGGAAACTGGGCTCTGCCTGAACAAAGCTAAGCCTGCAATCCTGCAGGCACTTGGACGTAGCAAAGCTACCTTGCACCTTCAGTCTCCTTACCTCAAAATTGTCTGCTAGTCTGAGGTCTCAGCTCTGACACGAGCATACGCTCTATCTCTGACTTAGAGGCCACCTCCCACTTAACTCAGGCATGTCACAGAATCGCAGGGTTGGAAAGGACCCCAAGGTTTTGGGTCTACCTATCTCCATCCATTTTAATAAGACAACACAAAACTATATTAAATTGAATAGTCATGGATGTGCCATATTTCCTGGATTTTATCCCCTGCCCTGTTACCGTTCAAAACTGCTGGTATTTAGCTCCTGAAATATAGGAGGATAATAAAGGCTCATTTATTCTGCCAGGTTGGGGGGGGGGGATGATGAGAGTGACTGAGCTGCTGTTTTATGAGATTCACATTTGTTTGTTTTTATGTGCTGCTGTTTTATGACTTGCTGTTTTATGACGGATTGCAATTGTTCTTTTATTACAAATCTTATTTTGTATTTTGAACTGTTTTTACTGTTGGTTGTTTTTGATGGATGCCTACCTATAGACATATTTAGTAGGGGCATCTTGTTCAGCTGGCTTACCCTGTTATAATAATAATAATAATAATAATAATAATAATAATAATAATAATAATAATAATTTATTTATACCCCGCCCATCTGGCTGGGTTTCCCCAGCCACTCTGGGCGGCTTCCACAAAGACCAAAAATACACTAAGATGTCACACATTAAAAACTTCCCTGAGCAGGGCTGCCTTAAGATGTCTTCTGAATGTCAGGTAGTTGTTTATCTCTTTGACATCTGATGGGAGGGCGTTCCACAGGGCGGGTGCCACTACCGAGAAGGCCCTCTGCCTGGTTCCTTGTAGCAATGAGGAAACCGCCAGAAGGCCCTCGGCACTGGACCTCAGCTCCTTCAGGTATACTGTTGTCCTTCCCCTACACTTCTCTCTCTACACCTCACCCACCCTCTCACCTACCCTACCTCAGCTCACCCCAAGCCCCACAGACTCCTAAAGGATGGGGAAGCCATCACACAACGGCTAGGTAAACAGCACACTAGCCACTGTGTAAAGCACCTCTTCCCCTCCATTATGTTACAGGCACATTTAATGGAGGGGGTTAGGTGCTCCAAAGAGCATCTTGATGAAGGACCTCCCCCTCTGTTTAACAAGGCATGAGGCATGTTTAATGGAGGGGAGGAGGCTCTTTGCAGTGCCTCCCCTCACTTGATGAAACAGCTTGCTTGAGTCTGCCTGCTGTGATGACACCTTGCATTTCTATGTGTATAGGAATATATCAGTACATATACTAGGGGTGGGAATGCTCATCCAGAAAGTGCAGTCGGCAGCAGTGTCTGGGTGGAATTCGGGCAAGTATCTGTGAAATTCCAGACGTATGGCAGCCCAAGTTGTCAGTGCCGTTTTTGCTGATCTTCCATAAAAATAGCTCAAAAAGCAAACTAAAAAAAGCTATAGAACTGTTTCTGTCTGGGTTTCCACCGTTTGAAATATGGCAACCCTAGGGATGGGCAGTGATTACAAAATTCACCCTGTACCTGTATCTGTAGAGCTTGGAAGCATGCTGATAAGTTTCAGATGCACTCAGTGTAATCATCATCATCATCAAATAATAATTTATTATTTTTACCCCACCCTTCTGGCTGGGTTTCCCCTGCCACTCTGGGTTTCCCCTGCCAAGAGCATATTAAAAACACAATAAAACATCAGACATTAAAAACTTTCCTAAAAAGGGCTGCTTTCAGATGTCTTCTAAAAGTCAGGAAGTTGTTTATTTCTAATTCAATTCATTATTTGGGCCCAAATCTGACAGTTAAATCTGAAGCCCTGCTTCACCCTCATTCACTATAATGGGGAATCAAAAAATGTCTGCAACTTTTTCCTTTTCCCACATAAATTGATGATACTTGCCAGCAAAGGAGTCCTTCTGTAGTGAATTGCATTTACAAAATGCCATCTTAGGGGGTCTGACCAAACTGCAGGAGGCAGTGGAAGACAGGAGTGCCTGGCGCGCTCTGGTCCATGACTAAACGACTAAACAACAACAACAACAATCTTAGGGGGTTTCATGCATTCAGGGAATCTTTAAATTTATTTGTTTTTAATTTTTTTTAAAAAAATCTTCTTCTTCGTCTTCTTTTTTTGCCAGAACTAGATGCCAATTGCAGACACTTTTAAGCAGAGGCTGGGTGGCCATGCATCATGAATGTTTTAGCTGCACTGCAGGGGGTTGAACAAGATGACCCTTGGCGTCCCTTCCAACTCTATAATTCAATTGTTCTTTATTTCAGACTGTGACAGTGAGCACTCTAGTTGCATTGTAATTTATATCTGACCACAGCCTGCCATAATGCAAAGGATAAGAACAAGTAACAATTGCAAGTGTCAAGAAAGTATATAGTTCCCTGTCCCGAAGGCTCCCACCTAAAGAGGACAAAAGACAAATAGAACAGTTTCAGGTAGGTAGCCGTGTTGGACTGACACGGTAGAAATATATATATATATACACATACATATATATACAGTATCACCTTAAAGACCAACTAAGTTTGTTCTTGGTATGAGCTTTTGTGTGCATGCACCCTTCTTCACATACCATTTCGTATCTGAAGAGGGACTTATAGGGACGCGGGTGGCGCTGTGGGTTAAACCACAGAGCCTAGGACTTGCCAATCAGAAGGTTGGCGGTTCAAATCCCCATGACGGGGTGAGCTCCTGTTGTCCGGTCCCAGCTCCTGCCAACCTAGCAGTTCAAAAGCACGTCAAAGTGCAAGTAGGTAAATAGGTACCGCTCTGGCGGGAAGGAAAACTGCATTTCTGTGGGCTGCTCTAGTTCACCAGTAGCGGCTTAGTCATGCTGGCCACATGACCCGGAAGCTGAACGCCGGCTCCCTTGGCCAGTAAAGCGAGATGAGTGCTGCAACCCCAGAGTCGGTCATGACTGGACCTAATGGTCAGGGGTCCCTTGACCTTTACCTTTAAGGTGCTACTGGACGATACACACACACAGAGAGAGTATATATATATATATATATGCGTGTATGTGTATGTGTATTTCTCATTTCATTTGTCACCAGTGCTTTTTTTTCCTTTAAAAAATGTTTAGGGGTACTCTTGTTTTGACTCAAGAAAATCACCATTTTATAGTTCGAATCAGGAAAAATAAATACAGTAAATGGACAAAAGTACAAAGATTCACAACATGTTTAGCAGTATGCGTACCCTTGCATACCCCTAGGAAAAAAGCACTGGTTGTCACACACATGCACCCTTTTCTTTTGTTAGCTGGAGTAGAAGCAGCAGTTTACCCAGAACCACAGGTGTGTTGTTGGAGCCCATGGCTGTTTTGGGTGTGCACTGCTTCCCATCTTCAGCTTCCAGGGCCCCCTATTTTTAAAAGTTACATTCATTTCTTCTGATCTCAGTCTGGGAGTGAAACTTATAAATTGCCTTCGTCTTCCAGGCAAAGCAAAATAAAATTGGTATAAGGGATACTGCATTGTTGATGAAGATGCACACGGTAGCATTAACTTCGATGCAGCAGACTTAACACAAGATTAGAGGAATATATTAATAGGTGTTCCAGCTCTTTTGGGTAGCCCTGGAAAAAGACACGCTGGCTCCCCAAAGCTGCAGAAACATTAAAAAGGAATAGAAAAATTCTCTTTCAGCCTGTGATACTGGTGCATGAAGCTCTCCCTATGGTGAAGGAACAGATCAGAATATATGGTGGAACATAAATGGCCACACTGCAGTGAGTTGCTAGCAACTCTTGGAGCCCTTTTCTGCAGATGTATTTACAGCCTCTAATCTTCTCCTGGCTGCAGTCCCTGTCCAAACTCTATTTCAATGCACTATGTATGCAGGGCTCATTTTAGTGGGTTTTCTTTTCTAGCAGCTTTGCCGAAGATCAACAGTTATATATGTGTGTGTCATTTTGGGAATTCAGCCCTGGAGCTGAACTATTTCTCATACAAGCACCAGGACCAAGATTTCTGGGAAGAAACTGGATTTGATGTGCTCTTTATACTAGACATTTACTGAGCTGCCAGTTCCACTCAGCGGTTAAAATCGTGACTCCTCAGGATCCACCAGAGGCATCAAAGATTGTCCACACTTTTGTACAGCCTGAATTCAGACTGTCCCACACTGTGTGTGAGGCCCTATACACCCTGTACGTTAAAAGGAAAGGCTATTCAACAGCCACTTCATTATATCCTTGTGATAAATGGGAAAGGGGAGAGAAGACTTTCACAATGGACAGATTAGTAAGGGTTCCTCAGAAAAGAATTCTGATGGGCTGCTACCAATAAGATGAAGCTCCTGGGACACCCAAAACTGGAGTGGGTGGGTCCAAGACCTACAGGCAAGGTTCTCCTCCATCCAGCCCAACTCTAAGAAAAATAAATAAAAAGAAAAGAGCCTTGGTTTTACTCCCACCCCCCAAACCCAAACCTTGAAGAATCTTGTGAACTATTCTAGGAAAACAAGGGGTAGCTTAACTTTCAGTGGGGAAGATATTATAGGCAAATTCCTTTAAAACCTAGGGATAGGACAGGAATCTAATGAACCTGTTTTGCCTAAATGAACTGATCCAGTCCCTCCAAACAAATATGTAGATCGGAGCGGGAGCTTAAGAATTCACATACAGTAGACCCTCTGGATATGAATTTAATTCATTCCGGGGGTCCGTGTGCACCCTGAAAAATCCGTATCCAGAGGCGCTGCTTCTGTGCATGCATGCAGAGCGCTTCTGCACATGGGCAAGCAGCAAAACTCACAAAAATACTTCCAGGTTTGCCGCTTTTGCAACCCAAAGTTTACGTTGCTCGAGAGTAATGTAACCCGAGGGTCTACTGTATTGTCGGATGACTAGCTACTTTACAGATGTCCATTTTTGAGGTGGTCTGAAGACTGTTTCCTCAGTTTTTTACAAGAAGTAAATAAGCAACTGCCTAAGTGAGTGGATACCTGGTGTGGGGCTTCTGTCACTGAACACATTGAAAACCATGAACAAGTTCCCCCAGGAGTGATAGGACTTGATGGTATGCCATCCACACTCAAGGGGAGTTGCATGGAGCCATGGGGGCAGCCATGGTTTCCCCCACACAATTGTCTCTCAGAGTGACAGAATGTCATTGAGTCCCATTGCCTCTGTGGACCGGGGCTCGCAGCATTCACACCCTTATTTATTTAATATATATTTTAGCCCATCCTTTATCTGAAGATCTCAGGATGGGTTAGACCTCCATTAAAACAACAGCTAAAAGAACAAGTCAAACATTTATGGTGGATGGGATATTGTGCTATGGTTGTCACCAGGTTAGGGTTGGCAAGAGTTTGGTGCGTAAGGGCAAGTTGCCACTGAGTTTGGGAGCACTTTGATGAAGCTGAAAGGTCCCAAGCAACGTGATATGAGATAAAGGCCTAGAGCGAACATTAGTTTGGAAGGAAGAGCTGCCACCCAGTGGAAACCTTGCAAAATAAGCAAAAAAAAACCCACAGTTGCGCAGAAGAGTCGCAGACAACAATTAATCTAATCTGCCTGAAAAGCAGGGGTCGACAACCAATTACTGCACAGAATTCTTAGGCACACACATTTCTTCGAGTCAGTATCCATCCCAAGCCATTCCTAGCTTATCAGTTAAGGAGCATGAGTGTCTGAACTTCCAGCCTCTGGGGTGTATGGAGTTCTTGGAGTCCTTTCTCCCTCTACTCTGCCTCTGAACACCAGTTGTTGGGAATCACCAGTGGGGATGGCCAGTGGCGTAGCGTGGGTTGTCAGCACCCGGGGCAAGGCAAGTAATTTGCACCCCCTAACCTGTGGATTTGCGCCCCCTAACCCGTGGATTTGCGCCCCCTAACCCCCAGATGTTGCGCCTGGTGCGGCCGGCCCCCCCTGCACCCCCCACGCTACGCCACTGGGGATGGCTCTGTTGCACTCAGATCCTGCTTGCAGGCTTCCCATAGGCATCTGGTTGGCTACAGTGAGTAAAGGGTGCTGGACTAGATGGGCCAGCGGCCTGATCCAGCAACCTCTTCCTATATTTCTGTGTTCTTATGGGTGGTATCGCTGGCAGAAAAACTGCATGCTGCCTGGACTTGCTATATTGGCGTTCTGCATGTTTGTGCCTATACAGTGGTACCTCTAGTTACAAACTTAATTCATTCCGGAGGTCCATTCTTAAGCTGAAACTGTTCTTAACCTGAGGTGTGCTTTTGCTAATGGGGCCTCTTGTTGCCGCTATGCCGCCGGCACACAATTTCCGTTCTCATCCTGGGGCAAAGTACTCAACTCAAGGTAACTCTTCCAGATTAGTGGAGTTTGTAACCTGAAGTGTTTGTAATCTGAGGCGTTTGTAACTCAAGGTACCACTGTATTAAAATATAAGGTGTGTGGTTTTTTGTGGTTTTTTAAAAGATCTAACACTTTGTTATGGATAGTGTATTTGCCATTGAACATTGAAACAGCTGGAAGTGATAGCAGTTGAATAACGAACGCCTTTTTACTGTGGCCAATGTTGTCAGCACCGTGTTCAAGGTCCTTTGACTTTCCCCTACAATGCTCAGTTCTTCCCATTCATAGCGGGGCAGACTGAAGGCAGTTATATGCCTCATTATTGCCAGCAAAAGGTGAAGCAGACTGCATGTGTGTGGTTCACATGATGCAATGTGAAAACATCCCTTTGCACAGAAAATTAGCACGTCAAGGCAGAGGCTTGTACGGAGTCCTTCGCTCTGCTATTTAGTTATTTATCAGCGGGGATTTTTGGAGGAAGGAGATGGAGGAACACCAACTCAAGTGAGGCTGCAATTAAAACAGTATAGTACAGATTCAAGGTTTGCTACCATATTAGCTGTTTGGGAGAACTAGAGCTAAGTATGGCCTGAATCCATGCTCTTCTGGGATGTAATCAAATGCTCTAGCAAATTTCTCTTAACCAATATGCTTCCAAGGCATGCAGCTTTTCTGTAAAACATTTGCTTGTTAAAGATAGCCATAAACTGCTCTCCGAGAGGCTCAAAGGAGGTAATGACAAAACAAAAATACATCATTCAGACTAGATAAAAAAAGTGACCAATTAACCGAATAGAACATGGAATCCATTAAATGCTAAGTGAAATTTTAAAAGCCTGCTGAACTTTAGTTAGTAAATAAATAAATAAATAAATAGCCATTGTTAAGGGGTGAAAATTTATTTACCTCTTCAGGCAGGACATTTCAGAGTCTCTGAGCAACAGCGTTGTCAGAGCATTGCCAACTTCATTTGATGTAACAGTAGAATAGTAAGCAGGTCCTACAAACTCAGCTGCTGCTGGTCTTCAGGCTCCGAGTTGTCCCTTTAGGTATACAGTGGTGCCCCGCAAGACGAAATTAATTCGTTCTACGAGTTTTTTCGTTCTACGAGTTTTTTCGTCTTGCGAAGCACCAATGTGTATTGACAGTTTCCCATAGGAATGCATTGGCGGTTTTTTTAAAAAAGGCGCAAGACGTTTCATCTTGCGAAGCAACCCCATAGGGAAATCCGTCTTGCGAAGCAACTCAGAAAATGGAAAACTCTTTCGTCTTGTGAGTTTTTCGTCTTCCGAGGCATTCGTCTTGCGGGGCACCACTGTATTTGCATCACAGGCAACCTTAACCTTTCAGGGGTGTAACTGGAGCCCTGCTTCTTCATTAGTATTCCACACAGGACATGTGCATCTCAACACAGTCCAGCACATGGTTTCCAAAACTGTTCAATAGTGTTAACGATCCCACATTTATTTAGATCTTTGCTGGCTTCTTCGCTTTACTCGACATCTAATTATGCTGATGGCACGGTATTTCCTTCTGACCTTACCACCATCCAAGATGCTTAGGTCTTGCACAGCAGTCAGTGAAGCCTAGTATAACAGTCCACACATTATGGGTTCATCCACACCTTTAGCCCTACTCTTTCCAGGCACAGGTCCACGCTTAAAAGCTCTGTGTCTGAGCATTTGTGGCTTTCTTGCTCCAGAGCTTTCCCTGAGAAAACCGTCTCTTTAGCACTCAATCCTGCAATGGGCAATTTTCCTCCTCCCTAGGGGCACCCCACCTGTGTCACTGTTCCAGGACAGTGGAATCTTGGCTGATAACTCAGTGTGTGGATAGGCGGGCCTCAAGTTGCTGTACTTTCTCTTCCAGCAAGGCAACCAGCTTGCACTTGCTTCAGGTGTAGTTTTGCACATTTTCAGGCAGGTAGACAAACATGGCACAGGTGCTGCCGATCACTGCAGTAGCTCCCTCATCACCACTGTCTCTTGGTCCTGCATGCACTGTGAGATAGCATTCCAGGCCTCCCCCTCAAACGTCCTCAGAAAAACCCCTGTTTACAAGTCCTGCTCACCAGCTCCCAGAGGTTGCAGTCATCTAAAATAGAATTGCTGCTGGCTGCTTCCCCAACGCAGTAAGTTATGCTTGAGAATTATGCCACTGCTACTATAGTGCATTTTCTTTTCTGAAAGTACTATTTTGCTGCTTTAAGTTGCTTTATTTTCTTCACCTTTCTTAATACCGACTTCACTATGAAGATAATAATATCCTTTAAATGAAGCATTTTGTGTAAATCACCAGATTGATTGATTTTAGTTGTGATCTTGAGTCTGTGGTCTTTATCGCTGGTTATGTTTTACTCTCTTTCTCACTGGATTGCTAATGAGCAACTATGAACCCTGGTTAGAGGACCCAATTAATATTGGTGCATTAGCCAAGAACTGGCTGGGTATGCATTCACTTTAATTGGATCCCCAGTTTAACAAACAAAAAGCCAATATACATCTGTTCCGATTAGGAGGCAAGTAAGAGCCATACAAGCATAAGCACACTTGCCAATATCATTTCATCTATTTATTTCTTTTTGATGAAAAAATTCTTTATTGAAATTCATTAATGTCATTACAGATTTAACTTCACATATACACATACATACAATATATATATATATATATATATATATATATATATATTCTTAAATTAGTTTAACTTAGAATGTTAATTTGACCTTCTAATTCCACTTAGATATCAGCTAAGCTAAAATCATATAATGGTACATAAAAGAAAAGAAAACAACAACAAACTGAAGTAAAATATCATTTCATCTAAAAACAAAAACAAATATGAAGATTCTTCCAAAGGCAAGGCTTATAAGCTGTTTCGAAGAGTGCCATAGGACTAGACTTCTGTGGGCAGGTTCAGCAAAGATCTAATTTGTCATCAGAGTATTCCAAAATGCAAAATTCAATGCAAATTTGAAGGTCTGTTGTCCAGTTGATCATCTGAAGAATCATCTGAAGAAAGAAAAAACAATATCAGTAAGGTAAGGAGCATTTCATGGGTGGTGGTGGTGAGGGAAGGGTCAGAGTCGGTTTATTATATTTCTGTCAGATGTAGCTCATGGTGGAGGTGCGGTTGGTGCCTCTTACTGGAAGGGTGAGGTCAGAGTTATATGCATGCATCAAATTGACTCTGTGAGCAGCCTCAGGCTTGCTGCTGCCTCATTCCTCCCCCTCTGTGACATCACTTCCAGGAAGCTAACACAGCGCTCTGCCCTGCTTGGTGAGCTGCTTTTGATTTCCAGCTGTAGGACAAAACTAGTTTATATAAGGCTAAAAGTGTTCCTGAGATAGCCATTAATTATAACTAAAGCTGCCTCTATTGCCTGTAAGTCTTCCTTGCATGCAACATTTTTATGTTTCCTCCTGGCCAACAAATTTTAAGAGACGGCTATAATAAATATTGGGGAAAACATTACTAACTGCTTTGATAACAGACCTTACCAATATTGTGAAAACAAATGGTTGGGTGTTCTGCCTGGAATTACGACTTGTTTAAATGAGGACTAGGAGGGCCATAGTGATGGAAGCAGAATGAATAGAACAGAACCACACCTTGAATGCAGCAGCTAGACTGGTGACTGGGAGTGGCCGCCGAGACCACATAACACCGGTCCTGAGAGATCTGCATTGGCTTCCAGTACGTTTCCGAGCACAATTCAAAGTGTTGGTGCTGACCTTTAAAGCCCTCAACGGCCTCGGTCCTGTATACCTGAAGGAGCATCTCCACCCCCCAGTGGCGTAGCGTGGGTTGTCAGCACCCGGGGCAAGGCAAGTAATTTGCGCCCCCTAACCCGTGAGCCAGGTAGGGGCAGAGAGCTGTGAGTGTGAGCGCCCCCCCCCCCGATGTTGCACCCGGTGCGGCCGGCCCCCCCTGCACCCCCCACGCTACGCCACTGCCACCCCCATCATCCAGCCCAGACACTGAGATCCAGCGCCGAGGGCCTTCTGGCGGTTCCCTCATTGCGAGGAGTGAGGTTACATGGAACCAGACAGAAGGCCTTCTCGGTTGTGGCGCCCACCCTGTGGAACACCCTCCCTTCAGATGTGAAGGAAATAAGCAGCTATCCTATCTTTAAAAGACATCTGAAGGCAGGGAAGTTCAGGGAAGTTTTTAATATTTTATTTTATTTTATTTTATTTTATTTTATTTTATTTTATTTTATTTTATTTTATTTTATTTTATTTTATTTTAATATTTAATGCTGTACTGTTTTTAACGCTTGATTGGGAGCCGCCCAGAGTGGCTGGGGAAACTCAGCCAGATGGGCGGGGTATAAATAACAAATTATTATTATTATTATTATTATTATTATTATTATTATTTCATGTCCTGGAGAAGTGCATTGTGGATGTGAATGAGAGGGCCTTCTGAGCGGTGCTGCTCTAGTGCTGGACTTTTCTCCTGAAGGATATGTGCTTGGCATTTTATATTCCTTTCAGTGCCAGGTAAACCACCCCCTGGCACTGAAACCACCCAGCCATGTTAAATTGTTGACTGGCTCTCTTCCCACCAAGTTCAATATACCATCACTTAATATGTTCCGTTGATTAAATAGTGTACTGAAGGTTTTAAATTATTCTGTTTCCTGCCTTGAAAGCCATTTTTGGTTGAAGGCGTGGTTTATCATTTTTAATAAATAAATAAATGGTTTAAAATGGGGTGGGGAGGAAAGAAAGATCACGTAGGGCAAAAGAAGAAACACTTTAAAAAGCAGTAGGTTCATCTTCGTACAGGCACTGTACTGTTTGCAGCATGGCTTAGCATGCCTCATCCTGTTAAATAAATATTGTGACAGTTCTAATCCTAGCAAGCGGGGATGTAACCAGGACTTGGATTTTCACTGAGGGCAAACAGTAATGGGTGCACTTTGAGTATTTCAAATAAGCCTCTAATTTAGATCTACAAAGTCAGCGCTGTTTGTTAAATAAATACCCAAGTCATCTGGTACAAGGCCCTGGTTAAGGAAGATGTAGCAAACTAACAGATATTTAATTCCACCGTTGGCTGAGCACACTCCTGCATGCCGGGAAGAGGTTTTTAAATTTCATTTAAAGCAACAGCTACGGCAACTAACAAATAAAAACAACACACACAAACAGATCCCTCTTTAACTAAGGCAATCCCTTCTCCGGGATTTTGAAGGCAATCAAAAGAGACAGCTCCAGCACGGCCAGGGAATTAGGTATCATTTAATTGCCGAAAGGAAAATGACAAATGCTGGTTCATAACTAACACGCTATAGCCACTTTGTAAAATGTTAATTGGAATACCTTGCACTTCTCCAAGGCCTTTAATGAATTAATGGCGATGCCACTCTCTATTTATGGGCCAGTTAAATTCCAAGGCAAATCCATTTACCCCTTGTATATTATTATTAAACTTCATATGTCTGTTACATAATCAATAAGCAGCCCTTTCATTAATCTAAATGAAGGCCTTCCAGGAGGCCATAACGTAAA